>NC_136425.1:171895651-174295651 GCF_052625555.1 Lactuca saligna
ACTGTGTTATCGTGGTCGAACTAAATTAACATTTAAAGGAATCCATGATTGGATTCACATTGAGGATATCTACATTAGTAGTAACAGATAGTGTTATTGAAGTTTACTAACACCGAAGATCAAAGAAAAGGTCTACTAAATGGTTAGTGGTAGAGGAAAATCAAAGTCAATGGAGAGTGTTCCATCCATTCATCCTCTCCAATAAACGATGTCTAAAAGAAATACACGGGGAAATAACACATAAACCATCCCTACCCATCCAAAAAGTAAGGCATAGGTGTTGAAAATTTTTCCAAGGTTTCTCACATAACAAACTTACATGAGTCTTTGAAGCCCGTTAATGCTAGTTCTCAAGTTTCTTTTTACACTTCATGTCTAGAAGCCAAGCCTTCAAACCCTAAGTGCAAAAGTCAAGCACTTTTAGGAAAACCTAACAAGCAAAACCTACATACAAGCTTTATATAAGCACAACTAGAATAAAGGACTTTAATGGCATGTGAACGATGACACACATTGGATTTATATACACGAAAGTGTGGATCGTAAAAATGTTATATCCAATCAAATTGAAGGTTTTACGATAAACATTATTGTGTGTCGTAAAATTAGCTGTCGTTTTATAATTTTTTAACGTAACATCCGTTCTCCTTATAATTAGAAAACCCCACTTTCAAAACACCCTTTTGTCTATCCTAAAGGAATAATGTCATATTCTCTCTCTTTTTTCAGGCTATTTTGGTCAATTTCGTTTTTCATCGGTTTAGGGCTCATATCTTAAAATGAAATGGGAGATGAAATTAGAAGCAATATCTATTTTTTTCCATCCATGGAGCAAATGAAGTGCCTATTTGGGTTTATGTTCATCTTCCTCTCTCCTGCTCGTCGGTACTACCTGTTCGTCAACTGCAATAAAGCTCAATGCTTAGTTTGACCTCGCATACACAAGACATGCACCATTGTTCAGACGAAGGTATTGATCTCATGGTTTCTTAATTTTCTATAATAAAAACTGTTCTTTCTTACTCTTTAAACCCTAGGCTGATGTAAACACCTGAGTTCTATCACAAATTTACTCACATTGTCAATACATTAAGAGATGAAGAACATATAAGTAGATATCAACCTATTTCTTGTGGCTCTCTTTTTTTATATCTATATAATACATGTTTTGAACAACTAGATATTTTGTACTTTCACAACATATTGGCATTTATGCCTTATATATGGCTTTTATTTTCTGTCTTGCTTCCTTTTTGAATCTTTCGACAAACGGTTAAAAGTTGTTATATGGAATTTGTTAATGGTAAAATAATTGGCCTCCAAATCCATTTGAAAGAGTGACATGGAGTTTGTTAAGTATTCTTTCATTTTCAATACAAATCATCTGTCACACCTCCAAACCAGAACAACAGAATCGTCTTGGGGTGGGTGACTTCATGTACAGTATCATAACAATTGAATATTAATGATCAAAGCCATACAACCATCATATTGCTAATTTATAAGTTTAGATTGTATTCAAATCATTGATTGTTTGATACCAAATACATATGACAAAAATATATGACATGATGTTGTAGCACTCCATCCTCAAAAACCGTTTTTATTACTTGTTTACTGATTTCCTGAGAATACAAGCCGTTTTGAAAAAGTGTTAACAATTAAGTTGGTGAGTTCATAAGAGTTTTATATGAGAAAAATCTACTAATTTTCCTTGTAAGATGATAGAGTGTGATTCCAGAAAATCCAATATTTTCTTTTACAATGAATTGTAGGTCTTAATCCCAAGACCAAAATGGTAAGTAGTATTGTATTGGACAATAGTGTAATGTAGTTTTATCATTATATAAAAGTGAGTCAAGGTAAGTTATCCCCATAAACCAAATGCATTTTTAATACCCCATGTGAGTTATTTTAACCGTGCTAAACGACATTGATGGCCTGTCACGAAGTTCTTCAGGCGTTGGAATGTTATGATATTTGTCACCCCAGACCTGTGGGTCTAACTATAGCTAACAGTTTAGGTGTGAGATTGTAAGTCCCGTATAGATATATACATATGTATCACACTTTCTTATGGGAGATTCCGGTTATAATACATGACTTTTGTAGGTACTCTAGCAAGTACATGAAAATAGTGTCTCACAACCTTGTATCAACGGTTTAGTATAGTGTAATGAAAAATCCTTTTGTAAGTGGAAAATTTTCCTTTCCATCGGATTTTGTAGTGTAAAATAATTATACCTTTAAATAATTATTTATTTTTCCCGAGAGGGTAAACTAGTGAAAATGCCCGATAAACTATACTTATTATAGTTTATAAAAATGCTTCGTTGATATAAAAAACCTTTATATGTAATGTTATCATTTTACCATGATAAAAGTAATATGGAATGAAATAATTATATATATATTTTTACATATTTATGCACCTTGGTCGACATGTTAGTCTTGGAAACATTAAGGGAAGAGAAGTTGCAAGCAAAGTTCTCGAAATGCGAATTCTAGATTCAAAAAGTGGATTTCTTTGGTCACGTCGTCAACATGGAAGGGATACACGTGGATCCCTCCAAAATCAAGGCAATTGAAAACTGGGCAACACTAAGAACACTAACATAAATCTGTCATTTTTTATGCCTTGCTGGCTACTATAGGAGGTACATACAAATTTTTTCCAGGATCATAAAGCCACTCACCACCTTGAATCAGAAAGGTGTAACCTTCAACTGGGAGGAGAAACAAGAAGCTGCTTTCCAAACGCTAAAGTGAGACCTATGCAACGCTCCAATCTTGTTCCTTCCAGAAGGAACGGAAGATTTTGTGGTCTACTGCAATGCATCCAAGAAAGGGATAAGATGTGTACTCATGCAATGAGGAAAGGTCATTGCCTACGCCTCGAGAAAACTTAAGACTCATGAGGTCAACTACACCACACATGGCCTGACATTGGGAGCAATAGTATTTGCCCTGAAGATCTAGAGGCACTACCTTTATGGTACTAAGTGCACAATATTCACGGACCTTAAAAGTCTCCAACACATTCTCAACCAAAAGGAGATCAATATGAGGCAATGAAGATGGATAGAGGTACTAAATGACTATGAATGAGAGATTCACTATCATCCAGGAAAGGCCAATGTAGTAACGGATGCCCTAAGTTGAAAGGAATACTCAAGCCGCCGAGTAAAATAATTAACCATGACCATTCATTCACACATGTCCACGCAGATCAAAGAGGCTCAACTGGAAGCCTTGAAACCCGAGAATGTTGTAAATGAAGCATTGCGAGGAATGGATAAGAACCTTGCCGACAAGGATGACGGAGCTTATTATCTCATGAACCGAATCTGGACACTGAAATTTGGAGGGTACAGAGACGTTGTCATGGACGAGGTTCACAAACCAAATACTCCGTTCACCCCATTTTAGACAAGATGTACCTAGACCTTAGGAAAATTTATTGGTGGCCAAACATAAAGGCTGAAATCGCTACTTATGTAGGCATGTGCCTGACTTTCACCAAGGTAAAGATAGAATACTAGAAGCCCCCAGGTTTACTTCAGCAATCGGAATACCTGCGTGGATGTGGGAGTGGATAAGCATGGACTTCATAACCAAGTTGCCAAATACGACTGGTGGAATCGACACCATTTGGGTGATCATTGACAGATTAACCAAATTTGCACACTTCCTACCAATAAAAGAGACCGACAAGATGAAGAAGCTGACCAGGATGTACATTAAAGAGATTGAACAATTACATGGTGTGCCAATATCCATTATCTCTAATACAGATAGTAGATTTAACTCATGGTTTTGGCAATCACTACAAAAGTCCTTAGGAACAAAACTCGACATGAGTACAACGCATCACCCCTAAACTGATAGGCAAAGCGAGAGAACCATTCAGATGATGGAATACATATTAAGGGCTTGTGTGATAGAATTTGGTAAAGCCTGGGATACCCATTTATCACTCATCTAATTCTCATACAATAATAACTATCAAACTAGCATCAAAGTCGTACCATTAAAAGCTCTCTATGGGCACAAATGTAGATCACCGCTGTGCTGGGCCAAGGTGGGTGACACACAACTAGCAAGAGGACAAATGTCTAATAGCACACTCACTATCACTGAGATCATAAGGGAAACCACGGAGAAAATTTTTCATATCCATTAATGATTAAAGGCATCGCGGGATCGACAAAAGAGCTATGCAGATAAGTGACACAAACCCTTGGATTTCCAGGTTGGTGACCTTGTTTTGTTGAAGGTCTCACCCTGGAAGGGAATGATACATTTTGGAAAACGTGGGAAACTAAACCCAAGGTACATTTATCCATTCGAGATTCTTGCTAGAATTTCCCGGTGGCATACAAACTTCGACTACCACAAGAACTTAGTAACGTACACCCTACCTTCCAGTGTCCAACCTAAATAAGTGTCTATCCGATGAAACTCTTGTAATCCCAATAGATCAAATTGAGGTAAACGAGAGTGTACAATTCATAGAGGAACCGATGGAAATCATGGACAGGGAGGTAAGAAGGACGAAACAAAGTTGTATATGCATTATAAAGGTCCGTTGGAACGCCAAGCGAGGGCCTGAATTCACCTGGAAAAAAGAAGATCAAATGAAATAGAAGTACCCACATCTTTTCCCTAGCTCATGAGTACACACTCAAGAACAAATTCTGGACGAAATTCTCTCTAACGGGGGATAATGTGACAACTAGAAATTCTGGGTCAGTAAAAGTCAAACAAGTCAACAAAAGTCAACGAGTTAGGACATAAATCATGCTTTATAACTTGCTTTTAGGGTTCTTAGCTTGGGACCCAAAGTATTATGATCTCGGTTGGTACCTGGACCGAAATCATTAGGTGATCTTGGTGGTACCTGGACCAAAATCACTTGGTGATCTTCGGTGCTACTAGGCCAAAATCAACATGTGATTTTCGGTGGACTTGTGACGTGATTGGTGCATTTTTCCCAATGTGATATATTACACAAATCAATGCAAATTTCACTTCACCCCACCCTATTGGATGATCGAGGTCTGAGATGAGCCATTGGCTGATGGATGAGACACCACCTTCTGTGGTAAGACTTGTGTTGTATTCGTTTCGGGGAGAAGCGAAGGAGATATCGAGTTTCCCGCTTCAGAGTTTGGAGGTAAACCCCGTGGGGTAGCTTTGGTGGTGACCTTTTCATTAGAGTATGTAGGCAGTTTGTCTGCTGTGAGGTATTCTGGTACCATGGAGTCATTAGTGGAGACTAAGATGGAAGAGACCCAGGAAGGTGCCTTTATCAGTGTGTCATGCTTTTAACAGCAGTTTCAGGTGGTTAAAAGGAACATATCGGTGCTGTGGCCCTCATTCTGATGTTGTGTACCGATTGCGAGAGTGAGGTCTTGTGCTTTGATGGTGATCCCCATGTTGGATGCTGTTCGAGGAATCAGAGATAAGGTGTATGATAGTGTATTATTTACGGACTGAGGGTCAGTGTCATTTTGAAACAATTGAGGTATCTGGCGGTGTGTTAGTCTGAGGTTTCGAGATAACCTAAGGCAATTAAGTTTAGAGGATTCTGATGTTCTTGTATAGGTTACGAGATATTTGGAGTCACTTGGTTTCCATCGGGATGATCATTAAGTGTTTATGTGGTACGTTCCAAGAGTTAAGTGTGATGTAACTCGTGGTGGTTTGAACCTTGAGTGGAGGAGAACTGGGTATTCAATTGAGAAGATCCGCAATTCATTCAAGTGAAACTGATTATGGAAATCTGCGTTGAGGACACATGAAACCTGGGAAATTGGTGGATGCGGTGAGGTGCAAGGCGGGATGATGTATGAGTATGTGTTAAGGAAGGATGAGTGAATCCACGGCAGGTGGCCGTTGGTCAGAGAACTTATTAGGGATAGAGATTTTTCGGGTTTACAAGTGTTGAGTCCGAGGCGGATAAGTCGCTGAGTTCAGGGCGCAATAGCTGAGATTCGCAGGTATAGGTATAGATTGTGATCTATACTCCAGAAGAGGGCAATAGTTGGTTTGTCGACTAATTTCAGAGTCGGTATGTGAAGGGTCTAATTAATGGTTAGGTCTAGGCTTTCATTTTAATAGGTTCTTTTGTGTATGAATGCAGTTTTGGTAGCTTAATTTCTAGTTTATGGCCCGAGCATGAGTTTACGGTCGTAAGCTGTTTACGGCCGTAAACCCAAGTCGGCCCAGGTCACTATATATAGAGGTCTTGTAGGTCATTTAATGGTTGTTGATGCCATAGAGTTCACGGTTGTTGTAAACGAGTTGTACCAGACGTTTTTCGTTAGTAGAAGCGTGTGCAAGCTTGTTCTGATTTCTGTTTCTACTTCATTCTCATTATTGTTGATTGTTTTGTTTGCTTGATCACCTGTAAGATCCGTTTCAAGACCTTACAATTGGTATTAGAGCAAAACCAGTGTCAAGGCATCTTGCAATCGAGTTTTTAGCGATATTCCTCACTGTTTGAGATTGGAGTTGGTGCTTACTGCGAAAGGGACTCAAAGTTTAATCCAAAATCATGATTTCTTGAATTTCTAGAAGATTATGGCCAAGAGATTACAACCGCAAACCTTGCTTATGGCCGTAAACTCAAGATCCTTCTTGAACCGTAAACTTAGCTCATCAAATATCTTCAATAACAACAAACCGATATTCAAAAATCGTAATCTTTGGACCGCAAAGAGTTCACGATCGTAAACTCATGACTGTAAACCGAGTTTACGATCGCAAACCTCCTTTGACCGAAAACTTTTGTTTTGACCGGAAACTAAAAATTTTAAAAAAATAATAAAAAAATAAATAAAACATGTGTTTTTAAAATTAATAATCAATGGATTCACAAAGTCAAACACATCACCATCAGCTGGACTCTGTCATGGGCATAACCACACACATTCCAAGACTGCTGTCTGTTGATGGTTTTCCTGAATGGAAATACAGGATAGAGAAGTACATTAAAATGAAGGACTTTAAGATTTGGAGAAGCATCATTAAGAATCCTGTCAGAATAACCACCAATGTTGTCGGAGAAGTCACCGATAAAGCTATTGAGAACTACACTGATGAAGACTTTGAGAAGCTTGAGGAGCAAGAACGAGCTTTGGCCACTCTTACCATGGCCTTGTCTCCAGATATTGCTCAAGGTTTTAGGGAGTATACTTCAACAAAGGCTTTGTGGAAAGCCCTAATTGAGGTATATGAAGGGAATGAAGACATGAAGGAGAGCCGCTAGGATATGCTGCGACAAAGGTTTAACATGTTCAACTACATTCTTGGAGAAACCCTGGAGGCACAACTACAACGATTCACAACTCTCACCACTGAGATGACTGTAGCTGGGATCTTTTTCACAAAGTCTGAAATAAATAAAAAGCTACTGAATGCTCTCCCAAAGTCATGGGACATGAACGTGGCTGTTATCAAGAAGACCAAGGATCTAAGTCGCCTTACTCTTGCTGAAATGATGGTAGTTATCAAGGCCTGTGATATTGATGAAAAACAGCGGGAGATAAATCATATTAATTCATACTTAGCAGCAAACCTTGGGATCTTATCTAACATTGCTCTTTCATCTCTCACTTTTTCCTCTACAGGTCAGTCCTTTGCTGCTCAGCAAGCTCAGATTCAATCCTTTTCCACACCATCAGCTACTTCTCTTCCTGCTGCATCATCCATGCCTTTCTCTCAGAACCAATCATTTGTTGCTACTCAAGCTGCTTCTCCCTCTAATGTGGCCTCTTCCTTAAATTCCAAGGAGTGTGATGAAAATCTTGCTCTCGCTACAGGACTTGTTAACTGCTACAATGCTCTTGTAGCTGTAGACCTTCTGCCATAATTGTCATTTGCTGATCTTGATCAGATTCATCCTGAAGACGTGGAAGAAATGGATATTACTTGGAAAATTGCCATGGTAGTTTTCAGGGAGAAGCAATTTGCAAAGAAGACACATAAGAATAACTGGGGGATGAGTGTTGATAAAAAAGTAGGGTTCATCAAGGGAAAGTTGCGTTGTTTCAACTGCCACGAGCCAGGTCATTTTGCTCGTGAGTGGCCGAAGCCGTATAGAAGATTAAACAATGATCGGACAATCATTGCAGTAGGAAACAATTGGAGCGATGCTCAGGTCAACAGTGAGAAGGATATGGTTGCTCAGTCATTTGATTGGGAGGATCAGATGCAGGCCCTGAATATATCAATCCCTGAAAATGCTCATTTGGCTTAAGCTGGTGGTGAAGCTTCCTCAGAGAGTGTTGCAGCTGAAGATCAAGTGATGGAGCTGCAGTTTGCGCTGATGGTATCTTCTGCTTCTGAACCAAAGAAAATGAGGTAAGTCTGCCTTCATGCTCTCAAGCTTGTATTGATTATGTTAAAATTCTTCATGAAGAAATAGAAACACTACATAGAGAAGTAGAGAACCTTAGATATGAGGGTTATCAACTTTGAAAAGGACAATAACCTCTTAAGGCCCAGTTAGAAACTAAAATAAAGGACTTTAGAAGACTTTAGGAAGACTACAGTAATAAATGTGAAAATTATGATTACATAAAGAGACAAAACGTTGAGTTAATTACTGAACTTGAAACATTAAAGGTCAAATTTGTTACTGCTAATTTTGATTTTAGAAAATTTGATGTATCAAGTGAGGTATTTGCCAACGTGATAGATCACTACATGCAATTTAAACATAATTAGTCAAAGGGTCTAGGGTACGATAAAGTGCCTTCTCCTTTCAACCATTAATATCAGTTTCAACCTTTGTCCAAGGAGGAGATTGCCAATGAACCATCCATTGTTTATAGCAAGCCATCTGGTTTTGTTTCGGGAGGATTTATTAATGTTGAAAGTACTAACATTTCTACTTCTCCTGCAGATCGATCCTTAAATCAGTCAAAGCATGAAGTTAAAGGATCTGTTTCTGAAAATAAAACTGAGTCTGAACATGAAGTTTTAGTTTTAAATAAAGACTTTAATTTTTCTGATGTTGAAAGTGATAATGTTTTTTGTGATTTTTCTACACCTTCTGATACCGGTTTGAATGTTTTTAAAGTATTCGATGAGATGGTTGATAATTCTGATGCTTGTAATGATACTAGTGAAAATACACCATTTCCACAAGTTTCTCCATCTGGTACACCCTCATTTATCTCACAACCTACTTCTTGTTCGTGTTCATGTGAGAAAATCAAGGGTGTTGGTATGGAAATCAAATCTGAAAAGTGCAGTACAAGTTTTAACAATAACAAACAGATTTGTTTCAATTGTGGTATTGGTATTTGTATAGCTAGGAATTGTCCTAATAGAATGTTTGTGCATTATATGTCACCAATAGGAGAGAACGAATTCAGAGGAAGGTCTTTAACTAGAAAGTCCTCTAGAACTCATTCTCGGAATGATGATTGGAAGGACGATCGTAGTAGAAAACAGACAATTTTTCAAAAGAATAAAAAGGCCTTTCATAACAAAGTCCCAAACAGTTTGCCAAAACCGAACATGGCTAATCGAAGATCGGTTTCATCAAGGAGCAACTATGGGTCTTCAACCAATTCAGGTAGAAAGTCCAAGTGCTCAAGGCAAACTGATTAAAATCCTATTTCAAGACCATCGGGGGCTATTAGAAAACCTAATTACCAATGGTTGCCCAAAATAACCAACAATTGATCATCAATATCCTCTGGAAAATTATTAAATAATGATAAATCTGAAAAGGCAATGGGCTCACCCAGGAAAGTGATAACCTGGGTTCCCAAATCTGAATGATCTCGCACTTTTTGCAGAGGTAGTTGCGGGGGAATGTCGTCAGACCTTGGTTTGTTGACAGCGGTTGCTCCTAGCATATGACACGAGATATCTCCCAACTGAACAACATTCAATCTTTTAATGGGGGATATGTTTCCTTTACGGTGGAGAAGGTGGCAAGATCACTCAGTGAGGAACCATCACAAATGGAGTGTTAAGTTTCGAGAATGTCAACTTTGCTCTCAAATTAAAGCATAGTTTGTTGAGTGTGTCTCAAATATGTGACAGGCTATTCTATACATTTCATTGACAAGGAATGTATGATTCTCAAGCCATGCATTGTCATCCCAGAAGAATGGATTCTTGTCAAATCTAAGAGGGATGGAAATGCTTACATCATTGATATGAATAGCAACCTTCCAGAACAAGTTACATGCCTCTTTTTAAAGGTCTCAGAACAAAATGTAATGCTGTGGCACCGAAGACTCGGTCATGCTAACGCCAAAAACTTGAATCATCTTGCGAAGAATGAGATGGTCCGTGGTTTGGCTATCATAGACTTTATAACTTTTGAAAAGTGTGTGTCATGTGCACAAGGAAAGGATCATAGAAAACCACACCTGCCGAAATAGGTTAACTCAAACAGTCAGGTACTTCAATTGCTGTATATGGATCTATTTGGACTAGTCAACGTTCTCAGCATTAACAGAAATTCATACTGTCTGGTTGTGATTGATGACTTCTCTCGTTTTACGTGGGTTTTCTTTCTATCCAACAAAGCTGGAGTTGCTGATCTAATTAAGAAATTCATCGTGTCGATTGAGAACCAAACTAACAATCGGGTGAAGGCGCTTCGTACCGACGACTGAACATTGTTCAAGAATTCTATTCTAGATCTTTTTTGCGCAGAAAAGGGTATTATACATCAATACAGCTCCGCTCACACCCCTAAACAAAATGGTGTTGCTGAAAGGATAAATAGAACTTTAAAAGACACTGCAAGGACGATGCTATGTGACTCAAAGTTACCAGTTTTCTTTTGGGCAAAGGTGATTATCACTGCTTTCTACGTTCAGAATCGTGTGTTGATCAACCAAGCTCAGATGAAGACTCCGTATGAGATTCTATATGGTCACAAGCCTTCAGTCAGTCATTTTCATGTATTTGGATGCCCTTGCACCCTTCTTCACCTAGAGACCAACCCAAAGTTTAGTGCCAAAGCTGATGGTTGTTACTTTGTAGGGTATGCTACAAGCACCGCATATAGGGTCTACAATAAGAAGACAAAGCATGTTGTGGAATCTTATGATGTGCGCTGGTTGGAGGAGAATGAATCATATGCTCGACTAGGTCTGGATTGGTTGTTTGATTACACATCGCTTTTCAAGTCCATAAATGTGTCTTCAGATAGCTTATCTGGATCTTTCTTTGGTTCGAAGAATGTTTCTGAAGACAAAGACGAAGAAGTTGTCTACAGACCCCAACGGTATCCTCTTCACCATCTGAAGGGGAGTCCTCTGCTTTTCCTGAGGGGGAGTCATTTGTACCACCTGATAGCCCAAAATCTCTAGTTCAGAATGATACTCCTGATGCTAAGACTACACCACTTGCTCCCATAGAAAGAGTTCATATCTACAGATGCTTCCGCTGTATTTTCAACCTTTATGGAACTACTCTTTCCTGAAAACATTTCTAATGAGTTTGTAGCAGAGTCATTTGGTGTGGAAGCATCAGCAAATGAAGGAGGTGTCGATATTCACAATCTTCTTGTCTCGCTTTATGATATTAGCCAAGAGATACCCTCAAGGATTCAACACGATCATTCGATCGAGAACATCATTGGTCAGCTGGGCGATGGCGTTAAAACCAGAAGTCAGAGTGGAGATGTCAATACCTGTCTTTACTCTTTCTTTATCTCTCAGATAGAGCCCAAGAATGTTGAAATGGCTCTGAATGAGCCCAGCTAGGTAGATGCTATGCATGAAGAGTTACATTAGTTTTAAAAACTTAGGGTTTGGAAATTGGTTGAGTTTCCAAAGGGCAAAAAGTCTCTTGACACATGCTGGGTCTATCGAAACAAGCAGGATGATTCAGGGGTTATAGTGCAAAATAAAGCTAGATTGGTGGTTCGTGGGTTTCGACAAGTCGAGGGTCTTGATTACACTGACGTTTATGCTCCAGTAGCTCGCTTGGAGGCTATTCGTATCTTCCTTGCATATGCCTCTTACATGAACTTCACTGTTTACCAAATGGACGTTAAGACAACCTTCTTGTATGGCAAGGTGAAGGAAGAAATCTACATTGATCAGCCCCTTGGGTTCGTTGATTCGAAGTTTCCTAATCATGTCTACAAGTTGGACAAGGCATTGTATGGGATACACCAAGCTCCTCGAGCGTGGTATGTGACTCTTATAAAGCACTTGCTCGAGCATGGATACTTTCGTGGCACTATCAATCAAACTTTGTTTATCAAGCATGTCAGTAATGATCAGATTCTAGTTCAAATCTACATTGACGACATTATTTTTGGGTCGACCAGTCCACAACTATGCAAGGAGTTTGAAGGTGTTATGCAAAAGCGGTTCGAGATGAGTTCGTTGGGAGAAATGGCCATGTTTCTGGGGCTTTAGGTCAAACAAAATTCAACTGGAATCCTGCTACATCAAGCCAAGTATGTGGAGGATATTCTTGAGAAGTTCAGGTTTCAAGACGCTAAACCTGCATCGACGCCGATGGCTGAAAGACCTCTTCTAACTCCAAATACTGATGGCGACTCCGTAGATCAGACACTCTACAGATTGATGATCGGATCATTGATGTATTTTACTGCAACCCATCCAGAAATCATGTTTGCAGTTTGTCAATGTGCACGTTATTAGGATAATCCTAAACTTTCACATCTTATTGCTGTCAAAATAATTTTTCGGTATATCAAAGGCAGCCCAAAATTGGGTCTTTGGTATCCGAAGAATTCCAAATTTGATTTATATGCTTTGCTGACAGTAATTATGTAGGCTGTGAGCTTGACAGGAACTCTACTTCAGGAGGGTGCCAGTATCTTGGTGATAGTGCAAGAAACAACACATTGTCTCAACCTCAATAGCGGAAGCGGAATGTGTTGTTGCATATCTGCTTATTGCTCTCAAGTTATCTGGATCGAACATCAGCTGTTGGACTACGGTTTGAATTACTTAGAAACCCCTATTTATTGTGATAATGAGGCCACAATTCAAATTGCCAAAAATCATGTCCAACATTTCAAAACCAAGGATATTGACATTAAAATTCATTTCATCAGAGATTGTTATGAGCGTTCACTCATCCGGCTGGAATAGGTTCCCACTGCTAATAATGTGGAGGATGTATTCACCAAACCTTTTAACAATGCTCGATTTGATGTGCTTGTGAGATTTTTGAAAATGATTTGTTTTGAGGATTAAGTTTTTTTTTATTTTATTTATTTTTTTATTTTTTTTATTTTCTTAAGTTTTATTTTCTAGTCTATTTTTTGATAGGTTAGTTTAAATTTGAGCATTTTTATTTCATTCTCACCCATGCACAAATTTAAGGGGAGAAATAATCAAAAATCCAAAAACAATAAAAATCAAAAATCCAAAAACAATAAAAAGTACAGAAAATAAAAAATTGTTGCTAATAGTCTTGTTTGTAGGTGTTGTGACGGGAAGTGATATTATCAAGTGATAACGGACAATCTAAATCTGTGTAACGTACCAAAATTAAATTCTCTACGCTCTGTGCTTGATGCGCTGGTAGGCACGAAAGATTTTTTTTGGACTTAACTAGGAAGATTTGAACTTAAGGAATTCAAGGACTTGACAAATATTGAACTAGTTAGATCCGTTTAGCCTGACAATACGACGCTCGGATAGCTTGAGCAGGGAGATATACATGAGAATCTACTGGTCACATTAAAAGAACCCATATCTAGAACTGTGGATTAACTTTTCCTCGATGTGCGGATTCTATCCTTAATTCCGGTATTGATGGGGTGACCAAGGAATTCTGATAAATTAGGTCTTTAGAAGGTTATTTTCTTTCTTTCCGTCTGTTAGTCATATGTTGCCTCCTCTGCGTGATCGAGAGATCCGACCTGGACTGTAACATATGCAATTCTATCTCTCTACATCTTCTTTCTATGAAATTCTTTCTATCTGTTAGCCATATACTGTCTCATCTGCGTGACTTGCAATCTGACCTGGTACATAGTACATGCATCATTCTCTTCTCAACCCTCTAAAACTTTAGTTAGTCATATGTTTCATCGTTTGCGTGATTGGAAGAGGTCTGACATAGATGTATATCATATGCATTCTAAATCTATCTTCTCTCTTAGTAATTGTCTGCTCTCCTGCTGTAAGGAGTATTCTGGAAGTCCTTGATTGCTGGAGCATATAAGGAAGCGGGAAACATGTTCTAGTACAATTAAAATTGAAAACATACACATTGTCTGTAGATCTCGCTGCTCAATTTAGGTGGACAACAATATCCCTGCTTGTAATCAGCTAAATGGTCCCAAGGAAATTTATTTAAGAATAAGGGCTCAAAATGTCGTGTCATTCTTAAATTGTCCAAATACTGTCACAAACGTTTCATGCTTAAGTGGACCACAATACCGGCGATCGATCAGACAAAGACATGAAAATAAGGGTACTGACAAGTGGATTAGGGTTGTCCAACAACTTTTATCCTAGTGTCACAAAAATTATTTTTCAGTTACTACAATTTTTAGGTTATTTATTTTATTTGTCTTATTTTATTTTTATTTTTTATTTATTTAATTGTTAAAATTTAATTGTTAATTTTAAATTTTGAAAATTAATTTAATTTAATTTAATTTAATTTTTAATTTTAATCCTCAAAAGTTTTGTTTTTGAAAATTTTGTAAAATATTGGACTGTGCCTTACATTGTGTGGTCAACAGGTAAAGGATCAAATGTATTTTAGGGGTTTACAGTCGGAAACCCTCTCATTTTTCGGATTCCGACCGCAAACTCTCTCTCTCTCTCTTCAAAAAAAAATTCTGTTTTTTGTGAAATTGCTCCGATCACTTCAAAGGTAGTATGATTCCGTCCATAGATATGTGTTTGATTCTTGGATTTGACGAGTTTTGAGCCTGAAATCGACGAAAAAGGATTCGTCGAAGTTTAAGTTCCAAGCTTACGGTCGTCAACTCCGTTTGCGGCCATAGGCTTACGGTCACGAGTTTACGGCCGTAAACCCCATATTGACCGTAAACTCCTGGTTGACTTTAAACTTAATTTTAAAAAATAATAATTCATTTTGGGCTCGAATTTAAATTATTTAAAATATTATTTGCTCAAATATCTTTCTTTTCTTACTTAGTATGTTTTAGTGCATATCAAATGGCAGCCTTAAACTTCGCAGATCCTCCGGTGGCCAATGTAGATTTCAAGTCAATGATTCATTGACTAAGAGAATGTTGTTTGGCTTCTGCCATCACCATGAACCCCGTTGTTTATCAAAAAATTATCAGAGAGTTCTGGCAGATTGCCAAAATGACAAGAGACAATAATGGCGCAGTGACTGTAGATGCAATCATTAAAGGATGCGAAGTTGTGATCGATAAGCAGTTCATTAGAGAGACATTGTTGATCAATGACTCACCGAGTTTTCTCACTAAAATTGGTATTGAAGGTGCTCATAAAATTTTGAAGAAGATGGGGTATGAAGGTGATTCTCCTCTTACTATGAAAAAGCTTCTGTCACCCTACTGGAGATTCCTAGCCCATGTGTTCGTGAGCTGCATCTCCGGCAGGAGGTCTGGTGCAGATGAAATATCCCTAAGAAACACTGGAGCTATCGTTTCTCTTGCTGCAGGAATTGTATTCAACTTTTCAAGGTTTATCTTGGATGAGTTTGTGGTCAACATCAATGCCATCACACGGGATACCTTCTTGATGTATCCTAGATTCATTCAGCTCTTCATCAACAAACAATTTCCTGACATGGTAAAGGAGGGAGATACACTTGATATGAAGTGATTGGGCCCTCACACTATTGGGCTTATTAAACAAAATCTCAAGGGAAAAGTTACCTTTCAAGGACTTTATCCATTGGTTAAATTCGGATGATTTGCTGAGCCTAATGAGGCGTCCGAGTCCCATGGATCATCTAATAAGATATCTTCAGAGCCCACTTCACTAGAAAGGGTGATCTCAGAAGGAGATGTGATCACTATATCAGATCAAGAAGGGAAAGAGACAGTTGCTCCTAATGCGGCTGTAGCTGAGGAGCATGACCTGCGATCAGTTCGAATCGAAAGTGACTACAATGAAGGGTCTTCCATGAATGCAACTGAGACTGATCATTATGAAGAACTTGACCTTACATGTTTTGATAGAGACGAGATTCCAACCAATTTTGGAAGTATTTATGACTTTTTGTCGAATGTCAACCTCAACACGTTGCTTGATAACATCAATGATGTTTCTCTCCTAGCAACGGAGATAAGGGATTCTGAAGACGTTCTCGATTCAACACAAATTTCTACAAAGAAAGTGGTTGACTCTATAGCTCCAATGGTGACAGTGTCAGGGATTCCTCCCCTTGATGGTGCCTCACCTACAATTGAACCACTTCAGGGTGATCGTACAACAGACCAGACCTTACACCCTTCATCTAAAAGAAGCAAATGTGTTCCTAGTTTTGGGCCTCTGGATTCTAACTTGACTCATGGCATGCTGGTTACACCAACAACTACCCCTGCTATCATATCAACGGAACCAATGTGTGGAGGTCCTAGCACCATCTTTGAAGTTGGTGGCTCCTCTGCTCCACCAGGATTTTCTACTCCTAGGGCGGATCTTGATGATGCCTCTGTGCGGTTAGCTTTGCATCTTGCCTAGGAAAAAACTGCTATACCTTCCTCTAAAGCTAAAGGAGTTGCTTTTAGAGAAGGTTATTCAGGACAAGATGACTCTGTGGTCGATGATCTTCAAAAGAGATTCAATGTGCTTGACTAGAAGAATATAGAGCTGAACATTCAAGTCGAAGATCTTTTGAGCGAGAATGCGAATCTGAAAATTCAATTTTCTGATCTTCACGATGATCGGGCAACAAAGACAAAGCAAATCTTTGAGCTTCAAGCCCATTTTAATCTCCTGACCTGTAGTTATTTTTATATAAAGAAGAAGCTTGAAGAATATATTGGTGCCAAATATAAAACATTTGCAGATGAGTAAAGGATCAATTTACATACTCAAGCTCATCCTGTTACCATGCCAACCACTCAAACCTTACAGGTCGTAGATCGTTTTGAAGAAGATCCTGCTCATGCTCCACATGTTGCAGAAATTATTCGAGATAGACAAGCTAAAGCTGCTCAAAAGGGAAAACTCTTGTTCAAGAGGTGTTCCGAAAAAAAATGCACCAGAGAGTCAATTAGGAATCATCGTTATGGATCTTGAGGCCGTACGCTTTAGAGATACATATGGTGATCGGTTAGGGATCATTTCTTGGGGAGATCATGATACCCTAAAAATGTGGTTAGTTTGAAGAAAAAGTGGAAACACGAAGTTGTACAATGATTGTCATGATTTCAATTCATGGACCAGGGTGGATCTTTCAGAGTTGTCCCAATCTACTTTTGCAAACCCCTCAGATATTCAATAGGCAACTCAGTTCAAATATTTTCTTGAAGACCAAGTGAAAAAGGGTTTTCCTTCAATGAAGACTGCTGAGTCTGTCATAAAGAATTATCCCGATGTCAAAGATCCCAAAACCGGTCATCCACTTCAGGTGGTGATGTGGCCTGCAACCAATCAGGTCAAACAAATACTTATGCTTCAAAGTTACCCAGATGGATCCCTAAGCTCCATGATTTATTGGGTATTCGACGAGACTACAGCGTCTGCTGTGATCAAACTTAAAGATGGATGCATCCTTCTGTATGATCGAAGGGATTTGTTCGAGTTTATGAAATGGGACATTCATCATCTGAGCCTTCATCAAATTAAAGTTGCTGAGGAGATTTTTGAGCAACCTGCGAAGGAATACACGCCCATGGTTTCTGAGATCATCAATAAACTCATGTGGAATGGGGAAATGGGGCAAGTAGATGTGATGGTGATTGGCAAAGATGAAATTCAAGCTTTCACCAAACCAAGAGGGAGATTGAAGTGTCTAAATAATGGTTTTGTCTAGGATTTCGTTGTAATAGGTTCTTTTGTGTATGAATGAAGTTCTGGTAGGTTGATTTCTAGGTTACGGCCCGAGCATGAGTTTACGGCCGTAAAACCAAGTCGGACCAGGTCACTATATATAGAGGTCTTGTAGGTCATTTAATGGTTGTTGATGCCATAGAGTTCACGGTTGCTGTAAACGAGTTGTACCATACGTTTTTCATTAATAGAAGCGTGCGCAAGCTTGTTATGATTTCTATTTCTATTTCGTTCTCATTATTTTTGATTGTTTTTTTGCTTGATCACTAGTAAGATCCGTTTCAGGACCTTACAGTATGAGTGGTTCGTATGGGTGGTGATCAGTACATGGTGGAGCTTCGGATTTTCATCAATAGGTATTCAGTCGTTAATGATTCCACCGTGTTTCAATTTCGGAGATGGGAGTGTTTCGAGGTCTCGATTTGTGTAACTAGAAGATCAGTGGTAAAGGCAAGACTACGTGAGACGTTGTGATAGTGTACCGAGGTACCCAAGTATGATATCCTAAGTTACGGGTCCTATTAGGACTCAAGTTGCGAGATGACGAGTGGAGTACCTAGTGGTTTTGTTCCAGTGGGAACCCAATAGCTAATTGTCGCTGGAGTGAGATTATTTAAGGGCGTATATGTGTTGAGGCTAGCGCCTTGCCTGCGAGAACTTGCATCAGGAGTAGTGATGTCTAAGCTGGGTGGGTGTAAGCACCTATGTATGTGGAACCGCAGAGCATGAGTTGGTGAACTCAGTGTGGTGAGGACTTAAGGATGAGTTTATGCTTCGCTTGGGATTAGTAGGAGAAATCATGGAATTAGCCTATGGCAAGTCAGTGAGTGAGAGAGTGTTATAAGACTACGCGGAACTGTAGCCTCCATGAGTTAGTGGAATGGAGTGTCATGATACTATGGGGAGCCCTCGTATTCACTGAATAGTGGGTAAGGGCTGTAATACTACAGGGGCTGTGGTATTCACTAGTCAGCGAGAGAATGCCGTGATGATGCGAGGAGCCGTAGTATTCATTGGTTAGAGAGAGTGTTGTGATACTGTGGGTAGCCGTAGCATTCACAAGTCAGTAAGAGAGAGTATCACAAGACTACAGAAGAGGCTGTAGCACCCAGTAATCGATAAGGGTTAATATTGTTCTACCGGGAGCAGTAGTATTCAATTTTCATAGTATGGCATAGAGAAATTCTTAGGCTTGGGTAGCCTTACCACTAGAGTCTTCGGAAGCCTGGTTGCCAAACCAGGGGTGAGATGGGGGTCTCCGTGTCAGTTAGGAGTCATTTTATCCCTGGGATGAGGATGGATCATCATAATCGAAAGGAATTTAGGAGATGGTGTGTGCATAAATCTGTGAATATTGAGTCATGAGTTGATTACCAGATTGGAATAAAGTGGTTCCAATTATGTTGTTGAATCAGAATCTCGAGCTCGAGTCTGGAATTCGTTCGTGTGATGAGTATGCAATATGAGGTTTCTCATTTGTAGATGGGTTGAATTTGAGGGGTATTGTTCTTAATCAGATTTCTTAGTCCAGAGTGAGTCAACTTCGTCAGTAGGGGAAAAACCGTGAGACACATGGAATAAGTGGGTGGTTAACGACAGAGGTTGGAGGTGAGACGATTTCAGATGAGCTGTAGCATTTGCTTGGGGTAAAGCGAACCTCATTGTAACAGCCCGAAATTCAGGTACGACCATTTAACCCTTCATCTTTTCCAAAATGTCATTTTGGTCCTTTGTGCTGAGTGAGTACGCTGGGCATACAAAGAGTACGTTGCGCGTACTCGCACACTTATTTTGTACGCGTTGCCATCCGGGTACGCTGGGCGTACCTAAGGTTACGCCGGGCGTAACCGGCCCAGACTTAAAACCCTAATATGACTTGAGGTCTATAAAAGGAATGAGATGGTCTTGTCCCTCAGTAACCATCTTTCAAAAAGAAACCCTAAGAGAGCATTCCCTTCGTTTTTAGCTTGGGTGTGAGTGTTCTAAGCTTCAAAGTGTCATTTCAAGGTAGTAAAAAAGAAGAGGAGACCATTATGGAGGCCAGAAGTTGGTGGACAAGTGTAGATCTGAGGACTACAAAGGTTGGAGCTTCTTCATGAGGTAAAAAGTTCAGATCTTGCCTTGTAGTTTATATGGTGTGCTTCTTGGACCAATTTCTAGGGTTTTTGGTCCCAAGATGGAGACTTTATGAGCAATTAGTCTCCATTGGCCTAGATCTATCATATTCCAGGATTATATGAGTTGTATATTCATAAAAATGCAATCTTAGGCGTGGATGTTGAGCCATGCATGAGATCTAGACTCTTGGAGGGGAAAGGAAAGGTGTTAGAAGGTGTGGGGAACCTTTTAGCCATGCCAAGGCTTAAAGGTTTTGACTTTATGGACTAAGAGGTATTATTTTGGCTAGATCTGGAATATGGGGTTATGTCTTAATCGTTTAAGACATTAGAATAAGGAAGTGAGAAACTGGGATGTACGCTGGGTGTAATCCCAGTACGCGTCACGTAGTGGGATGCGTTCCCTGTTTCTGGAATGGGAGAGTACGCCCCGCATACAGGAGCTGGTATGCCCTATGTACTGCTTGCTGTAGACTTTTGTTGACTTTTAGGGTTTTGGTCAACATGTGCACTTTTGAGTCAAGGAGGGGTGAAATGGTCTTTTACCCCTCTGTGGGATAGTGAAGAAGGGTGTAGCTTAGTCTTGGAAGCCTATATTATTTAGAATGATTATTCGTTGTGAATAGGCGGGGTTGGGTCGTCGTTTCGAGATTCAGAGATATCGAGCATGTGAGATTCTGGACATCCTACGAGGTGAGTCTTCTCGCTATACTGTACCTGGAAGGGTACCTATTTGTGACCGAAAGGTCGGATATGCTATAAGATGTATGCATTGTATGTGATTAGTTACCCATTTTGTATGTGCTATGTATGCTATGCTTGATATGGGCCGAAAGGCATTATGTTATGGCCCGGAAGGCAATCTGTTATGGGCCGGAAGGCATTGTGATGTGGATTAGAGGGTCGACGCAGGTAGGACCGGAAGGTTTACCGGGTTGGGACGGAAGTCCCCTGAGACACATGGACCAGAAGGTCATGGCCTGGAAGGGCGTACGTGTGTAAGTGGTATTTTGGGGAACTCACTAAGCATTTATGCTTACAGTTGTCGTGTTATGTGTTTCCGGTAGTAGCGAGAACCGTGGGAAGGCACCGGCATGATCTATACACACTGATGGAAGATTTATTTTATGATCTTGGGATATATTTTTATTATGATGACATTTGCTAAACACGAGATTTGAGAATATTGAATGATGGTTTATGTTTGAAAAATGAAAAATTGTTTTGAAAATTCACGTTGTTACAAGTTGGTATCAGAGACTTGGTTTGAGGGATTCGGGTACACCTTCGGGTGTAACTGAACTCAAATCGAGGATTTGAGAAAAAATTTCCAATAATAAAAGCATTAAATTTTTACAAGAGGTTTTGAGATAACCAAAGAAGGAGCAGTGTGTACGGTCAGCCAACATCCGAACGGTAAAATCCCCAAAATACCCTTACAATATGTGTTATGAGATATGCTATGATATGTTATGCATGCTAGAGTAGAGTAGGTATTCATATTAGGAATAGAGTGGCCTGATTTGTGATGCCTTAGTCTCGGAGAATCCTACTGTTATGAGATGCCTTGAGAGCGAGTAGGTAGCCAATGCATAGCAGGAATAGAGTACTTGCGTTCCGGGATCCAAGGAGGAGGACTTGGGGTGAATGCTGATGCGGTGTAATCATTAGTATAAGGCCCGTACTACTGAATACACCTGATCTGTGGGCAGCCCAAGTAAGAATCCTTTGGGTATTGGAGGCCGAGTAGGGTTGCATTATCGAGTGCGAGTATGCTCGATCGAGTCTCTGATATTTTTTATGTTGTATTTAAGAGGCATCATGGTTGGGACACAACACAGACCTGGGGTGAGCGGTGTGAGTGACGAGGAGCTTCGTCAGATGATCCACGATGAGGTGGCTATCACAATCAGGGCCGAGATTCATGGTTGGAGACTTTTGATGAGTGGTACGCCGTGGTGACTGAGGCTGCAGCCGCTGCAGCTACAACAGCTGTGGCTGCTGCCAGACCTCAGGGAGGTGACTCGTTGCTGTTCCGGGAGTTCAGCAACACGAAGCCACCCGTGTTTGATGGGACACAGGATCCGATCGCTGTGATGAGATGGATTACTGATATCGAGGGATGCTTCTATACGTGTTCATGTCCAGAGGATCTGAGGGTACGGTTCGCTTTGAACCAGCTTCGCCTGGGAGCGAAGGATTGGTGGAAGTTCATGACAGCGAACTTCACTCTTGCAGAGATTTCAGCATTGACCTGGGAGAGGTTCACCACTATGTTCAAAGACGAGTATGTTCCCCCGGTGGAGAGGGAACGGCTGATTCAGGAGTTCTTGACCCTCAAGGAGGGTAATGATTTGGTTACTGTTGTTACCCGGAAGTTTCATGAGAGGGTGATGTTCTGCCCTGAGTAGGTGTCTACTGAGCAGGCATGGATGAGCCGGTATTTGGGTATTCTGAGGAGGGACATTCGGGAGTTCGTGTCGAACTCAACGTACCGGACATTTGTTGAGCTCCAGGAAAATGACCGGAAGAGGGAGATTGAGTTGGAGACTCAGGCTAGGGAGGAGGCCGAGTCTCAGAGGATGGATCGGCGACCGGCTCAGTCTCAGCTGACAGCCAAGCGGACCAAGTCCGCCGATTCGAGGATGGGAGGCCAGAAGGGCCGCACTTGCGGGAAGTGCGGCAAGGGTCATGAGCGGGCCTGTCGATCGGGTGCTTGCTACAAACGTGGCAAGGAGGGGCATATCGCCAGTGATTGCCCCAAGGGATTTATGGTTTGCTTCCATTGCAACCAGACCGGCCATCGGAAGGCCGAGTATCCTCAGCTACACTAGGGATCAGCACAAGGATCTGCGCCTGCTACTAGAGTTACCGAGATTCGACCGGCGAAGGCTGAGGCTCCGAAGGCTCGTGGGAGAGCTTTTCAGTTGACTGCGGAGGAGGTCCGTGCGGCGCCTGATGTCATGGATGGTATGTATTCTTTCGTGTATTTACTTTCATGTTGAGATATCGTGCTTATATTATGATATACGTAGGTACTTTTCTTGTGAATTCTATATCTGCCTTGGTATTATTTGATTCGGGTGCGAGTCGGTCTTTTGTATCTTTGGCTTTTAATCAGCACATCAGTATTAGTCGGGAGGTGACGAGTCGACCCCTGAGGGTTTCCATAGCTGATGAGAAAGTGGTATATAGCACCGAGGTGATTCGAGGATGTGTGCTCGAGATTTTTGGCGTCAAGTTCCCAATTGATCTAGTTCCTATCGCGATAGGAGATGTCTGTGTCATCATGGGCATGGACTGGTTGAGTAAGTTTGGAATAGTTATTGACTGCGAGAGACAGCTGGTGACCATACGAGACCCTAGTGGGGGAGTGCTTACTGTGTATGGCAAAGCGACCCATTGTAGGTCAGCATTTTGTTCGGCTGCCAGGGCAAGACAGAGTTTGCAGCAAGCCTGTAGTGGATTCATAGCTTTTGTGATGGACACACGAGTGGCCGCGGGGAGGCCAAGTTCGATTGACGAGGTCCCAATAGTGTGCGAGTTTCCGGATGTTTTCCCCGAGGAACTGCCGGGCGTGCCTCCGGAAAGGCAAGTGGAGTTCCGTATCAATTTGGTTCCGGGAGCAGCACCTATCGCCAAGGTGCCTTATCGCCTCGCGTCGCCAGAGATGCAGGAGTTATCCTCGCAGCTTCAGGAGCTGTTGGGAAAGGGGTTTATTCAACCGAGTAGCTCACCTTGGGGAGCACCGATCCTTTTTGTCAAGAAGAAGGATGGTTCACACCGGATGTGTATTGATTACCGGGAGTTGAACAAGTTGATGGTTAAGAACTGGTATCCGTTACCGAGGATCGATGATCTATTCGATCAGTTGCAGGGAGCATCTTGGCTCTCCAAGATAGACTTGAGGTCGGGTTATCATCAAATGAGGGTTCGAGATGAAGATATCCAGAAGACTGCATTCAGATCTCGATATGGACATTATGAGTTTGTGGTGATGCCTTTTGGGCTCACCAATGCCCCAGCTGCATTCATGGATCTCATGAACAGGGTGTGCAGGCTGATGCTGGATCGTTCGGTGATCGTATTCATTGATGATATTTTGGTATATTCGAGGTCTAGAGAGTAGCATGAGGAGCCTTTGAGGGTGATCCTTGGAGTTCTGAGATCGGATAGGCTATATGCCAAATTCTCCAAGTGTGATTTCTGGTTACGAGAGGTCCAGTTCCTAGGGCATCTTGTTAATCAGAAAGGGATATTAGTCGATCCGGCCAGGATCGAGGCGGTGATGAGATGGGAGGTGCCAAGATCATCCACTGAGATCAGGAGCTTTTCATGAGATGGGATTGGCCGGCTATTATAGGAGGTTTATTAGGGATTTCTCCAAGATCGTCGTGCCACTTACCAAGATGACCCGGAAGGGTGTTGCATTTTCATGAGGTCCGTAGCAGCAGTCCTCATTTGAGACACTTCGTCAGAAGTTGTGCGAAGCCCCGGTGCTCGCACTCCCGGAAGGGATGGAGGATTTTGTTGTATACTGTGATGCATCAATATCTGGGTTAGGGGTAGTGCTTATGCAAATGGGACACGTGATAGCGTATGCATCGAGGCAACTGAAGCCTCATGAGTCGAGATATCCCACCCACGATCTGGAGCTAGGGGTTGTGGTGTTTGCCCTCAAGATCTGGCGTCACTATCTGTATGGGGTTTGGTGTACCATATACACGGACCACAAGAGTCTGAAGTATTTGATGCATCAGCCCAACATAAATATGCGCCAGAGGAGATGGTTGGATGTGGTGAAGGATTATGATTGTGAGATCCTGTACCACCCGGGCAAGGCTAATGTCGTAGCCGATGCTTTGAGCAGTAGGGCGGAGAGCGCCCCGATTCAAGACGTTTGTATGAGGTTGACAATGATGACTTCGGTATTGGACACCATCCAAGGGGCCCAGGCTAAGGCTGTGAGACCAGAAAACCAAATGAGGGAGCGAGTTGTTGGGTAGCTATCAGAGTTCGTTACCGATAGCAGGGGACTTATGACATTTCAGGGTTGGATTTGGGTACCGTTTGTGGGTGGGACGCATACCATTTTGATCGAAGAGGCACATCGATCGAAGTTCTCGATCGATCCCGGGGCCACAAAGATGTATCTGGACCTAAAGGAGTATTGGTGGCCCTGTATGAAGAGGGATATTGCATGGTTCGTTGTGAGGTTCCTAACTTGTCGCCAGGTTAAGGCCGAGCACCAACGTCTGCATGGTAAGCTGCAGCCACCGGAGATCCCCGAGTGGAAGTGGGAACAAATTACCATGGATTTTATCACCAAATTGCGAAGGTCTGCAAGAGGAGTCGATGCAATTTGGGTGATTGTGAATAGGTTGACGAAGGGCGCTCATTTTCTTGTTATCAGTGAGAGCTCTTCTGCTGAGAGGTTGGCATAGTTGTATGTGAGGGAAATGGTATCGCGGCATGAGGTTCCGATGTCGATTGTTTTAGATCGAGACGTACGATTTACTTCCAGATTTTGGAAGAAGTTTCACGAGGAGTTGGGTACGAGGCTACATTTCAGTACCACATACCACCCACAGACGGACGATCAGAGTGAGTGGACAATTCAGACACTCGAGGATATGCTCCGAGCATGCGTTTTGGATTTTGGCAGAAGTTGGGACACATATTTACCCTTGGTAGAGTTTTTGTACAACAACAGCCATTATTCAAGCATTGGTATTCCACCCTTTGAGCTATTGTATGGGAGGAGGTTTCGGACCCCCATTTGTTGGGGAGAGGTGGGGCAACGTGTAATGGGTAGTACGGAGATCGTGCTTCAGACGACTAAGAAGATACAAAAGATCAGACAAAGGTTGTTGACCGCTCAGAGTCACCAGAAGAGTTATGCGGACAGGTGTTAGTCCGAGCTCGAGTTTCAGGTCGGTGACCTCGTACTCTTAAAGGTCTCTCCTTGGAAAGGAGTGATCCGATTCAGGAAAAGGGGCAAGTTGGGGCCTCGATATATTGGACCTTTCAGGGTAATCACGAGGGTAGGTAGGGTAGCCTACCGTTTGGATCTACCTGCGGAGTTGGGTCAGAGTCACGACACTTTTCATGTGTCGCAGTTGAGGAAGTGAATAGCCGACGAGTCGGCAGTGGTACCATTAGAGGATATTCAGGTGGATGCAGGGTTGAACTATGTTGAGAGACCGGTAGCAATTAGGGATCGGAAGGTCAAGGTTCTGAGTAACAAGGAAGTGCCTTTGGTGCAAGTGCAGTGACAACATCGGAAGGGGACCGAGCTGACATGGGAGTCCGAGTCGGAGATGCGGGAGCAGCATCCGGAGTTGTTTTTGGTATAAGACTTCGGGGACGAAGTCTGGTTCTAGTGGGGGAGAATTGTAAGAACCTGAAATTCAGGTACGACCATTTAACCCTTCATCTTTTCCAAAATGTCATTTTGGTCCTTTGTGTTGAGTGAGTAAGATGGGCGTACAAAGAGTACGCTGCGCGTACTCACATGCTTATTTTGTACGCGTTGCCATCCGGGTACGCTAGGCGTACCTAAGGTTAGGCCCGGCCTAACCGGCCAAGACTCAAAACCCTAATATGACTTGAGGGCTATAAAAGGAATGATATGGTCTTGTCCCTCAGTCACCATCCTTCAGAAAGAAACCCTAAGAGAGCATTTTCTTCGTTTTTAGCCTGGGTGTGAGTGTTCTAAGCTTCAAAGTGTCATTTCAAGGTAGTAAAAGAGAAGAGGAGACCATTGTGGAGGCCAGAAGTTGGTGGAAAAGTGTAGATCTGAGGACTACAAAGGTTGGAGCTTCTTCCTGAGGTAAAAAGCTCAGATCTTGCCTTGTAGCTTATATGGTGTGCTTCTTGGACCAATTTCTAGGGTTTTTGGTCCCAAGATGGAGACTTTATGAGCAATTAGTCTCCATTGGCCTAGATCTATCATATTCCAGGACTATATGAGTTGTATGTTCATAAAAATGCAATCTTGGATGTGGATGTTAAGCTATGCATGAGATCTAGACTCTTGGAGGGGAAAGGAAAGGTGTTAGAAGGTGTGGGGAACCTTTTAACCATGCCAAGGCTTAAAGGTTTCGACTTTATGGACTAAGAGGTATTATTTTGGCCAGATCTGGAATGTGGGGTTATGTCTTAATCGTTTAAGGCATTAGAATAAGGAAGTGAGAAACTGGGATGTACGCTTGGCGTAATCCCAGTACGCGCCACGTAGTGGGACGCGTTCCCCGTTTCTGGAATGAGAGAGTACGCCCCGCGTACTGTTTGTTGTAGACTTTTGTTGACTTTTAGGGTTTTGGTCAACATGTGAACTTTTGAGTCAAGGCGGGGTGAAATGGTCTTTTACCCCTCTGTGGGATAGAGAAAAAGGGTGTAGCTTAGTCTTGGAATCCTATATTAATTAAAATGATTATTCATTGTGAATAGGCGGGGTTGGGTCGTCATTTCGAGATTCAGAGATATAGAGCACGTGAGATTCTAGACATCCTACGAGGTGAGTCTTCTCACTATACTGTACCTGGAAGGGTACCTATTTGTGACCGGAAGGTCGGATATGCTATAAGATGTATGCATTGTATGTGATTAGTTACCCATTTTGTATGTGCTACGTATTCTATGCTTGATATGGGCCGGAAGGCATTATGTGATGGCCTGGAAGGCAATCTGTTATGGGTCGGAAGGCATTGTGATGTGGACCGGAGGGTCGGCATGGGTAGGACCGGAAGGTTTACCGGGTTGGGACGGAAGTCCCCTGAGACACATGGACCGGAAGGTCATGACCTGGAAGGGCGTACGTATGTAAGTGGTATTTTGGGGAACTCACTAAGCATTTATGCTTACAGTTGTTGTGTTATGCGTTTCAGGTACTTGCGAGGACCGTGGCAAGGCGCCGACATGATCTATACACACTGAAGGAAGATTTATTTTATGATCTTGGGATGTATTTTTATTATGATGACATTTGCTAAACACGAGATTTGAGAATATTGAATGATGGTGTATTTTGTTTGAAAAATGAATTTTGTTTTTTAAAAATCACCTTGTTACACTCGTGACTTGTGTGTCACGATGAGCCAAGATAGTTATCCTGAGAAGGAAGTCGGTGAAATGTTTTTTGGGATGCAACGAGTAACCTTTTGAGGATCATTGTTTGGGTCAAGAGCTGACCCGATGCTCAGTTTTGAATAATTGAGAGGAAGTTGGGGCTGATGCCTATAGATATCAGAGGATACTTCCAAGCGAGCATAATCCTTTCTTAAGCTGATTTTGAGGTTGTTTCCTTCTGATGAGTTCTGATAGCTGTTCAAGCAGTGGGTCCTTAGGGGATTACGACCTTTCAGTCCCTTTTGAGAATGCGATAGGGTCCGATTTGAGAATCAGAATTGGGAGTGTGTTCTTAGAGTCTGATAGTCGATGAGCGATTAGCAGGTTGATGTTCTGCGAGGGTGGTATGACGGGGAGAAAGACTAGTTGAGTTTTAAATTCTGGAGAGTGAGATTGAGTATTTCAGCAGAAGTTGGGTTTGTCTATCTTCGAGATCGGGAGTCCCTGTCGAGTTCAGGTGATTTTGGATTCGATCTATGTGTTCATAAGGAGCGATTTCGAGGGCGAAGTCTAATTTAAGTGGGGGAGAATTGTAACATCCTGTTTCGAGTCGTCTGTGATTAGAGTTTTTGGGCTGTAAACCAGGCATGAGGAGGTCTCGGGGGTTGCAACGAGTTGCTAGAAGAATAGGGCATCTTATCACCTTTCTACATGTATGAGGTTCATGGGAATCGAGGTTATATCGAGGAAGATATGGAAGTTTGAAGTCGTGGCAGGAAGTCCCTCATCTGGGAAAGATGGCAGCTGAGTACACTAGGCGTACATATGTGTACACTTAGCATAGTCATGTGCTTGATTGTTAAGCAGAGCCACCTAGTACGTTGTGCATACCAGAGGGTACGCTGGGCATACTAGGCATAGAGTGGAAACGCTAACTTTGGATGTGTTCCTATATAAAGCATGAGATGGTCTCATTCCTGGCCACCATCCTCAGTCAATAAACCCTTGAAAACCTTAATGCTTCATTCTTAAGCTTGTATGTGACCATTTTGAGCTTATAAGTGTTCTTGTAGGCTTTTTGGAGTGAAGAAGGAGCATGGAAGAGAATGGAGTTGGGTTCCAAGCTTTGGATCTGAGCTTTTCTGTGGAGGGAGCATCATTTGAAGGTATAAAGCTAAATGCTTTCCCATCCTTTTTGTTTTGTGCATTATATGGTCCAATTTAGGGTTTTTGGTCCTAAACTTGAGGCTTTATTAGTTGTTGCACTCCATAGTTTAATATCTTTCTTTTTAAGTGTTTCTGGTGAATAGGATCCATAAAATGAGTTCTTGAACGTGAGAATCAACCCATGCATGAGATATGAGCATTTTGAGTTAAGAGAGTAAGAGTTTTATGTGTTTGAGACCAAATCAGCCATGTAAAGGCTTAAAGTCTTTGATTTGATGGAGTAAGAGATATTACGGAGTCCAGATGTAAGAAATGAGCTATGGTCTTAACAGGTTAAGACCGAGGGGGTGGATTTAAGCAAAACTGAGTGTATGCCCAACGTATGATCCAGTACGCTCCACGTACTGGGTTGGTGTCCACGATTAATTTCATGCATGCGTGAGTACGTCGAGCATACCAAGAGAGCTACGCACCGCGTAACCTCACTGTGGTCTTTTGGGCGGAGTATCACATTGGGCCTTTGAGTGCTGGGCCTAGAGTTTGGGCTTGACGCAATAGATTCTTGGACCACAAGATTATACATATGTGTCTTGGACCCTTGTGTTGGGCTTTCCATTAGATGTGAGAGTTTGGCCTCGGGAGAGCCCATTTCTTATTGGGCCTTGGTGGGCCCAATAGGTCAGGGTCATTGATGGGCTGGTTAGTGGGCTACCTTTAGACTTAATGAGTGAGAGTTTGGACATAGTTCCTAATTGGAAAAATTGTTGGTTTGACGCTGACTTAGAGGCCGATATGTAGCAACAACAATTATAGAGGTTGTTCATCATCCAAGGTAAGTCTTCTCACTATACATATCTAGAATGGTAATCTGATTTGTGTGATAGGAGGGTCTTATATGTGTATTTGAGAACTGTGATATCCTACATTATGTCTATGTGATTTATGTTGTGTATTATCTTATGCTTACTTAGTTATGGGACCGGAGGGTCCCACTGAGACACATTGACCGGAGGGTCTTATTTGGTTATAGCCTCGAGTGGCTGACGAGATGCATGTGGTATTTTGTGGAACTCAATAAGCTTCATGCTTACCATGTTATGTGTTTCAGGTTCTTATTTGGATCACGGGAGGGCGCCACCTTGATTGTACACACATCAGAGATTGAGTCATGATTTATCGGATCCTGGAGTTATATATATATATATATATATATATATATATATATATATATATATATATATATATATATATATATATATATACACAGTTTTGATTAAGAGAGTTGATGATTTGACATTATGATATTTGAGATTTATTACTGTGATAAATGTGTTTTTAAATACATATCACATAACCGCATATAGCACATACATCATATCATACAAGACCTTCTGGTCACTCATAGGTACCCTTCCAAGTACAATATATTGAGAAGACTCACCTGGGTATCTCGGATAATCTCGAACTCTGTGAATCGGGTCTAGCCTCCGCCTAGTCATAACAACACTTCACATTAATACATTTCCCCAAGGATAGACTCCTTCCTTTCCTATCATTCTTAGGAAGGTAAAAGACCATTTTACCCCTCTCATGGCTTAAATACCCTAAAGTTGACCAAACCCTAAAAGGCAACAAAAGTAAAACCTCCGGGTTACGTTGCACGTACCAAACATGTACGCTGGGCGTACCCGGTGCCTTCACAGAATCGGGGTGCGCGACCCCTTACGCTGCACGTATTGGGAATACGCCCAACGTAAGTCCCAGTTCAGCTATTGTATGGATTTTGGTCTTAAACGGTTAAGCCACTTCTCCAACTTCCAGATCTGACTCCCTCAAAACCTCTTATTCCATAAAGTCGGAACCTTTAAGCCTTTGCATGGCTATAAAGGCCCTTACACCCTCAAAACACCTTTCCTCTTTCCATATTAAGTCTATATCTCATGGATGACTCAATATCCACGACCAAGATTGGATTTTTATGAACTTTCATCACATAATACACTGGGAAAGGCCAGATCTAAGCTTATGGAGACCCTTTGCACAAAAAGTCTCCACCTTTGAACCAAAAACCCTAAAAACGGATCCATAAACAAAACTCATGAAATGCAAGGAAAGCTTTGAGCTTTTTACCTCAAAAAGGAGCTCCAACCTCTATAGAACTCGGATCTACTCTTGCTTTCCAACTTCTAGCTCCAACAATGGCTTCCTCTTCTCCTTCTTCACCTTAAAAAGGCACCTTAAAGCATAAGAACACACACACACACACACCAACTCAAAACGGATTTTCTGCTCTCTTAGGGCTCACTCAAAGAAGTATGGTGGCTGGGGTAAAGGACTTAACGTTCCTTTTATAGTGCACAAGCCATAATTCGGGTTTGCATCTAGGCACATTACGCCTAGCATAACCCTGGGTATGCCCAGCATACCCAAGCGAGTCTGTGTCCTAAATAAGCGTGCAAGTACGTGCGGTGTACACCTGATTACGCCCAACGTACTCATAAGTCCAATGTTCAACTTAACGGACTTATCTTGACAACTTGCAAAAGTAGAAGGGTTATAAAGCTTACCTGAGTTTCGGGATGTTACAATGCTCCCCCACTGGAACTAGACTTCGCCCTCGAAGTCTCATTCCGAAAATAACTCCGAATGCTGCTCCCGCATCCCCGACTCCGGTTCCCAAGCCAGGTTGGACCCTCTCCAATGCTGCCACTAAACCTAAACTAAGTGCACCTTCTTGTTTCTCAGAACCTTGATATTCCGATCCACGATTACGATTGGCCTCTCAACATAATTCAGACTCGCGTCCACCTGGATATCCTCCAATGGTACCACTACCGAATTGTCGGCTATACACTTCCTCAACTGCGACACATGGAAGGTATCATGAATCCGGTCCAACTCTGCAGGTAGCTCCTAGCGATATGCTACTCTGCCCACCCTCGCGATCACCCTAAACGGCCCAATATACCAGGGCCCCAACTTGCCCCTCTTCCTGAAACGGATCACTCCTTTTCTAAGGAGACACTTTCAGGAGTACAAGATCCCCGACCTGAAGCTCGAGCTCTGATTGACACATATCCGCGTAACTCTTTTGGCGACTCTCAGCGGTCAATAACCTCTATCTGACCTGCTGTATCTACTCTGTCGTCTGGAGCACTATCAATGTACTACCCATCACATGCTTCCCTACCTCACTCCAGCAAATGGGAGTCCGACACCTCCTCCCATACAACAGCTCAAAGGTTGGCATACCAATGCTCGAATGATGGTTGTTGTTATAGGAAAAATCAGCCAAGGGTAAATACGTATCCCAAATCCCTCCGAAGTCCAATACACATGCTCGAAGCATGTCCTCGAGCGTCTAAATCGTACACTCGCTTTGCCCGTTAGTCTGTGGGTGGTATGCGATACTAAAGTGCATCCTCGTACCTAATTACTCTTGAAATTTCTTCCCGAATCTGGAAGTGAAACACACATCTCGGTCTGAGACGATCGAGATTGATAATCCATGCCGCAATACCACCTCCCTCACGTACAACTCTGCCAACCTTTCAGTAGAAGAGCTCTCACTGATAGCAAGAAAGTGAGCACTCTTCGTCAACCTGTTCACAATCACCCAAATTGCATCGACACCCCTAGCAGTCCTTGGCAATTTAGTGATAAAATCCATGGTAATTTGTTCCTACTTCCACTCAGGAATCTCAAGTGCATGTGGTCACTGGTGCTTAGCCTTAACCCTTCGATATGTTAAGCACCTCTCAACAAATCATGCTACATCCCTCTTCATACATGGCCACCAATAATCCTTCTTCAAATCCAAGTACATCTTAGTGGCCCCGGGATGGATCGAGAACCTCAATCTATGCGCCTCCTCCATCAAGATGGTACGCGTTCCGCCCACAAACAGTACCCAAACCCGACCTTGAAAGGTCATAAGCCCTCGACTATCGGTAACAAACTCTGATACTTGCCCGATCACCCACTCCCTTTTGCGGTTTTCCGGTCTCACGGCCTCTGCCTGGGCCCCTCGAATAGTGTCCAACACCGGAGTCATCACTTTCATCCGCATACAAATATCCCGAATCGGGTGCTCTCCGATCTACGACTCAGGGCATCAGCTACGATGTTCGCCTTACCTGGGTGGTACAGGATCTCACAATCGTCATCCTTTACCATGTCCAACCATCTTCGCTAGCACATGTTCAGATTAGGCTAGTCCATAAAATACTTCAAAGTCTTGTGGTCTGTGTAGATGGTACACCGAACCCCATACAAATAGTGACGCCAGATCTTGAAGGCGAACACCACCGCCCCCAACTCTAAATTATGGGTGGGATATCTCGTATCATGAGGATTCTGCTGCCTCGATGCATATCCTATCACATGCTCCCTCTGCATCAGTACTGCACCCATACCCAATATCGATGTATCACAATACACCACAAAATCTTCCATCCCTTCCGGGAGTGCTAGCAGCGGGGCTTCGCACAATCTCTGATGAAGTGTCTCAAACGAGGCCTACTGCTCCGGAACCCATGAAAAGAAATACCCTTCCGGTTCAACTTGGTGAGAGGCACGAAGATCTTGGAGAAATCCCGAATAAATCTCCGATACTAGCCGGCCAACCCTATGAAGCTTATAATCTTGGTGTATGATCTCGGCACCTCCCGTCTCATAACTGCCTCAATCTAGGCCGGATCGACCAATATCCCTTCCTGGTTAATGAGGTGCTCCAAGAATCTCCCTCAGATTTTCCTCGTGCTGCTCTCCAGATCTCGTCTACACCAAAGTATCATCAATGAACACGATCACCGACCGATCCAGCATTGGCCTGCACACCCTGTTCATGAGATCCATGAACGCTGCCGGTGCATTGGTGAGCCCGAAAGGCATCACCACAAACACGTAATGCCCATAACGAGTTCTGAAAGCCGTCTTCTGGATATCTTCATCCTGAACCCTCATTTGGTGATATCCCAACCTCAAGTCTATCTTGGAGAACCAAGATGCTCCCTGCAACTGATCGAACAGATCACCGATCCTCGGTAATGGATAACGGTTCTTGACCATCAACTTGTTCAACTCCTGGTAATTGATGCACATCCGGTGTAAATCATCCTTTTTGTTGATGAAAAGGATCGATGCTCCCCAAGGTGAGATACTCGGTCTAATGAACCCCTTCCCCAGCAGCTCCTGAAACTGCGAGGATTACTCTTGCATCTCTGGTGGTGCAAGGCGGTAGGGCGCCTTGGCAAAGGTGCTGCCCCCGGAACCAACTCAATACGAAACTCTAATTGCCTCTCGGGGGGCACACCTGACAATTCCTCGGGAAAAACATCCATTAATTTTCACACTACAGGGACCTCATGAATCAAACTCGGCCTCCTAATGGCCACTCGCGTGTCCATCACATAGGCAACAAACCTACTACAGCCCTGCTGTAGACTCTGTCTCGCCCTCACAGCCGAACAAAATGTTGACTCAGGACGGGTACCCTCGCTGTACACTGTAAGTACTCCCCCACTAGGGTCTCGTATCGTCACCAGCTGACTCTCGCAATCTATAATATCCCCAAACCGGCTCAACCAATCCATGCCCACTATGACACATACATCCCCCATCGATATCGAGACTAGATCAATCGGAAACTCCACACCGAAGATCTCAAGTCTACATCCTGGAATCACATCCGTGACATACACCGCTTACTCGTTAGCGATAGAGACTCGTAGAGGCAGACTCATCGTCTCTCGCCAGATAATAATGTGCTGACTAAATGCCAAAGAAACAAATGATCGACTCGCACCCGAGTCAAGTAACACCAAAGCAGGTACATAATTCACAAGAAAAGTACCTATGCATATCATAATATAAGCACAACACTTCATATTTAACATAAATAAACGAAAGATCACATACCAGCCATGACATCGGGCGCTACACGGACCTCCTCCGGTGTCAACTGGAAGGCTCTCCCACGAGCCTTCGGTGCCTCGACCTATGCCGGACGAACCTCAGTAACCTTAGATGAAGGTGCAGATCCCTGTGTTGATCCCTGATGCAACTGCGGGCACTCGGAATTTCGGTGACCCGTCTGGTTGCAATGAAAGCACACCATAAATCCATTGGGGCAATCCTTGGCGATATGCCCCTCCTTGTCACATTTGTAGCACGCACCATATCGACAAACCCCATCGTGTCCCTTTACGTTCTTCCCGCAAGTGCGGCCCTTCTGGCCCCCAGATCTCGAATTGGCAGGCTTGGCTAGCTTGGCTGCCGGCTGAGAATGTGACGGCCGCCGATCCATCCTCCGAGACTTGGCCTCCTACCTGACCTGCGTCTCCAACTCAGTCTCCATCTTCAGGGCATTTTCTTGAATCTCAGCAAATGTCCAGTAAGTCGAATTCGATACGAACTCCTGGATATCCCACCTCAAAACGCCAAAATATCGGCTCATGCGTGCCTGCTCGGTGGACACCTGCTAAGGGGAGAACATCGCCCTCTCATGAAACTTCCTGCTAACAGCTGTAACTGAATCAGTACCCTTCTTGATGTAACGTCCGGATTTCCAGGTACATTATTTATTCATTATTTTGGTGATTTTGAGAGAGACTTGGCGAGTTGATGCTTAGACTCGCCAAGTAGAGTTGCGAATTTCCATCTGGGTTAATGACCGGACTCGGCAAGTCGACTAGTGGACTCGGCGAGTCCGCGCTGTTTAATGAAACCCTAATTTCCAGGGATTGAGACCAATTTAAAGGCCTGTATGGCCTTCATTTGCAGCTACCAGTTGATAGAGAGAAACCCCAGAGTCTGTGAACCTTTTGAGAGAGAGAGAGGAAGCCATTTTTGATCTTCGTATGGGTGTTTTTGCAAGAAGAAGGTGGCCAAGGCAAGAGGAAACTGAAGAGGGTGCTAATCTGTGGATTTCAGAGCTTAGGGACTTCATCTTGAGGTAGATGTTCGATCCTCTTTCAGTTTTCGTGTAAGTTTTGAGAGTTAGGGTTTCTAGCCCCTTTTGGAGTATGATTTGTGAAGCAAATGGTCCATTATGTTGTTGAGGCTTCGAATCTGGATCCAAAGAGGTCCAGAGACCTTAAATCCTTGATCTTTATTGAGTGTCTTTGAGAGATATGAGTTTAGGTTGGCATGTTGAGGCCATTTCATCAAATAGAGTCATAGGCTCTTTGCATGGGCATCAAGATCCAAACTTTACGTGTTTATTATGATCAAAGAGGGCAGATCTATGGGTTAGAGGAACAGATCTGACCTCAGGAGGTCATTTCTGAATAAGCATGGCATGAACTCGCCGAGTCCCAAGAACAGAATCGGCGAGTAGGGCTAGGGTTTCCCGTAAGTCACTAAGTGAGTAACTTGTCGAGTTGGGGGAATGACTCGGTGAGTCAGAAGGGGGTAGAGGATTGAAGGTGGAACTCGTTGAGTTTATAATTGAACTCGACAAGTTGAGTCGGGGTGGCCCTGCGATTCATGCTAGGTGTAACCCGTCGAGCAGGGGAAAGGCTCGACGTGTCATGAGAGGCTAGAGAGATAGTGGACATGTGTAGACTCGCCGAGTCGCGCAAGTGCACTCGACGAGTCGGGTCAAAGTTTGACCGTTGACTTTGTTGACTTTTAGGGTTTGGTCAACAATGGGGTCTTTGAGTCAAGAGAGGGGTAAAATGGTCTTTTACTCTTCTGAGGTTGCTAAGAGAGGGTTGGGTATAGTCTCGAGAGTTATATTTATGAGCATATTTACTTTATGTGGTTAGGTAGAGGCTAGACTATACTGGTACCTGGTCAGGGATTTACCGAGACATCTGAGGTGAGTCTTCTCACTATACTTACCTTGAGTGGTAATTAGAGTTATGTGACAGAGTTATTGTATGCTATTTATGTGATGTGTTGCACTGCATTATTTCTATGTGATTTATGCCGTGTGTATACTAGAGTATATCAAAGTGAGAAACGGAAGGTTCACAAAGCTAGGACCAGATGGTCCACAGAGTTAGGGCCCAAGGGCCCGCAGAGTTATAGCCTCGAGTGGCTAGTATATGATATGTGTGGTATTTTGGGGAACTCACTAAGGTTCATGCTTCTAGTGTTTTGTGTTATGTGTTACAGATGCTAGTGAGGAGCGCGGGAAGGCACCGACATGATTCGTACACACCCATCGGAGTTTATTATTATATGATTTTGGGATTTTGTATTAAGATAATATTGATACATTTTTTTTGAAAGTAATTATGAATGAATTATTATGTTTTTGAAAAGCGAAAAATTGGTTGAATTTTTACGGTGTTAGAATTCGGTATCCGAGCCTTGGTTTGAGGGATTTGGATGCATTTTCGTCGTATCCAAGGTTCTAAATGGCGTGAGGCGTGGCGTGGCGGCAAGGCCAAGCCTCAAGCTTGACGAGCCATGGCGTTTTTCAAGGCGTGATATAAGGCGGCGATTTTGTATTAATTTAAAATTATATTACCACATAAATATAAATTTATATTAAATATAACTACTTTTTAGAAGAGTTAGATCAATAACTAATAACCAAAAGTTAACAAAAACTACAATACTTGTATCTCTGATTTGAAAAGACATAACAAAGAGCAAAAAATTGCGTCTCAAACGAAAAAACACACGCCATAACACGCCATAACGTGCCATGGCGCGCCATATCACGCCTTGACACGCGCCACGCCTAATAGCAATGTTATGAAGCTTTTCGTAACGGCAAAGCCACACCTCACGCCATGTCGCGCCTTTTAGAACAGTGGGCGTATCTGAACTCAAACTGAGGATTTGAGAAAATTTGGATAATAAAACAATTTTAAAAGAATAAAAAGAGTTTTGAGACAAACAGAGCAGAGCTGTGTGTACGATTAGCCAGCGCCCGAACGGTGATTTCCCAAAATACCCTCGCAATAAGTGTTATAATATATGGTATACTATGCTATATGATGAGTTATGTTATGCATGCTATAGTAGACTAGGTATTCTTATTAGAACTAGAGTGGCCTGATATGTGATGCCTTAGTCTAGGAGTTTTGCTGCTAGGAATGTTCGAGAGTGTTTAGATAGCAGCGAGGAGCTTATGAGAGATCTGCTAGTGAGTAACATATGAATAAAGAGCGTAGAGTACTTGGGATTTGGGACTCTGGGAGGAGGAGTTGGGATGGATGCTGATGTGGTGTGGACGGTAGTATTGGGATCGTACTAGTGAAGATATCGGGTTAGTGCGCAAACCAAGTAAGAATCCTTGGAGTACTAAGGAACAAGTAGGGTTGAGTCATCAAGTGTGGGTATAATCTAGCGACTCTCTAATATTCTTATGTCATATTTCAGAGGGAGATCATGGTTGAAATGCACCACACACCATGGAGCAGTAGTACTAGTGATGAGGAGATCTGTAGGATCATTCACGAGGAGGTGGCTGCGGCCATCAGGGCAGAGATACCAGAGATGTTTGGGTCTATCAAGACCACACTGATAGAGACATTTGACGAGAGATACACTGTTCTTTCTGAGGCTGTAGTTGCTGCGGCCACTGCAGCCATGGCTGTGACAAGGCCGCAAGGTGGTGATGCGTTGCTGTTCCGGGAGTTCAGCAACAAAAAACCACTGGAGTTTGATGGGACTCAGGACCCGATTTCAGCAATGAGGTGGATTTCAGACATCGAGTAGTTTTTCTTTACTTGCTCATCTCCAGAGCATCTGAGAGTACGGTTCGCGTTGAACCAACTTCGCTTGGGAGCGAAGGACTGGTGGAAGTTTGTGACGACGCATTACTCGCCTGCTGAGCTTCCTGCAGTGACCTGGGAGAGGTTCACTGCTATTTTCCGAGAGGAGTACGTTCCCCAGGTGGAGAAGGAGCATTTGGCCCATGAGTTTCTGACCCTCAAGCGGGGTACTGAGTCAGTTACAGTGATTACGAGGATATTCCATGAGCGGGCGATGTTCTGCCCTGATCACGTGTCCTACGAGCAGGCATGTATGAGCCATTATTTGAGCATTTTGAGGAGAGATATACGAGAGTTCGTGGCGAACTCGACCTACCGGACATTTTCTGAGCTTCAAGCAAATGCCCGGAAGAGGGAGATAGAGCTGGAGACCCAGGCTAGGGAGGAGGTTGAGTCTTAGGGGAGAGATTGGCCACCGACGCAGTATCAGCCAGCAGTCAAGCAAGCCAAGCCCGTTGATTCAAGATCTGGGAGTCAGAAGGGCCACACTTGCGGCAAGTGTGGCAAGAGCCACGATGGGGTGTGCAGAGCGGGGTCTTGCTACAAATGTGGCAAGGAGGGGCATATGGCCAAGGATTTCCCCAAGGGGTTTGTAGTATGTTTTCACTGCAACCAGACCGGAAACTGGAAGGCAGAGTGTCCACAGTTGTGAGGGACAGCTCAAGGAGCATCTCATGGATCTACCCCTGCTGCAGTGAGAGCTACAGAAAGTCGGCCCATAAAGGCCGAGGCACCGAAGGCACGAGGGACAGCCTTCCAGTTGACTGCGGAAGAGGTCCACGCAGTGCCCGATGTCGTGGCTGGTATGTATTCTTTCATGTATTTACTTTTCTGTTGAGATATTGTGCTTATATTATGATATGTATAGGTACTTTTCTTGTGAGTTTTGTACCTGCCTTGGTGTTATTTGACTCGGGTGCGAGTCGGTCTTTTGTATCTTTGGCTTTTAGTTAGCACATCAGTATTTGTCGAGAGGAGTTGAGTAGGCCTCTGAGAGTTTCCATAGCTGACGAGAGAGCTGTGTATGCCACCGAGGTGATCCGAAGGTGTGTACTCGAGATTTTCGACATTTAGTTTCCGATCAATGTAGTTCCTATTACGATGGGAGATGTATGTATCATCATGGGCATGGACTGGTTGAGCAAATTTGAAGCGGTTATCGACTACGAGAGACAACTGGTGACCATACGAGACCCTAGTGGTGGAGTTCTTACGGTGTACAGCGAGGGTACACGTTTTGGGTCGGCATTTTGTTCAGCCGCTAGAGCGAGACAGAGTCTACAGTAGGGCTGTAAGGGATTTGTAGTGGATGTGATGGATACGAGCGTTGATTCAGAGAGACTGAGGTCAGTTGATGAGGTTCCGATAGTGCATGAGTTCCCAAATGTATTTCCAGAGGAGTTACCGGGTGTGCCTCCTGAGAGGCAGTTTGAGTTCAGTATCGATTTGGTTCCGGGGGCTGCGCCTATCGCCAAGGCGCCCTATCGCCTTGCGCCTCCAAAGATGCAGGAGTTATCCCCATAACTTTAAGAGTTGCTGGGGAAGGGTTTATTAGGCCGAGCAGTTCGCCGTGGGGAGTACCTATCCTTTTTGTTAAGAAAAAGGATGGTTCACACCAGATGTGCATTGATTACAGGGAGTTGAACAAGCTGACGGTTAAGAACCGTTACCCGTTGTCGAGGATCGACGATTTGTTCGATCAGTTACAGGGAGCATCTTGGTTCTCCAAGATCTATTTGAGGTCTGGATATCATCAGGTGAGGGTGTGAGATGAGGATATCGAGAAGACATCATTCAAGACTCGTTACAGGCATTACAAGTGCGTGGTGATGCCATTCGGGCTCACTAATGCACCGACGGTGTTCATAGACCTCATGAACAGGGTGTGCAAGCTGATGTTGGATCGCTCGGTGATCGTGTTCATTGATGACATATTGGTGTATTCGAGATCCAGAGAGTAGAATGAGGAGCATTTGAGAGAGATCCTCAGAGTTTTGAGATCTGAGAGGCTCTATGCCAAATTCTCCAAGTGTGATTTCTGGTTACGAGAGGTCCAGTTCCTTGGGCACCTCGTTAACCGGAAAGGGATATTGGTCGATTCGGCCAAGATCGAGGCAGTGATGAGCTGGGAGGTGCAAAGATTACCTACCGAGATCAGGAGTTTCCTAGGGTTGGTTGGTTATTATTGGAGATTTATCATGGATTTCTCCAAGATCGTCGTGCCCCTCACCAAGTTGACCCGAAAGGGTGTTGCTTTTTCGTGGGGCCCAGAGCAGCAGGCCTCCTTCGAGACACTTCGCCAGAGACTGTGCGAAGCCCTGGTGTTAGACCTTCCGGAGGGGATGGAGGACTTCGTAGTGTATTGTGACGCGTCGATATCAGGGTTGGGAGCGATGCTTATGCAAAGGGGGCATGTAATAGCCTATGCATTGAGGCAGCTGAAACCTTATGAGTCAAGGTATCCCACCCATGATCTGGAGTTAGGGGTAGTGGTGTTCGCCCTCAAGATCTAGCGTCACTATTTGTATGGAGTTCGGTGTACCATATACACTGACCACAAGAGCTTGAAGTACCTGATGGATCAGCCTAACCTAAATATGCACCAGAGGAGATGGTTGGACGTGGTAAAGGATTACAACTGCGACATCCTGTACCATCCGGACAAGGATAATGTTGTAGCTGATGCCCTAAGCCATAGGGCGGAGGGCGCCCTGATGCGAGAGGTTTGCTTGAGATTGATAGTAATGACTCCGGTGTTGGACACCATTCGTGGGGCCCAGGCTGAGGCCGTGAGACCAGAGCACCATAAGAGAAAAAGGGTTATCAGGCAAGTATCGGAGTTTGTTACCGATAGCTGGGGGCTTATGACATTTCAGGATCGGATTTGGGTACCGTTTGTTGGCGGAACGCGTACCATTTTGATGGAGGAGGCGCATGGATCGAGGTTCTCGATCCATCCCGGGGCCACTAAGATGTATTTGGACCTGAAGAGAGAATATTGGGGTATTATATGAAGAGGGATGTCGCGTGGTTTGTAGAGAGATGCTTGACCTATCGCAGGGTTAAGGCCGAGCACCAGCGTCCACATGGTAAGCTGCAGCCATTAGAGATTCCCGAGAAGAAGTGGGAAGATATTACCATGGATTTCATCACCAAATTACCAAGGACTGCGAGTGGTGTCGATGCAATTTGGGTGATTTTGGACAGGTTAACGAAGCACGCTCACTTCCTTGCTATTAGTGATAGCTCTTCTGCGGAGAGGCTGGCGGAGTTGTACATGAGAGAGATGGTATCGCGACATGCAATACCGGTGTCGATTGTTTTAGATCGAGATGTGCATTTCACTTCTAGGTTCTGGAAGAAATTTGATGAGGAATTGGGTATGAGGCTGCATTTTAGTACCACATACCACCCATAGATTGATGGACAGAGTAAGCAGACAATTCAGATGCTCGTGGACATGCTTCGGGCATGTGTATTGGACTTCGAAGGAAGTTAGGACACGTACTTAACCTTGGCTGAGTTTTCCTATAACAACAACCATCATTCGAGCATCGGTATGCCACCCTTTGAGTTGTTATATGGGAGGAGGTGCTCCCATTTGATGGGGAGTGGTAGGGAAACGTGTGATGGGTAGTACAAAGATTGTGCTTCAGACGACCGAGCAGATTCAGCAGGTCAGACAGAGGTTACTGAAGGCCCAGAGCCGTCAGAAGAGTTATGCGGATAGATGACGGTTAGAAGTCGAGTTCCAGGTTGGTGACTTCGTACTCCTTAAGGTATCTCCTTGGAAAGGAGTGATTCGGTTCAGGAAGAGGGGCAAGCTGGGGCCCCGCTATATTGGTCCATTCCGAGTGATTGCGAGGGTAGGCCGGGTAGCCAACCGGTTAGACTTACCTGCAGAGTTGGGCCAGATTCATGACACCTTTCACGTATCGCAGTGGTACCATTAGAGCATATTCAGGTGAATGCAAGCATTAGCTATGTTCAGAAACCGGTTGCGATTAGGGATCAGAAGATCAAGGTTCTGAGGAACAAGGAAGTGCCCCTGGTGCTAGTCCAGTGGCAGCATTAGAGAGGGTCCGAGTTGACTTGGGAGCCGAAGCGAGAGATGCGTGAGCAGTATTGAGAGTTGTTTGCAAAGTAAGACTTCGAGGGCGAAGTCTGATTCTAGTAGGGGAGAGTTGTAACATCCGGATTTCCAGGTACATTACTTATTCATTATTTTGGAGACTTTGATGGAGACTCGGCTAGTTGATGCCTAGACTCGTCGAGTAGAGTCGCGAAATTCCATCCGGGTTAACGTCCGGACTCGGCGAGTCAACTAGTGGACTCGGCGAGTCCACGCTATTCAAGGAAACCCTAATTTCCAGGGATTGAGACCTATTTAAAGGCCCTTATAGCCTTTATTTGTGCTTACCATTTGATAGACAGAAACCCCAGAGTGTGTGAACGTTTTGAGAGAGAGAGGAAGCCATTTTTGATCTTTGTGTGGGTGTTTTTGCAAGAAGTAGGTTGCCAAGGCAAGAGGAAACTAAAGAGGGTGCTAATATGTGGATTTTAGAGCTTAGGGACTTCATCTTGAAGTAAATGTTCGATCCTCTTTCAATTTTGGTGTAAGTTTTGAGAGTTAGGGTTTCTAGCCCCTTTTAGAGTATGATTTGTAAAGAAAATGGTCCCTTCTTGTGTTGAGGCTTCGAATCTGGATCCAACAAGGTCCAGATACCTTAAATCCTTGATCGTTATTGAGTGTACTTGAGAGATATGAGTTTAGGATGGCATGTTGAGGCCATTTCATCAAATAGAGTCATAGGCTCTTTGCATGGGCATCAAGATCCAAACTTTACGTGGTTATTATGATCAAGGAGGGCAAATCTATGGGTTAGAGGAACAGATCTGACCTCAGGAGGTCATTTCTGAATAAGCATGGCATGAACTCGCCGAGTCCCAAGAACATAATCGACGAGTAGGGCTAGGGTTTCCCGTAAGTCACTCAGTGAGTAACTTGTCGAGTTGGGGGAATGACTCGGTGAGTCAGAAGGGGGTAGAGGATTGAAGGTGGAACTCGTTGAGTTTATAATTGAACTGGACAAGTTGAGTCGGGGTGGCCCTGCGATTCATGCTAGGTGTAACCCGTCGAGCAGGGGAAAGGCTCGATGTGTCATGAGAGGCTAGAGAGATAGTGGACATGTGTAGACTCACCGAGTCGTGCAAGTGCACTCGACGAGTCGGGTCAAAGTTTGACCGTTGACTTCGTTGACTTTTAGGGTTTGGTCAACAATGGGGTCTTCGAGTCAAGAGAGGGGTAAAATGGTCTTTTACTCTTATGAGGTTGCTAAGAGAGGGTTGGGTCTAGTCTCGAGAGTTATATTTATTAGCGAATTTACTTTGTGTGGTTAGGTGGAGGCTAGACTATACTGGTACCTGGTCAGGGATTTACCGAGACATCTGAGGTGAGTCTTCTCACTATACTTACCTTGAGTGGTAATTAGAGTTATGTGACAGAGTTATTGTATGCTATTTATGTGATGTGTTGCACTGCATTATTTCTATGTGATTTATATCGTGTGTATACTAGAGTATATCAGAGTGAAAACCGAAAGGTTCATAGAGCTAGGACCAGAGGGTCCACAGAGTTTGGGCCCAAGGGCCCACAGAGTTATAGCCTCGAGTAGCTAGTATGTGATATGTGTGGTATTTTGGGGAACTCACTAGGCTTCGTGCTTACAATGTTTTGTGTTATGTCTCACAGGTACTAGTGAGGAGCGCGGGAAGGTGCCGACATGATTCGTACACACCCATCGGAGTTTATTATTATATGATCTTGGGATTTTGTATTAAGATAATATTGATACATTGTTTATGAAAGTAATTATGAATGAATTATTATGTTTTTGAATAGCGAAAAATTGGTTGAATTTTTACGGTGTTACACTTGAGGGTCAAGAAATCCTTAATCAACTGTTCCCTCTCCACCGGAGGAACATACTCATCCCTTAACATGGCGGTGAACCTCTCCCAGGTCACCTCAGAAATCTCTGCTAGATTGAAGCTCGCCGTCACGAACTCCCACCAATTCTTCGCTCCTAAGCAGAGCTTGTTCAAAGCGAACCGTACCCTCAAGTGCTATAGATAAGAACACGTGTAGAAACATCCCTCGATATCAGAGATCCACCTCATCGCAAAAATTGGGTCCTGCGTTCCATCGAACTCTCGTAGCTTCGTGTTGCTGAACTCCCGAAACAACAACGAGTCACCTCCATGAGGTCTGGCAGCAACAACAGCAACAGTAGCTGCAGCAGCCCCAGCCTCAGTCACTGCTGCATACTGCTCGCCAAAGGTCTCAATCAATGTGGTCTTGATAGACCCGTACATCCCTAGAATCTCGGACCGGATGGCAGCAACCACCTCCTCATGAATCAGCCTGCAAATCTCCTCCTCGCTAACACCACTGCTCCCGGGTGTGTGGCGTGTTCCGACCATGATGTCTCTCTGAAATACAACATAAAATATCATAGAACCGCTCGAGCATACTCGCACTCGATAAGACATTCCTACTTGTTCCCCAGTTCCCAAACGATTCTTACTTGGACTGCAGACTGATACGGTGCCTTCGGTAGTACGGACCCTTATACTACCACTCACACAGCACCAGTATTCATCCCAAGTCCTTCTCCTTGGATCCCAGATCACAAGTACTTCTAGATCTCATTAGCATAGGCTACCCTTCGGTAGATCTCTCACGAGCTCCTCGCTGCTACCTATTCGCTCTCAAGCATCACATAATAGCAAAATCCTTCCTACACTAAGGCATCACAAATCAGGCGACTCTAGTCCTAATATGAATACTTAGCCAACTCCAGCATGCGTATCATAACATATCTCATAACACATAATGTAAGCGTATTTTGGGAAATCACCGTTTCGGCGTTGGCTGATCATACACACTGCTCCAATCCGTATTCTTCAAAACCTTTTACTTCTTTAGAAAAATTGTTTATTTTATGAAAAACTTTCTCAATTCCTCAGTTTGAGTTCAGATTCATCCGAAGATGTGCCCGAATCCCTCAAACCAAGGCTCTGATACCAACTTGTAATGACGAAAATTTTCAAAACAATTTTGCACATTTAAAACACATTTTCATTCATAATAGTTGTAAAAGTATCATTTGTATCACGTATCAATCCATAAAATTACATCCCAAGATCAAAACATATCCAAAATCCATCAGTGTGTGTACGAGTCAAGGCGGCGCCCTCCCGCGATCGTCACTAGTACCTGAAACACATAACACAACACTGTAAGCATAAATGCTTAGTGAGTTCCCCAAAACACCACATACCACACATACACCTTTTCAGGCCATACTCTATGGGATCTTCCGATCCAGGTGTCTCAGGGGACTTCCGTCCTGCACTCCGGTAGACCTTCCGGTTCTACCCGTATCGACCTTGCGGTCCGTACCCTCTTGACCTTCTGGTCCACATCGTCTTGACCTTCCGCTCCTTAGCACACATAACATACATAACACATAAATTTCATCTTAACCTTTCGGTCCTTATCATACATAACATACATAGAACATACATATCACATAACAACATATAACACATGCATAACAACATATAACACATACATCATAGGTACCCTTCTAGGCATAGTATAGTGAGAAGACTCACCTCGTTATCTCGGATAATCTCGAACTCTATGAATCGGGTCTAGCATCCGCCTAATCATAACAACACTTCACATTAATACATTTCCCCAAGGCTAGACTCCTTCCTTTCCTATCATTCTCAAGAGGGTAAAAGATCATTTTACCCCTCTCATGGCTTAAATACCCTAAAGTTGACCAAAACCTAAAAGTAAACAAAAGTCAATCCTCCGGGTTACGCTGCGCGTACCAAACATGTACGCTGGGCGTACCCGGTGCCTTCACAGAATCAGGGTGCGCGACCCCTTACGTTGCGCGTACTAGGATTACGCCCAACGTCAGTCCCAGTTCAGCTATTGTATGGATTTTGGTCTTAAACGATTAAGCCACTTCTCCAACTTCCAGATCTGACTCCCTCAAAACCTCTTATTCCATAAAGTTGGAACCTTTAAGCCTTTGCATGGCTATAAAGACCCTTACACCCTCAAAACACCTTTCCTCTTTCCATATTAAGTCCATATCTCATGCATGACTCAATATCCACGACCAAGATTTGATTTTTATGAACTTTCATCACATTATACACTGGGAAAGGCCAGATCTAAGCTTATGGAGACCCTTTGCACAAAAAGTCTCCACCTTTGAGCCAAAAACCCTAAAAACGGGTCCATAAACAAAACTCATGAAATGCAAGGAAAGCTTTGAGCTTTTTACCTCAAAAAGGAGCTCCAACCTCTATAGAACTCAGATATACTCTTGCTTTCCAACTTCTAGCTCCAACAATGGCTTCCTCTTCTCCTTCTTCACCTTAAAAAGGCACCTTAAAGCTTAAGAACACACACACCAGCTCAAAACAGGTTTTCTGCTCTCTTAGGGCTCACTCAAAGAAGTATGGTGGCTAGGGTAAAGGACTTAACGTTACGTTTATAATGCACAAGCCATAATTAGGATTTCCATCTAGGCACATTACGCCTAGCATAACCCTCGGTACGCCCATCATACCCAAGCGAGTCTGTGTCCTAAATAAGCGTGCGAGTACGCGCGGTGTACACCTGATTACGCCCAGCGTACTCATAAGTCCAATGTTCAACTTACGGGACTTATCTTGACAACTTGAAAAAGTAGAAGGGTTATAAATCTTACCTGAGTTTCGGGATGTTACAAGATGCATTAGGAAATTTAGGATCCTCCCTTAGAATCCTACCAGAGACAAAGATTCCTATAACCTATATAATAACCCCAGCCATAGAAACCCTATCGGACAAATCTGAAGATCCTAAACATCCGACAAGCATAGCAGCTATTGAAGATCCTGACCCTAGGATCCCTCCTTAAAAGAACCCCAATAAATAGGATCCTCGAAGAAGTCTAGGATCATGGACCCAACCCATTATGGAGTATCTCCAAAATGGCACAATGCCGGCAGAAGAAAAAAGTGCAAGAACATTTAGGACGATAGTCTCAAGATTCATGTAATCCAAGGTAAACTGTATAAAGAAAAAATCTATGCCAGGTCTATACCTTAGATGCTTAAAAGATTCTAAAGTTGCATAAGTCTTAAAGGATATGCACGAAGGAGATTATGTCAATCACACCGAGGGTAGATCCTTATGCTCCAAAATACTGAGAACGGGATATTACTGGTGTATCGCTTGTTTCAGGTAACAAATACTTTTTAGAAATTTAGGGTTTTAGGCTAGAACTTGACGAGTTGGTGAGCTCCAACTCGTCGAGTAGAGATTATTTCGAGATGTGAGATTTAGGATCTAGTGGACAAGTTGGAAGACCCAACTCGATGAGTAGATGCTATAATGAGAATCCCAAATTTTTAGGGGTTTGTGCCCTTTATAAAGAACTTATGGCTCATTGTGGCCTCCCTCGTCATCACTACAGCCCAAAGAAACTGTAATTCGAGCCTTGTGCATTCTTGAGTGTGTGTGAGATCCTTTGAGAATGATTTTGGTGTGATTATGAAGAGAGTTGAAACTTGAAGAGGTTAGAGCAAAGGGAGAAGTTTTAGATCCGACATCTACTCTATTTTTGGCAACCATTTTGAGGAATAAAGTTCCTACCTTGACGATTATTTTCTTAGATATCATCTTGTGAAAGTTTATTGTCGCTTTGGATGCAAAATGGTATTATTTTTGGGTTTGAACTGGTCATGAGGATATGATTCCATATCTGGACACCTCTAGGCCTCCACCTATATAAAATTGCCCACTTTATTTAGTTTAGGCCTTTTTCTATGCACTAAACCTTATATGAACATTAGTTTTAGTGTTTTAGCCTTTTGGGGCCTTGCATGCATGTAAAGTTTGCAACTCTGTGGTAACTACACCATAGGGGGTTGGTTTTGTAGTTTTGAGCCTTGGATTCAATTGGAAGGACTGAGCACGAAAAGGGATGAAGGAACTCGACGTGTTACGTAGCCAACTCGATGAGTTGTATAGGATTTACCTGTTTTCAGGATTTTGAGTGATTTTAGTGTGTAATTAGATTTTTTGGTCTGCACAAGTTTCAGGTCTCCTGGACACTAAAGAACTCGACGAGTTACTCAGATAACTCGGCGAGTTGACTTGAGACTTATGTTAAATGGACTCTCAAGGAACTCAATGAGTTGCTGGATGCACTCGACAAGTTGGGATGAACATTGACTGTTGACCTTGACTATTAACTTGGACTTTGACCATGGTTGACGAAGTTCGACCTTATGGTTATTTCTAGTATTTCGGGATTTTGACAAAGTTTGTCACATGATGATTGTAGGCCATTGAGTTAGTGATGTAAGTTGGGATTGACCTTATTAGTTCAACATTTCTTGAGAGGCAAGTCTCCTCACTATAACATGTTGGGTTTTGATACAAAGTAAAAGTTTGTTTCTCACAAAAAAACCGATAACGGAAGACTTTAAAAATAACAAGTTTATTTTAAGTTCATAACAAAACATACCATCATGGATCCATTTATAGAGGTTAGAATGAAATAAAAAACAATCATATGATGTTTTAGAGATAACCTTTGAAGCCTTTGAAACCACTTGGTTTTGGGGTGTTGGTGAAGATAACAGAAGATCAAAGTGTATGATCTTCTCTACAAGTATCCACCATCAAGATTAAGGCACTTGGAATGCCAGTTACTTCCTGTATTCTTCAGTGTCTAAAGCCTTTAAGTGCTTAACTCACTTAATCACTAAAGGGAACAACTTAAGAGGTCTTTTAAACCACCAAACTAACTTCAAAAGTGAGAGAGAGAGAGGGGGGGGGGGAGGAGTATAAAACCAATTGTTTTAGGGAGAAAGAAAGGAAGAAGAAGAGCTTCACTCTTGCAAAAATGCAAGCCTCATGCATCTCTTATATAGCCCATGGAAAGTAAGGCTTATCTATTAAAATAATCTAAAGTAATGGTAGCCTTTAGAAGCATGGGAGACAAAAGGTGGAAGGTTGAAATGAAACCTCTTACACCATCATTATGCCTTTTAAAAAGTAAGATTCTTTATTTATTATAAACTCCAAGTTTATAAAATATAAACTTTGTCTTTAGATAAAAGACAAATGAATCCAACTAGTCCAAAATGTTGTGCATGACTTATTAATTCATATGAAATAATAATGAGTAATACTCTTTTATAATTATTATTTTCACAAAACAAAATTATTCCCTAATTAAAATACAAGAATTAATATTATTTATTAATAATCATATTAATAATAAATATACAAAATTTGCCAACTTCATAAAGGGGTGACCCTATAAGATCCTATATCATTAGCAGTATCACTCCATAATGATCCTTAGGTATATAGATCCAACAATCTCCCACTTGCACAAGATTCATTATAGACTGACATAGACAGTAGCTGACGTCTAGCAATGGGCTACTGCCCCTAGCTACATATGAAGGGTGCCATCTCATCAACAACCAATTCCAGGAGCTCTAAGTTGCAATTGTTATTAAAGGTGTGGTATCAATTATTCCTTTGTTTTGGACATCATCTCGAACATGAGATATGGATCACGATCAATCTCATTTAGTGTTCAACTTTAACTAAGGCCTTAGATGTCATGCTGCTAACGAATAAGAGGGACAAATGCCATCTTGACTACATACGCCTATCAATGTAGTTCATGTGATACCCAATGATGGCCTTTAAGACCGCCTTTTATAAAACAACGTTGAACTATGTCTAAAACAACAATCCCTACACTTCAAGTACCAAATATAAATCTCAGGTCTAAGAATACAAAGATCATCTTGACCATGTAACACCCAAAAATTTCAACATAATTTAAACTTTTCAAAACAATTCATTTTAATAACATTACTACAGAAAGGTGTTCAATACGTTGTTTATAAGAATATTCCCAAGTCTATTTCATAAAACATAAACGCGAGGAACGGTACGATCACGCCTTTGCCTTGCCACAGTCTCCTGAAGAACCTGAAAAACATTAAACCACAACTGTAAGCCCGAAAGCTTAGTGAGATAACCCCAAAATACCAACCACATATACGCCCTTCCAGGCCACGACCTTCTGGTCCACAACATTTGCCTTCCGGCCCATAACATATTGCCTTCCGGCCCATAACATATTGCCTTCCGACCCATAACATAAAAAGCATACATAACATAACAGAACATAGAACAACCATGCATATCGAGTCAAACTCCAGCCTAAACAACCCTTTGCACATAACATTCAATCATATAATAGTTCGCAGTCAACAAATCGATCAAGCAGATCACATAACATATCATTACCCTAACCAGGATACCGACCTACCCGATCACGAGCATATATCACCCTACATCTCAGTCAAGACACTACTTACACATATACGCCTTTCCAGGCCATGACCTTCCGGTCCACATAACATAGAATGCCTTCCGGCCCATATCATAATGCCTTCCGGCCCATATCATAATGCCTTCTGGCCCATATCAAGCAATACCATAACAAACAACTACCCAGATTTCCATCCGATAAAGGGCCGGCCTTGGTGCCGTAGACCCTATTGATATAGTGACGATAACTCACCTCGAACTGCCGGCTGAAAGGATAAGATCCCGCTGCTCCGAACTCCGGTACGAACTCCTCAACTAAACACCAAAACACTCAACTCAATATATATCCTTAATTACCAAAATACCCCTGGACGACAACTGGTCAACCTTGGACAAAGTCAAAGTCAACCTCTGACTAACTCTACTCGCCGAGTCCCTATGCTCAGAACTTCCCACAATCCGCAACCTAACTCGCCGAGTCACCCCGAGACTTGCCGAGTCCAACAACTCTGAGTCCACTCGCACCCAACTCACCGAGTCATCCCTTGACTCACTGATTCTCGACTCAACCAGAAAATATTTGGACTCTTCGGCAAGACTCGCCGAGTCCAAGAACAGACTCGCCGAGTCTAAGGCTATCTTCAACCTACTCGCCGTGTAACAACGCAAATTTTCAAATAAAATTTTCATTTAAAATAAAGTGATTTCATTCAACCAATAGTATTTATTCCGTTTTTCATATCAAATACATATATAAAATCCCCAAGATCTCAAATAGCAGCAGTGTGTATGCATCATGCCGGCGCCTTCCCACGGTCCTCGCTAGTACCTGAAACACATACATAACAACTTGTAAGCATAAATGCTTAGTGAGTTCCCCAGTATACGACTTACACACATACGCCCTTCCAGGCCCTGACCTTCCGGTCCACAACACTTCGCCTTCCGGCCCGTAAAATAATCGCCTTCCGGCCCATAACATATTGCCTTCCGGCCCGTAACATATCGCCTTCCGGCCCATAACGTATTGCCTTCCGGCCCATAAACATATGCAGCACATAATACATTTACTCTAACACATAAACACATGTATCATATATCATACCTGACTTTTCTGTCACATAACATATTGCCTTCCGGCCCATTAACACACATAGCATGCATAGCAACTACCTTTCTATTTATAGCATAAATAACACATATCATATCCGACCTTCCGGTCTCATAGTCAAACCCTTCCGGGTGTAGTATAGTGAGAAGACTCACCTCGTGGTAATGAAAACTATCAACTCTTGAAATCACTCGCACTCGATCCGCCGATCTGCAGACTCCCTATAATACCATATACCCTTATTAATACTCTTATCATTCAAGACAACTAACCCTAAGAAATTATATGCAGGTCAACTCTGGTCAACGGTCAACTGGACCGGACTCGTCGAGTGCAAAGGTGACTCGACGAGTCGAGACGTCCTCTCCAACTTTCCCTGATGTTCCCTTTCTACTCGTCGAGTATCCCCCTTGACTCGACGAGATCCACGTGGAAGAATCGCGGGGCCACCCCGACTCCACTCGCCGAGTCTGAAGAACAACTCGGCGAGTCCCAGTGAATCTTCAAGCTACTCGCCGAGTCTGTTCATTGGACTCGGCGAGTCCATGCCATGCAGTCGATCAACTGCTTCCTGAAATACGTATGGTCCCGAAATACACAATCATGGGACTTTCTGGACCTCTAAACATCCTATTACTGGGGTATAAACGTTTGGGTAACAACATAATAATCCATCTAATCACCAAATGGGTTTCATAAACCCTAAATCCGTGTACACATCAAAATAACAGGAATGATCCGAAGTATTACCTGAAAAACATACTCTCTGTGTCCCCAAACCTCAGAACTCGGATCCCTTGCTGTTCCTTTAGCCAAAACTCCTCTCCTTCTTGCCCAACAATCTCTTCAAAGTTCCAAAAGCCTCAAATCTTGCTCTAGATGTCCACAGACGCTTAGGGTTCTTCTCAATCGGCTAAAAGACGGACAATGACGGCCTAAAAGGCGTTATATACGATCCAAAACCAAACGGCTAGGGTTTCCGCTGAACAGCGCAGACTCGCCGAGTCCATAATGGACTCGTCGAGTCCAGTCGCGAACCCGCGACCCAGTCTGTGGTCCTACTCGGCGAGTCTGGCTCCAACTCGCCGAGTCCCTTCCTAAAACACCCCAAAAACAATATTATAAAAATACCTGAAATTCCGGGCTGTTACAACTCTCCCCCACTAGGACTAGACTTCGCCCTCGAAGTCTCATTCTGCAAATAACTCCGGATGTTGCTCCCGCAACTCACGCTCCGGCTCCTAAGTCATCTCCGATCATTTCCGGTGTTGCCACCGAACCAACACCAGAGGTACTTCCTTGTTCCGCAGAACCTTGATCTTCCGATCCCTGATAGCTACCGGTCTCTCGGTGTAATTCAGGCTCGCATCCACCTGAATATCCTCTAACAGAACCACTGCCGATTCATCGGCTATACACTTCCTCAACTGCGATACGTGAAAGGTATTGTGAATCTGTCCCAACTCTGCTGGCAACTCCAACCGATAAGCTACCCGACCTACCCTTGCAATTACACGAAATGGACCTATGAACCGGGGCCCCAACTTGCCCCTCTTTTTGAACCGGATCACTCCCTTCCAAGGAGAAACCTTCAGGAGAACGAAGTCGCCAACCTGGAATTCCAGCTCGGACCGGCGTCTGTCCGCATAACTCTTCTGTCGGCTCTGGGTGGTCAATAACCTCTGCCTAACCTGCTGAATCTGCTCTGTCGTCTGGAGTACGATCTCTGTACTAACCATCACTCTCTGTCCCACCTCTCCCCAGCAAATGGGAGTCCGACACCTCCTACCATACAACAACTCAAAAGGTGGCATACCAATGCTCGAATGATGGCTGTTGTTGTAGGAAAACTCATCCAAAGGCAAATGCGCATCCCAGCTACCCCCGAAGTCTAACACACACGCTCTAAGCATGTCTTCCAATGTCTGAATCGTCCGCTCGCTCTGATCGTCTGTCTGGGGATGGTATGCGGTACTAAAATGCAGTTTAGTACCCAGCTCCTCATGGAATTTCTTCCAGAACCTGGAAGTGAAGCGTACATCACGGTCTGAAACAATCGAGATCGGCACTCCATGCCGAGATACTACCTCTCTCACGTATAACTCCGCCAACTTCTCCGCTGATGAACTCTCGCTAATGGCAAGGAAGTGTGCACTCTTCGTCAATCTATCCACAATCACCCAAATTGCATCGACTCCCCTGGCAGTTCTCGGCAATTTGGTGATGAAATCCATAGTAATCTGTTCCCACTTCCACTCAGGAATCTCCAAGGGCTGCAACTTACCATGCGGTCTCTGGTGCTCGGCCTTAACCCTACGGCAGGTCAAACACCTCTCAACGAACCATGCGACGTCTCTCTTCATACAAGGCCACCAATATTCCTTCCTCAAGTCCAAATACATCTTCGTAGCACCGGGATGGATTGAGAATTTCGATCTATGAGCCTCCTCCATCAAAGTGGCACGCGTACCGCCCACGAATGGTACCCAAATCCGACCCTGAAATGTCAGAAGTCCTCGTCCATCCTTAACGAACTCTGAAATTAACCCAACGACCCGCTCTTTCTTCTGCATCTCGGATCTCACAACCTCGGCCTGTGCCCCACGAATAGCATCTAATACTGGAGACATCACCGTCAGTCTCAGACATACGTCTCGCAATGGAGTGCTCTCCGCCCTACGACTCAATGCATCGGCTACCACGTTAGCCTTGCCTGGGTGGTATAGGATCTCACAGTCATAATTCTTAACCACGTCCAACCATCTCCTCTGACGCATATTTAGGTTGGGTTGATCCATCAAATACTTCAAACTCTTATGGTCCGTGTATATAGTACAACCAACCCCGTACAGGTAGTGACGCCAAATCTTGAGAGCGAACACTACTGCCCCCAACTCTAAGTCATGCGTGGGATATCTCGCCTCGTGAGGCTTTAATTGCCTCGATGCATAAGCTATCACATGGCCTCTCTGCATCAACACTGCACCCAGTCCCGAAATCGACGCGTCGCAATATACGACAAAATCCTCCATCCCCTCCGGGAGGGCTAATACCGGGGCTTCGCACAGTCTCTAACGTAGTGTCTCGAAGGAAGTCTGTTGCTCGGGTCCCCATGAGAATGTAACACCCTTCCGGGTCAATCTGGTGAGCGGTACCGCGATCTTGGAGAAGTCCCTAATAAACCTCCGATAGTACCCCGCCAACCCAAGGAAACTCCTGATCTCGGAAGGTGATTTCGGTGCCTCCCAACTCATCACTGCTTCCACCTTGGCCGGATCGACCAATATCCCTGCCTGATTAACAACATGTCCAAGAAATTGGACCTCCCGCAACCAGAAGTCACATTTGGAGAATTTTGCATATAGCTTCTCCGACCTCAATACCTCAAGGACCTCCCTCAAATGTCCCTCATGTTGCTCTCTAGTTGGCGAATACACTAGGATGTCGTCGATAAATACAATCACAGACCGATCCAGCATCGGCCTGCATACCCTGTTCATGAGGTCCATGAACACTGTCGGGGCATTGGTGAGCCCGAAAGGCATCACCACAAACTCGTAATGCCCATACCGCGTCCTAAATGCTGTCTTCTGGACGTCCTCATCCCGCACTCTTACCTGATGGTACCCTGATCTCAAATCGATCTTGGAAAACCAAGATGCCCCTTGCAACTGATCGAATAGATCATCGATCCTAGGTAACGGATAGCGGTTCTTGACCGTCACCTTGTTCAACTCCCGGTAATCAATGCACATCCAGTGTGAACCATCCTTCTTCTTGACGAACAGAATCGGTGCTCCCCACGGCGAGCTACTCGGCCGAATAAATCCCTTCCCCAGCAACTCCTGGAGTTGCGAGGACAACTCTTGCATCTCTGGAGGTGCAAGACGATAAGGCACCTTCGCAATAGGCGCAGCCCCCGGAATCAGATCGATACCAAACTCTACTTGCCTCGCAGGAGGTACTCCCGGAAACTCCTCAGGAAAAACATCTGGAAACTCGCGCACCACTGGAACCTCCTCCACTGTCCTCGGTCTCTCGGAAGCCTCCCGCGTATCCATCACATACGCCACAAAACCTCTACATCCCTGCTGTAGGCATTGCCTCGCCCTAGTGGCCGAACAAAAAGCTGATCCCGAACGGGTACCCTCGCCGTATACTGTAAGAACTCCCCCACTAGGGTCTCGTATAGTCACCAGCTGGCGCTCACAGTCGATGACAGCGCTGAATCAGCTCAACCAGTCCATGCCCACGATGACACAGACATCCCCCATCGCAATAGGAATTAGGTCAATCGGAAACGCTACCCCGAAAATCTCTAGTACGCATCCCCGAAGAACCTCCGTGGCACAAACCACCCTCTCGGCCGCTATAGAAACGCTCAGAGGCCGACTTAACGGCTCACGACTAATGCTGATATGCTGACTAAAAGCTAAAGATACAAAGGATCTACTTGCACCCGAATCAAATAACACTAGAGCAGGCATAGAGTTCACAAGAAAAGTACCTACACATACATTAACATAAGCATAACATTTCGACTTTAAGGTAAATACATGAATTACAGCATACCTGCCACAACATCGGGCGCAGCGCGGACCTCCTCCGCAGTCAGCTGAAAGGCTCTCCCGCGAGCCCTCGGGGCGTCGACCTTCGCCGGTTGGGTTTCAGTAGTCCTGGTAGTAGGTGTAGATCCCTGACGAAGCTGCGGGCACTCGGCCTTCCGATGGCCTGTCTGGTTGCAGTGAAAGCAAACCATGAACCCCTTAGGACAATCCCTGGTGATGTATCCTTCCTTGCCACACTTGTAGCAACCACCAGCTCGACACGCCCCCTCATGACCCTTGCCGCACTTTCCACAAGTGCGGCCCTTCGGACCTCCCATCCTCGAATCAGCGGACTTGATCCGCTTGGCTGCCGGCTGAGACTGAGCCGGTCTTCGGTCCACCTGCCGAGACTCGGCCTCCTCCCTGGCCTGAGTCTCCAACTCGATCTCGCGCTTCTTGGTGTTCGCCTGAAGCTCAGTAAAAGTACGATAGGTGGAGTTTGACACAAACTCCCGGATATCCCTCCTCAAAACGCCTAAATACCGGCTCATCCGTGACTGTTCTGTAGACACCAGCTCTGGGCAGAACATCGCCCTCTCGTGAAACTTCCGTGTGACCACCACAACGGAATCAGTACCCTGCTTAAGGGTCAAGAACTCCTGAATCAATCGTTCCCTCTCCACTGGGGGAACGTACTCATCCCTGAACATCTCAGTAAACCTCTCCCATGTCACCGCTGTAATCTCCGCCAGAGTGAAGTTCGCCGTCACGAACTTCCACCAATCCTTCGCTCCCAGACGGAGCTGGTTCAAGGCGAACTGTACCCTTAGGTGCTCCGGGCATGAGCAAGTGTAGAAGCACCCCTCAATGTCGGCGATCCACCTCATCGCAGCAATCGGATCCTGCATCCCATCGAACTCAGGGGGTTTCGTGTTGCTGAATTCCCGGAACAGCAACGAATCGCCCCCTTGCGGCCTGGCAGCGGCTACAGCTGCGGTAGCGGCAGCGGCTGCAGCCTCAGTCAGTGCGGCGTACCGCTGCAGCCTCAGTCAGTGCGACCCAAACATCTCCGGGATCTCAGCCCGGATCGCTGCAGCTACCTCCTCCTGAATCATCTGACGAATATCCTCGTCGCTCACACTGCTCGAACTCGCCCCATGACGTGTGGTAACCATGATGTCTCTGAAATACAACATAAAATTATCAGAGACTCCATCAAGTACAATTGTACTCGATAACGCAACCCTACTCAGTCTCCGATATCCAGGGATTCTTACTTGGGTCTTCCACCGACCCGGTGTCTGCGGTAGTACGGGCCCAATACTACCGACCACACCGTGTCAGTATTCGTCCCAAATCTTCCTCCCCAAACCCCGAATAGTGAGTACTCTACCTCTAGTATGCACTATCTACCTGCACGCTATCGAATATCTCATATAAGCAAACTCCCTAGACTAAGGCATCACAAAACAGGCCATTCTAGTCCTATCATGAATACCTAGTCTTCTAGCATGCATAACAATTCATAATTCAGTGCATAACATAACATTGTAAGGTATTCTGGGGATCTTTACCGTTCGGGCGCTGGCTGATCGTACACACTGCTCCGTTCTTGTTTACCACTTTACCATTTATAAAAATTTATGTCTTTATTATTTTTAAAAGATCTTTCCTCAATCCTCGGTTTGAGTTCAGTTACACCCGAAGGTACACCCGAATCCCTCAAACCAAGGCTCTGATACCAATTGTAACAACGCAAATTTTCAAATAAAATTCTCATTTAAAATAAAGTGATTTCATTCAACCAATAGTATTTATTCCGTTTTTCATATCAAATACATATATAAAATCCCCAAGATCTCAAATAGCAGCAGTGTGTATGCATCATGCCGGCGTCTTCCCACGGTCCTCGCTAGTACCTGAAACACATACATAACAACTTGTAAGCATAAATGCTTAGTGAGTTCCCCAGTATACGACTTACACACATACGCCCTTCCAGGCCCTGACCTTCCGGTCCACAACACTTCGCCTTCCGGCCCGTAAAATAATCGCCTTCCGGCCCATAACATATTGCCTTCCGGCCCGTAACATATCGCCTTCCGGCCCATAACGTATTGCCTTCCGGCCCATAAACATATACAGCACATAATACATTTACTCTAACACATAAACACATGTATCATATATCATACCTGACTTTTCTGTCACATAACATATTGCCTTCCGGCCCATTAACACACATAGCATGCATAGCAACTACCTTTCTATTTATAGCATAAATAACACATATCATATCCGACCTTCCGGTCTCATAGTCAAACCCTTCCGGGTGTAGTATAGTGAGAAGACTCACCTCGTGGTAATGAAAACTATCAACTCTTGAAATCACTCGCACTCGATCCGCCGATCTGCAGACTCCCTATAATACCATATACCCTTATTAATACTCTTATCATTCAAGACAACTAACCCTAAGAAATTATATGCAGGTCAACTCTGGTCAACGGTCAACTGGACCGGACTCGTCGAGTGCAAAGGTGACTCGACGAGTCGAGACGTCCTCTCCAACTTTCCCTGATGTTCCCTTTCTACTCGTCGAGTATCCCCCTTGACTCGACGAGATCCACGTGGAAGAATCGCGGGGCCACCCCGACTCCACTCGCCGAGTCTGAAGAACAACTCGGCGAGTCCCAGTGAATCTTCAAGCTACTCGCTGAGTCTGTTCATTGGACTCGGCGAGTCCATGCCATGCAGTCGATCAACTGCTTCCTGAAATACGTATGGTCCTGAAATACACAATCATGGGACTTTCTGGACCTCTAAACATCCTATTACTGGGGTATAAACGTTTGGGTAACAACATAATAATCCATCTAATCACCAAATGGGTTTCATAAACCCTAAATCCGTGTACACATCAAAATAACAGGAATGATCCGAAGTATTACCTGAAAAATGTACTCTGTGTCCCCAAACCTCAGAACTCGGATCCCTTGCTGTTCCTTTAGCCAAAACTCCTCTCCTTCTTGCCCAACAATCTCTTCAAAGTTCCAAAAGCCTCAAATCTTGCTCTAGATGTCCACAGACGCTTAGGGTTCTTCTCAATCGGCTAAAAGACGGACAATGACAGCCTAAAAGGCGTTATATATGATCCAAAACCAAACGGCTAGGGTTTCCGCTGAACAGCGCAGACTCGCCGAGTCCATAATGGACTCATCGAGTCCAGTCGCGAACCCGCAACCCAGTCTGTGGTTCTACTCGGTGAGTCTGGCTCCAACTCGCCGAGTCCCTTCCTAAAACACCCCAAAAACAATATTATAAAAATACCTGAAATTCCGGGCTGTTACACGCCGAGTTGTTCATCCAACTCGTCGAGTTCCAGCTCATCTTCAAGCAAATCGTCGAGTCCACCCATGTGACTCGCCGAGTACCACCGGTCTGAATCCATACAAAAGCATTCCTGGCCAAGCAATTGGTCCAAAACATAGATCTAGCCTCCTACAATCCATCCATCACATAAAGTGGCAAACTTTACGTGAATCCAAAGAGATCTAGGCCTTATTCACTTTAGAGCTAGGGTTTGGGACATGATGGCTTCACTAAGCACTCCAACATAGGAACTTTAATGCACTCTAGGCCTTCAATATTCCAGATCTGAGGTAGCAACCTCAGATCTAACCTCCAAACTCCAAAACATACCAAGATATACTCCCCAAAAACCCTAAAATGATGAATCCATATGAGTGATAGCCCAAGAACGAGATATTACCTCAAAAGAATGCCCCAACTGCAATGAAACTCGAATCCACGCAAAGCCCTTTGATCCAAGCCTCTTCTCCTTCAAGATTTCTTCAACAAACACCTCCCCAAGCTCCAAATGCACTCCAATCTTCTTCAATCACGCTTTCTAGGGTTTCTGGACTTCAAGGGGGATCAAAGAGGCTGGGGAGAGGATATAATGTTCTTTAAATAGGGCTCATTCCCCAGATTTAGGGTTTTCTCCACTCAGCACCTACTCGCCGAGTCCATCTTTGGACTCGCCGAGTAGGCCACTTGACTCGCGACCAAAGTCGCGACCCTACTCGCCGAGTCCATCCATGCACTCGCTGAGTTGCCCTTCAAAATTTACACTTTTAGTCATTCTACTCTACTCTTGCTATTCCGGGATGTTACAGACTACATATGCCTATCAATACAGTTCATGTCATACCTAACGATGACCTTTATGACTGCCCTTTACAAAACAACGTTGAACCATGTCTAAGCATAATAATCCCTACACCTCAAGTCCCAAATATGTATCTCATATCTAAGATTAAACAGTACAACCTTGATCAAAACATCACTCTTGACTAAGATCGATAAAGCGGATTTCATGTGGGTCAAGTCCAATACTTATTCTCCCAATCAAGTACCTATGAAATTGGTAGCAGCTCTTTGCCATTTTCATCTTCATGAGAATCCACCAATTCACTCATATTAGTCTTACCTCATAGATTCTCCCATAACTATGAATAACTTTGGACATTTAGAATAACCTAGTTATTAAAGGATTTAAACATGCTAATATAGAACATAACAATTATTTAATGAAAGACTCATATCCAATATATCATTCATTACAATATATGTTGTTTTATTTTTCGAATATCCAAATACTAAATTTTAATGAAATACGTCTACTTGTATCAACAACGCTCTATAGCACCAGCTTGACATTCATGCTTTAGCTAATGAATCAACTTTGTTAAGTAGATTTGACAACCTTGAGTTGTGTAAACTTTGCAAATACAATCATTTTCAATTTTATATATAACTTATATATAAAAGAAAAACTATCGAGAATGAATTAGATGATTAAATATGACTTAGATACCAATACTTGCGTAATGAGATTACTCACAGTCATAATGAACTATACATTAAGCATCTTTGTACGTGGTTCTCAAAACCATGAGGTATTTTAACTATTATCTGTTACTGTAATTAAAATCTACATTGAACCACTATCCATGTAACTATTTCTTTATTCATAATGAGGAGACGCCTGATTGTGACTGAGAGTCATCTCAATTTATTTGAAAATTTAGCAAATGTGTAACAACTTTAAACATAGCTCTCTTTCAAATACTATGTAGACTAGGAATATTTCACTAGTTCTCGCAAGTACTTTACAATGTTTCTATGAGTCACACAATGACTTGTTCTTGGATTATACTGGTATCATTCGACATGCTCTAAGCATACGACTTATTTGGCCTTTATGCATAATCATGACACATATGATTTCTCTAATTACAGCAACATAGGGAATACAATTATGTTATCTAGTTCAAAAACATTTGCACTAGGATTTTGCATAAAATCATGTCATATAGTATTTAATAAGATGACTCTCTCAAAGTCCTTTATCTTAAGCTCCTTGAAGATCCTTGACAAGTAACGCAATTTTACTTAATCCTTTAAGTTTCCATGATCTATCTATATAGATCGTTATTCCATGAATTAATATGTTGACTACATATAACATTAGGAATGTTACTGGGCTCCCACTAGCTTTTTTGAAAAACACAAGAATCATCTTTATCTATAATTAAATCACATTATGTAATTATCTTATCAAAAATAAGATTCTTACTTTAAGATATTAGCTTAAATAAGAGAAGATTTTCAATTATGTATGTTTTCTCCCATGAAAACTCACTTACTCGTTGTAGTCAAACTATATCGAGGAATACTAATCAAGCCCATACTTGATGATCATACATGAATGCATCTCTATGTGTTTTATTAGTTTATGGACAACCATTGAGCATATTCAACAACAATTGAAATTTTCTAGTTCCAAACTTTGATGCATTTATGGTTCTTAAGCTCTTAAACTTCCATATAGCTCCCAGTTAGAAAAAGAACTTTCTAATCACTTGTATTATGGAATGACAATTATTGGAATTAGTAGAAACTTCATCCTAAACAATCATTTAGGATATTCTACATACATTCAATTAGTAGATACCAGAGTGGTTGAGCTTGTTGTTTAACATATGCTCTATAACTCTATACCTTTTAGATAAGGCTAAACCATTTCATCATTAGTCTAATATAAGTATATATTCCACTTGTTTGGTTGGAAATATGTATTCAATATATATTTATTGCAGTGAGCCTAATTCTAAAATTTTTATAAAGTAAATAGTTCTTTAATAAACATCATGTAATAGACTGAAATGCCTATTTTTAGCATCTTTAAAAACTTGTACTAGCGACATTCAACTAGTGCTTAGGTGACCCTATCCCACTAGAGAATTTGAAGGCTACCTTAAATATCAAAAGATAGATTCAAGTGATGTAACTACCCATTATTTCAAATCAATGTAATAGACTAGATCAACTTGTAATTCATTTTCAGGTAATAAAGAAATAAAATTTTAAATAAAAATGATATCTATGAGGAAAGTAGTAGTGGGCGTGACAAGAATTCCGGAAATATAAAAAACACTGAAATCTGAGCTATAACGAACAAGTTATGGCCTGTCAAAGTTTCGCGACAGAACCGGCACGACGCAATGTGTCGTAAAAAGTGAATTTACATTAGAATACTTTATAGCTTTAAAGATCCTAATGAAAGTCGTAGTATACATAAACCCGAGAGTATGCATAAAAAGAACGTCCAAATCTGACTTCGTGTGAAAAAGTTATGAATTTTCTAAGATTTGGCATAGCAGTATGCAGTTCAAAACTCAAATTTTAGATAGAGCAATTTTTAGCCAACACAACCTAAACGAGAATCGGAGATATTGTCAATAGAAATTCAAAGATAAAAAGACCGACAAAAATGGACGTCGGATAAAGAAGTTATGAATATTTAACGGACTTTTCCTGTTTCGGGAATGTTAAAAATATAAATTTAAAAATAAAATCAAAATTAGCCGATGGAGTCTAAACAAATGTTTTGGAGCACGGTCTCACCTTTGCGTGGAATAAATAACGCCAAAAAAACAGAGCTCGTATGCGAAAGTTTTGAATTTTTGATGTTTGAAAATTTGAAATCCGAAGTCGTACGCCAAGCATACGAGGGTACGCTTAGCGTACTCGGACGAACTTCAATGCGTATTAGTAGATTTGACGCATCCAAAGCTCGGTAATCAAACCAATACGACGTTTAATAGTACGCCCAGCGTACGAGAGTCCACCCAACGTACTTTAGAATACCAAGGTACGCTAAGCGTACCAGAATTTATGCTTAACGTAATACAAGGCTTCAGCCACTATAAATAGGATGCGAGGCTTCCGGGTTTAGGTTACATATATTTTATCAAGTGAGTTCATACCCCTACATTTTCATGATTTTGCACTGTTTTTAGGGGAAATACAAGTGTAACACAAGAAATTTGTGTTAATATATATATATATATACATATATATATATATATATATATATATATATATATATATATATATGTTTTCAATATTTATTAATTGTTACCATCAATAAACTTATATATTTATGTATATATAAATTATATAATTAGGATTCAACAAGCTTAGAATTGATGATTTGACTCTATTTTATGCTCCTTGTTTGGTTGTGGGCTTGGGTAAAATTATTTATTCGAGTATCTATTTAATCAAAATTATATAATATTATATTTATCTAAGTATAACTTCATTTTAAACTTAGAGGGGAATACAAGTAAAACACAAGGAAATCTTGTGATAAAAATCAATATTATTCAAATAGTTTTCAGTTGATGTTTTCATATAGAAACAAACATATAAACTATAATACGTATAGGTTATGGAACAAACGCACTATTTTACAAGTTTAGGTTAAATTATAGAAACAAACATGTAAGCTATGATAGGTATAGTTTATGAGACATACATACAGTTTATTCATTTCAAAATGAGTTTTCTTTATTCAACACGTAACCGTCGATATCCCTTTGTGAGACAAATTTCATTCCCAGTCATGAAATTAAAACTAGAGTCTCCTGGAGGGAGAGCGTAATACTTGTGTATAGATTTATACGGGAATGACAATCCCGCACCTTAACAATTCACTACATTTAGGCCGGTAAGCCTAGGGTGACAAATGTCGTACCAATTACGAAACCTGAAGAACTTTGTGTTTAGGCATTCCGTTGTCATCAAGTATGGTTATGATCACAATTTTCTATTGAACAATACGATTAGTGGATGAATAATTATACAACTTCACATAGTTTTATTTGAAAATAAAACTACAATACAATATTTTGTTGTATAGTTGGTGAATCCAGGCACTTACAGTTACAGAGTTTTCATACAAGTACAAATACATAATACTATACTAGTATAGAGAAAATATACATTTCATGGTTTTACGGAAATTAAAACTACACTATGCTATTTCAGAGTACAGTAAGAATTACATATTTCAATCTTAGGGTATTAAGACTACAGACATGTTTTTGAACTCACCAACTTAATTGTTGACACTCTTTTCAAATCACTTGTATTCTCAGGAAAACAATAAGCAGATATCCACAAGTTTTGAAGAAGATGGAGCTTCATAGACTAATATCTTTTAACAATTGATATACATTTTGTTATCATGTATACAATAAGTTTGAACACAAATGTAAATATTATATGTTAGCAATACATGGTTGTTGTACTTTGATTTCTATTATCCAATTGTTGTGATGCTTAACATGAGGTCATCCACCCCCGAATGTTTCTGCCATTTCGGTTTGGGGGTGTGACTGATTGGTATCAGAGCATTGTTTATAGTGAACTAAGTATATCAAACCATAAAAGATATCCAACTATAAATCCAGTGGGTCAGAAGTGCTGTGAATAAAAGTATACTTTTAAAATTTAAGTATTTTATAAGAAGTATACTAAGATGCATACTTACAAGAACTTGTATCACAGTGAAAAATATAAAAATGTATTAAATGTTGGACACTATAGTTAAACCTAGAAAGTTATGTAATCATATATGGGATAAATATAGCCTGATCAAGTATATTTATTTGAGATATGACCAACATATGTTTGGGAGTGATCGTGGTGTTGCAACAAGTCTAAAACTTACCTATATACTATACAGAGAACCTTATCATTTCAAATACTATATGAGTATTTTTAATACTATAAAACAACATGTTTACATTCTTTCTATGTTTCTTACCTCTAAGTTCTTGTATAGACATTATGGAAAGGGATCCCCCACATGGAGATCCCTACTTCCCTGATCAAGGGAATAATGGTTGGGTTTAAGATGATCAGGAAGAGGATCCCGAGGAGGACGAGAATGAAGAGGAGATGGATGAGGATTCTTATGAGGACCCCGAGGTCTACAAGCCACCTCTTGTCCCCATTCCTAGACAACACTTTCGGTTCCTGACGCCCAATGGGCCGAGGAATTAAGGTTATGGAGCCGAGAACAGGGTCAATGCCCTCCTTTGGGTATGAACATGGATTTCTACAACCTCGAAGGAGAAAGTTTTGCCGACAGGGCCCTCCATGTCATAATACGTTACGTCTCTTAATAGATTGATCAATCACAAATATCGATCAGCCGAATTTTGGAAGTTAATGTTACTTCCCAAGTTAACACCGTTAATCTTCGTCATCTGGATGGAGATCATGATCAAACTAGAAACCACACTAAGAGGCTTCAAGAAAAGATGGTTGCTACTCAAGCTGAAATTAGAATACTTCGGGAACAGCAAACTACACTAGAGAGGTGTTTGATGGCGAAAGAGCACTATGTTACAGAATCCATTGCCTAGAACCGCACTCGCCGCAAGTAGTGTTTACACTACTTTTGTTTTGATATAGGCTACTATATCGGATATGTATATTCTTTTTATCTATATGTAGAACTCCACCCTGCGATTAAGTGAATACACTACTCGTAGGTTGTAATGCTAGATATGCACAAAACCCGAATCCGATCCGATCCGATCCGGATCTAAATCCGATCCGGTTTCGCTTACGTCATCAAAAATCCGATCCAGTCAAAATCCGATCCGGTTCTAACCAAAATCCGAATCCGATTCTAATCCGATTTGAAACCGGTTTAAACCGATTTTAGTGGGTTTTAATCGGATTTTGGGGCGGATTTGGATCCGGTTTTTAGCGAATCCGGTTTACGATCCGGTATCAAATCTGATTTGGAATATAGGATTAGGATCCGATTGAAAATCCGGTTTTAAATCCGATCCGATCCGGTTTGGTCAAAACCGGTTTTGACCCAATCTGGTTTCGGATTGGATCCGGTTTTGAATAGTGAAACCGGTCTTTGTGTGTATCTCTATGTAATGCTGTCAAATTTTCCCTTATGCAGATATAATATAGATCTATATCAAGGTTAAATATTTCCAACTGTATGTACAAAAACTATGTATCAAATGGCAAGAATTTTATTTCTTTGGGAGTTAGCATAATTTTATTAACATTTTGTTTACTCTTAATAATCTATAATTATTTAGTGTATGGTTTAAAGTATTATGTAATTAAAATTCTATTGACCTAAAAATGGTAGGTCCGCCTTAGGCCCTGTTCCTTGTTTGATTGTGAACTTAAGGCGGACCTATTATGTTCGACAATCTATTCAATCTTAATTACATACAACTTGTACACATTAAATGAATGTAGAAGAACCTGGTACGTAATACATTATACAAAAATTCATTTCAAGTGTTTCTATAAACGAAATTGGCGATTGTTTACTTATGTTACTAGACTTTTATTGTAAATCGCTTAATAGAACACTATAATAGTCAGGAAATAATGCAATTAGAGTTAAAAAAATCTTGTTTAATATCGCCTAACTTGTGATCCTTATAGAGTACTTATCATCATTTTTCTTAAATAATTATAGATAATGATGCCTCCAAGTAAGTCCAACTAAAAGAACAACCATCCACTAAATCCACCACCTCCACGGTATGATGTTGTTGTATTCCAAGCAGCAGTACTTGCAGTCGTTGTCACACCCCAAAATCGGAACGGCAGAAACGTTCTGGGGTGGATGACGTCATATCAAGTATCACAACATATGCAGTATAGTAATCAAAGTACAACAACCATTTCATTAATAGTAATAGTTTTACATGGTTTATATTACATTTCATCATCAAAGTAATACAAGTAATAATATAGGTGCAGCTTGGTACTAATCTGTCTTCACCACAAGCTCCTGTAATGTACCTGTCTAAAGCTGACCTGAGAATACAAGTTATTTGAAAAGCAAGTATCAGCATTTTTACAAATGCTGGTGAGTTCATAAGTATTTAGTGCGATTTCATCCAAATAACTTTATATAAGTAGTAGTTTTAAAGTATACAGTGAATTAGAGTCCTTTCCAGAAAATCCTATATTTTCTAACTAAAAGTAATCTTCTAACAAGACTGGATAGAGTTATGTGGTAAAAAGTAATTTTTCCTTTACACTATCATTATCAAAATGTGGTATTGATTTTGAAAGAAAGTAGGAGAATATCAGGGAAACTAACATATGCCTCAGTAGTGAAGACTGCTGTCGAATGAACGGTACACCTAGCTCAGTCTAACAAAAAGGCAGACGTAGACCCCAGACAGTACCAAATGAAAGATACGTCTAACAAGGTCTAAAAATAGTGAACATAGACCCCAGACAGTATCAAATGAATGATACGTCTAGCAAGGTCTAAATACAGTGAACATAGACCCCAGACAATATCAAATGAATGATACAGATAGCAAGGTCTAAATACAGTGAATACAGTGTTAAAACCCGTTACCTTAAGGCCATGAATTATAAGGTAACCCCGAGATACTCGCAACCATACTAATAGACACTAGAGAACTTGACGCCCTGCAAGCGTCGGTAATAATGTGACATATGTCACCCTTTGGGCTTGGTAGGCCGGGGACTGTAGCTAGTAGTCAGGGTGCGGGGGTGTCAATCCCATATAGATCTATACACATAATGCCCGTTCTCACTACAAGAGACTCTGGTTACTATCCCGACAACGTAGAAGGCCGTGTACTGAAGATGTATCTCGTGTAGTGAGATCTGATGTGAAATATTGGACTAATGATAGAGACTCACAACTGAATTGACTAATGTAAACATATATGTCTATGATTCTATACATAATGTATAACTAATGATCAAACAACCTTCGGACGGGTATTCGATCCCACCAGACTCCATCTCAACGAAGAAAAGGAAATAGGGTGAACTAGCCTTCCTAAGTCCTTTAAACATTATTTATATAACTATACAAGCATAAGCATACATTTAACTAAGTTTAAGTGTTTAACGAAGTAGAAGTGTATCGTGAAGTTTAAGCGTATCGTGAAGTATAAGATAATCGTGAAGGATAAGCATATCTTGATGTATAAGTGAATCGTGAAGTATAAGCGTATCGTGAAGTATAAGCGTATCGTGAAGTATAAGTGAATCGTGAAGTCTAAGCGTATCGTGAAGTATAAGCGTATCGTGAAGTATTAGCGTATCGTGAAGTATAAGCGTATCATGAAGTATAAGCGTATCGTGAAGTATAAGCGAATTGTGAAGTAAAAGCGAATCGTGAAGTAAAAGCGTATCGTGAAGTATAAGCGAATCGTGAAGTAAAAGTGTATCGTGAAAAGTATAAGCGTATCGTGAAGTATTAGCGTATTGTGAAGTATAAGCGTATCGTGAAGTATAAGCGTATCGTGAAGTATAAGCGAATCGTGAAGTAAAAGCGAATCGTGAAGTAAAAGCAAATCGTGAAGTATAAGCGTATCGTGAAGTATAAGCGAATCGTGAAGTAAAAGTGTATCGTGAAGCAAAAGTGTATCGTGAAGTATAAGCGTATCGTGAAGTATAAGCGAATCGTGAAGTATTAGCGTATCGTGAAGTATAAGCGTATCGTGAAGTATAAGCGTATCGTGAAGTATAAGCGTATCGTGAAGTATAAGCGTATCGTGAAGTATAAGCGAATCGTGAAGTAAAAGCGAATCGTGAAGTAAAAGCGTATCGTGAAGTATAAGCGAATCGTGAAGTAAAAGTGTATCGTGAAGCAAAAGTGTATCGTGAAGTATAAGCGAATCATGAAGTAAAAGTGTATCGTGAAGTAAAAGCGTATCTTGAAGCAAAATTGTATCATGAAGTAAAAGTGTTAACAAAGTAGTAGCATTAACTACGAGGAAGTATAACGTAGCAGTAGTATCTAACAAAGTAGGAGTACAAAACATGGAAGAAAACTTTGATGAAATCTTTAGAAAACCTTTATACTTTAAGAAAATCATTCATAAACAAGTTTTGATTGTAACCTTTATAAAGGAGAGAAAACCTTTGTTTAAAATGCTGTTGTAGCAGAGTTTGAAATAAAACATACAGCACGAGTGGTAATTTGAGAAAAGCTTTGGACACATAAAGACGTTTTAGAAAACCATTTCTAGTATCATACTTGGTAAAACAGTTGATAATGTAATGAATCCTTGTGCATGCGGGTTATCAATCACATGTGATTAATATGATAACTGGCATGTTTAACTTGTATTCCCCACCATAAAAGCATGTAAAAACATTTAAAAGGTTAATTTAGGGATATGAACTCACCAATTATCAGTGGATCCGACGAAGGTGCCGGTTGGGTGCTCGGGTCAAGTAAAGACTTGAACACACTTAGTGCCCTATTAAACATATGATATCATATATTTGCATACAATTAGCAAATATAATACTAATTTAAACAAGTGTACGCATCCTAAAGTGCGGAAAACACTTTGGTTTAGTGCTTGGAGTGTCCCGGGTAACATTTAAGGGTGTGTATGGCTTAGATAGGGAGTTTACTCTTCAAGAGCAAACTCTTTATGGAGTTCACGGACCTAAGACCATGTCCCCATGAGTTTACGGCCGTAAACTCATGGTGGGAGTGTTCTAGGATGCTAAATGGCCTTATATCATTCATAGAATTAGGCTAGGTCCAAATATAATGCATATGAAGGGTTTAAGGCTCTTAAGGGACCATTTAAGGAGTTCACGGCCATAAACAAGGAGTTTACAGCCGTAAACTCTCACTTGGTCATTTCTTTCATAGTTCTATGCCTTAAATGATAGAGTATAAAGTTCTAAGCATTATTGCAAGCCAAATGCGGGTGTTAGGGCATCATTTGGGAACTTAATGGGAGTTTACGGCCCATGGAGCAATTCTAAGGGGGTTTACGGCCTTAAACACCTAAGTCCGTGGTTTCTTAAATGTTTAAAGCCTTTACATTCGTGTAATTGCTTCTAGACATTTTTCCAAGGCCATAGGAGGTGTTTAGGGGCATTTCTAACACTTAAAATTGAGTTTACTCCCCATGAAGAGGAATTTACGGCCCAAGCATGTTCTTGGGCAGTAAACTCAAGTTTACTCCCCAAAATTATAGTTCAAGGTTTTCTAAGTCCGAATGTGTAAGTCCACAAGTCATATCTAAACCTTAGGGGCAATTTGGAGGGGTTTCGGGGCTTAAAACCCCCATTTAGGGGTGTTCACGGTCCAAGAGCGTTCTTGGGCCGTAAACACATAACTTAGCCCCTATTTGATGTCTTAAACACGAATTTGCATGTTACTTAAGCTATACAACAAGTTAGGATAGAGTTCTTACTAGTTTGGGGCTTGAAACGGGTGTTTTGGCTCGAAAACGAGTTGTAGAGAGAGAGTGGAAAAGGTGGAAATGGAGTTTACTCTCCTTTATATAGGGGCTTGAGTTGGGGCTCAGTGAAAATCTACCTGATACTACCGTTAAACGGGGCTTTTGGTCGCACCCGATGTAGTGGTCGTATTTTGATTTGGTTGAAACTAAACTTTTTCAAGGGAAAAATTTGGGGTGTTTCTAATTTATTTCAGCCGTCATAAAGTCATTCAAAAAGTCCCAAATTTATTAACCCATCCAAAAGTTAATGCACAGTTAAATAAAATGAGGCTTATTAACGAAAAAAGGGGTTAAAAATAACGGAATAAATTTCGAGTTGTCACATCATCCCCCCGTTAGAGGGAATTTCGTCCCGAAATTTAGGTTTAGGCAAGGTAGTAGGTATGAATGACCGAGTAAAGGCAGGAGGGTACTTCTTATTCGGTTTGCCTTGCACATCCCAAGTGATCTATGGCCTGTGTTTGTCATTCCAACAAACCTTCACCTATGGGATGCGGATTCCATCTCGTGTAGTTAGCGATTTCCTACAGGTATGTCTACGAAGTTAGGATTCTCAGTCGTTTCTATCAAGATGTGTGGTATACGTAGAGTCACATCGGGCAAGCACTTATCAAGTCTAAGAAGTGGATCAATCTAGGATGAAGCTTGTGGAATATCCGAAAGTAGTATTGGTCTGATGAGGGTTGGACTAATCTCCGTAAAGGATCTCGGATGGTCCAAAGCTCTCGGAAAGGTAGAGATTTTCAGTACTTTAGAACATAGTGTACTTCTATGGCAAGATCATCACTAGTGTGATTGCCATTCTGAAGTTGCTAACGTTCTCTCTCATACTGGAAGTGTAGTCCTTCAGGGTGGTTCTTAGGAAGCTCGGGTTGTCCTTGGTTTCACGTTTCCTGTCAATTGGCTTTTAGAGACTTTCTAAATCATCGGATGGGTTGCGTGTCTACGGTATCTTTTTGTTGTAGAGTGGATATCTCAATCTTGTGCAAAATGAACCTGCACTAATGAATCTTGAGATATTCCTAACGGAAACCCTCAGGGTCGAGGAGATAGGGTTTCACCAGACGAGTGTTGGACTATTTCAGGAGGTGGTTCTACTATTTCTGCGTGAGATAGTATTCGTGCAACACCTAGTAGTCCAATGAATCTCTAAGACGTTGGTTTATTTTAGTGCAGAAAGTGGTTGCTCTTATATAACCCATCGACTAACACCTAGACTAGTGTGAAGTCTATAATGTCTTCGGGATCTGGGTTATGTGGCTTAACGTAACTACTTTCGCACTTTGATCAAGTATTCTTGGCTGCGAAGGTTATCCTGTGGTTCTCGGTATTCTAGTGTTCGCTTTGGAGAATGCAGTCTATCGCCTACAAGGCGACGGTGACTTCTTCCACGTGAGAGGGCGGAGGATCCTAGGCACTACTCGTGTGTAATGGGGTGGATGAAGTGTCTGAGTAGTGCGAACACCTTTTTCAACTACTCTTCTGAAGGTTGTGAGTTTTCTCAGTCTAGGTCAAATCTAGTGAGTATGGGGTTCCATCACTTGGAACTTTAATCTCCTCATCCACTCTTCTCAGAGTCTAACTTATCGCAGCTTCTGGATTTCTGGGATATCCGCTGAGATACTTAATTCGTGGGATTAAGCGTGAGTGGATGGTTGTAGTCAATGTCCTTGACTCTTACGACTCAAATTTCTTTATCAACTGAGGGTGTTAGCTACTATGTTGGCTTAACCGGGATGACAACAAACTTCGGATCTGTGGTCATTATAGTAGCTCAACCCGCAAGGGTTCTCTTGAGTCTATCTCCTATTCTATGGAATATGATGAAAGGTCTTTTTGAGGGATCTACGAGGTATGCTTCAGGTGGTTATCGTCTTCTGGAATGCCTGTAGTGTCTCTACTTCGGTTTCTTTCTACCTAAGAAGGGTTGGTTTACAGCGCGCGATACTCTTCTCCTGGGTACTTCGGAAAGTTTTGAAATAAGAGTGACGACTGGCGGATCGCATTACTTTTCATTATTTTTATTATGTTTAGGTTCGGAAGAACCTTTATTTTCCGAAATGGCTACAGTGAAAGTTCTTTTTACACAACACTAGGGAGTTACACACGGTTGCACTAAGTCAAACCATGATGGATAGAGGCGTCGAAGTTGGCATATTTCGACATGATATAGAATGAGAGTCGATAGAGTCATGTGCTGAATGGGCACACAGGTTCTAGGTGACTCGGGTTTTGTCCCGTGTATCACTGCCGTGGATACTTGACTGATAGAGTCGACGTGGAACTATAGAGGGCCCTGAGTGTTTCTGAGTAAAGTACCTTTTTTATGAGTGGATTCTCACGAGGCATTTCTATAATCGCCTCACATATACTAGTCATGTACAATTAAGGTGGGGAGGACTGTTGACTGAGCGACTTCGCCTTAAATCCACAACCAAACGAGGAACACGAAATGAGGCGGCATTCACTCACTCTAGGTCTATCCATCTCAATTATACATGACCGTAATGTATATATCTAGCCATTATAGTTTTACTTGATGAAATTTTAAATTTTATAACAGTGCTGCGAATTTCACCTTAATGGGGAAGTAATTATATTTAGAATTAGCCTTTTAATGTTTTCGGTTAGTTATGTGAGATTAAGAGACGTACGGAAATCTACCGGGTTCCTTGATGCTTCTCCCTAGGCAGGTAGAGTCAGACTCCTCTTGTTTCCTTGTTGTTCCTTCAGTTTGGATAGTTCTTCTTGAAGTGTCCTGCCTCACGACATAGATAGCAACTGTATTGGTCACCACATTGGTGGTTGATGTAATAAACTAAATCGGGGTCCTGCAGAAGCGAGCAATATACCCCTTCATGTGGCACCTAGCACAGTAGAGTTCCCGACATATACCATGATGATGGTAGCTACACTTGCTGTAGTGGGGAAGGTTTCCTAGGTATTGTTTTCTTGAAGTCAGGATGGAAGGGATGGCAGGGGTATTGACTGCATCGGCTCGTTGCCCTTCAGAAGGTCCTTGAGTCGAGGTACTTCCCTCCTTGATCTTGAGTTTTCTCTTTAGTGGAGTTGTCTGAGGTTCTTGGGGGGTTGGGTATGCGGTTGAGGGTTGTTGCTGTCTGTGGCTGGGATCAGAATTCCCGATAGGGTTCTTGCTAATATTGGTGTTTTTAACATTCAACTAAGCCCTGACAGCTAGTACGGCTACCGAAACTGCATCCTGGAACGTAGCTTCATCGAGTAGGAGAGTAGGTTTCTTGCTAGTGGATTGGTTACACTTGCTCGAAGGCATGGTTTTTCCCTTATACGGAAAGGGACTCAAGCGGATGAGAGACGATGGTTAACCCTGGACATATTTGTCCTTACTGTATTAGGCATAAATTTTTCCCGTGCCTCAGATATTGGTTATCTGAGTGTCGACCTACATCCCTATGATGTAGTCCTGGTGTACAAGGTAGGAGTGTGTGCATCGGAAAAAGCTATAAGATGGGAATCGTTCCTACTAAGTTACCTTTATACTGGGAAAGGTTTCACTCTCCGACCTGGAAAGATTTGAGAATAGTTCGGAACAAATTCCGCAGGAAGAAAGGTTCATGAAGACTTATGGCTAAATGTCCTCAATGGAGGTGTTGGGATCCGCTCTAATCATGTTACTGGCATCGGGAAATGGCGATTTACCTAACACATAGTGTGAGTAGTGTAACCACTAACTCACTAAATTGTATTATTTTGTGGGTGTATTAGCGCAACTAACACAAGGAATAAGACACTTCTCGGGTTCCATGTACTGGATCCCTCTGTCTACCTTGTGTTTTTGACTGAAATCGGTGTTGGTTTCCTTCGGGTAGTTACCTAGGGTTCTCTCCTCGTATGGACATATTGAATCTCTACTTCGCCTTCCTTCTGATTCCGGCTCTGAGTGTCATCGCTTCAGGATGGATGACTGTAAATCTCGAAAGTTTAGATGAATTACCCACCATGTCCCTAAAAAGATATAGGCACTTGGTGGATTCAATAGTCTCGACCTAGTTCATTTATTTCCGATCTAGAAATCTTCTCAATGAACTTTTCCTAGATCTGCATCGCCTCTTCTGTCGATCACTGAAGTGGATAGGGTTTTCTACAGGGTTCGTGCGAGAATGGAAATGTCTAAAGAATCTTAAGAGATTATTAACATATCACTGGGTGATCCATATCGAGTCCTGCTACGATTACCTAGGGTATACAAATCATATATAGTTTAGATCCGATAGGCCTTCGAATATGTGATACTACTTTATATCCACATCTAAACAAGGAAAAGGAAGTAGAGCAAAACCACACATTCTTAGCCTATGGGGTCCTTATCATATATAATCTTGGGAGTATACCCTCTGTAGTTGTAGGTATATCAATAAGGATCTTTTTAGTTTTTCACACAAGGTTATCTATGGATCCTAAAATACCCCTATGTTATTTTAATTTATTGTTTGTTTCTTATCTTCTGAATATGATTCTGGGATTAGTGTGAATCATTTAGTATTCCAAAATACTCCTATAGTATTTTAAACTTTATGTTTGGCTCTAGCATTCCTAGTTGGTAAGTTTCAGACCTGTTGCAACACCACTATCACTCCCAAGCACACGTTCATCGCATCTCGAATAAATGTAGTTGATCAGGTTACATTTATTCCAGCTTACAATTACATAACTGCCTAGGTTTGACGGTAATGCTCAACATCCGAAGACTTTTATTCTTGTTCTTCTTGTGATACTTGTGTTTGAGTGTTTAGATTCTGGATGATCTTATACTTTGGTAAAATATGGTTATATTTTAAAGCATAATTCTTGGTCAGAATGTTTTATCCCTATGTATTTATAGGTTGTATATCTTTTATGAATTGATATATACTTAGCTCACTATAAACAATGCTCTGATACCAATCTGTCACACCTAAAAACTGGAACGACGGAAACGTTCTGGGGTGGATGACGTCATATCGAGTATCACAACATATGCAGTATAGTAATCAAAGTACAACAACCATTGCATTAATAGTAATAGTTTTACATGGTTTATATTACATTTCATCATCAAAGTAATACAAGTAATAATATAGGTGCAACTTGGTACTAATATGTCTTCACCACAAGCTCCTGGAATGTACCTGTCTAAAGCTGACCTGAGTTCATAAGTATTTAGTGTCATTTAATCCAAATAACTTTATATAAGTAGTAGTTTTAAAGTATACAGTGAATTAGAGTCCTTTCCAGAAAATCCTATATTTTCTAATTAAAAGCAGTCTTCTACCAAGACTGGACACAGTTATGTGGTAAAAAGTAATTTTTCCTTAACAGTATTATTATCAAAATGTGATATTGATTTTGAAAGAAAGTAGGAGAATATCAGGGAAAATAACATATGCCTCAGCAGTGAAGACTGCTAACTAAGGCAAAAGATATCATAGACTCCAGGGGAATATCGAATAAACGGTACACCTGGCTCAGTCTAACAAAAAGGGAGACCCAGACCCCAGATAGTACCAAATGAAAGATATGTCTAGCAAGGTCTAAAAACAGTGAACATAGACCCCAGACAGTATTAAATGAATGATACGTCTAGCAAGGTCTAAATACAGTGAACATAGACCCCAGACAGTATCAAATGAATGATACGTCTAGCAAGGTCTAAATACAGTGACTGCAGTGTTAAAACCTGTTACCTTAAGGCCATGAATTACAAGGTAACCCTGAGATACTGGCAACCATACTAATAGACACTAGAGAACTTGACGCCCTGCAAGCATCAGTAATAATGTGACATATGTCACCCTTCGGGCTTGGTAGGCCGGGGACTGTAGCTAGCAGTCAAGGTGCGTGGGTGTCAATCTCGTATAGATATATACACATAATGTCCGCTCTCCCAACAAGAGACTCTGGTTACTATCCTGACAACGGAGAAGGTCGTGTACTGAAGATGTATCTCGTGTAGTGAGATCTGATGTGAAATACTGGACTAATGATTGAGACTCACAACTGAACTGACTAATGTAAACCCATATGTCTATGCTTGTATACATAATGTATAACTAATGATCAAACGACCTTTGGACGGGTATTCGATCCCACCAGACCACATCTCAACAAAGAAAAGGAAATAGGGCGAACTACCCTTCTTAAGTCCTTTAAACATTATTTATATAACTATACAAGCATAGGCATACATTTAAGTAAGTTTAAGTGTTTAACGAAGTAGAAGTGTATCGTGAAGTATAAGCGTATCGTGAAGTATAAGTGAATCATGAAGTATAAGCGTATCGTGAAGTATAAGTGAATCGTGAAGTATAAGCGTATCGTGAAGTATTAGCGTATCGTGAAGTATAAGCGTATCGTGAAGTATAAGCGTATCATGAAGTATAAGCGAATCGTGAAGTAAAATTGTATCGTGAAGTAAAAGCGTATCGTGAAGTATAAGTGAATCGTGAAGTAAAAGTGTATCGTGAAGTAAAAGTGTATTGTGAAGTATAAGCGAATCGTGAAGTAAAAGTGTATCGTGAAATAAAAGCGTATCGTGAAGCAAAATTGTATCACGAATTAAAAGTGTTAACAAAGTAGTAGCATTAACTACGAGGAAGTATAACGAAGCGGTAGTATCAAACAAAGTGGGAGTATAAAACATGGAAGAAAACTTTGATGAAATCTTTGGAAAACCTCTATACTTTAAGAAAATCATTCATAAATAAGTTTTGATTGTAACCTTTATAAAGTAGAGAAATCCTTTGTTTAAAATGCTGCTGTAGCTGTAACAACGCAAATTTTTAAATAAAATTTTCATTTAAAATAAAGTGATTTCATTCAACCAATAGTATTTATTCCGTTTTTCATATCAAATACATATATAAAATCCCCAAGATCTCAAATAGCAGCAGTGTGTATGCATCATGCCGGCGCCTTCCCATGGTCCTCGCTAGTACCTGAAACACATACATAACAACTTGTAAGCATAAATGCTTAGTGAGTTCCCCGGTATACGACTTACACACATACGCCCTTCCAGGCCCTGACCTTCCGGTCCACAACACTTCGCCTTCCGGCCCATAACATATTGCCTTCCGGCCCGTAACATATCGCCTTCCGGCCCATAACGTATTGCCTTCCGGCCCATAAACATATACAGCACATAATACATTTACTCTAACACATAAACACATGTATCATATATCATACCTGACTTTTCTGTCACATAACATATTGCCTTCCGGCCCATTAACACACATAGCATAAATAACACATATCATATCCGACCTTCCGGTCTCATAGTCAAACCCTTCCGGGTGTAGTATAGTGAGAAGACTCACCTCGTGGTAATGAAAACTATCAACTCTTGAAATCACTCGCACTCGATCCGCCGATCTGCAGACTCCCTATAATACCATATACCCTTATTAATACTCTTATCATTCAAGACAACTAACCCTAAGAAATTATATGCAGGTCAACTCTGGTCAACGGTCAACTGGACCAGACTCGTCGAGTGCAAAGGTGACTCGACGAGTCGAGACGTCCTCTCCAACTTTCCCTGATGATCCCTTTCTACTCGTCGAGTATCCCCCTTGACTCGACGAGATCCACGTGGAAGACTCGCGGGGCCACCCCGACTCCACTCGCCGAGTCTGAAGAACAACTCGGCGAGTCCTAGTGAATCTTCAAGCTACTCGCCGAGTATGTTCATTGGACTCGGCGAGTCCATGCCATGCAGTCGATTAACTGCTTCCTGAAATACGTATGGTCCCAAAATACACAATCATGGGACTTTCTGGACCTCTAAACATCCTATTACTGGGGTATAAACGTTTGGGTAACAACATAATAATCCATCTAATCACCAAATGGGTTTCATAAACCCTAAATCCGTGTACACATCAAAATAACAGGAATGATCCGAAGTATTACCTGAAAAACGTACTCTCTGTGTCCCCAAACCTCAGAACTCGGATCCCTTGCTGTTCCTTTAGCCAAAACTCCTCTCCTTCTTGCCCAACAATCTCTTCAAAGTTCCAATAGCCTCAAATCTTGCTCTAGATGTCCACAGACGCTTAGGGTTCTTCTCAATCGGCTAAAAGACGGACAATGACGGCCTAAAAGGCGTTATATACGATCCAAAACCAAACGGCTAGGGTTTCCGCTGAACAGCGCAGACTCGCCGAATCCATAATGGACTCGTCGAGTCCAGTCGCGAACCCGCGACCCAGTCTGTGGTTCTACTCGGCGAGTCTGGCTCCAACTCGCTGAGTCCCTTCCTAAAACACCCCAAAAACAATATTATAAAAATACCTAAAATTCCGGGCTGTTACAACTCTCCCCCACTAGGACTAGACTTCACCCTCGAAGTCTCATTCTGCAAATAACTCCGGATGTTGCTCCCGCATCTCACGCTCCGGCTCCCAAGTCATCTCCGATCCTTTCCGGTGTTGCCACTGAACCAACACCAGAGGTACTTCCTTGTTCCACAGAACCTTGATCTTCCGATCCCTGATAGCTACCGGTCTCTCGGCGTAATTCAGGCTCGCATCCACCTGAATATCCTCTAACGGAACCACTGCCGATTCATCGGCTATACACTTCCTCAACTGTGATACGTGAAAGGTATTGTGAATCTGTCCCAACTATGCTGGCAACTCCAACCGATAAGCTACCCGACCTACCCTTGCAATTACACGAAATGGACCTATGAACCGGGGCCCCAACTTGCCCCTCTTTCTGAACCGGATCACTCCCTTCCAAGGAGAAACCTTCAGGAGAACGAAGTCGCCAACCTGGAATTCTAGCTCGGACCGGCGTCTGTCCGCATAACTCTTCTGTCGGCTCTGGGCGGTCAATAACCTCTGCCTAACCTGCTGAATCTGCTCTGTCATCTGGAGTACGATCTCTGTACTGCCCATCACTCTCTGTCCCACCTCTCCCCAGCAAATGGGAGTCCGACACCTCCTACCATACAACAACTCAAAAGGTGGCATACCAATGCTCGAATGATGGCTGTTGTTGTAGGAAAAATCAGCCAAAGGCAAATGCGCATCCCAGCTACCCCCAAAGTCTAACACACACGCTCTAAGCATGTCTTCCAATGTCTGAATCGTCCACTCGCTCTGACCGTCTGTCTGGGGATGGTATGCGGTACTAAAATGCAGTTTAGTACCCAGCTCCTCATGGAATTTCTTCCAGAACCTGGAAGTGAAGCGTACATCACGGTCTGAAACAATCGAGATCGGCACTCCATGCCGAGATACTACCTCTCTCACGTATAACTCCGCCAACTTCTCCGCTGATGAACTCTCGCTAATGGCAAGGAAGTGTGCACTCTTCGTCAATCTATCCATAATCACCCAAATTGCATCGACTCCCTTGGCAGCTCTCGGCAATTTGGTGATGAAATCCATAGTAATCTGTTCCCACTTCCACTCAGGAATCTCCAAGGGCTACAACTTACCATGCGGTCTCTGGTGCTCGGCCTTAACCCTACGGCAGGTCAAACACCTCTCAACGAACCATGCGACGTCTCTCTTCATACAAGGCCACCAATATTCCTTCCTCAAGTCCAAATACATCTTCGTAGCACCGGGATGGATTGAGAATTTCGATCTATGAGCCTCCTCCATCAAAGTGGCACGCGTACCGCCCACGAATGGTACCCAAATCCGACTCTGAAATGTCAGAAGTCCTCGTCCATCCTTAACGAACTCTGAAATTAACCCAACGACCCGCTCTTTCTTCTGCATCTCGGATCTCACAACCTCGGCCTGTGCCCCACGAATAGCATCTAATACTGGAGACATCACCGTCAGTCTCAGACATACGTCTCGCAATGGAGTGCTCTCCGCCCTACGACTCAATGCATCGGCTACCACGTTAGCCTTGCCTGGGTGGTATAGGATCTCACAGTCATAATCCTTAACCACGTCCAACCATCTCCTCTGACGCATATTTAGGTTGGGTTGATCCATCAAATACTTCAAACTCTTATGGTCCGTGTATATAGTACAATGGACCCCGTACAGGTAGTGACGCCAAATCTTGAGAGCGAACACTACTGCCCCCAACTCTAAGTCATGCGTGGGATATCTCGCCTCGTGAGGCTTTAATTGCCTCCATGCATAAGCTATCACATGGCCTCTCTGCATCAACACTGCACCCAGTCCTGAAATCGACGCGTCGCAATATACGACAAAATCCTCCATCCCCTCCGGGAGGGCTAATACCGGGGCTTTGCACAGTCTCTGACGTAGTGTCTCGAAGGAAGTCTGTTGCTCGGGTCCCCATGAGAATGTAACACCCTTCCGGGTCAATCTGGTGAGCGGTACCGCAATCTTGGAGAAGTCCCTAATAAATCTCCGATAGTACCCCGCCAACCCAAGGAAACTCCTGATCTCGGAAGGTGATTTCGGTGCCTCCCAACTCATCACTGCTTCCACCTTGGCTGGATCGACCAATATCCCTGCCTGATTAACAACATGTCCAAGAAATTGGACCTCCCGCAACCAGAAGTCACATTTGGAGAATTTTGCATATAGCTTCTCCGACCTCAATACCTCAAGGACCTCCCTCAAATGTCCCTCATGCTGCTCTCTAGTTCGCGAATACACTAGGATGTCGTCGATAAATACAATCACAGACCGATCCAGCATCGGCCTGCATACCCTGTTCATGAGGTCCATGAACACTGCCGAGGCATTGGTGAGCCCGAAAGGCATCACCACGAACTCGTAATGCCCATACCGCGTCCTGAATGCTGTCTTCTGGACGTCCTCATCCCGCACTCTTACCTGATGGTACCCTGATCTCAAATCGATCTTGGAAAACCAAGATGCCCCTTGCAACTGATCGAATAGATCATCGATCCTAGGTAACGGATAGCGGTTCTTGACCGTCACCTTGTTCAACTCCCGGTAATCAATGCACATCCGGTGTGAACCATCCTTCTTCTTGACGAACAGAATCGGTGCTCCCCACGGCGAGCTACTCGGCCGAATAAATCCCTTCCCCAGCAACTCCTGGAGTTGCGAGGACAACTCTTGCATCTCTGGAGGTGCAAGACGATAAGGCACCTTCGCAATAGGCGCAGCCCCCGGAATCAGATCGATACCAAACTCTACTTGCCTCGCAGGAGGTACTCCCGGCAACTCCTCAGGAAAAACATCTGGAAACTCGCGCACCACTGGAACCTCCTCCACTGTCCTCGGTCTCTCGGAAGCCTCCCACGTATCCATCACATACGCCACAAAACCTCTACATCCCTGCTGTAGGCATTGCCTCGCCCTAGCGGCCGAAAAAAAAGCTGATCCCGAACGGGTACCCTCGCCGTATACCGTAAGAACTCCCCCACTAGGGTCTCGTATAGTCACCAGCTGGCGCTCACAGTCGATGACAGCGCTGAATCGGCTCAACCAGTCCATGCCCACGATGACACAGACATCCCCCATCGCAATAGGAATTAGGTCAATCGGAAACGCTACCCCGAAAATCTCTAGTACGCATCCCCGAAGAACCTCCGTGGCACAAACCACCATCTCGGCCGCTATAGAAACGCTCAGAGGCCAACTTAACGGCTCACGACTAATGCTGATATGCTAACTAAAAGCTAAAGATACAAAGGATCTACTTGCACCCGAATCAAATAACACTAGAGCAAGCATAGAGTTCACAAGAAAAGTACCTACACATACATTAACATAAGCATAACATTTCGACTTTAAGGTAAATACGTGAATTACAGCATACCTGCCACAACATCGGGCGCAGCGCGGACCTCCTCCGCAGTCAGCTGAAAGGCTCTCCCGCGAGCCCTCGGGGCCTCGACCTTCGCCGGTCGGGTTTCAGTAATCCTGGTAGTAGGTGTAGATCCCTGACGAAGCTGCGGGCACTCGGCCTTCTGATGGCCTGTCTGGTTGCAGTGAAAGCAAACCATGAACCCCTTAGGATAATCCCTGGCAATGTGTCCTTCCTTGCCACACTTGTAGCAACCACCAGCTCGACACGCCCCCTCATGACCCTTGCCGCACTTTCCACAAGTGTGGCCCTTCGGACCTCCCATCCTCGAATCAGCGGATTTGATCCGCTTGGCTGTCGGCTGAGACTGAGCCGGTCGTCGGTCCACCTGCCGAGACTCGGCCTCCTCCCTGGCCTGAGTCTCCAACTCGATCTCGCGCTTCCTGGCGTTCGCCTGAAGCTTAGTGAAAGTACGATAGGTGGAGTTTGACACAAACTCCCGGATATCCCTCCTCAAAACGCATAAATACCGGCTCATCCGTGACTGTTCTGTAGACACCAGCTCTGGGCAGAACATCGCCCTCTCGTGAAACTTCCGTGTGACCACCGCAACGGAATCAGTACCCTGCTTAAGGGTCAAGAACTCCTGAATCAATCGTTCCCTCTCCACTGGGGGAACGTACTCATCCCTGAACATCTCAGTAAACCTCTCCCATGTCACCGTTGTAATCTCCGCCAGAGTGAAGTTCGCCGTTACGAACTTCCACCAATCCTTCGCTCCCAGACGGAGCTGGTTCAAGGCGAACCGTACCCTTAGGTGTTTCGGGAATGAGCAAGTGTAGAAGCACCCCTCAATTTCGGCGATCCAGCTCATCGCAGCAATCGGATCCTGCGTCCCATCGAACTCAGGGGGTTTCATGTTGTTGAATTCCCGGAACAGCAACGAATCGCCCCCTTGCGGCCTGGCAGCAGCCACAGCTGCGGTAGCGGCAGCGGCTGCAGCCTCAGTCAGTGCGGCGTACCGCTCCTCAAACGTCTCCATCAGTGTGGTCTTAATAGACCCAAACATCTCCGGGATCTCAGCCCGGATCGCTGCAGCTACCTCCTCCTGAATCATCTGACGAATATCCTCGTCGCTCACACTGCTCGAACTCGCCCCATGACGTGTGGTAACCATGATGTCTCTGAAATACAACATAAAATTATCAGAGACTCCATCAAGTACAATTGTACTCGATAACGCAACCCTACTCAGTCTCCGATATCCAGGGATTCTTACTTGGGTCTTCCACCGACCCGGTGTCTGCGGTAGTACGGGCCCAATACTACCGACCACACCGTGTCAGTATTCATCCCAAATCTTCCTCCCCAAACCCCGAATAGTGAGTACTCTACCTCTAGTATGCACTATCTACCTGCACGCTATCGAATATCTCATATAAGCAAACTCCCTAGACTAAGGCATCACAAAACAGGCCATTCTAGTCCTATCATGAATACCTAGTCTTCTAGCATGCATAACAATTCATAATTCGGTGCATAAAATAACATTGTAAGGTATTCTGGGGATCTTTACCGTTCGGGCGTTGGCTGATCGTACACACTGCTCCGTTCTTGTTTACCACTTTACCATTTATAAAAATTTATGTCTTTATTATTTTTAAAAGATCTTTCCTCAATCCTCGGTTTGAGTTCAGTTACACCCGAAGGTACACCCGAATCCCTCAAACCAAGGCTCTGATACCAATTGTAACGACGCAAATTTTCAAATAAAATTTTCATTTAAAATAAAGTGATTTCATTCAACCAATAGTATTTATTCCGTTTTTCATATCAAATACATATATAAAATCCCCAAGATCTCAAATAGCAGCAGTGTGTATGCATCATGTCGGCGCCTTCCCACGGTCCTCGCTAGTACCTGAAACACATACATAACAACTTGTAAGCATAAATGCTTAGTGAGTTCCCCAGTATACGACTTACACACATACGCCCTTCCAGGCCCTGACCTTCCGGTCCACAACACTTCGCCTTCCGGCCCGTAAAATAATCGCCTTCCGGCCCATAACATATTGCCTTCCGGCCCGTAACATATCACCTTCCGGCCCATAACGTATTGCCTTCCGGCCCATAAACATATACAGCACATAATACATTTACTCTAACACATAAACACATGTATCATATATCATACCTGACTTTTCTGTCACATAACATATTGCCTTCCGGCCCATTAACACACATAGCATGCATAGCAACTACCTTTCTATTTATAGCATAAATAACACATATCATATCCGACCTTCCGGTCTCAAAGTTAAACCCTTCCGGGTGTAGTATAGTGAGAAGACTCACCTCGTGGTAATGAAAACTATCAACTCTTGAAATCACTCGCACTCGATCCGCCGATCTGCAAACTCCCTATAATACCATATACCCTTATTAATACTCTTATCATTCAAGACAACTGTCCCTAAGAAATTATATGCAGGTCAACTCTGGTCAATGGTCAACTGGACCAGACTCGTCGAGTGCAAAGGTGACTCGACGAGTCGAGACGTCCTCTCCAACTTTCCCTGATGTTCCCTTTCTACTCGTCGAGTATCCCCCTTGACTCGACCAGATCCACGTGGAAGAATCGCGGGGCCACCCCGACTCCACTCGCCGAGTCTGAAGAACAACTCGGCGAGTCCCAGTGAATCTTCAAGCTACTCGCCGAGTCTGTTCATTGGACTCGGCGAGTCCATGCCATGCAGTCGATCAACTGCTTCCTGAAATACGTATGGTCCCGAAATACACAATCATGGGACTTTCTGGACCTCTAAACATCCTATTACTGGGGTATAAACGTTTGGGTAACAACATAATAATCCATCTAATCACCAAATGGGTTTCATAAACCCTAAATCCGTGTACACATCAAAATAACAGGAATGATCCGAAGTATTACCTGAAAAACGTACTCTTTGTGTCCCCAAACCTCAGAACTCGGATCCCTTGCTGTTCCTTTAGCCAAAACTCCTCTCCTTCTTGCCCAACAATCTCTTCAAAGTTCCAATAGCCTCAAATCTTGCTCTAGATGTCCACAGACGCTTAGGGTTCTTCTCAATCGGCTAAAAGACGGACAATGACGGCCTAAAAGGCATTATATACGATCCAAAACCAAACGGCTAGGGTTTCCGCTGAACAGCGCAGACTCGCCGAGTCCATAATGGACTCGTCGAGTCCAGTCGCGAACCCGCGACCCAGTCTATGGTCCTACTCGGCGAGTCTGGCTCCAACTCGCCGAGTCCCTTCCTAAAACACCCCAAAAACAATATTATAAAAATACCTGAAATTCCGGGCTGTTACAGTAGCAGAGTTCGAAATAAAACATACAGCACGAGTGGTAATTTGAGAAAATCTTTTGACACATAATGACGTTTTAGAAAACCATTTCTAGTATCATACTTGGTAAAACAGTTGACTGTGTAATGAATCCTTGTGCATGCGGGTTATCAATCACATGTGATTGATATGATAACTGACATGTTTAACTTGTATCCCCCCCCCCCCCTAAAAGCATGGAAAACATTTAAAAGGTTATTTAAGGTGTAACATCCGGAATCCCAGGTATATTATTTAATATTTATTTTTTTGATTTATAAGAAGGAACTCGGCGAGATTATGCGTAGACTCGCTGAGTATGGTCATGATTGTTCGTCCGGATTCACTTTGGACTCGGCGAGTCCACACTGTTTAATGAAACCCTAATCCCCTGGGTTTGGAGCCTATTTAACGATACTTATAGCCTCTCATTTCGGCTACCAATCCCTTGAGAGAACCATATGTGAGCCAAATCGTTGTGAGGAAGAAGAAGTCACTTTTGATCCTTGTACCTTGGTTTAACAAGAAGGAGGTGAACAAGAGCAAAGGGGAGGTGCAATTCTATCAGTTCCAGAGTTCAGAGACTCCATTTTGAGGTAATAGTTCGAACCTCCTTCAGTTTTGGTGTTGATCATTAGACCCTTTAGAGAGTGATTATGTGGAGCAAATGGTCCCTCTTCGAGTTTGTGCCTTGGATCTGGACTCAAAGAGGTCCAGAGACCATAACCCTTGGAGCTTTATGAATCAGCTTGGGGTTATTGGACTTAGGTTGCCATTTCTGGGACTAAATCTCCTTTTGATGCCTTGTTCTTGCTATAAAAGCATTAAGTTTCTAGCTTTACATGACATTCATGCTTGGGAAGGCCAGGTCTTTGATTTAGGGAAAACAGATCTGACCTCAGGAGGCTAGTAGAGTTTATGCATGGCATGAACTCGCCGAGTTGTTCCTGAGACTCGGCGAGTAGGGTTAGGGTTTCACGTAAAATTCTCAGTAAGTAGACTTGCCGAGTTGGTGGATGACTCAGTGAGTCAGAAGGGAGTTAGAGGATTGGAGTTCAAGTCGGTACTCGCCGAGTAGTTCTTGAGACTTGGCGAGTTGAGTCGTGGTGGCCCCGCGATTCATGCCTAGTATGACTTGTCAAGCATAGGGAAGGACTCAGCGTGCCAAGCGGGACAAAGTGTTAGAGAGCATGTGTGAACTCGCCGAGTCACCAGGGTGCACTCGGCGAGTAGGGTCAAAGTGTAACCGTTGACCTTTAGGGTTTGGTCAATGGAGTACTTGTGTCGAGAGGGGGGTAAAATAGTCTTTTACCCTCCTAAGGGTGCCAATGGTAGGACGAGTCTAGTTTTGAGAGTTATATTTATAAGAGTCTTTATTTTATATGAATAGGCGGAGACTAGGCAATATTTCTACCGAGTCAGAGATTTACCAAGACACCTGAGGTGAGTCTTCTCACTATACTTTACCTAGTGTGGTAACAGAGTTATGTGATAGAGTATTTTAGAGTTACATGCTAGTGTAATTGCATGTTATTTATGTGTTATGATTTATTGTGATATATGCTATGTATGATTCAGAGTTAGGACCATCGGGTCCACAGAGTTAGGGCCAAAGGGCCCATAGAGAGTTAGGGCTGGAGGGCCCCACTGAGACACATAGACATGAGGGTCAACAGAGTTACAGCCTCGAGTGACTATTATGTGTTAGAGTGGTATTTTGGGGAGCTCACTAAGCATTTGTGCTTACAGTGTTATGTATTATGTGTTTCGGGTACCAGTGATGATCGCGGGAAGGCGCCGGCATGATTCGTACACATGCACCACCGGAGTTTATATATATTTTGACCTTGGGTTTTGTACTAATACAATGTTGATAGAATGTTTTATTTATGATTACAAATGCTATTTTATTGGTTACAAAAGTGAAAAATTGTTCAAATTTTTTACGGTGTTACAAGTTGGTATCTGAGCCTTGCTTTGAGGGATTCAGATATATCTTCGGGTGTATCTAAACTCAAACTGGGGATTTGAGGAAATTTTTAATAATAAATATAATATTTTTGAAAAAAAGTAAAAAGAGTCTTGAGACAAAGAGAGCAGAGTCGTGTGTACGATCAGCCAGTGCCCGAGCGGTGATTTCCCAAAATACCCTCATAATAAGTGATTATCAGATATGTTATGTATGTTATATGATGAGTTACGATATGCATGCTAGAGTAGACTAGGTATTCTTATTAGGACTAGAGTGGCCTGATATATGATGCCTTAGTCTAGGGGTTTAGCTGCTAGAGATGCTTAAGAGTGATTTAGGTAGCAGCGAGGTGCTTATAAGAGTTTTGCTAGTGAGTAGCACATGATAGAGAGAGTAGAGTACTTGGGATTTGAGGCTCAAGGAGGAGGACTTGGGATGAATGCCAATACGGTATGGACGATAGTATTAGGCATGTACTACTGAAGATACCGGGTTGGTACGTAGTCCAAGTAAGAATCCTTTAGGCACCAAGGAACGAGTAGGGTGGAGTTATCGAGTGTGATTATACTCGAAAAGGGTCTCTAATATTCTTATGTTGTATTTCAGAAGGAGACCATGGTTGGGACGCACCACACACCAGCGATCGGCAATTCGGGTGATGAGGAGAGCCGTAGGATCATCCAGGAGGAGGTGGCTGCGGCCATCAGCGCAGAGATACCAGAGATGTTCGGGTCTATCAAGACCACTCTGATAGAGACATTTGAAGAGAGATACGCTGCTCTTTCTGAGGCTTCTGTTGATGTGGCCACTGCAACTATAGCTGCGACTAGGCCGCAGGGTGGTGATGCGTTTTTGTTCCGAGAGTTCAGCAACACAAAACCACCGGAGTTTGACGAGACCCAGGACCCGATCGTGGCGATGAGATGGATTTCAGACATAGAGGGGTGTTTCTTTACTTGCTCAACTCCAGAGCATTTGAGAGTCCGGTTCGCGCTGAACCAGCTTCGCTTGGGAGCGAAGGACTGGTGGAAGTTTGTGACTATGCACTTTACGCCTGCTGAGTTGCTGCGGTGACCTGGGAGAGGTTCACCACTATGTTTCGAGATGAGTACGTTCCCTAGGTGGAGAGGGAGCGTTTGGCCCAGGAGTTTCTGACCCTCAAACAGGGTACCGAGTCTGTTACGATGTTCTGCCCAGAGCACGTGTCCTCCGAGCAGGCACGCATGAGATGATACTTGAGCATTCTGAGGAGGGATATACGTGAGTTCGTGGAGAACTCGACATACCGGACATTTGCCAAGCTTCAGGTAAATGACCGGAAGAGGGAGATAGAGTTGGATACCTAAGCCCGGGAGGAGGCTGAGTCTCAGGGAAAGGATCGGTGGCCGGATCAGTCTCAGCCAACAGCCAAGCGGGTGAAACCCACTGATTCGAGATCTGGGAACCAGAAGGGCTGCACTTGTGGCAAGTGCGGCAAGAGCCATGAGGGGATATGTAGAGCAGGGTCTTGCTACAAGTGTGGCAAGGAGGGGCACATGGCTAAGTATTTCCCCAAGGTTTTTTCAGTCTGTTTTCATTGCAACCAGACCGGACACCGGAAGGCAGAGTGTCCACAGTTGTGGTGGTTAGCGCAGGGAGCATTTTCGGGATCAGCCCCTGCTGCGATGAGAGCTACGAATGCTCAGCCTGCGAAGGTTGAGGCACCGAAGGCACGCGGGAGAGCCTTCCAGTTGACTGCGGAGGAGGTCCGCACATCACCCGATGTCGTGGCCGGTATGTGCGCTTTCATGTATTCTTTTGTATTTGTGATATTGTGCTTATATTATGTTATGCGTAGGTACCTTCCTTGTGAATTCTGTACCTGCTCTAGTGTTATTTGACTCGGGTGCGAGTTGATCTTTTGTATCGTTGGCCTTTAGCAGACACATCAATATTAGTCGAGAGGCGGTGAGTCGACCTCTGAGAGTTTCTATAGCGGATAAGAGAGCGGTGTATGCCACCAGGGTGATTCATGGTTGTGTACTCGAGATTTTCGGGGTTGAGTTTCCGATAGATTTGGTCCCTATTGCAATGGGGGATGTCTGTGTCATCGTGGGCATGGACTGGTTAAGCAGGTTTGGAGCGATCATCGACTGCGAGCGATAACTGGTGACCATGCGAGACCCTGGTGGGTGAGTTCTTACGGTGTACGGCAAAGGAACACATTCCGGTTCAGCGTTTTGCTTAGCTGCCAGGGCGAGGCAGAGTCTTCAGCAGGGATGTAAGGGATTCATAGCATATGTTATGGATGCGAGAGTTGAGATGGAGAAACCGAGGTCTGTAGGAGAGGTTCCGATAGTGCGTGAGTTCCAGGATGTATTTCTGGAGGAGTTGCCGGGCGTACCTCCTGTGAGGCAGGTGAAGTTCAGTATCAATTTGGTTCTGGGGGCCGCACCTATCGCCAAGGCGCCCTATCGCCTTGCGCCTCCAGAGATGCAGGAGTTATCCTCACAGCTGCAGGAGCTGCTGGGAAAGGGGTTTATTCGGCCGATTAGTTCACCGTGGGGAGCTCCTATCCTCTTTGTCAAGAAAAAGGATGGTTCACACCGGATTTGCATTGACTACCGGGAGTTGAACAAATTGACGGTCAACAACCGTTACCCGCTGCCGAGGATTGACGATTTGTTCGATCAGTTACAAGGAGCATCTTGGTTTTCCAAGATCGACTTGAGGTCTGGATATCATCAGGTGAGGGTGTGAGATGGGGATATTCAGAAGACAGCATTTAGGACTCATTACGGGCATTACGAGTTCATGGTGATGCCTTTTGGGCTCACCAACACACCAGCGATGTTCATGGACTTCATGAACAGGGTTTGCAGACCGATGTTGGATCGCTCGATTATCGTATTCATCGACTACATTTTGGTGTATTCGAGATCTAGAGAGCAACATGAGGAGCATCTGAGGGAGATCTTAGGGGTTTTGAGATCAGAGAGACTTTATGCCAAGTTCTCCAAGTGTGATTTCTGGTTACGAGAGGTCCACTTCCTGGGACATCTCATTAATCAGAAAAGGATATTGGTCGACCCGGCCAAAATTGAGTCGGTGATGAATTGGGAGGTGTCGAGGTCACCCACAGAGATCAAGAGTTTTGTAGGGCTGGCAGGCTATTATCGGAGATTCATCAGGGATTTCTCCAAGATCATCATTCCCCTCACTAAGTTGACCCGGAAGGGTGTAGTTTTTGCTTGGGGTCCAGAGCAGTAGGCCTCCTTCGAGACACCTCGCCAGAGATTACGCGAAGCCCCGGTGTTAGCCCTTCCGGAGGGAATGGAGGATTTTGTGGTATATTGTGACGCGTCGATATCAGGATTGGGAGCAGTACTTCTGCAGAGGGGTCATGTGATAGCATATGCATCGAGGCAGTTAAAGCCTCATGAGGCGAGGTATCCTACCCATGATTTAGAATTGGGGGTAGTAGTGTTTGCCTTCAAGATCTGGTGTCACTATTTATATGCGGTCCGGTTTACCATATACACGGATCACAATAGCCTGAAGTACTTGATGGATCAGCCCAACCTGAATATACGACAGAGGATATGGCTGGATGTGGTAAAGGATTATGATTGCGAGATCCTGTACCACCAGGGAAAAGCCAACGTGGTGGCCGATGCCTTGAGTCGTAGGGTGGAGAGTGTTCCGATGCGTGATATTTGTATGAGGTTGACGGTGATGACTCCGATGTTGGACCCCATTCGAGGAGCTCAGACCGAGGCCATTAGGCTAGAGAACCAGAAGAGAGAGCGCGTTGTCGGGCAAGTATCAGAGTTCGTCACCGATGATCGAGGGCTTATGACATTCCAGGGTCGGATCTGGGTACCGCATGTGGGCAGAACGCGTACCATTTTGTTGGAAGAGGCTCGTCGATCGAAGTTCTCGATCCATCCCGGGGCTACAAAAATGTATTTGGACCTAAAAAGGGAGTATTGGTGGCCCTGTATGAAGAGGGACGTTGCTTGGTTCGTGGAGAGCTGCCTAACCTGTCGTAGGGTTAAGGCCGACCATCAGAGACCGCACGGCAAGTTGCAGCCATTAGAAATTCTCGAGTGGAAGTGTGAACAAATTGCCATGGACTTTATCACCAAATTGCCAAGGACCGTGAGGGGCGTCGATGCAATTTGGGTGATTGTAGATAGGTTGACGAAGAGCACTCATTTCCTCACTATTAGCGAGAGCTCTTCCGCATAGAGGTTGGCAGAGATGTATGTGAGGGAAGTGGTGGCACGGCATGGAGTGCCGATCTCGATTGTCTCAGACCGAGATGTGCATTTCACCTATAGATTCTGGAAGAAATTCCATGAGGAATTGGGAACTAGACTGCATTTCAATACCGCGTACCACCCCTAGACTCACGGACAGAGTGAGCGGACGATTCAGACGCTCGAGGATATGCTCTGGGCATGTGTGTTGGACTTCGGCGGGAGTTGGGCCACATACTTACCCTTGGCGGAGTTTTCCTACAACAACAACCATCATTCCAGCATTGGTATGCCGCCCTTTGAGCTGTTGTATGGGAGGAGGTGTCGGAACCCCGTTTGTTGGGGAGAAGTGGGACATCGGTGATTTGGGGCTTCTAAAGGTATCTCCTTGGAAAGGAGTGATCCGATTCAGAAAGAGGGGCAAGCTGGGACCCTGGTATATTGGGTCGTTTAAAGTGATCGCGAGGGTGGGCAGGGTAGCATATCGCTTGGAGCTACCTGCAGAGTTAGGTCAGATTCATGACAATTTCCACGTATCGCAGTTGCGGAAGTGTATAGCTGATGAGTCGACATTGGTGCCATTGGAGGACATTTAGGTTGATGCGAGCCTGAATTATGCTGAGAGACCGGTGGCGATCAGAGATCGGAAGATCAATGTTATAAGGAACAAGGAAGTGCCTCTGGTTTTGGTTCAGTGGCAACATCGGAAGGGGTCCGAGCTGACTTGGGAGCCGGAGCGTGAGATGCGTGAGCAGCATCTAGAGTTATTTCCAAAGTGAGACTTCGAGGGCGAAGTCTGATTCTAGTATGGGAGAATTTTAACATCCGGAATCCCAGGTATATTATTTAATATTTATTTTTTTTATTTATGAGAAGGAACTCGGCAAGTTGATGCGTAGACTCGCCAAGTAGGGTGGTGATTGTTCCTCCGGATTCACTTTGGACTCGGCGAGTCCATGAGTGGACTCGGCGAGTCCACGTTGTTTAATGAAACCCTAATCCCCCCGAGTTTGGAGCCTATTTAAGGGAACTTATAGCCTCTCATTTCGGCTACCAATCCCTTGAGAGAACCCTAAGTGAGCCAAATCGTTGTGAGGAAGAAGAAGTCACTTTTGATGCTCGTACCTTTGGTTTAGCAAGAAGGAGGTGAACAAGAGCAAAGGGGAGGTGCGATTCTATCAGTTCCAGAATTCAGAGACTCCATTTTGAGGTAATAGTTCGAACCTCCTTCATTTTTGGTGTTGATCATTAGAGTTAGGGTTTTCTAACCCCCTTGGAGAGTGATTATGTGGAGCAAATGGTCCCTCTTCGAGTTTGTGCCTTGGATCTGGACTCAAAGAGGTCCAAAGACCTTAACCCTTGGAGCTTTATGAATCAGTTTGGGGTTATTGGACTTAGGTTGCCATTTCTGGGACTAAATCTCCTTTTGATGCCTTGTTGTTGTTATACAAGCATCAAGTTTCTAGCTTTATGTGACATTCATGCTTGGGAAGGCTAGATCTTTGATTTAGGGAAACAGATATGACTTTAGGAGGCCAATAGAGTTGGTGCATGGCATGAACTCGCCGAGTTGTTCCTGAGACTCGGCGAGTAGGGTTAGGGTTGCACATAAAATTCTCAGTAAATAGACTTGCCGAGTTGGGGGATGACTCAGTGAGTCAGAAGGGAGTTAGAGGACAGGAGTTCAAGTCGGTACTCACTGAGTTGTTCTTGAGACTCGGCGAGTTGAGTCGTGGTGGCCCCTCGATTCATGCCTAGTATGACTTGTCAAGCATAGGGAGGGACTCGGCGTGCCAAGCGGGACAAAGTGTTAGAGAGCATGGGTGAACTCGCCGAGTCACCAAGGTGCACTCGGCGAGTAGGGTCAACGTGTGACCGTTGACCTTTAGGGTTTGGTCAATGGAATACTTGTGTCGATAGGGGGTAAAATAGTCTTTTACCCTCCTGAGGGTGCCAATGGTAGAACGAGTCTAGTTTCAAGAGTTATATTTAAAAGAGTATTTATTTTATGTGAATAGGCGGAGACTAGGCAATATTTCTACCGAGTCAGAGATTTACGGAAACGCCTGAGGTGAGTGTTCTCACTATACTTTACCTAGTGTGGTAACAGAGTTATGTGATAGAGTATTTTAGAGTTACATGCCAGTGTAATTGCATGTTATTTATGTGCTATGATTTATTGTGATATGTGCTATGTATGATTCAGAGTTAGGACTTTCGGGTCCACAGAGTTAGGGCCAGAGATCCCATATAGAGTTGGGGCTGGAGGGCCCCACTGAGACACATAGACCTGAGGGTCAACAGAGTTACAGCCTCGAGTGGCTATTATGTGTTAGAGTGGTATTTTGGGGAACTCACTAAGCATTTATGCTTACAGTGTTATGTGTTATGTGTTTCAGGTACCAGTGATGATCGCGGGAAGGCACCAACATGATTCGTACACACACACACCACCAGAGTTTATATATATTTTGATCTTGGGTTTTGTTATAATACAATGTTGATACAATGTTTTATTTATAATTACAAATGATATTTTATCGGTTACAAAAGTGAAAAATTGTTCAAATTTTTTACGGTGTTACATCAGGGGTATGAACTCACCTGTTGTCAGTGGATCCGACGGAGGTGCCGGTTGGGTGCTCGGTGTCAAGTAAAGACTTGAACACACTTAGTGACCTATTAAACATATGATAACATATATTTTTACATACAATTAGCAAATATAATACTAATTTAAACACGTGTACGCATCGTAAAGTGCGGAAAACACTTTGGTTAAGTGCTTGGAGTGTCCCTGGTAACATTTAAGGATATCTATGGATTAGATAGGGAGTTTACTCTTCAAGAGCAAACTCTTTATAGAGTTCACGGCCCTAAGACCATGTCCCCATGAGTTTACAGCCGTAAACTCATGGTGGGAGTGTTCTACGATGCTAAATGGCCTTATATCATTAATAGAATTAGGCTAGGTCTAAATATAATGCATATGAAGGGGTTTAAGGCTCTTAAGGGACCATTTAAGGAGTTCACAGCCATAAACAGGGATTTTATGGCCATAAACTCTCACTTGGTCATTTCTTTCATAGTTCTAAGCCTTAAATGATAGAGTATAAAGTTCTAAGCAATATTCCAAGCCAAATAGGGGTGTTAGGGCATCATTTGGGCACTTAATGGGAGTTTACGGCCCATGGACCAATTCTAAGGGGGTTTACGACCGTTAACTCCTATTTCCATGGTTTCTTAAATGTTTAAAGCCTTTACATTTGTGTAATTGCTTCTAGACATTTTTCCAAGGCCATAGGAGGTGTTTAGGGGCATTTCTAACACTTAAACTTGAGTTTACTCCCCATGAAGAGGAGTTTACGGCGCAGGAATGTTCTTGGGCAGTAAACTCAAGTTTACTCCCCAAAATTATAGTTCAAGGTGTTCTAAGTCCGAATGTGTAAGTCCACGAGTCATATCTAAGCCTTAGGGGCAATTTGGAGGGGTTTTGGGGCTTAAAAAACCCATTTAGGGGTGTTCACGGTCCAAGAGTGTTCTTGGGCCATAAACACATAACTTAGCCCCTATTTGATGTCTTAAACACAAATTTGCATGTTAGTTAAGATGTACAACAAGTTAGGATAGAGTTCTTACTAGTTTGGGGCTCGAAACGGGTGTTTTGGCTCGAAAACGAGTTGTAGAGAGAGAGAGTGTAGAGAGAGAGTGGTAAAGGTGGAAATGGAGTTCACTCTCCTTTATATACGGGCTTAAGTTGGGGCTCAGTGAAAATCTACCCGATATTGCCGTTAAACGGGGCTTTTGGTCGCACCCGATTTAGTGGTCGTATTTTGATTTGGTTGAAACTAAAATTTTTCAAGGGAAAAATTTGGGGTGTTTCAAATTTATTTCAACCCTCATAAAGTCATTCAAAAAGTCCCAAATTTATTAAATAGTCCAAAAGTTAATGGACAGTTAAATAAAATGAGGCTTATTAACGGAAAAATGGGTTAAAAATGACGAAATAAATTTCGGGTTGTCACAGTCGTGGCTGCAGCAATGAAACAGATAATTCCAGTGGCATCAATGGGGCAGGTAGTGGTGCCTATCCTTCTAATCATGGGGATAATCATGGTCATCCAAATGAATATTCATACAAGGATTTCACAAATGCTAAACCTCGGTCCTTTGAAGGCACGGGAGGTGTCATTACATTAACTCGTTGGTTTGAGAAAATAGAATGACTATTCAAAATATGTGGATGCCCTGAGTCTAGCAAAGTAAAATTTATAGCGTGCACGTTTATAGAAAGTGCTATCACTTGGTGGAATAGCCAAGTAAAATCCCTGACTGTCCCGATAGCCAACGGTATGAGTTGGAATGATTTTAAAGAACTAATGCTAGCTGAATATTGCCCTAGGAGCGAAATGCAAAACTATAACAGGAACTCTAGAGTCTGAAGATAAAGGACTTTGATATCATTGCTTACACTACTAGGTTCAGTGACCTGGCTCTACTATGTCCCAGGATGGTCACCCCGGAGAGTAAAAAGGTGGAGAGGTATATATGGGGATTAACTCCCCCGCCTCAAGGAAATGTTATTGCCGCCGATCCACTTACTTTTGATAGAGCCAAACATTTGTCACAGACATTAGTAGATCATGGAGTTATTTAATATTCCATACCAGCCATTCCTGAAAAGCCCAAAGAAGGAGGCAGAAAAAAAAATTGGAATAAATGAAAGGGGCAATCATCAAAAGAGCCTTCTAAGAAACAACAAACTGTAGGGGCACACACTGCTATTATTACTGCTACTGTTCCTACTTCTATACCTACCACTGTTTCTGCTATACCATCACCTTTGAGCCAATATGCTGGAACTTTGCAAAAATATAATAAAGGCAACGTCCATCACACATGAGTTTGCAAGGAAAAGCACTGCATAAACTGCAATAAGAAGGGGCACATCGCCCGTTTTTGTAAAGCATCAGTACAACCCATCTCTCAAGTTCCCGCTACAGGATTAAGTCAAGCTTGTTATGAGTGTGGTGAAATTGGTCATTTCAATAGAGACTGCCCAAAGATAAAGAATGTTGCCAGTGTGGGAGGGTTTTGGCAATTGGCCATGAAGAAGGGATGGCAGATCCTACTGTGGTTACTAGTACATTTCTTCTCAAAAATTATTGCGCATGCATTCTTTCTGATAGTGTTGGGGAGAAAAGTTTCATAAGCATACAATTGAAACATATACTAAAACAAAATCCTGAAACATTAAAAGACACGTTTATCGTAGAGATGGCAAACGGGAAGACCGATAGTACAAACGACATATACATAGGATGCACACATACTCTGAACAACTATTATTTTCAAGTCGACCTTATGTCGGACTCAATTACAAGTTTTGACATCATTATCCACATTGATTGGTTAATTCTTCATCAAGCTGAAATTTTGTTTTATGAAAAATCTATCTGTCGTAATCTACCAAGTAGTGAATCTTTCGTTATTTATGGCGATAAATCCAGAACAAAACTTCAAAATTATTTCTTGTGTCAAAGCCCAAAAATATCTTTTCGAAGAGTAGTATGCCTTTTTGGCTCACGTGGTAGATACATCATAATAAGTGAAAAACATCAAGGACATCCGTGAAGTCTGTGATTTTCCCAATGTTTTCCCAGAAGACCTTTCAGGAGTTCCTCCTGAACGCAAGTCGAATACTGAATCGACTTGATTCCCGGAGCTACCCCCATAGCCAAATCCCCAAATTGTTTTTCCCCATCAGAGATTCAGGAACTATCCATCTATTTAAACAAAATTCTCAGCAAAGGTTTCATTAGACCAAGCTTCTCACCTTGGGTAGCACCAGTCTTGTTCGTGAAGAAAAAGGATGGATCGTTTCGCATGTGTATTAAATAAACTCACTATAAAAAAACGATACCCTTTACCTCGAATCGACTACCTTTTCGATCAACTTAAAGGAGCCAGTTTCTTCTCTAAGATTGCCCTGAGATCACGATGCCATCAGTTACGAGTCCAGGAGGCTGATATTCCAAAAACTACTTTTAGAACTCACTACGGTTACAACGAATTTGTAGTGATGCCCTTTGGTTTAACAAACTCACCTACAGTGTTCATGGACTTGATGAGCCGCGTGTGTCGACCATACTTAGACAATTTTGTTATAGTTTTAATTGATAACATACTAGTCAATTCATGAAGTAAGGAAGAACACAACAAACACTTATGACAAGTCTTGGAAACCTTAAGGGCAGAGAAACTGTATGTGAAGTTCTTAAAGTGTGAATTATTGATCAGGAAAGTATATTTCTTGGGTCATGTAGTCAGTGAAGAAGGGATACATGTGGATCCATCCAAGATCAAAGCTATTGAAAACTGGGTGACCCCACGAACCCCAATATAGATTCGTCATTTTCTAGGTCTCACTGGCTATTACAGAAGGTTCATCGAAAACTTCATAATGATCGAAAATCCACTCACCACTTTGACTCACAAGGGTGTAACCTTCAATTGCGAAGAGAAACAAGAAACTGTTTTCTAGAAACTAAAGCAATCCCTTTACGGCACACCGATCTTGTCCCTTCTAGAGTAGACGGAAGATTTTGTAGTAAACTTGTGATGCGTCCAAGCAAGGGTTAGGTTGCGTTCTTATGCAACGATGAAAAGTCATATCTTATGCCTCGAGATAACTTAAGAATCATGAGGTTAACTCTACCACACATGATCTCGAACTGGGAGTAGTGGTTTTCGCTTTGAAGATATGGAGGCATTACCTGTATTGTGTGAAATACATAGTCTTTACTGATCACAAAAGCCTCCAGCACATATTCGATCAGAAGGAACTTAACATGAGACAACAACGATGGGTAGAGCTACTCAATGATTATGAATGTAAGTTTCGCTATCATCCTGTCAAAGCCAATATGGTAGCTGATGCCCTCAGTCGGAAAGAGTACTCGGGCCACCGACTAAAGTCTCTGACCATGACCATCCATTCCCACCTATCCACACAGATATAGGAGGCTTAGCTGGAAGCCTTGAAACCTGAGAACATGACAGGTGAAGCCTTAAAGGGAATGGAAAAGAACTTGGAAATAAAGAGTGATGGAGTTCGTTATCTCATGAACCGGATCTAGACATTAAAGTATGGTGGCTACAAACATGTTGTCATGAATGAATCCCATAAAACTCGATACTCCATTCATCTAGGTTCAGACAAGATCTATCTGGACCTTAAGAAACTCTATTGGTGGCCGAACATGAAAAATAAAATTGCTACATATGTGGGAAAGTGTCTAACTTGCACCAAAGTTAAGGTAGAATATCAGAAGCCCTCGGGTTTATTACAATGAACCAGAAATACCTGAGTGGAAATGGAAGCAGATTAAAATGGATTTGATAACCAAGTTACCCAGAACAACAGGTGGTCATGACACCATTTGCGTAATCGTTGATAGATTAAACAAATCCGCACGCTTCCTGCCAATAAAAGAAAATGACAAAATGGAGAAGCTAACAAGGACGTATATTAAAGAGATGGTCCGATTGCATGGTGTTCCAATATCCATTATCTCTGACCGAGATAGTTGATTTACCTCGCGTTATTGGCAATCACTGCAAAAGTCCTTGGGAAAAAATATTGACATGAGTACAACCTACCATCCTCAGACTGATAGGTAAAGTGATAGAACCATACAAATGCTGGAAGACATGCTAAGGGCTTGTGTGATAGATCTTGGTAAAGCTTGGGATACCCATTTACTACTAGCTGAATTCTCATACAAGAATAGCTATCACACTAGCATCAAAGTTGTACCCTTTGAAGGTCTCTATGGCCATAAGTGCATATCTCCTTTGTGACAGGCTGAAGTAGGTGATACGTAACTAGCCAAGAACCAAGTAACCGACAATACTCTAACTCGTCCAAAAATCATTCGAGAAACCACAAAAAAGATTTTACAAATCTGGAAATGGTTGAAAGCTTCTAGAGGCAGACAGAAGAGTTACGCAGACAAACGATGAAAACCCTTGGGACTCCAGGTTAGTGACTGCGTCTTGTTAAAGGTCTCTCCCTGGAAAGGAATGATACGCTTTGTCAAAAGTGGAAAACTAAGTCCAAGGTACATCGGACCATTCTAGGTCTCTCCCTGGAAAGGAATGATACGCTTTGACACATTCGAACCTCTGAAATCAAACCAGTACAACTTTTCACGCTATGCCCAGTGTACTTAAGAATACCAAGGTACGCTAGGCGTTCCTAAATTTACGCTCAACGTATTACAAGGTTTCAACCACTATAAATAGGATGTGAGACTTATGGGTTTAGGTTGTATTTTTTATCAATCTTTCAGTACTAAACACCCTGGAGCTTAGAGAACCTCCCTAACACCCAAAGAAATCCCGGAGCAAGCGATGTCCTCGATAAAATAATCTTTTTCAGTCAAAACTCTGCCCGTGAAAAAATCGATTTTCACCAGAAACTTATAATTTCAAGTAGTTAAGAGCTGCCCAAATCACCACTTATCAAGTGAGTTCATACCCCTACACTTTCATGATTTTTAACTATTTTTAGGGGGAAATACAAGTGTAACATAAGAAATTTGTGTTAGTGTGTGTGTGTATATATATATATATATATATATATATATATATATATATATGTATGTATGTATATATATTTGTTTTCAATATTTCTTAATTGTTACCATCAATAAAATTATATATTTATGTATATATAAATTATATAATTAGGATTCAACAAGCTTAGAATTGATGATTTGACTCCATTTCCTTTTCCTTGTTTCGTTGTGGGCTTGGGGTAAATTATTTATTCAACTGTCTATTTAATCAAAATTATATAAATATTATAATTATATAAGTATAAATTCATTTTAAATTTAGAGGGGAATACAGGTAAAACACAAGGAAATCTTGTGATAAAAATCAATATTATTCAAATAGTTTTCAGTTGACGTTTTCATACAAAAACAAACATATAAACTATAATAGATATAGTTTATGGAACACACGTACTATTTTACAAGTTCAAGTTATATTACAGAAACAAACATATAAACTATAATAGGTATAGTTTATGAGACATAGATACACTTTATTCATTTCAAAATTAGTTTTCATTATTCTACATCTAACCGTCGATATAGATTTGTGATACATACTTCAATCCCAGTCCTGAAATTATAACCAAAGTTTCATGGAGGGAGAGCGTGACACTTATGTATAGATCTATATGGGACTGACAATCTCACACCTTAACTGATCACTACAGTTAGGCCGGAATGCTTGGGGTGACAAATGTCGTACCAGTTATGACGCCTGAAGAACATCCTGTTCAGGCATTCCGATGTCATCAAGGTTATGATAACTCACAATTTGGTATTGAACAATACGATTAGTGTATGAATAATTAAACAACTTCACATAGTTTTATTTGAAAATAAAACTGTAATAAAATATTTTTCCATACAACTGGTGAATGCAGACATTTACAGTTACTGAGTTTTCATCCAAGTACAAATACAAAATACTATACTAGTACAGAGAAACATACATTTAATGGTTTTATGTGAATTAAAGCTACACTATACTATTTTAGAGTACACTAACAATTACACATTTCGGTCTTTGGGTATTAAGACTACAGAATATTTACAACAAAAAATATGGGAGTTTATGGGAAAACATACTTACATATTCAGAGAACAAATGAAAAATTTTCATTTACAAACATGCTTATGAACTTACCAACTTAATTCTTGACACTCTTTTCAAAACCACTTGTATTCTCAGGAAAACAATAAGCAGGTATCCATAGGTTTTGAAGAAGATGGAGCTTCATAGACTCATGTCTTTTAACATTTGATATACATCTTGTTATCATGTATACAATAAGTTTGAACACAAATGTAAAACTTATGTTTTAGCAATACAAGATTGTTGCACTTTGAGTTCTATTTTGCAATTTTTATGACACTTAACATGAATTCATCCACCCCCAAACATTTCCGCCGTTCCGGTTTGGGGGTATGACAAGTGACTAGGTGATCATGTGCCACAAGAAACATACTAATGACAAATGAGTGTCTTTGTCAGAATAAGTTATTAATCAATCCTATAAGTCCTACAATGTTCCAAGAAGACTTGGTTTACAAAAATCATTTTCTTTATCACAAGGAAAGGTTAATGATGGTCTCATTAAGTCGTATTTCAATCTTCACTATGAAAATTCTGATCAAATCAAAAGGTTTCATCAACGACGAATAAAAATCGTTAGTGAAATTGATTAAGTTTCTATCACCAAATCTATTCATGGATTGAAAAAGATTACATACTTCACTTATCTATAACTCTTTGTCAAGCCTTTTTGTTCTTTAACTACTAATAGATAAAGACACTTATGAATCATCTTCCCATATAAAGAGGATCCACATATATCAAATGAATCAAGATCATTTGCCTTCAAAAAATTCCATCCTTTTTGAAGTTGGGGTATGTATTTCTTATTTATATAGTCATGATGATTATGTTATAGATAAGTTTCAATCAAATATCATTTGATCATTTGGGTGTTATGATCAGAACAATCAATCTAATGATAGCTTATAGATTTACTTAATAAATAACATTATGAGAAAATATTCTTTAACATGGGATACATTGTTTCAGAACATGAATGTGAACATCCATTAAACATAAGTAAATCTAGATTTATTCATAAATTACAACTGTTACATTTCCTTATAAGGATGTGTACAATACATCTATTGTGTAAATAAAAAACTATAACAACACTTATTATATCTTCAACACGAAATATCATTCGTTTGTAATCAGTTGATTATTTCTTCCAATCATCGGCACATAATATCAATTATTAGTGTTACTTTAAGTATAACATACTCAAGTAAATGATGGAAAAATAAGTAGTTCTATCATATAGATATTTGAAGTCTTTTCCAAGTCAGACTTCTTCATCTCGATGAGATTAGAGGAGTAATTCCTCTTTTAGTGTCTAGTTTCTTCCACAATAGAAATAACACTAAACATTTCGTCCTTTCTTCATTTCTGCTTTTATGTTGTATTTCCCTTAACTGAACTATAAGTCTATATTAGTGCACAATCTCATATACTTTCTTTTATTAAATGCTTAAATAGAGTTGAAGCTATTTTTGGCGTTATGATTGAATATTTGCTTTACTTAATGAGACATCTGATATGTTTCATAATTATTCAAGACTTTCAGTAAGTCATGGTTAATCAATTCAATATGATGTGAGACACATCAACATTATCATAATAATACTTCCATCAAAGTATCATAATCAGACTAACTGGTTGCAGAGATTATTCAGGTATGAGATCTTTTTCTATATATAATCTCTATTTATTTTAAAGGTAGAACCTCAAGATATTATACCGGTTATATAAATTATAACCATCAAATGTTATTGTCTCTTAAAACTCAACAAGAGAGAGGTTTTGCAGGGCGTAAAATTATTAACAGTTACCAACACAATTTAACAAAGTTTCATTTAGTATTTTCAATATTTAGTCTTTAAAAATAAATACCTTATGTTGTTTCTTAAACATTTATTTATTAAATTCTAGGATCCAAGTAACAAAACAAGTAAATGGTTAGGCGACATCTATCCCAAAAACATAGTCAAACCCGGTAGGTAGCGATTACCAATTGCATAATATATGTAACTCCTAGATTATGGGATCCTAAAAACTATTGTTTAGCTTGGCATGTTTATCCTATCTATGCCTCAAAACTCTTATGCTCAGACGACCTTTATCTAAGAAATTGATCAAATCATCCATTTAAAAACATATGAGTTTTATTCCATAAATGGTTAGGTGACCTTTTTCAAACAAGCAAATATGAAAACACTTTGACTATTTTTGACAACTCAAATGAATATGGCGACCCAAAAATCCATATGAACTGCACAAAAATCCCAAGTGAATTTTAAATGGATTGCATAGATTTGAAGTTTTCTAAATAAGGGTTTATATATGTTTTACAATTATAGTTTTTAAAAACATGGTCTCATGAATATTACATGCATCCAACAATTCATGTACCTTTTTGTAAAATTCATATTACTTGTTATGAGGTTCTTTTGGTGCAAAATAAAAGTTCATTTTATTTACCATTAACCGCGATCAATTATAAAAGTTAAAATCAAGTATTTTAAAGTTTAGTCGTAGATAGGTTTTAAGAACCGGTAATAGTCTTATTAAAACTTTGTTTTATACTTAAGACTTGGAGTATTGGATGAGTTGTAAAATCAATATTTTAAATATCCTTTTAACAATGAAAAACTTATCACTTCATGACTTTATAGAATAAACTCATTTTATTTTATAAATTCAATTTTATGCATCTTACGATAAAAATTATATTTTAATAAACCAAAACTTGGGTGATGATACTTATGTTTTAAATCTCATTTAGTATGCATAAAACATAATCTCAACATGTTGTGTTATGTTTAAAACACCAATATCATATACTAAGTATCGATGCAAAAAATAATCATTAGTTTTATTATTTTCCTTTATAATGCTATAAAAAGATTTTAGGCTTTCTAATAAAAACTCCTTATTTATTATAAAGACATTGAGTTTATATAAAGTATAAACATATTTTAAACCATTTCAAATATTTCAAAGTTGGGTATTTATAAGTTTTATAATAAAACTATTTTTAACAAAATTGAATTTTAACCAGTAAACCGGTAACCGATAACCAATACAAAATTTTTTTTAAATATCCACCTATGAACATCTTATGTTATCTTTTAAATATTTTTTACTCAAACTCCAAGTGATATTATCTGATGAAAAAATATTAATTGACATGTAAAAACTATTTTCATACATAAAACATAGCATAAATTTAACATAAAATAAACATTACAAGAATGCATTATAATGTGTATAAATTAAGCCATGTCTAATAATAATTTTTTTGAGCCATCACAAGAATTATTAAGTCTTTCCTAAACGTTTGAAGTGACACTTCAAAAGGTATTTAAGGTGGTAATTTCTTCATTTTGTTACATATAAAAAGAAATGCAACTATTCTAACTAATGTATTACAACAAGTCAACAAATGAAAAAAAATATATATTTATCTATTACATCTTATGAATAAATAAATATCAACCAACCACAACACAAATATCCAAATGGCTTGTTTATACACAACAACATATCAAATATTACAACAAACAACTCTGATTTTTCTAAGCAAACTTTTATATGACCAAAATGCATTAAAAATGGTTATATATAAATAAACTATTTTAACCAAGTAGTTTCCAAAGAAGATAAATATGAATTTTTCTTAACAAAAGGAAACTCATGCTTGTTTTTCAAAAACCAGAGATTATCAAACAAAAAAAAATCATTCCTAACATATAAAAGATGGCTCTGATACCAATGATGAGTTTTGATATGAAATAAAAGTTTGGTTATCACAAAAAACCGGCAACGGAAGACTTTAAAAATAACAAGTTTATTTTTAGTTCATAACAAAACCATACGATCATGGATCCATTTATAGAGATTAGAATGAAATAAAAACAACCATAGGATGTTTTAGAGATTACCTTTGAAGCCTTTTAACCCACTTTGTTTTGCGGTGTTGATGAAGATAACAAAGGATCAAAGTGTATGATCTATTCTACAAGTATCCACCATCTAGAGTAAGGCACTTGGAATGGTAGTTCCTTCTTGTACTCTTGAGTGTATAAAGCCTTTAAGTGCTTAACTCAATTAAGAACTAAAGGGAACAACTTAAGAGCTCTTCTAAACCACAAACCTAACTTCATATGAGAGAGAGAGAGGGGGGAGGAGTAGAAAACCCACAGTTTTAGAGAGAAAGAAAGGAAGAACAAGAGCTTCATGCTTGCAAAAATGCAAGCCTCATTCATATCGTATATAACCCATGAAAGGTAAGGTCTAACCATTAAAATAATCTAATGTAATGATAGCCTTTAGAAGCATGGGAGACATAAGGTGGAAGGTTGAAAAAGCAACCTCCTACACCGTCATTATGACATTTAAAAAGTATGATTCTTTATTTTTTTTATAAACTCCAAGGTTATAAAATATAAATTTTGTCTTTAGGTAAAAGACAAAAGAATCCAACTAGTCCAAAATGTTGTGCATGACTTATTAATTCATACCATATGAAATAGTAGCTAGTAATACTCTCTTATAATTATAATTTTCAAAAAACAATAATTATTCCCTAATTAAAATACAAGAATCGATATTATTTATTAATAATCATATTAATAATAAATATACAAAATGTGTCAACTTGATAAACGTGTGACCCTATAGGATCATATATTATTAGCAATATCACTCCATAATTATTCATGGGCATATAGATCCAACATATCAATGGGTCGAACACACCAAGGCCAGCCCATTTTGTGATATGTTGTACACTAGATGACGCAGTGATATGTGGCATGTTAGTTGGTTATATGCTAGGTGGTATACTAGTTGTATATGTGGTATACTTTCATGAAATACCACGAGGGGATCCCATGGCGCTTGGACGTAAGACCATGTGGGGGATCCCATGGCTTTTCAGGTAAAGACAATGGGGGAGCCCATAGCGCTTGGATGTAAGACCATGTAGGGGAACCCATGGCTTTTCAGGTAAATACCATGGGGGATCCCATGACACTTAGGTGTAAGACCATGTAGGGGAGCCCGTGACATCTTGGAGTAAGTCCCTGGGAGGAGCCCACAACATCCTTATAAGTTTGTATGCATGGGTTATGTGGCTTATGTAGTTTTTATAGCTAATATGGATTATGTGATTATGTGGATTGTGTGGGGTATGCTCTGGGAAATCACTAAGCATTAGCATACAGTTTGTTGATTGTTTCAGGCATATTGGAGCCTAAGGTCAAGGGCATAGTTTGATGGTGCAGCGTACACTCTTTGACATTTTATATGGGGAGACTCTGATATTTGAAATAAAATGTTGATGTTATGCATTTTAAGATAGTTATCATTCATATTTTATATTTCATGGGAATGTTTTGATTAATTGAAAATGAAATTTTATATTTGGAGTTTTGGGTCGTTACAAGTTGGTTTCATTGCCTTGGTTTGAGGGATTCGGGCACACTTTCAAGTATGTAAGGACTGAAACTAAGGAAATGATAAAACTGTTTTCAAAAATCAAAATTTAACAACTTCTTAAAATGGAAAAAGGAAGAGTGAAATGCGTGTGATCGACCGAGCCCAAGTAAGTAGTTCCCAAATATGTTATCCATGCTATACTGATATTTGGATTATGATAATCGTATGAATCTTGTTGTGTATGCTTTCAAAATTGTATACAGTTAGGGTCTTATAGCCTCAGAATGAATTATTTAGCCTTATTTCTTGTTACTTGTATGGTTGTGGTCTTAGGGTAGAGCCTGCTATTCGAAAGTCTATTTGGTCCTGTTTAGTCTAGAATTTGCATGCATAAGGAAACCTGTTATGATTGAGTTTCGGTTTGATATGGATGGATCAAATCATAGGATATCCTAGGATTTGAGTTATACAGTAGCCTTTGAGATATGTTTTGTTATGGGATGAACTAGAGTTATCATGTAGAGCATTGGGGAAGCTATAGGTAGGTGTGGGAAGCTCTACTGGAAGCGCAGGACCTATACCCGAACTAATGTTCGACCTGGAAGCTCTAAGGAGAACCAGTATGGGAAGATCCCCTTTTTGGAGATTTTGATCATTCTTTCTTTTGGTATTTCAGATCAGAATGGTGGTGATACGGTTTAGAGGAGGGGGATTAGGATCCGAATCTGGGTGGTATCGAGCCTATTGATGAGAGTCTGTGTAAGATTATTGCAGCCAAGGTTACGAGGGGCATCCTTGATGCTACCCCGATGATTTTTTGGATGGTCAAGCAAGGGATGATGGAAGGAGAGGCTCAGGTCATTCAGGGTTGAGATTGTTGTGGGCCAGGTCGAGGCCCGAACTCCCTCATTCTGGAAGTTCAAGGCATGTTGAGAGCTTGAGTTCTTATGATTCAAGGACCCCATAGTTAGCTAACATTGGGTGGAAGACATGGAGAATGCCCAACGTACTAGTTCTTGCCATGATGCAGAAAAGGTGGGATTTGCTTTGTGTATGCTGAGGGACTGAGCACGTAACTAGGGGAGAGGTGACTAGTCCGGTGGGGGTAGCTGGAGTAGTAGAGATGACATGGGCGGAGTTCGTCAGGTGTTTTGATTTGGAGTTTGCACCATTTGTTGAGGTGCACTGACTAGTAAGGGAGTTTCATGAGCTCCAGCAGACCACCGAGACTGTGGTGGAGATCAACGCCAAGTTTCAGAAACAAGCACTGTTGACCAAAGTATACTACATATGAGGATATGAGGAGGACGAGGTGTTATTCCATACCGACAGATAATATCCAGCAGTTTGTGAGCTTTACAGGGTGCAAGAACCTGAATGAGACGGAGTTTGAGTTTCGCACCAAGCGGAAACCTGAGCAGGCACAGACATTTGTAGGTCAGGCTGAATAGACTAAGACCACGGATTCATCCAGTAGGGGATAGCATGACTGTGGATGGTGTCCCACGTGCGGTAAACCATACAGTAGGGCTTGTCGAGCGACAGGCTCGGGGTGTTAAGAGTGTGGCCAGTCAGGCCACATGAGCAGGGATTGCCCTAAGAAGCGCTTGATTTGTTTCCACTGCAACCAGACCGGCCATAAGTGGGACGATTGTCTGAGGTTGCGGGGAGGAGGAGGAGTAGTGGCAACACCTTCGCCCGCCACTATGAAGATCCCTGATGGCCGCCCTGCTAAGGCGGATACTTATGTGGTGAAAAGTTATGCATTTCAGTTGTCTACTGAGGAGGCTCAGGCAATGCCAGACGTCGTGGCTGGTACATATTTAATTTTTCCTGCTTGATATTGATTGTATTGTTTATGTTTATAAATATATGCTCCTGTATAGGGACCTTTTTGCTAAATGGTAAGACAACTTATGTTCTTTTTGATTCGGGAGCTATTCGGTCGTTTGTATCTCTTGCGCTTAGCAAGAAGTTCTAGGATGCGCTAGGGACTTTGGATTCCTTGATTGAGGTTGAGATTGTGGATGGTCATATCGTGAGTGCTACGAGGGTGTATCAGGACTATGTCTTGAATCTTCTTGGGGAGAGGCTTCGTGTTGATCTAGTCCTGATATCGTTGCGAGGGCTGAAGGTGATCGTCGGGATGGACTGGTTGGGGGCTAATGGGGCCATGATACATTGCAAGCACTAGTTGGTGAGAGTTCGAACCCCAAGTTGGGGAGAACTAAGTATTCATGGAGAGAGGGCCTCGTACGGGTCAACCCTCTGTTCGGTTGCGAGAGCAATAAGAATCCTCCATCAGTGTTGTTCGGGATTATTGGAGTACATCTCAGATACGAGGTTTGAGCCTACGACAGATTTGAGCAATGTGCCAATCATACAAGACTATCAGGATGTTTTCCTGAGGAGTTTCCTGGAGTGCCTCCGAAGAGTCGAGTGGAGTTCTGCATTGATTTGGTGTCGGGTGTCACTCCGATAGCTAAGGCACCGTACCGGCTAGCTCTGCCCGAGATGCCGGAGCTTTCTACACAACTTCAGGAGCTGCTAGATCGAGGGTTTATTCGTTCGAGCAGCTCCCCATTGGGAGCACCGATCATGTTCGTGAAAAAGAAGCACGGGTCACACAAGATGTGTATTGATGATCGATATCTGAACAAGTTAACAATGAGAAACCAGTATCCACTCCCAAGGATCGATGATTTGTTCGATCAACTACAGGGTCCATCTTGGTTTTCGAAGATTGATCTTCGGTCGTGGTTTCATCAGATGAGGATTTAGGATGAGTATATACCAAAGACAACTTTCATGACTTGGTATAGGCATTATGAGTTTATGGTGATGTCGTTCAGGATCACCAATTCCCCAGTAGTGTTCATGGATCCCATGAATAGGGTGTGTAAACCTATGCTGGATTGGTCGGTGATCATTTTTATTGATGATATCCTGCTCTATTCTAAGACCAATGAGCAGCACAAGCAACATCTGAGGGAGATATTGGAGACACTATGAACAGCAAGGCTATATGCTAATTTCTCAGATTGTGATTTCTAGTTCCGAGAGGTGCAATTTTGGGCCACCCTCATCAACCACTAGGGTATTTTGGTTGATCCAACCAAGGTTGAGGCGGTCATGTGATGGGAAGTACCGAAGAACGCATCTGAGATCTGTAGCTTCTTAGGTCTAGAGGGTAATTATCAGAGATTTATCCAAGATTTCTCCAAGATTGGTGTTCCATTAACCCGTTTGACCAAGAAGAATGTGACTTTCCGGTAGGGTCCAGACCAGCAGTCGGCTTTCGAGACCTTGTGGCAGATGCTATGTGAGGCCTTGATTCTAATACTACCTAATGGGATGGACGATCTGGTAGTGTAATGTGATGCATCGATCTCAGGGTTAGGGTTGGTAGTGCCGTAAAGGGGGGCATGTTATTGCGTACGCCTCGAGGCAGTTGAAGCCTCATGAGGCAAATTACCCAACTTACGAACTAGAATAAGGGGAGTGGTGTTCTCCCTCAAAAGTCATTACTTGTACCAAGTTTGTTGCACCATCTTTACTGACCACAAAAGTTTAAAGTATATGATGGATCAGCAAAACCTCAACATGCAACCAAGGAGGTGGTTGGATATAATGAAATATTATGACTGTCAAACCTTATACCATCCAAGGAAGGTCGACGTGGTGGCCGATACTTTGAGTCGCAAGACAGCGGGTTCCCTGATTGGGAACATTTGTTTAAGGATGACGGTGATCTCTCCATTTTTGGATATGATCAAGGAAGCTCAGGTGTAGGGTTTGAAGAGAGAAAAATGAAAGTTAGAGCAGATTTGGGGTCAGATTCCCTTGTTTGTCCCAGATGGTTGAGGTCTTTTGACTCAGTGTGGCTGAGTATGGGTTCCAACATCCGTAGGAGTAAGATAGAAGATATTGTAAGTGTCCCACAATTTAAATATCTCTATACATCCAGGGGCTACAAAAACGTATAGAGACCTAAGACTACATTACTAGTGGTCGTGCATGAAGTGGGAGCATATCTGGTTCGTGGAGCGGTGATGGACCTATAGGAAGGTCAAGCCTGGACCTTAGCGACATCATGGCAAGTTTCAGTAGCTACCTATTCCCATGTGGAAATGAGAAGAGATCACCATGGACTTCATCATGAACTTACCGAGGATTGTGAGCGGTGTAGATGCCATATGGGTTATTATGGATAGATTGACGATGAGTGCCCACTTTACTCCAGTCTCTGAGAGCATCTCCGCTGAGAAATTAGTAGATATTTACATGCGAGAGGTGGTGGCTAGGCACGGGTACAAAGTGTCAGTAGTTTCTGACTGGGATGTTGGATTTACATCTACATTTTGGAAAACAATCCACGAGGAATTGGGCACGCAGTTACACCTCAACATTGCATATCACCCCGAGACAGATGGGCAGAGTGAGCGGACAATCCAGACACTTGAGGATATGCTTTGAGCATGTGTACTGGATTTTGGAGGGAGCTGGGATACATACCTCCCACTAGCAGAGTTTTCATATAATAATAGTTATCATGATAGTATCGATCGACCTTTGTTTGAGTTGTTATATGGTAGGAGGTGGTGGATTAGGTGTCTAAGTTCATAACTATTTCTGGAATGTACTTGACCCGGCTGACATGGTCCATTTGGGTTACATGGCATCATGACACTTAGATAGACTAAATGAGAGAAAGGACACTTAAGCTTTATTAATATATTATAAGTTCTAATATATTAATAATATTATTTAATTAGTATTGATCAAGAATTAATTTGGTGATCAAAAGGATACAAATTAAATATATAGGGTTGATTGTGTAAATCATCCATTCTTATATAGTAGGCTAATGATCCATGGTTTATTGAATTGGGCTAAAACTCATAAGGTTCTCCATGAATAGTCCATGGAGGTTATAAACCCATGGATCATGGAATATGAAAAGCCATGTAAATTAGGGTTTACAACCCTACTTGTGACACCACTATAAAAGGACCCCATGGGCTACCAGTATCGGCACTATGTGTAGAACAAGAGGGCTACCTGATTTTGAGTGATAGTGTATTTCTATTAAACTTATTCGAAGAGTTGTGGTGTTGTGTGAAACATTTGAGGCATCACATTTCGGGTGCTAGGCTCACAAAGTTCTTAAGGAATCCAAGCAACAAGAAAAGTATGTTTTCCTACGAGTTTTTATGTTTCAAGTTCCCCATGCCATGTTAGTTAGGTTAAGAACCTTAGAAAAATCAAATTTGCATCCATATTAGTAAAACATAGATCCAAGGTTTCTAGGGTTGCATGTATACCTTAGGAGTGTTAGAATGCTTAAAACCCTTCAGTGATATCAGAGCCTAGGCTTGTTTGCTTGATACTTGATGCAAATTATTGAAAAAACTCAAGATTTTTGCATTCTGCTGAGTGAAATCACCTAGTCCATGGGGGGACTCAATGAGTCCATGTGTTATTTCATCTTACTCATCGAGTAGGTTCTTGCACTCGACGAGTAGGAGGCCCTAAATGCATATTTTCGAGTTTTGTTGCTGGAAATGGACTAGAAACATTACCCTAAACTGTTTGGGTCTTATAAAACTTGTTTTAGATGATGTAATGGTTATGCTAATCCATTTACAGTGGCTATTATCAAAATTTCATGTTTTGTATGCGTTATTTATCATTCTTGAAATTGTTGATATGAATTTTCATACACGTATAGCTTAGAAGATCATAGGAATTATTTGCAAATAGTTTGTTAGTTTAACTCTTGATTTTCATGTGTTTTAATGGAATCCATAATTTGTCCTCAAGTTATGGATTACCAAAACTCATTCTTTTAAAGTCCATTAAAGAAACACATAAGTTAGATGAAAATGAAGAGTCTTCATTTTAATAAACCATTAACTCATAAGTTATGAGGTTGAAATGTTTTGGAACATATAAAGTAACTTTAAAAACTTTAGTTCCAACCCCTAGAATTTTAAAAGTTAAAATTCAACGCTTATACTTTATAATATTATAAGTTAATAATATATATATATATATATATATATATATATATATATACATATATATATATATATATATATATATATATATATATATATATATATATATATATATATGTATGTATAAGAACAACCCGTTTTTACCATTAGTAGACCTCATTCATGATGCCAGTCTATAAGGGGAGGTATAAGGTTGTTGCATATAAAATGGCAGCTTAATGGGTGACCACTCTCACCCACCGCTTCTTTGACTTGTGGAGGGTCGTTAGCCAAACGGGTAGGACAATGACTTTAGTCCTCATTAAAAATATGATGATTTTATTGTAACTAAATATTTTATAAATTCCCAATCTTAGTTAGTTTAGGAAAATGTGCATATGGTGATAACCCATGAAATTACACTTTGCAGCTTGCTTAATTCGTTAGGAGCATGTGTGGTTAACCGGCACACTAAATTGGATTTAACAAGGTAGGAAAAGGGTGTCTAAAGGCTTATCATAGATCAGTGGAGCATGTGTGGTTAACCGTCACATCGGTTAGGTGAAAAACATTGAGAGTACCAAGTAATTTGCATGGTTATTTCACACCTTGTTTTATGATCCTCGGTATCTCAGTCACAAAACTTGAAGGGCACACTCGAGATTGAAACATGCCATTAAAAAGTTCAATGAATCTCAAAAGAATATAGGAGTTTCCAAACCAATTAAAACCTAATAATACATTTCGTTTTTCATGGTGGAAATTGATGAATCATCATTCACCTACCTTCAAATATTTTATAGCTTGGATTACGACATCCTCTTCTAAGTTATAAAATATTATGTTGGGTCCTAGCCTTAATATTACATTTGGGTGTCTTATTAACCTTTGTGGGAGAGTCATCTTCGATGGTTCCAACTTTATGGATTGGATCCAGAATATCAGGATGGGCACTTGTTACATGGATACTAAATATGTCCATGAAAAGGAGCTTAATGAACTTGATGAGTCATCTTCTACTCCTGAGGAGATCACTGAATTCCGCGCTCATGATACAGATGCCACTAAAGTGGCATGTATCATGTTGGCCTTGATGACAACCAAGCTCCAAAAGTCCTATGAGGACTATTACCCATTTGAGATGCACCATGACTTGATGGACCTCTATCATCAAAGTGCTCATCAAGAGAGGTATGACATCATCTCCTCCATGATAACAAGCTGAATGAATGATGGTGAATCCATCACGAATCACATACTAGAAAATGCAAAGGTATGTGGACTGTTTGCTGAAACTAAATGTGAACTTCCCTGAGGAGTTGGCTATTGACATCATATTGCACTCATTACCTTCTTTTTATGATCAATTCCAAATGGCATACAACATGAACAAGGAGGACGTTACATTCAACAAACTTCAAGGACTCTTGAAGACCACCGAAAGTGATCTCAAGGGAAAATCGGTTGTTACCACTCCTACTCCTACCTTCAACCCTGTACTGGCCATTGGAAAAGGTAAAGGAAAAAAGAGGAAGATCCCTTCAAAAGGTATCAAGGGAAAGTCCCTTGATAGCTCCTCTTCAAGTAGAACCAAAGGTGGTTCTATCACTCTTTCTGCCAACCCTAAAGAGGCTGAATGCTTCTATTGCCATGAAAAGGTGCACTACAAGCGAAACTGCCCAAAGTATCTGCAAGATGTTAAGGATGAGAAAGTAAAACCCAACCATGTAGGTATTTACACTATATTGTCTAATAACTCACCTGATTCTAATTCCTAGGTCCTTGATACAGGTTGTGGTATTCACATACGTTTTGATTTGTATGGACTAAGAAGAAGTGACAATGTGGAGCATGGAAAGATAAACTTGATCATGTGGAATAGGAAAGATTCGCCTGTCACCAAGATTGGAGTTTATTCTTTGTTGCTAAGTAGTGGTTTAGTGTTAGATTTGAATAAATGTTGTTACTCGTCTAAAATGGCGAAAAATATTATTTCCTTTCATGGTTTGTACAAACAAGGGTTTACCCTTTCGTTTGATAATGAATGTGGTAGTATTATTGCTTTCTTTAATAGTGTTCTTTATTTTAATGCATTACCTTGTGATGGTGTATATGAAACCGTGTTGGTTTTTGATAACCTAGGAAATAATGTGTTGTGTATTGATTCTTCCACTAACTTGGATAAAGCAACATGATAGAATTGTCGTCTTGGACATGTAAGCAAGAATTGCATACGCCAACTCCAAAAGGATAGAATCTTGGAGTCATTTGACCTAAAGTCGGATGATAGTTGTGAATCTTGTTTACTTGGAGAAATGACAAAATCACACTTCATTGGTATTTGAGCTAAGGGTGAGGGTTTGTTGGATCTCATACATACTGATGTGTGTGGACCCTTCAGAACTAACACAAGGGATGCTAACTATTTCTATGTGACTTTTACTGATGATTATAGTAGATATGGATATGTCTACTTAATTAAGCATAAGTCAGAAACCTTTGAAAAGTTCAAGGAGTTTAAACAAGAATTAATGGAGAAACAATTAACCAGGAACATTAAGATGCTCTGATCCAATCGAGGTGGTGAGTATCTTAGTGCAGAGTTCCTTGACTATCTTAAGGAATGTAGGATTGTCTCACAATTGACACCTCCTAGAACACCACAGCTTAATGGTGTGGCTGAGAGGCGTAATTGAACCTTGTTCGACATGGTTCGTTCCATGATGATTTGAGCTTCGCTACCAATCTCATTTTGGGGTATGCCTTAGAGACTGATAAAGTTCCCAATCTTGACCACATCAAGATTTAGGGTTGTGAGGCTTTCGTGAGGCGAGAGACTCACGATAAGTTTGAACATCAAAGTGAGAGGTGTATTTTCATCGGCTACCCACAGAAATCCTTTGGTTACCTCTTCTACAGACCCATTTATAATGTGGTCCTTGTAGCAAAGAGAGGAGTCTTTCGAGAGAGAGTTCATAAGCCAAGGAAAAAGTGGGAGGCAAATTGACCTTGAAGAAATTCAAGAGTCAAGTGGTGAAGGAACCTGAAACCCTAGCAATCAACCTAAGGAAGAAACTCTAGTTGATCCGACTGACGAGTCTATACCTCTGAGACGTTCCACGAGAGTTAGGAATCCACCTAAGCATTACTATGGTTTCCATATTACTATGGAAAGTGATACACTTATCAGTGATAGCACACTGGTAAGTCTGGATGAACCTAACAGCTACACGGAAGCCATGTCAGGCCCTGAGTCTGCTAAATGGAAAGAGGCTACAGACAGCGAGATACAATCCATGTATGACAATGAAGTTTGCAACTAAGTTGACAATGTACCAGGTCGTAAGACAGTCCGGTGAAAATGAATCTTCATGAAGAAGACCGACATGGATGGTAAAGTGCAAACTTATAATGCCTTGACTGGTTGCAAAGGGTTTTTCTCAAACTCCGGGAGTTGCTAATGATGAGAACTTTTCACCACTAGCAAAGATTAAGTCTATTAGGGTTATTTTAGCCGTTGCTACATTTCATGATTATGAAATATGGCAAATGGATGTCAAAAACCGCTTTCGTTAATCGATGGTTAGCTAAGAATGTTTACATGAGTTAGCCAAAGGGTTTTGTAAGTACAGAGTACCCTAATAGAGTTTGTAAGCTTGATAAATCCATTTATAGATTGAAAAAAGCACCTCGCAGATAGAATCTTTGTTTCGATGATAAAGTCAAAGAGTTTGGCTTGAGAAATCCATTTATGGATTGAAACAAACACCTCGCAGATAGAATATTTGTTTTGATCAGAAAGTTAAACAGTTTAGCTTTTCGAGGAGCGAATATGAATCTTGTGTGTATGTCAAGGCTAGTGGGAGTATAGTTAGCGTTTTGTTAATGTATGTGGATGACATACTACTCATAGGAAATGAAATCCCAACTCTAAATGGAATGAAGTCCTAGCTTGGGAAGTACTTCTCTATGAAGGACCTTGGAGAAGATGCCTATATCCTAGGGATAAGGATATTGAGAGACAGGAGTAAGCGACTAATTTGATTTAGTCAGAGTACCTACTTGGATAAGGTGTAGAATAAGTCCAGCATGCACGATTCCATGAAAGGAGTGTTACCAATCTAGAGTAATGCCGAAATGAGTAAGACTTAGAGCCTGAGTACAGAGGCTCAGATAGTTGAAATGAGTCGAGTATCGTATGCTTTCGCTCTAGGCTCGATCATGTATGTTATGACTTGTACTCATCCTAATGTGGCCTTTGCTTTGAGCATGATCAGGAGATATCAGGGGAACCATGGCAAGGATCACTAGATTGTGGTAAAGATCATTCTCAAGTACCTACGGAGGACTAAGGAATGGGTCCTTACCCTCGGTAGGATTGATGACTTAAGAGTAGTAGCGTATAGTGATGCTAGCTTCCATACTGATAGGGATAATATCCGCTCTCAGTCAGGCTGGACCTTTACCTTAAACGGAAGAGCAATTACTTGGAAAAGTTCCGAGCTATAGATAGTGGATGATTCAACTTGCGAATCAGAGTATATAGCAACAAGCAAGGCAACAAACGATGCTATATGGTTAAAGAACTTCATTGGAGACCTTGTAGTTGTACCAGCTATAAAGGATCCTATGGAGATTTTATGTGATAGTGAAAGTGCAGTTGCCTTAGCCAAGGAACCAAGGGACTGGGTAGGGTTAAGCATCCTCAGCATGTGAGGCGCATAGGGCTAAAGGATGATATTATTTTTAGAAATTATATAGCTTTTGAAATTTGTAAACTGTAATTGACATTTGATGATAAATAAAAGTTGTCGTTTATTTATCAGTAACGTGTTTCTATCTTTTGTCAATTGTTTGCTATCATTTCATTTTGCATGTTTTGACTTCTAGAATAATTATGTTATAGTATATCATATTATTCAAATTCTCCACAGTCAGTCATATGTTAGAAGTAGATATGTATCAAGACTGTCATGATATTGGCTTGTAGATGTCTAAGGTGTTGGACATAACAAGAGTTGCTACAACATTCATGAGTGCTCATAAGTTATGAATATTGGATTCAACCCACACTCACTTGTATCACTTCATGGAATTTATCTTGAGTGATCATGATACGGTAATATCGTATAAGTGTTCAAACCTAGAGATATTAGTTGTTGACTATGAGTTGGTTATACATTGATTGTACGAAAACACATTAGTAACTCGATGTTATAAAATGTGCCATTGTGTATAATTCAAAAAGTAGTAGAACAAGCATATGAGTTGAAGTTTATCTGTTCCTTCTTGGATTAAAAGCAATATATGGTCCCCTAGATGATTTTGTTTTGACCTATGTACCAGGCCCAATCAGAACTAAATTGATATGTTCGATTAAGTTCTATATCAAAAAAATTGGAAATCAGGAAACAAACTGTTGGACAATAAGTACGACATTGTTCGATGTATTTGTTTGGCTAATATCTACAACAGAGGATTATATAATCACTTATCTTAAATGGCGTATCATCATTATCTCTGTTCTGCGAGACTTTGAAAGAGCTACGATTGCTGATCAGTTTCTAAAGTTATTTTTTCAGTTATAGTTACTAGACTCATCCAAGCCACCTTGCCCACCCGGGCGGTAATCCTGAACGAACCAATATACCATGGCCATAAGTTGCCCCTCTGTCCGAACCGAATGACACCCTACCATGGTGATACTTTCAACAGAACAAAGTCCCCCACCTGGAACTCAAGATCCTATCGATGCCGGTCAGCATAGCTTTTCTGACGGCTCTGTGCGACTCGTAGTTGGTCGCGCACCTGCTGAATCAACACAGTGGTCTTAAGCACCACCTCAATGCTTCCCATGACTCAGTGCAAAACTTTACCCCATCAAACAGGGTCCTAACCTCCTGAAGGGTTTTGAGTATTCTAACACTCCTAAGGTGTACATGCAACCCTAGAAACCTTGGATCTATATTTTACTAAGATACATGAAAATTTGATTTTTCCAATGTTTATAACCTAACTATCATGGCATGGGCAACTTGAAACATAAAAACTAGTAGGAAAACATACATTTCTTGTTGCTTGGGTTCCTTAAGAACTTTGTGAGCCTAGCACCCCAAACGTGATGCCTCAAATGTTTCACACAACACCACAACTCTTGGAATAACTTTAAGAGAAGTACACTATCACTCAAAATCAGATAGCCCTCTTGTTCTACACATAGTGCTAATTTTGGAAACCTATGGGGTCCTTTATAGTGGTGTCACAAGTAGGGTTACAACATGTAAACCCTAATTGACATGGATTTTCATATTCCATGATCTATGGGTTTATAACCTCCATGGACTATCCATGTAGTACCTTATGGGTTTTAGCCCAACTCAATAATCCATGGATCATTAGCCCACTATCTAAGAATGGACGATTTACACAATCAACCCCATATATTTAATTAGTCTCCTTTTGATCACCAAATTAATCCTAAATTAATTCTTGATCAATACTAATTATATAATATTATTAATATATTAGAAATTATAATATATTAAAAAACGTTAAGTGTCCTTTCTCTCATTTAGTCTATCCAAGTATCATGATGCGATGCAACCCAAATGGACCATGCCAACCGGGTCAAGTACATTCCAGAAATAGTTATGGACGAGCTTAGCCTGATTCACAACACCTTCCATGTGTCTCAGCTTCAGAAATGTGCCATAGACGAGGATGAAATTATATATTTGGATGACATTCAGGTGGATGAGAGCCTGAACTACATTGAGCGGCCCATTACATTCTTGGATAGGAATGTTAAGGTCCTTCGCTATAAAGAGGTGAAGCTAGTGAAGGTGCAATTTCATCATTGAAGGGGCTCTGAATGTACATTGGAGCCAGAGGATGAGATGAGGAAGCACTACCCCAACAAAGTCAGCACCGAAGGGGATCTGAATGTCCATGGACAAAGTCTAGATCAAGTGTGGGAGATTTGTAACGCTCGTTTCAAGTATTAATTACTTTTCAAAATTTTAGGGTTTTAAACTGGAACTCGACGATTAGGGGAGCTCCAACACGTCAAGTAGAGATCATTTTGGGACATGGGATTTAGGATCTACTCGACGAGTTGGAAGGCCCAAATCATTGAGTAGATGCTGTAAAGTGAAACCCTAATTTTCACGGGTTTGTGCCCTTTATAAAGAACTTATGGCTCATTGTGGCCTCCTTTATCATCTCTACAGCCCAAAGAAACCCTAATTCGAGCCTTGTGCCTTCTTGAGTGTGTGTGAGAGCGTTTGAGTGTGATTTGTGTGTGATTGTGAAGGTAGTTGGAACTTAAAGAGGTTAGAGCAAAGGGAGAAGCTGTAGATCCGACATCTACTCTGTTTTGGCAACCATCTTGAGGTATAAAGTTGCTACCTTAACCACTATTTCCTTATATATCATCTTGTGAAAGTTTATTGTCACTTTTGGTGCATAATGGTGCCATTCACGGGTTTGAACTAGTCATGAGGATATGATTCTAGATCTGGACACCTCTAGGCCTCCATGGACATAAAGTTGCCCACATTATGTTGTTTAGGCCTTTTTCCATGCACTAAACTTTGAATCTTAGTTTTAGTGTTTTTGCCTTTTGAGGCCTTGCATGCATGTAAAGTTTGCAACTTTATGTGGTAACTACACCATAGGGGGTTGGATCTATAGTGTGGAGCCTTGGATTCAACTAGAAAGGACTGAACACGAAAACAGATGAAGGAACACGGTGAGTTGCTTACCCAACTCGACGAGTTGGGTTGGGTTTACCCATTTTTGGGATTTTGAGTGATTTCGGTGAGTGATTAGAGTTTTTGGTCTACATGAATTTTTGGTCTCCTGGACACTAAAGAGCTCAATGAGTTACTCTGGTAACTCAGCAACTTGACTCAAAACTTCGGTTATGGACTCTAAAAGAACTCGACGAGTTTTTGGATGCATTCAACGAGTTGGGGTCAACATGGACTGCTGACTTGGATTTTGACCATAGTTGACCAAGTTTAACCTTAATGGTATTTCTGGTATTTCGGCATTTTGACAAAGTTTGTCACATGATGACTATAGGCAGTTGAGTTGGAGCTCCAAGTTACGATTGACCTTATCAGTTCAGCATTTCTTGAGAGGTCATTTTCCTCACCATACCAATCGGTCAAAGGCACAAAGGCCATCGCATTTTATGATATGTTGTAGACTAGTTGATGCAGTGATATGTGGCATGTTAGTTGGTTATAAGCTAGGTGGTATGGTAGTTTTACATGTGGTATATTTGCATGAAAGACCATGGGGGAGCCCATGATGTTTGGATGTAAGACCATGTGGGGGAGCCCATGGCTTTTCAGGTAAAGACGATGGAGGAGCCCATGACGCTCAGATGTAAGACCATGTGGGGGGGCATCGCTTTTTAGGTAAAGACCATCGGGAGATCCCATGACACTTGGATGTCAAACCATGTGGGGGAACCCATGGCTTTCCAGCTAAAGACCATGGGAGAGACCAGGGCACTTAGGTGTAAGACCATGTGGAGGAGCCCATAACATCTTGGAGTAAGACCCTAGTAGGAGCCCACGATATCCTTATATGTTTGTATGCATGGCTTATGTGGTTTATGTAGCCTTTATAGCTAATGGGAATTATGTGATTACGTGGATTGTGTCGGGTATGCTCTGGGGAACTCACTAAGCATTAGCTTACAGTTTTTTAATTGTTTAAGGTACATAGGAGCCTAAGGATAAGGTCAAGGTTTGATGGCACGACATGCACTCTCCGACATTTTACATGGGTACACTCTTATATTTGAAATAAAATGTTTGTGTTATGTATTTGAAAATAGATGTCATTGATATTTCATATTTTATGGGAATGTTTTGATTAATTATAAATGAAAATTTTTATTTGTAAATTTGGGTCGTTACAACTGGCCAACCAAGAAGAAAGACTCCTTTCTACATGCTCAAAAATGTGATGCCTTCCAAATACACATCAACATCCTACATCAATCGATAGAACCATTATACCCTATTATCTCCCCATGGCTGTTCATGATATGGGGAATGGATACAGTAGGGAGATTAACAGTGGCCCTAGAAGGAAAAGTCTTCCTGCTGGTGATGACCGATTACTTCTCCAAATGGATCGAAGTTGAAGCTTTTGTTAATGTATGAGACAAAGAGGTAGTATCATTTATTAAACTTAAAATCTTAACCAAGTTCGGGATCCTAGCTAAAATCATATGCGACAATGCATCCCAGTTTATAAGCAAAAGTGCAAGAGACTTTTGCACAAGTTGTGGAATAAAAATGATAATGTCCACTCCTATTCATCCCCAAGCTAATGGTCAATAGAAATCTAGTAACAAAATCATAATAAATAATTTGAAGAAAAAGCTGGACAAAAAGAAGAGAAGATTGGCAGAAGAGCTTCCTTTCGTTTTGTGGGCAGATAGGACCACTTAAAAAGTGGACACACGTCAAACCCCCTATTCTTTGGTGTTTAGGATAGAAACATTAATCGTTACTGATGTAGTGATCCTGACGGCAAGATACATGCTGCAAGACCAAGAGAATAACGACAGGATCCTAGTAGAAGATCTTGACACTATTGATGAGCTTAGGGATCTTTTCAAAATACGCATTACTACTCATCAATAAAGGATCACCTAGGATTACAATAAGAACATACGAATCATAAGGTTTCAAATAGGATACTTGGTATTAAGGAAAGCATTCCAAAACACCAAGGATCCTAGTTTAGGAAAATTAGCTCCTAAATGGGAAGGGTCGTATCTTATAGATACTGAAGCAAGAAAAGGAGCATATTGGCTAGCAACACTCGAAGGAGATGTACTGCCAAGATCCTGTAATGCAATACACCTCAAATCAAACTACATGTAAGTAGGGTTGACTAATCCACAACAACACCAAGGTTCACATCTTCTTTACCTTAAACTTTTCATAATTACTTATTTTCTCCTCGAATGCATCGTTAACTTAAGCATAGGAGGGACGTTAGCTCGACTAATGCCCACCCCTAGATAACGTTTGCTATGCACAACAACATGCAGTTAAGGATCCTCAAGACTGAATTGTTGGATTAATATCTAAGTCCATAACTATAATTGGTAAGACTTGACCCGACCCGGCATGGTCCATTTGGGTTGCATGGCATCATGCACTTGGATAGACTATAATGAGAGAAATAAGACACTTATGGTTATTAATATATTATAAGTTCTAGTATATTAATAATAAGAATAATAAGATTATTTAATTAGTATTGATCAAGAATTAATCTAGGATTAATTAAGTGATCAAAAGAAGACTAATTAAATATATGGGTTGATTGTGTAAATCATCCATACTTATATAGTGGGCTAATGCTCCATGGATTATCTAGTTGGGCCAAAACCCATATGATGCTCCATGGATGCTCCATGGTGTATTCGAACCCATGGATCCAAGGAAATGGAAAGTCATGACAATTAGGGTTTACCCTAATTGTAACACTATATAAAGATATTATTCTTCCCAAAATCGGACACTAGATTATTCTAGAGAGGGCTAGCCGATTTTATGAAGTGTAGAATTCTCTCAAGTTATTCCAAGTGTATTTGGTGTTGTGTGAACCATTTGAGGTGTCACACTTGGGGTACTAGGCACTCAAGCTTCATGAAGACAAGCACTATCAAAGAGGTATGTATTCTATCTTGTTATATTAATAGTTTTGTATGCTAGATTAGGATAATACCTTGGATGTTCATATTTGTATGTATAATAGAGAAAACATAGATCCAAGGTATTTAGGGTTGCATGTACACTTAGGAGTGTTAGAATGCTCATAACCCAACATGAATATCCTAAAACATAAGGAACCTCAAGGTTGAAGACCCTGAAACACAAGTATCATGACACGTGAAGATCTTAACACTATAATACTTGATAAACTCCATTATATTTAACAATGTAATCTTTAGAATATCATATACACAATCTAGAGACTGATCATATCTCCTATGCTTAAGTGTACTTAATCTCCTCTAAGGTTTAAAGAGCTAATTACATGTTTCACACGAACTAAGGTTTATACACCTCGCTTGGATGCATGATATATGACTGTAGGATTTGGGTAAGGGATCATTTCATGATTTAGTGGCTTAACAACCCTCTTATATTTGAACATAAGTTGAGATCCATATGGTTTATAACATTTTCATGTTATCAAAAGATTGGGATCTTGCCCCAGAAAATATATAAGATATGTAACATCTTTATGCTATCACATGTGGGGAATTTTCCCCAAAAAATACACTCGAATCATAACATTTTCATGTAATCATAAATAAGGACCTTTCTCATAAATTATATCACAAGATGGGATGCTCCTCGGTATATAACATTAATGTGTTAAATATTGAACCTGTGGTGTTACACAAAATTTTTATCAAAGTCTATAACCTAAACAGGTTATCCTAAGAAGGGAACTCCCCCATATTATCTTATCATTAAAGATCCTTGTCCATGAGGATCCCAATCGGTAAGGACCCTCATCAGTGAAGAACCTTATCATCAGAAGTCGACAACGATCACGAGTTCTTTACTAAGTTGAGATTTATCCTCAGTAAATCCTAATACTAAAGAGCTCATGAATATTAAGGAAAAAACTTGGAGATAAACAGGTTTCGTCTATCCTTATTCTAAAAGAAATTTAGATAAAGTTTAAGGATCCTAAATTTTTTAGGATCCTAAACCAGCTACTGATTTATGAACTTTCATCACTTCGAAGTCATTTGCTATCTTAATTTCATATCTTGAAAGTAGTTTTGAAGCATGTTAAAAACTCTTAAGAGTTACAAGATAATCATCAAACTTCTAAACAAAGTTTTAGATTACTTAACAGTGTTAGTTCTTGTTTGTCTAACTGATTCAATCCTTATCGAACCATTTTATCTTAAAAATTATTCACTATTTTTATGATCCTAACTATGCGAGGATTTTATTTTAGTATCGTGTTATGCAGGAGACATAGTAAGATAAAGGAAAGATCATCAATTATATTTGTGACAACCCTATTTTTCCCAAAAGCATTGTAAACACTCGAAAGCTAAAAACAACGAAATTAACCTCGAAAATAAAGTGTTCAAGTATCTAAGTTGGGATGCATCAAATATTAGATATCATGCCAAGGTTTCCAAAAACATAAAGAATACTCAAAACCGGGTTATATTGAAGAAATTATAACCACTCGTATATTTACGACCCGCCGTTAAAACATTATTGGACGTAAAAAGTAAAATATCAATAAAATGCATTTTAGCCTTAAGTATCTAAACAAAAGTCGTAGATCTCGTTGAAAGGTGAACGTGCATAAAAAGATCGCCCAAATTGGACCTCGTATGAAGAAGTTACAAATTTTCAAAGTTTCGTAACGGTAGTAGAGGGCTAAAAACTCGAATTGAAGATCGAGTGTTAATTAGCTAACACAACCTAAATGAGAGTTGAAGATCTCAACAATAGTAATAAAACAATAAAAAGACAAACCAAAACCGACGTCGAATAAAGAACCTATGAATTTTTAACAAACTTTAGGAGGCCCGGCCTATTAAAAATATATAATTAAAAATAAAGTCAAAACTAGCCGACGGAGTCTAAATGAAAGTTGTAGAGCATAATCTCACCTACGAGTGGATATAAAGAACGCGAAAAACGGAGCTCGTACGCGAAAGTTACGGAATTTAGAAGTCAGAAGCAGGGATTACGCCCCGCGTAATCTGGGAGTACACCCCGCGTACTAGACCCAGAGTCGAGTCCCATCGGCCCGACCAAGCTACGCTTAGCTAGACTCGAGTCGTAAGCCATGACGCATTTTTTACGCCCAGCGTAACGACGTACGCGCCGCGTACGTGAGTACGCCCCGCGTACTCCAAAATTACGCCCCGCGTACGAGGCAATTCCAGCCTATAAATAGAAAGGTTCAGCTGCGAATTTAAGCACACATTCTCAAACCTCTAGATACTCTCCCCTTTCCAAGCACCAGAGACCATTCCCTCACCTCGGTTTCCGCACTTGAGCCCCCGACGAAAGATTTACGCTGCAGAGATCCCCGAAGAGCCGACGATGCAACCATCCGCGGTCGAAGTTCTGCTCAACCCTAGCCCCTCTCTTCAAACTTAACGAGTGAGTTCATACCCCTATAATCTACATTTTTATCAATATTGTTTTAATATACACTTTTGAGGGGGGGAATACAAGTAAACACACGATTATTATCGTGTGTAACTCAAAGTTTCACTAAATACTCATTTTTATCAAGTAAATCATATGTGATTCAAAACCGTTATATGAAATCCTTCGTACAGAAAACATAACACAATATCATCTGATATATATTGAAATTAAATATGTTGTTATACGTATACGAATCAAACAGTTTATTTATACTATGAGTACAGGTGTTCATTTATGTCACCACAAAAAGTTACACATTTCATAATAAGTGAGCATTACACTAGGGTTACTATCCGAACGAAACGAACTTTTGGAAAAACTATAATAGTTTACGACAAACATTTTTACATGTTAAAAACTTTTTATCAAACTATGTTACATACTTTATGTTTCCTTTAAAACACCATCAGAATCGTATTTCAAACAAAGGTCTTCCGATACTAAACATTTGTTCTTGTCAAAACAAACTATTTTCAATCTGTTTTATAAACATAATTATAATATTTTTCTTATAGGGTTTTGATACAAAAATAACTTTATGTTTAAGGGCTATTATATCACCAAGTTGTTATTACCAAATGGGAACATAATTTTGAGAAACTATAATGAGTGTAGGGTTCAAGTGATTCATACATTTTACATACACATCTCGACAAATGAAATGCTTTCAAAAGGGGTAAAGTCTTTATTATCGTAAATCTGCTTATACCAAGTAATGTGAGACAATTGAACTTCAACATACTCGTATGTATGCAATTCAAGTCCTGTATTATATATCTTAATCTCTTGGAGAGAGAGCGTGATACTTGTGTATAGATCTATACGGGATTGACAATCCCACACCTAAGCTGTTAGCTACAGCTAGGCCGGCAGGCCTGGGGTGACAAATGTCATAACAGTTCCAACGCCTGAAGAACGTTGTTACAGGCCATCGGGGTCATTAGCATGGTTATAAAACTCACAGAAAAGTATAAAAACAAGATTGATTTACGGAGTTTTCATATACCTTACCAATTATAACTGTACACAAATCTACTATTTTAGACATGAAAAACATTACGGTAGTTTCATTTTGGGACTTTTAATGTACCATCTACATACGAACACATATTGGATTTTTGAAACAAACATTTAAAACAGTCGAGCCTTGGTAGAAGGCTACACTTTATACTAGTAGAAAATATGGGATTTTCTAGAAGTTTCAAACGTTTACAATTACTTACAAACATATTCGTTGGTACAAACTTTCTTTCAAACAATTACATGTCTTTCTTTACAGCTTTACAAATCAAGTCATATAAATACTTATGAACTCACCAACATTATTGCTGATACTCGCTTTCAAAATAACTTGTATTCCCAGGATACGAATAGGCAGGTACGACTACCAGGTTTTGTGAATACGGAGCGATCAAGACTCGTCTTTTATTTCTGAATATTCATTTTTGTAGAATTATACTATGAAAGAACTCAAATGTAATTACAATTATACTATTAATGAAATGGATGATGTTGTTGCTTGTTTACTACTTAGCATTGTTATGATACATTACATGACGTCCTCCGCCCCAGAACGTTTCCGCCGTTCTCGGTTTTGGGGTGTGACAGATTGGTATCAGAGCATTGTTTATAGTGAATGAAGTATATCAACCCATAAAAGATATACGAACTATAAATACAATAGGGATTAAAATACTCTGATAAAGAGATTATACTTTTAAATAATAAAATATTTAAGTAAACGTGCCTGCATACATACTAAAATCAGTATCACTAGGACAGAACAAAAGTATTACGATTGTTGGGCAACACAAGTAGACTTAGAGACATATAGTCAAAACTGGGATGATATAGCCCGATCAACTATATTTTCCAAGGGTTGACTAGCATGTGCCTAAGTGTGGTTGTGAGTTGCAACAAGTCTAAAAACTTACCCACAACACAACAATGGGAACAATAGAACGTAAACCTAAAATACTATAGGAGTATTTTGTGTATTCTATAAACTACTTATGTGTTAGATTCTTATACCCCAAATTACCGTATAGATAACATAGCTGGACCCCATCCCCACGACAACTCGTACTTCCCGAACAAAGGCAGTGTTGGATGGTTCAAAGAAGAGCCAGAGAATGATCATCCAATCCCTTTTGAATGATCACCATACTGAAGACCTTTCGGATGATGATAACCCTGATCTCAAGAAGGAGAACCTACCCCCGGTAACTTCCAATTCAAACCCTAACCCTCGTCTAACTCTTCATTACCCGACACTTCCTTGGGTAGTATGCCTAGAAACATGGAGCGCGGAGCAAGATCAACCTATGTCGTCAAAAGGAGACCGAAGCTACTACCACTTAAGCGAAGGGAGCTCAGCAGACAAAGTTCTAACAATACTGATCCGCAGAGTTGATCAAAACGAAATTCAAGGTAGGACGACGCTCCATTATATCAAAGAAGTTAAATACCAATGCAAGAATGCACACCATCTACACCAATCATCTTGAAAACACTCGTGAGAGATCTAAGAGAGACTATGAGACCCTGCTGCAAGCATTAGCTGAAACACAAGCCGAAGTCATAGAACTCCGAAGGGTATACAAAGGACACCTACTTGATATGGAATGTCAACTGACTGGGATGAGAATCCACCAGAGGGATGACCGTCACCAAAAATAGATGCCTTACTTTAATTTCCCTTGTTAAAAGAATTATTTTTCTGTCTGTGCCCGATGCAGCATTTTCTAAGAAACTATCTTGTACTATATGTACTGTTAGTTGGGCCTTTATGCGGGCAAAACCTTTCTACTCTGGATAAGATGTAAGACCTTCTTCAAGGACAAATTTTCCTAAAACTTATTACATCGTAAAGCATCGATGATTTTGACAGTCGACTAACTCCCGTGTCACCTTTTGTTCAAAAACCCTCATCATAGCTTCGTTAATATGCTTTAGTCAAGTCATTGGACTATAGTAATTTAACTCCGGAGGCATTTCCATGTCTCTTCTAGTGGTTGGATCATGTTATCCACCAACCAACAATACCTCAGCTTGAACAACAAACATACTTCTACTCTGTACTAGGACTGCATCATAGGGATGTAGGTCAAAACTTTCGAGAACATACTCTTACTCTTTACTTAAGCGATCAAAATACACCTAGGTTCAACCTTAATATCTCACGAACTCCTTTTCCTTTCGTGTTACAGAATCATGTCGCCGAAGAAAAGTAATCAACCCATCAGCCATACACCAACTCTTCAGATTGATGCAGCTACCTTTCAAGCTGTAGTCTCAGCTGCCGTGACAACTGTTCTGAATCACCTTAACGCCAACTATGCAAATGTTAGCGGGATGGTTTTCAATAATTTCAATCCAAGTAACAACCAAGTACACCCACGAGTAACAAACTACGACGACGCTCCGAACCTCAAATGAATGAGCAACAAACGAAAATTTTGGGATAAAGTTAAAGACAAATCACCACGAGGGACTAACAAGAAACCATCACCGGTGGCAGCCTTCGCAGCCACGACATCTTTAACTCCTACCACCAACACTACAAGTATCCCAATTATCCCTAACCCGGCCAGACAGTATGCTGGAAATCTACCGAATTGCAATAAGTGCAACTTCCATCACTTAGGCAGTTGTCGTCTGTTACACTGCAAGACCTGCAACAAGAACGGACACACTACCCACTTCTGCAAGACTCGGGTCAAACACATTACTTCAACCACCAATGTCGAAACTTCTCGGATATGCCATCTATGTGGTTTAATGGGACACTTCAAGAGGGATTGCCCAACAGAGAAGAACGACCGTAGAACAGGAGGAGTTTGACCTCAGAATGGAAAAAGACAATGAAGGACCCGACTATAATAGGGGCTCACTTCCAATCGTCAGCATTAAGTATGTTGTTAAACTCGCATAAGACTAGTGCAACTCGAGTCTTACCTTTTGAGAGATCCCGTCAGTATAAGGGGACCCTCATGTTGCATATACTTGCCTTTTGTAGTATACGTTGTTCGCAACAATAGTCTTGTAGTAGAACCAAAGTACTGTAACTCTGTTAAAAGTTGCACTGTTGTGTTTTGTCTGTAACACCCTTATAATCAAACCTAATACTGTATTTTCAAGAAAGTCCGATATCATCATACAATTTGACTCAATTCGATCCTCACAATATCTGTTTCGTGCGTACTTCTCCTTCTCTGAAAACGTCTTTCTAGCGAAGCCGTCATTCCAGAACTCCGAAGTACTCAGGCATAGAGTACCTCCTGCTTCTCATCCTTTCCAAGGAAACCGCAGCAAACCTCCCTGAAGTATCACTCGTACAGTACGTCAAGTTCAATCTAAAGACCCATATGGTTGATCGGTCTCCGAAGAATGTATACATAAGGGTGGTATATAATCAAGATTCTACAGGTTTAGAATTGATGATTCCACTTTAACTTCTTTTCCTCGTTGGGATGTGAGCTTAAAAAGGAATCATTTATTCGACTACCTTTTCAATCTTAATTATATACGACTCGTATACCCGAGTCTGTGATGGATGGACCAGGTATGAGTTCTACTATGAACTTCAGGACGGAGACTACCCAAGACTACGAGTGATCGTGCATCAGAAATACCTACCCTTTTTCCTAATTCATGACTAGTTATACGTTCTTTTAGATCTTTACGACAGCTAATCCACCCCAAAGTTTCAACATCATGATCAGTTAGAGTGGGTTAAGTCTACATTGAACCGACATCAGGCGCTTTGGTAAAAACAGTTTGTCCTAAAACAACGAAGCTCTAGTTATTTACCGCGACAAACCAAGTATGAACCCACTCATCATTTCGTGTATGCATACTCATAAATGCTTATGAAAGGAATATCATGTATTCTTTGCACACATCGCCGAGACATGCCTAGAAGTGGAGGACATTCAGAACATCCAAGAAGTACGCGACTTTTCCCAACACCTTTCCGAAAGGACAACCGAGACTACCAACACGGCGTCAAGTCAAATTCATAGTCGACTTAGTTCCAGTAGCCAAATCACCTTATTCTCTAGCTCCAACCGAGGTGCAAGAACTTCCTAACGAACTTAACAAACTCCTCAGAAGGGGATTCTTTAGGACAAGTTTTTCACTTGGAAGAGCACCGGATTCGTCTGTAAACAAGAAAGAGCATTCCAAACGCTAAAGTAAGTCCGATGCACCGCACCAAAAAGGGGATAGAATATTGCATGGTGTAATGCGATACATATAACCAAGGGCTTGGTTGAATTATTATGCAAGAGGAAAGATCACTACCTATACCTCAAGACAATTTAAGACCCAAGAATTTGACTGTTCAACACATGACCTTAATTCAGGAGCAGCGAGGATTGCTCCGAAGATCTAGACACACTATTTGTAGAGTACAAGGTATACTATGTTCACAAACCACAAAAACATTCAACATACATTCAACCAAGGAGAGTTATCATCCCAGAAATGTCAAATGACAGAAGCAAAGTTGTATCCCGATAGTAAAAGGTTCGCTGGAATGCTAAGCGGGGACCAGAGTTCAGCTGAGAACACAAGAAGCAAACTCATGTCGGTAGTATGATTGTTAATACTACTTAAAACTCGAATTTCGGGATGAAATTCCCTTAACAGGGGGATGATGTGACAACCCTATTTTTCCCAAAAGCATTGTAAACACTCGAAAGCTAAAAACAACGAAATTAACCTCGAAAATAAAGTGTTCAAGTATCTAAGTTGGGATGCATCAAATATTAGATATCATGCCAAGGTTTCCAAAAACATAAAGAATACTCAAAACCGGGTTATATTGAAGAAATTATAACCACTCGTATATTTACGACCCGCCGTTAAAACATTATTGGACGTAAAAAGTAAAATATCAATAAAATGCATTTTAGCCTTAAGTATCTAAACAAAAGTCGTAGATCTCGTTGAAAGGTGAACGTGCATAAAAAGATCGCCCAAATTGGACCTCGTATGAAGAAGTTACAAATTTTCAAAGTTTCGTAACGGTAGTAGAGGGCTAAAAACTCGAATTGAAGATCGAGTGTTAATTAGCTAACACAACCTAAATGAGAGTTGAAGATCTCAACAATAGTAATAAAACAATAAAAAGACAAACGAAAACCGACGTCGAATAAAGAACCTATGAATTTTTAACGAACTTTAGGAGGCCCGGCCTATTAAAAATATATCATTAAAAATAAAGTCAAAACTAGCCGACGGAGTCTAAATGAAAGTTGTAGAGCATAATCTCACCTACGAGTAGATATAAAGAACGCGAAAAATGGATCTCGTACGCAAAAGTTACAGAATTTAGAAGTCGGAAGCAGGGATTACGCCCCGCGTAATCTGGGAGTACGCCCCACGTACTAGACCCAGAGTCGAGTCCCATCGGCCCGCCCAAGCTACGCTTAGCTAGACTCGAGTCGTAAGCCATGACGCATTTTTTACGCCCAGCGTAACGACGTACGCACCGCGTACGTGAGTACGCCCTGCGTACTCCAAAATTACGCCCCGCGTACGAGGCAATTCCAGCCTATAAATAGAAAGGTTCAGCTGCGAATTTAAGCACACATTCTCAAACCTCTAGATACTCTCACCCCTTTCCAAGCACCAGAGACCATTCCCTCACCTCGGTTTCCGCACTCGAGCCCCTAACAAAAGATTTACGCTGCAGAGATCCCCGAAGAGCCGACGACGCAACCATCCGCGGTTGAAGTTCTGCTCAACCCTAGCCCCTCTCTTCAAACTTAACGAGTGAGTTCATACCCCTATAATCTACATTTTTATCAATATTGTTTTAATATACACTTTTGAGGGGGGGAATACAAGTAAACACATGATTATTATCGTGTGTAACTCAAAGTTTCACTAAATACTCATTTTTATCAAGTAAATCATATGTGATTCAAAACCGTTATATGAAATCTTTCGTACAGAAAACATAACACAATATCATCTGATATATATTGAAATTAAATATGTTGTTATACGTATACGAATCAAACAGTTTATTTATACTATGAGTACAGGTGTTCATTTATGTCACCACAAAAAGTTACACATTTCATAATAAGTGAGCATTACACTAGGGTTACTATCCGAACGAAACGAACTTTTGGAAAAACTATAATAGTTTACGACAAACATTTTTACATGTTAAAAACTTTTTATCAAACTATCTTACATACTTTATGTTTCCTTTAAAACACCATCAGAATCGTATTTCAAACAAAGGTCTTCCGATACTAAACATTTGTTCTTGTCAAAACAAACTATTTTCAATCTGTTTTATAAACATAATTATAATATTTTTCTTATAGGGTTTTGATACAAAAATAACTTTATGTTTAAGGGCTATTATATAACCAAGTTTTTATTACCAAATGGGAACATACTTTTGAGAAACTATAATGAGTGTAGGGTTCAAGTGATTCATACATTTTACATACACATCTCGACAAATGAAATGCTTTCAAAAGGGGTAAAGTCTTTATTATCGTAAATCTGCTTATACCAAGTAATGTGAGACAATTGAACTTCAACATACTCGTATGTATGCAATTCAAGTCCTGTATTATATATCTTAATCTCTTGGAGAGAGAACGTGATACTTGTGTATAGATCTATACGGGATTGACAATCCCACACCTAAGCTGTTAGCTACAGCTAGGCCGACAGGCCTGGGGTGACAAATGTCATAACAGTTCCAACGCCTGAAGAACGTTGTTACAGGCCATCAGGGTCATTAGCATGGTTATAAAACTCACAGAAAAGTATAAAAACAGGATTGATTTACGGAGTTTTCATATACCTTAGCAATTATAACTGTACACAAATCTACTATTTTAGACATGAAAAACATTACGGTAGTTTCATTTTGGGACTTTTAATGTACCATCTACATACGAACACATATTGGATTTTTGAAACAAACATTTAAAACAGTCGAGCCTTGGTAGAAGGCTACACTTTATACTAGTAGAAAATATGGGATTTTCTAGAAGTTTCAAACGTTTACAATTACTTACAAACATATTCGTTGGTACAAACTTTCTTTCAAACAATTACATGTCTTTCTTTACAGCTTTACAAATCAAGTCATATAAATACTTATGAACTCACCAGCATTATTGCTGATACTCGCTTTCAAAATAACTTGTATTCCCAGGATACGAATAGGCAGGTACGACTACCAGGTTTTGTGAAGACGGAGCGATCAAGACTCGTCTTTTATTTCTGAATATTCATTTTTGTAGAATTATACTATGAAAGAACTCAAATGTAATTACAATTATACTATTAATGCAATGGATGATGTTGTTGCTTGTTTACTACTTAGCATTGTTATGATACATTACATGACGTCCTCCGCCCCAGAACGTTTCCGCCGTTCTCGGTTTTGGGGTGTGACTATATTCGAAATAAAAAGGCCTATAGCCTTACAAGAGTCATGTGTTCACATCAAAAGATTTTGCTACCCTAATCACCTAAAAGGCCTACACCTTAGCCTGGTCATCATCGACCTCCTTCCCCCCTCCCCCCACCCACCCGATCATCCACAATACAGGATCTTGGCAGATGTTAGCAGGCTTGCAGTTAATTTGGGCAGTGCCCCTCAACTCCCCACCAACCAACCATGTCCTAGAAACACGTGTTTTAAAGATCCTCCGCCAGACGGATCATGGCCTCCCAAATAGCCACTACAACACCGACCTTCGCATCCGAGATCACCTCTTCCATCTTGTGTACGGGCTCCTCCTCTCTCTCAGCCTTCTCCTTGCTAAGCAGTTGGTCATTGTTGGTCGCCTTGCACATCTTCTCTTATCCCTGAAGGGCTTGTTCAGCCCTCTCCGCCCGAATCCTTATGTCGGGGGAAATATGATTAGAGACCTATGATAGAGATGTAGTGAGTCAACAAAAAATGAAATGAATAATGAAGCAAGAGTAAAATCAAGACTTATGCACCTGGTAGAAATAGACCAACTTCTGGAGCACTACCTCAGCTCCAAGGCTCTCCAATGATAAACCTGTGGATTCAACAGTTTTCCATTTCCGAGATCCTAGAGTCTTCACTGTTAAGTCCACGGTTGATCCTTTAGGAGGAAGTGAAGACGAACTCTTCTCCTTCTTCTCCATCAGCTGATCTCCTAACATGGTTGTATCAAGATTAGCAAAAGTGAAGCAGGCACCAGAGGGTGTGACTTTGGATCCTGTATATTGCAAAAAACTATTAACGATCTTTATCAGAAGCAAAAGAGAAACCAAGGATCCTTACTTGTCGACCTGAGATCAGTGGCAGATGAGCTTTCATGTAGGATGGTTTGATCGAATAGGAAGGATCTCTTGACTTCATAGTGTTGGATTAGTGTCTAAGTCCATAACTATTTTGGTATGTACTTGAACCGATTGTGAGCATGGTCCTTTTGGGTTGCCTTCACCATAGCAATATGTAGGATGAATCAAGGAGAGAAAGGTTTAATTATGATTTATTAATATCTTATAAGAATAATATATTAAAGGAGAAATCATATTGTTTAATTAATATTAGTCAACAATTAATTTTGTGGCTAAAAGAGATTAATTAAACTTAAGGGACTTATTATGTAATTATAAGATAATTACATAGATGGGCTTATGGACTCCATAGAAGGTGCAGTGGAAGAATTCTATGCGGAAACCCATTAGAAATCATCCAAGGCTTCTAAAGAAGGAGTCCATGGGTTGCTTAGGGCTTAAGCAGTCAAATTAGGGTTTCCTTGTTAGATAACCCTCATTGCCTAAGTGTATAAGGGGCCCTTAGGCATCAAAAACGGGGCTAACACTTCCTTTAGGGTTTGAAACCGTTTTTGGTGTCTCCTCTTTCTTCCCTCTTCATCCAAGTTTCTTAGTGGTGTTTGTGACTCCATTAGAGGTGCAACACTTGAGGCACTAAGCTTTATGAAGCGAAGGATTTATTGTTATTGATATATAACAATCAAAGGTAAGATCTAAACCCTAATTTTAGTTATAATTTATTAGATCTAGGTTTTATGGATTTGGATAATCAATTGCATGTTCATTAGAAAAAGTAGATCCAAAGCTATTAGGCTTTGCATGTACGCCATAGGATTGATGTATTGCTCAAAACCCATCACATACATGTAATTCCCAGTTTCTGGTACGTATTTTACATAAGAATTTTACACTTTTCTACTGGGACTCGACGAGTTGGAGGCCCTAAACTCACCAAGTAGGGACGAATCTTGGTTGCGGGTGGGAGAGTCTACTCGACGAGTCGGAGGCCCCGACTCGACATGTAGGTCTGCCAGAGTGAAAAACTAATTTTCAGGGTTTGGACCCTATTTAAACATCTTATATGGCCTCCACTCCAGCATCCATCACCTTCAGACCCTATTCTCAAAACCCTAATCAGTTTGTGAGTGTTCTTGAGCTATTTTGTGCCATTCTAGTGATTTAAAGCTTGGAGAAGGAAGAAAAGGCTTGGAGGTTCAAGAAGAAGGTAGTAAATCAAGAGTTTTGGTTGCATTTCCATCTTGTGTGAGGTAAAATGCTTTAACCTTGGCTTTCCATCACTTAGATCTTCTTTAGGGCTTACATAGTGTCATTTTTGGGTCATTTCTAAGTCACTCTCGGAATATGAGTGCATAATAGTGTAATAACTTCATATCTGGGAACTTTTGAGCTCAGGAAGCTAAAAGTTGCCACCTTTATTGAGTGATGGCCCTATCCCATGCATTAGAACGTCTTTATAGCTTAGTTTTGGTGTTTTAGCTTCATAACACCCATGCATGCATGTAAAGTTTGTAATAAGCAGGAATGAAATTGACTATATGGACTTGGAATATAAGGGACTCGGCGAGTTGGGTCACGGTTCATCAACTTTTTTTTGTTTTTGAGCAATCTGGTTGAGTCTAGAAGAGGACTCAGCAAGATGGATGTGAATATGGACTTGAAGATCAAAGAACTCAACGAGTTCAAGAATGAACTCGGTGAGTTAAAGACAAATGTCCCGAATGATATGAAGAAGAGATCGACGAGTTCAAGGAAGAACTCGGTGAGTCAAGGGATAAACGTCCCAACTAATATGAAGCAGGACTCGACGAACTCAAGGGTGAACTTGACGAGTCATGAGCAGAAGGTCCCAAATCTGTATAAAGGAGAACTTGACGAGTTTAAGGAGAACTCGACATGTTAGGAGTAAAAATCCCTACCATGTAGGGGGAACTTGATGAGCTGGTAGACCAACTCGGCGAGTTTAGTCAACCATATGTTGACTTTGACCAAAATTTGACTTTGACCAGGGTGTTGACTTTGAATTTGACTTGAGTTGACCCTTGAAGGGGTTATGAGTATGAAAAGGTAATCAAGGAGGATTCTTATGTGTAGGAGTTTGAAAGGAGTGATCCTAGAACCGAGGCCAGTTTAGGCGCTACACGACATTGAGGTGAGTTATCTTCCAGTAGAAGTGGGTCTATGGCCACAATACCGACCCACCAGTAGGAGTTGCTTGTTAGACGATTATCTTTGTGACAATTGTCTGATCTTCCACTATTTGATATGCTTTATGTGCTAGGATGCTATGACATATGTCTTAGTAGTAGTAGGGGTGAAATAGTCCCAGATACCAGTTCAAAGATACTGAGTGGCTACACGGTACCCATGCATGCCTAGAAGTATGTTCATGTTATATTACTAGGTGGTAGTGGTAGGGGGTGAAATAGTCCCCGGTTACCGGTTGAAAGATACTGAAGGGGAGGCTAGCTCCTGGTTACCGGTTGAAAGATATCGAAGGGGTGGCTAGCTCCCGGTTACCGATTAAAAGATACCAAAGGGAGCCCAACTTCCAATTATGCCAGGCATATACCGATTGAAAGATACTGAGGGATACGGATTATGTGTTTATGGTATGTGGTATAGTGGGGAAACTCACTAAGCTTTGTGCTTACAGTTTTCAGTTTTATTTTCAAGTACCTCTTCATCAAAAGGGAAGGAGCCGACATGGTAGTGGCGCATCATACACACACATGGTTTCTGCATTATGAGATTCTTGGGATTGTACCATGACACTGTTACTATTTTATGATACGGTTCAGACATGTGATCTATGGTTTTTATGAAATGAGATAACTTGATGGTGTTTTCTATAAATTGTTTATGAATAGTTATATCAAAAATTAAATTTTTGGTCTTGAAAATTAGGATGCTACAAGGTGGTATCAAAGCCTTGGTTTGAGGGATTCGGGCACACTCTCAAGTGTGACTGGACTCAAACGGAGGACTTGGCATGAAAATTTTCAAAAGAAAATCATTTCTATAAAAATAATTTTGAAAAGAATTTTAAAGGAGAAAAGAACTTTTAAAAGCACAAGGTGTGTGATGCATGCAACCGGCCGAGCTCAAGTAAGTTTTCCCCAAGATACCCATACATGTATTGTTATGATATGATATGATTATGAGAACTGCATGCAAGATTAGGGCTAGGTATCTAGGGAGATGCCTTATGTGCTTTTTACACTGCATGATAGTACTGACTAGTCAGTGATATGATAGCCTGGATAGGATATGCTTGGTTTGGGTTACTTAGTGCCTGAATGATGCTTGCTTTGTGCTTGTAGAAGTTCTAGTTATATTTAACTAACTAGTAAATGAATACGTTAAGTTACATATTGCGGGGACTAAATAATTTCAAAAGGTTAGGTCTAGCCTTATTTTGCCGCTCTCGTTTGTGTCAAACCATTGTAGGGTAGGACCTCTCATTCGAAGAATAATCTGGTCTTAGTGATATGTAATGATAATCGCGAGCTATTTATATAAAGGAAGGAGGGATTTCTTATGCGGCTGATCGCAGAGAGTAGGTGGAGAGGTACCCTAGGGTAAGCCTAGGATGAGATTATTGAAGCGAGTAGTGGTAGTAAACGGGACTTCAAAAAGTCAAGGAAATCCTTGAGGAAAGTACGAATAGATGTGGAAGGAAGTATGGGCCCGTACTACTGAATGTAGAGGATACGTACTCGATTCAAAGAGGGCTGAGATAGAACCAAGGAACTTATAGTGTGTGTGAGACCTCTCGAGGTTATATATGATCCTGATGATTTTGTGTTTTGCTTCAGAATGGTGGTGGCATGTTTCGAAGTAGGATTATAGAACCCCTACCGCTACCTTTCAGACATCAGACCTGATTTGCTTTCACTGCAATCAAAAGGGCCATCAGGCCAACTGTTCGAGATTAATAGCAGTAGCAGTGCCAATGGTCACGCCAGCTCCAACGACCCGGTGAATCACGGATGGCCGACAAAAAGACGGATGCTCCAATGGAGAGGATCCGAGCCTTCCAGTTGACCGTTGAGGAGGCGTGTGCCACACCGGATGTGGTGACAGGTATGTTTTCTTCTCTGTAACTTTTATTTAATGACAATTATTATATTTATGTATATGTTTTACGTGTTGTTTAGGATCATTCCATGTGAACGGTATCCCGGTTTAGATGTTATTTGACTCAGGGCTACTCGATCATTTGTCTCTCTTACTCTTAGCAAGAGGTTTTCAAAGTCCTCGGGCATATTGGATTGTCCTTTAGAGGTCGCAATTGCTGATGACCGATCAGTACAAGCATCACAGCTTTTTATAGATTGTGTTTTCAGGATGTATAAGGAGCACTACCTAGTGGATTTGGTTCCCATTTTGTTACATGGACATAAGATTATCGTAGAAATGGATTGGCTAAGCCCTAATGGGGCTATGATCAACTGTGCACAACAATTGGTATGGGTCATGACCCTAAGTGGCGAAGAGATGGTGATTCAAGGTGAAAGGTCGATGCATGGACCAACTATGTGTTTGGCAGCGATGGCTAGGCGCTACCTTCAGCAGGGTTGTGCAAGGTATGTCGCCTATGTTATGGATACCCTGGAGGCAGGTAAGGTGATTGTGAGCGATTTACCAGTGGTTCGAGAGTACTCGGATGTATTTCCAGAGGAATTTCCTAGGATACCTCCGGAGAGACTGGTGGAGTTCTGAATCAACCTGGTCCCTGTTACGGCTCTAATAGCCAAGTCAGCATACCGGTTGGCTCCTCCCGAGATGCAGGGGTTGTCTACACAGTTTCAATAGCTATTAGACAAGGGATTTATTAGACCGATCATTTCACCCTGGGGAGCCCCGATCCTGTCTGTGAAGAAAAAGGACGGGTCACATCAGATGTGTAGAGATTACCGGGAGCTGACCAAGGTAACGGTGAAGATCCGTTACCCACTCCAGAGGATTGATGATCTCTTCGACCAGCTACATGGGGCATCTTTTTTTTCCAAGATAGAATTGAATTCAGACTAACATCAGATGTGGGTCAGAGTCAAGGATGTATAGAAGACTACTTTCTAGACTCACTATGGCCATACGAGTTCGTGGTGTTTCCTTTTGGGCTCACCAATGCTCCTATCGTGTTCATGGACCTCATGAACCGTGTATGTAGACCGAAGTTGGATCGTTCTATGATAGTTTTCATTGACAACATCTTGTTTTATTCGAAGACGCATGATCAGCACGAGGATCACTTGTGAGAGATGTTGGATACCTTGAGGATGGAGAGCTTGTACGCCAAGTTCTCTAAGTATGAGTTTTGGTTATATGGGGGTGTATTTTCTTGGGCACCTTGTCAACCAGAACGGTATTTTGGTAGACCTGGCCAAAGTAGAGGTTGTGATGAGGTGGGAGGTTCCGAAGTCGCCATATGAGATTCAATGTATCCTTGGATTGTCACGGTATTATCGGAGATTCATTCAGGATTTCTCCAAGATAATAGTACCCTTGACCCAGTTGACGAAGAAGGTCGTAGTCTTTCATTAGGGGCCTAAGCAACAGGTAGCGTTTAAGACATTGAGACAAAGGTTGTGCGAGGCGCCGGTCCTAGCCATACCAGAGGTTCTGAAGGATTTTGTAGTATACTGCGATGTGTCTATTTCAGGTTTGGGCGTGGTATGGATGCAAAGAGGGCATGTTATCGACTACGCTTCGAGGAAGTTGAAGCCTCATCTGGCGAACTACCCAAAACACAATCTTGAGATGGGGGCGGTTGTTTTCGCCGTCAAGATTTGGCAACATTACCTCTATGGGGTCCAATGTACCATTTACACAGACCACAAGAGTTTGAGGTACCTCATGGATCAGCCGAATATGAACATGAAGCAACATCGATGGCTAGATGTGGTGAAGGATTACGACTCTGAGATCCTCTACCACCCGGGAAGGCCAATGTTGTGGCTGATGCGCTTAGCTGTAAGGTGGACCCGATCAGAGACATTTTCTTGAGGATGAAGGTGGTGACTCCACTTTTGGAGCAGATCTGAGAGGTTCAAGCTGAGGACATGAAGGAGGAGTCCCGGAAGTGCGAGCGGATCATAGGTCAGGTGGCCTCGTTTGACTATGACAGTCGTAGACTGCTAACCCTGCACGAGAGGGTCTATGTATCATACCGGGGAGGAGTATGATAGGTTTAGATGGATAAGGCGCACAAATCTAGGTTTTCTATCCATACCGGTGCAACGAAGATGTACAAAGATCTTCGTCCTGATTATTGGTGGCCCTGCATGTAGTAGGATGTAGCCTAGTACGTTGAGAGATGACTGACCAGCAAGAAGGTCAAGGCCGAGCACCAGAGGCCTCATGAAAAGACACAGTTTTTGGACATCCCTATGTGGAAATGGAAAGATATTACTATAGATTTCATCACAAAGCTTCCCAAGACCGCACGGGGAGTAGATTCGATTTGGGTCATCGTGGATCGGTTGACCAAGATTGGCCATTTCATCCCGATCCTGGAGACCATTTCGGCTAAGAAGCTGAATGACTATCTACATTCGGGTGGTAGTTGCACGACACAGAGTGCTAATCTCCGTGATTTCTGATAGAGACATGCGGTTCACTTCCAGATTCTAGAAGAAGTCTCACAACGAGTTTGGTACTTGTTTGCACTTCAGGGCTACTTTTCACCCGTAGACTGATGGTCAGTGCGAGCGGACCATCCAAACTTTCGAAGATATGTTGCGGGTACACGTTTTAGACTTTGGTGGTAGTTGGGATACCTACCTTCCCTTGGTAGAGTTTTCCTATAATAATAGCTACCACGCGAGTATTGACTGTCCTCCCTTCGAGATATTATACAGGAGGAAGTACAGAACCCCGATATGTTAGGGTGAGGTTGGATAGAGGGTCATGGGGAGTGCTGAAGTGGTACTCAAGACGATAGAAAGGATCCAGTTGTTGGGTTATGAGCAGTCTAACACTCCTAAGTGTACATGCAACCCTAAATACCTTGGATCTATGTTTTCTCTATTATACATGCAAATATGAACATCCAAGGTATTATCCTAATCTAGCATACAAAACTATCAATATAACAAGATAGAATACATACCTCTTTGATGTAGAATGTCTTCATGAAGCTTGAGTACCTAGTGCCCCAAGTGTGACACCTCAAATGGTTCACACAACACCAAATACACTTGGAATAACTTGAGAGAAATTAGAACACTTCATGAAATCGTCTAGCCCTCATACATACACATAGTCACGATTTCTTGAGCCATGGGTTTCTTTTATATGGTGGCTATTAGGGTTACACCATGTAACTCATGACTTTACCCATTCCTTATGCTCCATGGATTTTAACCTCCATGGAGTATCCATGGGTCACCCCATGGACTTAGTCCAACATAAGGAATCTTGGATCACAAGCCCACATATATATGAATGAATGATTTACACAATCAACCCATATATTTAATTAGTCTCCTTTTGATCACTTAATTAATTCCAAATTTATTCTTGATCAATACTAATTAAATAACCTTATTAATATATTAGAACTTATAATATATTAACAAACCTTAAGTGTTATTTCTCTCATTATAGTCTATCCAAGTGCATGATGCCATGCAACCCAAATGGACCATGCCGGGTCGGGTCAAGTCTTACCAATTATAGTTATGGACTTAGACATTAATCCAACAGTCTCCCACTTCGATAAGTCTAAAACTATTATTGCGTATGACTTCAGGAACCAACTGGCAATCGTAGCCCTCAAAAGCTTCTGTCGAACTCTGACCTTGTAGATGAACTCTGATCTTGTCAATGACTTGTCCATTAGATAAGGGATCATATATTCCTCCATTCTAGATATCATATGGACTGAGACATGGATTATAATCATTCTCTCTGTCCATTTGTTGTTTCCCGATTTCCGATTTATGACGACTGACTAATTGAACAAATCAAATCAGTCCTGGCCCGGCCGAGCACTTCCATTTGTCATCATCAAATCATCGAGGGGCCCACAGATATCGCTTTTATCCCGAAGGTAAAAGGAATGGATAAACTTCGACTCATGTGGCTTGTCCTACTACTTGTTGAATCATACACAAAGACACGTTTTATAACATCGAGTTACCAATGCGTTTCGTGTAATCAATGTACTATCAACTCATAGTAACAACTCATATCTCTAGGTTTGAAGAATATAAGATATTATCGTCTCATGATCACTCGTGATAAAATCCATGAAGTGATTCCAATGAGCGCGGGTTGTATCCAATACTCAGAACTTATGAGCACTCATGAGTGTTGTAGCCCTTTGTCCAACATCTTAGACCTCTACAAGCCAACCCATGACAGTCTTAATTCATATCTACTTCCAACATATGACCGACTGTGGATGGTTTGAATAACTTAGTCATTCCGGAAGAATAACCTAGTTTATTCGGGAAGTCAAAACATGCAAAGTGAAACACAATAATAATTGAATCCAATATGGTCTCAGAACTTATGAATATAAATAAAACACTTTTTATTTATCACCATATGATTACACATTATTCATTGTATATTGTTTCAGCTCTCAACATTATTCTTGAATTTAAAACAATAGTTGTCCCATGCTCCAAGCATGCACACTATGTTTTCTAAACACTAGTCATGCCATACACCAAGTATGCATACTATGTTTGTCTATGATCTTTACTTTGTGAACTAGATCAATTGAACATAATCTTCAATGATTCTCTTTTCACACTCCCAAATCCTGACTGCAAATGCAAGAATTCCAAATTCATGTCATTTACTGAAATCTGTTAGATTCTAAACTTATATGCATCGATCCTCTTGTAATGATTATGCACAAAGTCAGAAAGACTTAACAACAATCATTATAGAGCATTCCAAAGGAGATCAACTCCTTGGAACCATCCTTCTTGCATTAAGTTTCCTTAATCTTACACAGATTGAAAATTCTAACTTTGAAACATTTCCAGATTCCATTTCGACTATCACTTCTGAACAAGAGTTGCCTCCTTACAGATTATGTCAATATGGTCCTTCCAGAATTATCACTATACTTCCAACTGTCCTTGAGCAACCAATCTTTGGTAAACCTTAGATTGTCCTCGACAATTGTTTAATCCTTTTAGTCATATCCAGTTCTAAACCTTTTCCATTCATAACGCCCCAGGCATTTGGAAAATTTTAGAAAGGATGAATATAGCACATGTAATCGATCCTATATCCGAAGCATATGCGACACGATTCATGATGTCTCACATAAAGACTAAACCAGTCTTTTGCTATAACATTTCCATTTCGATTTGCCAAGTTCTCATAATTCAGATTATGAAAAGGGATGCCGTAATCATAATCGAATTTAAGAACGCAAATAATGGACCCATATACAGAATTTCCTTATGTTGAGCCATTCCAACATGAAATTCATATATATCCTTGACTAAATGATTAAAACCTCACGATCTAAGCTTATAGATTTGAGATGAAGTATAATTTCCTCTCCCTTAATTATAGCAAAACAACTCTTTCCCAGTTGAAACTTTTGTTTTCTATAATTAACATTGCTAACTTGCGATACTTATCATAATTATCATGCTCCCACTAACATGATGATTATTAGCATAACACTTATGCTCCCACTAGCTTTGACATGTACTCAGAAATCAGCTGGACTTCTAGAAATCAATACTTTATTGACCAAAGTTCAGATTTCTGATACTGGATTGTTTTTTATAGAACTTTATCAAAATTATACACCTTCTCTTAGATAGCTCATGGGTGTGTCAAAACAATTATGAAGAGGGATGCCGTAATCATAATGGTTAGACCTTTTTGCCACTTCTCACAAATCCAAGTTAGTGTGCCGGTAAACCACACACGCTCCACTAACGACTTTGAGAATGCAAATATCACAATTGCTATCTAGCTAAAATCTACTTAGTGGAAGTGTTTCCTCACCATCATTTTCATGAATCAGAGAGAAACCTTATGACACTTAGATTTATTGGTGTATGAGTTCCTACCCATATGAATTTTTCAAAACCATAATCACAAGACAAGGATAATGACAAATCCAAAACCATATGGATTGAACTCAATCTTAATTTCTTGCCACCTGGCAGCTCAAGGGCCTACCATTGCTTCCAAGTTGTTGTGCAACACATTGAGAACTCTAAGAACTCATATGCGAAGCCAACTTCAACTAGAATGGGCACAGAATATGTCAACACGATAGGTTATAAACCTCAAGTCGTGCGCTAGTGAAGAACTTCAGGTTTCATTCTTGATTAGTTCTTGAGAATTTCAAGACCTTTAAGACTCCCACTGTCCTCTTGACCTATAAGACTCCGTTGTCAAACATCCAAGAGATAGTGCGGATTCTAATCAAGACAAACACTTCACACAATTGGCCGAAGTTGGTCTTTGTTTTATCCAAAACATCACAACTTACCAATTTCAAATGTACAAGAGTAGAAAACTTTTACTCTTACATTTGATAAGTGTTTTAAACCTTCTTTGAGACATGTCACTCAATTTACAATCTTGGAGTATGACTCTAAGACTTGTATTGGAACGAAGTATGACTCATCTTCTTGATTTAACCATTTCAACAATTCAAGATCCCTTCTTCTTAGTCATAAGAATGCACTAAGACTTCCTTAGAGAACTAATTTTGATATGGTTTCTTAATCATTGAGATGATCACAAAGCTGATACTAAAGTATTCTCCCATCTTTTCAGATTTGAGAGACTTTTATCCTTCTGCCTAATTTGATTCTTCTTATCCGCTCTGCAATGCATTGGAACCTTTTCCAATGTCTCAGAGTTACACTTAAGCTTGTAAGTATAATCATATTTACTGAGCTTTAGTAAACTATGACGAATAGCCTTACATCTTTTGTGGTGGACTTAATCAGTGCACATGACTATGTGCTCGATCCCTTAGTCCATTACTTGACTCACACATCCATGTGAATAAGTAATTAGTCTTAATTTTTCCAATACTTGAAAAGTTCTCATTCATCATGCTATACAACTTGCATGACTCCAAGTCCCGGTCCAATTGAGACTTTGGATGATGAGAATCTTTCCTTATTTGGTAAATTTAGACATTACCACAAATGAAGGAATCAATTTCATATTTCCACTCTTGCTATTAATGGAATCATATAAGCAACAAATTTTTTCCTCAAATGCCATTGTAAGGATATTTTTAAAATAAATAAAATCAAAATTTTCTTTTATTTTAAAACTATGCGGAAAAACTTATCCTTACAATCCATATAAAAACTTGTTGTTATCTATTCCTTAGCAATATCTCATAACTCCTAAGAAGTAGCTCAAGAATCCGATTTTTCAAACTACGCGATAGAAATCCATCTATGCGATCAGATTCAGCATATTCTTTCTTTAAGTTCCTTTACTTTTTTCTTTGATTCTTAAAACATCACCATGTGACCCAATCACATCATGTGTAAGGAATCTCAGAATAGAAACTTAAAAGAGTTAGAGTAGTGGATTTTACCTGAAGTAGAGTCAACCTTATTGACTTTAACATCCTTAGGTAAATTTGGCAGCTTCGCAAATAATGACCCTTTCTTTGTCAATATAAACATATGGACCCTTTGATAATTGTACACGGGACTATCACAAACTTAGCTTTTCTCTTTACCATTTGTTCAACCGAGTTGACTATGGTCGATCCCTTTCCATTGGGAAGAGAATGCTTTTTCTGTATTTCCAGTGTCACCATTGTCAATGTCCATAAAGTTTCAGGAAGTTGATCTTAACAATAGATAAGATCATTAAGGGTCTTGTCATAGTCTATTTCATAGGTGTCCCAAAGGAACTCACTATGTGACTTAGAAAGTGATTGAACCACCAACTTTCTCAAGACTTTGACACCCTTCTCTCCCGGCTTGTCAATATGTGACTACATCTCCAAGATGTGACCACACCAAGACCTTTAATTGCCAATAGGGCTCGAGTGACTTTAAACTTTTTAAGAACTTGTGGGGTAGGGAGAATAATTGGAGGAGGTGAAAGAATTATGATTTCCATGGGACATCATCTTCATTTAGGAAAGCTTGTTTCAAGAGATTTGGGAAGATCATAAATGTCTAAACCAGACATCTTTTGGGAGATATTCAAGATAGTTGATCTTAAAGTCCTTAATATGACACCCAATATGAAATATTAAGGCTAGGACCCAACAGACTATTTTATAACTTAGAAGAGGTATGTCGTAATCCAAGCTATAAAACAATTTGAAGGTAGGTGAATGACGATTCACCAATTTCCACCAAGATAAACGAAACGTATTATTAGGTTTTAATTGGATTTGAAACTCCTAGATCTTTTGAGATTCATTAAACTGTTCAATGGCATGTTTCAATCTTGAGTGTGCCCTTCAAGTTTTGTGACTGGGATGCTGAGGATCACAAAACAAGGTGTGAAGTAACCATGCAAATTACTGGGTACCCTTAAGTGTTTATCCCTCAATCGATGTGCCGGTTAACCACACACGCTCCATCGATACTATGATAAACATTAAGTTACCCTTTGCCTACCTTGTTAAATACGAGTTAGTGTGCCGGTTAACCACACATGCTCCACTAACCGACTTAAACAAAGTGCAAAGTGTAATTTCATGGATTAGCACCTTATTCACATTTTTTTTTCTAAGTAACTAAGATTGGGTATTTATAAGAGTTTAGTTACTTAGTATTTATCATTAATACTTTTAATGAAGGGAGAATTATAGTCCTGTCAAACCCGTTCGGCTAACGACCCTCCACCAGTCAAGCAAGCGGTGGGTCAGAGTGGACACCCATTAAGTTGCCATTTTATAGGCAACAACCTTATACCCACCTTATAGACCGGCTTCGTGAATGAGGCGTACTAGCGGTAAGACCGACTTTACTCTTATACATATATATATTATTAACTTATAATATTATAAAGTATAAGGGTTGAATTTTAACTTTTAAAATTCTAAGGGCTAACTTGGAATTAAAGTATTCATAAGAGAAAACTTTACAAATTCCAAAACTTGCGGGCAAGTTTTGAAACTATTCAAAACTAATTAATTCCATAACTTATGTGTTTAAAGTAGTTTTAATCCAAAAACTCTTCAAGTTCCATAACTTGAGGACAAATTATGGAAGACTTTAAACTAATAAAGAATTAACTTTTCCTTTATTTTATAACTTATGGAATTAATTATGGTTACATATTTTTATTTATTTATTTATTAATGAAGTGACTCTTGAACCTCCATAACTTAAGGACAAGACTCTTCATCTTTTGTAACCATTGCCAACTTTTATGAGTTTTATGAGTCTTTAATGTGACTCTTCATGTAACTTGAGGATAAGTTACACAAACACATTTTAGAATCAACTCTTAGATTAATTTGGATTGAAAACAACTTTTTCACTCAACTTTTCTATTAATCTAAGCAACTCATAAGAACAAGATAATTCAAATCAAACTTTTTCATGTAATTAGTCTAACATTTAAACTAATACAAAACATGAATCTATTGACAATTATCTTTGAAAATGGATTAGCATGAACATTACCACATTAAAAACAAGTTTATAAGTTCAAAAACAACTTAGGGTAATGTTCCTAGTCCATTTCTAGCCAAAAACCTCGAAGATATGCTGTCTGGGGTCCAACTCGTCGAGTGCATGAACACAACTCGGCGAGTTGGATGCATTTTGCCTTGGACTCGTCGAGTCCCTTCATGGACTCGGCGAGTCAGCTGGGCTGACAGCACCAATTTCGATTTTTCAGCTTCTATTGCAGGTATAACAAGAAAACAAGCGTAGGCTCTGATACCACTGTTGGGTTATGAGCATTCTAACACTCCTAAGTGTACATGTAACCCTAAATACCTTGGATCTATGTTTTCTCTATTATACATGCAAATATGAACATCCAAGGTATTATCCTAATCTAGCATACAAAACTATCAATATAACAAGATAGAATACATACCTCTTTGATGTAGAATGTCTTCATGAAGCTTGAGTACCTAGTGCCCCAAGTGTGACACCTCAAATGGTTCACACAACACCAAATACACTTGGAATAACTTGAGAGAAATTAGAACACTTCATGAAATCGTCTAGCCCTCATACATACACATAGTCACGATTTCTTGAGCCATGGGTTTCTTTTATATGGTGGCTATTAGGGTTACACCATGTAACTCATGACTTTACCCATTCCTTATGCTCCATGGATTTTAACCTCCATGGAGTATCCATGGGTCACCCCATGGACTTAGTCCAACATAAGGAATCTTGGATCACAAGCCCACATATATAAGAATGAATGATTTACACAATCAACCCATATATTTAATTAGTCTCCTTTTGATCACTTAATTAATTCCAAATTTATTCTTGATCAATACTAATTAAATAACCTTATTAATATATTAGAACTTATAATATATTAACAAACCTTAAGTGTTATTTCTCTCATTATAGTCTATCCAAGTGCATGATGCCATGCAACCCAAATGGACCATGCCGGGTCGGGTCAAGTCTTACCAATTATAGTTATGGACTTAGACATTAATCCAACACCAGTAGGTTCATAGCAGGCTTTAGACTGCTCAGAGTCAGCAGAAATGTAATATTGACAAGCATCGTTCGGACCTAGAATTCCAGGTCAAAGATGTTGGGTTTTGAGCAATCTAACACTTCCTAAGTGTGCATGCAACCCTAATAAACCTTGGATCTATGTTTGTCTAAATACATGCAAAATAATAATTTTCCAAGGTTTATAACCTATCTAACATGGCATGGGGAACATTTCAACATAAAAGAGTTAGAAGAGATTACATACCTTTTGGTGAGTTTGGTTCTTAGGAGTTTGAGGGCCAAGCACCAATAGTGTGAATGCCTCAAATGGAATCACAAACACCACAAACTCTTGGAAAACTTTGAGAGAGTATACACCTTGTATAAAATCGGCCACACACATGCACACACACACTAGTTCACTAGTTTTCTCTTAGGCTTCATTTCATGCTCCATAAGCATGCTTATATAGTGTGCATGGTTAGGGTGAAACCCTAATAACCCATGTCTTTTCCTTTTCCAAGGATCCATGGGTTAAAAGCTCCATGGATCATCCATGGACTTCCACATAAGCCTAGCCCATTAACAAATGAGTATTAGCCCACACTATATAAAACAAATAGCCCATAATTTAATTAGTATTCCTTTTAATCTCTAAATTAATTCATAATTAATTTAAGACTAAAACTAATTAAATAACGTAACTTCATATTAATATATTATAACTCATAATATATTAATAAACATATGTGTATAACTCTCATAAAATTATCCATAATAGTTTGGATGAGATGCAACCCAAATGGACCATGCCGGTCGGGTCAAGTATATACCAAATAAGTTATGGACTTAGACACCTTATCCAACAGACTCCCACTTGGATAAGTCTAATAACTATATTTGCCTATAACTTCAGGAACCAACCAACAATCGTAGCTCTCGAAAACTCCCTCGAACAATGAAGACTCTGTCGAACTATGAAGCGCCATTTTAGATAAGTGATCACATAATCCTCTGTTCTCATGATATCAGCCGGACAAACACATGGAACTATGTCTTGCTTATTGTCTAGCAGTTGTTTCTCGTTTTTCCGATTTGTTTGACGAAGAACTTCACTGAACACATCCGTTTAGTTCTGACCAGGCCTGGTACATGGGTCAACACAAAATCATCGAGGGGCCCAGATATCGCTTCTATTTCTAGAAGGAACAGATAAACTTCGACTGATATGCTTGTTCTACTACTTATTGAATTGTACACAAAGGCACGTTTTATAACATCAAGTTACTGATGCGTTTACGTGCAATCAATGCACAACCAACTCATAGGTAACAACTCATATCTCTAGGTTTAAAGATTTATATGATGTTATCATCTCACGATCACTCGAGATAAATTCCATGAAGTGATACAAGTGAGCATGGGTTTATACCAATACTCATAACTTATGAGTACTCATGAATGTTGCAGCAACCATTGCCATGTCTAAACACCTTTAAGGCATCTACAAACCAAATTCATGACAATCTTGATTCATACCTACTTCCGACGTATGATCGATTGTGGAGGTTTGAATAAATTAATTATTCTGGAAGTCAAAACATGCAAAACTGAAACAATAGTAAATAATTGACAATGATAGTAACACTTTACTCATAAATAAATCACAAATTTTATTCATCATCAAACGTCGATTACATTTTACAAGTTTCAGGAAAACTATCTAATCTGTAAAACTAATATCGTCCCTCAGCCCGATGCGTCTCGCATGCTGAAAATGCTTAACCCTCGTCAGTCCCTTCGTAAGGGGATATGCAGGATTCTCATCCGACGATATCCTCCTTGTCACAAGGAGTCCTTCTTCAATCTTGTGTCTTATGAAGTGATATTTTCTGTCAATGTGTCGGGATCTGCCATGATCTCTTGGTTCCTTGGCTAAGGTAACCGCACTATTGTTGTCACAGAAAATCTTTATAGGTTCCTTAATAGCTGGTACAACTCCAAGGTCTCCGATGAAGTTCTTTAGCCATATCGCCTCCTTCGCTGCTTCACTCGCTGCTGTATACTCTGATTCACAAGTCGAATCAGCCACCGTCTCCTGCTTGGAACTCTTCCAAGAATATGCCCCTCCATTTAAGGTAAAGATCCAGCCCGACTGAGAGCGGAAATTATCCCTATCAGTCTGAAAACCAGCATCACTATACCCTAATATTCTCAAGTCATCACTGCCACCAAGGGTAAGGATCCAATCCTTAGTCCTCCGCAGGTACTTGAGAATGTTCTTTACCGCGGTCCAATGAGCCTTGCCAGGGTTCCCCTGATACCTGCTGACCATGCTCAAAGAAAATGCCACATCAGGACGGGTACAAGTCATAGCATACATGATCGAGCCAACTACGGAAGCATATGGTAATTGGCTCATCTCAGCTATCTCTGCCTCTGTACTCGGACTCTGAGTCTTACTCAGTTTGGTATTGCTTTGGATCGGTAAATCTCCTTTCTTGGAATTCTCCATGTTGAATCTTTTCAACACCTTATCTAAGTAGATACTCTGACTAAGTCCAATTAGTCTTCTACTCCTTTCTCTTAATATCCTTATCCCTAGGATATAGGTAGCCTCCCCTAGGTCCTTCATAGCAAAGCACTTCCCAAGCCAGGACTTAACCTCCTGCAAGGTTGGGATGTCATTTCCTATGAGTAGTATGTCATCCACATACAGTACCAAGAAGCTAACTATACTCCCACTAGCTCTGACATACACGCAAGACTCATCTTCGCTTCTCAAGAAGCCAAACTCTTTTACCTTCTCATCAAAACAAAGATTCCAGCTACGAGATGCTTGTTTTAATCCATAAATGGATTTCTCAAGCTTGCATACTCTATTAGGGTACTCTGAATTGACAAAACCCTCTGGCTGAATCATGTACACATCCTCAGCCAACTTTCCATTAAGGAAAGCGGTTTTGACATCCATTTGCCATATTTCATAATCATGAAATGCTGCAATGGCTAACATAACCCTAATAGACTTAATCTTTGCTACCGGCGAAAAGGTTTCATCATAATCAACACCTTGAGTTTGAGTAAAACCCTTCGCAACCAGTCGAGCCTTATAAGTATGCACTTTTCCTTCCATGTCTGTCTTCTTCTTGAAGATCCATTTGCACCCGACTGTTTTACGGCCTGGTACATTGTCAACCAAGTTCCAAACATGATTTTCATACATGGACTGTATCTCGCTATCCATAGCCTCCTTCCATTTAGCAGACTCCGGGCCTGCCATGGCTTCCTTAACACTGCTAGGTTCATCCAAATTTACTAGTGTACTATCACTAATAAACGTATCACCTTCTGTAGTAATATGAAAACCATAATAAAACGAAGGTGTGTTCCTAACCCTTGTGGAACGCCTCGGAGGTACAGACTCGGCAGCTGGATCAACAGGAGTTTCCTCCTCAGGTTGATTGCTAGTGTCTGAGGTTCCTTCACCAATTGATTCTTGAATTTCTTCAAGATCAATCCGCCTCCCACTGTCTCCTTGGCTTATAAATTCTTTCTCACGAAAGATCCCTCTTCGTGCTACAAAGACCACATTCTCACTGGGTCTGTAGAAAAGGTAACCAAAGGATTTCTGTGGGTAGCCGATGAAAATACACCTTTCACTTCGGGGTTCAAGCTTATCATGAGTTTCGCGCCTCACGAAAACTTCGCAACCCCAAATTTTGATGTCGTCCAAATTGGGAACCTTCCCAGTCCACATCTCATGAGGTGTTTTGGTAACCTTCTTTGTAGGGACTAGATTAAGGATATGGGCAGCAGTCTCTAAGGAATACCCCCAAAAAGAAATTGGTAACGAAACTCGACTCATCATAGAGCGAACCATGTCTAACAAGGTTCGATTACGCCTCTCAGCTACACCATTCAGTTGTGGTGTCCTGGGAGGAGTCAATTGTGAGACAATCCCACACTCCTTAAGGTAGTCAAGGAACTCGGTGCTAAGATACTCACCACCTCGATCGGATCGAAGCATCTTAATGTTCCTGCCCAATTGATTTTCTACTTCCTGCTTGAATTCCTTAAACCTTTCAAAGGTTTCGGACTTATGTTTGATTAAGTAGACATACCCATATCTACTAAAATCATCAATAAAAGTCACATAATACCGATTAGCATCCCTTGTGGCGGTTTTGAATGGCCCACATACATCAGTATGTATTAGGTCCAACAAACCCTCACCCCTCTCACAAGTTCCAGTGAAGGGTGATTTTGTCATTTTTCCAAGTAGACAAGATTCACAACTATCATCTGATTTAAGGTCAAATGATTCCAAGACTCCACTCTTTTGGAGTTGGCCTATGCGTTTCTTGTTTACATGTCCAAGACGACAATGCCACAATAATGCTTTATCTAGGCTAGTAGAAGAATCAATATACAACACATTATTTCCTAAGTTGTCTACAATCGACACAGTTTCATACACGCCATCACAAGGTAATGCTTTAAAATAAAACACATTATTAAAGAAAGCATTAATACCACCACATTCATTATCAAACGAAAAGGTAAAACCTTGTTTGTACAAAGCATGAAAAGAAATAATATTCCTCGCAATTTCAGACGAGTACACACATTTATTCAAATCTAATTTTAACCCATTATTAAGCAACAAAGTATAAACTCCAATCTTGGAAACAGGTGAAGCCTTCCTATTCCCCATGATTAGGTTTATCTTCCCGTGCTCCACATCCTCACTTCTTCTTAGGCCCTGTAAATCAGAACATATGTGAATACCACATCCTGTATAAAGCACCCAAGAGTTAGAATATGTTGAGTAATTAGACAATATAGTGTAAATACCTGCATAGGTGGGTTTCACTTTCCCATCCTTTAGATCCTGCAAGTACTTAGGGCAGTTTTGCTTCCAGTGTGCCTTTTCATGGCAATAAAAGCATTCAGCATCCTTGGGAATGGCAGAAGGAGTGACAGAACCGTTCTTAGTCTTTGATGAGGAGCCTTCAAGAGACTTTCCCTTGGTACCCTTCGAAGGGTGCTTCCTCTTTTTCCCTTTGCCTTGCCCAATAGCTAAAACAGGGGTAGAATTTTGCACTTTTATATTGGTACTCGATGAGTTGGAGGCCCCAAACTTGTCGAGTAGGGACGAATCTTGTTCACGAGTAGGGGAGTCTAGTCGACGAATCAGAGGCCCCGAATCGACGAGTAGGTTTGCTAGAGTGAAACCCTAATTTTCAGGGTTTGCACCCTACTTAAACATCTTATATGGCCTCCAATCCAGCCTCCATCACCTTCAGACCCTATTCTCGAAACCCTAATCAGTTTGTGAGTTTCTTGAGCTATTTTGTGCCATTATAGTGATTTAAAGCTTGGAGAAGGAAGGAAAGGCTTGAAGGTTCAAGAAAAAGGCAATAGATCCAAAGTTTTGGTTGCATTTCCAGCTTGTTTGAGGTAAAAAGATTCAACCTTGGCTTTCCATCACTTAGATCTTCTTTAGGGCCTTCATATTGTCATTTTTGGGTCATTTTTAAGTCACTCTCGGGATTTTAGTGCATAATAGAGTATTGACTTCAGGTCTAGGAACTTTTTGAGCTTAGGAAGCTTAAAGTTGCCACCTTTATTGAGCTATGGCCCTATTCCATGCATTAGAACTCCTTTATGGCTTAGTTTTGGTGTTTTAGCTTCATAACACCCATGCATGCACGTAAAGTTTGTAACCTTACGTGTTATATCGACCCTAGGAGGCTAGATCTTTGCTTTGGATGCAATAAGCCCCACTAAAATTGATTATATGGAATTGAACTTTGGAGGACTCGGTGACTCGTTCATAGGACTCGGCGAGGCGGGTCACGGTTCCCCAACCTTTTCTGTTTATGAGCAATCTGGTTGAGTCTAGAAGAGGACTCAACAAGATGGACGTGAATATGAACTTGAAGATCAAAGAACCTGACGAGTTCAAGTATGAACTTGGTGAGTTTAAAACAAATGTCCCAAATGATATGAAGAAGAACTCAATGGGATCAAGGAAGAACTCGGCGAGTCAAGGGCTAAACATCCCAACTGATATGAAGGAGGACTCAGCGAGCTCAAGGATGAACTCGGTGAGTCATGAGCAAAATGTACCAACTCTGTATGAAGGAGAGCTCAATGAGTTCAAGGAGAACTTACAAGTTTGGAGTAAAAGTCCCGACCATGTAGGAAAGAACTCAATGAGTTAGTGGACCAACTCGGCAAGTGGGTCAACTAGATGTTGACTTTAATCAAAAGTTGACTTTGACCATGGTGTTGACTTTGACCAGAGTTGACCCTTGAAGGGTTATGAGTATGAAAAGGCAATCATGGAAAATTTTTATGTGTAGGAGTTTGAGAAGAGTGCACCGAGGACAGTTCAGACACTACACGACATTGAGGTGAGTTACCTTCCAGTATAAGTGGGTCTAAGGCCACAATGTCAGCCCACCAGTAAGAGTTGTTTGTTAGATGATTTTCTTTTTGATAATTGTCTGGTCTGCCACTATCTGATATGATTTATATGCTAGGATGCTATGACATATGTGTTACTATTAGTAGGGGTGAAATAGTCCTCGGATAGCGGTTGAAAGATACCGAGGGGGTAGACAATACCCATACATGCCTAGCAATATTTTTATCTTATATTACTATGTGGTAATGGTAGGGGTGAATAGTCTCCGGTTACTGGTTGAAAGATACCGAAGGGGAGGCCAACTCCCAGTTACCGGTTGAAAGATACCTAAGGGGAGGCCAACTCCCGGTTACCGGTTTAAAGATCCCAAAGGAGAGCTCAACTTATAGTTATACCAGTCAGATACTAGTTGAAAGACACCGAGGGATAGACATTATATGTTTATGGTGTATGATATGATGGGGGAACTCACTAATCTTTGTGCTTACATTTTTCAGTTTTGTTTTCAGGTACCTCTTTATCAAAGGGAAGGAGCCGACACAGTAACAACAGATCACACACACAAGGTTTCCACATTATGAGATTCTTAGGATTGTACTATGACATTGTTACTATATTATGATATGGTTGAGAAGTGTGATTTATGGTTTTTATGAAATGAGATAACTTGATGATGTTTTCTATAAATTGTTTATGAATCATTATATCAAAAATGAAATTTGTGGTCTTGAAAATTGGGATGTTACAAGACAAGGCCAAGAACTTCTCAATCTTCAATTCGAAATCTTCAGCAATGGGAACAAGCTCCTCAAATTTGAAATCTACAAAGAAACAAACAAAATAGGAATAAGATTTCAAGATCACAAGGAAAAGCTTTGAAATCCTACCCTTCTTAACCCAAGTAGTGGGTAATAGATCCTCATTGGGAACAGAGTCACGTGTCACGAAGAGATATCTTCCTTTCCAAGCTCCATAATTGTGCTTGGTTTTCAAGACTAGAAGGGATCTAAGAGTTTTGACCTTGAGGAGGAAACAAGAATTCACAAAGGTGTGAGGTAATAAATGCTAGCATGCTCAGAAAGTCATATTTCGAGGCCTTGTAAATGGTTTTCCTGGTCGATCCAATATAGGATCCTCCAGACAATTAGCATGACCTAAATATACGAAATCCCATTCAACCTAAAGAATTCGAAGACGATCCCGGGGAAAAGATATCTCCATCCTAAGGAGAAAGGCTACCGATGAAAACACACACAAGTAAAGAAACGAAATCTGACTAAATGAGAGGATCAAAGGGTTTGAAAACAACTTCGGGAAGAAAGGCCCATTAAGTCTTAGAGACTCAATATCATCAACACCAAAAGAACATGTCTCCTCATAGGAGAGGATCCATTGGTCGATAAAATCATCGTCCGGAAGGGCCAAAATGCTTTATGGGAAACAACCATTTTTCGACCCATGGTTGAAATAATAAAAGTGTAACGCCCGTATTTCCAGGCTAGGCATTATTGTTGATTTAATAGTCTAGGTTAACCTTTGTAACTCTTTTTGAATCATTAATGATGAAATATTTGAGTATTATGTGATTTATGTGTTTATTTTCTTAATTATTGTAATTTAATGAATTAAGAATAAAATAAGTGTCAAAATTAAAGTGTGAGATAAACCTGATATCTTTGTATGAAGACGTAGTGGTTGTAACGAGCTTTCCGAATATATAAAGAATGCTGAAATCCGAGTTATAACAAAGAAGTTATGACCTGTCGAAGTTTCGCGACAGAACCGGCATGACGCTGAATGACATAAATAGTGAATTCACGATGGATCGATATTTAGCCTTAGTAATTTAAAAGAAAGTCATAGACTTAATTTACCCAAGTGCATGCAAAAAAAGAACGCTCAAATCTGACTTCGTATGAGGAAGTTATGATTTTTTGAAGTTTCAGCTTAGCAGTAGATAGCCCGAATACTCGATTTGAGATCAAGCGCTTTTGAGCTGACACAATCTAAACGAGAATCGAAGATCTCATCGATAGTAGTCCAACAGTAAAAATACAGAAGAAAACGGACTTTGGATGAAGAAGTTATGAATTTATAACGGACTTTCCCTGTCCAAGCCTATTAAAAATAATATAATAAAAATAAATTCGAAATCACCCGACGGAGTCTAAACGAAAGTTTTAGAGCGTAGTTTCACCTATGCGTGGACGTAAAGAACGTCAAAAATGGAGTTCGTCTGAGGAAGATATGAATTTTTGAAGTTTATTAAGTAATTAAAATATTAAATAAAGGGGGGGGAGTCACTGGGTTACGCCCAACGTACCTAGATTTACACCCAACGTAATTTTGGGTTTCAGCCCCCTATAAATATATGTCGAATGCAACCGAGTTCTATTGCTCATTTCTTCCCTTCTCTCATGTTTTACCTCGTTTTGTGTGCAACTTATACCCCGAAGCCCCGATATCATTCCTGAGCCCCGAAGATCCCGAGAAGTGCAATTCTCGAGCCGAAGCTCTGCCCACGAGAAGCCCGGTTTTTGTGATGATCTTCCAGATCTACCGAAGAATACTACTTCTACAAGTCGTAGTGTTGTCCGATCATCTTCTGATCAAGTGAGTGTGTAGTTACTTTCTTCTAACGCATAATTACGAAGTATTTTATACAAAATACATGTTATGTGTAAATTTTGTTGGTTATATATGTGAATGTATATTCACGTTCTTCTGTCTCATACATATGATTTATTCTCTATGAGATACGTGTTATGTGTATGTGTCTCATCTATTTGTTTGGAATATGTATTGAATGAGAATGCTATACAGGTTTTAAACTATGTATAAAAATATATATTTTTATCTAATAATATGTTAGGTAGAACATGGGTAGATAGTTGATGTATGATAAACAGATGAGAGGCCTCAATGTTTTTGTTGACCTAATCATCTAGCAGAGTATGGATGACGACCACATACTCTTTCTAGATAGTCCAGTGGAACGCTAGCAGGTTCATAACATGTAGGTGTTGTGAATGATGTGTTCACCGGTGTACTCTATCCCACTCATGGTTGCCTTTAGGACATCTATTGTTGAGGAAAGCCCTTTGGAGTAATGTATGTCCCGATGAAAATCCTAGATTAGATCCCTTGAGATATGTTGTTTTAGGGATGTAAAGTGAGGATAACGGGAATGGGTAATCAGATTATTGTTGATTGGTGAAATTAAATATAATTATTTATTACGGGTTGAAAACCCTATATGCTCACCAGGCTCCCAAGCCTGGCCCACTCAGTTTATTTGTATTACTGGTAGTGGCACGAGAGTATAAGATGGATGAATCATTAAGTTGTTTTGTTTATAAGCCTGTAGTTGTATATAACTGTTATATGGCTTGTAATATGCCGTTTATGGTTTTTTGGTATGTATTGGAACATGACATCCAGAGTTTTGATTATATAATGAAAATACATTTCTTTATGAAATGCTTTGGTAAATATTATTTTATCATATTTTGTTTTTGGGAACAAATTCCGCAACTCTTTTAAATCAATGGATTTAATCTGAAACTATTTTAAAAGCATAAATGAAAACGGTCTTTTCTGACCGTGATTTTGGGAATGTCACAGTTGGTATCAAAGCATTAGTTTAAGCGAACTAGGAATTTGTAGGATTTATAGACTTAAACTTAGAATACTAAGTGGATATTGTGAGATGTGTGTCTGTTATATTATAGACACGAGCACTAGTTTATTTTAGGAAGATGCCTAAAATGCTTTTATGTGCTAAATGTTATATGTTGCCATATATGATATTATTTGTTCGGATCTACGGTTTGTTGCCAACCGGATCTGGAGACCTTATGTGTTTAGGATTCTAAGCGTATGTCTACAGTATTAGAACTAGCATGTAAATGTTTCAGAGTGATAAGGATGATTTGAATATCTATCGTGAATGAGGATCTGAATTTCACCTTATTCAGTGTATAGATCAAGAATGGAAAGAACAAGAAGCGGTGTTGGAAACGCAAACAAGAACATGAATCAACCGCCTGTAATTGAACAAGTAGCTATTGAAGTTGCTGCACCAGAGCAGATCACCATGGGTAGAGTGAAAGCCATGATTAGGGCTATGTTAGCCGAACAAATGGAAGAAATGCGACAAATGTTGCATGAAAATAGGGACGAACCAATCATACCCATTGAGGAACCCAAACTGATTCCCGAGCAATCGGAGGAAGGAAACAATAGTAGCATTGTGAGTCAAGTTAGGACTCAAGGAGAATGAAGGAACGGCCCGAAATGGGGAAACAAAAAGGATGGGCGAATGTATAAGAATTTCTTGGGCGCCAAGCCGCCAAGTCTTTCTGGAAGCCCAAAGCCTGTTGAGATTATGGATTGGATCTCTGAAATGGAAATGATATTTGAAAGTTGCGACTGTAGCAACAAACAGAAGACTGTCTTTGCAGTTAGACAACGGAAGACCAGAGTCTTGAGCTGGTGGAAGTTGTTGGCAGATACTATGCCACGAGGAGATGCCTTGAAAATGCCTTGGGAAGAGTTCTTGGAACAATTAAGGGTGCAGTATTGTTCAGAGATAAATATGATTGATCTGAACAATGAGTTCCAAAATTAAAGAAGGGGAGAATGAGCATACATGACTATGCTACTGCATTCACTGAGAAAATGAAGTTATTTCCATACCTAGTACCAACATAACTCTCCAAGATTGAGAGGTTTGCTAATGGACTGCCTGCTAACTTTGGAACGACAGTCAACATGACAACCACTTTGAAAAAAATTGTTTGTGCAGCTAAGAATGTGGAGGCCCAACATAAGGAAAAGGTTCTATAAAGGATAGAGGTTGGTGTGAAAATGAAGTTCGATGGACCCTCGGGGTCCAACAAGAAAAACAAGTCCTCGAAGTCTAGTTCGAGAGGAGGATGAGGCGAAGCGAAATAGTGCGACAAATGTAAAAAGAAGCATCATGGAAAATGTGAGGTAGTGGCCACATGTTTTAAATGTGGAAAACCAAGGCACTATGCCAATGAATGCAGTCTCACCAAGAAATTTTGCTATGGTTGTGGTGAGGAGGGTCACATCTCGAGGGATTGTCCAAAAAAGAAGGAGGCAACAAGACCCAACATTCTGCCAAAGTCGAAGGCAAGAGCATTCCAGAGGACACTAGAAGCTGCTAAAGATGAAGCTGATGTTGCTTCAGGTACCTTTCTTGTAATAAATTGTCTGCTTAAATTTGATTTGATTATGTAGCCAACTACTCCTTTATTTCGCATGAATTTGGTAGAAAACTAGCTTTGCCTGTTGATAGACAAGATAATGCTTTATTACTCGAAGTTGCTAGTGGAAATTTTGTACTTGTTATCCATCGTATGAAAAACATCTTAATTGACTTGAATGGGAATAAGTTTGACGAGGATTTATTGTATATCGAATTAAACGGTTTTGACATCGTGTTGGGAATGGATTGGCTTAGCGCCAATGACGCCGAGATATTGTGCAGAAAGAAGATAGTCAAAGTAAACCTGCCAGGAAAGAGTCATTTATGGTGTATGGGGACAAACGCAGAGTAAGTTTTGGGATCATTTCTCTAATGAAAGCCAGAAAGTGTTTGGCCAAAGGGTGTACATCATATTTGGCATTTGTGATTGATGCAAAGAAGGAGAAAAAGGAGATGCAGAGCATTCCTGTGGTGTGTGATTATCCGAAAGTATTTCCCGAAGATCTTCCTGGATTATCGCATGATTGACAAGTATAATTTCGTATTGACTTGTTACTAGGAACCACGCCAATAGCAAAAGCACCTTATCGATTAGCACCAACAGATATGAAGGAGTTGATGATGCAACTTCAGGAGTTGTTGGACAACGGTTTCATTGGACCGAGTTCATCATCTTGGGGAGCTCCGATGTTATTCATGAAGAAGTAATATGGAAGTATGAGAATGTGTGTTGATTATAGAGAGCTGAATAAGGAAACGATAAAGAATAGATATCCATTGCCAAGGATTTATGACATGTTCGATCAGCTTCAAGGCTCAAGTTATTTTTTAAAGATCGACCTAAGGTCAGGATATCATTAGTTGTAAGTAAGAGAGCAGGATATCGAGAAGACTACATTCAGAACTAGATATGGACACTACGAGTTCTTGGTTATGTCGTTTGGACTAACCAATGCTCCAGCAGCATTCATGGATTTAATGAATAGGGTTTGTAATTCGTTCCTTGATACATCCGTGATAGTGTTCATAGATGACATCCTGATTTACTCGAAAATCCAAGAGGAGCATGGTAGACACTTGCGAGAAGTGTTGGAAGTGTTGAAGAAGGAGAAGCTATATGCAAAGTTCTCCAAAATTAATTTTTGGATTCGAGAAGTTGAACTTTTGGGTCATGTGGTCAACCAAGAAGGGATAATGGTTGATCCAGCAAAGATCAAAGTTGTGATAAAGTGGAAACAACTGAAAAGTACCACGGAGATCCGAAGATTTTTGGGATAATGGTTGATCCAACAAAGATCCAAGGCTTTTCTTCGATCGCTACTCCATTAACAACTTTGACCCACAAAGGAGCTACTTATTCTTGGAATGATAAGCATAAAGAAGCATTCAAGAAGCTAAAGAAGAAGTTATGTGAGGCACTGATTTTATCTCTACCCGATGGAGTTGAAGACTTTGTTGTTTATAGCGATGCGTCTGGTGTTAGGTTGGGTTGTGTTTTGACCCAAAGAGATAAGGTGATCGCGTATGCATCTCGACAGCTGAAAGAGCATGAAAAGAACTACCCGACTCATGATTTGGAGTTGGCATCAGTAGTTTTCACTCTAAAGATATGGAGGCATTACCTCTATGGCAAGAAGTGAAAACATTTCACTGATCATAAGAGTCTCCAATATCTCTTTAGTCAGAAGGAATTGAATATGAGATAATGACGTTGGCTAGAGTTACTTAAGGACTACGAATGCAAGATACTTTACCACCTCAGTAAGGCTAATGTTGTTGCTGATGCTTTGAGTCGGAAAGTAAATCTTGAAAGAAAAAGACTAAGAGCGTTGAGAAGAGAAGTCGTCTCGACAATTGTGGAGAGCATAAAGAAAGCTCAAGAGGAAGCTTCTGTGAAGAATGATCGAAAATAAGACCGTTTGGGCAAGACGTTGGTGTTTGGTTTAAACAATCATGGACTGAAGGTGTTCTAAGATTGGAGTTGGATACCTAAGATAGGAGGGGTCAGAGATCTTCTGATGGAAGAAGCTCATAAGACCATGTACTCAATTCATCCCGTTGGCACTAAAATATATAGGGACCTGAAACCCTACTACTGGTGGCCGTCGATGAAGCTTGATGATGCAAAATATGTGACCGAGTGTGTGACTTGTGCGAGAGTAAAGACACAACATCAGAAACCGTATGAGAGTTTAGAACCATTGCTTGTGCCTATGGGTAAGTGGGAAGACATTACTTTTGATTTTGTCACTAAACTGCCCAGAACGAAAAGTGGTCACAACATGATTTGGGTGATCGTTGATCGATTCACTAAGAGTGCACATTTCATAGCAACCAATAAGAAATGGTCTATGGAAAAACTTGTGAATTCTTACTTGAAGGAAATTGTGAGGCTTCACGGTGTTCCATTAACGATTGTGTTAGATCGTGACAACCGTTTCACCTCGCAGTTTTGGAGAAGTCTACAAGAGGAATTGGGTACCAAGTTGTGTTTGAGTACAACTTACCATCCACAGACTAATAGTCAGAGAGAAATAACGATACAAACACTTACAGATATGTTGAGAGCATGTACTCTGGAATTCCTAGGTAACTGGGATGAACATTTACCTTTGGTAGAATTTTCATACAACAATAGTTTCGACTCGAGCATAAAGATGGCACCTTATCAAGCTCTATACTGACAAAAGTGGTGTATGCCGTCTTGTTTGCTTGAGGCTGGGGAAAAGAAGTTTATGAGACCCGAAATGGTCCATCAGACTACTGAAAAGCTGAAAATAATCACGGAAAGAATATTAGCAACTCATGATCGTCAAAAGAGCTATGCTGACAAGAAAAGAAGAGTGGTGACCTTTGAAGTTGGAGATTCGGTTTTGCTTAAAGTCTCACTGTGTAAGGGACTTATAAGATTTGGTAAAAGGGGTAATTTGAGTCCAAGGTTTATTGGACCGTTTAAAGTTCTTCAGAGGGTTGGGAACCAAACTCACAAGCTCGAATTACCCAAAGAACTTAATGGTATTCATAACACTTTACACGTGTGCTATTTGAGGAAGTTTATGGGAGAAGTTCCCGACATGATTCCACTTTCAGAGTTGAGAATTGACGAAAACAAGAGGTTGACTGGAGAACCAGAGGCAATCGTTGACCGAAAGACTAAGAAGTTACGATGCAAGATGGTCGAGTTAGTGCTTGTCCATTGGAAACATACGAATGGGCCAAATCTCACCTGGGAGACGGAGAGTGACATGATGAGTCGCTATCCGCATTTGTTTGTTGATGTGTGATTCTGAGGACGGAATCATCCTAAGGGAGAGAGAATTGTAACGCCCGCATTTCCAAGCTAGGCATTATTGGTGATGTAATACTCTAGGTTAACCCTTGTAACTCTTTTTGAAGTATTAATGATGAAATATTTAAGTATTATGTGATTTATGTGTTTATTTTCTTAATTATTATAATTTAATGAATTAAGAATAAAATAAGCGTCAAAATTAAAGTGTTAGATAAGCCCGATATCTTTGTATGAAGACGTAGTGGTCGTAACGAGCTTTCCAAATATATAAAGAATGCGGAAATTCGAGTTATAACGAAAAAGTTATGACTTGTCGAAGTTTCAAGACAGAAACGGCACGACGCTTAATGACGTAAATAGTGAATTTACGATAGATCAATATTTAGCCTTAGTAATTCAAACAAAAGTCATAGAGTTCGTTAAACCGAGAGCGTGCATAAAAAGAACGCTCAAATCTGACTTCATATGAGGAAGTTATGATTTTTCGAAGTTTCAGCTTAGCAGTAGACAGCCCGAATACTTGATTTGAGATCGAGCGGTATCTAGCCTACAAAATCTAAACGAGAATCGAAGATCTCATTGATAGTAGTCCAACGGTAAAAATACATACGAAAACCGACGTCGGGTGAAGAAGTTATGAATTTATAACGGAGTTATCCTGTCCCGGCCTACTAAAAATAATATAATAAAAATAAATTCGAAATCAGCCAACGGAGTCTAAACGAAAGTTGTAGATCGTAGTCTCACCTACGCATGGATATAAATAACGTCAAAAACGGAGTTCGTTTGAGGAAGATATGAATTTTTGAAATTTATTAAGTAATTAAAATATTAAATACAAATATAAATTCGGATATTATCCAAAGGGGGGGGGGGGAAGTCACCGGGTTATGCCCAGCGTAGTTCGGGGTTTCAGCCCCCTATAAATAAATGTCGAGTGCAGCTGAGTACTATTGCTCATTTCTTCCTCTCTCTCTCGTGTTTTTACCTCGTTTTGTGTGCAACTTATACCCTAAAGCCCTGATATCATTCCCGAGCCCCTGAGCAAGTCCTGAAGCCCCGAAGATCCCGAATAGTGCAATTCTTGAGCCGAAGGTATTCCTGCGAGAAGCCAGGTTTTTGTGAAGATCTTCCAGATCTACCGAAGAATACTACTTCTACAAGTCGTAGTGTTGTCTGATCATCTTCTGATCAAGTGAGTGTGTAGTTACTTTCTTCTAACGCATAATTATGAAGTATTTTATACAAAATATGTGTTATGTGTATATTTTGTTGGTTATATGTGTGAATGTATATTCACTTTCTTCTATCTCATAGATATGATTTATTCTCTATGATATACGTGTTATGTGTATGTGTCTCATCTGTTGTTTGGAATATGTATTGAATGAGAATGTTATATAGGTTTTAAAATATGTATAAAAATATATTTTTTTATCTACTAATATGTTGGGTAAAACATGGGTAGATAGTTGATGTGTGATAAACAGATGAGAGGCATCGATGTTGTTGTTGACCTAGTCATCTAGCGGAGTATGGATGACGACCACATACTCTTTCTAGATAGTCTAGTGGAACACTAGTAAGTTCAAAAACAATAGGTGCTGTGAACGATGTGTTCACCGGTGTACTCTATCCCACTCATGGTTGCCATTAGGACATCTATTGTTGAGGAAACCCCTTTGTAGTATTGTACGTTCCGATGAAAATTATAGATTAGGTCCTTTGAGATAAATGTTTTTTTAGGGACATAAAGTGATGATAACAGGAATGGGTAATCGGGTTATTGTTGGTTGGTGAAATGAAATATAATTATTTTTTGCGGGTTGATAACCCTATGTGCTCACCAGGTTCCCAAGCCTGATCCACTCAGTTTATTTGTATTATAAGTAGTGGCGCGAGGGCACAAGATGGATGAATCATCAAGTTGTTTTGTTTATAAGCATGTAGTTGTATATAACGGTTGTATGGCTTGTAATATGCCATTTATGCTTTTTGGTCTGTATCGGAACATGACATCCCGAGTTTTGAATATATAATGAAAATACATTTCTTTATGAAATGCTTTGGTGTGTGTGTGTGTGTGTATATATATATATATATATATATATATATATATTTCAGTATGGTGGTGACGAGACGTGTTGCTTCGGGATCTGATCAGGATCAGGATCGGGGTCAGGAGACGGAGAGTTGGAGGTGCCGGTAGCACCTGAGCCCGTGGCTCAGATAGGTACAGAGGAGTTGGATGCAAGGATCCTGGAGATAATGCACGAAGAGATTGCTGCGACATTCCGAGTGCAACTGCTAGAGATGTTTGGGTCGACTAAGATCGCGATGGTTTAGTATTTTGATGAGCGATATGCAGCTCTAGCAGAGATAGTTGCCGCTACAGCCACTTCGGCTATAACTGCGGAAGGGGTTGGAGGAGGAGCCGGAAGGGATTTCCAGTACCAGGACTTCGATAATACGAAGCCGTCGACGTTTGATGGTACACAGGATGCGATTATGGCTATGAGGTGGTTTTCTTATGTGGAGGTCTGTTTGTTCACGTGCTCATGTCCTGCTAACCAAAAGCTCAGGTGTGCCCTGAATCTGCTGAGGCTTGGGGTAAAGACTGGTGGAGGCTGACGATTGGGTTGTATACTCATGATCAGCGGGCTGCTGTTACTTGGGATCAGTTCAGAGATATGTTCCGCACCCGCTGCGTTCCACGCATTGAGCGGGAGTGTCTTGCGCATGAGTTTCTGACCTTGAGATAAGATGGGGAGTCTATGATGGAGATTACCCGTATGTTCACAGAGATGGCTATGTTTTGCCCGGAGTTAGCTTCAGAGCAGTCTCTAATGACTCGTTATCTGAGTATGCTCAACACTGATATTCGATAGTTTGTGTCTACAACAGCGATGTGATACCCTCTTGGACCTTCAAGAAGCCTCGAGGTTGCATGAGTTGGAGATAGAGCTACAGCTAAAGGAGCAGCATCAGGCACCGACACAGTCTCAATCGGTGCCTAAGCGGTCTAAGACCGCTGATACATGGTCTGGGGGTCAGCAGAGCTGCACTTGTGGAATGTTTGGCAAGGTTCATTCGGGAGTTTGTAGAGCAGGAGGTGGGTACCACAAATATGGAAAGGAAGGGCACTATGCCAGGGACTGCCATTAGTCCGCCCCTCTCATAGTTATGAGGATTTGTTACCATTGTCATCAGGTTGGTCATGTGAACACCAACTATTCGCAGCTCACCACCAAGCCGACGTAGGGTTCCGCGCCCGCTACTGTGAGGATTGGAGATGGGAGGCCAGTCAAGGTGGTGTTGTATAAGGTGTCTAAGTCCATAACTATTTCTGGAATGTACTTGACCCGACTCGGCATGGTCCATTTGGGTTGCATGGCACCATGCAATTGGATAGACTAAATGAGAGAAATAACACTTGTGGTTTATTAATATATTATAATTTCTAATATATTAATAATATTATTTAATTAGTTTGATCAAGAATTAATTAAGTGATCAAAGGATAAATAATTAAATATATGGGTTGATTATGTAAATCATCCATATCTTGTATAGTGGGCTAAGAGGCTCCATGGATAATCAAGTTTGGTTAAACCCATTGGATGCTCCATGGTGGCTCCATGGGAGTTACAGACCCATGGGTCATGGAAATGAAGAGTCATGACACATTAGGGTTTACATCGTGTAACCCTAGATGTGTCAACACTATATAAAGCTCATGGTTCTCCCAAAATCGGCTAGAGATGCATGCTTGAGAGCTAGAGCTGATTTTTAGAGTGGTATACTTTCTCTCCAAGTTTACTCCATAGCATTTGGTGTTGTGCGAAGCATTTGAGCCATCACACTTGGGGTGCTAGGCTCACAAGGTTTCAAGGATCAAAAACAATAAGAAGGTATGTAGTTCTATCTTTTATTCGAGTTAAAATTGTTCCCCATGTATGCTAGATAGGATCATAACCTTGGAAATCAACTTTGCATGATAATTAGACAAGCATAGATCCAAGGCTATTAGGGTTGCATGTACACTTAGGAAGTGTTAGAATGCTCAAAACCCATCAGTGGTATCAGAGCCTAGGCTTGTTTGTTGATTATTTGTGCAAACTGTTGAAAAAATCAATTTTTCTGTTTTCTGCTCGTATGAACTCGCCGAGTCCATGGGGGGACTCGACGAGTCCATGACCAAATGCAAGCTACTCATCGAGTTTGTTCTTGCACTCGATGAGTAGAAGCTGTCATTTTCAAAATTTCAATTTTAGTTGCTGGAAATGGACTAGAAACATTACCCTAAATTGTTTTGGTTTTTGTAAACATGTTTTAGATGGTGTAATGTTTATGCTAATCCATTTACAATGACAAGTATCAAAATTACAAACTTTAAGTGTAATCTTTTGATTCATGAAAGTGTTCATATTCATGTTCTTGTTCTTATGATTTTTAGATGATCATAGAAATTGTTTGTAACCTATGTGGTAGATTAATTCATGATCATATGTGTTTTAATGGAGTCCATAACTTGTCCTCAAGTTATAGAAAACCAAAAGTCACTTTGTTAAAAATCATTAAAATAACACATGAGTTATAAAATGAAGAGTCTTCATTTTAATACTCTATTAACTCATAAGTTACAAGAAATGAAAACTTTTGAAAGTTTACAAAACTTTCCCTCAAGTTTTGGAACAAGTAAAGTCTTGATTAAAACTTTAGTTCCAACCCTTATAATTTTAAAAGTTAAAATTCAACCCTTATACTTGTAATATTATAAGTTAATAATAATATATATATGTATAAGATCAAATTCGTCTTACCACTAGTACGCCTCATTCACGAAGCCAATCTATAAGGTGGGTATTAGGTTGTTGCCTATAAAATGGCAACTTAATGGGTGTCCACTCTCACCCACCGTTTGCTTGACTGGTAGAGGGTCGTTAGTTGAATGGGTAGGACAATGATTTAAAAATTCTCATTAAAAGTATAATGATTATTATAAAGTAACTAAATGTTTTATAAATACCCAATCTTAGTTACTTTAGGAAAAATGTGAATAAGGTTCTAATCCATGAAATTACACTTTGCACCTTGTTTAAGTCGTTAGTGGAGCATGTGTGGTTTACCGGCACACTAACTTGGACTTAACAAGGAAGGCAAAGGGTGACTTAAGGTTTTTCATGCGGTCGGAAGTAGCGTGTGTGGTTTACTGGCACAACGATTAAGTGAAAACCATTAAGGGTACCAAGTAATTTGCATGGTTACTTCACACCTTGTTTTGTGATCCTCGGTATCCCAGTCACAAAACATGAAGGGCACACTCGAGATCGAAACATGCCATTGAAAAGTTCAATGAATCTCAAAGAATCTAGGAATTTCTAAAAGCCAAATAAAACCTAATAATTTATGTTTCGTTTGATGAGATTAATTCAACCTTTAATCTACAAAGATCGATTAGATCTTGAACAAGTATGTAAATATAAAACTGAATGAACACAATAATAAGAACAAGTCAAGAAGGAATCAAACGTGTCGAATGATTAAACAAAATCCTCAGAAGAGCTCTATTAAGAACATCAACTGTAGAGGATTGGAAGGTTACAAGAACGATTAAAGAAACCTGTTATCGTCTAGATGAATCACTATCCTTGTTTAGATCTCTGAAAACTTAACCTAATATGCATGCAAGCGTAAACTTATATACAAAACATAAAAGGTTCACGGTTGGACAGGCCCAAACCGGAATGCAAAGAAACTTATACTATCGAGCCCAAAAAGATGCAATCTTTAAAATAATTTTCAGCCCAACAATCTCCCCCTTTGCGTCAATTTGGAGCGAGACCCTCACTCTCTTTTCACAGCAGAGGGCTTCTTTACCGTTTCAAAAATTTTCGGTATTATAGCCAGAATGTGATGCCTGAAGGTGATATACCAACGAAGCATGTCAGTGAATTTCTTCTTGTCTGCTGTTGAGTTCTGTTTGCATCGGTGAATGATATTAATAATATGCTCCAGACAATCTGTAGAGAACAGATGTTTGTCTACCAAAGCAAACAGAAACTTATGCTTGTCGCCTCTGGTGAACATAACCGTCAGATTGGAAGAATCAATTTGCCCTATCTTCATTTTATGAACATTTCCTGTCTTGGAAGTGGGCTTGACGGTCGGTTTCTTGTTCATAACTTTTGCTATTTCCTGATCCATAGTGGCGAGCTCATGGACGTAGGAAGCCAACATTCTTTTAATATGTTTCAGAATTGGTTCATACTCTCTTTGGTTGGAGAGAAGAATGTTGTATAGCAAAATCCAATCATGCGGATTCAGACTGGGAAGATCTGCCAGAGAAATAAGATGTTCTGTGTTGGCCATTCCTCTGTTGATTTTGAAATTAACGTTCACAAATTTCCCAGCCTGTATCGGTTTCAGTACCTTGACTTTAATGATTTTTTGAGCACTCCATGTCAAGTACTGCGGTTGACCATATTTCAGATAGAAATCTATTAGCTCTCTGTTAACCTTCAGGTTCGGATGAAGGACATCGACAGTGACATCAAAGCAATGAAATGTGAAAGCTTTGCGCGTGATTGGCATGTCGAACTGCGAGTCTTTTGTATTTTCACACTCAAAGGATGCAATCGGTTCCAACCAATATATGGAAGGAAACTCAATCGCTTGAGTGATGAGTGTGTCTCTGTCCCAATCTGGGAACAGAGTCTTCTTGGCTTGAATGGCCTCCTCATCCTCCCTGATCTTTCTTTCCCTGGCCTCGGCCTCTCGAGCTATCCTTAGAGTTTCATCAAGCTCTTTGTCCCTTTTCTTGCGTTGAAGAGCTTCAGTGATAGTTTCATCTGAATCTGATTCACTCTCAACAAGGACTTATTTCCCAGAACCCGAAGCTACATTAACCTTCGGTTCTGTCTTGGACACACCTTCCTCTCCCCCTTGTCGCGGAAGAACAAGCTTCTCCGAGACACCCTTCATTTCACTTAAGATATTAATAGCAGGAAGGAGTTTCACCTGGAGATGCTGTCTAATAGTGAGGGTTAGGAAGGGATCATGGGTGTGAAGAACATTTGTTAGCATATTCTTGACATCACCAGCGCAACTTTGAAGAACTGCCTGCTGAGTCTGTAGCAAAGAAATTTCCTGTTGTGCCTGGGCCAGTTGGATCTTTTGTAGGTCGATGGTTGCCTGGTGCTTGACAAGATCTTCCTTCAGGGTGCTCTCGGCTGCCAGAGAGGCAAAACGTGAATCCAAAGATTTGAGAAATGAAGTGGATTCAGTTTTGAGGTCAGCGCGCAGAGCCTCAAATTTGGTGGTTTCACCCTGAAGGGTAGCCGAGAAAGAGTCTACGGACGCTTGAAATTTGGCCGCACTAGAGTCAGCGTGAGCTTTTAGAGAATCAAGAAAGATCTGAGTTGTGTGAACAACCTCAGAAACTTCCTTGGTGGCTTTTGAGCATGAAGCAGCTGAGTTATCTATGGCGTCAGTTGAACGATCCAAGGCGTCAGTGTACGTCTTGATCGCAGACTCTATGAAGGCTTTGAGCACAACACCCTCGTAGGCTTTATTGTCAGCCAGCAGACTGTCAAGTTTGGCGTGAATTTCCTGAATTTGCTGACTTGAAACAGGGGTATCAGCATCTGTGTCTGTAGGGATCCGGTAGGGGCTATAATAGATAGAGTCGAACTCTTCATCGTCGCCCCCCAAGGTAGCACCGGAGTTGGAGGATGGAGAAGGAGATGGGGGAAGGTTGATGACCGGGGTTTCAACCACAGTAGCAGCCCCTGTATCAGATACATTGACCGTTACTGGTGGTTGGGAAGAGGTGATGGTAACAGATTCAGTGATAATAGGCGTGGAGATAGAGGATGAAGGTTGAGAAACAGATAAGGGAATTTTAGGTTCTAGTGTGGTTTGGGGGATAGATATAGGAGCAGAAAGTGTGACCTTCTGTGTGGGTGATTGGGGTGGGGTTGGAATTTTTGGAGAAGTAGGAGGAGTGGGTGATGTGGTAAGTTGGGGAGATGTAGGTGGAGAGGGTGATTTGGGAATTTGAGGAGATGCTGGTGGAGAGGGTAGATGAGTGCCTGCTGGAGAAGATGGTTGTTGAGGAGATTGAACAGGTGTTGTTTCAATTTGAGGAGCAGCAGCCTCTGTGTCTGATGGGGCATTCGGAGCAGATTCAGAAGAAGGAGACCCTTTGGCTCTTTTAGCCATCTTCTTTACCTTTTTCGATTTAGACTGAGAAGATGCCTCTGCCTCAGATTTACGTTTAGAGGATCTTCTCTTTCTCTCCTTCTTTGGTGCGGGTTCTTGCTTCTCCACTTTCTCCTTTTTGCTCGCCCTCTTGCCACGGTTGGCCGGTTGATCAAGGGCATCAAGAGCAGAACGTTGTTCCTCGGACAGAACCCTAGGAGGCAAGGGTCGTCTGGTGCTGTAGTCAGCCATGATTTTGTTGTGTGGCGTGACGCACCTATACATGGACTCAGGGATCAGTCCATAGTGAAGAAACTTACTTGGATCGGAGACTATGATCTTCTTGGTGTGGAAAGTGGCAATTGAAGCCGTAAGAGCATCCTTCATTATCGGGATGTCAAGGGAATCCATGGCCCTTCTGGTAATAAGCGTCCAAAACCTGCCGCATGATATCTCGGAGTACCTGGCAGTTGTGTTGAGACTCTGAACAACTTGAGCCCAGATTATGGACCCATAATCGAGATTAATGTCGTTCTAAAGACCATACATGATGGTCAGAAACCCTTTGCTTGTGGTGTCAGAACCACCACATCTCTCCGCTAAACCCTTAATAAGAAGGGTAAGCAATCCGTTCCATTGAGATGGAAGACAGGATTTCTTAACTTTGGCAATGGTGGTAAGAACATCCGTATACCCCATCTCATACATCATTGAAAAAAGTTGCGTCGTGGTGATGAAGTCCGGTGAGATGACGGAGGAGTCGACGGCAAGCCCTAGAAGAGAGCAAAACCGTGTTTTGGACACTGAGGTTTTCTTGTCGTGAATGGTGAAGAAGATGCGGTCTTTATGTTTGTCGTAGTTGGCCGTTGTGTAGACTTGGGAGAGCAGGGACATGGGAACGGCCTCCACTTGCGTAAGTGCCAACAACAATGGGGAATATTTGAGGCATTCCACCACGTGTAGCATGTATGAGTCATATAGGAATGGGGTCATCTCTATGATCAAATTCTGATTAGGTTTGATTGAGAGCAGAGAAGGGGATGCAGTTTGATCTTGTGCGGAAGAAGAAGTCGCCATTGTTGAGTTGTGGAAGAAGATGAACAGTGGTAACTTTTTCAGAGAGAGAATTCTTGAGAGGTAAATGCCAAAGAACACGATCACGCCTTATTTATACCGTTCACAGGAGAGAGAAAATCGTGATGATGAAGAAACCAAAATGTCACCTGAAAAAGCGTGATTGGAAGTTATGGTGTATCCCAGGAATACGTCAGCACACGTGGGTGTGAAACGAATCATTCGCACGCGCCCAAATCATTTTCGTACCGTTTGAAATTCCTTGTGCCCTTGTTTGGTTACAACTGAAACTTAAAACAACATACCAAACAGCAATCAGAATGTTGGAAAAAAGGAAATTTTCGTGCATAAGAGTGTGAAAGATAAAGAAATAAATCAAAGGTGTTTGGGATGTGAGTGTTGTCTAGTAAGAAGACAGAAAGCGGAAGATTCCGGTCAAGAATCGCTTCCTTCAAAGCCAAGAGTGACCTGAAGTGCTTGTGTGGTTTCCCGAGAAATACGATCAGTTGTCTTTTAACAAACAATGAAAGGCATCTTTTGATAATGGCTGAAGGGTGGCTGAACTCAAACCAAGCATCAAGTCTTAACATAAAACTGAGTGTTGGTAGAGTTACCTGTGAGACCGATGAGATATGTTGAACAGGTAGGTGGGAAGTATTTCGTGACGTGAATGGTATAGACAGAAATCTTAAGGAAAAATTAAACTGGACCTCTTTGGGAAGAAATGTCTTAGGTGGAGACAATTTCATAAAAGATCACACAAAAAGAAAAGGAGATTTCCAAGTAATAGCTTGAGTTTATCACTCACCGTCAATTCATTTCAGGTGTTGGATTTTGGGTTTCACTTAGATCGTGGTAAACGAATCTAAGATCATAAACACAGATGTTATGCAACCATAAGCCTCAGTGGTAAAGACCGAAAGCATCAAGGGTTACTTTGGGGAATCGAAGGTAAATGAAGAAGATGAGGAGAGAGTAAAGAGACCGATCGTACCTTCTGCTACAGAAAAGGGACAAAGCAGAGCAACTCATGTTTCAGATGAGTAGAGGAAGGTAGCTCTAGACCGAGTGTGAGAGAATAGCCTGATTGGGAAGAAACGATAGGTGTTGATCGAATCATTAAGGCATGCTCGAGGTCATAGAGGCTTGAGACAACATACAGCAGCATTCTTCTAGGGACGTCTAACTAGTCTGATAAAGATAAAACATACCTGGGTAAACACTACAGAAGGAGATGCTTGTATTCACCTGTGCAAAACGTACACCGACTAGAAAGATAAAATGTTTTTGTAATTGTGGGATTTTTCTGAAAAATAAATAAAACCAGAAAGATAAAATGTTTGTACAACATAAAAAAATAGGAAGCAGAAATAGACCGAGCGATCTGTGTATTTCGGTGATAGTTTCAGAATCGAGATGAACCGAGCGGTCTATCTTGTTCGGTTCCGTAAGTCTTTAGAGCAGAGAGAGACCGAGCGTGCTGTTTGCGTGAGTGCCTTTAAATTACTAGAACAGAGAGGGACTGAGCGGTCTGGTTGCTTCGGTTCCTTTATTTTACCAGAGCAGAGAGAGACCGAGCGGTCTGGTTGTTTCGGTTCCTTTATTTTACCAGAGCAGAGAGAAACCGAGCGGTCTGGTTGTTTCGGTTCCTTTATTTTACCAGAGCAGAGAGAGACCGAGCGGTCTGTTTGTTTCGGTTCCTTTATTTTACCAGATCAGAGAGAGACCGAGCAGTCTGGTTGTTTCGGTTCCTTTATTTTACCAGAGCAGAGAGCAACAGAGCGGTCTGTTTCGTTCGGTTCTTGATTCTTAAATAGAGATTTGAGGATTTAGGACCGACTCTGCAACCATCATACCCAAGCCTTGTAGAATTTTATTGAAGGTCGTTTCAGGAAGAGCTTTGGTGAAGACATCGGCCAATTGGTCAGTGGTTCTAACAAAGTGTACTTCGACGTTTCCATCTTCCACGTGGTCTTTGATGAAGTGATACCTCAGTGCTATGTGTTTGGTTTTAGAGTGTTGCACCGGGTTATGACAGATCCTAATTGCACTTTCAGAGTCACAATATAGTGGGATCTTCTTCATATTGAGTCCATAGTCTCGAAGTTGACTTTGGATCCAAATCACTTGTGATGTGCAGGATGCAGCGGCAATGTATTCAGCTTCAGCAGTAGATAGTGACACGCAGGTTTGCTTCTTGGACTGCCAGCTTACTAACTTTCCATCGAGGAATTGGCAGCCACCAGTTGTGCTTTTACGGTCGAGTCCACATCCTCCAAGGTCAGCATCAGAATAGGCTTGAACGAAGAAGCCTGAGTTGGATGGATACCATAGACCTAAGGAGGTGGTTCGCTTGAGATAGCGTAAGATGTTCTTCACTGCAAGCATGTGAGGTTCGCGTGGGTTTGCCTGAAATCGAGCACAATAACACACAGAAAACATGATATCAGATCTGCTCGCAGTTAGATACATTAGTGAGCCTATCATTTGACGATAGAGCGTGATATCGACAGCCGGTTTATCTAGAGATGGGGTAAGTTTAGTGCCGAATGCCATTGGTGATGGGTTTTCAGCATTCTAACACTTCCTAAGTGTACATGCAACCCTAATAACCTTGGATCTATGTTTGTCTAATTGTCATGCAAAGTTGAATTCCAAGGTTATATTCCTATCTAGCATACATGGGAAACAATTTTATCATAAAGTATAGATAGAATAATTTACCTTGTTGTTGTTTGTGTTCCTTGAAACCTTGTGAGCCTAGCACCCCAAGTGTGATGCCTCAAATGCTTCACACAACACCAAATGCTCTTGGAAGAACTTATGAGAGAACACACACTTCTTCAAAATCGGCCAAGCCCTCTTATTTCTTAGTGTAGCCGATTTTAAGTGGAGAACATGTTACTTATATAGTGTTGACACATCTGGGGTTAAAACCTAATGTCTCATGACTCTTCATTTCCATGACCCATGGGTTTGTAACTCCCATGGAGCATCCTATGGGTGGAACCCAACTTGATAGTCCATGGAGCCTTTTAGCCCACTATACAAGATATGGATGATTTACATAATTAACCCATATATTTAATTAGTTATCTTTTGATCACATAATTAATTCTAAATTAATTCTTGATCAAACTAATCAAATAATATTATTAATATATTAGAACTTATAATATATTAATAATCTCCAACTGTTATTTCTCTCATTTAGTCTATCCAATTGCATGATGCCATGCAACCCAAATGGACCATCGGGTCGGGTCAAGTACATACCAGAAATAGTTATGGACTTAGACACCTTATCCAACAGTCTCCCACTTGGATAAGTCTAATAACTATTACTGCAAATATGACTTCAGGAACCGATCGGCAATCGTAGCTCTTTACAAGATTTCTCGAAACTGAGAAAATGATGGTACGCCATTTAAGATAAGTGATCATATAATCCTCTGTTCTAAATATCAGTCGGACAAATACATGGAACAATGTCTTACTTATCGTCCAACAATTTGTTTCCCGATTTCCGATTTGTTTGACAAAGAACTTCATTGAACACATCAATTTAGTTCTGACCGGGCCCGGTACATAGGTCAAAACAAAATCATCGAGGGGCCCAGATATCAGCTTCTAATCCACCAGATAAACTTCGACTCATATGTTTGTTCTACTACTCATTGAATTACACACAAGAGCGCGATTTTATAACATCGAGTTACCAATGCATTTTTCGTACAATCAATGCATAACCAACTTGTAAGTAACAAATCATATCTCTAGGTTTAAAGATTTATATGATATTACCATCTCACGATCACTCGAGATAGAATTCCATGAAGTGATTCCAGTGAGCGTGGGTTGAGTCCAATGCTCAGAACTTATGAGCACTCATGATTGTTGTAGCCTTGTCCCAGACCTCTACAACCAAACATGACAGTCTCGATTCATACCTACTTCCGACATATGACCGACTGTGGAGGTTTGAATAATGTGTTATACCAAACAAAATTATTCTGGAAGTCAAAACATGCAAAAGAAATATAGTAAACGATCAACAAGAGATAGCAACACTTTACTCATAAATAAAACACTTTTATTCACCATCAAATGTCAATTACACTTTACAAATTTCGAGGTTATCTAACTACTAAATCTAATATCATCCTTCAGCCCTATGCTCCGAGCATGCTGGAGATGCTTAACCCGAGTCAGTCCCTTCGTGAGGGGATCTGCCGGATTCTCATCTGATGATACCCTCTTTGCCACGAGGAGTCCTTCTTCGATCCGATGTTTGATGAAATGGTATTTTCTGTCGATGTGTCTGGATCTCCCATGATCCCTTGGTTCCTTGGCTAAGGCAACAGCACTTTCACTATCACAGAAAATTTCCATTGGCTCTTTAATAGCTGGTACAACTCCAAGGTCTCCAATGAAGTTCCTCAGCCATAAAGCCTCCTTTGCCGCCTCGCTAGCTGCAATATACTCTGATTCACAAGTAGAATCTGCCACTGTCTCTTGCTTGGAACTCTTCCAAGAAATTGCTCCTCCATTTAGGGTAAAGACCCAGCCCGACTGAGAGCGGAAGTTATCCCTATCAGTCTGGAAGCTAGCATCACTATACCCTACAACTCTCAAGTCATCGCTCCCACCAAGGGTAAGGACCCAGTCCTTAGTCCTTCGTAGGTACTTGAGAATATTCTTTACTGCAGTCCAGTGTGCCTTGCCAGGGTTCCCCTGAAACCTGCTAACCATGCTCATGGCAAAAGCTACATCAGGTTGAGTACACGTCATAGCATACATGATCGATCCTACAGCCGAAGCATAAGGTACTCGACTCATTTGTGCTATCTCAGCCTCAGTGCTAGGGCTTTGTGTCTTACTCAGTTTGGCATTACTATGGATGGGCAACTCTCCTTTCTTGGAGTCTTGCATTCTGAATCTCTTCAGAACCTTCTCCAAGTAGGTACTTTGACTAAGTCCAATTAGTCTTTTACTCCGATCTCTCAAGATCCTTATCCCCAAAATATAGGCATCTTCACCAAGGTCCTTCATAGCGAAACACTTTCCAAGCCAGGACTTTACTTCCTGTAGGGTTGGAATGTCGTTTCCTATGAGTAGTATGTCATCCACATACAACACCAAAAAGCTAACTATACTCCCACTAGCCTTGACATATACACAAGATTCATCTTCACTCCTAGAAAAGCCAAATTCCTTGACCTTTTCATCAAAGCAAAGATTCCATCTGCGAGGTGCTTGCTTTAATCCATAAATGGAATTCTCAAGCTTACACACTCTATTAGGGTACTCGTTGCTGACAAAACCCTCTGGCTGACTCATGTAAACATCTTCAGCCAACTTCCCATTAAGGAAAGCGGTTTTGACATCCATTTGCCAAATTTCATAGTCATGAAATGCGGCTATGGCTAACAGAACCCGAATAGACTTAATCTTGGCTACCGGAGAAAAGGTCTCATCATAATCCACTCCAGGAATTTGAGAGAAGCCCTTTGCAACCAGTCTAGCCTTATAAGTGTGTACTTTACCATCCATGTCGGTCTTCTTCTTGAAGACCCATTTGCACCCTACAGTCTTTCGACCTGGTACATTCTCAACCAAGTTCCAAACTTGATTGTCATACATGGATTGTATCTCGCTATCCATAGCCTCTTTCCATTTAGCAGACTCGGGGCCTGCCATGGCTTCCTCGTAGCTGTTAGGGTCATCTTGACTTACTAGTGTCTCATCACTAATAAGTGTCTCACCTTCTGCAGTAATATGGAATCCAAAGTAATGCTCAGGTGCACTCCTAACTCTCGTGGAATGCCTCAGAGGTACAGATTCGTCAATTGGCTCAACAGGAGTTTCCTCCTCAAGTTGAGGGCTAGAGTTTGAAGTTCCTTCACCACTTGACTCTTGAATTTCTTCAAGATCAACTTGCCTCCCACTGTCTCCTTGGCTTATAAACTCTCTTTCTCGAAAGACTCCTCTTCTTGCTACAAAGACCACATTGTCACTAGGTCTGTAGAAGAGGTAACTAAAGGATTGCTGTGGGTAGCCGATGAAAATACACCTCTCGCTTCGGGGTTCGAGCTTATCATGAGTCTCGCGTCTCACGAAAGCCTCGCAACCCCAAATCTTGATGTGGTCTAGTTTAGGTACTTTACCAGTCCACATCTCGTGAGGAGTTTTAGCAACTTTCTTTGTAGGGACTAGATTAAGGATATGGGCAACAGTCTCTAAGGCATACCCCCATAATGAGATTGGTAGCGAAGCTCGACTCATCATGGAACGAACCATGTCCAACAAGGTTTGATTACGCCTCTCAGCCAAACCATTCAACTGCGGTGTCATGGGAGGTGTCAATTGTGAGACAATCCCACATTCCCTTAGATAGTCTAGGAACTCTGAACTAAGATACTCACCACCCCGATCGGATCGAAGCATCTTAATGTTCCTGCCCAATTGATTCTCGACTTCCTATTTAAATTCCTTAAACTTCTCGAAAGTCTCTGACTTATGCTTGATTAAGTAGACATATCCATATCTACTGTAATCATCAGTAAAAGTCAAATAATAATGATTAGCATCCCTTGTGGCATGTTTGAATGGCCCACACACATCCATGTGTATAAGGTCCAACAAACCTTCACCCCTTTCACACGAGCCTATGAAGGGTGACTTTGTCATTTTTCCAAGTAAGCATGATTCGCAACTATCATTTGACTTTAGGTCAAACGACTCCAAGACTCCATCCTTTTGGAGTTGGCCTATGCGTTTCTTGCTTATATGTCCAAGACGACAATGCCATAATGATGCTTTATCCAAGTTATTATTATTAGTAGAATCAATACACAAAACATTATTTCCTAAGTTATCTACAATAGATACAGCTTCATACACACCATCACAAGGTAATGCTTTAAAATAAAGTACATTATTAAAGAAAGCATTAATCGAACCAACTTCATTATCAAATGAAAAGGTGAAACCTTGTTTGTACAATGCATGAAAGGAAATAATATTTCTTGCCATTTCTAGCGAATAACAACATTTATTCAAATCTAAATTTAACCCACTACTTAGCGATAAAGTATAAACTCCAATCTTGGTGACAGGTGTAACTTTCCTATTCCCCATGATTAAGTTTATTCTTCCTTGCTCCACATTCTCACTTCTTCCTAGTCCCTGCAAGTCACAACAAATATGAATACCGCAACCGGTATCAAGGACCCAAGATTTCGAATGGGGTGAGTTATTAGAAATGATAGTGTAAATACCTGCATGGTTGGGTTTGACTTTCCCATCCTTCACATCCTGCTGGTACTTTGGGCAGTTCCGCTTCCAATGAGCTTTTTCATGGCAATAGAAGCATTCAGCCTCTTTTGGGTCAGAAGAAGGAGTAATGAAACCTTTCTTGTTTCCACTTGAAGAAGAGCCATCAAGGGTCCGAGCCTTGGTACCCTTTGAAGATCTCTTTCTCTTCCTCCCTCGGCTTTGCCCGATTGCCAAGACCGGAGTTGAGTCTGGAGTAGGAGTGATAGCAACCGACTTCCCCTTAAGACCTGTTTCTGCGGTCTTGAGAAGTCCCTGAAGTTTGCTGAGGGTGACCTCTTCCTTGTTCATGTGATATGTCATGCGGAATTGATCATAGCACGATGGTAAGGAGTGCAAAATGATATCTATTGCAAGCTCCTCAGGGAAGTTCACATTGAGCTTCAGCAAACGATCCACATACCTTTGCATTTTCTGCATGTGGCTCGTGACAGACTCTCCGTCCTTCATCATGGTTGTTATCATGGAGCAGATGACTTCGTACCTCTCTTGTCGTGCACTTTGATGGTATCTTTCCATCAAATCTTGGTGCATTTCATAAGGGTAGAAATCTTCATAAGACTTTTGGAGTTCAGCTGTCATGGTGGCCAACATGATGCAAGCCACCTTGGTTGCATCTCTTTCATGAGTATGAAAGTCAGCGATCTCCTGGGGAGTTGTAGTGGACTCATCAATTTCCTTAAGCTCCTTGTCAAGCACATATTCTTTGTCCTCGTAGCGGGTAATCATCCTGATGTTTCTGATCCATTTATTGAAGTTGGATCCATCAAAGGTGACTTTCCCACACAAACTCATAAGAGTAAAGGAGCCATTAGGATTCGAGCCAGAAGCATTATTTGAAGACATCTGAAAGAGAAGAACAAGTTTAGTATAGATTTAAGAGAGTCCTTAATAAAACACCCAAATGTAATATTAAGGCTAGGATCCAATCACAATATAATATAACTTAGAAGAGGTATGACGTAATCTAAGCTATACCATATTTGAAAGGTAGGTGAATGACGATTCACCAATTTCCACCACGAAAACCGAAATATTAGATATTTAGTTTTTATTGGTTTTAGAAATTCCTAGATTCTTTGAGATCCAATGAACTTTTCAAAGGCATGTTTCAATCTCGAGAGTGCCCTCCATGTTTTGTGACTGGGATGCCGAGGATCACAAAACGAGGTGTGAAGTAACCATGCAAATCACTTGGTACCCTTAAAGTTTATCACTCAATCGATGTGCCGGTAAACCACACACGCTCCACCGATACTATAATAAACCTTAAGTCACCCTTTACCTACCTTGTTAAGTCCAAGTTAGTGTGCCGGTTAACCACACATGCTCCACCAACGACTTAGACAAAGTGTAAAGTGTAATTTCATGGATAAGCACCTTATTCACATTTTCCTAAAGTAACTAAGATTGGGAATTTAATAGAACATTTAGTTACTTTATTATATTCATCATACTTTGAATGAGAATTTATAAGTCCTTGTCTTACCCGTTCGGCTAACGACCCTCCACCAGTCAAGCAAGCGGTGGGTGAGAATATACACCCATTAAGTCACCATTTTATAGGCAACAACCTTATACCCACCTTATAGACCGGCTTCGTGAATGAGGCGTACTAGCGGTAAGACGACTTTATTCTTATACATACATACATATATATATATATATATATATATATATATATATATATATATATATATATATATATATATATAATTGTTAAATCATCATAATATAAGTATAAGGGTTGAATTTTAACTTTTAAAATTCTAGGGGTTGGAACTTAAAGTTTTAACTTAACTTTACTTGTTCCAAAACTTGAGGGCAAGTTTTGTAACTTTCAAAACTTTTCATTTCTTGTAACTTATGAGTTTAATAGAGTAATAAAATGAAGACTCTTCATTTTTCTAACTCTTGTGTTTTTAATGGTTTTAATTCAAGTGTGACTCTTGGTTTTCCATAACTTAAGGATAAGTTATGGACTCCATTAAAACACATTATGATCAAGAATTAATCTACCACATAGGTTACAAATAATTCCTATGATCATCTAAAACATCATAAGAACAAGAACATGAATATGAACACAATCAAAAATTACATTTAAAACTTTGTAATTTTGATAACTAGTTGTTGTAAATGAATTAGCAAAGACATTACACCACCAAAAACAAGTTTTCAATTACCAAAACAGTTTAGGGTAATGTTTCTAATTCATTTCCAGCAACTGAATCGAAATTCTGCACTCAGTCGACCCTACTCGTCGAGTGCATGAACTCACTCGCCGAGTTGGTTGAAGATACTCATGAACTCGACGAGTCCCCCCTATAGACTCGACGAGTCCATTCGCAGACAGCAAGATTTCCGATTCTGTTTTTCAACTTTTAAGCACAAATAAGAGCAAACAAGCCTAGGCTCTGATACCACTGATGGGTTTTGAGCATTCTAACACTTCCTAAGTATACATGCAACCCTAATAACCTTGGATCTATGTTTGTCTAATTGTCATGCAAAGTTGAATTCCAAGGTTATATTCCTATCTAGCATACATGGGGAACAATTTTATCATAAAGTATAGATAGAATAACTTACCTTGTTGTTGTTTGTGTTCCTTGAAACCTTGTGAGCCTAGCACCCCAAGTGTGATGCCTCAAATGCTTCACACAACACCAAATGCTCTTAGAAGAACTTATGAGAGAACACACACTTCTTCAAAATCGGCCAAGCCCTCTTATTTCTTAGTGTAGCCGATTTTAAGTGGAGAACATGTTACTTATATAGTGTTGACACATCTGGGGTTAAACCCTAATGTGTCATGACTCTTCATTTCCATGACCCATGGGTTTGTAACTCCCATGGAGCATCCTATGGGTGGAACCCAACTTGATAGTCCATGGAGCCTTTTAGCCCACTATAGAATATATGGATGATTTACATAATCAACCCATATATTTAATTAGTTATCTTTTGATCACATAATTAATTCTAAATTAATTCTTGATCAAACTAATCAAATAATATTATTAATATATTAGAACTTATAATATATTAATAATCTCCAAGTGTTATTTCTCTCATTTACTCTATCCAATTGCATGATGCCATGCAACCCAAATGGACCATGTTGGGTCGGCTCAAGTACATACCAGAAATAGTTATGGACTTAGACACCTTATCCAACAATTGGGACTTTGACTTTTGAGTCACCCATCATGCCAAATTTTGCTAGGAGAGTCTTCGTGTAAGCTTCCTGATTAATAAAGATGCCTTTGGGTCCCTGTCTTATGTTTAAACCAACGAAAAAGTTAATTAGACCCATTGAGCTCATTTCAAACTTAGTCTCCATCAGCTTTCTGAATTCAGCTGTTAAGCTAGGATTCGTGGAGCCAAAGATGATGTCATCGACATAAATTTGAACTATCATAAGGTGGTTACCTTCCTTTTTGCGAAAGAAGGTTGGGTCAACCGAACCTTGTTTAAATTTAGACATCTTTAAAAATTTTGTAAGCGTTTCATACCAGGCTCTCGGAGCTTGTTTGAGGCCGTACACAGCTTTATCCAGAATATAGCAATGATTTGGATGCTTTTCGTTCACGAACCCAGGAGGTTGCTCCACATACACAGTTTCTTCGAGTTCTCCATTGAGAAATGCACACTTGACGTCCATTTGGAAAACCTCAACGTTCTTGTGAGCAGCATAAGCCAGAAATATTCTAACAGATTCTAGCCTAGCTACTGGAGCGAAAGTCTCTTCATAGTCTATCCCTTCCTCCTGACAGTATCCCTTTACCACCAGACGAGCCTTGTTCCTTATAACATTACCTTCCTTGTCCATTTTGTTCCTAAAAACCCATTTGAGACCAACAACCGAAGCATCTGGAGGAGTTGGAATGAGGCGCCAGACTTTGTTCCTTTCAAACTCGTTCAGTTCGTCTAGCATTGCTTGAACCCAATCAGAGTGATCTAGGGCAGAGTTAACTGTCTTCGGTTCAACTTTTGATACGAATGAGTTAAACATACAAAACTCAACTTTTGAAAATAAGGATGTCTGTTTTGCCTTCAGTTGGGATCGGGTCAGAACCTTTTCAGAGACATCACCAACTATTTGAGAAATAGGATGATCTCTGGTCCATTTGATAAGAGGAGGATAATTCAGATCAAAGGTTGGGTCTAGTTCAGCATTAATCATTTCTTCTGGCTCAGATTGGCTATCGTAACCGAGCGTCATATCATTATGTTCCCCCTCAATTGATGAGCTTTGAGAAACATGAGGTTCAGGTGTTTCTTGTGGTACTGAGCTTCCAGGTGTTGAAGCACCTTCGGTTGGAGATGTAGAATTGGGCTCCCCCTGGACTTGTGAGCTTGGCTCCCCCTCAACATGAGAGTTTGGCTCCCCCTGGACAAAAGCGTTGTTGGATGGAGAGTCATTAGTGGTCGATTATCCTTCATGCATTCTTCTTGCAGCATCTTCGACGATCTGCTTCATATGATCAACTTTGTTGTCTGCTGCACCTGCTTCGGAGAGTGAAGCTTTCTCTGGTTCGTCAAAGAGCTCCAGAAATTTCTCGTATAAATTGGCGACCGAGACTGTGACTTGGCCAGTTAGAGGAAAGATGTCTCCAGCGGTGTCTTCTTTGGCCTGTAGCTTCTTGACATAGCTATCATCAAAGGTCACATAGTATGTTTCTTCAATCCTTCTCGAACGCTTCTTTAGGACCCTGTACGCCTTGGATGTGAGCGAGTAACCCAGAAAAATTCCCTCGTCGGCTTTGACATCAAACTTGTTGCGGTGTTCTTTAGAGTTAAAGATGAAACACCTTGAGCCGAACACATGGAAAAATTTCACATTGGGCTTTCTGTTGTTTAGTATCTCATATGGAGTGAGCGTGAATCGCTTGTTGAGATAGGACCTGTTCTGTGTAAAACAAGCAGCCGAAATAGCGTCAGCCCAAAAATAAAGAGGTAAGGAAGCGAAACTTAGCATAGTTCGGGCAGCTTCACACAAAGATCGGTTTCGTCTTTCGACTATTCCGTTCTGTTGCGGTGTGTAGGGAGCTGAGAAATTGTGACTTATTCCCTTTTCTGCAAGAAACTCTTCAAACTCCCTGTTCTTGAATTCAAGACCATTGTCGCTCCTGATGTTGCGGACAACCTTCTTGAGCTGTATTTTAATTTGCTTGATAAACACTTTCAGCTTTAGAAAGAATACCCATGTAAATCGTGAAAAGTCATCAACAATAACAAGAATATACTTGCTACCACGGATGCTTTCGATAGATGAAGGACCACACAAATAGATATGAAGTAATTCAAGTGATTCAACAACTTTTGTGTTGATTATAGATGGGTGACTTTTACGACTCTGCTTCCCCATTTCGCATGCAGCACAAAAATGATCTCTGTCGTACTTGAGCAATGGAAGGCCCCTAACATGACCTCCAGTGACAAGTCGGTTGATATCTTTAAAATTGAGATGAGATAATCTTCGGTGCCACAACCAGCTTTCGTCGGATTGAGCTTTTGACAACAAGCATATAGCTGGGTTTCCTTTGATGGGTTTAAGGTTTAAGGGAAACATTTCACCCTTTCGCTCTGACTTGAGAATCACTTTCTTTGTCTTTTTCTCTATGATTTCAGAACCTTCATCATCGAACGAGACTTTGAGACCTGTACCTCCAACAAGCTGAGATACACTAATGAGGTTGTGTTGGAGTCCTTCCACATAAGCCACCTTCCTTATAGTAAAATCCCCATTTGTTATCATCCCGTATCCCTTTATGGTGCCGAAAGAATTATTTCCAAACTTGACGTTGCCACCATTTGCAAGAGATCTGTATTCCCTAAGCTCCTCTTTCCTCCCTGTCATGTGACGTGAGCAGCCACTATCGATGTACCATTCTTCGTCGAACTGCTCGTCACTTATAACCTGAAAAAATTAGGCAGATTTAGGAACCCAAAGTTTCTTGGGTCCACGTGAGCTTTGCATGGGAACGGGAATAGTAAGTGAGACGTCAACTAGATATGTTCGTTTTATAAGAGTTGTTTCATCTTTCCTTTTAATGGTAAAAACTTTTATTTTGTTAGGATTGGGTGTGTTCGATTTGGACTCTGGTTTGGATTCATTGACCTTCTGCTTTCCCTTTTGTTCAGCTGACGAATGAGATTTTTGAGAACAAGAGGAATCGGTGGAAGTAGAAGAATTAAAAGAACGAGAAGAATTAGAATGAAAGGGTTTGGATTGAGAGGACTTCCTGGTTTGAGACTCTAGGTGACCCTTTTGCTTTTGATCGTTGGAGGGACTGTCCTTAGAGTCTTGGTCTCTTTTGACTTCAGAACCGAACCTTTGCGTTCGGTTGGAGCTGTCCTTGGAACCAAACCTTTGGTTTCGGTTGAAGTCTTTTTCAGAACCGAACCTTAGCCTTCGGTTGATATTTTCTCGTGACCCAAACCTTGGCTTTCAGTTGTTGTGACTTTCAGGCTTTCCTACAGGATTGTTTTCATACTTCAGATTCTTGTCTTGGTGTGAGAAATATGCATTCTGGGAATGCCAGAATTGTTTCCTTTCAGAAAGGTTCTTCCTGTATCTTTGGTTCCTTTCTCTCTTCCTATTCCTCATCTGCTTAGGTTGATGTTGAACATTCGTTTTCGTTTTCGGTGTCTCCTTGGCTGGTTTCTTTTGAACTGTAGGAGTTTTATTTTGAGTCGAAGGAGCAGAGGGAATGTCTTCCTTTGCCGAACGATCATCCTTCCGAGGAATATCTTTTGTACCACTGGTATTTGGCTCATCGAAATTGTCCGACTTATTCAAGGGTTCAGGTATGTATCTTCCTTTGCTCTTCCAGGAGGTTCTTTCAGATAAACCAATGGTTTCGTTTGCATTATCTATTGGAGCTTCCCAGAAGTACTCATCGCAGCCATCAGCATTGTCTTCGTTTACAATAGCTGTGAGTTCAGCTGTTTGATGTTCGGTAACTCCTGTCACCTTGTATACTTGATTCGGAGTGGTCCTGACCTTTTGATACACAACCGCTTTCTCAACTAATAATGGGGACTTTTGATGGGAAAACCGAGCGAACTCCACTGAATTTTCAGAAATAAGATTCTTGTGGTTTTCAGGTTCGGTTTTAATAAATTCTGAGCAGTCAATCGTGTCCTCTACAGAAATTTCACTCATGTTTTCGTCCTCGTTAAGCTCAGATGCATTTTCAACATCAATTTTGTTTTCTGAGCTTACGTTGGCGTTTAAAGAGTCAAATTTTTGCATGGTTTCGGTTCTCAGTTTAAGTCTGTCATTTTCATCCAAAAGATTTTTAAGCATGTCCTTGTGGTCTTTGGATTTAATGAAGGACTCAATTTTGTCCAGTCCATACATGTAGGTCGGATTGACATCATCAGACGATATCACACTCTCACAATTGTAGGCTTCGGCATCGATTTCATCCTCCTTAAACTCTAGGAAGGGCAAAATCACGCGATGGATCTTTTGGCCTATTTCACAATCCAAGTGAAGCTGAGTAATATTAGAGTACAAACGTTTAGCAATTAAACAAAAAACATTCCGTTGTTTTAACAATTTTAAATTGTCTCTTTGCAAATAAATGTTTTCGTCTTTAACTTTAACTAATTCTGACTCCTTTAACTCGATCCACATTCTCCGCTCCTCACTTTTCGATGCCACCTTGCTCAATTGATCAGTTAGGTTAGAATTGGTGACTCGAGTTTGAGTTAAGCTACTATCTAGATGAGAAATTCTTGTATTAACGTTTTTTAGTTCTTTCTCATATGAGGATGATGGTACTTTGCATGAAATAAAAATAGATTGTACCTTCTTTATCAGTTCATCGAGCTCATTGAATTGTTTGCTGAGAGGTTTGGCCGTAAAGCACATGTCCTCCTTTACCTTCGGTCCATCGCTTCCTCCATCGGTGTTGTATCCCTGCATTTGAGATACATCAGTTACCATGAAGCATCTTCCTCCACTTCTTTCCTCCTTAGCCACATAAGCCTTTCCATGGGTAGGCTTCCTCACTTCCTCGTCTTCTGAGTCGGTAGACCAAACTTCCGTGCTACCGAACTCGTCGTCATTAACAGAACCCTGCACAATGAGAGCATTAATAGAAGGTTTGGCGGTAGACTTCTTCTTTCTCAACTCGTCCAATCTTTTCTGCAACACAGCTTCCTCATCATTTCCATCATCCTTTTCAGCCATCTTCTTAAGAACACAGTCCTTAGCATAGTGGTTTTTCCCACCACAGTAGAATCAGCTTACTCCGGAATCGCCATCCACCTTCGATTCCTTCTTGTGCTCCTCAGCCTTCGGTTCATTGTTCACCTTTTCAGAGCTGTAACTCCCCTACCAGTTTCGGTTTTTGTTGCTGGGGAATCTCTTCTTTATGAACCTCTTGGGATTGGACACCATCATGGCATAATCCTCAGACGTGAGATCATATTCCTCCAAGTTGAGATCTTCATCTTCCATCGCAGCTTTACTTTTAGATAGGAGGGCCATCGAACCAAGACTAGAGACGACGTTCTTTTCTTGCAGCACAATCTTCTCTTGGGACTTGAGAATACCCACCAATTTCGCCAAAGAGTATGATTTAAACTGCTCATGGGCTTTGACTGTGGAAACCACTGCTCTCCATTCAGACCTCAGACCATTCAAGAAAGTAACCTTCTGTTCGATAAGCTTCCTTTCAATATCGTGTTTGATCATCTTGCTGAGTAGATGATTGAAGCGATCAAACGTCTGGGTCACGGTTTCTTCGACCCCTTGCCTGAATTCTCCAAACTCAGATAAAAGCAAAGTTTGAATAGAATGTTCAAGATCCTCGTCTGTAGAATACAGTTCACGAAGTCTATCCCAAACTTCCTTTGCCATTGTGCATGAGTTGACCAATCTGAATGTGTCGGACTGAAGGGCGAATCTGATCAACCTTAACGCCTTAATATTGCACTGGAATTTGTCCTTTTCATCTTGTGCAATATCCTTCACGTCCTTTAGCAGATCATTGTACTCCTTTTGTGTCTTAATGATTCTGGACAATGCAGAATGAGAGAATGGTCCATTGATGATAGCTTCCCATATGAGGTACCCATTATCCTCCGATCCAATCACGTAGTCTTCAAAGTGATGTGCCCATACTTCATAGTCATGGGTGTATAAGATTGGAATCTTTGTCGTCGAACCGATGCTGTTGGAAATATAAATAGGCTTTGATTGCGTCGCGTCCATTATGATTGTAACAACCTGTTCAAAGATCAGACTTGTAATAAAGCAGATTAGGGCAAAACAATAAATATCAAGATACGTCAATAAAGAGATGACGGCTCAATAAATATTGATAATTGCGGAAAAACCCTAATGGAAATCTTTTTCACAGAAAAGATGTGTATTGATTACACAGCCTCCTGCTCTAATACCACTTGATGAGATTAATTCAACCTTTAATCTACAAAGATCGATTAGATCTTGAAAAAGTATGTAAATATAAAACTGAATGAACACAATAATAAGAACAAGTCAAGAAGGAATCAAACGTGTCGAATGATTAAACAAAATCCTCAGAAGAGCTCTATTAAGAACATCAACTGTAGAGGATTGGAAGGTTACAAGAACGATTAAAGAAACCTGTTATCGTCTAGATGAATCGCTATCCTTGTTTAGATCTCTGAAAACTTAACCTAATATGCATGCAAGCATAAACTTATATACAAAACATAAAAGGTTCACGGTTGGACAGGCCCAAACCGGAATGCAAAGAAACTTATACTATCGAGCCCAAAAAGACGCAATCTTTAAAATAATTTTCAGCCCAACATCGTTTTCATGGTGGAAATTGTTGAATCGTCATTCACCTACCTTTCAAATATGTTATAACTTGGATTACGACATCCCTCTTCTAGGTTATAATATATTGTGATTGGATCCTAGCCTTAATATTACATTTGGGTGTTTTATTAAGGACTATCCCTATATCTAAACTAAACTTACTTTCTTCCTTTCAGATGTCTTCCAACAATGCTACTCCTGGCTCAAACCCTACTGGCTCCTTCTCTCTCATGAACCTTTGTGGGAGAGTCATCTTTGATGGATCTAACTTTACTGACTGGATCAGAAACATCAGGATGGTCACTCGTTATGAGAACAAGGAATATGTTCTTGACAAGGACCTCAAGGTGCTTGAGCCAATTGCTACTCCTGAGGAGTTTGTTGAATATGAGGCACATGAAAGAGATGCTACCAAAGTGGCATGCATCATGATGGCCACCATGACAGCCGAGCTCCAAAAGTCCTATGAGGACTACTATCCTTTTGAGATACACCAGGATTTGATGGACCGCTACCATCAGAGTGCTCGTCAAGAGCGATATGAAATCATCTCCTCTATGATCACAACCCGAATGAAAGATGGTGAACCCATCACAAGCCACATGCAGAAAATGAAAAGGTATGTGGATCGATTGATGAAGTTGAATGTGAACTTCCCTGAGGAGTTAGCAATAGATATTATTTTACACTCCTTACCTTCGTGTTATGATCAATTCCGCATGACATACCACATGAATAAGGAGGAAGTTACACTTAGCAAACTTCAGGGACTCCTAAAGATCAGAGAATCAGGTCTTAAAGGTAAGTCAGTTGTGACCACTCCTACATCGACTCCAAACTCAGTACTTATCCTGGCAATCGGGAAAGGTAGAGGGAAGAAGAGAAAGAACCCTTCAAAGGGTACCAAGGGTAAGACCCTTGATGGCTCCTCTTCTAGCGGAACCAAGAAACGTTTCGTTACACCTTCTTCTGATCCCAAAGAGGCTGAATCCTTCTACTGCCACGAAAAGGCGCACTGGAAGCGTAACTGTCCAAAGTACCAGCAAGATTTGAAGGATGGGAAAGTTAAACCCAACCATGCAGGTATTTACACTATCTCATCTAATAATTCACTCTATTCTAATTTTTGGGTCCTTGATACCGGTTGCAGTATTCATATTTGTTCTGAATTGCAGGGACTAAGAAGAAGTGAGAATGTGGAGCATGGAAAGATAAACTTGATCATGGGGAATAAGAAAGTTTCACCTGTTACCAAGATTGAAGTTTATACTTTGTTGCTTAGTAGTGGATTTACTTTAGATTTGAATAAATGTTGTTATTCGCTAGAAATGGCAAGAAATGTTATTTCCTTTCATGCTTTGTATAAACAAGGTTTTACATTTTCTTTTGATAATGAAATTGGTGGAATAAATGCTTTCTTTAATAATGTGTTTTATTTTAAAGCATTACCTTGTGATGGTGTGTATGAAGTTGTGTCTGTTGTAGATAATTTCGAAAATAATGTATCATGTATTGATTCTACTAATGATAATAACTTGGATAAAGCATCATTATGGCATTGTTGTCTTGGACATATAAGCAAGAAACACATAGGCCAACTCCAAATGGATGGAGTTTTGGAATCATTTGACCTAAATTCAGATGATAGTTGTGAATCATGCTTACTTGGAAAAATAACAAAGTTACCATTCACTGGTTCTTGTAAGAGGGGTGAAGGTTTGTTGGATCTTGTACACACATATGTATGTGGACCCTTCAAAACTGCCATAAGGGATGCTAATCGTTATTATGTGACTTTTAAAGATGATTATAGTAGATATCGATATTTCTACTTAATCAAGCATCAGTCAGAGACTTTTGAAAGGTTTAAAGAGTTTAAACAGGAAGTTGAGAATCAATTGGGTAGGAACATTAAGATGCTTCAATCCAATTGTGGTGGTGAGTATCTTAGTACTGAGTTCCTTGATTATCTAAGGGAATGTAGGGTTGTCTCACAATTGACACCTCCTAGGACACCACAGTTGAATGGTGTAGCTAAGAGGCGTAATCAAACCTTGTTGCACATGGTTCGTTCCATGATGAGTCGAGCTATGCTATCAATCTCATTTTGGGGGTATGCCTTAGAGACTGCCACCCATATCCTTAATCTGGTCCCTACAAAGAAGGTCGCCAAAACACCTCACGAGATGTGGACTGGAAAAGTTCCTAGTCTAGCCCACATCAAGGTTTGGGGTTGCGAGGCTTTCTTGAGATGCGAGACTCATGACAAGCTCGAACCTCGAAGAGAGAGGTGTATTTTCATAGGCTACCCACAAAAATCATTTGGTTACCTCTTCTACATACCTAGTGAGAATGTGGTCTTTGTAGCAAGGAGGGCTGTCTTTCGAGAGAGCGAGAGTTCATAAGCCAAGGAGACAATGGGAGGCTAATTGACCTTGAAGAAATTCAAGAGTCAAGTGGTGAAGGAACCTCAAACCCTAGCATTCAACTTGAGGAGGAACCTCCTTTTGATCCAATTATACCACCAAATGTACCTCTAAGGCGTTCCACAAGGGTTAGGAATGAACTTGAGCATTACTATGGTTTCCATATTACTGCGGAAGGTGAGACACTTATCAGTCATGGGACACTGGTAAGTCTGGATGAACCTAACAGTATGAGAAAGCCATGGCAAGCCTCGAGTCTACTAAATGGAAAGAGGCAATGGATAGCAAGATACAATCCATGTACAACAATCAGGTCTGGGACTTGGTTGACAATGTGCCAGGTCATAAGACAGTTGGGTGCAAATGGATCTTTAAGAAGAAGACCGACATGGATGGTAATGTACACACTTATAAGGTACGACTGGTTGCAAAGGGCTTTTCTCAAACTCCAGGAGTTGATTATGATGAGACCTTTTCACCATTAGCCAAGATTAAGTCTATTAGGGTATTGTTAGCCATAGCTACATTTCATGACTATGAAATATGGAAAATGGATGTCACAACTGCTTTCCTTAATGGAAAGTTGGCTGAGGATGTTTACATGAATCAGCCAGAGGGTTTTGTCAGCACAGAGTACCCTAATAGAGTGTGTAAGCTTGAGAAATCGATCTATGGATTAAAGCAAGTACCTCGCAGATGGAATCTTTGCTTTGATGAGATGGTCAAAGAGTTTGGCTTTTCTAGGAGTGAAGATGAATCTTGTGTATATGTCAAAGCTAGTAGGAGTATAGTTAGCTTTTTGGTACTGTATGTGGATGACATACTACTCATAGGAAATGACATCCCAACTCTATAGGAAGTTAAGACATGGCTTGGGAAGTGTTTCTCTATAAAGGACCTAGGAGAAGCTTCCTATATTCTAGGGATAAGGATCTTGAGAGACCGGAGTAAAAGATTAATTGGACTTAGTCAGAGTACATACTTGGATAAGGTGCTGAAGAGATTCGGCATGCAAGATTCCAAGAAAGGAGAGTTACCCATCCAGAGTAACACTAGACTAAGTAAGGCTCAGAGCCCGAGTACTGAGGATGAGATAGCAGAAATGATTCGGGTATCTTATGCTTCGGCAGTAGGCTCGATCATGTATGCTATGACATGTACTCGTCCTGATGTAGTCTTTGCTTTAAGCATGGTTAGAAGGTATCAGAGGAATCCTGGTAAGGCTCACTGGATTGCGGTAAAGAACATTCTCAAGTACCTGTGGAGGACTAAGGACTGGGTCCTTACCCTTGGTGGGAGTGATGACTTGAGAGTTGTAGGGTATAGTGATGCTAACTTACAGACTGATACGGATAATTTCCGCTCTCAGTCGGGCAGGGTCTTTACCTTAAACGGAGGAGAAATCTCTTGGAAAAGTTCCAAGTAGGAGACAGTGGCTGATTCTACTTGCGAATCAGAGTATATAGCAGCAAGCAAGTCGGAAAAAGAGGCTATGTGGCTAAAGAACTTCATTGGAGACCTTGGAGTTGTACCAGCTATATCGAAGCCCATAGAGATTTTATGTGATAGTGAAAGTGAAGTTGCCTTAGCAAAGGAACCAAGGGATCATGGGAGATCTAGACACATTGACAGAAAATATCATTTCATCAGACATCGTATAGAAGAAGGACTCCTCGTGGCAAAGAGGGTATCATCGGATGACAACCCAGCAGATCCCCTCACGAAGGGACTGGGTAGGGTTAAGCATGTCCAGCATGCTAGGAGCATAGGGCTGAAGGATGATATTAGTCTTAGTACTTAGATAATTTTGAAATTTGTAAAATGTAATTGACATTTGATGATGAATAAAATTTCTCTTTATTTATGAGTAAAGTGTTGTTATCCCTTGTCAATCGTTTACTATTATTTCTTTTGCATGTTTTGACTTCCAGAATATTTATGTTGTTTTTAGATATTATTCAAATTATCCACAATCAGTCATATGTTGGAAATAGATATGAAGTAAGACTGTCATGAGTTGGTCGTAGAGGTCTAAGATGTTGGACATGGCATCAACACTCATAAGTGCTCATAACTTCTGAGTATTGGATTCAACCCACGCTCACTGGTATCACTTCATGGAATTTATCTCGAGTGATCGTGAGACGGTAATATCATATAAGTCTTCAAACCTAGAGATATGACTTGTTAACTATGAGTTAGATATGCATTGATTGTGCGAAACCACATTGGTAACTCGATGTTATAAAACGTGTGTCTCTGTGTAAATTAACAAGTAGTAGAACAAGCATATGAGTCGAAGTTTATATGTTCCTTCTTGGATTAGAAGCTGATATCTGGGCCACTCGATGATTTTGTTTTGACCTATGTACCGGGCCCGGTCAAAACTAAGTTAACGTGCTCAATTAAGTTCTATGTCAAACAAATCAGAAATCAGGAAACAAACTGTTGGACAATAAGTAAGACCATGTTCCATGTGTTTGTCCAGCTGATATCTAAGAACAGAGGATTATATGATCCCTTATCTAAAATGGCGTACCATCATCTTCTCAGTTCCGAGAAACCTTGAAAAGAGCTACGATTGCTGATGGGTTCCTTAAGTATTACAACTATAGTTATTAGACTTATCCAAGTGAGAGACTGTTGGATAAGGTGTCTAAGTTCATAACTATTTCTGGTATGTACTTGACTCGACCCGGCATGATCCATTTGGGTTGCATGGCACCATGTAATTAGATAGACTAAATGAGAGAAATAACACTTGTGGTTTATTGATATATTATAAGTTCTAATATATTAATAATATTATTTAATTAGTTTGATCAACAATTAATTAAGTGATCAAAAGATAACTAATTAAATATATGGGTTGATTATGTAAATCATCCATATCTTGTATAGTGGGCTAAGAGGCTCCATGGATAATCAAGTTTGGTTAAACCCATTGGATGCTCCATGGAGGCTCCATGGGAGTTACAAACCCCTGGGGCATGGAAAGGAAGATTCATGACACATTAGGGTTTACATGGTGTAACCCTAGATGTGTCAACACTATATAAAGCTCATGGTTCTCCCAAAATCGATAGAGATGCATGCTTGGGGCTAGAGCCGATTTTTAGAGTGATATACTTTCTCTCCAAGTTTAATCCATATCATTTCGTGTTGTGTGAAGCATTTGAGGCATCACACTTAGGGTGCTAGGCTCACAAGGTTTCAAGGATCAAAAACAACAACAAGGTATGTAGTTCTATCTTTTATTCAAGTTAAAATTGTTCCCCATGTATGCTAGAAAGGATCATAACCTTGGAAATCAACTTTGCATGATAATTAGACAAACATAGATCCAAGGTTATTAGAGTTGCATCTACACTTAGGAAGTGTTAGAATGCTCAAAAACCATCAGGTGGAGCCTCCGAAGGCTCAGAGTCGCGCCTTCCAGCTCACGGCCGAGGAGGCCAAGTCAGCACCAGATGGGGTTGCTGGTACGTTTCTATTCTCTGTCTCAGTTATTGTTTTTGTGTTATGCTTATTGATTGTACCTGTGATTAGGTACGTTTTTAGTAAATTCTTTGCCAGGTTTGGTATTATTTGACTCGGGGGTGAGTCGGTCATTTGTATCTCAGTCCTTCTCTAGAGGGTTCAGTGTGCCGATAGATGATCTTGAGTGTCTGTTGCGAGTTTCAATCGCCAACGAGCATGGGGTTTCTGCTTTTTTGGTCTACCGGGGATGCGAGTTAGAGATTTTTGGGGTGTCCTTCCTGATAGATTTGATTCCTATCCCCATGGGAGATGTATGCGTGATTGTAGGGATGGATTGGCTTAGCCATTTTGGCACCATGATCGACTGTAGGGATAGCGGGTGGTGGTTCGAACCCCAAGTGGGGGAGAACTTGTAGTATATGGTGAGGGCACCAGGTTGGGATCAGGGTTTTGTTTGGAAACTAGGGCTCGATAGTATATTCAGCACGGGTGTGCTGGTTATTTGGCGTATGTGGTAGATACGCGAGTTAGAGAGCAGCTCTCAGTTTCTGAGGTCCTAGTGGTGAGGGAATTTGCTGATGTGTTTCCGGAGGAGTTACCTAGAGTGCCTTTGGAGAGGCAGGTTGAGTTTATGTGAAAACCCGAAATTTCCATTCTATACAAACAGTATCACTTCAATAGAAGTTATAACAGTCATAGTTGATTTTCAGACTTTTTGTATAAGTTGGAGTAATTTAGGGTTTACACTTCAGTGAATATCAGGAGAGTGGATGCACTACGGTTTTGTGCAACGCTGTTATTCCAACACCCTGATATATTAGAAATCATTTCAGGAATAAAAATATTTATGTCAAAAATATCTCAGCACTATAAATAGATTTATGCACTAAATTCATTCATTATTAACAATTCCAACTAGAGAAAAGCCATTTTCACTCTCACGGATCTTCGGGTTTTCGTCCCAAATCGTGATTACACTTCCCTAGTTGTTATTTAATGCTTGTTATATGCTTAATAACATAGATTACATGTCAAGTATGTGAGATTCGGGAGTTTACCGCCCAAGAACGTTCTTGGGGAGTAAACTCCAAAACGAAGCCTAAAGGCTATCTAGACCCATTTCCTTGATAACTAACAAGCTTAGGGTGTTATGTATGCATATTTGAGACTAGAAAACAATCAAAAACACATAGTTTTAGGAGTTCACGGCCCAAGAAAGTCTTAGGCCGTAAACTCCAAATTCAAGGGACAAAATGTGTCCTAAATCACTCCAAAGGCTCTAGACTTTAATACCCATTTAATCCTAGCTAATCTATGGACTTTTAAACATCAAGAACACCCCTTAAAAGGATTTTACGACCAAGGAACAACTCTTGGGCCGTAAACACCAAGTGAGGGCACCAAAGTGTGCCTAGGGTCCTCTTTAGCCTTAAACAAAATCCTAGAAATTATCCTACTTGTGCAATGGACTTGAAAGAATTAAAACACCCATCCCTTGAGAGTTTATGGTTGTAAACTCCAACAGAAATGGTCTTTTGGCCGTAAACTCCTCAAAGGAGTATTTTAAGGCACTAAACTACCCAAAGGATTAAACCACCAAGCAAGGCTTATTCTAGAAATCAAACAACACTTCAAAACACCAAAAACCACAAAGATTGGAGTTCACGGCCGTAAACTCAAGGGTTTACGATCGTAAACTCCTTGTGTGGAGTTTAATGAGTAGTAAACACTTATACAAGGTCCTTGGAAGCTTTAAACCCCTTTATCCTTGTCCCATAACAACCTAGAAGCAACCCTTAGGACCTATAAAACTTATACAAAGTGTTTCCATGTTCCTGAGTGTCCTAACTTATTTTATTAAGTTATTATTTGGCTAATTAGTTATATATATATGCTCATTATATGATAACTAGGCTCGTGCATGTGAACAAGTCTCCGTTTGCCACCTAACACGGTATCCGACACTTCAATCCAATCCACTCACCACATGTGAGTTCATACCCCTTTAATTAACCTTTGAAATGCTTTTAAATGTTTCAATATTACTTTATGGGGGGAATACAAGTTAAATACTTATACTTATTACATCAATCACATGCGATTACATTAATCACATGCGATTAATAACTAGAAAACCAATGATTTTATCACTGTTCAAACTGTTTTACTTCAAAATGTTTTACAAACTCTTTTACTTATCTAATGCTTTAATTAAACTTTGTTTTAGTTCTTATAAATTGCATGCCCATATATGTATAGATATATAAGAAATGTTTAAAGGGCTTAGGAAGGCCATCCGCCCTATTTTCTTTTCGAGCTTGAGATATGGTCTGGTGGGTTTTCGGGTAGTCGTCCGAAGGTCGTTCCAATATTAGTTATATATCAATTATACATGTATAGACATAAAAGTGTTGGATTAATGTCTAAGTCCATAACTATAATTGGTAAGACTTGACCCGACCCGGCATGGTCCATTTGGGTTGCATACCATCATGCACTTGGATAGACTATAATGAGAGAAATAAGACACTTATGGTTATTAATATATTATAAGTTCTAGTGTATTAATAATAAGAATAATAAGATTATTTGATTAGTATTGATCAAGAGTTAATCTAGGATTAATTAAGTGATCAAAAGAAGACTAATTAAATATATGGGTTGATTGTGTAAATCATCCATACTTATATAGTGGGCTAATGCTCCATGGATAATCAAGTTGGGCTAAAACCCATATGATGCTCCATGGATACTCCATGGTGTATTTGAACCCATGGATCCAAGGAAATGGAAAGCCATGACAATTAAGGATTTACCCTAATTGTAACACTATATAAAGATATTATTCTTGACAAAATCGGCCACTGGTATTATTCTAGAGAGGGCTAGCCGATTTCATGAAGTGTAGGACTCTCTCAAGTTATTCTAAGAGTTTTGATGATTGTGATTCCATTTGAGGCTTCCACACTATTGGGGCTAGGCACTCAAGCTTCATGAAGACTTTCTACATCAAAGATGTATGTTATCTATCTTGTTACACTCATTGTTTTGTATGCTAAATTAGGATAATACCTTGGATGTTCTTATTTGCATGTATAATAGAGAAAACATAGATCCAAGGTATTTAGGGTTGCATGTACACTTAGGAGTGTTAGAATGCTCAAAACCCAACAGTGGTATCAGAGCCTAGGCTTGTTTTCTTGTTATACTTTCAATAGAAGCTGAAAAATCGAGTTTTGATGCTGTCAGCCCAGCAGACTCGCCGAGTCCATGAAGGGACTCGACGAGTCCAAGGCAAAATGCATCCAACTCGTCGAGTTTTGTTCATGCACTCGACGAGTTGGACCCCAGACAGCATATTTTCGAGGTTTTTGGCTAGAAATGGACTAGGAACATTACCCTAAGTTGTTTTTGAACTTATAAACTTGTTTTTTTATGTGGTAATGTTCATGTTAATCCATTTTCAAAGATAATTGTCAATAGATTCATGTTTTGTATTAGTTTAAGGTTTAGACTAATTACATGAAGAAGTTTGATATGAATTATCTTGTTCTTATGAGTTGCTTAGATTAATAGAAAAGTTAATTGAAATAGTTGTTTTCAATCCATTTTAATCTAAGAGTTGAATATAAAATGTGTTTGTGTAACTTGTCCTCAAGTTACATGAAGAGTCACATTAAAGACTCATAAAACTCATAAAAGTTGGTAATGGTTACAAAATGAAGAGTCTTGTGTCATTGAATAATTTTTTTTTATGACTCCATAACTTGTCCTCAAGTTATGGAAATTCAAGAGTCACTTCATTAATAAATAAATAAATAAATAAAGTGTAACCTTAATTAATTCCATAAGTTATAAAAATAAAGAAAGGTTAATTCTTTTATTTGTTTAAAGTCTTCCATAAGTTATGGAACTTGAAGAGTTTTGGATTAAAGCTACTTTAAACACATAAGTTATGGAATTAATTAGTTTTGAATAGTTTCAAAACTTGCCCTCAAGTTTTGGAATTTGAAAAGTTTTCTCTTATGAATACTTTAATTCCAAGTTAGCCCTTAGAATTTTAAAAGAGTCAAAATTCAACACTTATACTATTTATAACATTAATGGTTAATTATTATATATATGTATAAGAACAAGTCGTTTTACCGTTAGTAGGCCTCATTCACGAAACCGGTCTATAAGGTAGGTATAAGGTTGTTGCCTATAAAATGGCGACTTAATGGGTGTCTACTCTCACCCACCGCTTGCTTGACTGGTGGAGGGTCGTTAGCCGAATGGGTAGGACAATGACTTTAAATTCTCCCTTCATTAAAAGTATTAATGATAAATACTAAAGTAACTAAAATCTTAATAATTCCCAATCTTAGTTACTTTAGGAAAAATGTGAATTTGGTGCTAGCCCATGGAATTCACACTTTGTACCTTACCAAGTCGTTGGTGGAGCGTGTGTGGTTAACCGGCACACTAACTTGGACTAGTAAGGACCACGAAGGGTGACTTAATGTTTTTCATAGATCAATGGAGCGTGTGTGGTTAACCGACACATTGATTAGGTGATAATATTAAGGGTACCAAGTGAATTGGTATGGTTATTCACACCTTGTTTTGTGATCCTCGGCATCCCAGTCACAAAATTTGAGAGGGCACACTCGAGATTGAAACATGCCATTGAAAAGTTCAATGAATCTCAAAAGATCTAGGAATTTCAAATCCAATTAAAACCTAATAAATTATTTCGTTTTTCATGGTGGAAATTGGCGAATCATCATTCGCTTACCTTCAAATATTTTATAGCTTGGAGTACGGCATCCCTCTTCCAAGTTATAAAATATTGTGTTGGGTCCTAGCCTTAATATTTCATATTGGGTGTTATATTAAGGACTTTAAATCAACTATCTTGAATATCTCCCAAAACATGTCTGGTTTAGACATTTATGATCTTCCCAAATCTCTTGAAGATGATGTTCCTCAACATCATGCTTCACTTCCTCTATCTCCTCCAATTATTCTCCCTCACCCACAAGTTCTTGAAAAGTTTAAAGTCACTCGAGCCCTATTGGCAAGTAAAGGTCTTGGTGTGGTCACATCTTGGAGATGTAGTCACAAATTGACAAGTCGAGAGAGTTGGGTGTCAAAGTCTTGAGAAAGTTGGTGGTTCAATCACTTTCTAAGTCACATAGTGAGTTCTTTTGGAACACCTATGAAACAGACTATGACAAGACCCTTAATGATCTTATCTATTTGTTAAGATCAACTTCCTCAAAACTTGATGGACATTGACAATAGTGACACAGGAAATCCAGAAAAGCATTCTCTTCCCAATGGAAAGGGACCGGCCATAGTCAACTCGGTTGACCAAATGGTAAAGAGAAAAGCTAAGTCTGTGATAGTCCCGTGTACCATTATCAAAGGGTCCATATGTTTATATTACCAAAGAAACGGGCATTGGTTGCAAAGCTGCCATAATTTACCTAAGGATGTTAAAGTCGATAAGTTTGACTCTACTTCAGGTAAAGTCCACTATCTAACTCTGCTAGGTTTCTATTCTGAGATTCTTATTACATAATGTGAATGGGTCACATGTTGATGTTTTTTTAAGAATCAAAAGAAAAGATAGGAAGCTTAAAGAAGTATATGCTGATTTTGATTGCGAAGATGGGTTTCGATCGCATGGTTCGGTAATCAGAATTTTGAGCTGTTGCTTAAGAGTTATAATATATTGCTTATGAATAGATAACAACAAGGTTTTCATGTGGATTGTAAGGATAAGTTTTTCCGCAAAGTTTTAAAATAAAAGAAAAAAAGGTTTTAATTTTATTTATTTTAAAAAATATCCTTATAATGGCATCGGTGGAAAATTGTTGCTTATATGTTTCCAGTAATAGCAATATTGGAAAGTGGATTTGATTCTTCATTTGTGGTAGTGTCTGAATTTACCAAATGAAGAAAGTTTTTCATCACCCAAGTTTCAATTGGACAGAAACTTGGAATCATACAAGTTGTATTGTATGATGAATGAGAATTTTCATCTTTGAAAAATTAAGACTAATTCTTTGATCACATGTATATGTGAGTCATTTGAAGGACTAAGGAATTAGGTACACTGGGTGTGCACTGGTCAAGGTCCACCACAAAGATTGATTTGTCATGATTTACTAAAGATTAGTAAATATGATTATACTTATAAGGTTAAGTATAATTCTGTAACATTGAAAAGGTTCCAATGTATGACAAAACAAATGAGAAGAATTAAATTAGGCAGAAAGATAAAAGTTTCTCAAATATGAAAAGATGGGAGAGTACTTTAGTATCAGTTTTATGATCATCTTAATGATTTAGAAACCATATCACAAATTCATACTCTAAGGACGTCTTAGTGCATTGTTATGGCTAAGAAGAGAGGTCATGAATTGTTGGATTGGTTAAAATCAAGAAGATGAGTCATACTTCGTTCCAAAACAATTCTTAGAGTCATACTCCAAGATTGTAACATTGAGCGACATAAAGTAAGGCTTGAAACACTTATCAAATGTAAGAGTAAAATGTTTTCTACTCTTGTACATTTGAGATTGGTAAGTTCTGATGTCTTGGATGAGACAAAGACCAACTAAGACCAATTGTGTGAAGTGTTAGTCTTGATAAGAATCCGCACTATCCCTTGAATATTTGTTTTGTCATGGAATGGTTCTTGACTAGGAAAAACTTATATGTCAAGAGGACAGTGGGAGCCTTAAAGATCCTGAAAGAGTTTCAAGATTTAATCAAGAGTGAAACCTGTAATTTATCACTAGCACACGACTTAAGGTTTGCAACCTATCGTGTTGACATAATTCTTATTTCTGTACCTACTTCAAATAAGTTGAATTTACATGTGAGTTATCAGAGTTCAACTTGGAAGCATTGGTAGGCCTTGTGTTACCAAGGTGACAAGAAACTAAGCTTGAATAAGTTTAATCCATGTAGGGCTGAATTTGTCACTAACCTTATCTTGTGATCATGGTTTTGACAAATTCGCATGGATAGGAACTCATACACTATAAAATCTAAGTGTCATAAGGTTTCTCTCCAATTCATGAAAATGATGGTGAGGAAACGCTTTCACTAAATAGATTTTAAGTAGATATCAATTGTGTCATTTGCATTTTCAAAAGTCATTAGTGGAGCGCGTGTGGTTAACCGGCACACTAACATGGACTTGTGAGAAATGGCAAATGCCTAAGCAATTGAGACTATGATTACGGCATCCCTTTTCATAGTTCTGAAAATTGTTTAGACACACATGTGAGCCATCTAAGAAAGGGTGTATGAATCTAAATTTCAGAAGTCCAACAGATTTCTGGAAATATGTCAGAGCTAGTGGGAGCATAAGTGCTATGCTGATAATCATCATGTTAGTGGGAGCATGATTATTACGTTTAGTGTTGCAAGTTAGCAACGTTAATTATAGAAAACAAAGTTTCAATTCGTGAAGTTGCAGGGGTTGAAAAGTTGTTTTGCTATAATTAAGGGAGAGGAAATTATACTTCATTTCAATTCTACAGCTTAGATTGAGATTTTAATCATCTTTAGTCAAGAATATATATAAGAATTTTATGTCTGAATGGTTCGACTTAAGAAAATTCTATATATATTGTGTTTTCAAAATTCGATTATGATTACGGCATCCCTCTTCATAGTTAAATTTTGAAAACATGGCAAAGAAAAAATATTGTAGCAAAAGACTGGTCTAGTATTATGTCTTTATGTGAGACATCATGAATTGTGTCCCATATGCTTCGGATATAGGATCGATTTCACGTGCTATAATATTCATCCTTTCTAAATTTTCCAAATGCTTAAGGCATTTAGAAGGGAAAAGTCTAGAACTGGATATGACTAAAGTGATTAAGCAATTGTCGAGGACAATCTGAGGTTCACCAAAGATTGGTTGCTCAGGGACATTTGGAAGTCTAGTGTTAATTTTGGTAGGACCATATTGACATTTTCTGAAAAGAGGTAACTCTTGTTCGGAAGTGATAGTCAAATGGGACTATGGAAATGTCTCCATAGGTGGAAGTTATTCAATCTATGTAAGATTAGGAAACTTAATGCAAGAAGGATGTTCCCAAGGAGCTGATCTCCTTTGGAATGCTCTGTAATGGTTGATGTCAAGTCTTTCTGACTTCGTGCATAATCATTACAAGAGGATCAATGCATATAAGTTTAGAATCTAACAGATTTCAGTAAATGACATGAATTTGGAATTCTTGCATTTACAATAAGGATTTGGGATTGTGAAATGAGTATCATTGGAATCATGTTCAATTGATCTACATCACAATGTAAGGATCATAGACAAACATAGTGTGCATACTTGGGGTATGGCATAACTATTGTTTAGAAAACAAAGTGTACATGCTAGGAGCATGGGACGACTGTTGTTTTTATTCAAGTCTTAAGTTGATTATTTGAAACATTGAATAATGTGTAATCAATATGGTGATAAATAAAAAGTGGTTTTATTTATATTCAAAAGGGTTCTGAGACCATATTAGATTCGATTATTATTGTGTTTCACTTTGCATGTTTTGACTTCCAAAATAGCTAGGTTATTCTTTTCGAATGACTAAGTTATTTAAACACTCCACAGTCGTTCATATGTTGGAAGTAGGTATGAATCAAGACTGTCATGAATCGGGTTTGTAGATGGCTAAATGGGTTTAGTCATGGCAATGGTGCTACAACATTCATGAGTGCTCATAAGTTATGAGTATTGGAATAAACCCACGCTCACTTGTATCACTTCATGGAATTTATCTCGAGTGATCGTGAGATGGTAATATCATATAAATCTTCAAACCTAGAGATATGAGTTGTTACCTATGAGTTGGTTGTGCATTGATTGCACGTAAACGCATCAGTAACTTGATGTTATAAAACGTGCCTTTGTGTACAATTCAACAAGTAGTAGAACAAGCATATGAGTCGAAGTTTATCTGTTCCTTCTAGAAATAGAAGCGATATCTGGGCCCCTCGATGATTTTGTAGTGACCTATGTACCGGCCGGTCAGAACTGAATTGATGTGTTCGATTAAGTTCTTTGTCAAACAAATCGAAAATCGGGAAACAAACTGCTGGATAATAAGTACGACATTGTTCCATGTATTTGTCCGGCTGATATCATGAGAACAGAGGATTATATGATCACTTATCTAAAATGGACAAGTCATTGACAAGATCAGAGTTCATCTACAGGGTCAGAGTTCGACAGAAGCTTTTGAGAGCTACGATTGCTGGTTGGTTCCTGAAGTCATACGCAATAATAGTTTTAGACTTATCCAAGTGGGAGACTGTTGGATTAATGTCTAAGTCCATAACTATAATTGGTAAGACTTGACCCGACCCGGCATGGTCCATTTGGGTTGCATACCATCATGCACTTGGATAGACTATAATGAGAGAAATAAGACACTTATGGTTATTAATATATTATAAGTTCTAGTGTATTAATAATAAGAATAATAAGATTATTTGATTAGTATTGATCAAGAGTTAATCTAGGATTAATTAAGTGATCAAAAGAAGACTAATTAAATATATGGGTTGATTGTGTAAATCATCCATACTTATATAGTGGGCTAATGCTCCATGGATAATCAAGTTGGGCTAAAACCCATATGATGCTCCATGGATGCTCCATGGTGTATTTGAACCCATGGATCCAAGGAAATGGAAAGCCATGACAATTAAGGATTTACCCTAATTGTAACACTATATAAAGATATTATTCTTGACAAAATCGGCCACTAGTATTATTCTAGAGAGGGCTAGCCGATTTCATGAAGTGTAGGACTCTCTCAAGTTATTCTAAGAGTTTTGATGATTGTGATTCCATTTGAGGCTTCCACACTATTGGGGCTAGGCACTCAAGCTTCATGAAGACTTTCTACATCAAAGAGGTATGTTATCTATCTTGTTACACTCATTGTTTTGTATGCTAGATTAGGATAATACCTTGGATGTTCTTATTTGCATGTATAATAGAGAAAACATAGATCCAAGGTATTTAGGGTTGCATGTACACTTAGGAGTGTTAGAATGCTCAAAACCCAACAAAAAGTACTTCCATATTCATACTTATCAGTACATCATCAGTAAGGTACCATCGGGGTAACCTAGGATCATACTACTACAATTTCTAGATAAATGAGTCAGTTCATTGATGAGTTAATACTTATTACTACGAGTACTTATACAACTATACTAGAAAGAGAACATATACAACTATACTAGACACAGAATATATACAACTATCCTAGAGGAAGAACATATACAACTATACTAGAACAGTTCATTACATTACATATACAAGAATACGTTAACAATTGTGATCCACTGTATCGGAGCATGCCTTAATTGTCATGGCCCGAGTTGTAGCCAAAATTCTCTTGGAGGGAGAGCATGAGTTTGCGTATAGATCTATACTGGATTGACTATCCTACACCTTGCTGCTAGCTACAGCCGGACCTGCAGGTCTGCGGGTGCCAAACGTCATTCCGTTATTACGACCATTCGTATGCCGTTGTTACCAGTCGATAGTATGGTGCAATTTATCACATGATACCTTAACATATATCCGGTTTAAGGTAGTTAGTACAGCAGTAGTTCCTATAATACAACACTACAGTACTACAATAATTTACCCATTACATACTTTTAGTGATTGTTTCACTTAAACTTTAATGTACAAACTATATTTTGTTAAATGATAGTTACACTTGGGAAATTACACACTTTTACAACAAATGAGCATACAAAATAGTTAAGCCTTGGTAGAAGGCTACTTTAATAGAAACTTTAGGTTTTTCTGAGAGATTCAAACTTGTACAAACACTTACAAACATCTATTTACATTTTACAAATTTACACTTGAGACATGTTCAAACGTTTTCGGATGACAAATACCGACACTAAAATACTTATGAACTCACCAGCGTAATGCTGATAAACTCTTTCAAAATAACTTGTATTCTCAGGTCATCAGTAGACAAGTACCGAGGCCAGCTTTTGAGAAGATGGAGCGCATCTAAGACTCGTCTTATTATTTTGATATACATTATTTTTGGTGTCTATACTGTACAGAACACGCTTGTATTAAAATTATATATTTAATGCAATGGATGATGTTGTTTTCTTATTTACATTTACTGTGTTGTTATATTTTACATGACGTCCTCTGCCCCAGAACGTTTCCACCATTCTTGGTTTTGGGGTGTGACAGTTTAGGATCGACTTAGTGCCAGATGCGGCCCCTATCGCCAAGGCACCGTACCGACTGGCACCGCCTGAGATGCAGGAGCTATCATTTCAGTTGCAGGAGCTGCTGGGCAAGCAGTTTATTTGTTCGACTAGTTCACCCTGGGGAGCACTGATCCTTTTCGTCAGGAAGAATGACGGTTCACACACGATGTGCATTGACTATAGGGAGTTAAACAAGTTAACGGTGAAGAACCGTTATCCACTCACGAGGATAGATGATCTTTTTTATCAGCTTTAGGGTGCTATTGGTTTTCCAAGATTGACTTGAGATCAGGATATAATCAGGTCAGGGAGAAGGAGGAGGACATGGAGAAGACCGCGTTTCGGACTCGTTATGGTCATTACGAATTCGTGGTGATGCCGTTTGGGCTCACCAGTGCGCCAGCGGTGTTCATGGATTTGATGAACCAAGTCTGCAGATGGATGCTCGATCGCTCGCTCATTGTGTTCATAGATGATATCTTGGTGTATTCGAAGACTCGAGAGCAGCATGAGGAGCATCTTAGGGATCTGATGGAGGTTCTGAGGCGAGAATGGTTGTATGCCAAGTTCTCAAAATGCGAGTTTTGGTTACAAGAGGTCCAGTTCCTCGGACATCTCGTTAACCAGGAGGATATTTTGATCGATCTGGCCAAGGTGGAGGCGGTAATGCAGTGGGAGACTCTGAAATCTTCCTCAAACATCAGGAGTTTCTTGGGTTTAGCAGGGTATTATCGGAGATTCATTCGTAATTTGTCCAAGATTATCGTACCCCTCACTCGTCTAATGAGGAAAGGGGTGGATTTTAGGTGGGGCCCTGAGCAGCAGAGGTTGTTTGAGGCCCTCTGGGAGTGTTTATGCGAGGCGCCGGTATTGACACTCCCCGAGGGATTGGAGGATTTTGTGGTATTTTGTGATGCATCCATCACAGGCTTGGGGGCAGTCGTCATGCAGAGAGGACGAGTGATAGCCTATGCATCGCGGTAGCTTAAGCCGCATGAGACGAGGTACCCCACGCATGATCTTGAGTTGGGAGCAGTTGTTTTCACTCTCAAGATTTTGAGGCACTATCTGTATGGGGTCCGTTGCATTATCTACACGGATCACAAGAGTTTGAGACACATCATGGATCAGCTAAACCTGAACATGAGGCAGCGCAGGTGGCTGGATGTGGTCAAGGACTATGATTGCGGGATCCTTTACTATCTAAATGTGGTTGCGGATGCTTTGAGCCGCAAGTCAACTGGGTCCACGACCCCAGCCAGGTGTATGAGGATAGCGGTGGATTCCCCACTGGTGGGTTTGATCAGGGATGCTCAGATTGAGGGCATAAGGCCAGAGAACTGGAAGTTAGAGAGGATTAAGGGCGAAAGAGCCTGGTTTGTTCAGGATATTCGCAGGTTTTTGACCCGTTATGGTCGAGTTTGGGTTCCGATGTTCGGAGGGGTCCGACAGATAGTGATGGAGGAGGCTCATAAGTCTTGTTTTTCGATTCACCTGGGAGCCACCAAGATGTACCGTGATTTGAGTTCGAGTTATTGGTGGTCTGACATGAAGCGAGATATCATTTGGTTTGTTTAGAGGTGCTTGACCTGTAGGATGGTCAAGGCCGAGCATCAGATGCCGCATGGTAAGCTACAGCATCTGGAGATTCCCATGTGGAAATGGGAACAGATCGCAATGGATTTCATCACGAAGTTGCCGAATATAGCAAGGGAGTTCGATGTTATATGGGTCATCGTAGATCGATTGACCAAGAGTGCCCATTTCCTAACCATACTGGAGAGTTCGTCGGCAGAGAAGTTGGCCGACCTGTATGTCAGAGAGATTGTTTCTCGCCATGGGGTTCCAGTTTCTATCGTTTCCAATGGAGATGTCAGGTTTACTTCCTGTTTTTAGCAGAAGTTCCACGAGGAACTGGGTACGAGACTGCATTTTAGTATGGCGTTCCATCCGCAGACTGATGGGTAGAGTGAGTGGACCATTCAGACCCTCGAGGATATGTTGAGGGCGTGTGTTATTAATTTTGGTGGGAGATGGGATTCCCACCTACCACTTACAGAATTCGCCTACAACAATAGTTATCATTCCAGTATTGGCGCCCCACCTTTCGAGCTGTTGTATGGGCAGAAGTATAGGACCCCAATCTACTGAGGCGAGGTTGGGCATAGAGTGATGGGTCGGATAGAGGTAGTTCTTTAAACTAATAAGATGATACAACAGATTAGACAGCGACTGCAGACCTCTTAGAGCCGGCAAAAAAGTTATGCCGACCAACGCCGATCTGAGTTGGAATTTTAGGTGGGTGACATGGTTCTTCTGAAGGTCTCACCCTAGAAGGGTGTGATCTGCTTCAGGAAGAGGGGAAAATTGGGTCCCCTTTACATTGGGCCATTCAGGGTTATAGCTAGGGTTGGCAGGGTGGCTTATAGGCTAGAGCTTCCGGAGGAGCATAGCCGGATTCACATCACATTTCATGTTTCACAATTGCGAAATGGCATTATGGACCAGGAGGCAGTGGTATCGTTGGATGACATTCAGGTTGATGAGCGCCTGAACTTGTTGGATTAGTGTCTAAGTCCATAACTATTTTGGTATGAACTTGACCCGATGGTGCATGGTCCTTTTGGGTTGCCTTCACCAAAGCAACTTGATAGGATGAATTATGGAGAGAGAGGATTAATTATGATTTATTAATATATTATGAGAATAATATATTAAAGGAGAATTCATATTGTTTAATTAATATTAGTCAAGAATTGATTGATAATTAATTTTGTGGCTAAAAGATATTAATTAAAGTTAAGGGACTGGAACTGTAATTATTGATGGGTTTTAGCCATAAGAACTTTCCTATGTGCGCATGCAAAACCCTAATGCTTGGATCTAGGCTTTCTAATCAAACATGCTTTAAATCCAAGACTTCTAATGACTATTTAGGTGTAATAACAATATTGAAACAGATCTAAAATCATACCTTTGAATTCCTTGTTGATCTTGTTGTCTTGGAGCTTCTAGAGTCACAATTGTCACTCCTCTAATGGCTTACAAACACCAAATAGCAAGGAGGATGATTTGAGAGAGAGGAGAGGGGAGGAATTCGGCCAGAGTATCTTTACTTCAGATGGGGTACCGAATTCTCTATCACATAGGGTCTATTTATACTTGTAGACTCCTTAAGGGTTACATCTTAAACCCTAATTGGATAACTTAGACTTTAAGTGATCCTAATCCTTACTTTGAATAACCCTTGGACGAATTTGAGGCTATCCCAAGCCCTATAATTCGTCCATCCTCTATCCAATAAGGATTTACAGCCTAAAGTGTAACTATCAAACAATTGACAGTTTATACCCTCTTATTTAATTAATCTCCTTAAGTCACCAAATTAATACTAATTAATCTATGACTTATATTAATCAAATAACTATATATTATTCTTTATATTATTCTCATAATATACTAATAATATTTACTCTCTCTTAATAAATCATCCTATCAAGTTGCTATGGTGAAGGCAACCCAAAAGGATCATGCACAATCGGGTCAAATACTTGCCTAATATAGTTGCAGCCTTAGACACTATTCCAACAGTCTCCCACTTGGATAAGTCTAGTAACTATATGCGTAGGTACATTCTGATTTGCAATCGTAGCTCTCAAAGATGCTGTCAAACTCTGATCTAATCAATCTTGTCCTTTAGATAAGGGATCGTACAGTCCTCTGTTAGATATCATGCTGACAATACTATGGAATAGTTAGTCTAGCATTTGGTTTCTCGATCTCCGATTTATTTGACATAGAACTTAATCGAACACATCAATTCAGTTCTGACCGGGCCCGGCACATAAGTCAAATCAAATCATCGAGCGGCTGAGATATCACTTTTCCCTTCTTAGGATAAAAGTTACAGATAAACATCGACTTATATGCATTTACTTATTCATTAACCAACTACACACAACAATGCGTTTTATAACATCGAGTTACCAATGTGTTTTCGCATTATCAATGTACAATCAATTAACCAATAACAAACCATATATCTAGGTTTTAAGACTATATGATATTATCATCTTGCGATCACCCATTTACTATCACATTCCATAAGGTGATTCCAGCAAGCGCGGGTTTGTTCCAATGCTCAAACCTAGTTCATAAGCACTCATAAACGTTGCAGCAATCTTTTGCTATGTCTAACACCATTTAGACACTCTACACACCTATTCATGACAATCTTCATTCATATCTACTTCCAACATATGAACGATTGTGGACTATTTGAATAATTCGATAAACTCAATTATTCTGGAAGTCAAAACATACAAAGTGAAACAATAGTTAAACAATTAACATAAGACAGTAACATTACTTATAAATAAAAACTCCTTTATTTAATCATCAAATGTTAATTACATTTATCTATTATACATTTCTAATACTATCTAATCTATGCTAATATCATCCTTCAGCCCAATACTCCTAGCATGCTGCAAATGCTTAACCCTACTCAGTCCCTTCGTAAGCGGATCTGCTGGGTTATCCTCCGATGATATTCTCTTCACTACGAGTTGTCCTTCTTCTACATGATGTCTAATGAAGTGATATTTTCTGTCGATATGTCGTGATCTACCATGATCTCTCGGTTCCTTGGTCAAGGCAGGCGCTCCTTCATTATCACAGAAAATCTCCATGGGCTCCTTTATGGCAGGTACAACTCCAAGATCTCCAATGAAGTTCTTTAGCCATATTACCTCCTTCGACGCTTCGCTCGCTGCGATGTACTCTGATTTGCACGTTGAATCGGCTACGGTTTCCTGCTTGGAACTCTTCCAAGTTATTGCTCCTCCATTCAGGGTAAAGACCCAGCCCGACTGCGAACGGTAGTTGTCCCTATCAGTCTGAAAACTGGCGTCACTATACCCTCGCACCTTCAATTCATCACTCCCTCCAAGGACTATGAACCATTCCTTCGTCCTGCGAAGGTACTTAAGGATATTCTTCACCGCAACCCAATGGGCTCTGCCTGGATTCCCTTGATATCTACTAACCGTGCTCAAAGCAAATTCTACATCAGGGCGAGTACAAGTCATAGCATACATGATTGAGCCAACTACGGAAGCGTATGGAACTCGGCTCATTTCAGCTATCTCGGCTTCGGTACTCGGACTTTGAGTCTTACTCAACTTGGCATTGCTTTGTATCGGTAATTCTCCCTTCTTCGAATTTTCCATACTAAAACATTTTAGCACCTTCTCTAAGTAAGTGTTTTGACTAAGTCCTATTAGTCTCTTACTTATTTCTCTTACTATCCTTATTCCCAAAATGTAGGAAGCCTCTGCGAGGTCCTTCATAGCGAAGCACTCCCGAGCCAGGACTTAACCTCCTGCAGAGTCGGGACGTCGCTTCCTATGAGTAATATATCATCGAAATATAGAACGAGAAATCTTACTATACTCACATTGGCTTTGACATATACACACGATTCATCTTCGCTTCGTACAAATCCAAACTCTTTGACTTTCTCATCGAAGCAAAGATTCCATCTGCGAGATGCTTGCTTTAGTCCATAAATGGACTTCTCAAGCTTACACACTCTATTCGAATGCTTCGGATCCACAAACCCTTCTGGCTGAGCCATGTAAACATCCTCAGCCAACATCCCGTTAAGGAAAGCGGTCTTGACATCCATTTGCCAAATCTCATAATCATGAAATGCGGTAATAGCTAGCATCACTCTAATAGATTTTATCTTCGCAACTGGTGAGAAGGTCTCTCCATAGTCAACTCCGGGAGTTTGAGTAAAGCCCTTCGCAACTAATCGCGCTTTATATGTGTGTACCTTTCCATCCACGTCGGTCTTCTTCTTGAAGATCCATTTGCACCCAACGGTCTTACGTCCGGGCACATTATCAACCAAATTCCAAACTTGGTTATCATACATGGATTGGATCTCGCTATCCATTGCCTCTTTCCATTTCGCAGACTCCGGGCCTGCCATGGCTTCCTTATAGCTATTAGGTTCATCAAGGTTTATTAGTGTACTATCACTAATATACGTGTCCCCTTCGGTAGTAATATGAAAACCATACAACTGGGGTTGAAACCAAACTCTTTCGGAACATCTAAGAGGTAATGATATTTTAATTGGTTCAACCGGAGTTTCCTCCTCGGGTTGAGTGCCAGCGGTTGAGGTTCCTTCATCTATCGACTCTTGAATCTCTTCAAGATCGATTTGCCTCCCACTGTCTCCTTGGCCTATGAGTTCTCTCTCTCTCTCAGAAAACTCCTCTCCTCGCAACAAAGAGAACATTGTCCTTCGGTCTATAGAAGAGATATCCAAAGGATTTCTGGGGGTAGCCGATGAAAATCCATCGCTCACTACGAGGTTCGAGCTTGTCGTGAGTATCTCGTCTTACGAAAGCCTCGCAACCCCAAACCTTGATATCTGCTAACGAAGGAGCTTTCCCCGTCCACATCTCGTGAGGTGTTTTGGCAACCTTCTTAGTAGGGACTCGGTTAAGGATATGGGCGGCAGTCTCTAAGGCATACCCCCAAAAAGAGATAGATAGTGAAGCACAACTCATCATAGAGCGAACCATGTCCTACAAGGTTCGATTACGCCTTTCTGCCACACCATTCAATTGTGGTGTCCTAGGTGGCGTCAATTGTGAAACTATTCCACAATCCTTGAGATAATCGTGGAATTCAAGACTTAGGTACTCTCCTCCTCGATCGGATTGAAGCATCTTGATCTTCCTGCCCAATTGATTCTCCACTTCATTCTTAAACTCTTTGAACTTTTCAAAAGTTTCTGACTTTTGCTTGATTAAGTAGATATACCCATATCTACTATAGTCATCGGTAAAAGTCACGTAGAAGCGGTTACCATCCTTCGTGGTTGATCTAAACGGTCCACACACATCGGTATGTATGAGGTCCAATAGACCCTCACCCCTTTCGCACGTACCAGCGAAGGGTGACTTAGTTATCTTTCCAAGTAAACAAGACTCGCATGTGTCATCTTCCCTAAGATCGAATGACTCCAACACTCCATCCTTTTGGAGTTGGGCTATGCATTTCTTGTTGACATGTCCAAGACGACAATTCCATAAGGATGCTTTATCCATACTATTGGAAGAATCCAAGTACAACACATCATTTCCTAAGTTATCAACAATCATAACAGTTTCATAAATTCCATTACATGGTATAGCTTCAAAGTAAAAGACACCATTTAGATAAGCTAAAATAGAACCATTCTCATTATTAAAAGAAAATCTAAAACCTTGTCTAAACATACCATGAAAAGAAATGATGTTTCTAGCCATTTCTGGCGAATAGCAACAATTGTTCAAATCTAAAGATAAACTATTCCTAAGCACTAAAGAATACACTCCAATCTTGGTCACAGGCGACGATCTTCTGTTCCCCATGATTAGATTTATTCTTCCATGCTCCACGTCTCTACTTCTTCTTAGTCCCTACACATTATAACAAATGTGATAACCACAACTGGTATCAAGAACCCAAGAAGTATTGTGGGAATCATTAGATTTAATTGTATATATACCTGCGAAAGATGGCTTGATCTTTCCTTCCTTGATGGCTTGCAGGTACTCCGGGCAGCTTCTCTTCCAATGTCCTATCTTATGGCAGTGGTGGCACTCTGCCTCCTTCGGATTAGAGCAGGGCTTAGCGGGATCAACTTTGGTCCCACTAGAAGAGGCACCATCTCGGGCTTTCACCTTTCGATGGTTCTTTGACGAAGCCTTCCTCTTCTTTCCCTTTCCTTGTCCAATTGCCAAGACAGGAGCAGCGGGCGGATTGGGAGTTGGTGCAACAGACTTATCCTTGAAGTTGCTCTCAGCGACCCTCAAGAGACCTTGGAGTTTTCTTAGGGTGACCCCTTCCTTGTTCATGTGATAGGTCATCCTAAATTGATTGTAGCTCGGAGGCAAAGAGTGAAGCACCATGTCGATTGCCAAGTCTTCCCCAAAGTCAACATTTAACTTGCGAAGGCGGTCGACATACCTTTGCATCTTTTGTAAGTGCACGGTAAGAGATTCTCCATGACCCATCTTAGCGGAAATCATGTTAGTGAAAATCTCATAACGCTCTTGTCTCGCGTTTTGATGGTATCGCTCCAATAAGTCTTGATGCATTTTGTACGGATACATGTCCTCGTAGGACTTTTAGAATTCGGAGTTCATAGTCGCGATCATGATGCAACGCACTTTCGTTGCATCACGCTCGTGAGTTTCGAAAGCGGTGATTTCGACGGGAGTAGCGATTTCGGGGTTGATTTTCTCGAGCTTCTCATCGAGGACATACTCCTTATCCTCATAGCGAGCAATCGTGCGAATGTATCGTATCCATTCGCTAAAGTTCGTTCCATCAAAGGTGACCTTTTGACAAAGGCTCATCAAAGTGAAAGAACTCGCAGCAGCATTGTTGGCGTTCGACATCTATAATTAGAAACGACAAAGATAGATTAGAATATGAATCCCTAATATTCACCCAATAAGAAATTAGGGCTAGGATCCAACAACAATATTTACACATTAGAAAAGGGATGCCGTAATCTAATATGCAAACAATTTGAAGGTAAGTGAATGACGATTCACTAATTCTCCACCATGAAAAACATAACTTTAAGTCCTAAATGTATTGAGAATTCCTAGGTTCGGATGAGATTCATTGAAACTTTTCAATGGCATCTTTAAATCTCGATATGCCCCTCTCGTTTGTGACTGGGATACTGACGATCACAAAGCGGGTGTGAATTACCATGCAAATTCACATGGTGCCTTCATTGTAACGATCACCTATTCGATGTACCGGTAAACCACACACGCTCCATCGAACTATGATAAAAAATGAATCACCCTTTGCCACCTTCGCTTAGAACCAATTAGTGTGCCGGTAAACCACACACTAAGGTGAATTACCATGCAAATTCACATGGTGTGAATTACCATGCAAATTCACATGGTGGGTGTGAATTACCATGCAAATTCACATGGTGCCTTCATTGTAACGATCACCTATTCGATGTACCGGTAAACCATACACGCTCCATCGAACTATAATAAAAAATGAATCACCCTTTGCCACCTTCGCTTAGAACCAATTAGTGTGCCGGTAAACCACACACGCTCCACTAACTTCTTAGCAAGGTGCAAAGTGTAATTTCATGGGATTGCATCAATTCACTTTTCCTAAAGTAACTAAGATTGGGAATTTTAATAAAACATGTAGTTACTTTGTATTTCTTATTATACTTTTAATGAGAGGATGAGGTTTCCCTATCCTACCCGTTCGGCTAACGACCCTCCACCAATCAAGCGAGCGGTGGGTATGAGTGTACACCCATTAAGCGCCATTTTATAGGCTGCAACCTTATACCCACCTTATAGACCGACTTCGTGAATGACGCCTATTAACGGTAAGACTAGCATTTAAGTTATACATATATATATATATATATATATATATATATATATATATATATATATATATATATATATATATATATATATTAATCTTGTAATATTATATTAGTATAGGGTTGTATTTTAAACTTGTAAAATTCTAGGGTTTGAAATTTAAATTGTCTAAATTAAACTTTTAATCACAAAATATAAATTTCAAAACTTGAGAACAAGTTTTATACATTTAAAACATAAAGGAACAAATAACAAATAATCAAAATCACATAATTATCTATATTTGATTAATAATTATCATATAAGGAAATCAAATACTTTATTAATTGATAATTATCTTCAATTAGATCAAAAATATAGTCATATATATCACAAAATCGAATTAGGGTTGATCTAATATGATTAAGGTAAGTTTCCATCAGATAAACATGAAAAAATCCCGTTTTTGGCTAATCCTGATGCTCGGACTCGCCGAGTCAGGCCAACTCGTCGAGTCCACTTTGGAACGCGCCAAGTCCATGACTCAGAAACATAAAAATCGAATTTTTTAGTTTAGTTTCATACAATCAAGCAACAATTCAATGAAAACCAAGCTAGGCTCTGATACCACTGATGGGTTTTAGCCATAAGAACTTTCCTATGTGCGCATGCAAAACCCTAATGCTTGGATCTAGGCTTTCTAATCAAACATGCTTTAAATCCAAGACTTCTAATGACTATTTAGGTGTAATAACAATATTGAAACAAATCTAGAATCATACCTTTGAATTCCTTGTTGATCTTGTTGTCTTGGAGCTTCTAGAGTCACAATTGTCACTCCTCTAATGGCTTACAAACACCAAATAGCAAAGAGGATGATTTGAGAGAGAAGAGAGGGGAGGAATTCGGCCAAAGTATCTTTACTTCAGATGGGGTACTGAATTCTCTATCCCATAGGGTCTATTGATACTTGTAGACTCCTTAAGGGTTACAACTTAAACCCTAATTGGATAACTTAGACTTTAAGTGATCCTAATCCTTACTTTGGATAACCCTTGGACGAATTTGAGGCTATCCCAAGCCCTAGAATTCGTCCATCCTCTATCCAATAAGGATTTACAGTCTAAAGTGTAACTATCAAACAATTGACAGTTTATACCCTCTTATTTAATTAATCTCCTTAAGTCACCAAATTAATACTAATTAATCTATGACTTATATTAATCAAATAACTATATATTATTCTTTATATTATTCTCATAATATACTAATAATATTTACTCTCTCTTAATAAATCATCCTATCAAGTTGCTATGGTGAAGGCAACCCAAAAGGACCATGCACAATTGGGTTAAATACTTGCCTAATATAGTTGCAGCCTTAGACACTATTCCAACAATTACAAGATAATTGCATTTAGGCTATGGATTACTTAATAATATATAATTTGGACTAATTCTATGGGGAAGCCCATTAGAAATCGTCCAAGAGATATACCAAAGGAATCCATGGGCTGCTTAGGGCTTAAGCAATCGGATTAGGGTTTCCTAGTTTAAAACCCTAATAGCCTACATGTATAAATAGCACCTTTAATCCCCAAAAACAGGATTATGAGATCCTCTAGGGTTTTGGACGATTTTGGGCAGCCTCCACTCTCCTTTTTCTTCATCCTCTTGCTCTTGGTGTTTATGAACCATTAGAGGAGTAACATTTGTGACTCTAAGTTTTCCAAAGTCATTACAAGGAGGAATTGTGATTGTTATTGCTACATAACAATCAAGGTAATATCTTAAACCCATTATTATGTTAATATCGATTATCATATGCTAGAATGAGGGTTTATAGTCTTGGATGAATTGCATGCACAATAGAGAAACCTAGATCCAAACATTAGGGTTTGTATGAGCACATAGGATGTTCTTATGGCCAAAACCCAACAGTGGTATCAGAGCCTTGATTGGTTTCTATTGTATTGATGCCTAGTATATTCATTCTTGTTACAAAAAAATCGATTTTTTGGCCCCCTGACTGATGAACTCGACAAGTTCCAATGTGGACTCGGCGAGTCCATAGAGGAACTCGGTGAGTTCGAGCGTCAGTTAGGCGGATTTTCAGGATTTTTACCTATTTTGACTTAGGATAATTTCTATAATTGTTTAAAATTAATAAAATACGAATTTTATTGATTCCTTGTGATTATCTTTGTCAAAATAAAAGATTTTGGTCATCTAATTAGATAATTGTTACCTTATTTGATAAATGTTAAATTATTTGAATTACTTGATCATTATTTTGCAAGAATTTGAACTAGATCTTATTAGATAACCACCCATTAATTGTTAATTGCCTTATTTGAATTATGCAATCTAGAATATTCTTAACAAAGTTTGGAAAAGTTTCAAATTAATCCCTTTAGGTTTTATAGTTTGAATTTGAACTTAAAAGTTTTGTTTTTGAAATTTAAATAGTTAAAACCCAAATGTTTCAAAAACTTGCCCTCAAGTTTTTGAATTTAAATGTTGATTAAAAGTTAATTTAGAAATGTTAAATTCTTAAACCCTAGTATTGTTTTAAAAAGTTCAAATCACACCCTTATGGTTTTATTAATTAATTAAATTGTATAATTAAAGGAGATTTAATAAATCCATAAAGTTTTGGTTTACAACTTAATTAAATTAACATTATAATTATTAAATTTGACAACCTATTATTTTAAAAGTGTAAAATACACCCTATACTATATATAACATTAAAAGTCTAACATTATATATATGTATGAGTAAAAGTCAGTCTTACCGTTAGTAGGCCTCATTCACGAAACTGGTCTATAAGGGGTGTTTAAGGAAATTGCCTATAAAATGGCGATTGAATGGGTATCCACTCTTACCCACCGCACTCTTGACTAGTGGAGGGTCATTATCCGAACGGGTAGGATAGGAAAAAAACCTTCTATTATAAGTATAATGAAGTACAAAAGTAACTAAATGTTTTTTACAAATTCCTAATCTTAGTTACTTTATGCAAAAGTGAATTGATGCAATTCCATGAAGTTACACTTTGTGCCCTTGCGAAGACATTAGTGGAGCATGTGTGGTTTACTGGCACACTAAATGGTTCTAAGCAAAGGTAGAAAAGGGTGACTCAATGTTTGTCATAGTTCGATGGAGCGTGTGTGGTTTACCGGCACATCGAATAGGTGACCGTAACATGTGAGGGCACCATGTAAGTTTGCATGGTTATTCACACCCTCTTTGTGATCCTCGGCATCCCAATCACAAACAAGAGGGGCATATCGAGATTTAAACATGCCATTGAAAAATTCAATGAGTCTCAAAGGATCTAGGAGTTTTCATAGATTTAAAACTTAAATTTGTTTTTCGTTTTTCATGGTGGAAAATTAGTGAATCGTCATTCAGTTACCTTCAAATATTCTGCAACAAGATTATGGCATACCTTTTCTAGGTTGTAGCGTATTGTGTTGGGTCCTAGCCTTAATATCACATTTGGGTGATTTATTAAGGACTCAATCTATCAACTAACTTGAATTTATGTTTTCTCCCATTTTGTAGATGTCAAAGTTCGACAACTATGGTCTTCCCAAATCCCGTGGAACAAGCTTTCAACATGAAGATGATATTCCACAATTCGATCGAGTAACAAGAAATCATGCTTCACTTCCTCCTCCTCCCGTTGTTCTCCCTAACCCACAAGATCGAAGAATTGAAAAGTTCAATGTTACTAAAGCCCTATTGGAAACGAAACATGAAGATGGTAAACCTGTGTGTGCCCACATTCTAGGAATGAAATCACACATTGATAGGTTGATAATATTGGGTGCATCATTCCCTGGTGAGTTGGCTGCAGGCTGGTTTCTACAATCACTCCTTCAATTATATAATGAGTTCAAAAGAAAGTATTATATGATGGATCATGACACAAACCTCATTGACCTAACTTACATGCTCATTGTTGCTGAATCAGAAATGGTTTGGCAAAGCAATGGAGCATATTTGTTAGGAAAGTCAACCAACTATGCTTCCGAGGACGTTCTAGGAGAACCGACCAGTGTTTGCTGCGAAGAGAATGGGTGTTGGATACAAGTCTGCCCTAAGAGCCTGAAGAGTCCATAAGATGGGAGAGTCAAAGAGTATGGTTGTACTTCAGGTAAAATCCACTATCTAACTCGATTAAGTTCATATTCGTTGATTCTTAATACATAATGTGATAAGGTTCCATTTGAATGTTTTGCAGGATCGATGAAAAGAGAGGAAGCTTGATGAAATAGCAAGATGAATCTAATCACGAAAACATGGATTCGAAGATTAGATTTTGAGCCTAGATAGAGTTGTTAGGAATATTTATTACATAGTTTTTCAGTTGATTTTGCATTGTAAGGACAAATGTTTTCCGCTGCTTTTATAAATAAAATAAATTTTTTTTGACGTGTTTATTTATTTATTTCCTTGAAATGAAATCGTTATGAAAAATTGATGTTCATATATTTACAACAAATGGATGTGATTCTTAATTATGTTGTTTGTGGAAATGTCAAGAATTTACCAAATAGGGAAAGTTTATCATCGCCCAAGTTTCTATTGGATAGAGATTTGGAATCGTACAACAAGAATTGTATGATGAATGAATAAACTTTCACATTTAGAAATTACACTAATTCGTTGACAAAGTGACAAGTGAAGGACTAGGAGATCGAGTACACAAGGTTATGTGTTGATCAAGTCCACCACAAGAGTAACAAAGATATTCGTCATGATTTACTAAAAGTTTAGCAAATATGATTACACTTATAAGATTAAGTGTAATTCTGAATTGACTGTAAAAGTTTAAATCAATAAGCAGAACGAATAAGAAGAATCAAGTAGGCAGAAAGATAAAAGTTTCTCTATTCTAAGAAGAAGGGAGAGTACCTTTTATTATGTTTTATGATAGGTCTTAATGATTAAGAACCATATCTCAGTTGATCCTCTAAGTAAGTCTTAGTACAATTGTATGTCTAAGAAGAGGAATCAAGAATTGAAGAAATGGTTAAATCAAGAAGTCAATCACACTTCGTTCCAAAACAAGTCTTAAAGTTAAGATTGTGACATTGAGTGCAAGTCTTAAGAAGGTTTATAACACTCATCAAATGTAGAATATGGAAAAAGTTTTTCTTATTCTTGCACATTTGAAATTAGAAATTTGTGATGTCTTGGATAAGACGAAGACCAACTAGGACCAATTTTGTGAAGTGTTTTTATAATAAAAAAAAACCACACTAACTCTTGAGTATTTGGTTGTCAAGAAATGTTTTATTGACAAGAGAATCTTATATGTCAAGGAGTCAGTGGGAGTCTTAATTGTCTTGAAAGGTTTCAAGAACAAATCAAAATAAACCTTATCTAACATCACTAGCACACAACTTGAGGTTTATAACCTATCGTGTTGATGTTATTTTGTTTTTGTGCCATTCCAATTGAGTTAATTATGCATGTGAGTTCTATGAGTTCTCATTTGAATGCATAAAAGGCAAGGACCTTAGTCAATGAAAAGTACATTGATAGGAAAGGGTGAGCTGCTTAACTGCTTGGAAGACATGGTGGGAAGCTGTGTTACTATAAGGCAAGAAATCAAGATTGAGAATGTTCGGTCCATATGAGTTTGGATTTGTCGCAAACTTTGGTTTTGACAAATTCAAATGGATAGGAACACACACATACACCATTAAATCTAAGTCTCATAAGATTCCCTCCTTCATGAAAATGACTGTGAGGAAATGCTTTCACTAAGAGAGATTTTAAGAAGACAGCAATTGCAAAATTGTATTCTCGAATTCGATTATGGTTACGGTATCCCTTTCCATGATTCGAATTGTGAGATTTGGCAATTAGTGTTAATTGTTTAGACACACATATGAGTTATCTAAGGCAAAGGTGTATAAGTTTGAGAAGCCTTGATAAAGGATTATCATAGCATTAGGTATTAGAAACATAAACTTAAGAAATTCAATAAGTATTGTTTTTTTTTCTTGAAGTTAAGTTGTTTTCTGTATACATGTCAAAGCTAGTGGGAGCATAAGTGTTATGTTTATTATAATCATCATGATAGTGTGAGCATAAATGTTATGATTGTATGATTATTAAGGCAAGTATTGCAAGTTAGCAATATTAATTATAGAAAACAAGAGTCATACTTTGCAAAGTTGTAAGGGTTGAATAGTTGTTTTGCTATAATTAAGGGAGAGAATATTATGCTTCGGCTCAAAACTAAAGGTTTAGGTTGTGGAATGTTAATAAATTTAGTCAAGGATACACAGTGTGTTCTTAAATTTCGATTATGATTACGGGATTCCTCTTCATAATTCGAATTATGAGAACATAGTGAATAGAATATTATGGCAGAAGATTGATAAAGTATCAGATCTTTATGTAAGACATTATGAATTGTGTCCCATACACTTCGGGTATAGGATCGATTGCAAATACTATAATATTTTACCATTCTAAAATTTTCCAAATGTCTAGCGCATTTAGAGGGAAAAAGGACAAGAATCGGTTTTTTACTAAGATAATTAAACAACTATCAAAGGACAATCCAATGTTCGCCGAGGATTGGTCGCCTGTGAGTAGTTGGAAGTATAGTATTGGATGGAGTATATCAACATTATTATGAATAGATAAGATTATATTAAGAATAAGTTGTCATATGGTAAGTATGGAAAGGTTTCCACATAGGGAGTTAGATATTGAGAATCTATGTCTAGATTAGAAACTTTATGCAAAAGGATGTTCAAAGAAATGTACTTTGTGTGACAACCGTCAAATTTGGGTCAAGTCAAAGTCAACTAAAGTCAGCAAGTCAAACCATTTGACTCAATTTGCCCATGAGTACTAAGATTCACACTAAGAAACTTCTACATAACTTCTATTCTAGTGAGAAATCATAAAACAAAAAGTGCGAACATCTAGATTCCTTAACCTAAAACTGTAGTACGTGGCGAGCCAAACCGATAAAGCAATGATGCATACTCATCGGGAGTGTGTAAGATCCTTAAACAAGGCTTAACAGGGTTTACAAACCATGCATTGCGATGCCAGACACTCACAATTGTCACACATGGATCCTCTCTCAATCGTTTTCACTCTATCTCTCTCTATGTCAAATCTCTCCAAGAATGTCGAATCCCTCTCAAATCCCTCTAAGTATGTGAAATCTCTCTCAAATATCTCTCTGTATTAGAAATCTCTCCAAGAGTGTCAAATCTTTCCCAAATCCCTCTAAGTATGTGAAATCTCTCTTAAATATCTCTCTGTATGAGAAATCTCTCCAAGAATGTCAAATCTCTCCCAAATCTCTCCAATTATGTGAAATCTCTCTCAAATATCTCACTGTATGAGAAATCTCTCCAAGAATGTCAAATCTCTCCCAAATCTCTCCAAGTATGTGAAAACTCTCGCAAATATCTCTGTGTATGAGAAATCTTTCCAAGAATGTCAAATCTCTCCAAGTGTGAGAAATCTCTCCCAAATCTCTCTCAAAAGTTTCCCGTAACTTGTTGGAATCATTCGGGTCATTCCGACCCTTAACCGGGTCAAAAACGGCTTAAAACGGGGTAAAAACGAGAAAAATGGACATTAGGAACCGAAACCTCTCTAGAAGAGAGAAGCCTCTTAGGACCCGAAGGTCCTCTTAGGGACCAAGAGCAAGGAGGAGCCGAACCCTCCTGAGCCGAAGGTCCTCTCAGGGCCGAACCTCGCCCAGGAGGAACCGAACCCGAGAGCAAGGAACCGAAACCGAACCGAAGGTACTGTTCACTAACCGAACCGAAGGTACTGTTCACTAACCGAACCGAAGGTACTGTTCACTACTGTTCACTACAGTCCGTTCGGTTCTGACTTCTCGCCTTTCATCGCCGGACCGAACCCTCGCCTTCGCCTCTCACTTCCGGTTCGCGCCTTCTCGTTTCTCACCTCCTCGCCCCTTCGTTTCCCTCTGTTCGTTTCTGGCTACAAACCTCAGCATGGACCGAGTCTCGGCCTAGGGACCGAACCTCGGCCTAGGACCGAGAGGTCTCGCTGGGAACTCATTTTCTCCCGGTTTTCGCGTAGTTTTGCGTTTAAGGCCCGTTTTTAATTATTTTAACACGGGATTTTCACCCAAAATCATATTTTAACATAATAAACCCTAAATATTCACAATTTAATCATATTTTCATAAAAATCTTTATTTAAATAATGAAAGCAAGTGGGTAAAGTACAAAGAGGTGGAGTGTTGACTTTGCTTTACCTTATGACACAAGCAACCACTCCCACACCCACTCTATGACCAGCCACACCTCCCCACCTTACCTAGGTCACATCAATGTCCTTTCCACTCAATTATCACTCTTTCCCACGTTTTTGAGAGCTGAATATTCATCCTCTCTCCTCACTTCTCTCATTTGCTCTCATTTCACAAGAAGATCAAACTCTTTCCTCTCTCACTTTCTCTCTCTATAAATTCGAGATTCAAGGGCTGATCTTGAGTTTTTCCTCCACATTTGGTAAGCATAATCCATTCTCTTTATGATTATCTCACTTATTTCCACTCAAATCATGGATATCTTACACAAACTCCATTATATTTATGTTAGAGCTTCGAATCTTCAAGTGATTCTTCAAGTGTTCTTGGGTTGAACACTTCTCTTCTTCAACACTTATCTACTGAAATCACTCAAGGTGAGTTCATACCCCTACATTTTCATGTTTTCTCAAGTTTTCAGGGGGGGAATACAAGTTAAAACACTAAGAACATAACTAAATTTTTCTAACAGCCTTCATCAGAAAAGTTCAACTCCATTCACGGACTGTTTTGGGCATCTTAAACATTTTTGTTTTCAAAAATGTACAAGGTGCAAATAGTTCACGTTTTTAGCTTTAAAATGGCTACTTGCACATCTCCATACGATTGTTCTACAATTTATGGTGATTTTTACAAAACTGCCTATCATTTCAAACAACAATCCGGACCAGTCTGTGATTTTGGACTTTTTCACCCAAGTTGGAGGTCATTAAAAATAGTGATAAAAATTATGAGTAAACTAGACACGTTTTGTGAACTCTCAGAATTTACGGATCTAGTTTTCGACTTCGTATGATTTTTCTATGATTTTTCCAAAAACAGGGCAGAATGGCTAAAGTTAGCCAACAGCATGTAAATATCATAACACATTGTATTATGTTGAGCAAAGTGTATAATCATAAGTTTTAATATTTGAATGTGTTTCCTTGTTAGTTTATCATTATGAACTGAAACTAAGACATTCATATTAAATATTATTCATTCATTTTGGAACACGTATTATTTAACTATAAAAAGTATAGTTTGAATATATTTATAACACTAATACATTTCCATAAAAGGGTTCATACATATTACATACATTTTAGATAAACTATAATAGATATAGTTTATGATACATCACTCAACGCACTCGTACAAAAAGGGTACATTCATACAAGAAAGATTTATATTCACACACATTTCATGTAAATTTGTTAATCTATAGTTTGATAAATTCACAACACTAATACATTTCCATAAAAGAGTTCATACATATTACATACATTTTAGATAAACTATAATAGGTATAGTTTATGATACATCACTCAACGCACTCGTACAAGAAGGGTACATTCATACACGAAATATTTATATTCACACACATTTCACGTAAACTTGTTAACCTATATTGTGAGACTCTCTCTCTCTCTCCTCGTACGTTCGAGTGCGGGATATAATTCCTGGTAGTTATAATCAGAATCTCCTTGAGGGAGAACGTGATACTTGTATATAGATCTATATTAGGTTTGACACCCCACACCTTGCTGCTAGCTACAGTTGGACCTGCAGGTCTATGGGTGACAAATGTCATTTTATTTTTCGCGACATTGAGAACGTCGTGGCAGGTTCACATAGTCATAGTATGATTATAGCGACTCACATAGGGATATAACAATCCATAAGTTTACGGGATTTTATTTTTAAAACCTAAACGAGTTTTATGTCGATTTAAAATCACCTTTTTATCTCTATGAGTACAGATATTACTGTAAACTTTTGGTTTTGGTAGTTACAACTACACATCATTTGAAATCACATTTATACTTTTAAGTATGGTCAATACTTGTTATTTCTCGGTCCTCTAATTTAGGACTACATATATATAAAGTATTAACGAACATGAGAACATACAGAAATTTCATTTAATTCAAACGCGTCCATGTCCATTTAAGTGCATAATATTTTCTATTAATAAGAAAGGTTACTTATACATTTTGGTCTTCAGTCACAAGACTACATTACGCAGATTTTAAAGAAAATATCGGGTTTTCTGGATACATATTCTAACGCTTTTACAAGGAAAACGATTTACTTTTCCAACGAAATCTCTTATGAACTCACCAACCTTTGTGTTGACACTTTTCAAAACTACTTGTATTCTCAGGAATTCAGTGAAAACAGGAAATCAACAACGTTTTGAGGATGGGACGATAAATCGTCAAACAGTTCATTTTGTATTATAATGTAATTGATGTGAATCATGTAAACATGTGCTTTGATGTAACGTTTTCAATTATATTTGTATCGGTTGTATTTACTTTGAGCACTATTATACTCATTGTTGTGATACTCTACATGAAGTCCTCCACCCCCGGACGTTTCCGCCATTCTTGGTTTGGGGGTGTGACACTTTGAGTGAGAGAAATCACATCTATGGAATTGTCTTGTAATAATCTTCGATAGAGGACTTTGTAATTTCATTGGCAATAGTCATTGTGACTTTAGTGCAGTGACATTACGAAATGATCATTGCATAAAATGTTAGAATCTAATATATTCTATAAGTGGTAAAAATTTGATATTCTTACACTTGTGATAAGGATTGGGAGTTGTGGAATGAGTATGATTGGAAATGTGTTCATTTGATTTATTTCACAAAGTAAGAACCATAGGTAAACATTATGTGCATGCTGAGATCATGGGACAAGTGTTGTAATTTAAGTAAGAAGTTGATTACCCGAAACAACAAATAATGAGTAATCGATATGGTGATAAATAAAAGGTGTTTTATTTATACTCAAAAGGCTTGAGGCCATATGGGATTAGTATTATTCTTGTGTTTCACTTTGCATGTTTTGACTTCCTGAATAATTTAATTGGTTAAGAACAGTCAAATTATTCAAACGGGCCACAGTCGTTCATATGTTGGAAGTAGGTATGAATGAAGACTGTCGTGAATTGGTGTGTGGATTGTCTAAAGAGTATTAGACATAAGAAAATGTTTGCTGCAACGTTCATGAGTGCTTATGAATATGATTTGAGCATTGGATTAAACCCACGCTCACTTGGATCACTTCATGGATTTTATCACGACTGATTTGTGAGGCGATAACATCTTATATTCTTGAAACCGAGATGTGTGAGTTGTATCTTGCAAATCGGTTGCACATTGATAATATGTAAACGCACCAGTAACTTGGTGTCGTAAAACATATTGTTGTGTGTGATTCAGTAAGTGAGTGCAAGCGAACATTGAGTCAAAGTTTATCCATTCCTTTTATCCAAAGTAGGATAAAAGCGATATCTTTGGGCCCCTCGATGATTTAGTGATGAAAAACGTAAATGCTCGGCCGGGCTAGGGCTAATTTGATTTGTTCAATTAGTCAGTCATCATAAATCGGAAGTAGGGAAATAGTATAGAGAGAATGATTAGAATTCATTTCTTATATCTATACGATATCTAGAATAGAGGAATATGTGATCCCTTATCTAAAGAACACACGTATCTGATAAGATCAGAGTAGATAGCGGCTTTAGAAATCTACGATTGCAGATCAGGATCTGAAGTCATACGCGGAATAGTTATTAGACTTATCCAAGTGGTAAACTGTTGGATTAGTGTCTAAGTCCATAACTATTTTGGTATGAACTTGACCCGATGGTGCATGGTCCTTTTGGGTTGCCTTCACCAAGGCAACTTGATAGGATGAATTATGGAGAGAGAGGATTAATTATGATTTATTAATATATTATGAGAATAATATATTAAAGGAGAAATCATATTGTTTAATTAATATTAGTCAAGAATTGATTGATAATTAATAATTAAAGTTAAGGGAATGGAACTGTAATTATAAGATAATTGCATTTGGGCTATGGATTACTTAATAATATATAATTTGGACTAATTCTATGGGGAAGCCCATTAGAAATCGTCCAAGAGAGATACCAAAGGAATCCATGGGCTGCTTAGGGCTTAAGCAGTCAGATTAGGGTTTCCTAGTTTAAAACCCTAATAGCCTACATGTATAAATAGCACCCTTAAGCCCCAAAAACAGGATGATGAGATCCTCTAGGGTTTTGGACAATTTTGGGCCGCCTCCACTCTCCTTGTTCTTCATCCTCTTGCTCTTGGTGTTTGTAAACCATTAGAGGAGTGACATTTGTGACTTTAAGATTTCTAAAGTCATTACAAGGAGGAATTGTGATTGTTATTGCTACATAACAATCAAGGTAATATCTTAAACCCATTATTATGTTAATATTGATTATCATATGCTAGAATTAGGGTTTATAGTCTTGGATGAATTGCATGTACAATAAAGAAACCTAGATCCAAGCATTAGGGTTTGTATGAGCACATAGAATGTTCTTATGGCCAAAACCCAACAGAACTATGTGGAGAGGCCTATGGATATTTTGGAAAGGAAGAAGAAGATTATGTGGAAAAAGGAAATACCTTTAGTAAAGGTACAGTGGGAACATCGGAAAGGATCCGAGTGGACATGGGAGCCGGAGCCGGAGATGCGCGAGCATTACCCGACATTGTTTATTCCAGCGGACTTCGAGGGCGAAGTCTAGTTTAAGTGGGGGATAGTTGTAACACTCCTGATTCTTAGTTATTGCTTAAATAAGATTTATTGGGTTCAACTCTACTCAACGAGTTGGTTGACCTACTCATCGAGTAGCAGGGCGGTGGGATCGCGTTTTAAGTGACCTACTCGATGAGTCCATGTTAGGACTCAGCGAGTCGCAGCTGGCAGTGGAAACCCTAAATCCCGGGGTTTGCACCTCTATTTAATGGAGCCTTAGCCTCCTTTGGCCTCTTTGCAGTCTTTGAGAACCCCCTTAAAACCCTAATTCGTGTGTGTGCCTTGGTGTGGTGTTGAAGCTTGGAAAAGAGGATCTTGGAGGAAGAAATCTAAGAGTGCAAAGGAAATTGAAGCAAAGAAGGAGTGGGAGGCCGGATTTACCTCAACTAACATCCTTTGGAGGTATCAAAGTTCCATTTTTACTTCCCTTTTTCCCTTTTGTTGAGTTTCTAAGGGTTTTATGGATTTTCAAGCTGGTATGATGAACTATGGGCTAGATCTAAAGTTGTAACTTCAGAGCTAGACCCTCCTTGGATTCTAGAAGCATAAAGTCACAGTCTTGGTTGTGATTTAGGTCCCTCTTGAGCATGAAGTTCCATTAAGAACTTCAAATAGATATTTGTAGCCTTTAAGGCCATGCATGCACGTAAAGTTTGCAAGTTTATGTGATAAGCATGCCCTAGAAGCTTGGATCTGTGATTTGGAGTCGTTACATGGCTCAAAACAAGTCTGTATGGAAAGAGGACTGAATGGACTCGGCGAGTCGCAAAGTTGAGTCGGCCAGTCACATGAAGGTGGTCGTGAACTCAATGAGTTGGATGAACAACTCGAAGAGTCCGATGAAGATCGTCATAAGACTCGACGAGTTGAAGAGCAACTTGGCGAGTTGGATGAGTTTTTGGATATGTATGAGTGTGTATTCATCGAGTTGCAAGGAGGGAACTCGACGGGTGGCCTTAAAGTTTGATCAAGAAGCGAAGGAATTCGACGAGTCAGTCCGATTACTCACGAGTTAGTATGTACTTTAGAGAACTCGGCGAGTACCCAAAGGTAGTTAAGGTTAACATGGACTGTTGACCTTGACTGAGGACTTTGACTTTGACCAGGGGTTGACTAGTAGGTTAAGGGGTGCCTTATAAGGTTAAGGAATTATGAGTATATTGTACTATGACCTTAGGTGGTGGAGTCGGTATCGGGTGATCCGAGAGTTGGAGTTTTCCTTTCGACTCGACATCTGTAAGGTGAGTTATCCTCACTATATCGATAGGGTCTACGGCACCAAGGTCGGCCCTTTAGTTGTTATTGTTATGGTATGCTACATGTGGTTATGATCTGTTAGATCGGAATCGGGGTAGACAGTATGTTATGCTCTTATGATCCATAGGGATTGGTATGTTAGTGACCTGCTAGGTCGGTACTCTAGTTACAAGAGATTTCTATGATTGATGATCAGTGAGATATATATGTTTCATGTTAGTATATGCCAGTATATAATAGTATGCGCACATGGTTATTTGTTTCTGATTGGGTTGAGGCGTTCCTGCTTTGTGCTGAAGACCAATATACCCTATGAGTGCTCCGGGGAGACTGTAGGCCCATGTGGCGGACCAGTCATACTGAAGGCTCGGGATAGATTCAGACAGACTGTAGGCTTGATAGGGCGGTCCAGTCAGGCCGATGGCCCAGTATGCATGTTGATTGATTGATTGATTCATTATTACTAATATGGTATTCCCAGTGTGGTATTGGTACTTTGGGGGTAGATCACTAAGTCCTCGGGCTTACAGTTTTCTGTTTATTATTTCAGGTACTTCAGGAGAATATGTTATGATTTTGAGACACTCTGATGGATTTGTATTTGAAAACGTTTTTGTAAACAAACTTTGTTTGATTTTATTTACGACTGAAAAAGTTTAAATTTGGTGTAAATTTTATGGTTGTTACACCCAAGGTTTTCTGTCGGAGATCTGAGCAAGGATCAATGCTTTTCTTTGTAAACCAATGTGTCACTTTCTTTTATCATGTGCTATTACACGATCTGAACATCACAGCCTCTCATTCAATTTAGTTGATTAATACTTGTGTAATTTCTGACCAAAACAATATATATGTTTGTTTCATTTTCTTTCTATCTTTTATCTCTTTTCAAAATGAATCAAAATGTTTGGAAAATAGTATTTGAAGTTAACGCTGATAGTTCATCATCTGAGGATGAACTTATCAAGAATAATTTGTTACCTGTGTTGTCTCATAGTAAACAAATTCTTCTTCAGAATATTGCTAGTTCAAGCAACACTCAAAGGAGAAACACAATCAACACAGATCGTTTAGAGGCTGAACGACAACTGAACCGACACTATTTTGCAAATGATTCAACCTATGGTCACGGGCAATTCCGCAGAAGGTTTTGTATGAGCAAATGTTTGTTTATGCAACTTGTTAGTGACATGGAGACAAATTATCTTTATTTTCAATTAACATGGGATGCAACAAATCAAAGAAGTGTTAGTGTGCTACAAAAATGCACATCAACAATATGTCAATTAGCGAAGGGTTATAACCCAAAATCGTCAGATGAGTATATGAATATATCAAAAGGAACTTCTTGTGAAGCTCTTGAAAATTTTTGCTACGGTGTTGTCCAAATGTATAAGGCTGAATATTTACACCAACAAACATCCACTGACATTCAACTTTTGTATGAAGCACATGAAGCTAGACATAGATTCACTGGAATGTTTGGTAGCGTTGACTGCACAAATTGGAATTGTAAGGAATTGTTTGAGGGAATTGAGAGGCCAATACATAAGAGGGTGCCCATCAGTATCCATCAACGATACTAGAAGTGGTAATATCACAAGATATATGTTTTTGGCATGCATTCTAAGGTGTAACTGGTTCTAACAATGATATAAATGTCATCTTCCAAGTCACCATTGTTTGATGAGAAATATCATGGAACAAGACCTGGTTGTTCATTTTATCTTAATGATGAACACTACAAACATGATTACTATCTTGCTGATGGAATACATCCATCATCGGTGGTATTTGTGAAGGCATATCCATATCCAATAACCGAAAAAAAAAGATATGGTTCAGGACAACACAAGAATTAGCAAGAAAAGACGTTAAATGTGCTTTTAGGGTCCTTAAAGGACGTCGGGAAATAATAAAAATGTATGCACGAGCTATGATGGTCAACAAAACAAAAAAATATAATGTATGCTTTTATTATACTAAACAATATGATATTGAAATATGAGGGTGTTGCACTATCTCATGTGTATCAGCCTGACCACCCCACAAACGAAGTTGGTGACCAAGAACTAATACATGAATTGCACAATGTTGAAACACCACCAACTTCGATCCGATCTTACTGTTCATATTGAACATGTTTACATTCCAACTCTAGATAATAACTAATTAATTTTTATTTTCGTTTTAGGAATTAAATTATGTTGTCCTTTTTTAAGTGTATTTTTTAATTATCGTGATTATAATTATCTTGATTTTTTTTATTTATAGTGTGGTTTTTAATTTAAATGTTATTTTTAATATTATTTTAGAATTTGTTTTGTTTTAAATTAGCAAATAAATAAATAAATAAATGTTATGTTTTATTTTAATTTATATTTTCTAATTTAATTTAATAAAAAAGATTATTAAATGTTATTTTTTATATTATTTTAGAATTTTCTTTGTTCTAAATTAGAAAAAAGAATGAAAAAAAGTTATGTTATATTTTAATTAATATTTTCTAATTTAATTAAATAAAAAAGAATGATATGGAAAGTGGGTTGAGTGGGTTGGGATTAATGGACACGGTCCTCCCTAAGGAGAGATTTGGCAAATATGCAAAACAAGAAATTTGTAGACAATTTCTTATTCTTTACGCAACAACTTGAATCATGTCAATTGGATCACCAACATTCAGTCTAACAACATTTTTGCTCTTCTCCAAACTATAATCTAATCTACACATGTGAATTATATATAATAGGGATGAGTATATGTCAGTTTGGATCAGTTTTTGGCAAAAACCGAACCAACCCGTAGAAAGTTGTTTTTTCGGTTTTCCGGTTTAGTTTTTCGAAAATTCAAATTGAAACCGTCGGTTATTGCTTTGATTTCATTTTTTCGGGTTTTGGTTTTCGGTTTGTTGTCATTCCGTTTTTGCTCATCCCTATTATATAGCTCTTAAATTACAAAAATTCAACAAGTAAGCATTATAAATAAATAAATAAATATTGATTTGTAGTTGCCATAATTATCAAGTAAATATTATAAACTTAAAAATTACTGAAATATTGTGATTAATCACTTCAACCTTGAAGAGTTTTTTGAAGTTTCAAATAAATATTTTATTATGAATACTACGGAAGAAGGAAATATATTTTGATAGATTATGTTTATTATGAATACTATGGAAGAAGGAAATATATTTTGATAGATTATGTTAATTATAAAATTATATATATATATATATATATATATATATATATATATATATATATATATATATATATATATATATATATATATATATATATATATTACTAGTTTAAATGTTTCTAGCATCTATTGTGTGCTCGTACATAGAAATCTAGACCAATGGATGAAATAAAATCAATGGTCATGATCTGAGGGTATAGGATATTAGAATATGGTAACATTTACCATATAATCACACAAATTTTAACATAATGGTATTTTGGTCAATTAACCTATATTAAAAAAAGAACATTTTGTATTTTTTGGCATAATAACTCTCTTAATTTAATAAATCTGGATTTTTTAAATTAATTCAATTTTAATTCTAAAGTAATTATTTAAAATAAACCGAATATATTCTAACAAAATGTCAGCCATAAACTAGTAACGATATTTCAAATTTTATTCTTACATAATATAGTTCCAATTCAGATATTTTTTATAGTTAACCATATTTAAGAATTTTACATATTCTTCGTATATTCGACCTTAAATACAAATTCATACAAACTAATAGTCTTATACATTTTTAATATAGTTACATAGATTCTAATAGAATATCATGCAAAATGAGTAAATTTATTAAGAAATAGAATTCTTCAATATACAATTACTGAAAAAATTCACTTAGTCTTTTTCAATGGTCCAAATAATCCACTTGATTCCAACTATTCTTACGAAAATGTGATGTATTATCGTAAGAATGTAATTCTTCACAAATATATTTGATGTTGAATTCGATTCCAAGTCTTTCTCTTTTATGATTAATATTAGATTCCTTCTTCAAGCCATTCTGAAAGGATAACATGCATTACTCATTAGTATTACCAATTAAGAAAATATATTTGTTATTAACAAACATTCTTAAAGATATTCTGACAGAATGCATTTATATATATAAATTATAATAGAATACAATATAGAATATTCTATAAGAATGCATATACTTTATTCTAGCAAGATATTACTTAGAGTCTAATAGCTATAAAAAATGTTTATTCTACAAGAATGATGCTATAAATATTCTCCCACAATGGTTTTGATGAAATTAATTCAAAGAAATAAAACTAAATCATTATGTTTATGGAATAACTAACCATAAGAGAAGCTAAAATAGAGAAAATAAAGACCCCATTAGACCAACACAAACCATATTAACAAAACTACATTGGCTAATTTTTAAATGACTTATCAGCGGACATCATATACAAATAAATGGATGAAATATTTGGTTCAAGCATTTTAACAAACAGCTGGTGGGCAAATTCATATGTCATTTTAGTCTGAAGCTAGATACTAGTTTAGGGAACAAGACCTTCAAGGGACATATAATGCAACCAAATTTAATAACAAAACAAGCCCACATTTCAAAATGGCAAAACATAAAGTATAGTTGAAAAAAACAGCATACTAGTATCATGTTCTTCCCCATCTTTAGGTTTAAAAACTCCCCCAAAATTCATGGTGTTATTGAAAAACACAGATAAAGAACAATTACCTAGATTTAAAGGTCTGCTAACGCTGATACCAACACCACAGCTGACGCCAAATCTAGTGAATACATAACCCACCTTCAAATCCAATCAAAGACCTTCTATTTTCACAGAAATTGATGTCCCATTGATGTAGTTACTGTAGTGGTATCAACTTTTCTTGTGTAAGCATTCAATGTCTCAATCCGGTTTGGAAAGAAACTGTAACACCCAGTTTCCCAGGTATATTGATTTATGTTGTATTTCTCTAATTATGTAAGGTGACTCAACGAGTTGGTGCTTAGACTCGTTGAGTCTGGTCACGACTGGTGACGTGGTTAATGCGAGGACTCGACGAGTCAGGGGAGGGACTCACCGAGTCAGATCTGACGAAAGAAACCCTAATTTCTCGGCTTTGGGGCCTATTTAAAGACCTTTATGGCCTTCATTTTCGGCTACCAGTCAATAAAGAGAAACCCTAGAGTGATTGAGCATTTTGAGAGAGAAAGAAAGCCATTCTTGACCTTTGTGGTGTTGTTTAGCAAGAAGAAGGAGGTCCTAGCCAAGAGGAACCAAAGGAGGTTGCTATTCTGTGGATTTGAAGCTAAGATCATCGCATTTGAGGTATTAATTCGACTCATCTTCTGTTTTATGAAGTATATATGGATTTAGGGTTTCTTGTTCGCTTTGATAGGTTGATTTGATGTCCAAATAGTCCCTTTCTGGTGATCAGGCTTTGGATCTGGATCCATAGAGGTCCAGAGAGCCTTAATCATCAAGCTTTATGAAGAGCAATGGAAGTTATGACCTTGGGTTAAGGTATTAGGGGCTAAATCATCACATATGGTCATATAGATGTTGCATGTGCATCAAGGTAGAGACTTTACATGATTATTGAGCTTAGGAAGGTTATATCTAAGGATTAGAGGAATAGATCTGGCCTCAGAAGGTTGTTTAAGGTTGTGCATGAAATGAACTCGCTGAGTCCATGAGCAGACTCGACGAGTCAGAGTGGGTTGTCCCGTGACTCAGATCAGTGAATGACTCACCGAGTTGGGTGAGTGACTCGGTGTGTCAGAAAGGATTCAAAGGACTCGAGTTCACATATGGACTCGACGAGTATATGCAAGACTCGACAAGTCGGGTCAAAGGTTGACCGTTGACCAGCATTGACCAGGGTTGACTAGTATTGACTTAATAGTGTTAGTCAAACTAAGCCAGGAAGGTATTAATTAGAGATGTACTTATGATATAGGAGGACGATAGGTCTGGGAATCGAGCACGAGTGATTATTCGACATCAAGCGAGGTAAGTCTTCTCACTATGCCATACCCAATGGGGTAATTATGTGCGACCGGAAGGTCTTATATGTATGATGTTTATGTGATGCATGTTATATATGTGATATGTTATGATATTAGTATGATGACATGGACCGGAAGGTTAACAGAGTATGGGCCGGAAGGTCAACAGAGTTATGGGAAAGAAATCCCCTGAGACACTTGGATCGGAAGATCCTATAGAGTTATGGCCTGGAAAGGCGTATGTGTTGTATGTGTGTTATGTGTTTCAGGTACCAGTGATGATCACGGGAAGGCGTCGGTATGATCAATACACACTTGCAGGTGATATGTTTTTTTTTTGAGATCTTGGGATATGGATTATGTATTGTGTTTTGTGGAAATATTGGATACATGATTTGGAATGATTTGGAAAAGAAATATTTTTATTAAAAATTAAATGAAAATTTGTTTGAAATTTAATGGTGTTACAAATTGGTATCAAAGCCTTGGTTTGAGGGATTCGGATTCACCTTTGGGTGTATTTGAACTCAAACTGAGGATTTGAGAAAGATTTCCATAAAATAAACAATTTTTCTAAAGAGTAAAAGAGTTTGGAAGATGCGCAAGGAAACAGTGTGTACGATCAGCCAGCGCCCGAACGGTGATTCCCAAGTTACCCTTACATTATGTGTTATGATATATATATATATATATATATATATATATATATATATATATATATATTGAAATGTATTATGCATGATAGAGTAGGCTAGGTATTCATATTAGGACTAGAGTGGCCTAATTTGTGATGCCTTAGCCTAGGAAGATTTATGTTTCCATGGGATGCTTTAGAATGAGTAGGTAGCAGTGATGTGCTATGAGATTCTACCGAAGGGTAGTTTATGTGTGGAAAGAGATAGAGTACTTGTGACTTGGGATCCTTGGAGGATGACTTGGGATGAATACTGGTGCGCTATGGAAGGTAGTATTGGTCCCGTACTACTGGAAACACCGGATCAGTGTGCAGTCCAAGTAGGAATCCTTAGGGTACTAGGAATCATGAAGGGTTGGGTTATCGAGTGCGAGTATACTCGAGCGAGTCCCTGATATTTTTATGTTGTATTTCAGAGACATCAAGGTTGGGACGCGCCACAGACCAGAGACCAGCGAGGAAGGCGTGAGCGATGAGGAGCTCCGCCAGATGATTCATGAGGAGGTGGCTGTTGCCGTTCGAGTTGAGATTCCAGAGATGTTCGGGTCTATTAAGACCACACTGATTGAGACCTTTGATGAGCGGTACGCTGCTCTTATTGATGTTGCTGTTACTGTGGCCACTACAGCTGTCGTTGCCGCCAGGCCACAGGAAGGTGACTCGTTGTTATACCGGGAGTTCAGCAACACGAAGCCACCAGAGTTTGACGGGATGCAGGGCCTGATTGTTGCGATGAGATGGATATCTCACATTGAGGGATGCTTCTACACCTGTTCATGTCCAGAGCATCTGAGGGTCCAGTTTGCGCTGAACCAGCTTCGCTTGGGAGCGAAGGACTGGTGGAAGTTTGTGACTTCCCATCTTAGTTCTGTGGAGATTTCAGCGGCGACCTGGGAGAGGTTCAGCACCATGTTCAGAGACGAGTACGTTCCCCCAGTGGAAAGGGAACGGTTGGCTCAAGGGTTCTTGACCCTCAAGCAGGGTACTGAGTCAGTTACTGTGATTACCAGGATGTTTCATGAGAGGGCGATGTTTTGCCCTGAGCACGTGTCGACCAAGCAGGCATGCATGAGTCGATATCTGAGCGTTCTGAGGAGAGACATTCGTGAGTTCGTGGCGAACTCATCATACCGGACATTTGTTGAGCTCCAGGAAAATGCCCGGAAGAGGGAGATTGAGCTGGAGACTCAGGCCAGGGAGGAGGCCGAGTCTCAGAGCAGGGATCGTCGACCGGCACAGTCTCAGTCGACGGCCAAGCGGGGGAAGCCCTCCGATTCGAGATCTGGGGGTCAGAAGGGCCGTACTTGCGGAAAGTGCGGCAAGGGTCATGATGGGGTTTGTAGATCTGGTGCTTGCTACAAATGTGGAAAGTGATGTGTTTTGGTCATAAGACATCCTATGTGCTCATACAAACCCTAATGCTTGGATCTAGGTTTCTCTATTGTACATGCTTTGAATCCAAGACTTCAAACCCTAATTCTAGCATATGGAAATCGATATTAACATATAATAAGGTTTAAGAACATACCTTGATTGTTATATGTTAATAACAATCCTAATTCCACCTTGAATTGACTTTGGAATGCTTAGAGTCACAAGTGTCACTCCTCTAATGGTTCACAAACACCATAAGCAAGAGGATGAAGAGGAGAGAGGTTGGAGGCTGCCAAAAACGTGTAGAAACCCTAACAATAAGCTTAGCCACGTTTTTGAGCCTAAAGGGGTCTTTATATAGTTGGGCTATTAGGGTTATCTAACAAGGAAACCCTAATTTGGATGCTTAAGCCCTAAGCAACCCATAGACTCCTTTCATCAAGCCTTTGGACGATTTCCTTATGGGCTTCCCCATAGAATTCGTTCAACCCTTGATACAAGGCAATCCATGACCCAAATTATAATTATCTTATAATTACAATTCCAATCCCTTAAGTTTAATTAATCTCTTTTAGTCACAAAACTAATTACCAATTAATTATTGACTAATATTAATTAAACAATATGATTTATCCTTTAATATATTATTCCCATAATATATTAATAAATCATATTTAATCCTTTCTCTCCATAATTCATCCTATCAAGTTGCTTTGGTGAAGGCAACCAAAAAGGACCATGCACCATCAGGTCAAGTACATACCAAAATAGTTATGGAGTTAGACACTAATCCAATAGTCTCCCACTTGGATAAGTCTAATAACTATTATGCGTATGACTTCAGATCCTGATCTGCAATCGTAGCTTTCCAAAGCCGTTGTCAACTCTGATCCTATCAGATACGCGTGTCCTTAGATAAGGGATCATATATTCCTCCATTCTAGATATCATATGAGATATGATTTCTAATCATTCTCTTTGTACTACTTCTCGATTTCTGATTTATGATGACTGACTAATTGAACAAATCAAATTAGCCCTAGCCCGACCGAGCATTTACGTTTGTCATCACTAAACCATCGAGGGGCCCAAAAGATATCGCTTTTATCCTTCTTTGGATAAAAGGAACGGATAAACTTTGATACAATGCTTGCTTGCACTTACTAACCAAATCACACAAAACAATATGTTTTATAACACCAAGTTACTAGTGCGTTTACATATTATCAATGTGCAACCGATTAGCAAGATACAACTCACACATCTCAGTTTCAAGAATATAAGATGTTATCGTCTCAACAATCACTCGTGATACAATTCATGGAGTGATCCAAGTGAGCGTGGGTTTAATCCAATGCTCAAATTCATATTCATAAGCACTCATGAACGTTGCAGCAAACATTTGCTTATGTCTAATACTCTTTTAGACAATCCACACACCAACTCACGACAGTCTTCATTCATATCTACTTCCAACATATGAACGACTATGGCCCATTCGAATAATTCGATTATTCTTAATAAACTCAATTATTCAGGAAGTCAAAACATGCAAAGTGAAACACAAGAATAATACTAATCCCATATGGCCTCAACCCTTTGAGTATAAATAAAACTCCTTTTATTTATCACCATATCGATTACTCATTATTTGTCGTTTCGGGTAATCAACTTCTTACTTGAATTATTACACTTGTCCCATGCTCCCAGCATGCACACAATGTTTACTTATGGTTCTTACTTTGTGAAATAGATCAAATTGTACACATTTCCAATCATTCTCATTTCACAACTCCAAATCCTTTTTCATAAGTGAAAGAATATCAAATTCTCGCTACTTATAGAATATGCTAGATTCTAACATTTTATGCAATGATTCTTTCGTAATGTCACCGCACCAATGTCACAAAAACTATTGCCAATGATATTAAAAAGTCCTCTAACGGAGATTGTTACAAGACAATTCCTTAGATACGATGTCTCTCACTCAAAGTACATTCCTTTGAACATCCTTTTGCATAAAGGTTTCTAATCTAGTCATAAATTTCTAATATTTACTTCCCAGTATGGACACGCTTCCATATGTTCCATATGATGACTCATTTCTTAATAGAATCTTATCTATTCATAATAATGTCAATATGGTCCAACCAATACCATGCTTCCAACTACTCACAAGCAACCAATCCTCGTCGAACTTTGGATTGTCCTTTGATAGTTGTTTAATTATTTTAGTCAAAACCAATTCTAGTCCTTTTTCCCTCTAAATGCGCTAGACATTTGGAAAATTTTAGAATGGTCAAACATTAAAGCATTTTCAATCGATCCTATACCCGAAGCGTATGGGACACGATGCACAATGTTTTATTTGCTATGTTCTCAAAATTCCGTAATCATAATCGAAATTTTAAGAACACACTATGTACCTTTGACTAAATTTATTAACATTTCTCAACCTAAGCCTTTAGATTTGAAATGAAGCATAATATTCTCTCCCTTAATTATAGCAAAACAACTTTACAACCCTTACGACTTTGCAAGGTATAACTCTTGTTTTTCTATAATTAATATTGCCAACTTGCAATACTTTCCATAATAATCATACAATCATAAATTTTATGCTCCCACTATCATGATGATTACTATAAAACATAACACTTATGCTCCCACTAGCTCCGACATGTATTCATAAACATCTTAACTTTCAGAAAAACAATACCTATTGAATTTCTTAAGTCCATGTTTCTAATACTTAATGCTTTGATAATCTTTTATCAAGGCTTCTTGAACTTGTACACCTTTGCCTTCGATAGTTCATATGTGTGTCTAAACAATTAAGACTAATTGCCAAACCTCACAATTCAAATTATGGAAAGGGATACCGTAACCATGATCGAATTCGAGAATGCAATTTTACAATCACTATCCTTTTAAAATCTTTCTTAGCGAAAGCATTTCCTCACAATCATTTTCATGAAGGAGGAAATCTTATGACATTTCGATTTAAACGGTGTATGTTTTTCTATCCATGTGAATTTGCTAAAACCAAATTTTACGACAAATTCAAACTCATATGGACCGAACTTTCTTAATCTTGATTTCTTGCCTTATGGTAGCACAGCTGCCCACCACGTCTTCCAAGTAGTTAAGCAGCTCACCTTTTCCTATCAATGTACCTTTCATTGATTAAGGTGCCTTGCCTTTTATGCGTTCAAAATGAGAACTCATAGGACTCACATGCATAATTAACTCAATTGGAACAACACATAATCAAAATATTGTCAACACGATAGGTTGTAAACCTCAACTCGTGTGCTAGTGATGATCGATAAGGTTTATTTGATTTGTTCTTGAAACCTTTCAAGACCATTAAGACTCCCACTGACTCCTTGACATATAAGATTCTCTTGTCAATAAACATTTGTTGACAACCAAATATTCAATAGTTAGTGTAGCTTTTATCAAAACACTTCATAAATTGGTCCTAGTTGGCCTTTGTCTTATTCAAGACATCACAACTTTCCACATTTGATGAATGTTATAAACCTTTAATACTTTTCACTCATTGTCACAATCTTAACTTTAAGACTTGTTATTGGGATGAAGTATGATAGACTTCTTGATTTAACCATTTCTTCAATCGTTGATTCCTCTTCTTAAACATACAATTGTACTAAGACTCACTTAGAGGATCAATTGAGATATGGTTCTTAATCATTAAGACGCTTTATAAAGCATAAAATCTACTCTCCCTTCTTCTTAGAATGGAGAAACTTTTATCTTTCTGCCTACTTAATTCTTCTTATTCGTTCTACTATTGATCTAAACCCTTTAATCAATTCAGAATTACACTTAATCTTGTAAGTGTAATCATATTTACTAAGCCTTTATTAAATCATGACGAATATCATTGTTACTCTTATGGTGAACTTGATCAACACACAACTTTGTGTACTCGATCTCCTAGTCCTTCACTTGAAACTTTGTCAACGAATTTGTCTAATTTCCAAATATGAAATTTCTCATTCATCATGCAACCAAGTTGCGTGATTCCAAATTTCAGTCCAATTGAAATTTGGGCGATGGAAAACTCTCCTTATTTGGTAAATTCTCGACATTTCCATAAATAACATAACTAAGAATCATGTCCATTCGTTGTAGAAATATGCAAACATCAATTTTCATAACGATTTCATTGCAAGGAAGTAAACAAATAAATAAATAAGTCAAAATTTATTTTATTTATAAAAGAAGCGGAAAAACATTTGTCCTTACAATGCAAAATCATTGAAAACTATGTAAAAGGAAAATTTCTAACAACTCTATCATAATTATCTAAGCTCAAAATCCAATCTTCAAGTCCATGCGATCAAGATCCATCTCTTGTGATTAGATTCATCTTGCTCTCTTATCAAGCTTCCTGTCTTTTCACCGATCCTACAAAACATTCAAATGCAATCTTATCACATCATGTATTAAGAATCAATGAATAAGAACTTAACGGAGTTAGATAATGGATTTTACCTGAAGCGTAGTCATACTTTTGACTCTCCCATCTCTTAGATCTCTTAGGTAAATAGGGCAACTTCGTCTCCAATGCCCCTTCTCTTGGCAATAAAAGCAAATTGACTCTTTTCGAACAACACATGGAACTGCTTCAGACATCGCCTTTCTCTTATGATCAAACTTTTCGATCATTGCAAGTCTTTCATTGCCATTGTCTACATCCATAGAGGTCTTGAAGGCAGATTCACCAATCAACTTTTCTTTTCTATTGCGCCAAACCGTTGTTGATTCAGCAGCAATAAGCATATAGGTGAGATCAATAAGGGTCACGTCGTGGTTCATCATATAGTACTCTCTTACGAACTCACTATACGAGTTAGGAAGCAACTGAAGAACCCAATCAACAGCCATCTCTTCACTGACAACGGATCCCATCATTCTTAACCTATCAATGTGTGACTTCATCCCTAAGATGTGTGCATACACCGACTTTCCTTCTTTATGTTTACTTGCCAAAAGGGCTTGAGTGATATTGAACCTTTCAATTTTACAATCTTGTGGGTTAGGGAGAATAATTGGAGGATGAGGAGGAAGTGAAGCATGATTTCTTGTTCCTCGATCGAATCGTGGAATATCATCTTCATGTGGAATGCTTGTTCCACGGGATTTGAGAAGACCATAGTTGTTGAACTTTGACATCTACAAAACGAGAGAAAACAAATTCAAGTTAGTTGATCGATTGAGTCCTTAGTAAATCACCCAAATGAGATACCAAGGCTAGGACCCAACACAATACGCTACAACTTAGAAAAGGAATGCCGTAATCTAGTTGCAGAATATTTGAAGGTAAGTGAATGACGATTCACTAATTTCCACCATGAAAAACGAAAAAGAAATTTAAGTTTTAAATCTATGAAAACTCCTAGATCCTTTGAGATTCATTGAACATTTCAATGGCATGTTTAAATCTCGAAATGCCCCTCTCGTTTGTGACTGGGATGCCAAGGATCACAAAGCGGGTGTGAATAACCATGCAAAGTTACATGGTGCCCTCACATGTTACAGTCACATATTCGATGTGCCGGTAAACCACACACGCTCCACCGAACTATGACAAACATTGAGTCACCCTTTGCTACCTTTGCATAGAACCAATTAGTGTGCCGGTAAACCACACACGCTCCACTAACATCTTCGCAAGGGCACAAAGTGTAATTTCATGGAATTGCATCAATTCACTTTTGCCTAAGTAACTAAGATTGGGAATTTTATGAAAACATTTAGTTACTTTTATACTTTATTATACTTATAATGGAAGGTTTCGTCCTATCCTACCCGTTCGGCTAACGACCCTCCACTAGTCAAGAGTGTGGTGGGTAAGAGTGGATACCCATTCAATCGCCATTTTATAGGCAATTTCCTTAAACACCCCTTATAGACCAGCTTCGTGAATGAGGCCTACTAACGGTAAGACTGACTTTTACTCATACATATATATAATGTTAGACTTTTAATGTTATATATAGTATAGGGTGTATTTTACACTTTTAAAATACTAGGTGGTCTAATTTAACAATTATACTTTTAATTCAATTAAATTGTAAACCTAAACTTTTATGGATTTATTAAACCTCTTTTAATTATACACCTTAATTAATTAATAAAACCATAAGGGTGTGATTTGAACTTTTTCAAATCAATACTAGAGTTTTAGAATTTAACATTCCTAATTAAACTTTTAATCAACTTTTAAATTCCAAAACTTGAGGGCAAGTTTTGAAACATTTCAAAACATTAGGGTTTAGAATTTAAATATACATCAAATTAAACTATTAATCAAAATTTAAATTCCAAAACTTGAGGGCAAGTTTTGAAACCTTTTTCAAAACATTAGGGATTTAACTATTTAAATTTCAAAACAACAAAACTTTTGGGTTCAAATTTAAACTATAAAACCTAAAGGGGAAAATATGAAACATTTCATAACATAAGGATCAAATAAAAAATAATCTAAATTAACAATTAATCACATAATTATCCATATTTGACTTATTTAATGATTTCTTGCAAAACAATTTACCAATTTAATCAAAATAATTAATCAATTATCACATAAGGAAACAAATATTTTATTAATTGATAAATATCTTCAATTAGATCAAGAATATAGTCAAATATATCATAAAATCGGATTTATATTGATCTAATAAGATAAGGCAACTATCCTTAAGCAAAAACAGCAAGAAATCCCGGTTTTCCCTCCATCTGACCAGCTGACTCGGCGAGTCAGGGATGGACTCGTCGAGTTAGCATGAACTCGGCGAGTTCAGCCCCCAGAAACACAAAAAATTGAATTTTTCCAGATATGCAATGCATCAATACAATTGAAACCAAGCTAGGCTCTGATACCACTGATGGGTTTTGGTCACAAGACATCATATGTGCTCATAAAAACCCTAATGCTTGGATCTAGGTTTCTCTATTGTCCATGCTTTGAATCCAAGACTTCAAACCCTAACTCTAGCATATGGAAATCGATATTAACATATAATAAGGTTTAAGAACATACCTTGATTGTTATATGTTAATAACAATCCTAATTCCACCTTGAATTGACTTTGGAATGCTTAGAGTCAAGAGTGTCACTCCTCTAATGGTTCATAAACACCATAAGCAAGAGGATGAAGAGGAGAGAGGTTGGAGGCTGCCAAAAACGTGTAGAAACCCTAACAATAAGCTTAGCCACGTTTTTGAGCCTAAAGGGGTCTTTATATAGTTGGGCTATTAGGGTTATCTAACAAGGAAACCCTAATTTGGATGCTTAAGCCCTAAGCAACCCATAGACTCCTTTCATCAAGCCTTTGGACGATTTCCTTATGGGCTTCCCCATAGAATTCTTCCAACCCTTGATACAAGGCAATCCATGGCCCAAATTATAATTATCTTATAATTACAATTCTAGTCCCTTAAGTTTAATTAATCTCTTTTAGTCACAAAACTAATTACCAATTAATTATTGACTAATATTAGTTAAACAATATGATTTCTCCTTTAATATATTATTCCCATAATATATTAATAAATCATATTTAATCCTTTCTCTCCATAATTCATCCTATCAAGTTGCTTTGGTGAAGGCAACCCAAAAGGACCATGCACCATCGGGTCAAGTACATACCAAAATAGTTATGGACTTAGACACCAATCCAACAGAAAGGAGGGGCATATCACCAAGGATTGCCCCAAGGGGTTCATGGTTTGCTTTCATTGCAACCAGACGGACATCGGAAGGCCTAGTGTCTGCAATTGAGGGGGACAACACAGGGGACGCCGCAGGGATCTGCCCCTGCTGCTACGCGAGCTATTGAGGGTTAGCCGGTGAAGGCCGAGGCGCTGAAAGCGCGAGGGAGAGTGTTCCAGCTGACAACGGAGGAGGTCTGTGCGGCACCCGACGTCGTGGCTGGTATGTATTATGTTCATATTTATTTATGTTGTAATAAGATCTTGTGTTTATATTATGTTATGCATAGGTACTTTTCTTGTGAATTTTGTACCTGCTTTGGCGTTATTTGACTTGGGTGCGAGTCGCTCTTTTGTGTCATTAGCATTCAGTAAGCACATCAGTATCCAGCGAGAGGTGATGAGTTGACCTTTGCATGTTTCTATGGCTAACGAGCGAGCAGTGTATGCCACATATGTGATTTGGGGGTGTGTACTTGAGATCTTCGGTGTTGGGTTTCCAATAGATCTGGTCCCGATTACGATGGGGGACGTATGTGTTAACGTAGGTATGGATTGGTTGAGCCGCTTTAGGGCAGTAATAGACTACGAGCAGCAGTTGGTGATGATCCGAGATCCTAGTGGGGGAGTGTTGACAATTTATGGTAAGGGGACTCGTAGTGGGTCAGCATTCTATCGGCTGCCAGGGCGAGGCAGAGTTTGCAGCAGGGCTGCAAGGGGTTCGTAGCCTATGTGATGGATACACGGGAGGCCTCTGGGAGGCCAAGTTTGTTTGGTGATGTCCCGATTGTGTGTGAGTTCCCAGAAGTATTTCCCGAGGAGTTACCGGGTGTGCCTCCCGAGAGTCAGGTGGAGTTTCGCATTGATTTGATTCCCAGGGCCACGCCTATCGCTACGGCACCTTATCGTCTAGCACCGCCAGAGATGCAGGAGTTATCCTCACAGCTGCAGGAGTTGTTGGGGAAGGGGTTTATTCGTCCGATCAGCTCGCCTTGGGGAGCGCCGACCCTGTTCGTTAAGAAGAATGATGGCTCACACCGGATGTGTATTAATTACCGGGAGTTCAACAAGTTAACGGTTAAGAACCGTTATCCATTGCCGAGGATTGATGACTTATTTGATCAGCTGCAGGGGGCATCTTGGTTCTCCAAGAGTGATCTGAGGTCCGAATATCATCAGATGAGGGTGCGTGATGAGGATATCCAGAAGACGGCGTTCAGGACACATTATGGGCACTATGAGTTTGTGATGATGCCTTTCGGGCTCAACAATGCGCTAGCAGCATTCATGGATCTTATGAACAGAGTATGTAGGCTGATGTTGGATCGATCGGTGATCGTGTTCATTGATGACATTTTGGTGTATTCTAGATCCTGGGAGCAGGATGAGGAGCACTTGAGAGAGGTTCTTGAGGTGTTGCGATCGGAGAGGCTTTATTCCAAATTCTCCAAGTGTGATTTCTGGTTACGGTAGGTCCAGTTCCTGGGGCATCTCGTTAATCAGGATGGCATATTGGTTGATCCAGCCAAGATTGAGGCAGTGATGAGTTGGGAAGTGCCAAAGTCCGCTACCGAGATCAGGAGTTTTCTGGGGTTTGCCGGTTATTATCGGAGATTCATTCAGGATTTCTCCAAGATTGTAGTGCCACTCACGAGGTTAACCAGGAAGGGTGTTTCATTCTCATGGGATCCATAGCAGTAGACCTCGTTTGAGACTCTTCGCCATAAGTTGTGTGAAGATCCGATGTTATCCCTTCCAGAGGGAGTTGATGATTTTGTGGTTTACTGTGATGCATCGATATTTGGGTTAGGCGCAGTGCTTATGCATAGGGGGCATGTGATAACGTATGCATCGAGGCAGTAGATGCCTCATGAGGTGAGGAATCCCACTCATGATCTAGAGTTGGGGGCAGTAGTGTTCGCCCTAAAGATATGGCACCACTATCTGTATGGGGTTCGGTGTACCGTATTCACGGACCACAAGAGTTTGAAGTATTTGATGGATCAGCCCAACTTGAACATGCGGCAGAGGAGATGGCTGGATGTGGTAAAGGATTATGATTGTGAGATCCTGTACCACCCGGGCAAGGCGAATGTGGTAGCTGATGCCCTGAGTCGGAGGGCAGAGAGTGTCCCGATCCGAGGTATGTGTATGAGGATGACTGTGATGACTCTGATGTTAGATGCCATTTGAGAGGCCCAGATCGAGGCTGTGAGCCCGGAGAACCATAAGAAAGAGCGGGTGATTGGGCAAGTATCTGAGTTTGTGACTGATAGCCGAGGGCTTATGACATTCCAGGGTCGTATTTGGGTGCCGTTTATTGGTGGGGCACGTAGCATTTTGATGGAGGAGGCGCATCGATCGAGGTTCTTGATCCATCCCTGGGCTACCAAGATGTACTTGGATCTGAAGAAAGATTATTAGTGGTCATGCATGAAGAGGGATGTAGTGTGGATTGTAGAGAGGTGCTTGACCTATCGTCAGGTTATGGATGAGCACCAGTGTCCGCATGGTAAATTGCAGCCACTCGAGGTTCCCTAGTGGAAGTGGGAACAGATCTCTATGGATTTCATCACCAAGTTACCCAGAACCCCACAGGGTGTCGATGCGATTTGGGTGATAGTGGATTGACTGAAAAAGATTGCCCACTTTCTTTCTATCAGGGAGAGCTCTTCTTCGGAGAAGTTGGCAGAGATGTATGTGAGGGAGATAGTGTCTCGGCATGGGGTACCGATTTCGATTGTGTCGTATCGGGATGTACGTTTTACTTCCATGTTCTGGAAGAAGTTTCATGAGGATTTAGGTATGAGATTGCATTTCAACACTGTCTATCACCCTCAGACCGATGGTCAGAGTGAGCGGACTATTCAAACTCTTAAGGATATGCTTCGTGTATGTGTATTGGATTTTGGAGGGAGTTGGGACACGTATCTACCTTTGGCTGAGTTCTCCTATAACAACAGCCATCATTAGAGCATTGGTATGCCTACTTTTGAGTTGTTATATGGGAGGAGGTGTCGGACACCCATTTGCTGGGGAGAAGTAGGGCAGTGGGTGATGGGTAGCACAGAGATAGTACTACAGACCACTGAGCAGATTCAGCAGGTCAGACAGAGGTTGATGATAGCCCAGAGCCTTCAGAAGAGTTATATGGATAGACGACGGTCAGAGCTCGAGTTTCAAGTGGGTGATTTCGTTCTCCTGAAAGTCTCACCTTGGAAAGGTGTGATTCGATTCAGGAAAAGAGGCAAGTTGGGGCCTCGGTATATTGGTCCTTTCAGGGTGATCGCAAGGGTAGGCAGGGTAGCGTATCGTTTGGAGCTACCTGCAGAGTTGAGTCAGATTCATGATACCTTCCACGTATCTCAGTTGAGGAAGTGTATCGCCGATGAGTCGGAAGTGGTTCCATTAGAGGACATTCAGGTGGATGCGAGCCTGAACTATGTTCAAAGGCCGATCACGATTCGGAATAGGAGGATCAAGGTTTTGAGAACACAAGGAGGTGTCATTGGTTCAGGTCCAATGGCAACATCGGAAGGCGTCCGAGCTGACTTGGGAGCCGGAGTTAGATATGCGTGAGCAGTATCCAGAGTTATTTATTGAGCGAGACTTTGAGGGCGAAGTCTGATTTAAGTGGGGGAGAATTGTAACACCCAGTTTCCCAGGTATATTGATTTATGTTGTATTTCTTTAATTATGTAAGGTGACTCGACGAGTTGGTGCTTAGACTCGTCGAGTCTGGTCGCGACTGGATCACGTGGTTAATGAGGAGACTCGACGAGTCAGGGGAGGGACTCACCGAGTCAGAGATGACAAAAGAAACCTTAATTTCTCGGGTTTGGGGCCTATTTAAAGGCCCTTATGGCCTTCATTTGCGGCTACCAGTCCATAGAGAGAAACCCTAGAGTGCTTGAGCGTTTTGAGAGAGAAAGGAAGCCATTCTTGACCTTTTTGGTGTTTTAGCAAGAAGAAGGAGGTCCTAGCCAAGAGGAAGCAAAGGAGGTTGCTATTTTGTGGATTTGAAGCTAAGATCATCGCATTTGAGGTATTAATTCGGCTTATCTTCTGTTTTATGAAGTATATATGGATTTAGGGTTTCTTGTGCCCTTTGTTACGTTGATTTGATGTCCAAATAGTCCCTTTCTGGTGATGAGGCTTTGGATCTGGATCCATAGAGGTTCAGAGAGCCTTAATCATCAAGCTTTATGAAGAGCAATGGAGGTTATGACCTTGGGTTAAGGTATTAGGGGCTAAATCATCATATATGGTCATATAGATGTTGCATGTGCATCAAGATAGAGACTTTACATGATTATTGAGCTTGGGAAGGTTAGATCTAAGGATTAGAGGAATAGATCTAGCCTCAGAAGGTTGTTTTAGGTTGTGCATGAAATGAACTCGTCGAGTCCATGAGCAGACTCGACGAGTCAGAGCGGGTTGTCCCGTGACTCAGATAAGTGGATGACTTGCCGAGTTGGGTGAGTGACTCGGTGAGTCAAAAAGGACTCAAAGGACTTGAGTTCACGTATGAACTCGATGAGTCTATGCAAGACTCGACGAGTAGGGTCAAAGGTTGACTATTGACTAGCGTTGACGTGGGTTGACTAGTATTGACTTAATAGTCTTAGTCAAACTAAGCCAAGAAGATATTAATTAGAGATGTACTTATGATATAGGAGGACGATAGGTCGGGGAATCGAGCATGAGTGATTATTCGACATCAAGTGAGGTGAGTCTTCTCACTATGTCATACCCTATGGGGTAATTATGTGTGACCGGAAGGTCTTATGTGTATGATGTTTATGTGATGCATGTAATATATGTGATATGTTATGATATGAGTATGATGACATGGACCGGAACATCAATAGAGTTTGGGTCGGATGGTCAACAGAGTTATGGGATGGAAATCCCCTGAGACACTTGGATCGGAAGATCCTATAGAGTTATGGCCTAGAAAGGCGTATGTGTTGTATGCGGTATTTTGGGGAACTCACTAAGCATTTATGCTTACCGTTGTGTGTTATGTGTTTCAGGTACCAGTGATGATCGCGAGAAGGCCCCAACATGATTAGTACACACTTGCAGATGATATGTTTTTTTTTTTTTTTGAGATCTTGGGATATGGATTATGCATTATGTTTTGTGGAAATATTGGATACATGATTTGGAATGATTTGGAAATGAAATGTTTTTATTAAAAATTAAATGAAAATTTGTTTGAAATTTAACGGTGTTACAGAAACAAAATCGAATCGGGGATGACTGATGGTGTTGGCCGACAAAGGGTCCAGCTCTGATGGAATCTTCAATTGGAGAGGGCGGCGCCGATGTTGAGGTATGAAAGAAGAGGGCGTCGTAGGTGGGGAAGGAAGTCGTAGATGATGATAAAGGGGTCGATGGGTGATTTTGTAGAGATCAAAAACTATTTTTCCTGATTTTAAGGATATTAAATGTCTTAAATATTTAGCATAATTAAATGTAGCAAAGATTACTATTATACCCTTATTATTATTTATTAGTGAATTTATTTTTCCTTAATTCTGATTGGATGTTAGAAGCACACAATACTTATTGGAAATATATGAACCTAACTCTCTCTCTCTCTCTCTCTCTCTCTCTCTCTCTCTATATATATATATATATATATATATATATATATATATATATATATATATATATATATATTACCAATATTGAGTGCTTTAGTGATTAGATTATCTAACTATTAGAGCCGCATTAATCAACATGTTAGAAAACAAATCCAAACACCTATTTAAGAATATAATCACGTTTCTCTTCATTAGTTTTGAGTTGTTTGACCGTTGTTTTTATAGTATCATGTGACAAAACTGAAGTCAAAATCGAGAAGCTTTTCGACTACAACTAAAAAATATAAATTATTGAAGAAAAAATAGTTGTTTTGGACCTACCAAAACGACGTTATGTACAAGAACAATTGTTTTTAATGTGATTTTATCCACATAATCCTCATAATAAAAGAAACAAAATCGTTTTCTTGGTTTTCTCAAATCTTTAGGGATCAAAATCTGTCATCTATATTTCGAAATTATTACATTTGGACAAATATGGAGTATCGTTGGTCTTTGTCTCCGGGCCAGTTGGTGAGACAATGACTACTTCACTTGTTAAATTAATATTTATCCAATAATATGAAATCAAAAATACTTTTTTTTGTTTTGCTATTTTATTTTAATTAATTTCGGTAATGTATGAATCATGCGAAAGGCTACGCATATAGTTTTGGTGATATTTAAAAGTCATGTGCATCTCATGCATTAGAACATTACCTCCCTAGCTGGTTTTGATATTCGTTTGTTATATGATTACACGTCAAGATTGCCACTTCAGCATCAAATGACCGAAAATTTTATATTATATGTTTATCTTCATGCCAGATTTTGATAGCCTGATTCAAATGTTCGAAGTCGATAAATGTGAATGAAGTTATTTAATTGAGTTTAAATTTCAAGCAAAATGAGTTTTGCAAATGACTTTGAATTGTATAATCAAATGTGTGGAGCTCTTTATACTCTTCAAAATTATCTGCTTAGTTTTAATATTCGTTTGTTATATGATTATAATTTATTATTTGCTGATTCACCATAAAATGGCCGAACTTTTTATTTTCAAAATTTATCTTGCAAGATTTTATGAACCGAATTTGAAAGTTTAGCCGATAACTTTGAATTAAGTTATTTAATGTGGTCTAAATTTTAATTTAAAATGAGGCTTGTGGACTTTTTCTCATTTCTCCACCTCCGAAATTTACAATATAGTTATATTCGATAGATGACATATAATCTATCGACACATGATATTTATTCTACCGATAACGACAAATGACAACTAATACAAATAATGTACAAATTATAAAATACATCATTCCACAACGAAAAGACGCGTGAATGCGTCATTGCGTGCGTCACCCCCCCCCCCCCCCCCCCCCCCCCGCGGGAAAACTGTAGCCTCCTCGCATCCGAATTGTTGGATTACCGCTGCAATCACCCCCATTCCCCGTCCATGATTGATTTTGGGTTGTATTTTTGGGATAGTGTTTTTTGGGTTACAAAAAGGCACTTTTTTTTATAATATAATTATTTATAGCATAATTTTACATGTTAAAAATGAAAAAGTTATAAATCTAAAAAATTTATACTAACAATTTAAAATATGATACTTTGTTGAATTTGAAAAGCTCAAAATCATTGTTATTATTTATTATATTTATATAATTAATTAGTACACACACATGCCCCCATTAGGGATTCGGGACATGACTTCCCACCCTTGTTCGCACCCACGGAATTAAAACGGGGGTTAACCCCGCCCCTGCCTCCAGTATCGATTTTTTTAACAAATATCTTCCATACGGGATCAGGTCCCTACAATTTCAGTATCACACGGGACTTTTTGACATCTCTAAATTTAAATTGAAAATTTAAACTTCTTCGAACTATTCAAAAGCCAAATATCATACTCTTGTCTTCAATTAAAGCATTCAACTTGAATACATGCAAAATATAGATTAGACTTGGAAAGTCCAGTGTATCATACTTATGTCGACTCTAAAGGTGTTTGATAGGTAAACATTTCAAACCCAAAGTCAAACCTCTAAAATAGTTTAAAACACTAGAAAATAGAACTCATTAGCTAGGAAAAAGAAGCATAATTAAATGTCATTACTAAACATTTAAATAATCACCAAAATCATTCCAACACTAAAATACAATGTCTGATTGGTGTGCCTCATGTTTGGATTTTTACTATAAAATCTAAGCAACAATAAGAAAGAATATCGTTAGGCGTGTCCGAGGGACTATGCCCTTTAAGCAAGCTCCAATGTTCATGTTATATTATTAGTGTGGAATTGCATCAATTCACTTTTGCCTAAAGTAATTAAGATTGTGGATTTTGTAAAACTTTTTTTAGTTACTTTATACTTCATTATACTTTTAATGGAAAGGGTTTGTCTTATCCTACCCGTTCGGCTAACGACCCTCCACCAATCAAGGAATCGGTGGGTGAGAGTGGACACCCATTAAACGGTCAGTTTATAGGCTATAACCTTATACCCCCCTTATAGATCGGCTTCGTGAATGAGGCCTACTAACGGTAAGACTAGCATTTTAGTTATACATATATAATATTAAACTTTTAATGTTATATATAGTATAAGGGTGTATTTTACATTTTTAAAATACTAGGTGGTTTAAATTATATTTTTAATTAACCAAAATCATTATGGATTTATTAACTCTATTTTAGTTATACACTTAATTAATTTAATAAAACCATAAGGGTTCCATTTGAACTTTTCAAAATTAGGGTTTTTGGAATTTAGACTTTCAAAATTAACTTTTAATCAACAATTTAAATTCCAAAACTTGAGGGCAAGTTTTGAAACTTTTCAAAACAATTAGGTTTTAATCTCACTTAAAATTTTCGAATTTAAGACATTTAAATTAAAATTTTAAATATTAAAACTCTTGATTTAATAATTATCTTGAATTAGACTATTAATTTTAATTATTAAATCATAAGGGATTATCTAAATGATGAGGATAATTACCATTTATACATTTAAAATATCCTAATCCCTTAAATATCTACATAGATTTCGAAAATAAGGGATGAGATATCCCAAAATCTTTAATTACCATATTAAACTATTAAAGGATAATTATAAGATATGGGATAATCCAAATCCCTAAAATTTAGGATCTAACCTTGGGGAAGGAGGTAATTTCGAAATCCAAGGGTTGGATAACCCTACATTTCAAAATCTTGGAGGCTAAGGAAAGGGTTTGGGAAACCCTAGCAAAAATCGCCAACTAGGGTTTTGCAACCCTTATTGCGAAAATTACCTAGCCTTCAGGTTTTATTAGCCATAAACCCTAATATGTCAAGTTCATACATTTGAATAAAAGCTAATTGAAAACAAAAACCATTGGCTCTGATACCACGGATGAGTTTTATACAAACAATCATATGTGTGCATGCAACCCTAGAGTTGGATCTATGTTTTCACTATTAGTTATACAACTTTATGAACACAAAAAGAAACCTGGCATGCTACTATCATTTTCGAAATTCATATATAAGAATAGAATACATACCTTTTGTTGTTATATAGCAATAACAACTAGTTCCTCGAATCTCCTTAGTTTTTGAAAGCAAGTACCACAAGTGTAGTACCTCTAATGGCTCACAAACACCAAAAGCAAGAGGATGAAGAATGATAAGAGAGGAGGCACCCAAAAACGTGTGGAAACCCTAAGGAAACTCTATCTCCATTTTTGGGGCTTAAGGGTACTATATATACATGTAGGCTATTAGGGTTTTTAAACTAGGAAACCTTAATATGACTGCTTAAGCCCTAAACAGCCTATGGATTCCTTTGGTATATCCCTTGGACGATTTCTAATGGGCTTCCCCATAGAATGCGTCCAACTTATATCTTATTAAGTAATCCATAGCCCAAATGCAATTATCTTATAATTACAGTTCCAATCCCTTAAGTTTAATCAATCTCTTTTAGCCACAAAATTCATTATCATGTAATTCTTGACTAATATTAATTAAACAATATGATTTCTCCTTTAATATATATATTATGAGCATAATATATTAATAAATCATAATTAATCCTCTCTCTCCATAATTCATCTTGTCAAGTTGCTTTAGTGAAGGCACCCCAAAAGGACCATGCACCATCGGGTCAAGTACATACCAATATAGTTATGAACTTAGACACTAATCCAACAATTTGAACTTAAGAAATTCTTAGTCTTGATAAATCTTGACCTAGTTAGACTCGTTCAACCTGACAATACGACGCTCGGATAGGTTGAGCGCGGAGATATATATCGGAATCCACTCATCACATTAAATGAACACGTACTTGGAACCATGGCTTAACTTTTCCTCGATGTGCGGACTCTTTCCTTAATTCCGGTTGGATGGGGTGACTCGTAAATTCCGATAAATTAGGTATGTAGAAAATTGTTTTCTTTCTTCCTATCTGTTAGTCATATGTTGCCTCCTTTGCGTGATTGAAAGAGATCCGACCTGCACTATAACATATGCAACTCTATCTCTCTGCATATTATTCATATATATATATATATATATATATATATATATATATATATATATATATATATATATATATATATATATATACATGAAACTCCTCTTATCTGTTAGCCATATGTTGTCTCCTTTGCGTGACTTCTAATCCGAACTAGTACACAGCATATGCAACCTTTTTCTTCTCAACCCCTCTGAAGTGATAAGTAATAGAATTATGAATCTATCTTCACTCTGAATGGTTGTCTGCTCACCCGATGTAAGGAGTACTCTGGAAGTTCTTGATGGCTGGGGCATATCAGGAAGCGGGAACACACGTTCCAGTACACTTAAAATTGAACTCATACAGATTGTCTTTAGATCTCGCTGCTCGATTTAGGTGGACAACAATATCCCTGATTGTAGTCAGTTAAATGGTCATAAGGTAGATGTATTTAAGATTTAGGATAATTCACAATTAGATATATGCCTGAATCATGTCATTGGTAAAATGTCCAAAATTGTCACAAATTTTTCGTGTTTAAGTGGACCACAATACTGGCAATCGACCAGACAAAGATGTGAATATGAAAGGTACCAACAAGTGGATAAAGATTGTCTAAAAATTTTGATCCCAAATCACTCTTAAAGTTAGATATCATTTTATTTTTGTTAAATTTGTTCATAGTTTCTTCTAATTAAAATATTAGGGGGAGAATTAAAAAAATTAAAAATCAAATTAAAAATAAAAAAAAAGATCAGAAAAATTCAAAAATAAAAAAAAAATCAGAAAATTAAAGAATCCAAAAATAGTGTTATTTCTGTTTTGTTTATGTTTTAAGTTTTCTTTTAGTTTTGTTTTGTCTTGAAAAGTGATTTCAGGTATAGATAAGACTTATGGAGTTTGTGTTGAAGATTTCTGAGCCAATGCTTCATCCGTGAGCATCGAAGAATTCGCATTCGAAGGAGCAAGAAATGAAGATTATTCTTTCAATATTCAATCCTTCAACCCCAGAAGCAAGGTGAAGCAGAAATTGAAGATTATGTGACGGATTGCATTGAAGCCTCCTCAATCAGTCTGCTGCTATCATTGTACCTGCTGAAGTGATCTAGAAGATTTGTTCTCTCTGATGTTCTCTCTGAAGATTCTCAAGCTAAAAGCACCATCTTTCAAGAATTAGTACAAGAAGCCTCCTCACCGAATGTGTGTTCAGAGTCAAATCTTGAATAAAAGCTCAAGTGCTCAAGATGAAGTGATTCATTAAAGATTCATCAATTACATCTTGAAGTTGTGAAAAATTTGAAGATAAATGCTAAAGCCAAGCTCCCATTGAAGATTGACAACAAGAGCCAGCTACTTTTTAGGGGGAGCTTGTTGGGTCAATTAAGAAAAGAAAGTTATAAACCAAGGGGGAGATTGTTGGGTCAAAAATATGGTTTATACTTTACTTTTCTAGAAAAATGTATTTTTGTGTCTTGGACCGTAAACAACTTGGTGTTTACGGCCATAAGGTGCTTACGGTTGTGTTTATGGCCGTAAACCCATTTACGACCCATGTCCACCAAGCCCATATTCTTCTTGTATAAATATAGGTGTTAGGGTGTGAGGAACAGATTAATGAACCCTAGAGAGTTTACGGCCAGAGAGACAGAAGAACTATTGTATGTTAGTGTGTGTGTGAATCTCTTGTATCCGGATCGTCATTCTATTCATTAATACATTGAGATTCATCTTATTCCTCTTCTTCTTCTCTTCTATTTTATATAACATCATCTGTTTGATTGGGATTCCGCACCATCAAACGGATTTGATTGATACACAGATAAATTAGGGATTTACAAGTTGATGTGTATATCTGGATGGTGAATAACAGTCTTAGGATATGATTTCTAAGATTTTAGACTGCCAAGTCTCTAGTTTTATGAAGTTTATCGTTTTTGTTAGATTTCTATAATGAGGTTGGAATTCTTGGTCTTGAGTAGTTTCACGAGGAGATTCAACAAATCATAAGAGGCAAGAAAGGTAGTCGTTGCGGGTGGTGTAAGTTTAGATGGTTAGGTTGAAAGGACGACTTGTATAAAGTCCCAGGTGGTCACGAGTACCCCATTATTAATTTGTTGAAGGAGTAGTTGGAGTTATCATTAATGATTGTGTATGGGTTTTCTTCTGTAGTCCCAGGTGGTCACGGGTACACCATTATTGATGTGTCGAATTTAGGAGTAGTTAGAGTTGTCATAAATGATTGTATAAAGTCCCAGGAGCATTTGGAAGTAGTACGTTGCGAGCTTATGGGTTAGAGTGTTGATTCTAGAGCTTGGAGATATATAAATATTACCTTTATCTATTTTTAGTGGGTTGTTCATGCTTTGAATCCATTGGTTGGTCTTGTGAGAAGGGTTCTTGGAGTCTGAACAATTCTAGAATCCTTGATTGAGTTCTAGGTGATTTATGGACCTTTTGCTATGATAAGGTAGGAGCTTGACACTCATTTCCAACCATGCATGCTCATTTGGTCTTTTTGGTCATTCAGAGTGTTAGGGTTTTAGATCTTAGTTTAGTGGACTTGGGAAATTGACAAAGTTGTAAATTTTATCCATGTAAAGCTCTGGAAGAATCAAATCTTAGCTTTTAAGATGTGTACATTAAGGATTAAGAGCTTAATAATTAAGTTGTTAGTAGGTGAATCGTAGTATGGTTCCTTGAGAGTAGTGGTGCGGGTCGTGAAGGCTAATCGTGACTCTTTTAGCGTCTAGTAACTGAGGAGCAATTTAGGAGTTGTCCGTGACGTGGGGGTCATTGACCATTAACCGTTGATTTTTTTGATTAGTTTGACTTTCGATCGAATGGGAAGTTTTGAGCTGTAGACTGAGGTTTTAACCTCTATTTGGTTTAAGTGGTTCGTGTAGCTGATTCTTCGAGAGTTCGAGTAGTTAGGATTCAACTCTTTGATTCAGGTGAGTCTTCTCATTATATTACTTTCTGCCATGAATGGATCTTATGTATGTCAGATGCTTGTGTAATACTACGATAGTATTATATGATTAGTTAGACTAGTAGGGCTTGCTTGACGACGTGTACGTTTACATACTGCGTTGGTTTCATAGTAAAACCGACATGGAGTCGTGAGCTAAACAAACCCATAGGGATAATAGCAAGACTGGAATGGAGTCGTGAGCAAAATAAGCCCGCGTGGATGATAGTAGGAATGGCACGGAGTCGTCAGTGAAACAGGCCCGAGGGATAACAATGAATGTCAGTAGGCCCGTTACTGACATGTATAGTTGTTATTATTTATTTGTAATATTTTAGAGAACTCACTAACTTCATGTTTACAATTTGATTTAAATGTTTCAGGTTATTCTAGTAGCAAGAGGAAGGGTGTAGCTTGATTTCACTGCATCCATGGTCATGATTTGGAGTGCACTTTATGATTTTACTATCTTTATTAGGGATGAGCAAAAGGACCGAACCGGCCGGAACCGGGAACCGGCTTCGGCCAAAATCAAGAACCGAACCGGCCCGGCGGTTCTATCGGTCCGGTTCTACCGGTTCCCGGTTCCTACCGGTTCTTGTCGTGTCTTCAAATGTTGGAACTGGTCCTTGAAAAATAGCATCATACGGTTCCGGTTTTTGCCGGTTCTACCGGTTTTTGCCGGTTCTACCGGTTTCGGTTATATCGGTTCCGGTTTCTACCGGAGCCCGGTTCCAAAAATCTACAAAAATAACATCCCGGTCCCAGTCCGACCAGTTTCATCGGGTTCCGGTTCCGGTTCCGGTACCGGTTCCGGCCGGTTCCCCGGTCCATTTGCTCATCCCTAATCTTTATTACTCTCATATGTAGTTTTTTGATTTTTCAAAGTAAACAATGGTTATTTATCTATTTATAAAATGAAATTGGGACGATTACTTTTAATTTAAAAACGTAAAATTTTAGTGAAAAATATAATATACATTGTTATAAAATGTGAATGATTAGTATCTATAACTATTTTAATATCATAGAAGATTTTGTTTTCTATCTAATTGTAGACGACTCAAACTTTGATCCCTAATACAATTATATACAATATATTTAATATACATTATATTAAAACATTTATATATATTATTTATATTATTGTTTCGGTTTGGTTTGTAATAGTTTGCTTATAGGTGAAAACCATAACTAAACAATATACATTTGGTTAATCAAAATTAAAAACCATGCCATATATTTTAGTAATGATTCGGTTAAAATGATTTAGTTGTATCGGTTAATTTGATTTTGATTTGGTTTCCAATTTGGTCACCCGATATTTGAAATATGAAACACAACAATTAAGAAACAAATTAAGACAAGTTAAAGAATACAAATATGAGAGTATGATATTAAGAAATTTGAGATCCAAAATCACAAAACGGTCAAACTATATCAAACAAACTTACCTATATTTACACACAAATGTTCAAAAAAATAGCCAAAATGACCTTATATAAAATTTAAGAATAAAATTTTCAAAAAAAATAATAAAAACAACAAAAATAAAACGGCCCTATAACCGGATCTCAATAACCGGCGGGCACTCAACCCGATCTGAGCCCAAATTTCTATTCTTCAAAGTTCAAACCATAACATCTTCTAAGCTGTCGCAACAGGATCCAAACTCACATTAGCTTCAACACCTTTCATAGCTTCAAACCTTGGCTCCTTCGCCTGAAACTTCAATTTTGCATACAGTTTCATGTAATCATCAAACACAAACTTCGGATACGATTGTTCTTTCTCTGTGGCCTCCGTCAACAACGCCGGCGCCGGAAAAATCACAGCGTCATTCCCAGGATTATAAAAAGACGCTATCGACATTCTTGTTCCATCTGTTTGAGCAATAACTCGGTGCATCACACTCTTATACTTTCCATTAGTAATCACCTGCAATTCCATAAACAGTCATACATAATCAGTTACTCATCCAGCATGAATGGTTTTAATTTACCTCAATTTGGTCACCAAGATTGATGACGATGGAGTGACGCATGGGTGGAACATCGATCCATTCACCGTCTTTGAGAAGCTGAAGACCGCTGACTTTATCGTCTTGGAAGAGTAAAATGATGCCGCCGGCGTCGGTGTGTGCTCGGAGACCCTTGATCAAGTCCGGCGTCGGGCATGGAGGATAATTACTAACTTTCGTTCCAAAATTTGGACCTTTTGATCCATGAAACGCTTTCTTTAAGTAACCTTTTTCCAATCCAAGATTCTCACACAACAAATCCAAAAGCTCTTCTGCTAATTTCTCTAGTTTGCCAGCAAAATCCTTCATTAGATTCCTGCACAAACGAGAATCATCCAGATAATGATTCTATGTTAATATATTGGAATATATATAATATAATTTTCTTTCTTTTACCTGTATTCTTCTTCAAGATCAGGGATTTCCGAGATGTTTGAAGTGGGAAGATGACGTAAGAAGAAAGTGCTCTCCCAATCTATGTCGGTAACTTCTGCCTTCAGACCTTCTAATGCTTTAGCTGCCACCATATCTTTAAACCTCTGCTCCATACATTTCTTGTAATGCTCCTTCGTCATTTTCTCAACTTTGTCCAGTAATTCATGAGAAATCCCATGGTTCAACAACTAAACAACCATAAAATACATTAACTGTTAAAACTGAAGTCCGTTTTTAATCAAATCAAATGATTCGAATGCATTACATAGATGTTTACCAATTAGCATAAACATACCTCAAAGAATCCCCAGTTTTCACAAGCATCCTTGATCAACTCCATTGTAGCACTTCTCTCTTCACCATTCAGTTTCTCCATGTTAATCAAGGGGAAGTTTGCCATCTTTTGTTTAAGAATCTTTACCTATGTGTTTATATGTCTGTGAAGTAGTTTTTGATGTTGAATGCAAAGGTTAATGTTCTCGATTTATAGGAGATCGAAGGCACTAAAGACAAACTGAACATGTAGCAGGAAACTTCGTGTCACTTTTGAGGTAATAAAAGTATAAACATGACCCATCTGACGTCTAAATTTTATATTATTTTTTACCATATTTGTGCTAATTGAAGTTTTATAGACAAGTTTAGAATCCATGCATGTGGATATTGAAAAGTATCCATTACACCCGAAGTCAAAATGTGGTCTTTAGTATTCTTATTTTTCAAGTCTGGGTAGGAATATTATAGGACCCACATTGGCAGCTAAGATATAAGATAGTAAATTAACTAATTAAGGGTGTATTAAGGACCCACTTTGTAGCTATATAGTAAATTAAGGCTGCTAGACATAATTTTTTATATGGATTGCTAGAAAAATGATAGAAGAATTTTCCTTCTTGCTGCTTGTATATATATGGTTAGGTTTGTGATGGCTATTATGTCATTTTAGTGTACCTGCCGACTGATCTTCCAGAAAGGGGAAAAGGATGCCATTGTACATACAAACAAAATAATTGTAATATTTATAGGGAGCAAGATAGTAACCCTTCATATGATAAGAATGAGTGCAGTGATGATGAACAATATGAGAATGACGTTTCTTTAGTTTATGAACGTGACGGTGACTTCAGAAGTTCCATGAAAAAAGTAGCAAACGATCTTTTATTTTGAACATGTTATGTGATGGCAAAACTTGGGAACTTAGTTAAGGTGCAAAGGGGCTTTGGCCTATCCGTATCAGAAGTTAAGGGATAGTTGCTTATTATGCAAAGGTTGAGGGTTTAAGTCTCGCTTGAGACCAAAGATGTAGAATAGGAGTAGTATAGTGGGTTCTTGTGTAGCCATTATTAAATAAAAAAAATAAAATAAAATAAAATAAAAAGTTGAGAGAGAGAGAGAGAGAGAGAGATGTGGTGCATATGTGACAAGAGGGTTAAGCGAGTTAGGAGGGAATAACTCTCTCCAAGAGGAGGGTGAAAATGAAGGAAATTATAATGATGAGTTTAGGTTGTAAACTGTATATATTATATGAAATAGAGGTATAGGTATATATATAGGAGGATACTAACTGAGGAAGAGATATACTCTCCTATACATACGCTAAGACTATTGCCTGTTGACTATAGACTATTGACTATATACACATTTATATACACGTGTATATTGAGGTTTATTCTAATGTTATTACCCCCGACAAGCTCAAGGACGGGTCGAACTTGAAGCTTGGAACGTAAAAACAAAATTCTATCATTTCCCAATGGCTTAGTGAATATGTCTGCAAGCTGATCCTCGGAAGCAACATGACATATCTTGACCTGGCCAGCTTCTACTTGTTCTCTGATGAAATGAAAATCCAAGGCAATGTGTTTATAGCATGTACTAATTACCGGATTTTTAGTCATAAAGATTGCTCCAACATTGTTATAGATCAGGAGTGGAGGTGTTCTAATAGGTACATCTAGGCATGTTATGAGTTGCTTCAGCCACATTAATTATGTTGTAGTGTAGGCTAAAGATTTGTATTCAGCCTCTGTGTTGGAATAGGCAACAACACGTTGCTTGCGAGAGGTCCAGCTTATGAGATTGGAACCATGGAAAATAGCAAATCCATATTGGGATCAGCTGTCATCAAGGTCAGAGTTCCACCCAGAATCTGAAACGCATGAAGACCTTTTGCATTGGTTGGTGAAAAATGCAAACAGTAATGAAGTGTTCCATTTAGATAGTGTAGTATTCGCTTTACTGCTTGCCAGTGATTATTTGTTGGACAGTGCATAAATTGACAAACATGATTCACTAAATAGGCGATATCCGGTCTTGTAATAGTAGCTTATTGTAGCGAGCCAACAGTTTGGCGATAAAGTTTCGGATCAGAATCCTGTTAGTTTATTTTCAGTATGGTGACGACGAGACGAGTCGAGGTTGGGTCTGGATCGGGATCGGGAGCTGGCAGTCAGGGTGGGTCAACTACGTTGGATGACATGATTAGGGAGATCTTGTAGGAGGAGATTGTTGCTCACTTCCAAGCTCAGTTATCATAGATGATTGGGTCTATTAAGACTGTCATGATAGAATACTTTGATGAGCATAATATTGTTTTGTCTGATATTGTTGTTGCAGCCATTGCAGTTGTTGCGGCTGTAAGGGTTGGATCGGGTTGGGTTTTTCAATATCAAGACTTCGACAATACGAAGTCCCTAACTTTCGATGGAGTCGAGGACCCGATCATAGCAATGAGGTGGTTATATGATGTTGAGGGATGATTTTTCACCTGTTCTTGCCCAGCTGACCAGAAGGACAGGTGCGCTCTGAACCTTTTGAGGTCTGGAGCGAAGGATTGGTGGAGACTTGCTACTAGTTCATTTTTGGTTGAGCAGAGAACTTCTATGTCTTAGGAGCAGTTCTTGGAGATGTTCTGCTCTTGATATGTGGCGTTGGTGGAGCATGAGAGGTTGGCCTAAGAGTACCTGGATTTGAGGCAGGGGATGGAGACGGTGACGGAGATCACTAAGATGTTAACGGAGAGGGCCTTGTTTTTTCTTGTGTTTTCCGCTTCTAATCTGACTCAAATGACCGGCTACTTAAGCATTCTCAAGACGGAGATCCATCATTTTGTATCCACCCAGTGCTATGGTTCCTTGTTGGATATTCAGGAGGCCACTAGGCGGCATGAGATTGAGATGGAACTACAGACGAGAGAGCAGATACCAGCCCCTGCACAGTCGCAGCCTGCACCGAAGCGGTTCAAGGCTGCTGATGTTAAATCTGGGGGTTGAAAGGACTACACTTGTGGGAAGTGTGGCAAGGTTCATGAGGGTGCTCGCCAATCATTTTCTAGGTGCCACAATTGTGGTCGGCAGAGCCATATTGCGAGGGATTACCGCCAGTAGGCCCCAACACTCAGTTCCAAGATTTGTTATCATTGCGACTAGGTTAGCCATGTGAAGGTCAACTGTCCCTCGCTTGCTGCTAGGCCGGCCCAAGCTCCAGTGTTGGCTACTTTGAGGATCACTGATGGGATTCAGGGTAGGGTGGAGCCCCTGAGGGCTCGAGGTTGCACTTTCTAGCTCACTGTTGAGGAGGTCAGAGCAGCTCCAGATATTGTGACTAGTATGTTTCTATCCATTATTCTATTGATTTTTTTATGGTATGCTTATTTATGTGCCTCTATTAGGTACGTTCCTAGTGAACTCTTTTCCTGCTCTAGTTTTGTTTGACTCAGGTGCGAGTCAGTCCTTTGTATCTCGATCGTTCAGTAGAGAGTTTGATATGCCCATGGGGGAGTTAGAGTCTCCGTTGCGAGTTTCTATCACCCATGAACACAGGGTTTCTGCATCATCAGTCTATCAGGGTTGTGTTCTGAAGATCTTCGGGGTGCCTTATCCGATCGATCTGATCCTTATCCCCATGGGGGATGTTTGCGTGATTGTGGGTATGGATTGGCTGAGCCGGTTCGGTGCTATGATTGATTGTGAGGGTCAGCGCATGGTATTTTGAACCCCAAGTGGGGGAGAACTGATTATCTATGGAGAGGACACCAGTATGGGTTCAGGGTTTTGGTTTGTAGTCAGGGCTCGGCAATATATTTAGCATGCGTGTACGGGCTACTTGGCTTATGTGGTAGATACACATGTTGGGGATCAGACCTCAGTTTTAGAGGTCTCGGTTGTCAGGGAGTTCGTAAATGTGTTTCCAAAGGAGCTACCCGGTGTGCCTCCAATAGACAGGTCGAGTTCAGGATCAACCTTGTGCCAGGTGCAGACCCTATTTCCAAGGCGTCGTACTGCTTGGCACCGACTGAGATGCAGGAGTTATCATATCAACTGCAGGAGATGCTAGGCAAGCAATTCATCAGAACGAGCAGTTCTCCGTGGGGAGTTCCGATTTTATTTGTCAAAAAGAAGGATGGTTCACACCGGATGTGCATTGGTTACCAGGAGTTGAACAAGCTAACAGTGAAGAACTGTTATCCTCTCTCGCGGATTGATAACCTCTTTCATCAGTTCCAGGGTGCATCTTGGTTCTCCAAAATAGATTTGAGTTCTGGGTATCATTAGCTCAGAGGGAGAAAAGAGGACATGGAAAAGACCTTGTTCCAGAACCGTTATGGGCATTACGAGTTCATAGTGATGCCATTTGGGCTCACCAATGCGCCTGCAGTATTCCTGGATTTGATGAATCGGGTATGCAGGTTGATGCTCGATCGTTTCATTCTTGTGTTCATTGATGATATCCTGGTGTATTCCAAGACCAGAGAGCAGCATGAGGAACATCTTCGTGAGCTTCTGGGGGTTTTGAGGCGAGAACAGCTTTATGCTAAGTTCTCAAAGTGTGAGTTTTGGTTACGAGAGGTTCAGTTCCTTGGACACCTCATTAACCAGGATGGGATATTGGTTGATCCGGCTAAGATCGAGGTTGTGATGCAATGGAAGGTTCCAAAATCTCCCTTGGATATCAGGAGTTTCTTGGGTTTGGCAGGGTACTATCGGAGATTCATTCAGGATTTCTCCAAGATTGTAGTACCCCTCACTCGTCTGACGAGGAAGGGGGTGGATTTTAGATGGGGCCCTGAGCAGCAAATGGCATTTGAGACCCATCAGCAGAGATTATGCGAGGCCCCGCTATTGACCCTCCCAGAAGGAATATAGGATTTTTTGGTATTCTGTGATGCATCCATCACTAGTTTGGGGCGATCCTCTTGTAGAAAGGACGGGTGATAGCTTATGCTTCGTAGCAGCTGAAGCCGCACGAGATGCGATATACCATGCATGATCTGGAGTTAGGGCGGTGGTTTTTTCCCTCAAGATTTGGAGACGCTATCTTTATGGGGTCTGTTGTACGGTTTACACTGATCACAAGAGTTTGAGGCATACTATGGATCATCCAAACCTGAACATGAGGCAGCGCGGGTGGTTAGATGTAGTCAAGGATTATGACTGTGAGATCCTTTACCATCCGGGTAAAGCGAATGTAGTGGCATATGCTTTGAGCCACAATTCGGCCGATTCTTCAGATAGGGTGACGTGTATGAGGATATCAGTCGATTTCCCGCTTTTGGGATTGATCAGGGAGGCTCGTGTCGAGGGAGTTCGGAGAGAGAACTGGAAGAAGGAGATGATCAGAGGAGAGATTGACAGGTTTGTCATGGATAGTCATGGGGTGTTGACCTGGTGTGGTCGGGTCTGGGTTCCAGTTTCTGGTGGGATTAGGCAGGTTGTGTTAGAGGAGGCTCATAAGTCTCATTTTTTCATTCATCCGGGGCCACCAAGATGGATCGGGAGAAGAGTTATGTCAACCGGCACCGATCCGAGTTAAAGTGTTAGGTTGGCGATATGGTATTACTGAAGGTCTTGCCTTGGAAATGGGTCCCCTGTTTATTGGGCCTTTTCGGGTGATTGTCAGGGTTGGCAAGGTTGCTTACAGATTGGACCTTCCTGAGGAGCTCAGTCAGATTCATAGCACTTCCCATGTTTCGTGGTTGTGAAAGTGCTTATTAGATGAGGATGTTGTGATTTCCTTGGATGATATTCACGTCAATGAGCGCCTGAACTATGTTGAGAGATTAGTGGTTATCCTGGAGAGGAAGATATAGGTTTTGTGCAACAAGGTGATACATTTGGTAAAGGTACGGTGGCAGCAACGGAGTATTTAAACATCCTTAAGCGTACATGGGCACGCCCTAGTACGTTTAGCGTACTTCCTAAAAGTAGAAACTAATTTTTAGGGCTTGGCAGGTATTTAAACATCCTTAAGTCTCATTCCTTCCTACTTTTCAGCCTCCATTAGCCGAAGTCGATTTCCCTTGGAACCCTAGCCTCTCTTGATCCCTTAGAAGGTTGAGTGTGAGCTTGTGAGTTCTCCATAAAAAGACAAAGGTGGTGATAAAGCTTGGAAGCTTGAAACAAGGCTTGGATCTGGAAGTTTTGCTCCTTTCTCCATCATCTCAAGGTATAAAGTGATTGGTTTTGAGCACTATAACAATCCTATGGTACACATACAACCCTAATGTTTTGGATCTAAGTTTTCTCTAGTTATACATGTAATTTTCATTTATCCAAAGCATGAACCCTAACTAGCATACAACTTTGAGATTTACAACATAAAACAAGTTAGATGAATACCTCTTTGTTGTAGCTTGTAGAACTTGGCCTTTCAAGAGCTTAGTACCTCAAATATGATACCTCAAATAAGTCACAAACACCAAAAGCAAGAGAAGGCTTATGATAGAAAGGTTAAAAAGCACCAAAATCGGTTAGGGTTTCACTATAGAAATGATTGGCCAATTTTAGGAAGGCAAGGGGTCCAATTTATAGTGTGGAGTCCTTAGGGTTTCATACATAAAACCCTAATTTACTTAATCCTTTAAGTATTCCAATAATCCATATGATAGGCCCTTTGGACTAACTCTTCATGGACACCCACATAGATTTAGTTCATCCCTAATCAACATGGATCATTAGCCCAAACTATAAGTATTACTGATTTATCTAATCAGTCCCTGTAAATTTAATCAGTCTCTTTTGATCATTAAATTAATTCCAAGTTAATTCTTGATCAATACCAATAAAATAATATGATTTCTCAATTAATATATTCTTCTTATAATATATTAATAATACACAAATAACCTCTTTCTCAAATATTCATCCTATCAAATTGCTCCGATGAAGGCAGCCCAAAAGGACCATGCTACTATCGGGTCAAGTACATACTAATTATAGTTATGGGCTTAGACACCTAACCCAACAGTCTCTCACTTGGATAAGTCTAATAACTATAACTACCAATATAACTTCAAAATCCAATTAGCAATCATAGCTCTCAAAAGCCGATGTCGAACTATGATCTAGTCAATAATGCGTCTTTTAGATAAGGGATCATATAATCCTCTGTTCGTCAAGATATCGTGTGGAAAAAGATATGGAATAAAGGCATACTCATTGTACAGTTGCTTGTTTCCCGATTTCTGATTTGTTTGACATAGAACTTAATTGAACACGTAAACTGAGTCCTGATCGGGCCCGACACATAAGTCAAAATAAAATCATCGAAGGGCCTATGATATCGCTTTTAATCCTCTTAGGATAAAAGTAATACATAAACTTTGACTTATATGCTTGTACTAATTACTTGTTAAATTATACACAACAACACGTTTTATAACATCAAGTTACTGATGTGTTTTCGTACTATCAATGCACAACCAACTCATAATCAACAACTCATATATCTTGGTTTGAAAACTATACAAAATTATCATCTCACAACCACTCGTATTGAATTCCATGAAGTGATTCATGTGAGCGTGGGTTTAATCCAATACTCAAATCTTATTTCAAGAGCACTCATGAACGTTGTAGCAAACGTTTGCTATGTCTAAACACCTTAGACAATCTACAAGCCAATTCATGACAGTCTAACCTCCTAGCTTACTTCCAAAGTATGATTGATTGTGGATGGTTCGAATAATCATATTATTCTGGAAGTCAAAACATGCAAAAGTGAAACATAAAATAAAAGATTGACAGAAGACAATAAACTTTATTTATAAATAAAACCCTTATTAATTAATCATCAAATTTCAATTACATTTATTTATTACAAGTTTCTAACTACCTATCTAATCACTAGAACTAATATCGTCCCTTAGGCTAATGGACTTAGCATGCTGCAAATGCGTAACCCTACTCAGTCCCTTCGTAAGGGGATCTACTGAGTTATCCTTTGACGATACCCTCTTCACTACGATGATTCCTTTTTCTACTTGATGTCTTATGAAATGATATTTTATGTCAATGTGCCTGGATCTGCCATGATCCCTCGGTTCCTTAGTTAAGGTGACTGCACCCACGTTGTCACAGAAAATCTACATAGGCTCCTATACAGCTGGTACAAATCTAAGATCTCCGATGAAGTTCTTTATCCATATCGCCTCCTTCGATGCTTCACTTGCTGCTATGTATTCTGATTCACACGTTGAATTAGCTATAGTCTCTTGTTTGGAACTTCCTCATAACCACCTTTCGCTTATTAGAGAGTATTATGGCTTCCCGTAGCATCGCAACAACCTCCCTCTGACTAGTGAGTACTACGGCTTCCCGTAGCATCACAACAACCTCTGACTAGTGAGTACTACAGCTTCCCGTAGCATCACAACAACCTCTGACTAGAAAGTATTACGGCTTCCCGTAGCATCACAACAACCTCTGACTAGTGAGTACTACGGCTTCCCGTAGCATCACAACAACCTCTGACTAGTGATCACGACAGCTTCCCATAACATCACAACAACCTCGGACTAGTGAGTACTACGGCTTCCCGTAGCATCACAACAACCTCTGACTAGTGAGTACTACGGCTTCCCATAGCATCACAACAACCTCTGACTAGTGAGTACTACGAATTCCCGTAGCATCACAACAACCTCTCATTCCCACGTTATTGTCACCCTGCGTCCACTAGCACATGCTACGTGGACTAACATAGATAGGTGCCCACACTTATCCAAATTACACATCATTATTCTTGACAACAACCGTCGTCGCCAAGACACCTCTCCCCGCTACAATTCTCATTCTTAAACAATTCCTCCTGATGCCAATACCCCAAGGGCTCCCACTGGTACCGCAGATACTCAATACGCTATTGGCAGTCTCAACCCAAGACTCAACATTAATCCGAACTTCAGGTCATCAGACTCGGATACCTCGGTAATGACCACAGAACCTCACGGCGTACTATCTCAACCCCTGATCTCCTTCTTTCAGCATCATGCGTAGATACACCCACACATTTCCTTATAATCTCACAGCAAATCTACATTTCACAACACGCCACTACAGGGTATCCCAACTCCCAATTGAAACATGAAGGAATCGCCAGTGACTCTATTCATATTAGCGAAAATACAAAACTTCCTTCTATATATGCTCAAAACTCATGCAATAATACTCATAACGACCCTGAAGTTGTTGCTAAATCAATTCCTGCTCTTTCCGAACCGTACAACCGCCCATACAATGAACCAGAGCTCTCTTCGTTGTCGAGCTAATCTTACAAACCAACCATCTCGAGTTCTCCATAATAATTTCGAAGAATTCCCAACCACCCCCAAGGTCTCCGACCAACGGCTACTTGCCGTTGGGACACTCATCCGTCCACAAACATGCACTGCATGCATTATCTCGCTCTATGTCTCGCCTCGACCACCAATACCCATGATCTCATGAACCTGCATCGCAGATCTTTTATCTAGTTCTCTAACCGCTTTTGAACAAATCCCAGATCTCCTCAATAAAGTAATCGATTATCCCCCACTTAGGGTTCGAGTCAACACCAATTGGCGCACTAAAAATCTATCTCACAGACTGTTTGCACCAGTAACATTGCACCTACTCCTGGAAGGTGCTACGCAACGCTCGATGATCTCCCCGATAGGGATAAAGCAACTCCAATATCCCGAACCTCAGATGAAATTTTCAGAACTTTTCATCATGACTACCTCTTAGTCATTCAGAATCTCATACTATTCCACTACCAGGAATCTTGATTGTCTAGTAAGAGCCCTGACTCTTAGTCCGTAAATAATCAATCATCATACTCCTCATCCTCGTCTTCTCAACCAATGTTCCATCACATGAATCATCACAAAAAACAGGGACTCCATTCCCACACTCAATACTCACCATAAACAAAAAGGGCCACCGTCCCGATACATTCTTCTTGTTCATCAGATGCTACAACTAACACACACCCTACTATGCTCAAATAGGGTGCATCCTGGTCTTTGACCATCTCAGTCTCTACTGACAACCTGCTCATGTTATGTCATTATCTCACGGCAGATATATCACCCGATACTCTAGTGGAAGATCACCATCAATGTCAACCCGTTGGGTGTACTCCCCAAACTCTGAAACTGAAATCTCAACACTTCTTATGTCTCCCACAGGAAACGGAAATAGCACTACTCGGGTCACAGAAAACGACATCTCTATTGTTGGTTGATTGCTCAACTCAGGCTGCAACCCTTCGTAAGCATCATCTCTATTCATCCTTGAGTCTTGCGACTGCATCTGTCATCTTACCAAAAATCCTTGAATTTATCTCAACCTCCCTCTCATGGGATGCTTCTTTTGAAACTCATTCAACATGGCCCTCAGGCTTAATACCCTATCGCACCCGATCTACACCTAATCCATCATGACGGAATAATCTGTAAAAAGGTACAAGCATTATCTGCTACGAATCATGATACCCGAACCATGACACCACCTCTCAATCTGCCACCCACCATGGTACTTAAACCATGATATCACCTCTCGATCTGCTACCAATCATGGTACTCGAACCATGACATCACCTCTCGGTCTGCTACTAATCATGGTACTCCAACCATGACATCACCTCTCGGTCTGCTACCAATTATGGTACTCGAACCATGACATCACCTCTCGGCCTGCTACCAATCATGGTACTCGAACCATGACATCACCTCTCGGTCTGCTACCAACCATGGTACTCAAACCATGACATCACCTCTCGGTCTGCTACCAATCGTGGTACTCGAACCATGACATCACCTCTCCCGAGGCTCAGCCTCCTCCATGGCCTGAGTCCCCAGGTCAATTTCCCTTCTTACGACCATTTGACTGGAGCTCGGAAAATGTCTGGTACATCGAGTTCGCCACGAACTCCCGGATATCTCTCCTCAGAATGCTCAGATATCGACTCATGCATGCCTACTCAGAAAACACATGCTCAGGGCAAAACTACGCCTTCTCGTGAAACATCTGTGTAACCACAGTCACGAACTCTGTCCCCTGCATAAAGGACAAGGTCTTCTACGCCAACCGTTCCCTCTCCACTAGGGAACCTAATCATCTTGAAACATGGTGGTGAACTTCTTCCAGGTCACCGCTACAATCTCTGCAGGAGTGAAGTCTTCCGACACAAACTTCCACTAGTCTTTCGCTCCTAAGTGGAGCTGGTTCAACACGAACTGTACCCTCAAATGTTCCAGACAAGAACAGGTGTAGAAACATCCCTCAACGTCAGAGGCCCACCCCATCATGAATCATCCTGCAAATCTCGTCATCGCTAACTCCGCTGCTATCTGGTGTGACGTGTACCCACCATGATGTCTCTGAAACGCAACACAAAGATACCAGAGACTCGATCGAGTATACTCACACTTGATCACCCAATCCTACTTGTTCCTTGGTACCCTAAGGATTCTTACTTGGACTGCACACTGATACGGTGTTTTTCAGTAGTACTAGTCCTATACTACCGTCCACACCTCATCAATACTCACCCCAAGTCCTCCTCCTAGGATCCCAAATCACAAGAACTCTACTTCTTGCTAAGCATCGGATACCCTTCGGTAGGCCCTTCATCAGCTCCTCATTGCTACCTACTCACTCTCAAGCATCTCATAGTAGCAGTAATCTCCTAGGCTAAGGCATTACAGATCAGACCACTCTAGTCCTAATATGAATACCTAGCCTACTCCATCATACATAGCATATCATATCATATCTCATAACACATAACGTAAGGGTATTTTGGGAAATCGCCATTCGGGCGCTGACTGATCGTACACACTGCTTCTTTCCGTTTTCTTGAATTCTTTTACTTTTTAGAAAAATTGGTTATTGTATGAAAACTTCCTCAAATCCTCAGTTTGAGTTCAAATACGCCCGAAGGTGCATCTGAATCCCTCAAACCAAGTCTCTAATACCAACTTGTAACAACGTGAATTTTCAAAACAATTTTTCATTTTTCAAGTAACATAAGTCTTATTCAATATTCTCAAATCTCAAATTTAACAAATTCTATTATGGTAAAACCTATCCCAAGATCATAAAATAAATCTTTTGCCAGTGTGTACGGATCCTGATGGCGCCTTCTCGCGATCGTCGCTAGTACCTAAAACACATAACACATAACATTGTAAGACTAAATGCTTAGTAAGTTCCCCATAATACCACATACAACTCATACGCCACTCAAGGCCATAAGTCTATGGGATCTTTCGATCCATGTGTCTCAAGGGACTTCCATCCCAACTCTGGTAGACCTTCCGGCCCTACTCGTATGACCTTTCGGTCCTCATCATCTTAACCTTCTGGTCCACACATTGTTGACCTTCCGGTCCATATCATGGTACTCATAACATAGCATAACACATACATATCACATAGCACCACATATCACATACTCCGCATAACATATAAGACCTTCCAGTCACACATAGTTACCACTCTAGGTAAAGTATAGTGAGAAGACTCACCTCTCATGATGTCTAGTAAACCATTTGGCTTGATATCCTCGATCGAGTCTCCGCCTAACACATAAGGCAAACATCTCTAATTAATATTGTCTCTTGACCTCATCTCTATAGAATGGGTAGAATACCATTCTACCCCTCCCTGACCTCTCTTGAATTAGTATGACCAAAACCCTAAAGTCAACTAAAGTCAACTCTAGACAATGGTCAAAATTTGACCAGACTCGTCAAGTTCACTCAGGTGGCTCGATGAATCGATGCTTGTCCTCTAAATCCTCCTAAGGTCTCACCCGACTGGTCGAGTTAACCTTTCACTCCACGGGTTACCATTGGTCACGAATGGCAGGGCAACCCGACTCGATTCGTCGAGACCTCTTATGGACTCGGTGAGTTTCCTCCATGGCCACACTCAAATGACCTTCTGAGGTCAGTTTTATTTCCCAAACATATAGATCTGACATTTTAACACTCAATAGTCATGTAAAGGTCCAGAATTTATACACATGCAACACACATATAGCTCTATATGGTGAAATAGCTCTACAAATGGCATCCTAGATTCATAACTCCAATGGAACTGCACAAAGCTAGAAGATTGGGACTCTTTGGACCTCTTAAGGTGTAACAGCCCGGAATTTCAGGTATTGCTTTAAAACTATTTTTGGGGCATTTTTAGGAGGGGACTCGGCGAGTTGGTGCCTGACTCGCCGAGTAGGACCACGGACTTGGTCGCAGATTCGCGACTGGACTCGACGAGTCCATTAGGGACTCGGCGAGTCGATGCTGCTCAGCAGAAACCCTAGCCGTTTGATTCTGGATCGTATATAACGTCTTTAGGGCCGTCATTGCTCGTCTTTTGGCCGATTGAGGATAACCTAAACGTCTGTGGGCATCTGGAGCAGGAGTGAAGGCTAGTGGAAACTTGAAGGGTTTGTTAGGCAAGAAGAGGCAAGGTTGTGGTCAAAGGAGGATCAAGAGGATTGAGCTCTGAAGGTTGGGGACACAGAGAACACGTTTTCCAGGTAATACTCGGACCATTTCTGTTGTTTTGGTGTTGTACACGAATCTAGGGTTATGAGACCCATTTGGGGATTAGATAGATTATTATGTTGTTACCCAGTCGTTTATACCCCAGTAATAGGATACTTAGAGGTCCAGAAAGTCCCATGGGTGCATGTCTCGGGACCATGCGTATTTCAGGAGGCAGATGATCGACTGCATGGCATGGACTCACCGAGTCCAATGATCAGACTCGGCGAGTAGCTTGAAGATGTACAGGGACTCACCGAGTTGTTCTTCAGACTCGGCGAGTAGTTGAGGATTCATTGAAACTCGTCGAGTTGTCTTCGGACTCGGCGAGTGGAGTCGGGGTGGCCCCGCGATTCTTCCACGAGGACCTCGTCGAGTCAAGAGGGATACTCGACGAGTAGAAAGGGGAACAACAGGGAAAGTTGGGGAGGACGTCTAGACTCGTCGAGTCGCCTTTGTGCTCGACGAGTCCGGTCAAGTTGACCGTTGACCAGAGTTGACCTGCATGTAATTTCGTAGGGTCAGTTGTCTTGTTTGATAAGATTATTAATAAGGGTATATGGTATTATAGGGAGACTGCAGATCGGCGGACCGAGTGCGAGTGGTTTCAAGAGTTATAGTTTACATACTACAAAGTGAGTCTTCTCACTATACTGTACCTGGAAGGGTGTCTATGTGTGACCGGAAGGTCGGATATGTTATGTGTTTTATATATGCTATAATTGAAAGGAATAGTTGCTATGCATGCTATGTATGTTTCTATGGGCCGGAAGGCAATGTATTATGTGACAGGAAGGTCAGGTATGATGTATGATATATGTGATATATGTGTTAGAGTAAATGTATTATGTGTTATATATGTTTATGGGCCGGAAGGCAATTATTTTATGGGCCGGAAGGCAATTATCTTATGGGCCGGAAGGCGATTATCACATGGGCCGGAAGGCATTGTACTGTGGACCGGAAGGTCCGGGCCTGGAAAGGCGTATATGTGTAAGTGGTATACTGGGGAACTCACTAAGCATTTATGCTTACAGGTTGTTTTATATGTGTTTCAGGTACTAGCGAGGACCGTGGGAAGGCGCCGGCATGATGCATACACACTGCTGCTATTTGAGATCTTGGGGATTTCACATATGTATTTGTTTTGAAACATGAAATAAACGTTATTGGTTGAATGAACTCACTTTATTTAAAATGAAAAATTTATTTGAAAATTTGCGTTGTTACATAAGGTCCAGATCTAATACTTATTCCACATTGGGACCTCATATGCATCATATACTATGCAAGAAAGGGTAAAGAAAACCCTAGATTCAAGGATTCTTCACAAAACAGAAGAAAGGGTCGAATTACTACCTCATAATGGAGATACCTGCTTGAATGTCTCAAAATGACATCCTTCTTTGGTCCTTCTAGCTGAATCCCTTCTCTTCCTTTGCAAAATCACACACAAAATACTTGATTTCATCATAAGAACTCCCCCTTGGCTCCAATGGCGGTTTAGGGTTTCTCACAGGAGATATGAGACGCATCCAAGGTCATAAGTTCCTTTAAATAGGCTCCAACCCTGGAACTTAGGGTTTTCTCTGCCCAGCACCTACTCGGCAAGTCCATACTTGGACTCGTCGAGTCCTCTCATTAAACACCCACAATCAACTCGACGTGACTCGGCGAGTCAGACTCTCGACTCGTCAAGTCCCTCCTAAATCCTTAAAATTTGAAAGACAAACTAATATACCCAAAATCCCGGATGTTACAACGGGTCAAAGTCAACATTTGGTTGAATCAACTCGCCGAGTTGACCCAACAACTCGTCGAGTTCCCTTAATCCTTAACATGCTAAGACTTCGACCCTACTCGCCGAGTCTTGCACGAACTCACCGAGTTCTCCTTCATACAAAGTCAACACTTTCTACCACTGATTCGTCGAGTTCATCCTCGAACTCATCGATTCCTTCTTCAAGCAAGAAGGCCCGCTTAGTCCTGGACTCACCGTGTTCCTTATGAACTCGTCAAGTTCTTCTTCATGCATTTGGGACTTTGTCTTGAAGTCGCAGAGTTTTGTTCTTGAACTCATCGAGTTCCATGATCTTCAGGTCTATATTTACATCCATCTTGTTGAGTCCTCTTCTAGACTCAACCAGTTCGATCAGGAAACAGAAAAGGTTGGGGAACCATAGCCTGACTCGTCGAGTCCTATCAGCGACTCACCGAGTTCCCCAAAGTCCAAGTCTACCAAGTCGATTTTAGTTGAGATCAATGTATCTAGAACATAGATCTAACCTCCTAGGATCCATATTGCACGTAAAGTTACAAACTTGACGTTCATGCATGGGATTATTTGGTTGAAATGGCCCTAAAATGAGGTTATATGATGCATGAAACTCCCAAGGCCATAAAGTTGGCACCTTTATTCCATAGGAATCCTCAATTGATCCAGATCTTAAGTTCTACCCCTTTAGAACCATAAAACCTCGAAGTTGGCTCTACTAAAGCTTAGAAAATGTAGAAATGAACCCTAACTAGAGATCTAAGAGATAGATGGTCAAGGTTGAAGCTATTTACCTTGAATGAGATAAAAATTAAGCAAAACCTCTGGATCTACTTGCTCCTTTTGGAACCCCCAAGCTTACACTTCCTTCTTCAAGCTTCAAACATCCAAAACACACAAAGATGGCTCAAGAACACGCCAAATGCTAGGGTTTCGAGTTAGGGATTTTATGGACTGTGGGAGATGATGGAGGTTGAATTAGGACAAGATAAGGCATTTAAATAGGGTGCAAACCCTATATATTAGGGTTTCATCCAGGTAAACCTACACGCCGAGTCGGGCTCCCGACTCATCGAGTAGGTTACTTAAAACCCACGTCCAAAGTCTAGTCTACTCGACGATTTGGGTCTCTAACTCGTCAAGTCCCAGTGTAAAACATGCAATTATTTAAAATACGTACCGGGAATCGGATGTTACAATAACACCCAAATGAAATATTAAGGCTAGGACCCAACTCAATATTTCACAATTCGAAAGAGGGATGTCGTAATCCAATTGCAAAATATTTGAAGGTAGATAAATGACGATTTACCAATTTCACCACCCAGAACTAAAATTTTAAAGAATTAATTTTTATGAAATTCCTAGTTCTTTGAGATTCATTGGACCTTTCAATGGCATGTTTAATCTCGATTATACCCTTCAAGTTTGTGACTCGGATACGGAGGATCACAAACAAGATGTGAATAACCATGCAAATTTGTTTGGCACTCTTGAGTCCTTTACCACCTAATCAATGTGTCGGTTAACCACACACACTCCATTGATCTATGACAGTTCTCGAGCTAACCTTTTCCACCCTTTTTAGTCCATATTAGTGTCTCGGTTAACCACACACGCTCCACTAACGATTTAGCAAAGTGCAAAGTGCAATTTCATAAAATAGCACCATTTTCACATTTTTCCTAAATTAACTAAGATTGGGAATTTATGAAAAACATTTAGTTACTTTTATAATTATCATTATATTTTTTTATGAGAATTAATTTCCTATCATACCCATTCGGCTAATGACCATCCATTAGTCAAGTGAGCAGTGGGTAAGAGTGGACACTCATTTCATACATGAGCCCCATATTTTTTACTTCTTAACAAAAGTTTACCCAGTTATCAATTCTAGTCCATCTTTTACATTTTCTGCTTTTATAGTCCAAAACATATATTCTCTTTTAAATATTTACCTTAAATGCTTTTAAAACTCTTGAATTTTATATTATAATTTATTTATTATGTTTTTATTATTTATTGTTTATTTCATTCAAATTTCCTAAAAAACTTTCTACTTTTTTCACTAAAATAGCAATAACTTTTAGGTCTATTTTAAGGATTTTACATATTTGGTCCAATATTATTTCTTTGATTTATCACCTTCATGAAAATGTGGAAATGTGTTAGTATTTGTCCTTTTGTTTCTTAAAATCATGGGAAATAGGTTCATAACAAAGTTTTGGAATAATAAATGGTATGGTCAAGTCCTATTCGGCAAAAAGAATTATATATTATATACGTTAAATAATGGCAATGCTTAATCCATTCTTGGTTCGTGAATGGTATTTGGTGTTGGAGTTAGAGTCAAGAGTCGAGGGAAGTACCCAATTTAGTCAACTAAAAAACCTTCTTTTGTCATTTTCTTTATCGGGTGATCTAGATATATAGAACTAGGATCATGGCATGTTGGAAGTTTATATGGTTGGTTAAGAGGTATTTGGATATCAAAAACCAATTCAGAAATATATGTCTAGTGTGTGGAATAAAAATCAAATGAAAGGGAAAGCAAGAGAATCAAGAGTGGAGAGAGTGATGTCGTGATGATGAAGACGTCTCCTGATGTCTATTCAGATGAGGCGGCAAGGCATGATCTGGAATAACTGATTCAGATGACTAACGAGATGTCGATTCGGTACCCTAATTTGCGTTAGCTATTGTGCTTAATTCCCAGATGTAGTGTTTCTAGCAGCCTTCCAATTAGTTTCTTAGGTTGATTTAAGATTGATTTAATTTGGCTTGGGTTCTTAAAAAATATACACATAAATTAATTTTTTTACATACATATATTGTATATAACCCATAAATTTTGAGCCCCTTAGGGGCATGGGTCCTATGCGATCGCCCGGGTTGCCCACCATCAGGACCAATCCTGCATCAATGCTTGGATGTGGTTGACTGAGCAACTATTTGGAGCCTTCAAATTTTTCGCAATCCTATGATCAGTGGAGGACGTATAATTTTTCAGTAGTAGTGGCACCAATAAAGTAATACTTGCATTTATTTGTATAATCATTGCACCCTAATAAATAAATAAATAAAATTATATTGACGGGTTGAAACGGAGTAGTGACCTGAAACTCCCGAGGACCACTTAACTCCACCCCTACCCATACTTATAGGTTTGGAAAAAAAAAAGTTATTTTATATAAGATTGCCGCATAATGGTTATCGAATGGGCAGGGCCGAAATGAAAGTTAAAATGATTGGTTGGTTGCAAAACCCAATATCTATAATATTTGTCTTAATGTTTTATTAGTTTTTTAATTTATGGCCATAGTTAAAAATAGAGAAAATAACACAATTGTCCTACGAATTTTATAGGGTTTACCCGTTAAGTCCCTAAAGTTTTTATCGAGTTTTATGGGTCCCTAAACTAGGATATGATCTTATCTTTTAGTCTCTGTGAACCTATAATAATCGGTTCAGTGACCTTTTAGGCTGGAGGGAGTGGTGTCACAGGAACCGCACTCCCTCCTTTTACACATAGGTTTCACATTATTTTTACCACACAAAGTGTGGTTCTTTACCACACTCAGGGAGTGGAAACCATGGTAGAGAAAGAGAGATGTGAGAGAAAGGAGAAAGAGAGAAAGACACATGAATACAGAGAGAGAAGAAAGAGGGTGCGGCCATTTCTAGCCGCAGTGTAGCCAAGACCGCACGAGACCGCACCCTGGGGGTGGTGTTTGCGGTTGACGTGGCACACCCGCGGTTTGGAACCGCACTCCACATCCATCAATCTTAGACCAAAAAAACTCACATCGTGCCCCTATAAAGCCAAAAAATAAGTTCGGAGATCAATAGGAATTGAGTGTGGACCGGTTTTAGAAGAAAATGGGAATTTTTTTTGTACGAATTGATCCCCAAACTTATTTTTTTGACTTTATAGGGGCATAATGTGAGTTTTTGTCTAAAATATCACTGAACTGGTTATTACAGGTTGACAGTGACTAAAATAGCAGGTTGTATCCTAGTTTAAGGACCCATAAAGCCCAACAAAAACTTTAGAAACTCAACGGGTAAACCCTAGAAAATTCGTAGGACATTTGTCATATTCCTTTAAAAATAACATTCAAACACCCATCTAACAATATAATCACAAATCTTTTAATTTCAAGTTGTTTGACCATTACTCTTATTAATAATATCATGTAACAAAATTGAGGTCAAAATATAGAAGCGACCACATTAAAGATTTAGATTTTTCGAGAAAAAAAATGCTTGTTTTGGACCTACCAAACCGACGTTACGTACTAGAACAATTGTTTTTAATGTGGCTTTTTTCCACGTTATCTTCACAAAATAAGAAACAAAATCGTTTTTCTCTGTTTCCTCCAATCTTTATGAATGAAAACCGTCGTCAATTGTTGAAGATTATTTGTGGTCTTTGTCCCTAAAATCTTCTTTTGTCTTCACTAATATATTAGTATATATTTAACCAGTGGTATAAAATAGAAGTTAATGATCTCTTTCAGTTGTTTATAGTTTTTTCTATTATTTTTGTAATAATGTGGAAGTTGTTTATAGTTTTTTCTATTATTTTTGTAATAATGTGGATCATGCATCAAATGGCTACGTATTTGTTCTGATAATTAAATTTCATATGCATCCCATGCTTTACAAAACTATCTTCCTAGTTTTCATATCCGTTTATTATATGATTTCTATTCATTAATCATTATTGCTACTTGACCAACAAATGGCCTAACTTTTTAGTTTCAAATTTATCATCATACAAGCCTTTCATGGCCGAATTCAAAAGTTTAGAGCCGATAAATTTGAATCAGATTGTTTAATTTTATTCAAATTTCGTATTTAAAATGAGTTTTGCAAGTGAATTTGAATTAAATAATCAAGTTCATCATGCTATGATGTAGGTAAGTTGCAAATGAATAAATACTAAGCTCGACAAAATGGTAGTCGGGAATGTCGGATGGATTATACATTGGGATAATATTAATGCATGGCTCAAAATGGTCCACGTCGGTTGACATTTACTTTTTTTATTACTCGGCAATCAACCTTGAGTTTTATAATCAATATTTTAAAAGGGAAAAACATAACCAAGGGCCCAAAGGCTTAAGTATTAGCTAATATTGGGTTTGGGTTTTAAGGTCTATTGTGATAAAACCGAAAACGAAAAGAACCAAGATTAAAGTCCATCAAAGTGTAAAGACAAATAGTATAATATAAGATGACTACTTAACTTTGTGATAGTACCATCGAGTAGAGGTGGGGAAATAATTCGGATCAAGAACCGATTTATTTAATTTTATTATATATTGTATATATGTTTATTTAAAAATAAAAAACTAATAACAATGATAGGGGTCTTTTTTTTTTCTCCTTCCGGACATTTGAGGATATTTAAATTCTCAGAACCAGCAATAAAAATGTCTTTCTTTAAATTTTTGGTCTTGCAAGTTGGTGACCGATTAATCAGTCTCTAATACCAAACGACATTTGAATGGTGATATCCTCATGTACATTGTTCTGCTCTATAAAGAGATGCAATACATATGTGAGAAATCACAAAAAAAAAATGATTTAGTTTTGAAAAAATAGAATGTGAAGTAAATTTAGACCGATGAAATTAGGGTTGCGTTCAAATTGTTCAACATGTGATGTTTGGATTGATCCACACAATATACCAAATGTGAATATTCTTGTTTCGGTTAACGCTAAATCTGCAAACTTAGACTGATGAAACCAGGGTTGCGTTTGAATTGAATTGGTTGGTTATTCGTACACCTGTCACAACTTATTAGAATTTTAAAAAGGGTAAGTCACTCCCTCTCTAGACCATCCACATCAAACGTCAAAACAACCGCAGGACCCATTTCATGGAGGTAAATCGCAGAGCACTAGCAAAATGTCTTCAACATGCAATGTTTCAATCTTAAACTTCTTTTATAACATTTTGTACATTGCTAGACATTCTATTTACGAAATTATCACTTTTTAATTTAAAAAGATACAAGTATTTTAGATTTCTCCGCTGCTGGAAAATTAAATATACTATTTAAACCAACATGTGATGGTGCCTTTTTTCATACTCAACCTATTGTGTATTTGTGTACATAAATTTGACTGAGCAACCCAAACTTCAATATATGGACCCTGTTAGGATGAAATTTAAACCAGTTTCCACAATCCATTTTGTGTCCATTTGCAAACTGATTATATGTAGGTTCAGGTATTATTGTTATGAACCGGTCCAATTTTAGTAAAATATGTTTCTCCTACGTTTTACAAAACCCAATATTTAACAAAACGGCCGAGTTAGGTGGAATCATTAAATAAAACAATCACCTTATTGACATTTATTCGTTTAAGGACAAAATAACCTATCAATTTTGTAACTAATCCGAATTATGTAATTGCTTTATGGATAGTCCTAATAATATTCGAAGAAAAAACATTTAGTCCACAATATATGGATGTAACTCGCAATTTTACGGATGAATTTCACAACATATTGGTGTGATGTGTATTTTACAAAATATTAATGTATATTATACGATGTCCCACATTTCTTATGTGTCTTTGCAATGTGTACCATTGAAAAAAAATTCGCAATTCAAAATGAGGTGCCAAAAAGATGGTTATTTTATACAAATATAACATTTAAATAAATAAGTTTAATATCATACCGTGTGATTGTAAATTACACTATCAAGATCAAACTTCGCTTTTGTTCTAAATACGAATTGGCCCATATTAGATTCACTTCAAGACGCAAAAATGAAGAATTGCAAACACACAAAACACACAAAATCACAAATTGCATCTTCAACAAATGGTCAAATTGTGTATATCCCAATTTCAGTTCTACAACAATCTCATCAATAAACTCAATTTATTTTGATCAAAACTGACGTTACATGATAACCCCACAAAGATTACGTCAACTATTTGCAACATCTTTCATCAAATCTTTACAAGTATTTTTTTCTAGGACTTCACATTTTATATGTTAAAATCGGTATTTTTTGTGTTGGCCAAATTTGGATGTACAAAAGCTGCAAAAAGAGAATAAAGATGGGACCCACCCACACACACACACATTGGATTCTATTTATTTCCAACTTGCAACATGAGATGACGATAGCTACGTCCTCTTAAAACCCGATGCCACCGAAAAAGAATTGAATTTTTAAAGCTCATGTCAATTCTCTCTTGAACAAGCCTGTAAGTTATATAAGCATTAAGCAACATTAGGATAATGCCATAATGGAAATTATTCTTGTTTGTGTAAAAAGACGTAAATGCCCTCACCATCTCACAAGACATCTCTGAATAGCCCGAGAGATTGGGCGAAAGAAAGATGGATCACGCTGCATGTAGAGTAAACCAACCTGGGAATTTTCCAAAGTGAAAACCAATGTATTATTATTAACTTCCAAAAGGGTAAAATTGTCAGATATCAAGATTCAAGTTGAAAAAAGAAAAGAACCTCAATCATTGCATTCGCAGAAGGATCATCAAAGATCTCAAGGCTACAATCGGCAAAATAATTAATCTGGAAACGTTTAGTGTAATGAATTAAAATACATACAGAAACTTGAATCTCTTGATATATAATTAAAAGAAGAAAAAGACGAATATACCCCAAACTCGGCACTGACTAAACATTGGATGAAATCCATTAGTTGAAGCTTTGCCCATTCGGAACGAAGGTAAGGGTCATCTTTACGTGGTGGGTGTTTCCAAGGGGCACCAAATCGTAATTTATCTTTGACGATTTTGCCCTTTTGAGCATCAAGAGCAAATTTTTGTAAGATTGTTAGTGCTCTATCCATTGCAGGATTAACAACAGTAACCTGAAGACATAAATTTCTAACAAATTAGAAAAACAAGAAATTATTATTTTTGAATTTATTTATTTCTGAAGCATAAAACTTACTTGCAAATGTGCTAAATATGCATCAATAATGTCCTCGAATGTACTTTCTTTATTATCCATGAGACTACACATAACAAAAATAAGAAAGATTAAATTAATAATTAATATTACTTCATAAACTGTTGCATAATTATATTACTTACGCTTGGTAATAATTGCTCTGTTTTAATGCGTATATTTCAAAAAGATGACGTGGATTTGGCCCAAGCACCTCAACAATCAAATCCCACTAGAAAAAAAAAAAAAAAAAAGTTTAAGTTTTTCTAATTTTATATAAATAGCATAGAAATTTGTGAAAAAAATTATCGATATGAAATTATGAACTCACCTCTGATTGGCTGAAGTAATCTGGAACCATATGTATTTTGGCTTGTTGTGGAGTCCATCCAAATGTCTTTTATATCGAATGAAAAGTGAAAAAGGGGAAAAAGCGAAAAAATCTTTTAATGTTTTATACATTCAAGTTTTCATAAATAGAAGAAGAAAAAAAAAAGATATAAGTTAAGTTAGTTACCTCACGTGAAATGAAAATGTCAGGAAACCCAAAATCCATATAAGCTGCATATGAATAATAGCTGAAAAAGTTTGATGAATTTCAAGATTGGATATGATTCTAAGTTATTTTAGCTAAAAAGAATGAATACATGTAATATTTACCTATCAGAAGTTATGAGAATAATAGGCAAACACATCTCATTTGCACCTAAAGCTATTATTCTCCATATCAAACTATCATGAAACATCGATCCAGAGACTGATGAATCATCCACCAAAGCAGCATGTTTCAAGACTTCGATATTGTTTATTACCAACTTTGGCTGTTTTAAATTGCAATGAAATTGTGAAAAAAGAAACAAGGAAATTATAAATTAACAGAGGGGATTATAAGTGTACCTGAAAGTAATCAGTTTCAGCAGCTTCAGACAGCAACTCCAGTAACAAAAGGGGCCAATCAGTGGCTGAATTAGCCAAAGTTCTTGAAAATCCACCAGTTTTGTTCAAATGTTTAACAGCATTAGCCCTAAACCCTTGTTGAACCTTGATCACCTCTTTAGCGAGTTTTAAAGCTACTATCGCTTCCCTATAATATGTAGCCTCTTGGAGACTCATGTTTTTACCCTTCTCTTTTGACATCAAAATGTCGTCGATCTCTGTGGCATTTAGTCGAGCAGTTAGCGTGCATACGGCCTTGTCCCACAAAGATAATGTGGAAACTTTGTTGGACAAAGCCCTCTTGGAGGTGGTTGTTTCGTTCTTAGTTTGGATAATTCTTTTGAGAGATGTATCCAGGTTATGCCATTTTCCAAGGGTTTTGCAAATCTGGTGGGAGCTTATGGTACCGAGTTGAACACCCTTTTCAGCCATGGATTCTAGACACTGCTCGAGTTGGGTCCGAAGGGTGGGGAGAAATGGTGGTTTGCAATTAGACCAAGATGCCCATGGAAACGAATGACCATGGTTTGGGTGGTTCTCTTCAATTGACAGTGCGAAGTCGATGTAACCTGTGACATGAGGCCCCTTGTTCCAGTTCTCAAGATGCCCTGCATTGCAATTAAATAGAATTCAACACAATGATCATGTCAAATCAAAATTCATAAGGATTATTACGTTCAAGGATGAGGGTGGTTTTGCCGACGCCACGGGGACCGTGGAGAATGAGTGGTTGATGGACGCGATGGCGGTGAGCGTGATTGTTGAGAACGGTTTCCATGATTGGTCTTGGTATGATCCGCCATGCTTTGTTCACCATTTGAGGACTTAACTGGGTGTAAATTCTTCGAAACTGAAGAACAATGGCGGCGCTTCCGATCTTGCTGCTGCTTCTGGTAAGCAATAGGCGTCGTATCGTGTTGGTCCACCCACGGTTCCTGTCTTCCTGATTCAATTAGTTTAGTTGGGCAAAACTACACCCTCAAGTTTACATACTAAGCACAATGACCCCTTGAATTTGCAAATCATGTTCAAACCCCGCTCTTATATAAGCCGAGTATACTACTACCTTTGTGGTTGGATCTTCCTACGCCAAGAAAATCTTTAAAATGCTACTACAAGGAATCGAAATTTGGGCACCCAAAAAAATACATACCATACGGACAATTTTTGTAGATTTATCGAAAGAAAAATGCTACTGTAGCACAAGTAACTTTTTCGTTTGGTCCGATTTGATTGTAGCTTGATGATCTTGGAGAGAGACGGGAAAGGTTCAAAACCGGCTCTATAATCCTTAGGGTTCAAGTGGCCAGTTTTGGGATGCCAAAGGGGTCTTTATATAGCTGAAGAATCAATCAAAAACCTCATCCGGTTGCTTAAACTCTAAGCAGCTCACAAGAATCTTTCAGAACCTTAACCCTTGGATGAAATCCTTATGGGCTCCCATAAGATTTCATCCAACCTCTTCTAAAGGGTTCATCAGCCCATTATGCAATTATCTTATAATTACAAGTTCAGTCTCCTTAATTCAATTAACCTCTTTTGACCACAAAATTAATTCCAAATTAATTCTTGATCAATGTTAATTAAATAATATAATTTCTCTTTTTAATATATTATTCATATAATATATTAATAAACCATAATAACTTATTTCTTCATTATTCATCCAGTCAAGCTGTTTTTGTGAAGGCAACTCAAAAGGACCATGCTACAACCGGGTCAAGTACATACCAAATAAAGTTATGGGCTTATACACCTAATACAACAGTTTCCCACTTTGATAAGTTTAATAACTATAAATGTAAGTACGACTTCAAAATCCGATTAGCAATCGTAGCTCTCAAAAGCCACTGTCGAACTCTGATACGTCCTTTAGATAAGGGATCGTATAGTCCTCCGTTCTCAAGATATCGTGTGGACAATTACATGGAACATAGTCATACTTATTGTTCAGCGGTTTGTTTCTCGATCTCTGATTTTTCTGACATAGAACTTAATTGAACACATGTAACTCCCCGTTTCTCAGGTATTGTTCAAATTATAGTTTCTTGGTTTTGACCCTACTCGACGAGTCAGTTACCCTACTCGTCGAGTAGCAGCGGGATTGGATTGCACCTTAAGTGACAGATTCGGCGAGTAGGAGCTGGCAAATGAAACTCTAATTCCTGGGGTTTGTGTCCCTATTTAAAGGAGCCTTAGCCTCCCTTGGGTCTCTTTATAGTCTTAGAGAGTCCCTGATTCGAGTGTGTGTGCTTGTTGGGTGTGTGAAACTTGATTTGGAGATTTTGAAGGAGAAGGCTTGAAGGAAAAGGAGGTTGGAGTAAGTAAGGTGGGGAAATCAGCTCTATTTTCAGTTGTCATCTTCCAGAGGTATTTTGAATTACCATCTCTTCTGTGAGTTTTTCCTTTGTATGAAGTTCTAGGGTTTTCTATGGACCTTAAGGGTTGATAAGTTGAACAATGAGTTGGATCTAAAGTTGTAACTTTAGATCTGAACCTTCTCTAAGCTCTAGAAACATAAAGTCTCAGAATTGATCATGTATGAGGTTCCTCTTGGGCATGAAGCCCCATTAAGAGCTTAGACTTGTCATTTAGAGCCTTAAAATGCAATGCATGTACGTAAACTTTGTGACTTTACGTGATAAGTATGCCATAGAAGCCTAGATCTATGAATTGGAGCCACTGCATGGCTCAGAACAAGTCTGTACGGAAAAAGACCAAACGGACTCGGCGAGTCACAAGGATGACTCGGCGAGTCTAATGAAGGAAGCCGTGAACTCGACTAGTTGGATGAACAACTCGGCGAGTTCGATGAAGATCGTCATGAAACTCGGTGAGTTGATGAACAACTCGGCGAGTCAAATGAACTTTCCTAAGGATATGCACACGTATGCACCCATCGAGTTTCACTTTGTAAAACCCAACGAGTGGCTTTAGAGTTCAGTCGAAAAACGAGGAAAACTCGACGAGTCAATCGATGACTCAGCGAGTGCACCGGAACCCAAGGAAACTCGACGAGTAGCCGAGGGAACTCGGCGAGTCAGGTCAACATAGGCTGTTGACCTTGACTGTTGACTTTGACCATTGACCTAAGTGGATCGGTTAACTTTTGAGGACAGTTCTAGAAGGATCAGAATCTTATGTATGCAATTCGTGATAAATATAGGTGGTGGGATTCGTGACAGTTACCTGAAGGTTGGAACTAATTTTTGTGAGTCAATGTTTCGAGGTGAGTTATCGTCACTATACTAAGGGGTCTAAGGCACCAAGGCTGGCCCAATGGATTTGATATTCTAGTAGTTATTGATATGTTGAGTTGAGTCAGTAATGTATGCCAGTTGATATGCTAGGCTGGTAGATATGTAGGACTGCCTGTGATACTGATTGATTACGTGTATATGCATTTATCTGTTAAATGTCGACATGTTATGTGGGGTAGGTTGAGGTTGTACTGCTCCGTGCAGTAGCCGACAAACCCGAGAGTATTCCAAATATGAGCTAAGGGCCCGGTAGGCATTCCAGACTCATACTGAGGACTCGAGAGCATACCAGATACGAGCTGAGGGCCCGGTAGGCATTCCAGACTCGTACTGAGGACCTGGGGTAGCCCAACTTGTAAAGTTGGGGACCCAGTGTATGTTATTCTGTTTTGATTGATATGATATGCTAATGTTGATATTATTATGTGGATTGTACGTGTATCGATATTTTGGGGTGACTCACTAAGCTTTCGGGCTTACAGTTTCTGTTTATGGTTTCAGGTACCTCAGGGGATCGCAGCAAGGCCAAGGCGTGATCATACAACTCCTCCTACTATGTTATGTTTATGGGAAAAGACTCTGATAATTAATGTTTTGAAAACTAAATTTGTAATATTTTGATGAACTTGACATGTTTTTAAAAGTTTAAATTTGTTTGAAATTTTGGATGTTACAAGTTGGTATCAGAGCCTTGGTTTGAGTGAATTGGAGGAACATTCGTGTGAATCCAGTCTCAAATCAAGGAAATATTTTCAAAAATAGTTTTTAAATGGTTTTCAAAATAAGTAAAGGAGGATGAAGGGTGTACATTCAGCCGGAGCCAGTAAATAGACCCCAAAATACCATACAGTTATTTGATATTGTGATATGTTAGAACATCATGCTAGTATTAGGCTAGGGATCTTCAGGAATTACATGGTAAAATTGCCTGATTACGTGGTGCCTGCTAGCCTAGGGTTTCCTCTACATGAAATTTACATCATTACTGTAGTGATTTAGTGTACGCATCAGAGTTGTACATAATTAAGACCTGATAGACTGAGAATATCTGATTTAGCCTTATGTTTTTTTCTTGTTTGATTGGGAGCTTAGGGTAGAATTGAATATTCAAAAGTCTATCGGGTCCAGCGTTATGTGTGGCTAGCATGCACTAGTGTTGCAGGGTTGGTGGAAGTTTTTTGAGTGGGAAGGTTGTTGGGATGAGTCCGACGATTTCGAGTCGTCTATCATCCTTTTAGTAACCAGATTTGAGTGCTCGATGTGATTATATGTATTGTTAGGGTGTTGTGGTGATACTTGGAACAAATATGGGTAGGTGTGGAAGGTGGTATGGGCCCGTACTACTGAAAGCACAGGACCCATACGCGTGAGAAGGAAGTCACAACTCCCAGGGTTTTTTTGGGGGTTGGTCCCTAGTTGTTGTGTATGAAGTTAACTAATACCTTGTGTTGTGTTTCAGAATGGTGATGACTAGGTGCTTTGTGACTGGATCTGGGTCAGGATCAGGGTCGGGATCAGGAGAGGGCGGACAGGGGGAGTTGACAACACCCGAGACGATCAGCCAAATGAGGCCGGATGAGATGGACGACAGGATTCGAGCAATCCTGCATGACGAGGTTCTTGCATTGTACTGGGCCGAATTGCCGGAAATGTTCGGGTCAATTAAGACCGCCATGGTGGAGTATTTCGATGAGCGTTACGCAGCCCTCGCAGAGACAGTCGCCACAACAGCTGCATCATCTGTAACTACGGCAGGGGGAGGAGTTGGTAGGGGTTTTCAGTACCGGGACTTAGACAACACGAAGCCCCCTACTTTTGATGGGACCCAGGATCCCATCAAGGCTATGAGATGGATTTCAGATGTGGAGGGGTGTTTCTTCACCTGCTCGTGTCCTACTGACCAAAAGTTCAGGTGTGCTCTTAACTTGCTTAGGTCTGGAGCCAAGGATTGGTGGAGACTTCCGATTGGGGATTATACTGATGATCAGAGAGTTGCTGTTACTTGGGAGCAGTTCAGGGATATGTTCCACGCTTGTTACATCCTGAGTGTTGAGCAGGAACGTTTGGCACAGGAGTTTCTGAGTTTGAGATAGGATGGAGAGTTGGTGACGGAGATCACTCGTATGTTCACTGAGAGGGCGATGTTCTGCCCAGAGTTTGCTTCCGAGCAGTCTCAGATGACTCGTTATCTGAGTATGCTCAAGACTGATATCCGACAGTTCGTATCCACCCAGCGATGTGATACTCTTCTAGAGTTACAGGAGGCCATCAGGCTGCGGGAGTTGGAGATTGAGCTGCAGCTGAGGGAGCAGCGGTCAGCCCCGGTACTGTCACAGCCGGTGCTGAAGCGGCCTAAGACTGCCCATGCTAGGACCGGGGGTCAACAGGGCCGCACTTGTGGGAAGTGTGGCAATGGTCATTCTGGGGTATGTCAGGCTGGTAGTGGGTGCCACAAATGTGGCAAGGAGGGGCATCATGTGAAGGATTGTCGCCAGGCTGCCACAGTTCAGGGTATGAGGTTATGTTATCACTGCAACCAGGTTGGTCACATGAGGGCCAACTGTCCACTACTTACCGCCAAGACGGTGCATGTTGCAGCACCGGATACCTTGAGGATCACATATGGGAGATCAAACAGGACAGAGCCTCCGAAGGCTCAGGGTCGTGCTTTTCAGCTTACGACGGAGGAGGCCAGAGCGGAACCAGATGTTGTTGCTGGTATGTTTCTATCCTCACCTTGTTTTATTTATTTGTTATATGCTTATCTGTTGTACCTATAACTAGGTACGTTTTTGGTGAATTCTTTACCTGCTTTGGTCTTATTCGACTCGGGAGCGATTCGGTCTTTCGTGTCTCAGTCTTTTAGTGGGAAGTTTAGTATGCCTATGGGCGAGTTAGAGTGTCCGTTGCGATTGTCCATCTCTAACGAACATGGGTTTCTGCTTCTTCAGTTTATCAAGGATGTGACTTGGAGATTTTCGGGGTGTCTTTTCCGATAGACCTGATTCCGATTCCCATGGGGGAGGTGTGTGTGATTGTAGGCATGGATTGGCACAGTAGGTTCGGTGCTATGATCGATTGTAAGGGTCAGCGAGTGGTGGTTCGAACCCCAAGTGGGGGAGAATTGGTTATATATGGTGAGGGCACCAGAGTAGGTTCATGTTTTTGCTCAGCTTCCAGGGCTCGGCAGTACATTCAGCATGGGTGTATGGGTTATCTAGCGTACGTGGTAGATACTCGAGTCAGGGATCGGGTTTTGGTCTCCGATGTACCATTGGTCAGGGAGTTCACAGATATGTTTCCGGAGGAGTTTCCAGGGATACCTCCGAAAAGGTAGGTCGAGTTCAAGATCGACCTGGTGCCAGGTGCGGCCCCTATCGCTAAGGCGCCGTACCGATTGGCGCCTCCTGAGATGCAGGAACTGTCGTCACAGCTGCAGGAATTGCTGGGCAAGCAGTTCATTCGACCTAGCAGCTCTCCACGGGGAGCGCCGATTCTTTTCGTCTGGAAGAAGGACGGCTCACACTGGATGTTCATTGATTACCGGGAGTTAAACAAGCTAACGGTGAAGAACCGTTATCCACTCCCGAGGATAGACGACCTCTTTGATCAGCTGCAGGGCGCATCTTGGTTTTCCAATATCGATTTGAGGTCCGGATACCACCAGGTTAGGGTCAGGGAGGAGGACATGGAGAAGACCGCATTTCGAACTCGTTATGGACATTACAAGTTCATGGTGATGTCGTTTGGGCTCACCAGCATGCCAACAATGTTTATGGACCTGATGAATTGGGTATGCAGACCGATGCTCGATCGCTCGGTCATAGTGTTTATAGATGATATCTTGGTGTATTCCAAGACCCGAGAGCAGCATGAGGAGCATCTGCGAGAGCTGTTGGGGGTCCTGAGGCGGGAACGGTTGTACGCCAAGTTCTCAAAGTGTGAGTTTTGGTTGTGAGAGGTCCAATTCCTCGGACATCTCATTGACCAGGAGGGGATTTTGGTCGATTCGGCCAAGATCGAGGCGGTTATGCAGTGGGAGGTCCCAAAATCCCCCTCGAATATTAAGAGCTTTTTGGGACTGGCAGGATACTACCAGAGATTTATACGGGATTTCTCTAAGATTTCAGTACCCCTCACTCGGCTCATGAGGAAAGGGGTGAATTTCTGGTGGGGTCCCGAACAGCAGGGAGCGTTTGAGACCCTCCGCCAGCATTTGTGTGAGGTGCCAGTCCTAACACTCCCGGAGGGAGTTGGGGATTTTGTGGTGTTATGTGATGCCTCCATCACAGGGTCAGGGGCAGTTCTTATTGGTGGTTGTCGAGGCCAACACAAATAATAACCCTAAGTATTACACACTAAAATAGTGTATAGTGGTAAAGGGATCGAATCCACGGAGATTGGTTCAATTTGATAACTCTATGAAAAATCTCTTTGTAAAAATACTTGGAATATGACAATAAATTAAAAATGGGGGTTTTGATGTTTTGAAATACTTGAAACAAACTAGAATTAACTATGATTTAAATAGACAATTGCAACAAAAATAAGAATTTGATGTAAAATCAATAAGGGAAAGATGGTTGACTTAAAGTTTTCTCACTTTGACTTTTGATGAACATATCATTAGAATCCAATAGTGCAATACTTTGATTTAAATCCTTAATTTGGTTATAGTAATCCAAGGAGCTTGAGATTACCTAGACTTTTCTTAATTGTTGAAATGGCTAGAGAAGCTCATAACAATTTCCTTAGTCAAAGTCACTAATTCCAAATAGCATGTAATTAGTGAAAGTCAACTAGCATTAAGAACCAAAAAATCACCAAATCCAAGAGGAGTCAATTGCTTTCACCACCATGTTGGAGGAAATGTTTTTATGATTGTGTGAAGCAAAAACAACATAAAAATCACTTGTTGCTTGCTAATTTGAGGATCATTTACTTAATCAAGAAATTAGTCAACTAATCACCACAAACATATTTAAACTCATGAATAAAAACATACTAGTAGTGATAATATGATGAAACACAAAACATTTCCATAAAGATTCAAGAACAAGTTCATAGATTCTTCAACATCCAACAAAAGTTCAAAGGATTCAACAAAAAGTCAACCAAGATTTGTTTAGCCAAGCATGGCTAAACTCAAATGAACAAAGTTAGATAAGATTGTACCAAACATTTGACAAGATTCAAGAGGTGAAAAGAAGATGTTCTTGAGGTGTTCTTGGCCTTCAAAAGCACTCCAAACTCCAGAGAGAAAAGCTCAAAATCGGATCTCCAAGATTGTGCTAAAGAGGCACACCAACCTTCCCAATATAGAGCTCTAAGCAAAATCCCGAAATTGCCCTTGTAAGGAATCCACGCGGGCCGCGGGGAATCTTACGTGGGCCGCAGGTACTGATGGGAATTTTGGGCTTCTTCAAGTCTTGGGCCCCCACAGCTAATCCGTTGGCCCAGTTCGAGTCCAATCAGCTTCTAGCCCATTTTTCTTCAATGTTTCTTCAATTTGAGCCCAATTTATCTTTCCACATCACTCAAAACTTCCGCAAACTCCCAAATATTGATCTTGCATACTCAAGAATTCTCCCGCATCTTTCAAATTTAAAGCTCAATTCTTCCAAGCCTTCAAGCAATTGACAAGTCCACCCCATGAATCACCTTCATAGCCATCAAGCATGAAATCTCCAATTCCCTTCAAGCCCAATCGCCTCCCAAGAGTGCCGCCCCGCTAGTTTCCAAGAAAATCTGCAATAATGCTCAGGAAACTAGAAAGTACCCCGAAATGGTCATAAAAATAACAAAAGGGAAAATATGCATGAAAGTTAACTAAAATGCGAATGAAATGTACTAAAATAAACTATAAAAAGAAGTAAATAAAATGAAGCTATCAAATCACCCCAAGCTTAAACCTTACTTATCCTCAAGTAAGACAAGACTAAATGAACTTGGGATGAACTACCCTAGAAATAAAAAGAATGGATAGAACCATGGAACCTGTTCGACATTAGTCAACATGGTCAGAATTGATTTCGCTGCTATCTCACAACTTTTTCATCCGATGATAATGGAACCATAAACCACAGTCAGGACAACTCCTTTAGGTGAGTAAGGAGGGATGAGCAGTCGCAGCCTCAATGGAACATGCATACAATGAAGAACATCTGTAGTAGGGAGAAAGCAACTGGATGGGCTCGGGTGGAGCTCTTCTTTAAGTGCACACTCTTATCTCACATCTACCGGTTTCTCTCATGTGTAACTAGGTTTAATCGCTCGGGCACCGTTGTAGGAATCAGTTCACTTGGTGTTGGCCCAAACCTCCCGTAGTATCCGACTCGACAGTCTCTCTAACATCACCAATTTGTGAGAAAGAAAAAAAAAATAATAACAACTCGATCTATATACAATAAAACAGACCTATACAAAAGAATATCAAACGTCGGGTGACCAAGATGTTAGGAAATTTGTTCAATAATTGAACCGGCCACCTATCTAAGATAGTTGCAACTGAAAATTTGCGTGCTTCTTTTTGTTTTGTTTTGTTTTTTGTTTTTGTTTTTTTTTATGAGAAAACCCTTTGACTCAAAATTTGGTTCCCAAAGGTGTGTCGGTGGAACCGAAAGGGTAATGATATAATCCGAATGGCCTAAGTGTGAAAATGACCATGTGTGGAGCATAAAGATGTAATGTAAGCTCCTTTTCAAACTTGTGGTTTTTCAAAGATAATGAAAATATCCAAATGTGGACTAAAAAACTCTCTAAAATTCTAAGAAAATCGTAAAAGATATGGTGATGTAAAGAGACCGGATATGGATTCTACTCGGGGACAAGCACCAATGCTTCATCCTAACAGTTCAAACATGATCAAGTGTGATCCTCTCCGCGGTAGTGACCGCAAGGCTAAGAACACCCATTGCTATAGTATATCCTACAATTGTTAGTATTGTATGCATAATTCTTCATGAAACTACCTGGCCATGATCACTTACCCCTTTAAGCTACCAGCATCTGATCCCAAGTATGAAATCCCAAACTGCAGCTAGTGGTCTTGATTCGATGGGTGAGATAGCAACAAGATCCTAGACCAATAATGATACAATAACTGTGAACATGTTCCATGGCATTCAAGAGAGGTGAGAATAAACAGACAACAAAAATGCATGAATGCTAATGTCTTAAGCTAAATGTTATGCAAAAAATAAAAAGTGGAAAAGAAGAAAATAAAATCTTTTTTTTTTGAAATTTTATAAAATAAAAAAAAATGAATATAAATTAACTTAAACTAATATGTTATGCAACCTAACTAAAAATGCATGAAAAAGTAAAAAAAAAAGGGAAATGCCCCACCCCAAGCTTAAGAACAAGCATTGTCCTCAATGCTTAAGGAAAGGGCGGAAAGGACCTAAATCGGAGGGTCGGGCAGCGGGAAATGCCCGTGACGATAATGGTAGTCCCACATATCTTGGACCTAGCGGGAAGTGGGAGGGAAGGAGTGCTCCAATCGGTCAACGCGACTCGCCACATCTTGGATGGCTCTCGTATTCTCTTGCGTTTGGGTGTCGATACGCTGCACCGTGGAGAACATTGTGGCAAATTGGTCAAAGAAAGTAGGGGGAAATATGGTGGAACTTCGTATCCCCCCTGCTGCTGCGGCTGAAACTGAGGCTCGACGAACTGCTGTGCAGGCTGAAACTGGGGCTCGGCGAATTGCTGTGCAAGCTGAAATTGGTCATCCTCATCATCTACAGGTGGAGGGTAGTCTGATGGAATGATCCGTTGATCGGGATCGGTCGGCTCAAAACTCCCGATATACTCATAGGGGAGAATGAGGTATGGTTGGTTGTCAAGGATCCACATGGGCCCAACAACCGAATCCCGGATGAGTTGCATTCGGCGAAGTGCGTTGCCGTCAAGACTAGAGGGGTCGGAAGCCTTCTCGAATGGAAGAGTAGAGAGATGAAGGTGAAGCGGTGGCCGGGATGCAATAAGGGTGATTAATCCCCCAATGAAAATGTCTCATTTGTCCATAGTTGTGAGGTTGTAACACTTGGTGAAGAAAAAGGAAGCAAAATCCGGCCGCGGACCGTTCTCACGAGTCATGCACCAAAGAAAAAATAATTCCGCCTTTGAAATCTGTCCCACTTCGGAGCGGGCGAAAATGGTGCATGTGAGAACTCTATGCGCTAGGCGCAAACATGGGTGAATTATGGAGGAGGCCTTTGACGAAGACGATGAATATTGTGGCTCATTGGTAATTTGTTGCCAAAAGTAATGTTTATTAAAGTTTCCGGGCCATGGGTCTTGTTGGTAATATAGGTTGTCCATGGGAGCACCCATCAAAGCATTCACGACCCGATGTGGTAGAGATCGTTTCTCGCCGAGGATTTGGAAGGTGACGGTTTGGGCTTCCTCCTCGGGATTGAATGTGGTAAGAAATTCCAAGGTGGGTTCAACATAGGTGGCGGCGCGGTTATGGAGGAATTGACCCCACCCGATGTTCTAGTCCCTTTTCCCTCTAAATGCGCTAGACATTTGGAAAATTTTAGAATGGTCAAACATTAAAGCATTTGCAATCGATCCTATACTCGAAGCGTATAGGACATGATGCACAATGTTTTATTTGCTATGTTCTCAAAATTCGAATTGTGAAGAGGAATGCCGTAATCATAATCAAAATTTTAAGAACACACTATGTACCTTTGACTAAATTTATTAACATTCCACAACCTAATCCTTTAGATTTGAAATGAAGCATAATATTCTCTCCTTTAATTATAGCAAAACAACCTTTCAACTCTTACAACTTTGCAAAGTATGACTCTTGTTTTCTATAATTAATATTGTCAACTATGCAATACTTGCCTTAATAATCATACAATCATAACATTTATGCTCCCACTATCATGATGATTATTATAAAACATAACACTTATGCTCCCACTAGCTTCGACATATATTCATAAACATCTTAACTTTCAGAAAAACAATACCTATTGAATTTCTTAAGTCCATGTTTCTAATACTTAGTGCTTTGATAATCTTTTATCAAGGCTTCTTGAACTAATACACATTTTTCTTAGATAGTTCATATGTGTGTCTTAACAATTAAGACTAATTGCCAAACCTCACAATTCAAATTATGGAAAGGGATAACGTAACCATGATCGAATTCGAGAATGCAATTTTACAATCACTATCTTCTTAAAATCTTTCTTAGTGAAAGCATTTCCTCACAATCATTTTCATGAAGGAGGAAATCTTATGACACTTAGATTTTAAATGGTGTATGTGCTTCTATTCATGTGAATTTGTTAAAACCAAAGTTTACAACAAATTCAAACTCATATGGACCGAGCCTTTTTTTTTAAATCTTGATTTCTTGCCTTATGGTGGCACAGCTGCCCACCACGTCTTCCAAGTAGTTAAGCATCTCACCTTTTCCTATCAACGTACCTTTCATTGATTAAGGTGCCTTGCCTTTTATGCGTTCAAGATGAGAACTCATAGGACTCACATGCATAATTAACTCGATCGGATTGGCACAGAAACAAAATAATGTCAACACGCTAGGTTGTAAACCTCAACTCGTGTGCTAGTGATGATCAATAAGGTTTATTTGATTTGTTCTTGAAACCTTTCAAGACCATTAAGACTCCCAATGACTCCTTGACATATAAGATTCTCTTGTCAATAAACATTTGTTGACAACCAAATATTCAAGAGTTAGTGTAGCTTTTATCAAAACACTTCATAAAATGGTCTTAGTTGGTCTTTGTCTTATCCAAGACATCACAACTTTCCATAATTGATGAATGTTATAAACCTTCTTAATACTATTCACTCAATGTCACAATCTTAACTTTAAGACTTGTTATTGGAACGAAGTATGATTGTCTTCTTGATTTGACCATTTCATCAATCTTTGATTCCTCTTCTTGGACATACAATTGTACCAAGACTCACTTAGAGGATCAATTGAGATATGGTTCTTAATCATTAAGACCTATCATATAGCATAAAAGCTACTCTCCCTTCTTCTTAGAATGGAGAAACTCTTATCTTTCTGCCTACTTGATTCTTCTTATTCGTTTTGCTATTGATCTAAACCCTTTAATCAATTCAAAATTACACTTAATCTTGTAAGTGTAATCATATTTACTAAGCTTAGTAAATCATGACGAATATCTTTGTTACTCTTATGGTGAACTTGATCAACACACAACTTTGTGTACTCGATCTCCTAGTCCTTTCACTTGACACTTTGTCAATGAGTTAGTCTAATTTCCAAATACGTAATTTCTCATTCATCGTGCAACCAAGTTGCATGATTCCAAGTTTTGGTCCAATTGAAACTTGGGCGATGAGAAACTCTCCCTATTTGGTAAATTCTTGACCCTTCCATAAATAACATAACTAAGAATCATATCCATTCGTTGTAGAAATATGCAAACATCAATTTTCATAACAATTTCATTGCAAGGAAGTAAACAAATAAATAAGTCAAACAAAATTTATTTTATTTATAAAAGCAGCGGAAAAACATTTGTCCTTACAATGCAAAATCTATTGAAAACTATGTAAAAGAAAATTTCTAACAACTCTATCATAACTATCTAAGCTCAAAATCCAATCTTCAAGTACATGAGATCGAGATCCATCTCTTGTGATTAGATTCATCTTGCTCTCTTATCAAACTTCCTTTCTTTTCACCGATCCTTCAAAACATTTAAATGCAATCTTATCACATCATGTATTAAGAATCAATGAATAGGAACTTAATGGAGTTAGATAGTGGATTCTTACCTAAAGCGTAGTCATACTTTTGACTCTCCCATCTCTTAGATCTCTTAGGTAAATAGGGCAACTTCATCTCCAATGCCCCTTCTCTTGGCAATAAAAGCAAATTGACTCTTTTGGAACAACACATGGAACTACTTCATACATCGCCTTTCTCTTATGATCAAACTTTTCGATCATTGCATGTCTTTCATTGCCATTGTCTATATCCATAGAGGTCTTGAAGGCAGATTCACCAATCAACTTTGCTTTTCTATTGCGCCAAACCATTGTTGGTTCAGCAGCAATAAGCATGTAGGTGAGATCTATAAGGGTCACGTCGTGGTCTATCATATAGTACTCTCTTGTGAACTCACTACATGAGTTAGGAAGTAACTGAAGAACCCAATCAACAGCCATCACTTCACCAACAACGGATCCCATCATTCTTAGTCTATCAATGTGTGACTTCATCCCTAAGACGTGTGCACACACCGACTTGCCCTCTTTATGTTCACTTGCCAAAAGGGCTTGAGTGATATTGAACCTTTCAATTTTACAATCTTGTAGGTTAGGGAGAACAATTGGAGGAGGAGGAGGAAGTGAAGCATGATTTCTTGTTCCTCGATCGAATCGTGGAATATCATTTTCATGTGGAATGCTTGTTCCACGGGATTTGGGAAGACCATGATTGTCGAACTTTGACATCTACAAAACGAGAGAAAACGAATTCAAGTTAGTTGATTGATTGAGTCCTTAGTAAATCACCCAAATGAAATTCCAAGGCTAGGACCCAACACAATATCCTGCAACTCGGGAGAGGGATGCCGTAACCCAAACTGCAGAACATTTGAAGGTAAGTGAATGACGATTCACTAGTTTCCACCATGAAAAACGAAAAAGAAATTTAAGTTTTAAATCTATGAAAACTCCTAGATCCTTTGAGATTCATTGAACATTTCAATGGCATGTTTAAATCTCGATATGCCCATCTTGTTTGTGACTGGGATGCCGAGGATCACAAAGCGGGTGTGAATAACCATGCAAACTACATGGTGCCCTCACATGTTACAATCACCTATTCGATGTGCCGGTAAACCACACACGCTCCACCGAACTATGACAAACATTGAGTCACCCTTTGCTACCTTTGCTTAGAACCATTTAGTGTGCCGGTAAACCACACACGCTCCACTAACGTCTTCGCAAGGGCACAAAGTGTAATTTCATGGAATTGCATCAATTCACTTTTGCCTAAGTAACTAAGATTGGGAATTAGAAAAACATTTAGTTACTTTGTATTTCATTATACTTATAATGGAAGGTTTCATCCTATCCTACCCGTTCGGCTAACGACCTTCCACTAGTCAAGAGTGCGGTGGGTAAAAGTGGATACCCATTCAATCGCCATTTTATAGGCAATTTCCTTAAACACCCCTTATAGACCAGCTTCGTGAATGAGGCCTACTAACGGTAAGACTGACTTTTACTCATACATATATATAATGTTAGACCTTTAATGTTATATATATAGTATAGGGTGTATTTTATACCTTTAAAATACTATATGGTTAACTTTAACAATTACACTTTTAATTCAATTAAATGGTTAACCTAAACTCTTATGGATTTATTAAATCTCTTTTAATTATACACCTTAATTAATTAATAAAACCATAAGGGTGTGATTTGAACCTTTTTCAAAACAATACAAGAGTTTTAGAATTTAATATTTCTAATTAACCTTTTAATCAACCTTTAAATTCCATAACTTGAGGGCAAGTTTTGAAACATTTCAAACCATAAGGGTTTAGAATTTAAATATGCATTAAAATTAAACTATTCAATCAAAATTTAAATTCCAAAACTTGAAGGCAAGTTTTGAAACCTTTTTCAAAACATTAGGGTTTTAACTATTTAAATTTCAAAACAACAAAACTTTTGGGGTTCAAATTTAAACTATAAAACCTAAAGGGATTAATTTGAAACTATTCCAAACTTTGATAAGAATATTCTAGATCACATAATTCAAATAAGGCAATTAACTATAATTGGTGGTTATCTAATTAGATCTAGTTCAAATTCTTGCAAGATAATGATCAAATAATTTCAATAACTTCACATATATCAAATAAGGTAACAATTATCTAATTAGATGACCAAAATCTTTTATTTTGACAAGGATAATCATAAAGGATTAACAAAATTCGAATTTTATTAAGTTTAAACAATTATGGTAATTATCCTAAGTCATAATAGGTAAAAATCCCGAAAATCCGCCTGTCTGACGAGTTGACTCGTCGAGTCAGCCTTGGACTCGTCGAGTCTGCATGGACTCGGCGAGTTCAGCCATGGACTCGGCGAGTCCAGCCTCCAGAATCCAAAAAATCGAATTTTCCAGTTATATCAAGTATCAATACAATAGAAACCAATCTAGGCTCTGATACCACTGATGGGTTTTGGTCATAAGACATCCTATGTGCTCATACAAACCCTAATGCTTGGATCTAGGTTTCTCTATTGTACATGCTTTGAATCCAAGACTATAAACCCTAATTCTAGCATACATATAATCATATTAACATGAGAATAAGTTTATAGTGTTACCTTGATTGTTATGTAGCAATAACAATCCCAAATCTCCCTTGGATTGACTTTGGAATGCTTAGAGTCACAAGTGTCACTCCTCTAATGGTTCACAAACACCATAAGCAAGAGGATGAAGAGGAGAGAGGTTGGAGGCTGCCAAAACGTGTGTAAACCCTTACAAGAAGCTTAGCCACGTTTTTGAGCCTTAAGGGGTCTTTATATAGTTGGGCTATTAGGGTTATCTAACAAGGAAACCCTAATTTGGATGCTTAAGCCCTAAGCAACCCATAGACTCCTTTAATTAAGCCCATGGACGATTTCCTTATGGGTTTCCCATTAGAATTCGTCCATCCCTTAATATAAGGCAATCCATGGCCCAAATTGCAATTATCCTATAATTACAATTCCAGTCCCTTAAGTTTAATTAATCTCTTTTAGTCACAAAACTAATTACCAATTAATTATTGACTAATATTAATTAAACAATATGATTTCTCCTTTAATATATTATTCCCATAATATATTAATAAATCATATTTAATCCTTACTCTCCAGAAATCATCCTATCAAGTTGCTTTGGTGAAGGCAAACCAAAAGGACCATGCACCATCGGGTCAAGTACATACCAAAATAGTTATGGACTTAGACACTAATCCAACAGTCTCCCACTTGGATAAGTCTAACAACTATTCTGCGTATGACTTCAGATCCTGATCTGCAATCGTAGCTTTCCAAAGCCGCTGTCAACTCTGATCATATCAGATACGCGTGTCCTTAGATAAGGGATCATATATTCCTCCATTCTAGATATCGTATGAGATATGATTTCAAATCATTCTCTTTGTACTACTTCTCAATTTCCGATTTATGACAACAGACTAATTGAACAAATCAAATTAGCCCTAGCCCGGCCGAGCATTTACGTATGTCATCACTAAACCATCGAGGGGCCCAAAGATATCGCTTTTATCCTACTTTGGATAAAAGGAACAGATAAACTTTGATACAATGCTCGCTTGCACTCACTAACCAAATCACACACAACAATATGTTTTATAACACCAAGTTACTAGTGCGTTTACATATTATCAATGTACAACCGATTAGCAAGATATAACTCACACATCTCGGTTTCAAGAATATAAGATGTTATCGTCTCACTAATCACTCGAGATAGTGATCCAAGTGAGCGTGGGTTTAATCCAATGCTCAAATCATATTCATAAGCACTCATGAACGTTGCAGCAAACATTTGCTTATGTCTAATACTCTTTTAGACAATCCACACACCAATTCACGACAATCTTCATTCATACCTACTTCCAACATATGAACGACTGTGGCCCGTTTGAATAATTCGATTATTCTTAATAAACTCAATTATTCTGGAAGTCAAAACATGCAAAGTGAAACACAAGAATAATACTAATCCCATATGGCCTCAAACCTTTGAGTATAAATGAAACACGTTTTATTTATCACCATATCGATTACTCATTATTTGTCGTTTCGGGTAATCAACTTCTTACTTGAATTATTACACTTGTCCCATGCTCCTAGCATGCACACAATGTTTACCTATGGTTCTTACTTTTGTGAAATAGACAAATTGAACACATTTCCAATCATTCTCATTTTACAACTCCAAATCCATTTTCTTAAGTGTAAGAATATCAAATTCTTGTTACTTATAGAATATACTAGATTCTAACACTTTATGCAACGATCCTTTTATAATTTCACTACACCAAAGTCTCAAAGACTATTGCCAATGATATTACAAAGTCCTCTAACGTAGATTGTTACAAGACAATTCCTTAGATATGATGTCTCTCACTCAAAGTACATTCCTTTGAACATCCTTTCGCATAAAAGTTTCTAATCTAGACATAGATTTTCAATATTTACTTCCCAATATAGATACATTTCCATACTTTCCATATGACAACTCATTTCTTAATAGAATCTTTTCTATTCATCATAATGTCAATATGGTCCATTAATACCATGCTTCCAACTACTCACAAGCAACCAATCCTCGTCGAACTTTGGATTGTTCTTTGACAGTTGTTTAATTATTTTAGTCAAAATCGATTCTAGTCCCTTTTCCTTCTAAATGCGCTAGACATTTGGAAAATTTTAGAATGGTCAAACATTAAAGCATTTGCAATCGATCCTATACTCGAAGCGTATAGGACATGATGCACAATGTTTTATTTGCTATGTTCTCAAAATTCGAATTGTGAAGAGGAATGCCGTAATCATAATCAAAATTTTAAGAACACACTATGTACCTTTGACTAAATTTATTAACATTCCACAACCTAATCCTTTAGATTTGAAATGAAGCATAATATTCTCTCCTTTAATTATAGCAAAACAACCTTTCAACTCTTACAACTTTGCAAAGTATGACTCTTGTTTTCTATAATTAATATTGTCAACTATGCAATACTTGCCTTAATAATCATACAATCATAACATTTATGCTCCCACTATCATGATGATTATTATAAAACATAACACTTATGCTCCCACTAGCTTCGACATATATTCATAAACATCTTAACTTTCAGAAAAACAATACCTATTGAATTTCTTAAGTCCATGTTTCTAATACTTAGTGCTTTGATAATCTTTTATCAAGGCTTCTTGAACTAATACACATTTTTCTTAGATAGTTCATATGTGTGTCTTAACAATTAAGACTAATTGCCAAACCTCACAATTCAAATTATGGAAAGGGATAACGTAACCATGATCGAATTCGAGAATGCAATTTTACAATCACTATCTTCTTAAAATCTTTCTTAGTGAAAGCATTTCCTCACAATCATTTTCATGAAGGAGGAAATCTTATGACACTTAGATTTTAAATGGTGTATGTGCTTCTATTCATGTGAATTTGTTAAAACCAAAGTTTACAACAAATTCAAACTCATATGGACCGAGCCTTTTTTTTTAAATCTTGATTTCTTGCCTTATGGTGGCACAGCTGCCCACCACGTCTTCCAAGTAGTTAAGCATCTCACCTTTTCCTATCAACGTACCTTTCATTGATTAAGGTGCCTTGCCTTTTATGCGTTCAAGATGAGAACTCATAGGACTCACATGCATAATTAACTCGATCGGATTGGCACAGAAACAAAATAATGTCAACACGCTAGGTTGTAAACCTCAACTCGTGTGCTAGTGATGATCAATAAGGTTTATTTGATTTGTTCTTGAAACCTTTCAAGACCATTAAGACTCCCAATGACTCCTTGACATATAAGATTCTCTTGTCAATAAACATTTGTTGACAACCAAATATTCAAGAGTTAGTGTAGCTTTTATCAAAACACTTCATAAAATGGTCTTAGTTGGTCTTTGTCTTATCCAAGACATCACAACTTTCCATAATTGATGAATGTTATAAACCTTCTTAATACTATTCACTCAATGTCACAATCTTAACTTTAAGACTTGTTATTGGAACGAAGTATGATTGTCTTCTTGATTTGACCATTTCATCAATCTTTGATTCCTCTTCTTGGACATACAATTGTACCAAGACTCACTTAGAGGATCAATTGAGATATGGTTCTTAATCATTAAGACCTATCATATAGCATAAAAGCTACTCTCCCTTCTTCTTAGAATGGAGAAACTCTTATCTTTCTGCCTACTTGATTCTTCTTATTCGTTTTGCTATTGATCTAAACCCTTTAATCAATTCAAAATTACACTTAATCTTGTAAGTGTAATCATATTTACTAAGCTTAGTAAATCATGACGAATATCTTTGTTACTCTTATGGTGAACTTGATCAACACACAACTTTGTGTACTCGATCTCCTAGTCCTTTCACTTGACACTTTGTCAATGAGTTAGTCTAATTTCCAAATACGTAATTTCTCATTCATCGTGCAACCAAGTTGCATGATTCCAAGTTTTGGTCCAATTGAAACTTGGGCGATGAGAAACTCTCCCTATTTGGTAAATTCTTGACCCTTCCATAAATAACATAACTAAGAATCATATCCATTCGTTGTAGAAATATGCAAACATCAATTTTCATAACAATTTCATTGCAAGGAAGTAAACAAATAAATAAGTCAAACAAAATTTATTTTATTTATAAAAGCAGCGGAAAAACATTTGTCCTTACAATGCAAAATCTATTGAAAACTATGTAAAAGAAAATTTCTAACAACTCTATCATAACTATCTAAGCTCAAAATCCAATCTTCAAGTACATGAGATCGAGATCCATCTCTTGTGATTAGATTCATCTTGCTCTCTTATCAAACTTCCTTTCTTTTCACCGATCCTTCAAAACATTTAAATGCAATCTTATCACATCATGTATTAAGAATCAATGAATAGGAACTTAATGGAGTTAGATAGTGGATTCTTACCTAAAGCGTAGTCATACTTTTGACTCTCCCATCTCTTAGATCTCTTAGGTAAATAGGGCAACTTCATCTCCAATGCCCCTTCTCTTGGCAATAAAAGCAAATTGACTCTTTTGGAACAACACATGGAACTACTTCATACATCGCCTTTCTCTTATGATCAAACTTTTCGATCATTGCATGTCTTTCATTGCCATTGTCTATATCCATAGAGGTCTTGAAGGCAGATTCACCAATCAACTTTGCTTTTCTATTGCGCCAAACCATTGTTGGTTCAGCAGCAATAAGCATGTAGGTGAGATCTATAAGGGTCACGTCGTGGTCTATCATATAGTACTCTCTTGTGAACTCACTACATGAGTTAGGAAGTAACTGAAGAACCCAATCAACAGCCATCACTTCACCAACAACGGATCCCATCATTCTTAGTCTATCAATGTGTGACTTCATCCCTAAGACGTGTGCACACACCGACTTGCCCTCTTTATGTTCACTTGCCAAAAGGGCTTGAGTGATATTGAACCTTTCAATTTTACAATCTTGTAGGTTAGGGAGAACAATTGGAGGAGGAGGAGGAAGTGAAGCATGATTTCTTGTTCCTCGATCGAATCGTGGAATATCATTTTCATGTGGAATGCTTGTTCCACGGGATTTGGGAAGACCATGATTGTCGAACTTTGACATCTACAAAACGAGAGAAAACGAATTCAAGTTAGTTGATTGATTGAGTCCTTAGTAAATCACCCAAATGAAATTCCAAGGCTAGGACCCAACACAATATCCTGCAACTCGGGAGAGGGATGCCGTAACCCAAACTGCAGAACATTTGAAGGTAAGTGAATGACGATTCACTAGTTTCCACCATGAAAAACGAAAAAGAAATTTAAGTTTTAAATCTATGAAAACTCCTAGATCCTTTGAGATTCATTGAACATTTCAATGGCATGTTTAAATCTCGATATGCCCATCTTGTTTGTGACTGGGATGCCGAGGATCACAAAGCGGGTGTGAATAACCATGCAAACTACATGGTGCCCTCACATGTTACAATCACCTATTCGATGTGCCGGTAAACCACACACGCTCCACCGAACTATGACAAACATTGAGTCACCCTTTGCTACCTTTGCTTAGAACCATTTAGTGTGCCGGTAAACCACACACGCTCCACTAACGTCTTCGCAAGGGCACAAAGTGTAATTTCATGGAATTGCATCAATTCACTTTTGCCTAAGTAACTAAGATTGGGAATTAGAAAAACATTTAGTTACTTTGTATTTCATTATACTTATAATGGAAGGTTTCATCCTATCCTACCCGTTCGGCTAACGACCTTCCACTAGTCAAGAGTGCGGTGGGTAAAAGTGGATACCCATTCAATCGCCATTTTATAGGCAATTTCCTTAAACACCCCTTATAGACCAGCTTCGTGAATGAGGCCTACTAACGGTAAGACTGACTTTTACTCATACATATATATAATGTTAGACCTTTAATGTTATATATATAGTATAGGGTGTATTTTATACCTTTAAAATACTATATGGTTAACTTTAACAATTACACTTTTAATTCAATTAAATGGTTAACCTAAACTCTTATGGATTTATTAAATCTCTTTTAATTATACACCTTAATTAATTAATAAAACCATAAGGGTGTGATTTGAACCTTTTTCAAAACAATACAAGAGTTTTAGAATTTAATATTTCTAATTAACCTTTTAATCAACCTTTAAATTCCATAACTTGAGGGCAAGTTTTGAAACATTTCAAACCATAAGGGTTTAGAATTTAAATATGCATTAAAATTAAACTATTCAATCAAAATTTAAATTCCAAAACTTGAAGGCAAGTTTTGAAACCTTTTTCAAAACATTAGGGTTTTAACTATTTAAATTTCAAAACAACAAAACTTTTGGGGTTCAAATTTAAACTATAAAACCTAAAGGGATTAATTTGAAACTATTCCAAACTTTGATAAGAATATTCTAGATCACATAATTCAAATAAGGCAATTAACTATAATTGGTGGTTATCTAATTAGATCTAGTTCAAATTCTTGCAAGATAATGATCAAATAATTTCAATAACTTCACATATATCAAATAAGGTAACAATTATCTAATTAGATGACCAAAATCTTTTATTTTGACAAGGATAATCATAAAGGATTAACAAAATTCGAATTTTATTAAGTTTAAACAATTATGGTAATTATCCTAAGTCATAATAGGTAAAAATCCCGAAAATCCGCCTGTCTGACGAGTTGACTCGTCGAGTCAGCCTTGGACTCGTCGAGTCTGCATGGACTCGGCGAGTTCAGCCATGGACTCGGCGAGTCCAGCCTCCAGAATCCAAAAAATCGAATTTTCCAGTTATATCAAGTATCAATACAATAGAAACCAATCTAGGCTCTGATACCACTGATGGGTTTTGGTCATAAGACATCCTATGTGCTCATACAAACCCTAATGCTTGGATCTAGGTTTCTCTATTGTACATGCTTTGAATCCAAGACTATAAACCCTAATTCTAGCATACATATAATCATATTAACATGAGAATAAGTTTATAGTGTTACCTTGATTGTTATGTAGCAATAACAATCCCAAATCTCCCTTGGATTGACTTTGGAATGCTTAGAGTCACAAGTGTCACTCCTCTAATGGTTCACAAACACCATAAGCAAGAGGATGAAGAGGAGAGAGGTTGGAGGCTGCCAAAACGTGTGTAAACCCTTACAAGAAGCTTAGCCACGTTTTTGAGCCTTAAGGGGTCTTTATATAGTTGGGCTATTAGGGTTATCTAACAAGGAAACCCTAATTTGGATGCTTAAGCCCTAAGCAACCCATAGACTCCTTTAATTAAGCCCATGGACGATTTCCTTATGGGTTTCCCATTAGAATTCGTCCATCCCTTAATATAAGGCAATCCATGGCCCAAATTGCAATTATCCTATAATTACAATTCCAGTCCCTTAAGTTTAATTAATCTCTTTTAGTCACAAAACTAATTACCAATTAATTATTGACTAATATTAATTAAACAATATGATTTCTCCTTTAATATATTATTCCCATAATATATTAATAAATCATATTTAATCCTTACTCTCCAGAAATCATCCTATCAAGTTGCTTTGGTGAAGGCAAACCAAAAGGACCATGCACCATCGGGTCAAGTACATACCAAAATAGTTATGGACTTAGACACTAATCCAACAGTCTCCCACTTGGATAAGTCTAACAACTATTCTGCGTATGACTTCAGATCCTGATCTGCAATCGTAGCTTTCCAAAGCCGCTGTCAACTCTGATCATATCAGATACGCGTGTCCTTAGATAAGGGATCATATATTCCTCCATTCTAGATATCGTATGAGATATGATTTCAAATCATTCTCTTTGTACTACTTCTCAATTTCCGATTTATGACAACAGACTAATTGAACAAATCAAATTAGCCCTAGCCCGGCCGAGCATTTACGTATGTCATCACTAAACCATCGAGGGGCCCAAAGATATCGCTTTTATCCTACTTTGGATAAAAGGAACAGATAAACTTTGATACAATGCTCGCTTGCACTCACTAACCAAATCACACACAACAATATGTTTTATAACACCAAGTTACTAGTGCGTTTACATATTATCAATGTACAACCGATTAGCAAGATATAACTCACACATCTCGGTTTCAAGAATATAAGATGTTATCGTCTCACTAATCACTCGAGATAGTGATCCAAGTGAGCGTGGGTTTAATCCAATGCTCAAATCATATTCATAAGCACTCATGAACGTTGCAGCAAACATTTGCTTATGTCTAATACTCTTTTAGACAATCCACACACCAATTCACGACAATCTTCATTCATACCTACTTCCAACATATGAACGACTGTGGCCCGTTTGAATAATTCGATTATTCTTAATAAACTCAATTATTCTGGAAGTCAAAACATGCAAAGTGAAACACAAGAATAATACTAATCCCATATGGCCTCAAACCTTTGAGTATAAATGAAACACGTTTTATTTATCACCATATCGATTACTCATTATTTGTCGTTTCGGGTAATCAACTTCTTACTTGAATTATTACACTTGTCCCATGCTCCTAGCATGCACACAATGTTTACCTATGGTTCTTACTTTTGTGAAATAGACAAATTGAACACATTTCCAATCATTCTCATTTTACAACTCCAAATCCATTTTCTTAAGTGTAAGAATATCAAATTCTTGTTACTTATAGAATATACTAGATTCTAACACTTTATGCAACGATCCTTTTATAATGTCACTACACCAAAGTCTCAAAGACTATTGCCAATGATATTACAAAGTCCTCTAACGTAGATTGTTACAAGACAATTCCTTAGATATGATGTCTCTCACTCAAAGTACATTCCTTTGAACATCCTTTCGCATAAAAGTTTCTAATCTAGACATAGATTTTCAATATTTACTTCCCAATATAGATACATTTCCATACTTTCCATATGACAACTCATTTCTTAATAGAATCTTTTCTATTCATCATAATGTCAATATGGCCCATTAATACCATGCTTCCAACTACTCACAAGCAACCAATCCTCGTCGAACTTTGGATTGTTCTTTGACAGTTGTTTAATTATTTTAGTCAAAATCGATTCTAGTCCCTTTTCCCTCTAAATGCGCTAGACATTTGGAAAATTTTAGAATGGTCAAACATTAAAGCATTTGCAATCGATCCTATACTCGAAGCGTATAGGACATGATGCACAATGTTTTATTTGCTATGTTCTCAAAATTCGAATTGTGAAGAGGAATGCCGTAATCATAATCAAAATTTTAAGAACACACTATGTACCTTTGACTAAATTTATTAACATTCCACAACCTAATCCTTTAGATTTGAAATGAAGCATAATATTCTCTCCTTTAATTATAGCAAAACAACCTTTCAACTCTTACAACTTTGCAAAGTATGACTCTTGTTTTCTATAATTAATATTGTCAACTATGCAATACTTGCCTTAATAATCATACAATCATAACATTTATGCTCCCACTATCATGATGATTATTATAAAACATAACACTTATGCTCCCACTAGCTTCGACATATATTCATAAACATCTTAACTTTCAGAAAAACAATACCTATTGAATTTCTTAAGTCCATGTTTCTAATACTTAGTGCTTTGATAATCTTTTATCAAGGCTTCTTGAACTAATACACATTTTTCTTAGATAGTTCATATGTGTGTCTTAACAATTAAGACTAATTGCCAAACCTCACAATTCAAATTATGGAAAGGGATAACGTAACCATGATCGAATTCGAGAATGCAATTTTACAATCACTATCTTCTTAAAATCTTTCTTAGTGAAAGCATTTCCTCACAATCATTTTCATGAAGGAGGAAATCTTATGACACTTAGATTTTAAATGGTGTATGTGCTTCTATTCATGTGAATTTGTTAAAACCAAAGTTTACAACAAATTCAAACTCATATGGACCGAGCCTTTTTTTTTAAATCTTGATTTCTTGCCTTATGGTGGCACAGCTGCCCACCACGTCTTCCAAGTAGTTAAGCATCTCACCTTTTCCTATCAACGTACCTTTCATTGATTAAGGTGCCTTGCCTTTTATGCGTTCAAGATGAGAACTCATAGGACTCACATGCATAATTAACTCGATCGGATTGGCACAGAAACAAAATAATGTCAACACGCTAGGTTGTAAACCTCAAATCGTGTGCTAGTGATGATCAATAAGGTTTATTTGATTTGTTCTTGAAACCTTTCAAGACCATTAAGACTCCCAATGACTCCTTGACATATAAGATTCTCTTGTCAATAAACATTTGTTGACAACCAAATATTCAAGAGTTAGTGTAGCTTTTATCAAAACACTTCATAAAATGGTCTTAGTTGGTCTTTGTCTTATCCAAGACATCACAACTTTCCATAATTGATGAATGTTATAAACCTTCTTAATACTATTCACTCAATGTCACAATCTTAACTTTAAGACTTGTTATTGGAACGAAGTATGATTGTCTTCTTGATTTGACCATTTCATCAATCTTTGATTCCTCTTCTTGGACATACAATTGTACCAAGACTCACTTAGAGGATCAATTGAGATATGGTTCTTAATCATTAAGACCTATCATATAGCATAAAAGCTACTCTCCCTTCTTCTTAGAATGGAGAAACTCTTATCTTTCTGCCTACTTGATTCTTCTTATTCGTTTTGCTATTGATCTAAACCCTTTAATCAATTCAAAATTACACTTAATCTTGTAAGTGTAATCATATTTACTAAGCTTAGTAAATCATGACGAATATCTTTGTTACTCTTATGGTGAACTTGATCAACACACAACTTTGTGTACTCGATCTCCTAGTCCTTTCACTTGACACTTTGTCAATGAGTTAGTCTAATTTCCAAATACGTAATTTCTCATTCATCGTGCAACCAAGTTGCATGATTCCAAGTTTTGGTCCAATTGAAACTTGGGCGATGAGAAACTCTCCCTATTTGGTAAATTCTTGACCCTTCCATAAATAACATAACTAAGAATCATATCCATTCGTTGTAGAAATATGCAAACATCAATTTTCATAACAATTTCATTGCAAGGAAGTAAACAAATAAATAAGTCAAACAAAATTTATTTTATTTATAAAAGCAGCGGAAAAACATTTGTCCTTACAATGCAAAATCTATTGAAAACTATGTAAAAGAAAATTTCTAACAACTCTATCATAACTATCTAAGCTCAAAATCCAATCTTCAAGTCCATGAGATCGAGATCCATCTCTTGTGATTAGATTCATCTTGCTCTCTTATCAAACTTCCTTTCTTTTCACCGATCCTTCAAAACATTTAAATGCAATCTTATCACATCATGTATTAAGAATCAATGAATAGGAACTTAATGGAGTTAGATAGTGGATTCTTACCTAAAGCGTAGTCATACTTTTGACTCTCCCATCTCTTAGATCTCTTAGGTAAATAGGGCAACTTCATCTCCAATGCCCCTTCTCTTGGCAATAAAAGCAAATTGACTCTTTTGGAACAACACATGGAACTACTTCATACATCGCCTTTCTCTTATGATCAAACTTTTCGATCATTGCATGTCTTTCATTGCCATTGTCTATATCCATAGAGGTCTTGAAGGCAGATTCACCAATCAACTTTGCTTTTCTATTGCGCCAAACCATTGTTGGTTCAGCAGCAATAAGCATGTAGGTGAGATCTATAAGGGTCACGTCGTGGTCTATCATATAGTACTCTCTTGTGAACTCACTACATGAGTTAGGAAGTAACTGAAGAACCCAATCAACAGCCATCACTTCACCAACAACGGATCCCATCATTCTTAGTCTATCAATGTGTGACTTCATCCCTAAGACGTGTGCACACACCGACTTGCCCTCTTTATGTTCACTTGCCAAAAGGGCTTGAGTGATATTGAACCTTTCAATTTTACAATCTTGTAGGTTAGGGAGAACAATTGGAGGAGGAGGAGGAAGTGAAGCATGATTTCTTGTTCCTCGATCGAATCGTGGAATATCATTTTCATGTGGAATGCTTGTTCCACGGGATTTGGGAAGACCATGATTGTCGAACTTTGACATCTACAAAACGAGAGAAAACGAATTCAAGTTAGTTGATTGATTGAGTCCTTAGTAAATCACCCAAATGAAATTCCAAGGCTAGGACCCAACACAATATCCTGCAACTCGGGAGAGGGATGCCGTAACCCAAACTGCAGAACATTTGAAGGTAAGTGAATGACGATTCACTAGTTTCCACCATGAAAAACGAAAAAGAAATTTAAGTTTTAAATCTATGAAAACTCCTAGATCCTTTGAGATTCATTGAACATTTCAATGGCATGTTTAAATCTCGATATGCCCCTCTTGTTTGTGACTGGGATGCCGAGGATCACAAAGCGGGTGTGAATAACCATGCAAACTACATGGTGCCCTCACATGTTACAATCACCTATTCGATGTGCCGGTAAACCACACACGCTCCACCGAACTATGACAAACATTGAGTCACCCTTTGCTACCTTTGCTTAGAACCATTTAGTGTGCCGGTAAACCACACACGCTCCACTAACGTCTTCGCAAGGGCACAAAGTGTAATTTCATGGAATTGCATCAATTCACTTTTGCCTAAGTAACTAAGATTGGGAATTAGAAAAACATTTAGTTACTTTGTATTTCATTATACTTATAATGGAAGGTTTCATCCTATCCTACCCGTTCGGCTAACGACCTTCCACTAGTCAAGAGTGCGGTGGGTAAAAGTGGATACCCATTCAATCGCCATTTTATAGGCAATTTCCTTAAACACCCCTTATAGACCAGCTTCGTGAATGAGGCCTACTAACGGTAAGACTGACTTTTACTCATACATATATATAATGTTAGACCTTTAATGTTATATATATAGTATAGGGTGTATTTTATACCTTTAAAATACTATATGGTTAACTTTAACAATTACACTTTTAATTCAATTAAATGGTTAACCTAAACTCTTATGGATTTATTAAATCTCTTTTAATTATACACCTTAATTAATTAATAAAACCATAAGGGTGTGATTTGAACCTTTTTCAAAACAATACAAGAGTTTTAGAATTTAATATTTCTAATTAACCTTTTAATCAACCTTTAAATTCCATAACTTGAGGGCAAGTTTTGAAACATTTCAAACCATAAGGGTTTAGAATTTAAATATGCATTAAAATTAAACTATTCAATCAAAATTTAAATTCCAAAACTTGAAGGCAAGTTTTGAAACCTTTTTCAAAACATTAGGGTTTTAACTATTTAAATTTCAAAACAACAAAACTTTTGGGGTTCAAATTTAAACTATAAAACCTAAAGGGATTAATTTGAAACTATTCCAAACTTTGATAAGAATATTCTAGATCACATAATTCAAATAAGGCAATTAACTATAATTGGTGGTTATCTAATTAGATCTAGTTCAAATTCTTGCAAGATAATGATCAAATAATTTCAATAACTTCACATATATCAAATAAGGTAACAATTATCTAATTAGATGACCAAAATCTTTTATTTTGACAAGGATAATCATAAAGGATTAACAAAATTCGAATTTTATTAAGTTTAAACAATTATGGTAATTATCCTAAGTCATAATAGGTAAAAATCCCGAAAATCCGCCTGTCTGACGAGTTGACTCGTCGAGTCAGCCTTGGACTCGTCGAGTCTGCATGGACTCGGCGAGTTCAGCCATGGACTCGGCGAGTCCAGCCTCCAGAATCCAAAAAATCGAATTTTCCAGTTATATCAAGTATCAATACAATAGAAACCAATCTAGGCTCTGATACCACTGATGGGTTTTGGTCATAAGACATCCTATGTGCTCATACAAACCCTAATGCTTGGATCTAGGTTTCTCTATTGTACATGCTTTGAATCCAAGACTATAAACCCTAATTCTAGCATACATATAATCATATTAACATGAGAATAAGTTTATAGTGTTACCTTGATTGTTATGTAGCAATAACAATCCCAAATCTCCCTTGGATTGACTTTGGAATGCTTAGAGTCACAAGTGTCACTCCTCTAATGGTTCACAAACACCATAAGCAAGAGGATGAAGAGGAGAGAGGTTGGAGGCTGCCAAAACGTGTGTAAACCCTTACAAGAAGCTTAGCCACGTTTTTGAGCCTTAAGGGGTCTTTATATAGTTGGGCTATTAGGGTTATCTAACAAGGAAACCCTAATTTGGATGCTTAAGCCCTAAGCAACCCATAGACTCCTTTAATTAAGCCCATGGACGATTTCCTTATGGGTTTCCCATTAGAATTCGTCCATCCCTTAATATAAGGCAATCCATGGCCCAAATTGCAATTATCCTATAATTACAATTCCAGTCCCTTAAGTTTAATTAATCTCTTTTAGTCACAAAACTAATTACCAATTAATTATTGACTAATATTAATTAAACAATATGATTTCTCCTTTAATATATTATTCCCATAATATATTAATAAATCATATTTAATCCTTACTCTCCAGAAATCATCCTATCAAGTTGCTTTGGTGAAGGCAAACCAAAAGGACCATGCACCATCGGGTCAAGTACATACCAAAATAGTTATGGACTTAGACACTAATCCAACAGTCTCCCACTTGGATAAGTCTAACAACTATTCTGCGTATGACTTCAGATCCTGATCTGCAATCGTAGCTTTCCAAAGCCGCTGTCAACTCTGATCATATCAGATACGCGTGTCCTTAGATAAGGGATCATATATTCCTCCATTCTAGATATCGTATGAGATATGATTTCAAATCATTCTCTTTGTACTACTTCTCAATTTCCGATTTATGACAACAGACTAATTGAACAAATCAAATTAGCCCTAGCCCGGCCGAGCATTTACGTATGTCATCACTAAACCATCGAGGGGCCCAAAGATATCGCTTTTATCCTACTTTGGATAAAAGGAACAGATAAACTTTGATACAATGCTCGCTTGCACTCACTAACCAAATCACACACAACAATATGTTTTATAACACCAAGTTACTAGTGCGTTTACATATTATCAATGTACAACCGATTAGCAAGATATAACTCACACATCTCGGTTTCAAGAATATAAGATGTTATCGTCTCACTAATCACTCGAGATAGTGATCCAAGTGAGCGTGGGTTTAATCCAATGCTCAAATCATATTCATAAGCACTCATGAACGTTGCAGCAAACATTTGCTTATGTCTAATACTCTTTTAGACAATCCACACACCAATTCACGACAATCTTCATTCATACCTACTTCCAACATATGAACGACTGTGGCCCGTTTGAATAATTCGATTATTCTTAATAAACTCAATTATTCTGGAAGTCAAAACATGCAAAGTGAAACACAAGAATAATACTAATCCCATATGGCCTCAAACCTTTGAGTATAAATGAAACACGTTTTATTTATCACCATATCGATTACTCATTATTTGTCGTTTCGGGTAATCAACTTCTTACTTGAATTATTACACTTGTCCCATGCTCCTAGCATGCACACAATGTTTACCTATGGTTCTTACTTTTGTGAAATAGACAAATTGAACACATTTCCAATCATTCTCATTTTACAACTCCAAATCCATTTTCTTAAGTGTAAGAATATCAAATTCTTGTTACTTATAGAATATACTAGATTCTAACACTTTATGCAACGATCCTTTTATAATGTCACTACACCAAAGTCTCAAAGACTATTGCCAATGATATTACAAAGTCCTCTAACGTAGATTGTTACAAGACAATTCCTTAGATATGATGTCTCTCACTCAAAGTACATTCCTTTGAACATCCTTTCGCATAAAAGTTTCTAATCTAGACATAGATTTTCAATATTTACTTCCCAATATAGATACATTTCCATACTTTCCATATGACAACTCATTTCTTAATAGAATCTTTTCTATTCATCATAATGTCAATATGGTCCATTAATACCATGCTTCCAACTACTCACAAGCAACCAATCCTCGTCGAACTTTGGATTGTTCTTTGACAGTTGTTTAATTATTTTAGTCAAAATCGATTCTAGTCCCTTTTCCCTCTAAATGCGCTAGACATTTGGAAAATTTTAGAATGGTCAAACATTAAAGCATTTGCAATCGATCCTATACTCGAAGCGTATAGGACATGATGCACAATGTTTTATTTGCTATGTTCTCAAAATTCGAATTGTGAAGAGGAATGCCGTAATCATAATCAAAATTTTAAGAACACACTATGTACCTTTGACTAAATTTATTAACATTCCACAACCTAATCCTTTAGATTTGAAATGAAGCATAATATTCTCTCCTTTAATTATAGCAAAACAACCTTTCAACTCTTACAACTTTGCAAAGTATGACTCTTGTTTTCTATAATTAATATTGTCAACTATGCAATACTTGCCTTAATAATCATACAATCATAACATTTATGCTCCCACTATCATGATGATTATTATAAAACATAACACTTATGCTCCCACTAGCTTCGACATATATTCATAAACATCTTAACTTTCAGAAAAACAATACCTATTGAATTTCTTAAGTCCATGTTTCTAATACTTAGTGCTTTGATAATCTTTTATCAAGGCTTCTTGAACTAATACACATTTTTCTTAGATAGTTCATATGTGTGTCTTAACAATTAAGACTAATTGCCAAACCTCACAATTCAAATTATGGAAAGGGATAACGTAACCATGATCGAATTCGAGAATGCAATTTTACAATCACTATCTTCTTAAAATCTTTCTTAGTGAAAGCATTTCCTCACAATCATTTTCATGAAGGAGGAAATCTTATGACACTTAGATTTTAAATGGTGTATGTGCTTCTATTCATGTGAATTTGTTAAAACCAAAGTTTACAACAAATTCAAACTCATATGGACCGAGCCTTTTTTTTTAAATCTTGATTTCTTGCCTTATGGTGGCACAGCTGCCCACCACGTCTTCCAAGTAGTTAAGCATCTCACCTTTTCCTATCAACGTACCTTTCATTGATTAAGGTGCCTTGCCTTTTATGCGTTCAAGATGAGAACTCATAGGACTCACATGCATAATTAACTCGATCGGATTGGCACAGAAACAAAATAATGTCAACACGCTAGGTTGTAAACCTCAACTCGTGTGCTAGTGATGATCAATAAGGTTTATTTGATTTGTTCTTGAAACCTTTCAAGACCATTAAGACTCCCAATGACTCCTTGACATATAAGATTCTCTTGTCAATAAACATTTGTTGACAACCAAATATTCAAGAGTTAGTGTAGCTTTTATCAAAACACTTCATAAAATGGTCTTAGTTGGTCTTTGTCTTATCCAAGACATCACAACTTTCCATAATTGATGAATGTTATAAACCTTCTTAATACTATTCACTCAATGTCACAATCTTAACTTTAAGACTTGTTATTGGAACGAAGTATGATTGTCTTCTTGATTTGACCATTTCATCAATCTTTGATTCCTCTTCTTGGACATACAATTGTACCAAGACTCACTTAGAGGATCAATTGAGATATGGTTCTTAATCATTAAGACCTATCATATAGCATAAAAGCTACTCTCCCTTCTTCTTAGAATGGAGAAACTCTTATCTTTCTGCCTACTTGATTCTTCTTATTCGTTTTGCTATTGATCTAAACCCTTTAATCAATTCAAAATTACACTTAATCTTGTAAGTGTAATCATATTTACTAAGCTTAGTAAATCATGACGAATATCTTTGTTACTCTTATGGTGAACTTGATCAACACACAACTTTGTGTACTCGATCTCCTAGTCCTTTCACTTGACACTTTGTCAATGAGTTAGTCTAATTTCCAAATACGTAATTTCTCATTCATCGTGCAACCAAGTTGCATGATTCCAAGTTTTGGTCCAATTGAAACTTGGGCGATGAGAAACTCTCCCTATTTGGTAAATTCTTGACCCTTCCATAAATAACATAACTAAGAATCATATCCATTCGTTGTAGAAATATGCAAACATCAATTTTCATAACAATTTCATTGCAAGGAAGTAAACAAATAAATAAGTCAAACAAAATTTATTTTATTTATAAAAGCAGCGGAAAAACATTTGTCCTTACAATGCAAAATCTATTGAAAACTATGTAAAAGAAAATTTCTAACAACTCTATCATAACTATCTAAGCTCAAAATCCAATCTTCAAGTACATGAGATCGAGATCCATCTCTTGTGATTAGATTCATCTTGCTCTCTTATCAAACTTCCTTTCTTTTCACCGATCCTTCAAAACATTTAAATGCAATCTTATCACATCATGTATTAAGAATCAATGAATAGGAACTTAATGGAGTTAGATAGTGGATTCTTACCTAAAGCGTAGTCATACTTTTGACTCTCCCATCTCTTAGATCTCTTAGGTAAATAGGGCAACTTCATCTCCAATGCCCCTTCTCTTGGCAATAAAAGCAAATTGACTCTTTTGGAACAACACATGGAACTACTTCATACATCGCCTTTCTCTTATGATCAAACTTTTCGATCATTGCATGTCTTTCATTGCCATTGTCTATATCCATAGAGGTCTTGAAGGCAGATTCACCAATCAACTTTGCTTTTCTATTGCGCCAAACCATTGTTGGTTCAGCAGCAATAAGCATGTAGGTGAGATCTATAAGGGTCACGTCGTGGTCTATCATATAGTACTCTCTTGTGAACTCACTACATGAGTTAGGAAGTAACTGAAGAACCCAATCAACAGCCATCACTTCACCAACAACGGATCCCATCATTCTTAGTCTATCAATGTGTGACTTCATCCCTAAGACGTGTGCACACACCGACTTGCCCTCTTTATGTTCACTTGCCAAAAGGGCTTGAGTGATATTGAACCTTTCAATTTTACAATCTTGTAGGTTAGGGAGAACAATTGGAGGAGGAGGAGGAAGTGAAGCATGATTTCTTGTTCCTCGATCGAATCGTGGAATATCATTTTCATGTGGAATGCTTGTTCCACGGGATTTGGGAAGACCATGATTGTCGAACTTTGACATCTACAAAACGAGAGAAAACGAATTCAAGTTAGTTGATTGATTGAGTCCTTAGTAAATCACCCAAATGAAATTCCAAGGCTAGGACCCAACACAATATCCTGCAACTCGGGAGAGGGATGCCGTAACCCAAACTGCAGAACATTTGAAGGTAAGTGAATGACGATTCACTAGTTTCCACCATGAAAAACGAAAAAGAAATTTAAGTTTTAAATCTATGAAAACTCCTAGATCCTTTGAGATTCATTGAACATTTCAATGGCATGTTTAAATCTCGATATGCCCCTCTTGTTTGTGACTGGGATGCCGAGGATCACAAAGCGGGTGTGAATAACCATGCAAACTACATGGTGCCCTCACATGTTACAATCACCTATTCGATGTGCCGGTAAACCACACACGCTCCACCGAACTATGACAAACATTGAGTCACCCTTTGCTACCTTTGCTTAGAACCATTTAGTGTGCCGGTAAACCACACACGCTCCACTAACGTCTTCGCAAGGGCACAAAGTGTAATTTCATGGAATTGCATCAATTCACTTTTGCCTAAGTAACTAAGATTGGGAATTAGAAAAACATTTAGTTACTTTGTATTTCATTATACTTATAATGGAAGGTTTCATCCTATCCTACCCGTTCGGCTAACGACCTTCCACTAGTCAAGAGTGCGGTGGGTAAAAGTGGATACCCATTCAATCGCCATTTTATAGGCAATTTCCTTAAACACCCCTTATAGACCAGCTTCGTGAATGAGGCCTACTAACGGTAAGACTGACTTTTACTCATACATATATATAATGTTAGACCTTTAATGTTATATATATAGTATAGGGTGTATTTTATACCTTTAAAATACTATATGGTTAACTTTAACAATTACACTTTTAATTCAATTAAATGGTTAACCTAAACTCTTATGGATTTATTAAATCTCTTTTAATTATACACCTTAATTAATTAATAAAACCATAAGGGTGTGATTTGAACCTTTTTCAAAACAATACAAGAGTTTTAGAATTTAATATTTCTAATTAACCTTTTAATCAACCTTTAAATTCCATAACTTGAGGGCAAGTTTTGAAACATTTCAAACCATAAGGGTTTAGAATTTAAATATGCATTAAAATTAAACTATTCAATCAAAATTTAAATTCCAAAACTTGAAGGCAAGTTTTGAAACCTTTTTCAAAACATTAGGGTTTTAACTATTTAAATTTCAAAACAACAAAACTTTTGGGGTTCAAATTTAAACTATAAAACCTAAAGGGATTAATTTGAAACTATTCCAAACTTTGATAAGAATATTCTAGATCACATAATTCAAATAAGGCAATTAACTATAATTGGTGGTTATCTAATTAGATCTAGTTCAAATTCTTGCAAGATAATGATCAAATAATTTCAATAACTTCACATATATCAAATAAGGTAACAATTATCTAATTAGATGACCAAAATCTTTTATTTTGACAAGGATAATCATAAAGGATTAACAAAATTCGAATTTTATTAAGTTTAAACAATTATGGTAATTATCCTAAGTCATAATAGGTAAAAATCCCGAAAATCCGCCTGTCTGACGAGTTGACTCGTCGAGTCAGCCTTGGACTCGTCGAGTCTGCATGGACTCGGCGAGTTCAGCCATGGACTCGGCGAGTCCAACCTCCAGAATCCAAAAAATCGAATTTTCCAGTTATATCAAGTATCAATACAATAGAAACCAATCTAGGCTCTGATACCACTGATGGGTTTTGGTCATAAGACATCCTATGTGCTCATACAAACCCTAATGCTTGGATCTAGGTTTCTCTATTGTACATGCTTTGAATCCAAGACTATAAACCCTAATTCTAGCATACATATAATCATATTAACATGAGAATAAGTTTATAGTGTTACCTTGATTGTTATGTAGCAATAACAATCCCAAATCTCCCTTGGATTGACTTTGGAATGCTTAGAGTCACAAGTGTCACTCCTCTAATGGTTCACAAACACCATAAGCAAGAGGATGAAGAGGAGAGAGGTTGGAGGCTGCCAAAACGTGTGTAAACCCTTACAAGAAGCTTAGCCACGTTTTTGAGCCTTAAGGGGTCTTTATATAGTTGGGCTATTAGGGTTATCTAACAAGGAAACCCTAATTTGGATGCTTAAGCCCTAAGCAACCCATAGACTCCTTTAATTAAGCCCATGGACGATTTCCTTATGGGTTTCCCATTAGAATTCGTCCATCCCTTAATATAAGGCAATCCATGGCCCAAATTGCAATTATCCTATAATTACAATTCCAGTCCCTTAAGTTTAATTAATCTCTTTTAGTCACAAAACTAATTACCAATTAATTATTGACTAATATTAATTAAACAATATGATTTCTCCTTTAATATATTATTCCCATAATATATTAATAAATCATATTTAATCCTTACTCTCCAGAAATCATCCTATCAAGTTGCTTTGGTGAAGGCAAACCAAAAGGACCATGCACCATCGGGTCAAGTACATACCAAAATAGTTATGGACTTAGACACTAATCCAACAGTCTCCCACTTGGATAAGTCTAACAACTATTCTGCGTATGACTTCAGATCCTGATCTGCAATCGTAGCTTTCCAAAGCCGCTGTCAACTCTGATCATATCAGATACGCGTGTCCTTAGATAAGGGATCATATATTCCTCCATTCTAGATATCGTATGAGATATGATTTCAAATCATTCTCTTTGTACTACTTCTCAATTTCCGATTTATGACAACAGACTAATTGAACAAATCAAATTAGCCCTAGCCCGGCCGAGCATTTACGTATGTCATCACTAAACCATCGAGGGGCCCAAAGATATCGCTTTTATCCTACTTTGGATAAAAGGAACAGATAAACTTTGATACAATGCTCGCTTGCACTCACTAACCAAATCACACACAACAATATGTTTTATAACACCAAGTTACTAGTGCGTTTACATATTATCAATGTACAACCGATTAGCAAGATATAACTCACACATCTCGGTTTCAAGAATATAAGATGTTATCGTCTCACTAATCACTCGAGATAGTGATCCAAGTGAGCGTGGGTTTAATCCAATGCTCAAATCATATTCATAAGCACTCATGAACGTTGCAGCAAACATTTGCTTATGTCTAATACTCTTTTAGACAATCCACACACCAATTCACGACAATCTTCATTCATACCTACTTCCAACATATGAACGACTGTGGCCCGTTTGAATAATTCGATTATTCTTAATAAACTCAATTATTCTGGAAGTCAAAACATGCAAAGTGAAACACAAGAATAATACTAATCCCATATGGCCTCAAACCTTTGAGTATAAATGAAACACGTTTTATTTATCACCATATCGATTACTCATTATTTGTCGTTTCGGGTAATCAACTTCTTACTTGAATTATTACACTTGTCCCATGCTCCTAGCATGCACACAATGTTTACCTATGGTTCTTACTTTTGTGAAATAGACAAATTGAACACATTTCCAATCATTCTCATTTTACAACTCCAAATCCATTTTCTTAAGTGTAAGAATATCAAATTCTTGTTACTTATAGAATATACTAGATTCTAACACTTTATGCAACGATCCTTTTATAATGTCACTACACCAAAGTCTCAAAGACTATTGCCAATGATATTACAAAGTCCTCTAACGTAGATTGTTACAAGACAATTCCTTAGATATGATGTCTCTCACTCAAAGTACATTCCTTTGAACATCCTTTCGCATAAAAGTTTCTAATCTAGACATAGATTTTCAATATTTACTTCCCAATATAGATACATTTCCATACTTTCCATATGACAACTCATTTCTTAATAGAATCTTTTCTATTCATCATAATGTCAATATGGTCCATTAATACCATGCTTCCAACTACTCACAAGCAACCAATCCTCGTCGAACTTTGGATTGTTCTTTGACAGTTGTTTAATTATTTTAGTCAAAATCGATTCTAGTCCCTTTTCCCTCTAAATGCGCTAGACATTTGGAAAATTTTAGAATGGTCAAACATTAAAGCATTTGCAATCGATCCTATACTCGAAGCGTATAGGACATGATGCACAATGTTTTATTTGCTATGTTCTCAAAATTCGAATTGTGAAGAGGAATGCCGTAATCATAATCAAAATTTTAAGAACACACTATGTACCTTTGACTAAATTTATTAACATTCCACAACCTAATCCTTTAGATTTGAAATGAAGCATAATATTCTCTCCTTTAATTATAGCAAAACAACCTTTCAACTCTTACAACTTTGCAAAGTATGACTCTTGTTTTCTATAATTAATATTGTCAACTATGCAATACTTGCCTTAATAATCATACAATCATAACATTTATGCTCCCACTATCATGATGATTATTATAAAACATAACACTTATGCTCCCACTAGCTTCGACATATATTCATAAACATCTTAACTTTCAGAAAAACAATACCTATTGAATTTCTTAAGTCCATGTTTCTAATACTTAGTGCTTTGATAATCTTTTATCAAGGCTTCTTGAACTAATACACATTTTTCTTAGATAGTTCATATGTGTGTCTTAACAATTAAGACTAATTGCCAAACCTCACAATTCAAATTATGGAAAGGGATAACGTAACCATGATCGAATTCGAGAATGCAATTTTACAATCACTATCTTCTTAAAATCTTTCTTAGTGAAAGCATTTCCTCACAATCATTTTCATGAAGGAGGAAATCTTATGACACTTAGATTTTAAATGGTGTATGTGCTTCTATTCATGTGAATTTGTTAAAACCAAAGTTTACAACAAATTCAAACTCATATGGACCGAGCCTTTTTTTTAAATCTTGATTTCTTGCCTTATGGTGGCACAGCTGCCCACCACGTCTTCCAAGTAGTTAAGCATCTCACCTTTTCCTATCAATGTACCTTTCATTGATTAAGGTGCCTTGCCTTTTATGCGTTCAAGATGAGAACTCATAGGACTCACATGCATAATTAACTCGATCGGATTGGCACAGAAACAAAATAATGTCAACACGCTAGGTTGTAAACCTCAACTCGTGTGCTAGTGATGATCAATAAGGTTTATTTGATTTGTTCTTGAAACCTTTCAAGACCATTAAGACTCCCAATGACTCCTTGACATATAAGATTCTCTTGTCAATAAACATTTGTTGACAACCAAATATTCAAGAGTTAGTGTAGCTTTTATCAAAACACTTCATAAAATGGTCTTAGTTGGTCTTTGTCTTATCCAAGACATCACAACTTTCCATAATTGATGAATGTTATAAACCTTCTTAATACTATTCACTCAATGTCACAATCTTAACTTTAAGACTTGTTATTGGAACGAAGTATGATTGTCTTCTTGATTTGACCATTTCATCAATCTTTGATTCCTCTTCTTGGACATACAATTGTACCAAGACTCACTTAGAGGATCAATTGAGATATGGTTCTTAATCATTAAGACCTATCATATAGCATAAAAGCTACTCTCCCTTCTTCTTAGAATGGAGAAACTCTTATCTTTCTGCCTACTTGATTCTTCTTATTCGTTTTGCTATTGATCTAAACCCTTTAATCAATTCAAAATTACACTTAATCTTGTAAGTGTAATCATATTTACTAAGCTTAGTAAATCATGACGAATATCTTTGTTACTCTTATGGTGAACTTGATCAACACACAACTTTGTGTACTCGATCTCCTAGTCCTTTCACTTGACACTTTGTCAATGAGTTAGTCTAATTTCCAAATACGTAATTTCTCATTCATCGTGCAACCAAGTTGCATGATTCCAAGTTTTGGTCCAATTGAAACTTGGGCGATGAGAAACTCTCCCTATTTGGTAAATTCTTGACCCTTCCATAAATAACATAACTAAGAATCATATCCATTCGTTGTAGAAATATGCAAACATCAATTTTCATAACAATTTCATTGCAAGGAAGTAAACAAATAAATAAGTCAAACAAAATTTATTTTATTTATAAAAGCAGCGGAAAAACATTTGTCCTTACAATGCAAAATCTATTGAAAACTATGTAAAAGAAAATTTCTAACAACTCTATCATAACTATCTAAGCTCAAAATCCAATCTTCAAGTCCATGAGATTGAGATCCATCTCTTGTGATTAGATTCATCTTGCTCTCTTATCAAACTTCCTTTCTTTTCACCGATCCTTCAAAACATTTAAATGCAATCTTATCACATCATGTATTAAGAATCAATGAATAGGAACTTAATGGAGTTAGATAGTGGATTCTTACCTAAAGCGTAGTCATACTTTTGACTCTCCCATCTCTTAGATCTCTTAGGTAAATAGGGCAACTTCATCTCCAATGCCCCTTCTCTTGGCAAGAAAAGCAAATTGACTCTTTTGGAACAACACATGGAACTACTTCATACATCGCCTTTCTCTTATGATCAAACTTTTCGATCATTGCATGTCTTTCATTGCCATTGTCTATATCCATAGAGGTCTTGAAGGCAGATTCACCAATCAACTTTGCTTTTCTATTGCGCCAAACCATTGTTGGTTCAGCAGCAATAAGCATGTAGGTGAGATCTATAAGGGTCACGTCGTGGTCTATCATATAGTACTCTCTTGTGAACTCACTACATGAGTTAGGAAGTAACTGAAGAACCCAATCAACAGCCATCACTTCACCAACAACGGATCCCATCATTCTTAATCTATCAATGTGTGACTTCATCCCTAAGACGTGTGCACACACCGACTTGCCCTCTTTATGTTCACTTGCCAAAAGGGCTTGAGTGATATTGAACCTTTCAATTTTACAATCTTGTAGGTTAGGGAGAACAATTGGAGGAGGAGGAGGAAGTGAAGCATGATTTCTTGTTCCTCGATCGAATCGTGGAATATCATTTTCATGTGGAATGCTTGTTCCACGGGATTTGGGAAGACCATGATTGTCGAACTTTGACATCTACAAAACGAGAGAAAATGAATTCAAGTTAGTTGATTGATTGAGTCCTTAGTAAATCACCCAAATGAAATTCCAAGGCTAGGACCCAACACAATATCCTGCAACTCGGGAGAGGGATGCCGTAACCCAAACTGCAGAACATTTGAAGGTAAGTGAATGACGATTCACTAGTTTCCACCATGAAAAACGAAAAAGAAATTTAAGTTTTAAATCTATGAAAACTCCTAGATCCTTTGAGATTCATTGAACATTTCAATGGCATGTTTAAATCTCGATATGCCCCTCTTGTTTGTGACTGGGATGCCGAGGATCACAAAGCGGGTGTGAATAACCATGCAAACTACATGGTGCCCTCACATGTTACAATCACCTATTCGATGTGCCGGTAAACCACACACGCTCCACCGAACTATGAAAAACATTGAGTCACCCTTTGCTACCTTTGCTTAGAACCATTTAGTGTGCCGGTAAACCACACACGCTCCACTAACGTCTTCGCAAGGGCACAAAGTGTAATTTCATGGAATTGCATCAATTCACTTTTGCCTAAGTAACTAAGATTGGGAATTAGAAAAACATTTAGTTACTTTGTATTTCATTATACTTATAATGGAAGGTTTCATCCTATCCTACCCGTTCGGCTAACGACCTTCCACTAGTCAAGAGTGCGGTGGGTAAAAGTGGATACCCATTCAATCGCCATTTTATAGGCAATTTCCTTAAACACCCCTTATAGACCAGCTTCGTGAATGAGGCCTACTAACGGTAAGACTGACTTTTACTCATACATATATATAATGTTAGACCTTTAATGTTATATATATAGTATAGGGTGTATTTTATACCTTTAAAATACTATATGGTTAACTTTAACAATTACACTTTTAATTCAATTAAATGGTTAACCTAAACTCTTATGGATTTATTAAATCTCTTTTAATTATACACCTTAATTAATTAATAAAACCATAAGGGTGTGATTTGAACCTTTTTCAAAACAATACAAGAGTTTTAGAATTTAATATTTCTAATTAACCTTTTAATCAACCTTTAAATTCCATAACTTGAGGGCAAGTTTTGAAACATTTCAAACCATAAGGGTTTAGAATTTAAATATGCATTAAAATTAAACTATTCAATCAAAATTTAAATTCCAAAACTTGAAGGCAAGTTTTGAAACCTTTTTCAAAACATTAGGGTTTTAACTATTTAAATTTCAAAACAACAAAACTTTTGGGGTTCAAATTTAAACTATAAAACCTAAAGGGATTAATTTGAAACTATTCCAAACTTTGATAAGAATATTCTAGATCACATAATTCAAATAAGGCAATTAACTATAATTGGTGGTTATCTAATTAGATCTAGTTCAAATTCTTGCAAGATAATGATCAAATAATTTCAATAACTTCACATATATCAAATAAGGTAACAATTATCTAATTAGATGACCAAAATCTTTTATTTTGACAAGGATAATCATAAAGGATTAACAAAATTCGAATTTTATTAAGTTTAAACAATTATGGTAATTATCCTAAGTCATAATAGGTAAAAATCCCGAAAATCCGCCTGTCTGACGAGTTGACTCGTCGAGTCAGCCTTGGACTCGTCGAGTCTGCATGGACTCGGCGAGTTCAGCCATGGACTCGGCGAGTCCAGCCTCCAGAATCCAAAAAATCGAATTTTCCAGTTATATCAAGTATCAATACAATAGAAACCAATCTAGGCTCTGATACCACTGATGGGTTTTGGTCATAAGACATCCTATGTGCTCATACAAACCCTAATGCTTGGATCTAGGTTTCTCTATTGTACATGCTTTGAATCCAAGACTATAAACCCTAATTCTAGCATACATATAATCATATTAACATGAGAATAAGTTTATAGTGTTACCTTGATTGTTATGTAGCAATAACAATCCCAAATCTCCCTTGGATTGACTTTGGAATGCTTAGAGTCACAAGTGTCACTCCTCTAATGGTTCACAAACACCATAAGCAAGAGGATGAAGAGGAGAGAGGTTGGAGGCTGCCAAAACGTGTGTAAACCCTTACAAGAAGCTTAGCCACGTTTTTGAGCCTTAAGGGGTCTTTATATAGTTGGGCTATTAGGGTTATCTAACAAGGAAACCCTAATTTGGATGCTTAAGCCCTAAGCAACCCATAGACTCCTTTAATTAAGCCCATGGACGATTTCCTTATGGGTTTCCCATTAGAATTCGTCCATCCCTTAATATAAGGCAATCCATGGCCCAAATTGCAATTATCCTATAATTACAATTCCAGTCCCTTAAGTTTAATTAATCTCTTTTAGTCACAAAACTAATTACCAATTAATTATTGACTAATATTAATTAAACAATATGATTTCTCCTTTAATATATTATTCCCATAATATATTAATAAATCATATTTAATCCTTACTCTCCAGAAATCATCCTATCAAGTTGCTTTGGTGAAGGCAAACCAAAAGGACCATGCACCATCGGGTCAAGTACATACCAAAATAGTTATGGACTTAGACACTAATCCAACAGGTTTGTCCCGTCTTTTCGCTTTGAATTTCCACCGCCCCATGGTTAAAGGTCTTAATCAGAATGAAAGGTCCAATCCATCTTGACCTTAGTTTGCCTGGGAATAACTTCAATCGTGAATGGTATAGTAAGACTCTATGCCCCGCCTCAAAATGCTTCCGGGAGATGGACTTGTCGTGGAAGAGCTTTGTTTTCTCATTGTAAATCCTTGCGTTTTCATAGGAGTCATTTCTCAATTCTTCTAGCTCTTGAAGTTGAAGTTTCCTATGCCTTCCCGCCTCATCAATGTTGAAATTGCATTGCTTGACCGCCCAAAATGCACGGTGCTCTACCTCGACGAGAAGGTGACATGGCTTTCCAAAGACCAACCTAAACGGGGACATTCCTATCGGGGTCTTGTACGCAGTCCGATAAGCCCATAAAGCATCATCAAGTCTCAAACTCCAATCCTTCCTTGTTGGATTCACTGTTTTCTCTATAATAGACTTCACTTCACGATTTGAAACCTCCGCCTGACCATTCGTTTGAGGGTGATAGACTGTGGAAACACGATGGGTCACGTGGTACTTCTTCAATAGAGCCTCCATCATTTTGTTGCAAAAGTGTGTCCCTCTATCACTAATCAAAGCCCTAGGCACACCAAACCTTGCAAAAACATTAGACTTTAAAAACTCGATAACCGTTTTGGCATCGTCCGATCTTGTGGCTTTTGCTTCAACCCATTTAGAAACATAGTCAACCGCGAGTAAAATGTAAACATTGACAAATGAGACGGGAAATGGGCCCATGAAATCGATCCCCCATACGTCAAAAATTTCACAAACAAGGATTGGATTTTGGGGCATTTGGTTTTTATGCGAAATGTTTCCCGTCCTTTGGCATCGCTCACAACTTTTGCAAAACATATAACAATCGCGTGACATGGTTGGCCAAAATAATCCACACCCAAGGACTTTTCTCAAAGTCCGATTAGGTCCAAAGTGTCCCCCACAAGCGAATTCATGGCAGAATTGCAAAATGGATTGGTGCTCTTGTTGGGGTACACATCGCCTAATTATTTGATCGGGACAATGTTTCCACAAATAAGGCTCATCCCACACATAATATTTTGCATCATTTTTCAACTTGTCTTTTTGAGCACGTGTGAATGTGTCGGGATACCTTTTGTGACCAAAAAGTTAACGATATCGGCATACCAAGGAATAGATTGAGTAAGGGAAAATAGATGCTCATCCGGAAACTCGTCCCGCAACGGGAGAGGAGTTTCGTTTGAAGTGATCCGACTTAGATGATCGGCCACAAGGTTCTCGCACCCGCTCTTGTCCCGGATTTCCAAGTCAAATTCTTGTAACAGTAGGATCCATCGGACGAGTCTCGGCTTTGCATCTTTCTTTGTCATCAAGTACTTGAGAGCCGCATGATCCGAATACACTATGACTTTGGTGCCAAGTAGATATTGTCGAAAATTCTCCAGAGCAAACACTATGGCCAATAGCTCCTTCTCTGTGGTAGAGTAGTTGCTTTAAGCATTGTCTAGTGTTCTTGATGCATAATAGATCACACGGGATGCCCTCCCATTCTTTTGACCCAAGACGGCGCCTATCGCGTAATTGCTTGCATCACACATGATCTCAAAAGGAAGATCCCAATTTGGTGCTTGCATGATGGGAGCGGATGTAAGCAACTCTTTAAGCTTGTCAAAAGCTTCTTTGCATGCCTCGTTGAACTCAAAATCAACCTCCTTTTGCAAGAGCTGGCACATTGGTCTTGTTATCTTTGAAAAATCCTTGATGAACCTTCGGTAAAAACCTGCATGGCCCAAAAAAGAACGAACTTCCCGAACACAAGTCGGGTAAGGTAAGCTTTGAATAACATCAATTTTGGCCTTATCTACCTCAATTCCTTTTTTAGACACAATGTGACCCAAAATGAGACCTTGACTCACCATGAAATGACATTTCTCAAAATTCAAAACCAAGTTTGTTTCAATGCATCTTTTTAAAATTTTTGTGAGATTGGTCAAACATTCTTGAAAAGAGTTGCCATATACCGTGAAATCATCCATAAAAACCTCAATTATGTTTTCAACATATTTCGAAAAGATGCTAACCATACAACGCTGGAAAGTGGACGGGGCATTACACAATCCGAATGGCATTCTACGGTATGCGAAAGTGCCAAATGGACATGTAAAAGTTGTCTTTTCTTGGTCCTCCGGTGCCACCGGAATTTGGTGAAAACCAGAGTACCCGTCTAGACAACAATAATGGGATTTCCCAGCCAACCTTTCTAACATTTGGTCAATGAAAGGCAATGGTAAATGATCTTTTCGTGTGCTTGCATTGAGTTTGCGGTAGTCAATACATACTCTCCACCCGTTTTGCACACGGGTGGGGACCATTATACCTTTGTTGTTTTCGACCACCGTGATCCCCGTCTTCTTTGGAACGACTTGCACCGGGCTCACCCATTTGCTATCCGAGATTGGATAGATCATCCCCGCATCTAGGAGCTTCAAAATCTCTTTCTTGACCGCTTCCATCATCGGCGGATTCAACCTTCTTTGTGCATCCCGTTTCGGCTTGCATTCATCCTCCATTAAGATCTTGTGCATACAAGTGGAGGGGCTCAATCCCTTGATATCCGCAATCGTCCATCCCATGGCTTCTTTATGCTCCTTCAACACCTTGACGAGTTGTTCTTCTTCAAATTCGGTTAAGTGAGTTGAAATGATAATTGGAAGGGTTTCATTCTTCCCCAAATAGGCATACTTCAAGTGTTAAGGTAAGACCTTCAATTCCAATTCAGGTGGTTGAATAAGGGATGGGGGCAATTTTGTATGAGTTGGGGGCAATTCAACTTGCTTGACATCTAATCTTGTGGATTTCTTCATCTCCATTTTATTTACTAGCTTCTCAACTTCCGGATTCAAATAATAAAGCTTTAATTGCTCGGCTAGCTTTCCACAATCGAACCCTTTGCTTAAGATCATCTCCAATATATCACCGTTGGATAACTCGAATAATTCTTGAGTAATTGGCTCGACAACATCAACAAAGTACAAAGATGAAACATCACTAGGATATCTCATGGCATCATAAATATTAAAACTTATTGTTTCACCATCAAACTCCATTGTCAAACTTCCCGCATACACATCGATCTTTGTCCTAGCCGTCTTCAAGAACGGTATCCCAAGCAAGATTAGAGCCGATTTGGATGATACTTGCTCATCTAGATCAATCACATAGAAATCCGCCGGGAAGACCAATTGGTTCACTTGCACTAGGACATCTTCCAAAACACCTCTAGTAAAGACACTTGATTTATCCGCAAGAGAGATAATGACACCGGTTTCACTTAAGGGTCCGACATTCAATGATTCATACACCGAGTAAGGCATAACGTTGATAGAGGCACCAAGATCAAGCATAGCACTACTAAAAGTGACATCCCCAATCTTGCAAGGAACCGTGAACATTCCAGGATCTTTGCATTTTGGTGGAAGTTTCCTTTGTAAAACCACGGATGCGTTTTCATTCATCAAAATTTTCTCATTTCCCTTCAACTTCCTCTTGTTGGTGCAAAGTTCTTTCAAGAACTTTGCATATCTTGGAATCTGCTTGATCGCATCAAGTAGAGGGATGTTTACTTCCACCTTTCGGAAGGTATCCAAAATCTCTTTCTCCTCCATATTCTTCTTTGAAGTTGCAAATTGGGAGGGGAATGGTGGTTGAGTGGCTATTGGTGTTACTAGAGGGATGGACTTCTTTGGAACTCCGGCTTGTGCATTGTTCTTGACTGTATGTTCTTCAATGGGAATGATCTCTATTTCTTCCTCTTCTTCCCTTGGCTTCTTCTTTGAACTACTTTCTCCGGCTTGCTTGCCACTTCTCAAGGTCACCACATTGACATTTGGGTTCTTTTCGGTTTGAGAATGGAGTTTACCACGAGATTCCAACTTGCTTATAGATGTAACTATATCTCCCATTTGTGCTTCAAGGTTGGAGATACTAGTCTTTGTCTCTTTTTGGAATTGTTGGGTACTAGTGGCTAGAGATTTGACAATGTCTTCAAGAGACATTCCGGAGCTACTTGGTTGAGATTGAGGAGATTGTTGATGATGATGTGGAGGGTGCGGTTTGGATTGATAGTGTGGTTGTTGATGTTGGTATTGAGGTTGTGGTGGTGGATAGGACGGTCTAACCAATGCATTGTGAGGCAATGGTCTTGGGTTGTAGCTTCCGTTGGGATTTGGCTTCCAACTTGAATTATATGCATTTTGGTACCCGGATGGTTTGTTGTGGTAGTTTTGGAATTCTCCTGTGGCATTCACATGCTCCGCATCTTCTTGAAGGATGGGACACATATCCGTAGGATGTCCCATGGTTGCACATATTCCACAAACCATCACTTGTGGAGTTTGTCCCATGGCTAGCTTTTGGACGACGGATGTTAGATCTTTTATTTGAGACTCAAGATTCGATGTTCCCACTTCATTAACTTTGTGTTGTGTGTCTCTCTTCATGTCTTGGCGAGGGCCAAAATGTTGTGAATTTGCGGCTATGGTGTTGAAAAGTTGTCTTGTTTGTTGTGGGGTTTTACTAAAGACATCTCCACCACTTGAGGCATCAACTAGTCTTCTCTCCATTGGCAAAAATCCCTCATAGAAGTGTTGAATGAGGAGTTGTTCCGGAATTTGGTGTTGTGGGCAACTATAGCACAAGTTGTTGAACCTCACCCAATAATCATGGAAAGTCTCATTTTGACCTTGGCGGATTCCGCAAATCTCATTTCTAAGACTCGAGACTCTTGAGGTGGGATAGAATTTATCAAGGAAAGCTCTTGTCATGTCGGTCCATGAGTTGATCGACCCCGGTGGGAGATAGAATAACCAATCTTTTGCTCTATCGGCTAATGAAAAAGGGAATGCCCTTAGCTTGATTTGGTCATCGGTTGACCCTTGTGGCTTCATGCTAGTGCAAATAATGTGGAACATCTTCAAATGCTTATGAGGGTCTTCATTCTCCAATCCATGAAAAGTTGGTAGGTAATGGACTAAACTTGACTTCAACTCCGAGCCTCCTTCCAAAACTGGGTAATTGATACCGGTTGGAGTTTGTGTAACATCGGTCTCCATCATTTGCCTCAAAGTTCTTTCGGGAACTTCTCCTCCATCCGCCATTTCAATTGGTTCAATAATGGGTGGATTTTGTTGTAGAGGTGGTGTTTCGGGAATTTCTTGGCGAGGGTCGGGACTGGAATCGGGTTCTATATCGCTTAATGAAGCGGTTTCAACCTCCGGGTCCCCGTGGGGGTTAGAAGTTTGACCACGTTCAACTCGTTTTTCCTTCGCCAAGCGCCTTGCTTCTTTTTCGATTTCCGGATTGTAAATCAAGTCACCTGTACGTTGAGATCTGGGCATAGAGAAACAAATTGATTAAAAATAAACCAATCCCCGGCAACGGCGCCAAAAATTTGGTGGTTGTCGAGGCCAACACAAATAATAACCCTAAGTATTACACACTAAAATAGTGTATAGTGGTAAAGGGATCGAATCCACGGAGATTGGTTCAATTTGATAACTCTATGAAAAATCTCTTTGTAAAAATACTTGGAATATGACAATAAATTAAAAATGGGGGTTTTGATGTTTTGAAATACTTGAAACAAACTAGAATTAACTATGATTTAAATAGACAATTGCAACAAAAATAAGAATTTGATGTAAAATCAATAAGGGAAAGATGGTTGACTTAAAGTTTTCTCACTTTGACTTTTGATGAACATATCATTAGAATCCAATAGTGCAATACTTTGATTTAAATCCTTAATTTGGTTATAGTAATCCAAGGAGCTTGAGATTACCTAGACTTTTCTTAATTGTTGAAATGGCTAGAGAAGCTCATAACAATTTCCTTAGTCAAAGTCACTAATTCCAAATAGCATGTAATTAGTGAAAGTCAACTAGCATTAAGAACCAAAAAATCACCAAATCCAAGAGGAGTCAATTGCTTTCACCACCATGTTGGAGGAAATGTTTTTATGATTGTGTGAAGCAAAAACAACACAAAAATCACTTGTTGCTTGCTAATTTGAGGATCATTTACTTAATCAAGAAATTAGCCAACTAATCACCACAAACATATTTAAACTCATGAATAAAAACATACTAGTAGTGATAATATAATGAAACACAAAACATTTCCATAAAGATTCAAGAACAAGTTCATAGATTCTTCAACATCCAACAAAAGTTCAAAGGATTCAACAAAAAGTCAACCAAGATTTGTTTAGCCAAGCATGGCTAAACTCAAATGAACAAAGTTAGATAAGATTGTACCAAACATTTGACAAGATTCAAGAGGTGAAAAGAAGATGTTCTTGAGGTGTTCTTGGCCTTCAAAAGCACTCCAAACTCCAGAGAGAAAAGCTCAAAATCGGATCTCCAAGATTATGCTAAAGAGGCACACCAACCTTCCCAATATAGAGCTCTAAGCAAAATCCCGAAATTGCCCTTGTCAGGAATCCACGCGGGCCGCGGGGAATCTTACGCGGGCCGTAGGTACTGATGGGAATTTTGGGCTTCTTCAAGTCTTGGGCCCCCACAGCTAATCCGTTGGCCCAGTTCGAGTCCAATTAGCTTCTAGCCCATTTTTCTTCAATGTTTCTTCAATTTGAGCCCAATTTATCTTTCCACATCACTCAAAACTTCCGCAAACTCCCAAATATTGATCTTGCATACTCAAGAATTCTCCCGCATCTTTCAAATTTAAAGCTTAATTCTTCCAAGCCTTCAAGCAATTGACAAGTCCACCCCATGAATCACCTTCATAGCCATCAAGCATGAAATCTCCAATTCCCTTCAAGCCCAATCGCCTCCCAAGAGTGCCGCCCCGCTAGTTTCCAAGAAAATCTGCAATAATGCTCAAGAAACTAGAAAGTACCCCGAAATGGTCATAAAAATAACAAAAGGGAAAATATGCATGAAAGTTAACTAAAATGCGAATGAAATGTACTAAAATAAACTATAAAAAGAAGTAAATAAAATGAAGCTATCACTCATGCAGAGGGGACGTGTGATAGCCTACGCATCGCGACAGTTGAAACCGCATGAGACCCGATACCCCACGCACGATTTGGAGCTGGGGGCGACGGTGTTCACCCTCAAGATATGTAGACATTACCTTTATGGGGTCCGCTGTACCATTTACACGGATCACAAGAGCTTGAGACACATCATGGATTAGCCGAACCTAAACATGAGGCAGCACAGATGGCTCGATATAGTCAAGGACTACGATTGCGAGATCCTTTACCACCCTGGTAACGCGAATGTGGTTGCGGATGCTTTGAGCCGCAAGTCGGTGGGGTCTTCCACTCCCGCAATATGTATGAAAATAGTCGTGGACTCCCCTCTTGTGAGTTTGATCAGGGATGCCCAGATAGAGGGCATGCGATCGGAAAATTTGAAGAGGGAAAGGATCAAGGGTGAAAACACAAGGTTCGTGCAGGATAGTCGGGGATTACTGACCAGGTATAGTCGGGTTTGGGTTCCGATGTCTGGCGGGATCAGGCAGATGGTTATGGAGGAGGCTCATAAGTCTCACTTCTCCATCCACCCAGGGGCCACCAAGATGTACCAGGATTTGAGTTTGAGCTATTGGTGGTCGGGCATGAAGCGCGAGATCGCTTGGTATGTCAAGAGGTGCTTGACCTGCAGGATGGTTAAGACGGAACATTAGAGGCTGCATGGCAAGCTGCTGCCCCTGGAGATTCCCATGTGGAAGTGGGAGCATATCACGATGGACTTTATCACCAAGCTGCCAAAGACGGTGAAGGGATTCGATGCCATTTGGGTCATCGTGGACCGATTGACCAAGAGTGACCATTTCTTGGCCACACGGGAGAGTTCGTTGGCCGAGAAGTTGGCCGAGGTGTATGTTCGTGAGATCGTGTATCGCCATGGGATTCCCGTTTCCATTGTCTCGGATCGGGATGTCAAGTTTACCTCCTGTTTCTGGCAGAAGTTTCACGAGGAACTGGGCACACGATTTCACTTCAGCACAACATTCCACCCTCAAACAGACGGCCAGAGCGAGCGGACTATTCAGACCCTCGAGGACATGGTGAGGGCGTGTCCCATCGACTTCGGTGGGAGCTGGGATTCTCACCTACCGCTTGCAGAGTTCGCCTACAACAACAACTATCAATCTAGCCTTGGCGCCCCGTCATTTGAGCTGTTGTACGGGCAGAGATGTCGCACCCCGATTTGTTGGGGGGAGGTGGGTCACAGGGTAATGGGCCGGACGGAGGTGATTTTGCAGACGACCGACAAGATTCATCAGATCAGACAAAGATTGCAGACAACTCAGAGTCAGCAGAAAAGTTACACCGACAGACGCCGATCTGAATTGGAATTCCAGACCGGCAACATGGTACTTCTAAAGGTCTCGCCCTGGAAGGGTGTGATCCGTTTCAGGAAAAGGGGAAAATTAGGCCCTCGATACATTGGGCCATTCAATATCATCGCAAGGGTTAGCAAGGTGGCTTATAGACTAGAGCTTCCGGAAGAGCTTAGTTGGATCCACAATACTTTCCACGTATCGCAATTGCGAAAGTGCATTACGAACCAGGAGGTTGTGGTATCATTGGATGATGTTCAGATCGACGAGCGCCTGAACTATGTGGAGAGGCCTGTGGCCATTTTGGAAAGAAAGACGAAGATTCTGCAGAGTAAGGAAATACCTTTAGTAAAGGTACAGTAGGAACATCGGAGGGGATCCGAGTGGACATGGGACTCATGGGAGTCGGAAGCAAAGATGTGCGAGCACTACCCGACATTGTTTATTCCAGCGGACTTCGAGGATGAAGTGTAGTTCAAGTGGGGGAGAGTTGTAACGCCCCGATTCTCAAGTATTGTTCAAATTATAGTTTCTTGGTTTTGGACCTACTCGACGAGTCAGTTACCCTACTCGTCGAGTAGCAGCGGAATTCGATGGCACCTTAAGTGACTGACTCGGCGAGTCCACTAGTGGGACACGGTGAGTAGGAGCTAGCAAATGAAACCCTAATTCCTGGGGTTTGTGTCCATATTTAAAGGAGCCTTAGCCTACCTTGGGTATCTTTACAGTCTTAGAGAGTCCATGATTCAAGTATGTGTGCTTCTTGGGTGTGTGAAGCTTGATTTGGAGATTTTGAAGGAGAAGGCTTGAAGGAAGAGGAGGTTGGAGTAATTAAGGTGGGGAAATCAGCTCTATTTTCAGTTGTCATCTTCTAGAGGTATTTTGAATTACCATCTCTTCTGTGAGTTTTTCCTTTGTATGAAGTTCTAGGGTTTTCTATGGACCTTAAGGGTTGATAAGTTGAACAATGAGTTGGATCTAAAGTTGTAACTTTAGATCTGGACCTTCTCTAAGCTCTATAAACATAAAGTCACAGAGTTGGTCATGTATGAGGTCCCTCTCATTAAGAGCTTAGACTTGTCATTTAGAGCCTTAAATGCAATGCATGTACGTAAAGTTTGTGACTTTACGTGATAAGTATGTCATAGAATCCTAGATCTATGAATTGGAGCCACTGCATGGCTCAGAACAAGTTTGTACGGAAAAAGACCAAACAGACTCGACGAGTCACAAGGATGACTCGGCGAGTCTGATGAAGGAAGCCGTGAACTCGACGAGTTGGATAAACAACTCGGAGAGTCCGATGAAGATTGTCATGAAACTTGGTGAGTTGATGAACAACTCGGCGAGTCAGATGAACTTTCCCAAGGATATGCACACGTATGCACCCGTCGAGTTTCGCTTAGGAAAACCCGAAGAGTGGCTTTAGAGTTCAGCCGAAAAACGAGGGAAACTCGACGAGTCACTCGATGACTCAGCGAGTGCACCGGAAGCCAAGGAAACTCGGTGAGCCAGGTCAACATGGACTATTGACCTTGATTGTTGACTTTGACCATTGACCTAAGTGGATCTGTTAACTTTTGAGGACAGTTATAGAAGGATCAGAATCTTATGTATGCAGTTCGTGATAAATATAGGTGGTGGGATTTGTGACAGTAACCCGAAGGTTGGAACTAATTTCTGTGAGTCGACGTTTCGAGGTGAGTTATCGTCACTATACTAAGGGGTCTAAGGCACCAAGGCCGGCCCAATGGATTTGATATTCTAGTAATTATTGATATGTTGAGTTGAGTCAGTAATATATGCCAGTTGACATGCTGGTCGGGTAGATATGTAGGACTGCCTGTGATACTGACTGATTACGTGTATATGCATTTATCTGTTACATGTCGACATGTTATGTGGGGTGGGTTGAGGTTGTACTGCTCCGTGTGGTAGCCGAAAAACCCGAGAGTATTCCAGATATGAGTTGAGGGCCTGGTAGGCATTCCAGACTCATACTGAGGACTCAAGAGCATACCAGATACGAGCTGAGGGCCCGGTAGGCATTCCAGACTCGTACTGAGGGCCTGGGGGTAGCCCAGCTTGTAAAGCTGGGGACCCAGTGTATGATGTTCTGTTTTGATTGATATGATATGCTAATGTTGATATTGTTATGTGGAGTGTATGTGTATCGGTATTTTGGGGTGACTCACTAAGCATTCGGGTTTACAGTTTCAGTTTATGGTTTCAGGTACCTCAGGGGATCGCGGCAAGGCCAAGACGTGATCGTACAGCTCCTCCTACTATATTATGTTTATGGGAAAAATACTATGATAATTAATGTTTTGAAAACTAAATTTGTAATATTTTGATGAACTTGACATGTTTTTAAAAGTTTAAATTTGTTTGAAATTTTGGATGTTACAACACATCAACTTAGTCCTGACCGGGCCAGGCATTAAGTCAAAGCAAAATCAACGAGGGGTCCAAGATATCGCTTTTACCCTCATAGGATAAAAGGAACAAATAAACTTCGAATTATATGTTTGTACTATTACTTATCAGATTGTACACAACAATATGTTTTATAACATCAAGTTACTGATGCGTTTACGCATTATCAATGCATAATCAACTTGTAAACAACAACTCATATATCTAGGTTTAAAGATTATATGATATTATCATCTCACGATCACTTGTTATTGAATTCCATGAAGTGATTCATGTGAGTGCGGGTTTAATCCAATACTCAAATCTTATTTCAAGAGCACTCATAAACGTTGCAGCAAACCTTTGCTATGTCTAAACACTTAGACAATCTACAAGCCAATTCATGACAGTATTCTTTCATACCTACTTCCAACGTATGAACGACTGTGGATATTTTAAATAATCTTATTATTTAGGAAGTAAAAACATGCAAAGTAAAACAATAGTAAATAATTGACACAAGACAATAACATTACTTATAAATAAAACACCATTATTTAATCATCAAAATGTCAATTACAATTTATCTATTACAAGTTTCTAAGTCTATTTAATCACTAAAATTAATATCGCCCTTTAGCCCGATGCTCCTAGCGTGTTGCAAGTGCTTAACCCTACTCAGTCCTTTCGTAAGGGGATATGTTGGGTTCTCTTCTAACGATATCCTCTTTACCACGAAGAGCCCCTCTTCTGCCCGATATCTAATGAAATGATATTTTCTATCGATATGCATGGATCTGCCATGATCCCTCGGTTCCTTTGTTAAGGCAACCGCACCTTCGTTATCGTAGAAAATGTCCATAGGCTCTTTTATGGCCGGTACAACTCCCAAGTCTCCAATGAAGTTCTTTAGCCATATCGCCTCCTTCGATGCTTCGCTCGCTGTTATGTACTCTGATTCTCACGTTTAATCAACTACGGTCTCCTGCTTGGAACTTTTCTAAGTCACTACTCCTCCATTCAAGGTAAAGACCCAGCCCGACTGCGAACGGAAATTATCCCGGTCAGTCTGAAAACTAGCATCACTATACCTTCGCACTCTCAAGTCATCACTCCCACCAAGGATAAGAAACCATTCCTTAGTCCTCCAGATGTACTTAAGAATATTCTTTACTGCGGTCCAATGTGCTCTACCAGGTTTCCCTTGATATTTGTTGACCATGCTCAAAGCGAAGGCCACATCAGGGCGAGTACAAGTCATATCATACATGATTGAGCCAACTACGGAAGCATAAGGTACTCTGCTCATCTCTGCTATCTTAACTTCGGTACTCGGGCTTTGAGTCTTACTCAGCTTGGTATTGCTTTGGATTGGTAACTCCTATTTCTTGGAATTTTGCATGCTAAAACGTTTTAGCACTTTATCCAAGTAAGTACTTTGACTAAGTCATATTAGTCTTTTACTCCGATTTCTCAATATCCTTATCCCAAGAATATAAGCGGCTTCTCCGAGGTCCTTCATAGCGAAGCACTTCCCAAGCTAGGATTTAAACTCCTGCAGGGTTGGGACGTCATTTCATATGAGCAGTATGTCATCCACATATAAAGCGAGAAAGCTAACTATACTCCAACCGGCTTTGACATATACACAAGACTCATCTTTGCTTCTCGAAAATCCAAACTCTTTGACTTTCTCATCGAAACAGAGATTCCATCTGCGAGACGCTTGTTTCAATCCATAAATGGATTTCTCAAGCTTACATACTCTATTAGGGTGCTCTGCATTGACAAAACCCTTTGGCTGACTCATGTAAACATCTTCAGCCAACTTCCCATTAAGGAAAGTGGTTTTGACATCAATCTGCCATATTTCATAATCATGAAATGCAGTTATGCTAGCATAACCATTATAGATTTAATATTCGCTATTGGCGAGAAGGTCTCATCATAGTCAACTCCGGAAGTTTGAGTAAAGCCATTTGCAATCAATCGTGTCTTATACGTGTGTACTTTCCCATCCATGTCGGTCTTCTTCGTGAAGATCCACTTGCACCCTGATCGTCTTACGATTTGGTACATTGTCAACCAAGTTCCAAAGTTGATTGTCATATATAGACTGAATCTCGTTGTCCATAGCCTCTTTCCATTTCGTAGACTCTAGGCATGTCATGACTTCCTTGTAGTTGTTAGGTTCATCCATATATATATATATATATAATATTGTATTAGGATTTTGAGTATTAAGTAATGTAATTCTTGTTTTAGTAGATTTTTTTTTTTTTTGTGAATATTACTTTCTGGCACACATCAAAATTATGTAATTTTACTATTATAAAAGTTTGGGTTAATGGGTTGGGTATTTGTTCATTCGGTGGTTGCGGGCATGGATTTTGTCATTCAATACCTAAGAGTTATTACAATGGGGTCGATTATGTTTTCAATTTTTTATAAGGGTTTAGATCAAGGGTTATTCACTCCAAACTCATTTCATTGACATGTCTATTTTGTGATCTTTTGTATGAAAGATGAAGGGGCCCATAGCTAATGTATGAAAGACTATGGGGGCATATCACTTGCATGAAAGATTATAACGAGATTATAGCATTCACATGGGTATGTGATATTTTATAAAACTTACTAAGTTTTGTGCTTACTAGTTCAAATTTAAATATTTCAGGTTGTTCTTACAGTAAGGGGAAAGACGCGACTTAATTGCATTGCATCCATGGATATTTTTTGGAGACTTCCGTACATTTGATTTCACTATCTTTTATTACTTTGATTTTTATTACAATTTATCAAAACTTAACAATTGTTATTTATCTATCTTTTGGGAATGAAATTTGAAAGATTGCTTTTAATTAAAATGAAAATTTTAATTTGAAACTTAAGATGTTACATATATATTCAAACGATAAGTATACAATTCAAAAATGGGAAGAAAAGTAAAGAAGACAATAATTACATGGTTCACATGATTAGGATAATTGTGTTATGTTCACTAACAAACAAATCCTGAGGTCAATATTCAATTACATTGTGCTCTATATATAGAGTTAGATAGAGAAAAATAAAATTACTCTAAAGAGTGTGTAACACTAACATAGTTCACCCCTTGTTTGATGTTTATATCATTCACCAACATCATTGAAGTCCAATTTGGGACATCTTTGACCTCTACCATCATAGTCTCTACAACTCAACAAAAATGCAACATTCATGCTTTTTCTATGGAATTTATGTTTTATCCCTCTACATAAATATGAAATATCGTTAGGTGGAGTACTAAATGACAATACATCGCACAAAGTTCTTATATGGCGACATGTTCTTTCCATGACCTTGACCCGCTATCCATAAATACTTGCCGACCTTTCGCAAACACAACTCATTTTTTCAGTCTAATTTCTTAGTTTTGTAATTTCATGATATTCAACTTGTCTTCATTCTAACACTCAATCAAATCTTAAAGTTGGTACTTGATACTCCACAATATATAAAGCATCATGAACAAATTATTCCATAAAAAAAATAGAAAAATATAAATGTTACACGATCTTATTTATCCAACCAATTTCTAAACTCAACTTACATAACTTCCTTTTACAACACCAATATGTTCTTAACTTTAGGCATCTATGTTTTCCATACAACATTTTGGTATACATCTATTTTTCTTTGTCCACGTTCAAAAAAAAAAAAAAAAAACGGAATATATGTACAAGATGAATATGATCATATACATCTACAAGTGAATGATTAAAGTAAAAAACAAGCAAAATGTCATCTACAACAAGTTAATCATCATTAAAGTAAAAAAGAAGTAACAACCCTATTCCAAATACTCCTAAATTCCATTAACCGGGCTTATGCAAGATTATTTGAAAAAAAAAATGAAAAATGAATATCCTATCTAAAACTTGTGACCAAAATTTACATGTTATATATTTTTTATTCTATTAAAATACATGTAGTAGTATAATACTATTATTTATCGTAGATATTCACCCATGTGTATAACTAGTTGACTGTGATTTGTTACCTTGTGAACTTCACCCAAACAAAGCCCCTACAAGACAAAAGATGAGATTTATGATATGTTAGAGCTTTTATTTGTGTCGAAATGTTTCACAAAAATTAATAGTAAGTTTTTTAAATATAGAAAATTATAAAAAACATAAAAACCACAACTAAGTTTCAACGATCTCAAAAGCTACTTGAAGTAGCTTTTGATTCGGAAGCTTTTTGTTATAAAATAAAAGCTTTATGTTATAAAATAAAGTTTTTTGTTTTTTACATGTGCCGAAATATTCGACAAAATAGTTTTAAGCTTTTGAAATATATAAAATCACATAAAATCTAAAATCTAAAAGCTATAAAAAAGCTTCTTGAAGCGACTTGAATTATAAGTTTTTTTTTTTATTAAAAATAAAAACTTTGACCTCTTAATTCAAGTTTGTTTTGAAGATTTAACTAGTGATGTTTGACATTTGTAACAAAGTGATATAAGTATTATTGTAGGTTATGTTAGATAAACCAATAAAAAAATGTTTTACAAAATTATTTTGTTTTCAAAGATAATAGAATGTTGTATGAAAGAGGTATATCATGATACAAAATCATTCATATTTACAAAACAAAATAAATTAGAAACAAAGCATTCCCGAATATGCCTAATTGATCACGATTCACGTTAAAGCATAGACATAAATGATGAAGGAAACCGACGCCCACGTGACAACAATAACAATAATAAAAGTTATTTATATTTAAATTGCCGACTTCAATAACAATCTACTTTTAACAAATTAATCAAAAAGTAATTACAGTTTTGGTCCCTATGGTTGCCACTTATTTGACGTTTTGGTCCAAGTTTTGATAAATTAATATTACAAACCACATTTAGTTTTTAGACTAAATTACATTTTTGGTCTGGAACCATAGCTTAAGGTTGTTTGATATGTATTTTATTGGATCTGATAAAAGATTGAATATGCTTGTATCTAGGGATGAGCAAAAGGACCGAACCGGCCGGAACCGACCCGAACCGGACTGGAACCGGGAACCGGCTTCGGCCAAAATCAAGAACCAAACCGGCCCGGCGGTTCTACCGGTTCCCGGTTCCTACCGGTTTTTGTCGTGTCTTCAAATGTTGGAACCGATCCTTCAAAAATAGCATCATACGGTTCCGGTTCTTGCCGGTTCTACCGGTTTTTGCCGGTTCTACCGGTTCCGGTTATATCGGTTCCGGTTCCTACCGGTTCCCGGTTCCAAAAATCCATAAAAATAACGTCCCGGTCCCGGCCCGACCGGTTCCATCGGGTTCCGGTTCCGGTGCCGGTTCCAGTACCGGTTCCGGTACCGGTTCCGGCCGGTTCCTCGGTCCATATGCTCATCCCTACTTGTATCAGATTCAGACTGTTTATACCATAAATTATAAAGCTTTGATTCGATCTTATTGCCTCTTATATGCTTCTTACTTTGCCTTGTAAGAAGTTAAATCTGACTCAATCAACACCTATCAAACGTTTTTTAATTCTTGTTCTATAAAGTTTTCATGTGCATTTTCTTTTGTATCCTTGTTTAAGGTTTTTTCTTTATCCCTTGTTACAAATAGAATGATTGTATCAATTTGGAACAAAATTACAAAAATTACTAAAATCATCATTTTACTATAAAAACCTTAAATAAGGACCAAAAATGAAAATAAAAATGTTTTGGTACGAAAAAGCCAAATTATCTAATTTTTATTTACTCACAAATTTTGAGGGGCAAAGTGATAAAAATATTTTTTTTATCGAAAAGTGTCACGAAAGTACCTTGGGAGGAAGTTCGATTTAGGTTTCTACTCCTTCCAACTTCTGTTGAAAATACTCTTCAGCCGGCTACCGGAAAGTCTCTGTAACGCTTTCTTAGCTCCGACGACCTCCGTTTCACTCAGCCGCTGCAAGTAACTGTTGGCACCGGCTTCCATTAGCTTCCGCCGGCAGGTGTTGCTTCCGTCGGTCATCAATGTATAAACAACCGCCACCGGAAACTTTTTCGGAACCGATTCGGTCAACGGATCCAACATATGAACTAGCCTCATCATGCTCTTCTCATCTCTCGCAAAAAAGCTTCGATTTTGTTTCACCGACAACAGAGAAGTTAATGCTTGCATTGCTGCCTCTTGTAACCCTACCGGTTTAGCCGATTCCATAAGCTTCACCAGAGGTCCCATGCATCCGGCGATTCCACGCTTGTTAGAATCGGTAATACACAAATTAGCTAATATTGAAGTTGATATTTGTTGTAGAGTTGGATTTCCTTGCTCGATGAATTCGGCGATTTGTGTTATGAAAATCGATGATGAGGATAACAATCGGGAAACAGAATCGGAAGTGGAGAGTGAGTGAATTGAACGTAATACGTACTCTAATGTATCTGGATTTGATGATCTGTGAAGCAAATTTAAAAGGCTTTCCAATCCTTTCTCTTGTATCAACAACCTCCTGAAATACTTGCTCGATGAAGCGACAATCGCAATACAGTTAGCCGATTTTTCTTGTGAAGCCGCGGAGCCGGAAACAAGTAGCTGAACCATCACCGCAACCGCAGATTCTTCGCATAAATAAACACGCACGTCTTCAACTGACGCTACGTTCATAATAGCGCCGATTGCGTGTGATTGCGCAGTTAACGATCCAGATCTACAGACATCAAGTAGTATCGGAACACCGCCGTACGCTGTAATAGCCCACGCATTATCAACATCGCCGGTGATTGCTTCAACGGCAATGGACGCCTTTTCTTTCAATTGAATAGAACCAAATTCCAGAATCCTCAACAACGGCCCTAATCCACCTTCCTCGAAAACCGTTTTTCTAGATTCTTCGCTTGCGCAGGCGAGAATCGATACAGCAGACACCGCTTGTTCACTAAGATCGTTAACATCAAGAAGCTGAATCAAATACCTTATATTACCTTCATTCGCAACAACTTTAACAGCTTTTTCATCTTCGATAAGTAATTGCACAAGACATTCCATTGCCTTTCTCTTAAACTCCACTCCCCCAATCTGCAATCTAGTGAAAACGTCTCTAACAAAAAAACCTAAATCTTCTGAAGAAGATCCAGGTGCGGGTTGAGAGAGAACAATCGCAGTTGAATGACAGAGGACGCCGGAGCGGATGAGCAAATCAAGGTCTTGAAGCTGCTTAGATAGCCAACCGGTTGCCATGTCAAGGTCACTCTGCATAAGGAGCTTCCCAGTTTTGTAACTGAAATCGGTGCATTGGTCGCATAGGGTTTGGATACGGCGGAGGGTGGATAAGAGGTCCGGGAGTAACGTCTGGAGGATATGATTTTCCGACCAGTGAGTCGAATCGGAAATGCTTGATAATGAAGAGCTGAGAACGACAAGCTTTGAACGGATAACTTGCCAACGGGCGGTGAAGGAGTTGACGGAGGACGACGCCGGGAGTATTGTGGAGAGGAGGGTGGTGGTTTGGTGAAGGGTGTCGACGGGAGAAAGCGGCGGAGATGGTGGTGCAACGGCGGAGTACATTTCTAGATGTCTGGTGGGATTGGGAATGGGGAAAGGAAGTACATTGCGAAGTGGGAAGGAACAGAGAGAGAGGAGGTTTGAAGGTGGTGGGGTTTTGGGGTTGGGGTAAGAAGCGTGAGAAACGGGTGGGTTAGAAGGCAAGTTCTTGTGAATGCCAACCTATCACGTGCGCGGCTAGTGATCACAACTACCATCACAATTAAAATGGATAAATTGTTTTTGTTTCTTATTATTTTAAGGTCCTTATTTTATAGCTCATGTTATCTACACAAGTAAATGTATTTTCGTTCCATCTATAATTGTTAAACAAGTTAAACACGAAACCATAAAAATAAATAAATAACTGATGAAATACAATTTTTTTTTAAAGTTTGCCTTCAGATTATCGCAATTAAAAATATAATAGCAATCATCGACCAATTTGAAGTTACGGTTAACGAGATGTATGGCAATTTTTATTTTGGAGAATATATATATATATAGAGAGAGATAGATAGAGAGAAGTGTAGGCTCAAATGTTTTTATTATTTATTGTATCGATGTATTATTGTATTTATTTATAATTGATTTTGGATCAATCATTTTAGTTGTTTTAAAAAAATAATTAATGGTTGTTAAACATTTAATATTTAATTAATACTCATTATATCTTCAACGTTTAATATGCATTAATTAATTTTTTAAAACAACTAAAATGATTTGTTCAGAATCAATCATAGATGCACACAATAAATAGTTAAAACAAAATAATCTAATACTGGTATTTTGGGCAAATTTTTAATAAAATCCTAAATTTTATTTTTTAAATAAATAAGTCCTGATTTTTTCACCTTTTGAATAGAAAAACTCAAGAAATCGGCTAATTTATTCACTTTAGTCCTTTTTAACCTGTTCAGCGGGTCATGGGACCAAATTGTAATTTTTCGAAAATAAAAGAAACTTTTTGCAGATTTTGTCAAAAATTTTATATAATGTATAAACATATTTTTTACATATCTATATCTATTTTTACGTATTTTTGTATTTTTTTATATTTTTATAAGTACACATTTACGTATTTTAAATGTATAAACGTATTTTTTTTTACTTATTTATATGTATTTTTAACCATTTTACATATTTTTTTATGTACTTTTATGTGTTATTTTTTATATATTATGATTTTATATGTATTTTTATATATTTTGACGTATTTATGTATATTTTTTAAAACTTTTTATATAAATTTATATGTATTTTAAGTGTATAAACGTACTTTTTACGCATTTATATATATTTTTAAGTATTTTACATATCTTTTATGTATTATGTATTTATATATTTCTTTAAAGTTTTTTATATAGATGTTTTTGAATATTTATGTATTTTAAATGTATAAACGTATTGTTTTACGTATATATATATATATATATATATATATATATATATATATATATATATATATTAAGTACTTTACATATATTTTTTTGTGTTTTTTTATGTGTTTTTTATGTATTATGTATCTATATATATTTTTGCGTATTTATGTATTTTTTTAGTTTTCTTATATATATGTTTATGTATTTTTATGTACATTAAATGTTAAAGTGTCTTATTTTTACGTAAAAAATATATAAACAGATAAAAATAATACAATTAAACATTTAATATACATAAAAATACATAAAAATCTATATAAGAAAACTAAAAGAATACATAAATACGCAAAAATACATATAAATACATAATACATAAAAAAACACAAAAAATATGTAAAATAGTTTAAAAAAATACATATAAATACATAAAACAATACGTCTATACATTTAAAATACATAAATATACAAAAACATCTATATAAAACACTTAAAAGAATACATAAATACGTAATACATAAAAAAAATATGTAAAATACTAAAAAATAGATGTAAATACGTAAAAATATGTTTATACATTTAAAATACATAAACATCTATATAAAAAGCTTAAAAAATACATAAATACGTAAAAATACATAATACATATAAATACATAATACATAAAAAAAATACACATAAAAATACATTAAAAAAATATGTAAAATTGTTTAAAATACATATAAATCAGTAAAAAAACATACGTTTATACATATAAAATACATAAAAATACGTAAATATATACATATAAAAACATAATAAATACACAAATACGTAAATTTTGATTTAGATATGTAAAAAAATATGTTTATACATTATATAAAAATTTTGACGAAATCTGGAAAAAAATCCCGTTTATTCGAAAAATTAACAATTTGGTCTCATAACCTGCTGAACATATCAAAAAGGGCTAAAGTGAATAAATTAACTAGTTTCTTGGGCTTTTCTATTCAAAAGGTGAAAAGGTTAGAACTTTTTTATTCAAAAAATAAACTTTTAGACTTTATTAAAAATTTCCCAAAATATCGGAACTTTTCTGGTATATATATATATATATATATATATATATATATATATATATATATATATATATATATATATATATATATATATATATATATATATATTAATCTTACTTTAATCAATCATACTTCAAAGACATGTTATCCATGTCATATTTAACATGTTAATCTTACTTCAACACAATAATAATCAACAAAATAAATTATGCAATTTGATAATTAATCACACTCTAATACTTTAAGTCTTCAATACAATTAATAAGACAATACATATATGGTATGAGTGGAAGTCGACTTAATCAATATTTTAGTTTGGCCTAAGAAAAAACATTTTTATTCAATGTAATGGCACAAAAAACATTTTATTTATGTAAAATAGTTCAAAAATATAATTTATTCAGATAACGGTTGTAGCGTCACTATAGTGGTGACTATAATTGCAGTAAATCGCATTGTTACACCTCCGTGAAACGTTATAACACGCGATTAACTGCCCAACCAAGCTATTGATATTTTGGCTTTTCGGTATTCCTTTTTCTTTTTATTTGTATTTTTTTAAAATGTTAATAAATTCATTAAAATAATTAATTCACTAAGAGTTAACATATTTTTAGAACGACAAACACAAATCCGTCTAAATTATATCTTCAACCCCGTGGGTAATATTTTGATATTGTTAGACCAAATGCTCTTTGGTACTAAAAATTAATATATGACGATGACGACGTAACTAAATGCTCAATTTTCAATTTAACAAACGAAGATATATATATATATATATATATATATATATATATATATATATATATATATATATATATATATATATATATATAATGTTTTTAAAAAACTTATATGTTAAGTTTGACTTGAGCATTTGTAGCATTCTCATGACATAATTGGATTTTATGGCGCAGTTGCATACGGTAGCACAATTGGATACAATGGCATAATTGGGGTTTGATGCTATTTGGGTTGTCGTTGATCGGTTGACCAAAAATGCACATTTCTTGGCCATACGGGAGAGTTCGTCGGCAGAGAAATTGGCCAACATGTATGTCAACGAGATTGTCTCTCGCCATGGGGTTCCAGATTTTATCGTTTCCGATCGGGATGTCAGGTTTACTTTCCTTTTTTGCAGAAGTTCCATGAGGAACTGGGTACGCGACTGCATTTTAGTACAGCTTTCCATCCGCAGACAGATGGGCAAAGTGAGCGGACCGTCCAGACCCTCGAGGATATGTTGAGGGCATGCGTTATTGATTTTGGTGGGAGTTGGGATTCTCACCTACCGCTTGTAGAGTTCGCCTACAACAACAACTATCATTCAAGTATTCGCACCCCGCCTTTTGAGTTGTTGTATGGCTGGAAGTGTAGAACCCCAATCTGCTGGGGTGAGATTGGGCACAGGGTAATGGGGCGGACAGTGGTAGTTCTGCAGACTACCGAAAAGATACAACAGATTAGACAGCGTTTGCAGACCGCTCAGAGTTAGCAGAAAAGTTATGCTGACCGACGCCGATCTAAACTGGAATTTCAGGTGGGTGACATGGTTCTCCTGAAGGTCTCGCCTTGGAAGGGTGTGATCCGCTTCATGAAGAGGGGAAAATTAGGTCCCCGTTACATTGGGTCGTTCAGGATTGTTGTCAGGGTTGACAGGGTGGCTTATAGGCTAGAGCTTTCGGAGGAGCTTAGCCGGATCCAAAGCACATTCCATGTTTCGCAATTGCGAAAATGCATTATGGACCATGAGACAGTGGTATCGTTGGATGATATTCAGGTCGATGAGCGTCTGAACTATGTGGAGAGGCCTGTGGCTATTTTGGAAAGGAAGAAGAAGATTATGCGGAACAAGGAATTACCTTTAGTAAATGTACAGTGGGAACATCAGAGGGGATCCGAGTGGACATGGGAGCCGGAGCCGGAGATGCGCGAGCATTACCCGACATTGTTTATTCCAGTGGACTTTGAGGGCGAAGTCTAGTTCAAGTGGGGGAGAGTTGTAACACCCCGATTCTCAGGTACTGTTTTAAATAAGATTTCTTGGGTTAGACCTTACTCGACGAGTTGGTTTCCCTACTCGTCGAGTAGCAGCGGGGTGGGATCGCGAGTTAAGTGACCTACTTGACGAGTCCATATTGGGACTCGGCGAGTAGGAGCTGGCAGATGAAACCCTAAATCTCGGGGTTTTGCACCCTATTTAAAGGAACCATAGCCTCCCTTCGGCCTCTTTACAGTTCTAGAAAGTCCTTGAGAACCCTAATACGTGTGTGTGCCCATTATGTGTTCGAAGCTTGAAAAGAGGATTTTTGGAGGGAGAAAGCTTAGAGGAGAAGGAGATTGGAGCAAGTAGAGTGTGGAAATCAACACTTATCTCAAATACCATCTTCTAGAGGTACCCAAATCGCAATTTTTCCTTGTAGATCTATTCTATTGGCTGAGTTTTAGGGGTTTTGTGGAATATTAAGTTGGTAAGATGAGCTATGGGCTAGATCTGAGGTTGTAACTTCAGATTTGGACCCTCCTTGGATTCTAAAAGCATAAAGTTACAATTTTGGTCATGATTGAGGTCCCTCTTGAGCATGAAGCTCCATTAGGAACTAAAAATATGCATTTAGAGCCTTTATAGCCATGCATGCATGTAAAGTTTGCAACTTTACGTGGTAAGCATGCCCTAGAAGCTTGGATCTGTGATTTGGAGCCGCTGCATGGCTTAAATCATGTCTGTATGGAAAAAGGGTTGAATGGACTCGACGAGTCGCAAGGTTGACTCGGCGAGTCACATGAAGATGGTTGTGAACTCGACGAGTTGGAAGAACAACTCGGTGAGTCCGATGAAGATTACCATAAGACTCGACGAGTCGAAGAACAACTTGACGAGTCGGATAAGTTTTCTACAGGAGATGTATGCATGTGTATCCGTCGAGTTGCAAGGAGGAAACTCGACAGATGGCCTTAAAGTTTGATCGAGAATCGAAGCAACTCGACGAGTCACCCCGATGGTCGGTGAGTTGGAATGTGCTTCAAGGAACTCGGCGAGTAGCCGAGGGTACTCAGCAAGTTGAGGTCAACATGGACTGTTGACCTTGACTGAGGACTTGACTTTGATCATGGGTTGACTAGTGGGTTATGGAGTACCTTAAAAGGTTAAGGACTTATGAGTATGTTGTTTTATGGTAATAGGTGGTGGAGCCTGTGTTAAGTGATCCGAGAGTTGGAGTTTACCTTTCGAGTCGACATCTACGAGGTGAGTTATCCTCACTATATCGATAGGGTCTAAGGCACCAAGGTCGGCCCTTTAGTTGTTATCGTTATGGTATGCTACATGTGGATATGATCTGTTAGATCAGAATCATGATGGACTATATGTTATGTTCTTATGATCCGTAGGGATTGCTATGTTAGTGACTTGGTAGGTCAGTGATCTAGTTATGAGAGATTTCTATGTGTGGTAATCAGTGAGATAGATATGTTCGATGTTTTGTATATGCCAGTAAATGTTTGTATGCGCACATGGTTATTTGCTTGTTGATTTGGGTTGAGGCGGTCCTGCTTTGTGTTGAAGGCCAACATACCCTATGAGTGGTCCGGGGAGACTGTAGGCCCACGTGGCGGTCCAGTCATGCCGAAGGCTCGGTGTAGATTCAGTAGGTTGTATGCCCTGGAGGGCGGTCTAGTCAGACCAATGGCCCAGTATGCATGCTATTGATTTGTGGTTACATATTTGGTATTTCAACGTGGTATTGGTATTTTGGGGGTAATTCACTAAGCCCTCGGGCTTACAGTTTGCAGTTTATTGTTTTAGGTACTTCAGGAGGAGTTCATGGCAAGGCAAAGGCGTGACCGTACCACTCCTCATCCTTATGATGTTGTTTTGGGACACTCTGATGGATATTGATAAAAAATCTTGTAAACTGTTACTATCTGATTTTATTTATGCTTGAAAAGTTTAAATTTGGAGTAAAAATTTATGGGTGTTACAAACATACAGGAGATCATAGATAAAGAGACCTCAGTCTATCCTACATGACCACATACAGTCCCTATGACATCCCTATACTAAAAGATAACCAAAACTAGTGAGCCGACATTGGTGCCTTCGACCCACGAGTACAATGAGGTAAAACTCACCTCTTGGTCTGAAAAATATCTCTAAATAAAACACAACTCCAAATGTCAGCTCAATTGATCACATATTAATCAAATAACGACCAATCTCAATTACCACTCTAAATACCCAAAATACCATTAGGTCAAACTTGGTCAAAGTCAAAGGCTCACGTCAGCTGGACATGCTACCATGTCGTGGCCTCACATGTTGTAACGCCCGTAGATCCGGGCTAGTCATTTTAGAGACGATAGGCATCAAAAATGAGTTTTTGATGAAAGATTATTTAGAATGAATAATCTTAACTAAGTTATAGTATATGTTACAAGGTTTTCGTACATATAAAGAACGCCGAAATCCAAATTATAACGAAGAAGTTATGATCTGTCGAAGTTTCGCGGCAGAACCGACACGACGCTGAATGACGTAAAAACTGAATTTACGTTAGATTGATATTTATCCTTAGCAATCTAAACGAAAGTTGTAGAGTTCGTTAAACCATAAGCGTGCATAAAAAAACGTCCCAATATGACTTCGTATGATGAAGTTATGATTTTTCTAAGTTTCGACTTAGCGGTATGCACCCCGAATACTCGATTTGAGATCGAGCTGTTTTTAGCCAAAACAATCTAAACAAGAATCGAAGATATCGTTAATTTTAGTGAAACGATAAAAAGAAAGGCGAAAACGGACGTCGGATGAACAAGTTATGAATTTATAACGGGGTTTTCCTATCCCGACCTACTAAAAATAAATAATAAAAATAAAATCAAAATTAGCCGACGAAATCTAAATGAAAGTTGTAGAGCGTAGTCTCACCTACGCGGGGATATAAATAACGTCGAAAATGGAGTTCGTATGAGGAAGATATGAATTTTTGAAGTTTATTTAATAATTTCGGTATTTAAATTTAATTAAAAATATCCGATATTATCCAGGGGGGGGGGGAGTCAGCGTTCTTATCCCCATTATCCCCAGCGTAATGTAGATTTACGCCCAACGTAAATGGGTTTCCAGCCCTCTATAAAAGGGTGTCGAGGGCAACCAACTTCTTTACTCATTTCTTCCATTTTTCTCGCGTTTTTGCATCGTTTTTCGTGCAAGAAATATCCCGAAGCCCCAGTATCATTCCTGAGCCCCGGAGCAAGTCCCGAGGCCCCGAAGATCCCGATAAGTGTGATTCCCGAGCCGAAGCTCTGCCCGCGAGGAGCGCGGTTTTTGTGAAGATCTTCCAGATCTACCGAAGAATACTATTTCTACAAGTCGTAGTGCTGTCCGATCATCTTCTAATGAAGTGTGTGTGTGGTTACTTTCTTCTAACGCATAACTATGAAGTATTTTATACGAAATACGTGTTATGTGTATAATTTTGTTGTTATGTGTGTGAATGTATATTCACTTTCTTCTATCTCATAGATCTAATTTATTCTCTATGAAATACATGTTATGTGGGTGTGCCTCATCTGTTATGTGGAATAGGTATTGAATGAGAATGATATACAGGTTTTAAACTATGTATAAAAATATATATTTTTTATCTACTAATATGTTGGGTAGAACATTGGTAGATACTTGATGTGTGATAAACAGATGAGAGGCCCCGATGTTGTTGTTGTTGATCTAGTTATTCAGCGTAGTATGGATTAGACCAAGAGGTTAGTTTTAGATCTGGGAGTATGGATCAGGTAAAGAGATAAAACTTGTTATTAGTCTGGGAGTATGGATTAAGACTAAGTTAATTGTCCCTAGTCCGGGAGTATGGATTGGGCACAGTTATTGATCCGGGAGTATGGATCAGATCAAGATTAGGGTATAGTTAATTGTCCTTATTCCGGGAGTATGGATTGAGTACAATTATTGATTCAGGAGTATGGATCAGATCAGGAGGTTAGTTTTAGATCCGTGAGTATGGATCAGGTAGTTTTAGATCCGTGAGTATGGATCAGGTGAAAAAGGTTAGTTTTAGATCCGTGATTATTGATCGGTGAAGAGGATAGTTTTAGATCTATGAGTAGGGATCAGATAAAGAGGAAAATTTTAGATACGAGAGTTTAGATCGTATCGTTGTGAGGATCGATGGGGTGGGATAAGAGTTGCCTTTATATGGTGAAATTGTACAAGTTTGAATGTTCTATATTTATAAATATATGATATAACATTGTGAGATGAAAACCCTATATGCTCACTAGGCTCCCAAGCCTGACCCACTCAGTTTTCTTTGTATCATAGGTATCGATACGAAGACATATTTCACAGAGAGATTTAAAGGAGATAAATCATTAGTGTAATTGAATGTAAGTTCTGTTTATGCTTATATGTCTGTATTGGAACATGACATCCCGAGGTTTTATTATTAAATGAAAATACATTCTCGTTGATAAATGTTTTGATAGGTTATTATCATATCTTGTTTCAGGAACAAATTCCGCAACCGTTTTCGTTAAAAGATTACACTGATTTTATAAAACAAAGCATAAACAAATCGGTCTTTTCTGGGCGTGAAAATGGGGATGTCACAGTTGGTATTAGAGCATTAGTTTAAGCGAACTAGGAATTTGTAGGAAATTTCTAGACTTAAACTTAGAATGCTAAGTAATGATTGTGAGCAGTGTGTCTAAAATATGTTAGGTAGTGCACCTAAATTGACACAAACACTAGTTTATTTTAGGAATGATGCCTAAAATACTTGTATGTGCTAAATGTTTTGTGTGATAGCTATATTGGTGCTATTATTTGTTCGGATCTATGGTCTGTTGCCGACCGGATCTGGAAACCTTATGTGTTTAGGATTCTAAGCGTATGTCTACAATATTAGAACTAGCATGTAAACGTTTCGGAGTGATAAGAATGATTTGAATATCTATCGTGAATAAGGATCTAATTTCACCTTATTCGGTGTATAGATCAAAAATGGTGAGAACAAGAAGTGGAGTTGGAAATGCTGATGAAAACAGGAATCAACCACCAGTGATTGAGCAAATACTTGTCATAGCAGCAGCACATGAGCCGATAACAATGGCCGGTGTACAATTGATGATTCAGACGATGTTGGACCGTCAAATGGATGAAACGATACGTCTGCTTCAACAAAATCGTGAAGAACTGTTAATTCAAGTGGAAGAGCCCGAAGTGAATGAAGGGCACTCGGAAGGTGGAAACTTTAGTGGATTTGTTGGTCAAGCCAACCCACCGATAGTTAGGCAAAACAAGCATAATGGAAGGAATGATGGAATGAGATGTAAGTATAAGGATTTTCTGACTTGCAAACCATTGACCTTCACTGGAAAGGAAGATCCGATCGGAGTTATGGATTAAATATCGGAAATGGAGCTAACCTTCATGACTTGTGGCTGCAGAGGCAGGTTGCAGACTCCAAATGGATTCATTATTGGACGTAATCCAAAAACATCACCTCAACATGGGACAAAAGTGTATCCTACACTATATAGAAATTATTTTGACAAATATAGAATTTTGACCTCCATTCACCATCATTTTTTCTTACATTTAGTACAACAACATTGAAGAAGCTTCATACTCGATACTAACATAAGTTTCATTTCCAAAAACAGAAGGCCAACAGTTAAGCGAGTAATACTTTTTTTTTAATTGTGTTATAATATTATATATCAAATAAAATAGAATGGATGGTAGATGTTGATCTACTTGCTTGTTAATGACACATCAGACTCGTCTCACTTGCAATTTCCACTTGAGGAGACAAAGACCAACAACTCTGTAATCTACTTTCAGACCCATGTTTAGAGATGTACACAACATCCTCACCCTACAAATGAAGAACTACATAAGTATAGGTTTAAGAAGAAAATATCTAACAATCTTGATTCCAAACATGTTGGATATACTTATTCAACCTATTAAGAAAATATTTGTACATGTGGTATTGACCTTGAACTCTCATCTGCAAAGTGAAAATCTTGTTTGAATACAAGTGTCAAATGGAAACCTTAGCTAAAACTATGTTATCGTTACCTTAAATTTGTTTACAAATAGAACAAATTCTTCAATATCTAAAGGCCTCTTGACATGATGTTTTTCATCATTTAATGAGAGCACAAACTAAAATCCCTTTGGAAGAAAGGGATTGAAACCCAATATCGAATAGATTGATTAGAAAGGGACTCACATATCCATTGGGTTGATTAACGCCAATATTTCGCTTAGGAAGGAACTGGAAGGTCAGTTGACACGAAGATTTCCGTGACCTAGACGGACCGAGTCCAGAACAAAGACAAATTTATGAGGCGACGAACGATTAGTAAACATCTGAGAGTTATGGAGGATTGAGGCAATAGTTTGGAGAATGTAGGGAGTGGTGGAAGGAACTGAAAAATTATTTGATAGAAGAATGATATAATCGATCGGTGAAGGGACTAAACTTGGCAAACCCTCGAAATAGTGTGACCAAAATCTAAACAACACATATTGAGCTATTCATAAGGGTTGGTCACTTTATTTATAATAATAATAATAATAATATTTTTTTATGTATTTATATTGTTTATTTCACCTTTTAGAAACAAATGACAATATCCAGTCTACTATATAAAAAAGCCCGTTGGATTTCAACTTAAGCCCACAAACTTATCCGGATTGACGATTGTTGAATTTTTATTGCTCCATAAGTCCAGATCCAGGCTGTTGGATGGGCTTCGTTGTAAAACACTAAACTAACCCCACAAAACCCTAATCTTCATTGCGCCTTTAAGAACAACTTGCCATAGAAAAGAGACACCCCCTTACTCGCCTGCTCGCTGCTTTCAGACTTCCAGTTGGTAAGCTTCTTAAGATCCTACATTCATATGATCCGCATGCTTGTTAAGTCTCTTCTTCAATGAGCGTTTCTGTGATTCTTACACGTTTGATTACCAGAATCATTATCTATGGATAAGTATAACGGTATTGCGTGTGTTAATCTCGCATTTTGTTGTTTATATTACTTTCGAGATGTGATTTGTCCGATTTAGGTATTTTGAATGCTTAGATTTGTTACTGTAATGCTTAATCGGAAATTGTTGGTTTTGCCCTCGAAAGTCGAAATGTTTTTCTTTTCTTTGCTTGTAATCAGGTGACTTGAACATAATTATTGAACTTTCTCTTAGATTTGGTATCTCTATCAATGAATTTATGATAAGACAGCCATTTTGCGAGCATCATTCAACCATTGAAGTTATTGTTCCTACATCTCAGATTACGTGAATTATGATTTATGAACAATTACCTGTTGTATCTTCGATTTTGGTATTAAGAATGCTTAAAATATCACTGTAATGTTGTTCTTAAGTCGAAAAATCTTATGCTGGCTTATTTAATGAACATAAATTATTCATGTAGTCTGAAGAAATGGCTGAAGTTGCTAAGGCAGGACAATTGGTTCCTGAATCTGTATTGAAGAAGCAGAAGAGAAATGAGGAATGGGCTGTCGCTAAAAACCAACAAGCTGAAGCCTTGAAGAAGAAGAATGCTGCCAACAGGAAGTTGATATTCAACAGGGCCAAGAAATACAGTGAGGAGTATGAAGCTCAGGTATATACATGATCATATAATTCATATCCCATTGTTATCCACCTGATCTCTTTGAATCTTAAACTAATATATCTTTTTTTATAAATTTCAGCAAAAGGAATTGATTCAGCTGAAACGTGAGGCACGATTGAAGGGTGGATTTTATGTGAATCCAGAAGCCAAGATGCTGTTCATCATTAGGATTCGTGGGTATGCATTATTACAAAACTGTAAATGACTAAATTCTGCTAATATTAACAACACCTGATTCTTTATTTAAAATCCCATCTTTTCTAAACATTCAGTATCAATGCCATGGACCCGAAATCCAAGAAGATTTTGCAGCTCTTGCGTTTGAGACAGGTGATGTTCTTTGTTCCATTATTCTTACTTCTTAAAGTAAATTTCACTTTTGGTCCCTGAATTTTTTAAATTTTATCCGAAACCAATGAAACTTTTTGGGACCATGATTGAAAAAATCAGCTATACTCAGGGACTGAAATTGTAATTTTTTTTTGTTGTTATCATACAGATATTCAATGGTGTGTTCTTGAAAGTCAACAAGGCAACACTGAATATGCTACACAGGGTGGAACCATATGTTACATACGGGTATTTATCGAGTTTTCATTTTACAAAATTCTTATTATTATTTTTAAAAATTCATTTTTCTTTTTCAGATACCCGAATTTGAAGAGTGTGAAGGAGTTGATATACAAGAGAGGGTATGGGAAGCTAAACAAGCAGAGGATTCCATTGACAGATAACTCCATTGTGGAACAGGTGACACTTAATTTTTTTTTTTTTTTTTTTTTAAATATTTTATTAATGAAATTGGTTTATGATATAATTTGTGTGGTGGTAATTAATTAATTATAGGGTCTTGGGAAACATGGGATTATTTGTGTTGAGGATTTGATTCATGAGATTCTTACTGCTGGGCCCCACTTTAAGGAAGCCAACAACTTTTTATGGCCATTTAAGTTGAAGGCTCCATTGGGAGGGATGAAGAAGAAGAGGAATCATTATGTTGAAGGAGGTGATGCTGGTAATCGTGAAGATTTCATTAATGAGCTCATCAGGCGTATGAATTAGAAAAGAACAAAAAAACAGATTTTGGGATTTTCCGATTAGTTTGTGTACTTGGTATTTTTCTTGATTATTGAGAGTTAAGTAGACACTTTTTTGAACAAAAATGGATGTAACTTTGTTGAGAAGATTTTGGATTTTGTCATCAAATCGTTTGCTATATTGTTTGGCATGATCTTGTGTTGGTTTTGTATGTTTTAATTTTTTTAGGCTAAAATGGTGAGTTTGTGGTGAAGAATTGAATGTAAACATTCACAAGTTAAAACTCAAAATGTTGAAAGCTAATGTGTTAAGAAATGGAATGTAGATTTTAAAGTGAATAATCGTAAAATTAAAAAGCCCATTCAAGTAAAAAGCTTGTTTTTAACTTGATTGTTGCATATGATGGATTTCTTCCAGCTAATAGAAGCTATGATGCTTCTTTTACAACTCAAGAAATTCTAGTTGTGGTTGTGTGGTGGTGAAAGACAGAAGCGTTTGATGGTTTTCCACTAATTTTGTTAAAGGATATCAGTCTTACTTGAGAAAGATGTGGTAGATTTTGTAATGCAATTTCAAGACTCAAACCACACACGCGGTGTTTGTAATGCATCATTTGTTACTTAAATTCCTATATTGTCGAATCCTTTGTTATTGTTAAGAGTTTTAGGCTTATTAGCTTTTTGGATTTTCATATAAAGTTTAGCTCATAAAAAGGTCTAAGATTCTAGAAGGGCCTCTAATGGTAAATGAAATCGCTTAAATAAGAGGAAAATTTTATGCTTTTCAAGGTTGACTTTTGAAAAATATATTGTTCAGTTAGTTGGAAATAACCGTATAACAATATGGGGGATTTTAGGAGTTTCCTAAAAAATGAAGGAATTTGCATAAAAGCGTGCCTCTTGTCTTCTTACACTTCGGTTCTTGTGGATGGTATCCCACTAGCCCGACCTATGAGTTTAATTTAAAAAGGGTGTAAATGCAAGACGATTCTCTCTCACCTTTCCTTTTGGTTTTGTTGAAGGAAGGTTTACGTATCGGAATTGAAGATATCCTTACAAATGGTCTTCCGCGTAGAGCTTAGGTTGCTAATAATAGATTTTTGATCTATCATTTCTTTTATGCGGATGATGTTATTTTTATAAGGATATTGGCCGTATGATAATGTGATTAACATTGTTTGTGTCTTGTCTTGGTTTTTTAGCCTCAAGGAATAAAATTAACCTTCACAAGTTGAACCTTTACGAAATTTGTGTTGATTGGATAGGAGTTGAAACTTTGACACATCCAAAATATGTATTTTTATAGGGTTATAGGTGAAAGCGGTCTAGAGTGTTTGGAAGTTGTATGTATGACTACCCTTTAGGAGTAGATATGTAGAAATTTGGTCTTGTTTGAGCTCTAAAAGCAAATGAAGTACGCATTTTTATAGGATTTTCAAGCATTTGTTTAAATAAATGTTTATCAAAACGTTAAAATTAAAGTTAATTGGTTTGAGTGGTTGCAAAACCTAATGATGGATTTAAATTCTTTGTAAATGTTTTTATGTTCACATGTCTCCATAGTTTTTTATATATAATTCAGTTGTTTAATAAAATTTTGTTTGATGTAAAAGCAACCATAATAATTTATCATTGCTAAAACTTATTTATCATGTCAAATAAATAAAAAAGAGTATCTTTAAAAACAATCTCCAATGCATAAGTCAAAAGTTATTGTTGAAAGCATTTTAATAATTAAACAATAAAGTTATAAATATATAATATCATCCCCTAGTGGAATTCCATAATGAAGGTTCGTGATTCAAACTTTGACACATCTAAAATATTGCTAGTGTTTTACGATTGACCTTCTATATGGGCTCTAAGACAGGTTGGCATCTCCCACTCAGATGGTGTGGTTTGCCATTTTTTACAATATCATTAAGGAGGTTCATGATTCAAACTTTGACACATCTAAAATATTGCTAGTGTTCTACGATTGACCGTCTATATGAGCCCTAAGACAGGTTGGCATCTCCCACTCAGATAGTGCGGTTTGCCATTTTTTTTACAATATCATTAACGAGGTTCATGATTCAAACTTTGACACATATAAAATATTGTTAGTGTTCTACGATTGATCTTCTATATAGGCCCTAAGACATGTTGGCATCTTCCACTCATATAGTGCGGTTTGCCATTTTTTTACAATATCATTAAGGAGGTTCATGATTCAAACTTTGACACATCTAAAATATTGCTAGTGTTTTACGATTGATCTCTTATATGGATCCTAAGACAGGTTGACATCTCCCACTCAGATAGTGCGGTTTGCCATTTTTTTACAATATCATTAAGGAGGATAAACATGACATGTTATTAAGATTATGGCATAGAAAGTAATACTACATACATGTTTACATGATTGATAAATAATAAGTAAACGGAATAGTAAAGAATATTAATGCACTCAAATGGTTATTGAAGAAGCTCTAATTGTGAAATTCAAAGCTAAAGAAATCGCTAAAGAATATCTACCACAAAATCCATCCATTCAGTTGATTTATGAGTGTGTTACAATAATATATCTTACATGACTTTACACTACGAAGAAAAATGGGTCATATATGTCTTGTTTACGTATTTATCTTTCTATTAATTTCTATCTCAGTATTATAAAATACGTCAAGTTTATACTGATACATCGTGAAGTGACCTAACATTATATTTACATCTTCCTATAAAATAAAAAAGAGTACACAGTATATACAAATTCAACCATTATATATACATCTCCCTATCATTAAATCTTCTTCTATAACAACAAAATATACAATTCTTGATAAACCTATAATAAGCTTTTGTCAACTCTGTTTCGTGCTTTTATTAGGTAACATCCTTCGTTCCCTCGATTCCGGCTGTAAACAAAATAAACAAAATTCATAAAAAAACATTTTCAAAACTCCAATAAATATAAATTGTTAGAATTCAAGACCTCTGATCTTTGAATAGGCTGATAAAGTCTTCGTATAAACTCCCGTAAATGGTTGTATATACTGCAGATTCAAACAATTTCAAAGCATTTCAATCAAGCTCCTATTATTTGGTACTTTTTTCGAAAGGAATAAAAGGGGATAAAACCTAAGGGATTTTAATTTTAACAAAACTAAACTTCTTATTATTATTAACAATGTATTAATTATTATCATTACTTTTTTCTGAATCTGACCTTAGTCTGTGTCTATTGCAAGCTGCAAAGAACGCAGCAACACCATATAAAATGCTCTTTATAGCACGAAAAACCTACAACAAGAACGATAATTCCACGAGTAAAAAAAAACTTATTAGTATATTTTATAAACAAAAATAAATAAAACACAAATTAAAAGATTTAAAAAAACCACCTGAGAAAAAAGGTCGTTCCAGAGGGTGCGCCACATGGAAACTTCATAAGTTTTCACAGTTGCTTCAGCAGTTGAAGCAACTTTTACAAAACTGCTTATAAACAGCCATATACCTCCAACAAAATTATACATGTATTTATATATAAATCCCAAAAAATTGGATAATTTCAGAATGAGGTGAATTGGTGCATAGATTGCTCCCCAAAGGCACAAGAATATTGGGGACATAACAGTTGTTGCTGCAAAAATTGGCAAAAATTAAAATATTAGCAATATCACTCAAACCATGGCGCTAGTTTAATAAAGTTGCAATGGAAAATTACAAAAGAAAAAATATATATATATATATATATTTTCGACAGTTTTGCGGTTTAACTAATAATAATTTATTTTTTCCAATCAAATCATTAAAAATTAAGACATTTTTTTTTCCAAATCAACCATATTTCACTAGTAATTGTTATACGAGGTTTCATTTGTACGTTTCATAATTAATCATTTTGACATGTTATATCAAGTTAACATGATTAAACTGAAAAAAAAAAAAAAAAACTTTTGAGTTTTTATGATTTAGTTGGAAAGAATTTTATAATCACAAAAATGATTATGATGTGACATTTAATGTGTCACATTATATAATAAATATAAATGGTTAAACGGTAAAATTGCCCAAAAACATAATGTTTTTTTTCTATAATTTCCCAAAATGTAATAAAAAAGTACGTTACCAAAATTGGAAACAACGGACGAGATGTACCAAATCGGAAGCAAAAGAACATCAATAAGACTATCAACTAGATTCCAAGAAGTTTCTAGAAGAATCCCAACAATTGAAAACAACCCATCACCAAACTCGATAACAACGTTCCACAACGGCGACAAAACATCCAAAATCAAAAGAACCGGTGCAACCAACGGTTGCGTAAGAACCGAAACAAGTGACCGAATCGTCCTCGTCACCATCAAAAACCACATGATAGCTTTCTCCGCATTATGCAAAAACAACATCGTACCCAAATACTTAATCCTAGACACCATCTCCCATGTTTCTATCCAATCAAACAAAGGTCCAAACAAACGGGAAGCCGTTGCTTTAAGAAGTGGTACGTTTTTGTACAAGTCATAGAAGCCAATTACAACCGTTACAAACGAAATCGCAACATACAACGCACGTGCTAAAGGACACATCCATGGTCGGTACAGATGACAAAATACAGGGTAAGATTGGAAGAAAATAACCCAAGATGGAAGTCCGGCTTCTAATAATGTAAGTAATCTTAAATCCGACATTATTATTTTTCGTAATTCAAATGGAAGGTGAAGATCGTTAAAACGGAATAATAATAGTACGTCTATGTATTGATCAGGGTCGGTTGATTCTACACATTCGCTTGGAGATGGAGAGGGTATCTGACAGCTGGTAGTGTCAGTGTCATTGTCATTGTCATTGTCATTATCATTATCGTTGTCATTGTCATTGTCATTGTCATTGTCATTGTCATTGTCATTGTCATTGTCATTGTCGGTATCAGGAGGGGGTGAATTTGAAATATTTGTTTGGTCTTCTAATTTTTCGGGATATGGGTTTTTTTCATCGTTATTGATATTTGGAGGGGGTGTGTTGGAAATATTTGTTTGATCTTCTAATTTTTCAGAGTGATTTGGACTACATGGATTATCATCTTCTAATAATACTTCGATTTTTGAGATGTTTTCGTCATCACTTGAACTACATGTGCTAGGGGTATCGGTACCCGCATCATGAAATGCTTCTCCTGGAAATAAATACGTTTGTGTAAGGGTAAAATGGTCATTTAAGATGTATTTGAATTGTGAATGTGAATGTTTACCTATCATAGAATTGAGATGTTGTTCCAAGAGAAGACGTTCAAATGGAGTCCCAGGAAGCCATAAAGTTATGCACTTAGCAGCTTGAGCAATACTATCGAATTCCCATCTTCTCATGGATTTAGCTTCTAAAGCAAGACATGTATCAGTCTGCTCATATTGCATAAACACACTTATAAACATTTGTCCACCATTAATAAAAAAATGAAAAATACAGAAATAGGTAAAGAAAATACCTGCAATTCATTCAAGTAATTGACACCACGAACATCTTTCCACACAACTTCAAAAACAATAAATCCATAAAGGGTTCTATGCAATTTGCTGTTTTCAACTAAGGAACTCCTGAGTTTCTTTACAGGTAGCAACACCCTCTTTTTTGAAAGTGTTGACATTGACAACCATCTTTTCAACTTTTGAGCTCGGCTTGAAGGTGTTGAACAATAATTGAGATCACTGAAGTCGGGATTATCTCTATTATCCTTTCGACCTTTTGTAATTGCAAAAGGGGACATTCTGGACTGAATATGTAATCAAAAGAAAGAATCTTGAATCATTAAGTAGTGAAAATTTACTTCAAAGTTAATAGTTAATTCGATTAAGAGAATTGTTAACCTTTGTAACCATTAATTGCCATATCTGTGCAGGACCAGAGACTAAATCTTCCAGCCATGGTCGATTGTCCACCAGTATGTAAAATGTCTTGCTTTCAGGCGCCAAGAAAAGGGTAAGATCAGAAAGATATGATTGCAAATCCCTAGAAGCAAACAATGATATGATGATTGGAATCGTAAATTACCAAATCAAAACCCTAACAGAAACTAAAAGAAGAAAAGTATGAAATCAAGTATAGGTCGAATTGAGAATGTTGATTACCCAATTTGAAAACTATTTAAAGGAAAAAAGTATCCAACATTTTTGCATCTCCCCATGTAAACCACGGTTTAACCCCTGCAAACAAGAAACAAAATTGAATAAAGAACCTGATCGAGTATATGAACAAATTCGTAGAAGAATGACGAAAAGGTGATAAACGTACAATTACAGAGACGTAATGCACGCACATATTGATTGAAAAATCGTGAAGGGAATTGAGTTATTAATCGAATAACTATGTCATTGCGCGGAATCGGAAGAATATACGAAATAAACACCATCGAACATGGTAACAAAAAGAAGGATCAGGCTACGCATATCGAAGCAGCCATTGAAAGCGTGAATGATACGAAACTATGCGATTCAAAGTCAATAATTCATCATGTTCCTTCCTGAATGGATGAATAAAGAACGATAACTTCGTTGTTTTTTCTCTCTCTCACATACCTTTTGTGTGTGTCTGTGTGTGTTTCTCTCTCTAAATTTGAAAGGAAAAGGGGAAGATTTAGAATACACGTGGTTTTTGTGCACGTGGAACACGTGTTGAATAACATACTCGCGAATCGCGATACAATAACTAATCGATAACCCTTTGTCTTCAAAGTATTAACAAAATGTGCAACTTATTTTCATGAGTCATTGACTTATGGATGCATATTTTATGCGACAACGAACCTAAAGATCAACATGGTTGGCTAAAAACTCGAGTGTGTTTTAAATTGAAAAATATAATAAATGGATCGATGAATAATCAAACATCTCCTATTTATATAAAAAACATATCAATAACTTATTAAGTTGATATATTATCAAACAAATACTGGACGAAGTATACCAGCATGAATTTTAAGATTCAATTTGCCAAAAGTGTAACCAGCTAAACATGGATTGCTAGGTTTTTGCTTGTATGTGGTTAGAGACTTTTAAGTAGCGGCAATAATGACGAATCCATAATACAAAAAAATGTTGTTCCCTAATTAAGTGAAGTCAGGTAACTTGACTACAACTACCATATCAGATCACACGTCAAACCGGTAAAAGAACAACTGATTTGCTAAAAACAATGTCCAATCGGACTGGAACACCTTAAAAACTAACAAGAGTTGATCTAATTGACCCCTATAGTTGGATTTTTTGCAAAAATAAATAATTACTTAATATTTGGGATTTTTTTTAAATAGTTCATTTGAAACACTTATTTTCTACGACGATCAATGTGGAAGAAGAAGTTATGTTATTTTTCATGTTTTTCTATAACTGTTTGTGTTGCAAATTTAAATATAAATCTTCTATTTCTTTTGATTTTTTGTGTTTTATTTTGTCAAATATTATTATGTAAGTCATTAAAATTTGTAAAATATATCTTATTTTTTTTCGTATATAACTTGTAATACGATTTATAAAATTAGGTGGGTTATGGAGGAGCATTCACTTTGCCCTTGAGCGGCAAAAAGTTACAAAAAACATACAATGTAAATGTTTAGAGTATCCCATGTGACAAGTATACATTTATATCCAAGTATACATTTATATCTTACTTTTATAAAAAAAAAAATGTTACTTAAAATTTTAATTTTAAATATTACTCTAGATGATACATTAATTAATTAAAAAACTACCGTAATAACTAATTTTACTACTACAATTTTGAAATTTGTAACGCTTTTTTACATTTGTTTTTAATGTGTTTGAACTCTTAGAGAAGTCTAGAAGTTTCCATATTGACATTAGATATCCATTTTACGGCAAATTTTATTTATTTTCTAACATTAGTAATCATTTTCTTTTTTTTTTTTGGATCTCTACTATCAAAGCATCTACACATGAATTTTTTCTCCTATGCCTTTTTTAGTCCCTCTCTTGTGATTTAACCACTCCAAAATAGAATATGTCTCGGGTTCAAATCTCACAAACTTCAACATAGAAGTTACCCATTTCAAAAAGGAATTAGAAAACCCAATAACTTGATTAACTCTTTTGTAAAATGTTAATCGTATACCAAACCGATGAAACAATTAAAGAATTTTATTTATAATCATTTGATTTTTACAAAGACAATCTTCTCTCGCTTATATCATCTGTATTATTTTCATCTTCTCTTTCTTTCTTCTCAACTCTATGAATTCACGGGCTTCTAAGATCCAAATCATTTGCCGATGATCTCGGAGTCACGCATTCTGATTCAGTTGGCGATGTTCTACGAGATGCATATTTGCTCGATGACTGGGATGGGCCCGCCCTCATCTTTTGAAGTGACACAAAGGATTCTCTCATAGCTGTAATTGCTTCAAAGTACCTCGTACATGACACCAATGCCACAGGAATTGGACGCAACATCTCCTGTTCATAGCATAAAAGATTAATATCATAAATAAGTAACAAACTATTTGTTTTTTTAAACCATGATACCAACACCATTGTTTTTTTTAAAAGTACCATCAGAACATAAGCAACTGAAACATTTTGTTCACAAATAACCATCAAAATAAGTGAACACAAAATTCATGCGTACCTTCTGATGGTAGTTTAAATTAAATTGTGTTTTGTGAGAAAAAATATATATTTCGTTAGCTGTTTATAACATTAACCCTAAGGTAAACCATGATCTGGAGTGTATTTTTTATTTTTATTTAATGAACTTAAGAGTGTTTTATTTATTTATTTAATGGACTTAACACTGTGTTTCTTTCTGACATTACCACAAAAATGACTCTATAGAGAATTCAGAAAATAACTTAAAGTCAACATTTTTTACAATTTTGTCTTTGTTTTTTTTTTTTTTTTTTTTTTACATTTCTCCACATGTGTCATATTTTCTCAAATGGTTTTAAATTATTTATTCAAACAACACTTAATAAGAAAAAAAAATTATAAACATACCCTCCATATAGACGGTGGTTCCTTAAAGTTTTCAGCCCAGTGGAGATCAGAAACAGATGCCATTAACGTACCATAATCACTGGCTGCCATCATTAATAGTTCCGAGAATTGTTTCTGTTTATTATTAAAAAAAACAAAAAACAATAAACTCAAAATGAGAAAAAATAATACCCGACTGAATAAGACAAATTTTCTAGCACTGAAAAGGGCATTCTTGTCTTTTTCCACATAGCAGAGAGAATCTCTTTCACACCTTGTGCTACCTTTTTGGGTGTCTGAAATACGACCCCGTTAGTCTAAAATACAACCTGTTCTGTTCTATTATGTTGTCTAACCTGATATTCTGCTTCCACAGGAATGCAATCTACGGGATATGGTTGATGAAGACGGGCTAAAATACGATCCTTTTAGTCAAATCAAGAAATACAAAAGTGGAAAAAAAGTCAAACATTGCAAATGTCATATATTTAATATTTTATTAAATGATGTTAAATACCTTATTCTGGATAACACCTCTTAATATACGAGTGATCCTTGCTAAAGTTTCTATCTTTTTTTCCATTTCACTCACATGCGTCAAGTGCGAGACATTCATATCTTCCTTTAAAGAAAAAAAATCACTTTATTTGTTAAAACATAACATGTTTAACTAAATTTGAACATAAAATTTAAAATTAGAAACCATAATAAGTTTAAAAAAAAAAAACATGTTTACATAATTACATGATCACCTTTCGACCTTGAAGTTCCACATGCAGATCGGTAATTTTCCTTTGTACAATGGTAAGTTCGTGCAATAGTCTTACAAAGTCCTCACACTTTTTATCATTGCTAAATGATAACTTCTGCAAACAATTAATAACAAAAATTAAATCTAAAAAACTAAAGCTTTTAAAAGCCCTTAAAAGCTATTGTAACTTGTAAGTAGCTTTTTCATCATCAGAATGATCGGATTTTTGATTAAAATAAAAGTTTTAAATCCGTAACTCATTTTCTTTAATCAAGATTTTTCTAAAAGCTCTTAAACAAAGATAAGACAACCTTAACCTTAATTACTATGCTCATGCATAAAACAACACAACGATTGGACCCCATGAACGCAAAATTTCTATATTTCATGGATGAATAAAGAAAAATCCTCATTGTAATATTTTTGAAAGTCAATCTTTCCGCTTCAACAGTATCATATAAAAGTGGAATCACAACATTGGAACCCTAGAAATGATAATATAGGACAGTGGCGCCGATTTTCTCATGAAGGTTGAAATCGATACCGACTTTGATGATGAAAAACTATACGATTAATATTCAAGTTATAAGATCCTGAATCCGAGTCTACAAAATTTACAGAATTGAGTAAAAAGTGCTACGAAATCCATGGGCATTGGAGATACATGAACCCTAAAAGCGATAAATCAACTGAATTTCATGATCACATACCTTGGATGGAGGGGATCGAACAGAGAAACCGAGGTCGGAAGCGATGGAGAGAGCATCGGAAATTCCACCAAGTTGTCTCGGTCTTCTTTCCACCCAACCACCGTCGCTTCCCTGAATCGACGACGCCATTTAATTTTGATGAATTCTCACTTTGCAAGATCGAACATTTGCTGAATACTCGATTTTTTATAAGGATGTATATCTATTTCTTGCACTCGCACTCTATTTCTCCTTCTGTTGTTCCCCAGAAATTTGAAAATTGTTGAACGAGCAAATCCTTTCAGGCCGATACAGGTGGTTGGTGATCGGATTCGAAGCTTGGTCGCACGACCATTCGAATGAAAAAAAACAACGGTCTCTCATCTATTAGCAATTTGTATTTCTGGTCCTCCAGTTTTGATAAATAGTGATGTGGTCTCCCCTAAATTTTAACCATGTGTTCCCGAGTGGTTTTAAGGAGCATTATCTTCTACCTTTTCCCCCAAAAGTGAAAGAATTTGGAAAGAAAGAAACTCATTATAAACAATAGGGTAAATTACACCAATGGTCCCTCGTGGGCATGTCAGAAGGCGTGTTTGGTCCCTATTTAAAAAAATTCACTCGGACCGTCCCTGAATTTCTTTTTTCTTGCACGCTTAGTCCCTATTGACATGAAATGATTATTTTACCCTTAATAATTTCTTTTTTCATTTTCTTTTATTCATTTATCAGTTTTAGATTATAAAATAAATTAAAAAAAAAAATCATATATATCCACCCCTCCCCTCCCTTTCTCTTTCCCTTCTCCTTCTAACTTTCTTGGACCAGAACCACCGTCTACCACCACCGACTACCACCGGAAACCACTCGTCCTCCTCCTTTTTCGACAAGATTAACTAGCCAAAATTCGTTTGTTTTCCCCTCCTTCATATCACCATCATCCAGCTCAAACAACCATTGATGAACATACCTGATTTTCAAACATCAAATATTCAACCCAAAACTTGCATTCTAATCTGAAAATCAAACCCCTCATGAATCTCAAACCCATTTAGATCTACATTTATATTTGAAACTCAAACCCATATCAGAAACTCGAACATCAGAAACCACATCATCTCATCATCACAACCCACCCCCATCGCATCACCCTTCTTTGCCTTGTTTGCCGTCGGATGCCTCACCGGAGATGTTATCGCCATTTGATTGCTCCATCGAAGCAGCATGCCTCGCATCCCACTCCATCGCTGCACCCACCGAGACCGACGAAACCCTTCTTGCCTCTTCCCCTCGCACCTTTCCCTTCTTCTCGTCGAGCTCCCTTGCCAAACCCTCTCGTCTGCGTTGCTGATTGCTGCTCGCGACCACCCCTCCCCTTCCCCCTTGGCACCTCACTGCCAGAGGAGAAAGAGCGCGGCCCCGCTGATTCTTCCCATCTTCTTTCTTCGGTCTCGTCGACCCCAGGAGACGCTCCCTTCTTGCGATTGATCGACAAAACCTCAGATTAACTGCCTGCGAGCCTCCGTGATTTCTTGCCGGCTGTCGTTCGTTGGTGTTCTACTTTCGATCATCCTGTCTATTTTCCCGTTCAGACAAAAGACGGGGCACAAAGAGATTTGCACACTAAACAGCATATAAAAATAATTATAATACTTTTTAATAATTAAATTGATAAAAATAAATGAAAATGAAATTGAAAAGGGCATTATAGTCCTTTCATGTCCCACAAGGGATAAGACGTGCAAAGTTCAACTAACGAGGGATGAAGTGTGATACTTTTAACGACATAAGGGACGGTCCGAGTTAATTTTTGAAAATAAGGACTAAGTACGCTTTCTGGCATATACACGAGGGACGATTGGTGTAATTTACCCTAAACAATATTCTGCTACAATTTGTTTCTACTTTTTCTCCTACCATATCAAATAATGTTGATATGTGTCGTATTTAATTACATATTTAATGAAATTAATAAGCATTTAATCCATTTGTCAAGATATAATATGGTAGGAGGATAAATAGGAACAAATTGTAGGAGAGTATTTAATTTCTCTTATAGATATGTTATTTATCGATTTTAGTGAAAAAAGATTGTGTAAACTTCCTAATCAAGAATTTCTTCAACTTCTCTAATTTACGATTTTTTTTTTCAACGTTTCCCTAATCACAATTTCATTTCCTTTCGTTCAATTATTAGAAAAAATTACAAATTTAACCAAATACACTAATTATTTTGTGGAAAATAGCCAAAAAACTAAAAATTACATTTTTAGCCACTAAAATCACAGATTAGTATAATACATCCGTGATTTCATCATGCCATCTGCGAACGTACAAATGACTAAAGCACAGACGTCCTTTAGCGACTTGTACGTTGGTAGATAGTTTTTTTTTTCACTGTATATATACCTCATTTTCAAACCTAAAATCGCAGATGGACATACGTTTGTGATTTTGTGATTTTTTTTGTTTTTTTTTATTATTTTGACTACGAAATTGATAGGTTTGACTACGGAACAACCTTATTATATATAACTTTTTTTCAAAAAATTATCATTTTTGTTGTTATTTCTTTGGAAAATTTGTTTAAAATGTCTCTAAAAAAATGAATGAATATTTGATTTGCGTTGTAACTAGCGGGGGTGGAAAAAGAAAGAAAGAGATTCTCTAAAAAAGATAGTGAAATACAAAATAGCTATGAAATCGCAAATGAAATGTACAAAATCATAGATGGATTGTTCCATCCACAAACGTACAAGTGCCTAAAGAACGTACAAGTGCCTAAAGAACATATGTGCTTTAGGCACTTGTACGTTTGCAGAAGGAAATGCGAAATCACAGACGGGTTTAATCCATCTACGATTTTAAGGGCTAATTTTGTAATTTGGATTTTTTTGGCTATTTTCTACAAAGTAATTAGTGTATTTGACTAAATTTGCAATTTTTTCCATTTATTATAATAGGTTACAATCTGTGGAAACCACAGAAAAATATTTATAAAAATTTATTAAATTAATAAGATTTACTTTTTTAGACTTTTGTATTGATTATTTAAAATTAATATATATATATTTATTTAAAAATCTGATATATGTTATATATGTGAAGATATTTAATATAATTATGATTTATAAAACATAATATAAATTTCAATAAAGTGTAAAAAATACAATCAATCATAAAAATGACATTGATATACAAAAAGTTAAATATAAATATAATATAATAAAAATAAATAAACACAACACAGTAAATTAAGGGATATATACAGTAAAGTCCCAATATTTTCATCGATTTGACAAGAAAGTTCTAAACTTTATTTTTTTAATAGTAAAGTCCAAATTACCGGCAGTTTTTGACACTTTTACCCTTTTTTCCCGGTTAGCCGGTAATTAGGACTTTTTTGTAAAAAAAAATAAAGTTTAAGACTTTCTTGTCAAATCGTCAATTAGGACTTTACTATCAAAAAAATAAAGTTTAAGATTTTTTTGTCAAATCGTTGAAAATATTGGGACTTTAGTGTATATATAATTTTTTTTTTTTTTTTTTGGTTACAAATTTAATGGTATGGTACTCTTTAAGCATAAGAGTTATTGAAATCTTCTCTAATCTACTAGATCCTATTGAGATCCTTAACATTTGCTTCTTGTTAAATCGTTTTTTTAATCTTAACAAACCGACATTGAAAAAAATTGAGATAATCAAGACAAAAAGAAACAAAGAACCACGGTTGTGTTGTCTTTTTGCAGCCCAAAAAATGGAGAAATATGAAACCGAAAAAACAAAATTGCCCATCTTTCCCTTCTCCACATTCCAACCTCATTGTATGAATGGCCTAGTGGAGTGATGGACTTAATGGGTTAAGTGAAAAACACATAACCCTAATTGTGATTTTATGGGAAAACCCTAATTTTGCTCGGGCCTTGAGTCGGGCCTTTCTTTTGGGCTTTGGTGAATGGGCTATTGATGGGCCATATTTATGGACTGGATTGGTGGACCATATTTAAACCTTATAATGTGAAGGTTGGTTGGTCTTAGATCCTAATGGGGTTATTTGTGGGTTTGGCTTAGTGATAGAAGTCGGAGTGTAGCAGCAACATTTATAGGATATGTTCGCCATCCAAGGTGAGTCTTCTCACTATACTTACTTGCGTTGTAATTTGTGTCTGACCGGGGGGTCTTATTCATGTTGATGACTAGAGGGTCGTATTTACACTATTGACCGGAGAGTCTTAGTATATTATTGACCATAGGGTCACCGTACGTTATAGATTGGAGGGTCTTAGTACATTATGGACCGAAAGGGTCTTGTTTGTTTATAACGTGATATGTATTATGGTGCATATTGTCTTTGTGACTTATGTTGTTATAGTAATCTGTGTATATGTTGATCTTATGTGCTTACTTGAGTTATGTGATATTATGCATTGTTGTTTTATGTGATATGTGTTATGTTCTGAGCTATCAGAGTTAGGACTAAGAGGGTTCATCAAAGTTGTGGGACTGGAGGGTCCCACTGAGACACATTGACTAGAGGGTCTTATGGAGTTATAGCCTCAAGTGGCTATAGTGTTGGACGTGTATGGTATTTTGGGGAACTCACCAAGCTTCGTGCTTACCGTGTTATGTGTTATGTGTTTCAGGTATTTCTCAGGATCACGGGAAGGCGTCGGCTTGATTGTACACACGAGATGAAGTTGTGTTTTGAGGATCTTGGATTTTATTCAAATAATTATGAACATGTATTTTAATAATTGATATATTGAAATTTTGGGAAGTGTGCTGATGTCATATACGTGAACATAAAAATGAAAATTTTGTGCGAAAATTTACGGTGTTACAGGCATGGACAGGTTGAGTCGGTTTGGAGCTATGATCAACTGTGAGCGTCAGATGGTGACCATACGATACCCTAGTGGGGGAGTGCTTATGGTGTATGGCGAGGGTACCAGATCTGGATCAACTTTCTGTTCTGCTGCCATAGCAAGACAAAGTCTAAAGCAGGTTTGTATGGGCTTTTTGGCGTATGTGATGGATACACGGGTTGCTACAGGGAGGCCGAGTTCTATCTCTGAGGTTCCAATAGTATACGAGTTTCGGGATGTTTTTCCCGAGGAGTTATCGGGAGTACCTCCCGAGAGTTAGATGGAGTTGCGGATTGATTTGGTTCTGGGTGTGGCACCTATTGCGAAGGTACCTTATCGCCTTGCGCCACTAGAGATGCAGGAGTTATCCTCACAGCTTCAAGAGTTGCTAGGGAAGGGGTTCACCAGACCGAGTAGCTCACCATGGGGAGCTCCGATCCTTTTACTCAAGAAAAAGGATGGTTCACACCGGATGTGCATTGATTAACGGGTGTTGAACAAGCTGAAGGTCAAGAACCGTTATCCACTTTCGAGGATTGACGATCTATTCGATCAGTTGCAGGGGGCATCTTGGTTTTCCAAGATTGATTTGAGATATGGATATCACCAGATGAGAGTGTGCGAGGAGGATATCCAAAAGATAGCCTTTAGAACTCGTTAGGGTATTACGAGTTCGTGGTGATGCCTTTCGGGCTCACCAACGCACTGGCAACATTCATGTACCTCATGAACAGGGTGTGCAGACCTATTTTGGATCGATCGGTGATCATGTTCATCGACGATATTCTGGTGTATTCAAGATCCAGAGAGCAACACGAGAGATTCTTGGAGTATTGAGTCGAAGAGGCTTTATGCCAAATTCACCAAGTGTGATTTCTGGTTACGAGAGGTCCAATTCCTTGGACACCTCGTTAATTAGAATGGGATATTGGTCGATCCGGTCAAGATTGAGGATTGTAACGCCCGTGTTTCTAGGCTTGCCATTTTTAGCAATGTAATAGTCTAGGTTAACCTTGTAACTCAACTTGAAATAATAAGAATGTATTATTTGTGAATTATTTGAATTATGTGATTTATGTGTGTATTTTCTTAATTTTATAATTTAATAAATTAAGAATAAAATAAGCATCAAAATTTAAGTGTGAGATAAGCCCGAGATCTTTGCATAAATTTGTAGTGGTCGAAACAAGGATTCCGGAGATATAAGGAATGCCAAAATCCGAGTTATAACGAAGAAGTTATGACCTGTCGAAGTTTCGCGACAGAACCGGTACGACGCTGAGTGACGTAAAATATGAATTTAAGATAGAGAGATATTTAGCCTTAGCGATCTAAACGAAAGTCGTAGATTTCGTTAAACCGAGAGCATGCATAAAAGGAACGCCCAAATCTGACTTCGTATGAGGAAGTTATGATTTTCTGAAGTTTCGACGTGGTAGTATACAGCCCGAATACTCGATTTGAGATCGAGCGGTTTTTAGTCGAAACAATCTAAATGAGAAACGAAGATCTCGTTGTTAGTAGCGAAACAATGACAAGTTAGGCGAGAACGGACGTCAGACGAAGAAGTTATGAATTTATAACGAAGTTTTTCTGTCCCGGCCTTCTAAAAATAAATAATAAAAATAAAAGTCAAAATTAGCCGACGGAGTCTAAATGAAAGTTGTAGAGTATGGTCTGACCTTCGCGTGGATATAAAGAACGTCGAAAACGGAGCTCGTATGCGAAAGTTACCCAATTTAGAAGTTTGACAAGTCAATTACGCCCCGCGTACTCAGTCGGATGCAACTTGTCTGACCAATACTCGAGTGCCACCAGTCGACGCACGCAGTGACGTCAAAGTACGCCCCGTGTAACCCGAGTACGCCCCGCGTAATTTGAGTACGCCCCGCGTAATCCCAGACCCAGCAGCTTATAAATAGAACTCGAATTCAGCCATTTTCTCTTGTTCAAACTCTTCCCTCTCTCAAAGTTTTGCCTCGATTTGCGTGCCAATCATACCCCAAAGCCCCGGTAATATTCCCGAGCCCCGAAGTAAGATCCGAAGCCCCGAGGATCCCGAAGAGCGTTATTCCCGAGCCGAAACGCTGCCCGCGAGGAGCCCGGTTTTGTGAAGATCTTCCAGATCTACGGAGAAACACCTCTTCTGCAAGCCGTAGTGTTGCCCGATCATCTTCTGATCAAGTGAGTGTGTAGTTATTTTCATTCCAACGCAATATTATGAAGTATATCATATAAAATACGTGTTAGGTGTATATATTTGGTTGTTATACGTGTGAGTGTATATTCACTCTCTTCTATCTTATAGATCTGATGTATTCTCTATGAAATACGTGTTATGTGTGTATGCCTCATCTGTTATGTGGAATATGTATTGCTTAAAGCATGTTATACAGGTTTTTAAACTATGTATAAAAACGTATATTTTTATCTACTAATATGTTGGGTAGAACATGGGTAGGTAATTGGTGTGTAATAAACAGATGAGAGGCCTCGGTGTTATCGGTGTTATTGGTGTTATTCTAGTCATTCAGCAGAGTATGGATGACGAACACGGACTATTCTAGACTGTCCTGTGGAACACTAGCAGGCTCATTACCTGTAGGTGTTGTGAACGACGTGTTCACCGGTGTACTCTATCCCCCACATGGTTGCCTTTAGGATACTTATTGTTGAGGAAGCCCCTCTGCAGTAATATCCGTCCCGATGAAAAATCCTGAAATAGGTTCCTTATAATAGACGTTATTTTTAGGAACGTAAGGTGAGGATAACGGGAATGGGTAATCGGGTTTATTGTTGATGGTTGAAATTAAATATAATTATTGTGGGTTGAAAACCCTATATGCTCACCAGGCTCCCAAGCCTGACCCACTCAGTTGATTTATTTTACAGGAAGTGGCGCAAGAGCTTAAGATGGGCGAACATCAAGTTGTTTTGTTTACAAGTCTGTATATGTATATATTTGTTGAATGACTTGTAATGCTATCGTTTATGCTTTATGATCTGTATCGGAACATGACATCCCGACTTTTGAATATGAAATGAAATCATATGTCTTATGAAATGTTTTGATAAATATCTATTTTATCATGTTTTGTTTTTGGGAACAAATTCCGCATCTCTTTTAAAATTAAAAGGATTTACTCTGAAAATTATTTTAAAAAGCATAAATGAAATCGGTCTTTTCTGGCCGAGATTTTGGGGATGTCACAAGGATGTTATGAGATGGGAGGTGCCGAGATCCTCGTATGAGATCAGGAGTTTTCTGGGGCTGTTCGGCTATTATCGAAGATTTATCAGAGATTTCTCCAAGATTGTTGTTCCTCTTACCCGATTGACCAGGAAGGGTGTTAATTTTGTTTGGGGGCCCGAGCAGCAGGCCTTATTTGAGACCCTTTGCCAGAGATTATGTGAAGCCCCAGTGTTAGCCATTCTCGAGGGTGTGGAGGAATTTGTAGTCTACTATGATGCATCTATATCAGGATTGGGTGCGGTGTTGATGCATAGGGGGCATGTACGGTCTTCATCACATTTCACTCAATTCCATTCCAGTTCTAGCATATACATGATTCTACCATCATGGATGAATTTGACCAATTCAATTGGGTTTATTGTAATAAAAAATCATTTAGGTCATAGAATCCATTGCAATTTAACATAGAAACATGAAATCCCTAATTTGAATTTCCAGGGATCATGAGGGTTTTCACCCAAATCCTTAAATCCATCAAGGGGATGATTGGACCGAGATTGGGATCATCAAAACAACTCAAGGGAGGTTAGAAAACCAAACCCAAATCAAGGAATCATACCCATTTCGACATTGGGGTTTACCCACCTCACAAAATTGATTTCTAGGTTGAAATGAAGAGAAATTATACCTTTCAAGCCTTGATTCCTTCTCTTCTTTGTTTGGTTGCTTAATTCCTAAATTGGAAGGAACCCTAAAAGCCCTTGAGATCCAAATAGCCATTAGAGGAGGTGGTAATAAGCTCAAATATGTTTTTCTCCATACGAGGGAATGGATGCATCTTATTTCTCCAGATCTCCAATTTGGTCCCCCCAAGTTTTCTTGTTTTGGTGAAAACTCACCAATCCTCAATATTTGTGATTTCAACTTATGTTTTGAAATATTAAGTCCTTAGTCAACCCTTTAGCCAACTTACTTTCCCAATTTGACACTCTTGGCCCTTTAACTTTTTAAAATGTTATTATTTTTATTTCTAACATTCTAAACTTCATATCAACTAATAATATGATTATTCATTAATGATTTAACTTTATAAATAAATTTCATTTATTTAATTTATTAATTTAAGAACCTAGTCTTAAATTTTAGGATGTTACATCTAAGCTAGTAATCACCAAGTTCCAGACTTTTTCTACCTCAAATGGTTGCCGAAAGTGTGATAGATTTTGGATCCCAAAGTTTCCCTCCAAGCTAAACAACTTCAAGCTCTTCCAAACCTTCACCAAGCACCAAAAGCCTACAAAAATCCACTCAAAACCGCAAGATTCCCCACAAGAGGCTCACAACTCGATTTAGGGTTTCAGGAGGACAAAGAGGCTGATAAGGAAGTTTAAGGCCTTTAAACAAGGTGAAAAACCATGAAAATTATGGTTTCTCAAACAGCATCCAACTCGTCGAGTTGCCTTCACCAACTCACCGAGTTGGTCCTTATGAATGCGCGTGCCAAAGGTCGCCAACACGTCGAGTTCCTCTCCAAGATCTCGACAAGTTGGCCCTTACAAAAAAAATTATTTCCATAATTGACCTTGTAGATTCCGGGTGTTACACCACCAAACCGATTTAAAATGTAATTAAAAAAAAAAAAACGTAAAACACATGCACAAATAGAATGTAAATATAAAATGGAGCCAAAAGATACCAACTTAGAAGGTCATTCCAAAAAGTTACCAATTTTTACAAAGATGAAGTTGAAAATGGTGGTATAAAGTTATAAACTCTACTTTTTGTATATAACTGCAGCTCTCAACTATGAATTGGAGCATCATACATCATGACCAAATTTTTTTAAACAAAGAACACTTATTTAAATAATTGGTTTTCGATTTAATCTTTATGAAACCTCACAAACTCAGAACGAGTAAATCGTTAAATCTTAAAACAATACTAAAAAGATAATCGATTTAAGATAGGTGCAATTGATGTAAAACTTTAACAAAAAAAACCCTAGAAATATGAAGCACATGTGCACCTAGTTTTCGATTGATTGTTCCGATTATATCCTCCCCTAAAAGCCAAAGATCTTGCAACTAAAAAAAACTCTCAATTTAAAACCACAGTCTACTCAATTTGGCTTTGTATATATTATTTTTTCTATTTTTCAAAATAAATATCCATTTGGTCCTTCACCGTAGAGAGCAACTCATTACTCTCAAATATATGGCCATCAGGAGTCTAAAGAACTTGACCTGCATCAATTACGTAAAACTGAAAATTAAAATTTTACATTTTTGTAAAGAGTTTTAATAAGTATACATATAATAAAAAGTATTTTTCCAAAAGGGTTCATCTTAAGAAACTCAATAATCGTATTAGGCTCACCCATCTGTAAGTTTTCAACCATTTAAACCTCAACACCAACATATTCTACAACAATTAGCTCCTTGTAAACATTAATGTTGTTTGACCACACATTCATAATCTGCAACAGGCACAATACATTAAATGAATAACAATTAACTAACACAAGAATGTAAATATCAAATCCTCAAGTAATAAGGGGGAGAGCCTTAGAAACACAAGTAATATTAATCTTAATAATTTCTAAACAAAATACCTAAAATCTTCATATTGCTTAACTAAACTTGTTTTTATAATATAGCAAAAGTAAAAGAAGATTGAAACGATAATATAAATATTTAGGATATTAGCATAAATAATAGATGAGCAAGATATCGAATCGATTCAGGAATAGACAAAGGGCCTATAAATAAGGTGCCTTTCTTCTTACAATAGATTAAGTTGTCATAGTTAACCTCGTCTTCTTCATTTTCAACCCTCGTAATATATGTAGGAGAGAGAGAGAGAGAGAGAGAGAGAGAGAGAGAAGGAAGACATGGGTTTAACAGCTCTTTTATGTATACATGGTAGCAAGAGGGAGATAATTCATCTTTATCTTAGGAAAGCCCGAAAATCAAAGACAAAAACTTTAACCTGGGAAAGAGTGGAGCAGGAAGCATTAGGTATGGGTCATGTTACAACATTCAATTCACATGTCACCTCATCCATAACACCACCATATCATAAAGGGGGAAACGGTATTCCCCATGTTATAACATGTTAAGAGGTAGAAAGAGAAAGAAAGAAAATAATTTGATTGGTTGGTAAAGGCAACAACCAATTAAATTTCCCGTTGCATCTTGTCTTCGTTACAACTAGATATACCATAACACCCCCTTAACAAGAAGGGGTGGTGTTCATTGCGTTGAGATGAAATTATGGCCGCCGCCTCGGCCATAACGCGACCAAAAGATGGCCGATACTGCGTAGTTTAAGATGATTTCAATGTAGATATGAAGTTGACGGAGACACAATAATATCATTTAATCATCGGGACCACTTCTGATCAACTTTACTTTCCTGACCAGGTGGCTTCAATTCATACAAGTGATTTTTCCGTAGATATTAGAATTTTTATGATAATTTCTCTTTAAATGTATGACAATTATTCAAACGATTGTATATCTAAACAACTCTATATATAACAAAAAAAATCATCGGAAAAAATTAATAATAATAATAATAATAACCAACATAATAATAAATAAATAAGAACAAAAAAATCAATATAGCTTCTAAATATATAATCACCTTTCGGTATTTCAAACATATTATCAACAATCTAGTTTCATTTAAGAAAAGCAACATCAACTAGACATTGGGCTCTTGATGAGTATCAAATTTGGTGATTGGGCCGAGGCTTTCCTTCTATTTTGACCTAATTTACTATTACAATTCGCTATATATATATATAACTCCCGGCGTTTTCATTTATCATATCTTTCACAAAGTTTCTACACATCCGTTCGTATCTACAACCGATCAGAGTTCTGAGCTTAGATCTATTAGGTTTTTCATCGGCGCTACACAAAATTTCGTATAATCGCAAAAAAAAAAAGAAAAAAAAAAAAACTGTTATCTGTTTTACGTTATCAGGTTCGATGCCACGTCGGCGGTAGCAAAACCTGCTTTGACCGGCGATGCTATGATCGGACCAATATGAAGCTTTCGCGTTTCGCATCTTATAGGAACCTGTGAACTGATAAATTTCTGTTCATTCACAGAGCCGTTTAGTGCGATTACATTTGTTTATAGTTATTTTTCCAAAACCAATTTCTTATGGCGTTTAACGATTTGATTTGGAAAATTGAAGCCGATGATGATTTAATTATAAAATGTTGGAATTACCGACTGATTATTCATTGATGATAACTAGGCTGCCTGAGGCTTCTTTTTCTACTTTAATTTATGGTGTTTTACCACCATTTTCATCCTGATTACGAAACTACAATCTTTGATTTGTTCGTTTGAGTTAAACTCGGATTTTTATTAAATACTTTAGATTTTTTCTCTAAATTAAACCTCCAACAGTTGCAAAATATCTCCCTACATTTTGAAAAATGTTTCTCATTTAGTTGTTATTTTTCTTTAACTATCACTAAACTAACCAATTTTTATGTAAACAGTTTGAATGTAAATTTTTTTTTTGAAAATGTATTTTCTATAGATTAACAAACAGCCGCGTTCCCAAAGAAAATTAATGTGGTATTTGTTTTGGAAGCCGTAAAATACTAAAATCCTTTTTTTTTTCAAAGTATTTTTCCAAGCTTTCACACAAGAAGTTTTTATGCAAAATATTGTTTGTTTTTAAATTTAGTATGTCGACTCTTTAATCATTTTTGAATTAAATTATTTTTAAGAAACAAGCTAAATGTAAGTTATTGGACCAAATTAAGTCATGGGTAATTTGAGGTAAATACATAATATTATGTAATCGAGTTAATTATCCAGGTTTCCAAAATAGCAGTGTACTCTGAGGATGGTTTCTGTACTTTAAAATTAATGATTTGTTCGAAAAATTGTGATAATGGAAAACCACAATATAATAAATCTAATAGTTTACATATCTTATATACTAGAAAAATGATAAAGTATACACCCCTCAACTATATAATAAATCTAATAGTTTACATAAATATAAGCTAGACTAATATCCTCCCTCAAGCAAGAGGCGGTGACCCAAGGCGCAACATGTGACGAAACTCCTCAAACTGCGGTCGAGGAAGACTCTTGGTGAAGATGTCGGCGACTTGAAGCTTGGTAGGAACAAACATGGTGACCAGTTTTCCGGATGCAACTAGCTCGCGAACAAAATGATAGTCAAGGTCAATGTGTTTAGCACGTTTGTGAGCGACTGGATTTTAAGTGAGAAATAATGCACTCTGATTATCACAAAGAAGTGTATGACGACCGGTGGGCAAAGCATATAACTCTTGTAACAGATGAGTAATCCAAATAATTTCAGCTGCCGTGTTCGGCTCGATATTCAGACTCACAACTGGAGCGGGAAACTATGGGCTGTTTCTTAGCACTCCATGATACAAGATTACCCCCCAGGAATATCAAGTACCCATAAGTAGAGCGGCGAGTTTCAAGATACCGGGCCCAATCGGCATCAGAATAACCAACAATGGCAACAGACTGAGGGCGTGTGAAGGTGAGGCCAAACGATAGAGTACCCTTGACATAGCGAATAAGGCGTTTGACCGCCTGAAAATGAGCCTCGGTCGGAGCAGCAAGAAACTGGCTAAGTTGGTTAACCGCATAGGAAATGTCGGGGCGAGTAACGGTCAAATATTGCAGAGCGCCAACCAACGAGCGGAAGAGGGTGGGATCGGCAAAGGCAGGACCGTCACGAACCAAAACGGTATTGGCAGCAAGAGGAGTAGGCACCGGTTTGCCATGAAGAAGACTGGCACGTGAGACAATGTCATGAGCATACTTGGCCTGACACAGAAACAGGCCACTAGAATGATGCACAACTTCGAGGCCAAGAAAGTAATTTAGCCGCCCAAGATCTTTAATACGAAACTCAACATGAAGACGAGAAATAAACGAGGATATGATAGCATCATCGGAGCCGGTGACAATCAAGTCATCAACATAGACCAACAAATAAATACTACAGGAGTCTCGGCAAAATACAAATAGAGACAGATCAGCACAGCTACAAGTAAAACCATGCTGAACTAAAAACGAACTGAGATGATGAAACCATGCACGCGGTGCCTGTTTTAGACCATAAATAGCTTTATTAAGTTTGCACACATAGTCGGGATGGCGAGCATCCGCAAAGCCCGGGGGTTGGTGCATGAACACCATGTCATCCAAGGTGTCGTGAAGGAAGGCATTGTTCACATCGAGTTGGCGCAACCGCTAATCATTAACAACGACAAGAGTGATAACGACACGAACGGTAGCCGCCTTGACCACCGGACTAAACGTATGAGAGAAATCAGGACCCGAAACTTGACTAAATCCTTGCGCAACAAGGCGAGCTTTGTGGCGCTCAACCGTCCCATCTGCACGATACTTCGTGTGAAACAACCACCGACAACCGACAATATTGTCTTGAGACGGACAAGGAATGAGAGTCCACGTCTTATTTTGATGAAGAGCCGCAACCTCAGCATGCATGGCATCACGCCAATGAGAAATACACAAGGCATCCGCATAAGACGAAGGCACCGGGGCGGAAAAAACCTGCTTAAACAAAGAGTGAGAATATAAGTGTGCCAAATCAACCCAGTAACGCAACTTGAAGATCCCAAATTTCGCCCGTGTGGTCATCGGATGAGAGGGAGGCGGCATGCGAGGCGACGGAGGAGAATCCGACTCGGAATTAGGGCCCGATTCAGCACCAGTATCAGGATCGGAGTCAGACCCGGACGACGAAGCATCGGAGGCGGATGATGGATCAAAGGCGGCACCCTGCAACGAGTCGAATCAGACGGGAAAGTTGTCGGCGTCTGGGGTGGTACCGGATCAGTGCACACGGCGTAGGGGCGCGAAGTAGTCGGGCTGGAGACCTTGGGAGGAGGAGCAGGAACAGCGGCAGGAGGAACCACGGGGTCGACGGGCTTGGAACCAGTGACAAAGGATTGCAGCGGAAGTGACCCAATGTGGGCGGTAGTTTGTGTGTCTCGAAACGGAAAACAAGATTCATCAAACCGGGCATGGCGGGTGACAAACACACGACTAGAAACCGGATCGAGACAAAGAAACCCCTTGTATTGCGAGTGATACCCAATAAAAACACACGGAATGCTCCGTGGTGATAGTTTATGATCCGCATAGTCCCGCAAATATGGATAAACCCGACAACCAAGAATACGAAAATTGGCATAAATGGGGGCGCGATCAAATAAAACCTCAAATGGAGAGCGCATGACCAACACCTTAGTGGGAAGATGATTAATTATGTGAACCGTGGTACTAAAAGCATGTGTCCAATAAGAGACCGAAAGATAGGCATGAAACATCATAGCAAGGGTTGTTTCCACAATATGACGGTGTTTACGTTCGACCCGCCCGTTTTTTTGAGGCGTGTAAGGGCAAGAGATACAGTGAAAAATGCCATGACTTTGTAACAAAGCCTTTACTTTATTGTTTAAAAATTTCGTACCCCCATCAGTTTGAAAAGTCTTGATTTTTGTAGAAAATTGTGTCTCAACAAAGGCCATAAATGTCGCAAAAACTCCATAAAAATAGGATTTATTTTTAAGTGGATAGAACCACATGAAACACGAAAAGTCATCCACAAATGTAACATAATATCGATAGGAGGCAACCGAAACAACAGGAGATGGACCCCAAAGGTCACAATGAATTAAATCCAAGACCTTTGAGGCACGTTGGTCATTAATCTCAAAGGGCATACGATGAGACTTGGCAAGTTAACAAGGAGAACATACAACAGATTTTGGTAAAATAGAAGAAACCATTACATGACCATCTTTATTCAGTTTAGAAATAACATCAAAATTCACGTGCCCTAAACGGGAGTGTCATAATTCAAAAGATGCGGTGGGACGTTTAGTAGCAAACAACGAACAAGCCACCGGTTTATTGGGGAGAACATAGAGCCCGCGGTCATGCCTTCCTTGTGCTATAATTTTCTTCGTGACTGAATCATAAATAGAACATGAATTTTTCGAGAAAAAGACATCGACATCATTATCAGAAGTCAACTTGCTAACAGATAATAAATTTTTAGTAAGTTTTGGGACAATTAAAACATCTCGCAATTTAATACGATTTGTGAGAGTAGAAGTCCCAGTAGAGGTAATTCGAAGAGTTGTACCATTACCAAAATGAACCGAACCGTCGCCATGGAAAGGCTCGGATTGAGTGCCCGAGCCCGAGGAGGAGACCATATGGTCTGAGGCCCCGGAGTCAACATACCAATTCGGAGCGGGTGGAGTGACACGACAATTCGCTAAAAACGCCTTCGTCAAGTCCCTTTCATTTGGAATAGAGTTAGATGCAAAAGTGGAAAGTCGAGGGCAAGCACTAGCAAAATGTCCATTTAGTCAACATAGTTGGCAATGAGGAGGCCGACGGGCGCGACCACGACCGCCACGAAAATCACCACGACCACTGGAGCCACCACCGCGACCCCGGCCAACAGAAAACGTGGGAGCAGCCCCGCTAGGCGCTGAAACAGCGGAAAAGGCGACAGTAGGGGTGAGCCGCCCATGGATCGATTTGATGAACAATTCATGGCTTTCGGCTTGCGCAAGGAGATCCCGGAATGAGTGAATGATACGCGAGGTGCGAACCCCAATTGAAAAAGCTTCAAAACTGCCGCCGAGGCCACATAAAAACTAATGACATTTTTCGGATTCATCAACGGCTTGACCAATAGCCGCTAGTTGGTCACAAATGGCCTTGAACTTCCGACCATAATCAGAAACGAGAGAGTCACCCTTGGAGAGAAGCCAAAGTTGGTCGTGTAGATTTTGAACCCGTTCCATGGAGGAGTTTCCATAGGCGGATTCAAGAGCAGTCCAGATGGTGCGGGCGGAGGAAAGACCCACGATTTCAGAAAAAGCTTCCTCCGTGAGGGAGGCTTGGAGGAGAAGAACCGTGCGTTGATCGGCGGCTTGCCATTCTGCAAAGGCCGGATGCTCAACTTGCTTGGCGTCCACGGTATGATGAGTGGGTGGAGCTTCCCAGGAGCCATCGATATGTGCAAAGAGATGTTGATAATTTAGGAGGGGAACCATTTGATTTACCCACAAAAGATAATTGGAAGAAGAGAGACGAATGGTGATGAGATGAATGAGGGTGTTCATCGGGAGGGTGGAGTCATTAGAGGAGCCGGCCATGGTGAGATCGTCGGAAACAATGGAAGAGTCGGTTATGAGGAGGGAGAGGAAGGGAGGGGTTGAAGGGCTCTTGATACCATGTGATGAATGGAATACCACACCAATAGGCATGGGAGTTATCTTATATAAATACTAGAAAAATGATACAATATACTGTTGGGTTTTGGTCATAAGACATCCTATGTGCTCATACAAACCCTAATGCTTGGATCTAGGTTTCTCTATTGTACATGCTTTGAATCCAAGACTATAAACCCTAATTCTAGCATACAAGTAATCATATTAACATGAGAATAAGTTTATAGTGTTACCTTGATTGTTATGTAGCAATAACAATCCCAAATCTCCTTGTATTGACTTTGGAAGGCTTAGAGTCACAAGTGTCACTCCTCTAATGGCTCACAAACACCATAAGCAAGTGGAGAAGGTATAAGGAGAGAGGTGAGAGGTTAGAATTCGTATCTAGGACCTCTTGGGAAGGGATACACGAATTCATGGCCCTAGGGGTGTTTATATAGGTGTAGAGATAGGGTTTCAGTCATTATCCTTATCTAGTTGATTATCCATTAAGCAACCAATAAGATAATCCTTGAATCCTTATCATACTCGAATTCTAAGGGATTTACACCTCAAATTCGTTCACCATATATATAAGATAATCCTTACCTTATTTTGTAACTATCACATAATTACAATTCAGCCCCTCTAGTTTAATTAATTACATTTGATCACAAAACTAATTCTTAATTTAATTATTGACCAATATTAATTAAACAAATATGATTTCTCCTTTAATAATTATTCCTATAACATATTAATAAATCATATTATCCTTTCTCTCTTTATTCATTTCTCCAATCAAGTTGCTTTGGTGAAGGCAACCCAAAAGGACCATGCACCATCGGGTCAAGTACATACCAAAATAGTTATGGACTTAGACACTAATCCAACAGTCTCCCACTTGGATAAGTCTAACAACTATTCTGCGTATGACTTCAGATCCCGATCTGCAATCGTAGCTTTCCAAAGCCGCTGTCAACTCTGATCATATCAGATACGCGTGTCCTTAGATAAGGGATCATATATTCCTCCATTCTTGATATCGTCTGAGACATGATTTCTAATCATTCTCTTTGTACTACTTCTCGATTTCCGATTTATGACGACAGACTAATTGAACAAATCAAATTAGCCCTAGCCCGGCCGAGCATTTACATATGTCATCACTAAACCATCGAGGGGCCCAAAGATATCGCTTTTATCCTACTTTGGATAAGAGGAACGGATAAACTTTGATACAATGCTCGCTTGCACTCACTCACCGAATTACACACAACAATATGTTTTATAACACCAAGTTACTGGTGCGTTTACATATTGTTAATGTGCAACCGATTCGCAAGATACAACTCACACATCTCGGTTTCAAGAATATAAGATGTTATCGTCTCACCAATCACTCGTAATACAATTCATGGAGTGATCCAAGTGAGCGTGGGTTTAATCCAATGCTCAAATCATATTCATAAGCACTCATGAACGTTGCAGCAAACATTTGCTTATGTCTAATACTCTTTTAGACAATCCACACACCAATTCACGACAGTCTTCATTCATATCTACTTCCAACATATGAACGACTGTGGCCCGTTTGAATAATTCGATTATTCTTAATAAACTCAATTATTCTGGAAGTCAAAACATGCAAGGTGAAACACAAGAATAATACTAATCCCATATGGCCTCAAACCTTTGAGTATAAACAAACACGTTTTATTTATCACCATATCAATTACTCATTATTTGTCGTTTCGGGTAATCAACTTCGCATTTGAATTCCAACACTTGTCCCATGCTCCTAGCATGCACACAATGTTTACCTATGGTTCTTACTTTTGCGAAATAGACAAATTGAACACATTTCCAATCATTCTCATTTTACAACACCAAATCCATTTTCTTAAGTGTAAGAATGTCAACTTCTTGTTACTTATAGAATACACTAGATTCTAACACTTTATGCAACGATCCTTTTGTAATGTCACTGCACCAAAGTCTCAAAGACTATTGCCAATGATATTACAAATTCCTCTATCGGAGATTGTTACAAGACAATTCCTTAGATATGATGTCTCTCACTCAAAGTACATTCCTTTGAACATCCTTTCGCATAAAGTTTCTAATCTAGACATAGATTTTACTTCCCAACATGGACACACTTCCATATTTTCTATATGACAACTCATTCTTAATAGGATCTTATCTATTTGTAATGATGTCGATATTGTCCATCCAATATGGAAACACTTCCATAATTTCCAATACTATACTTCCAACTACTCGCAAGCGACCAATCCTCGTCGAACTTTGGATTGTCCTTTGATAGTTGTTTAATTATTTTAGTCAAAACCAATTCTAGTCCCTTTTCCCTCTAAATGCACTATACATTTGGAAAATTTTAGAATGGTCAAACATTAAAGCATTCGCAATCGATCCTATACCCGAAGCGTATGGGACACGACGCATAATGTTTTATTTGCTATGTTCTCAAAACTCGAATTGCGAAGAGGAATGCCGTAATCACAATCGAAATTTTAAGTACACACTATGTACCTTTGACTAAATTTATTAACCTAATCCTTTAGATTTGAAATGAAGCATAATATTCTCTCCCTTAATTATAGCAAAACAACCTTTCAACTCTTACAACTTTGCAAAGTATGACTCTTGTTTTCTATAATTAATATTGCCAACTATGCAATACGTGCCTTAATAATCATACAATCATAACATTTATGCTCCCACTTTCATGATGATTATTATAAAACATAACACTTATGCTCCCACTAGCTTCGACATGTATTCATAAACATCTTAACTTTCAGAAAAACAATACTTATTGAATTTCTTAAGTTCATGTTTCTAATACTTAGTGCTTTGATAATCTTTTATCAAGGCTTCTTGAACTTATACACTTTTGCCTTAGATAGTTCATATGTGTGTCTTAACAATTAAGACTAATTGCCAAACCTCACAATTCAAATTATGGAAAGGGATGCCGTAACCATGATCGAATTTGAGAATGCAATTTTACAATCACTATCTTTTAAAATCTTTCTTAGTGAAAGCATTTTCTCACAATCATTTTCATGAAGGAGGAAATCTTATGACACTTAGATTTAAACGGTGCATGTGTTCCTATCCATGCGAATTTGTTAAAACCAAAGTTTACGACAAATTCAAACTCATATGGATCGAACTTTCTTAATCTTGATTTCTTGCCTTATGGTAGCACAGCTGCCCACCACGTCTTCCAAGTAGTTAACCATCTTACCTTTTTCCTATCAATGTACCTTTCATTGATCAAGGTCCTTGCCTTTTACGCATTCAAATGAGAACTCATAGGACTCACATGCATAATTAACTCGATTGGATTGGCACAAAAACAAAATAATGTCTTTACGATAGGTTGTAAACCTCAACTCGTGTGCTAGTGATGATCGATAAGGTTTATTTGATTTGTTCTTGAAACTTTTCGAGACCATTAAGACTCCCACTGACTCCTTGACATATAAGATTCTTTTGTCAATAAACATTTCTTGACAAACAAATTTTCAAGAGTTAGTGTAGCTTGTATCAAAACACTTCATAAATTGGTCATAGTTGGTCTTTGTCTTATCCAAGACATCACAAATTATTACATTTGATGAATGTTATAAACCTTTAATACTTTTTACTCATTGTCACAATCTTAACTTTAAGACTTGTTATTGGAACAAAGTATGATTGTCTTCTTGATTTGACCATTTCATCAATCTTTGATTCCTCTTCTTGGACATACAATTGTACCAAGACTCACTCAGAGGATCAATTGAGATATGGTTCTTAATCATTAAGACCTATCATAAAGCATAAAAGCCACTCTCCCTTCTTCTTAGAATGGAGAAACTCTTATCTTTCTGCCTATTTGATTCTTCTTATTCGTTTTGCTATTGATCTAAACCCTTTAATCAATTCAAAATTACACTTAATCTTGTAAGTATAATCATATTTACTAAACCTTTAGTAAATGATGACGAATATCTTTATTACTCTTATGGTGAACTTGATCAACACACAACTTTGTGTACTCGATCTCCTAGTCCTTCACTTGACACTTTGTCAACGAATTAGTCTAATTATCAAATATGAAATTTCTCATTCATCATTCAACCAAGTTGCATGATTCCAAGTTTCTGTCCAATTGAAACTTGGGCGATGAGAAAATCTCCCTATTTGGTAAATTCTTGACTTTCCATAACACAATAAGAAACAAATCCATTATTGCTAATAATTTTAACATCAATTTTTCATACACGCCATTGTAAGGATAAATAAATCAAATTTAAAATCAAAATTTATTTTATTGCGGAAAAATTTGTCCTTCACAATGCAACTCATTGAAAAACTTATGCAAATACATCTTTCTTAGCAATCTAATTCTAACTCTAAGTAGTAGCTCAAGAATCTAATCTTCGAGAAACGCAATCGAAATCCATTCCTTCACGGTTAGATTCTGCTCACTTCTTCCCTTAAGCTTCTTTTCTTTTCTTTGATCCTTCTAAACATCAATTGTAATCTTATCACATTATGTATTCAGAACCTAGAATGAAGCTTAAAAGAGTTAGTCAATGGATTTTACCTAAATTAGAGCCATACGTTTCGACTCTCCCATCTCTTAGATCTCTTAGGTAAATAGGGCAGCTTCGTCTCCAATGCCCCTTCTCTTGGCAATAAAAGCAAATTGACTCTTTTTGGAACAACACATGGAACTACTTCAGACATCGCCTTTTTCTTATGATCAAACTTTTCGATCATTGCATGTCTTTCATTGCCATTGTCTATATCCACAGAGGTCTCGAAGGCAGATTCACCAATCAACTTTGCTTTTCTATTGCGCCAAACCATTGCTGATTCAGCAGCAATAAGCATATAGGTGAGATCTATAAGGGTCACATCGCGGTTCATCATATAGTACTCTCTTACGAACTCACTATATGAGTTAGGAATTGATTGAAGAACCCAATCAACAGCCATCTCTTCACCGACAATGGATCCTATCATTCTTAGTCTATCAATGTGCGACTTCATCCCTAGGACGTGTGCACACACCGACTTTCCTTCTTTATGTTTATTTGCCAAAAGGGCTTGAGTGATATTGAACTTTTCAATTTTACAATCTTGTGGGTTACGGAGAATAATTGGAGGAGGAGGAGGAAGTGAAGCATGATTTCTTGTTCCTCGATCGAATCGTGGAATATCATCTTCATGTGGAATGCTTGTTCCACGGGATTTGAGAAGACCATAGTTGTCGAACTTTGACATCGGGAGAAAAACGAATTCAAGTTAGTTGATTGATTGAGTCCTTGGTAAATCACCCAAATGAAATTCCAAGGCTAGGACCCAACACAATATCCTACAACTCGGGAGAGGGATGCCGTAACCCAAATCGCAGAACATTTGAAGGTAAGTGAATGACGATTCACTAGTTTTCACCATGAGAAACGAAAAAGAAATTTAAGTTTTAAATCTATGAAAACTCCTAGATCCTTTGAGATTCATTGAACATTTCAATGGCATGTTTAAATCTCGATATGCCCCTCTTGTTTGTGACTGGGATGCCGAGGATCACAAAGCGGGTGTGAATAACCATGCAAACTACATGGTGCCCTCACATGTTACAATCACCTATTCGATGTGCCGGTAAACCACACACGCTCCACCGAACTATGACAAACATTGAGTCACCCTTTGCTACCTTTGCTTAGAACCATTTAGTGTGCCGGTAAACCACACACGCTCCACCAACGTCTTCGCAAGGGCACAAAGTGTAATTTCATGGAATTGCATCAATTCACTTTTGCCTAAGTAACTAAGATTGGGAATTTGCGAAACATTTAGTTACTCTGTATTTCATTATACTTATAATGGAAGGTTTCGTCCTATCCTACCCGTTCGGCTAACGACCCTCCACTAGTCAAGAGTGCGGTGGGTAAGAGTGGATACCCATTCAATCGCCATTTTATAGGCAATTTCCTTAAACACCCCTTATAGACCAGCTTCGTGAATGAGGCCTACTAACGGTAAGACTGACTTTTACTTATACATATATATAATGTTAGACTTTTAATGTTATATATAGTATAGGGTGTACTTTATACTTTTAAAATACTATATGGTTAACTTTAACAATTACACTTTTAATTCAATTAAAAGGTTAACCTAAACTTTTATGGATTTATTAAACCTCTTTTAATTATACTCCTTAATTAATTAATAAAACCATAAGGGTGTGATTTGAACTTTTCAAAAGAGTTTTAGAATTTAACATTTCTAATTAAACCTTTTAATCAACTTTTAAATTCCAAACCTTGAGGGCAAGTTTTGAAACATTTTTCAAAACATTAGGGTTTTAACTATTTAAACAACAAAACTTTTTGGGTTCAAATTTAAACTATAAAACCTAAAGGGAAAATATGAAACTTTTCATAACAACAAGGATCAAATAATAAATAATCTAAACTAACATTTAGTTACATAATTATCCATATTTGATTTGTTTAATGATTTCTTGCAAAACAATTTATCAATTTACTCAAAATAATTAATCAATTATCTTATAAGGAAACAATTATCTTGTTAATTGATAATTATCTTTAATTAGATCAAGAATATAGTCATATATATCATAAAATCGGATTTATATTGATCTAACATGATAAGGTAACTATCCATATGCAAAAACAGCAAGAAATCCCGAGATTAGCATTATCTGACGAGTTGACTCGTCGAGTCAGGCATGGACTCGTCGAGTCTGCATGGACTCGGCGAGTTCAGCCATGGACTCGGCGAGTCCAGCCTCCAAAACATCAAAAATCGAATTTTTCAGTTATGTCAAGCATCAATACAATTGAAACCAATCAAGGCTCTGATACCACTGATGGGTTTTAGTCATAAGACATCCTATGTGCTCATACAAACCCTAATGCTTGGATCTAGGTTTCTCTATTGTACATGCTTTGAATCCAAGACTATAAACCCTAATTCTAGCATACAAGTAATCATATTAACATGAGAATAAGTTTATAGTGTTACCTTGATTGTTATGTAGCAATAACAATCCCAAATCTCCTTGTATTGACTTTGGAAGGCTTAGAGTCACAAGTGTCACTCCTCTAATGGCTCACAAACACCATAAGCAAGTGGAGAAGGTATAAGGAGAGAGGTGAGAGGTTAGAATTCGTATCTAGGACCTCTTGGGAAGGGATACACGAATTCATGGCCCTAGGGGTGTTTATATAGGTGTAGAGATAGGGTTTCAGTCATTATCCTTATCTAGTTGATTATCCATTAAGCAACCAATAAGATAATCCTTGAATCCTTATCATACTCGAATTCTAAGGGATTTACACCTCAAATTCGTTCACCATATATATAAGATAATCCTTACCTTATTTTGTAACTATCACATAATTACAATTCAGCCCCTCTAGTTTAATTAATTACATTTGATCACAAAACTAATTCTTAATTTAATTATTGAGCAATATTAATTAAACAAATATGATTTCTCCTTTAATAATTATTCCTATAACATATTAATAAATCATATTATCCTTTCTCTCTTTATTCATTTCTCCAATCAAGTTGCTTTGGTGAAGGCAACCCAAAAGGACCATGCACCATCGGGTCAAGTACATACCAAAATAGTTATGGACTTAGACACTAATCCAACATATACACCCCTCAAGTATACAATAAATCTAATAGTTTACATAAATATAAGCTAGGCTAATAAGAATGATGTTTTTTTTTTACAAAAATGGCAGTGAACAAATGTTGGTGCCTTTAGGTTCCTTTTAGTATCAAGTTACAATTGTGGATATAGAAGGATTTCAACGTCATCTGATTCAAAAATGGTTTGTATATTTTGTTAATCCTAATTTCATATTACATAAATCACAGGAGTAGTACAATGTATATGAACCAATACTTATATCACAATCAAAGGTCATGCAGATAGATACCAAGCGATGATGAAGCAGAAAAACAAAAATGGGGGGATATTTGGGTGAAAACATTGTATTAAAGAACAAAATCACCAACATTTGCAATGAAAGCCGAGTGCGGCAATGCAGTAAGCAGTGAAGAGTGATGGCCGGTAAGGAAAGCTTGTAAGAAATCTTTTCAGGTCAAAAATGTATTTAGAGGGTGTTTGTTTTTGGAATGGCGGTGAAAATGAAAAAGACTAGCAAGCAGCTGACCAGAATATAACGAGAACAATTAGTTCATTAGGGGATTTGAAGCCACCTGGTTATAGTTTTCTTAATTTTACGGTTTCTATTACAAATCCAATTAAAATAAAACGAGACATTAGAATCAAACATCAACTATATCTTGTATTTCATGATCCTAAAAATTAATGCATTCCGGTAAGTCTAAAGAACCGAAATTAAAGTAGCACAAGTCATCTTAATGATCAATCTTTGAGCATTTGCATGAGATTGACTATGAATCCATTCAAAAACATTTTCAATAAAGTTAATCAGATCTATTAATCTAGCAAACTTAAGCCATAATTAACGAGTCATCAAACATTTCAAAAATAAGTGAACTTCATTTTCTATCACATTCCCACAACATGGACATAAAATAGAAGACAATTCAATTTCCCGATGATTAAGGTTACTCCTTGTCGTTAATCTATTAAGGATAGGCCTCCATATAAAAATATTAATTATATAGGTAGAGAAATATTACACCTGGTACGACTATCACTTACAGGAAGCAACATGGGGTCTAAACAGGATTTGGTAAGCGATTAAGGAGAAATTTAAAAATATTAATTTTTATAGGAAGAGAAATATTCCACCTGGTAGGACTATCACCCTTAGGAAGCGACATGAGGTCTAAACGAGATCTGACAAACTTGATGGAGAACATGTCTTCAACCCCAAAAGACCATATCCACGATTCCATTCTATCAGTAATTTGAATCGAATCCAACATCTCACTGATAACCTCCTCACCATTGACTGCCACAAGAAACAACCTTGGAAATCTAACCTTTAGAATAACATCCCCCACCTTCATCCAGACCCCCGACTTCGAACTATAATAAGAAGAAGACAACGAAAAACCACCATCATTCCCATGACAACTTTTGGTCAAACTAACCCAAAAGAGATTACTACCGTTTAGGAATCGCCATCTCCACTTGTAAATTAAAGCCTCGTTGAAAGCTTTCAAACTACCGATTTCCAACTCGCTATACTCTTTCTTGTTTAAATAACCTCCCACGTCACCCACTGAAGAATTCAATCTTGATCTTCTGCACCCCAAAAAAATCTATCCCGAATTCTCTCCAAATTCCAATAAACAGTAATTGACATCTTAAAATGAGATAAATAATAAATTCTCAGACTCTCCGAAACGAACTTAACCAGCATAAGTCTCCCACCAATAGATAACATTCGAGACTTCCAGACAAAAAGTCTTTTTTTGAAACCTATCCAAAAGAGTATGCCAAGCCGTCACCCTATGCATTTTATCCCCAACAGGTAAACCAAGATACACAAAAGGAAATGAATCTAGAGCACGACCTGTACAATTAGCGACTTGCTGACACGCATTTGTAGACACTCAAATCCCATAGATCTTTGACTTATGAAGATTAATTTGTAGGCCGGAAGCAATGAAAAAAACCTGAAGGATACGAATAAGACCACACACATTTTCAACATCCCAATCGCCCATAAAAATAGCATCATCGGCATAAAAAAAATGCGATAGATGTAAATTTTGATACCAATATTCACGCCTTTGAACATACGATTCTGAATAACATCCTCCAAACACACATGCAACCCTTCCATAACAATAATAAATAAAAAAAAGGAGATAAAGGGTCACCTTGTTGGAGACCTTTATACATCTGAAATTCACCAGTAGGGTTACCATTAAGCAGGATCGACGATCTAGCAGATCTCAAACACCCTCTTATCCAATTCCGCCATCTAACCCCGAACCCCATAGCATCAAGAATAAAATATAAATAATCTCTGAATCGTAAGCCTTTTCAAAATCAACTTTAAAAAGCAACATCTTTTTCTTTTTAGCGGTCGCCCACGTAACTACCTCGTTAATCATCAAGGGACCATCCAAAATTTGCCTTCCTTCAACAAAATCTAACTGCACAAGATGAATAATCTCTCCAACCATCTTAGTCAACCGGTTAGCTAACAGTTTAGCAATTATTTTATATTGTAAACCAATTAAGCTGATAGGCCTATAGTCTTTAATCTCGGTAGGATTATCAACCTTAGGGATTAAGGTTATAAAAGACGAGTTACACCCCCGAGGAAACACTCCCGTTCTATAGAATTCTTTAACCATATCACAAACATCATTTTTAAATAATTCCCAAAACTGTTTTAGGAAACGAAAAGTGAACCTATCAGGCCCCGGGGCTTTGTCACTACCACACGACCAAACCGCAACCTGCACCTATTCTTCATTAAACTCAATCTCAAGATCACGACCATTCCTTCACCAAGTTTAGTAAAACGAGAACTAGCCCTACTAGGGATACAACCACAAAAATGATGAAACTTTTTCTAATAGTAATCAAAAAACTCTTTTTAAACTAAGTCGGGTTCCGTGATCCACCCCCATCAATTGAATTTTGGGTTATTGTTCGGGAGATTTTAAGGCAGATGTGAGTTGTTAGAAGTGTAGGGCTTCTCGTCACCTTTCCGTGGATATAAAGTTTGTCGGAAACGGACTTTGAGCAAAGAAGTTAGGGCCAAGTGAAGTTTTAGGGTTTTGCAGGTTTAATGAGTACGCGGGGCGTACTAATTGTGAACACGGGGCATAATTAGTAAAATGGTCGTTGATGGTCCTTGAGTACGCCGGGCGTACTCCCTTCAGCACCAAGCCCTAATTTCGGGATTTTACCCCTATATAAGCATCATTTTATTCTTCCTTTAGGCATTTTAAGTCAGCCTCCACCCCCTTTAGTATACATTGAAACCCTAAAGTGCCTTAAGTGTTTTATGGAGCTTGGAAGAGGGTTTATGGTGGCTTGTGTAAGAGAAGAAGAAGGTTGAAGACTCATTTATTGGAGGTGAGCTTGTAGATCCAAAAGTTTCTCATCTTTTGCAATTTGTTGAAGGTAAAAAGCTTTGATCTTGTCATCTCTTTGGTTGGATCTGCTTTTGGGTTGTTTATGGCCATTTTAGCCTATTTCGGTTGGTCCTTGTGAGCTAAGGTTGTTTCAGTGGTTTGATCTTGTAGATCTGAATGTTTTGGGAGTCCCAAAGGCATAAACATGTAATCTTTATGGTTTATTTGGACTCATGCATATGTTAAGACCTTTCATTAAGCTCTTTTGAGCTCTAGAGCCCTATTAAGCCATGCATGCAAGTAAAGTTGCCAACTTTATGTGATAAGTCAATCATACGAATCAGATTTGAGAATTTAGAGCAAGGACTTGAGTGGTTAAGTGCTTAATGGAGAGGATTGGGGGTTGGTGGAGTACGTTGGGTGTACCCATCTGGTACGCTGCATGTATTGGCCCCAAAGGGTGTACGATGGGCATACCAGCTGAGTACACGGGGCGTACTCGCCCTGTTTGGCTTTTGTTATTTTGTTGACTTATTGGCTATAGACCTTTGACCGGGGTTGATGTAACAACCCAATTTTCACGCCCAAAAAATTCATTTAAAATAAGTGGTTTGTAAAATATTTATAGCAAAACATCATCCGATCATATCATTTCATAAAACATATTACGTGTCTGAAAACCCAAAACAAGAAAATAATAATAATGTCAGAGTACAATCCCAGAACATCTCATAATGCGGAAATCCAAAGTGTGTGTGTATGATGTGCCACTACCGCCCCGGCTCCTTCCCCTTCACTGAAGAGATACCTGAAACCAAAACTGAAAACTGTAAGCACGAAGCTTAGTGAGTCCCCCCATCGTACCACATACCATACAATCATATCACATACATACTGCTAGGCATTTCTGGGGTGCCCGACCTACCCGGTACGACCATTCTGGGGTGCCGACCTACCCGTATGACCATTATGGGGTACCAACCTACCTATGTCAAGCCATTCTGGGGTTCTGACTACCCTTCGGTCATAACAACCGAACCTCGGGGACTATTTCATCCCTACTACTACTATCACATATAACATAACATAAGCATATTATCAAACATATATGGGGTGCCTGAACTACCCTTCGGTCCTAACAACCGAACTCTACTACTATCACATACAACATATCATGCTAGCATATAACATATCAGGTAGTAACCAACCCATATGATATCACAAAGACAATTATCTATCATACGTCTCCTACTGGTGGGCCGACATTGTGGCCTTAGACCCGCCGCTACTAGAAGGTAACTCACCTCGAAAAGTAGCTGCTGAAAGCCTGCTTGCTAAGCGCCTGACTGCTGAATCGGTAATCCTTCAGCTATAAATCATAAACATAGATTAGCCACTCATTCACGCCCTTAGGTCAGATGACTGACCCACCCCTGGTCCAAGGTCAACTCCTTAGTCAAAGTCAACTTCCAGTTGACTGGACTCGCCGAGTCATGGCACCGACTAGCCGAGTCCTTCTCCTACTAACCTGATCCTACTCTACAAGCCCCTCTTCCCACTCACTGAGTCACCCTTAACTCACTACTTGGGATGATAGAACCGGCTGGCAATCCGACTCGCCGAGTCCAAGAACAACTCGCCAAGTCCATACGAGCAGACCTCCCACTCGCTTCCAAATCCTCACCAGAGCATCACCTATGAGGATTTGGGTTTCTGGGACTATTGCAACACGTTAGATTGCTAATTCCGTGTGTAAATACGAAGGGTTGGACCTTTAACATCTAAACCCCTCTTACTCAGTAACTGTTCATCTGACTCGTCAAGTTTGAAGAACAACTCATCGAGTACCAGACAATCTTCATAGGACTCGCCGAGTTGTTCATCCAACTTGCCGAGTCTAAGGCCGTCTTCAAAGAACTCGTCGAGTTCCACTTTGGGACTCGCCAAGTCCCTTGACCCATTTCCCATATAGACCAAATCTGAGACATGCAACGCTTCAAAACCATAGATCTATGTTCCTAGGGCATGCTTATCACGTAAAAGTTGCAAACTTTACGTGCATGCATGGCCCTACAAGCTTCAAAAGGCAAATCCAAGCTCTTTATGAGGTCATACACTCAATGGGGACCTTAATCACTCCATCCACAGGAACTTTATGATTCTAATACGTCCACAAGGTCTAGATCTAAAGTCCTTTCGGATCATTAAGCACAAACACATGGAGTTTGGTGTTTTAGGGCTTGAAAACCACCAATTTAGGACAAAAAATGGTAGCTAATGGACTAGTGATCAAGGTATGAACTTTTCTACCTGAATGGAAGCTTCTCACAGTGTAGATTTCGGATCTACTCCCTTCCTTGCACTCTTCAACCTCCTCCTTCTTCTTCTAAGCTCCAAACTTCTTTCACCAAGTAAAAATCACTCACAAGAACAATATGGGGCTAGGGTCTCTCACTACAACTCTCTGGAAGTGTTAGGGACAAGGGAGGCTGAGTTAGTGTGCTTAAATAGGGTGCCAAAACTCGGGTTAGGGTTTTTTCCCAACAGGGCCTACTCGCCGAGTCTAAGGCTCAGACTTCGCGTCTCATCCCGCTCCTACTCGGCGAGTCGGTCCTTCAACTCGCCGAGTCCAAGGCAAAAATGCATGAATTTAGAATTATTAATTACAAGAAATACGTACCGGGAACCAGGTGCTACAGTTGACTTTTGGATATTTTGTGCCTTTTAGGATATTGTGCCTTCTCGAGTTAGGTCCATGATGGGTTTGGGCCCAATTTGGATAATTGGGCTATATTTGGGATTGGGGTAATTAATGGGATTTTGAGCTTTCGGATTTTAGGTTATAAAGTCAATTGTTGATTTGAAAATTGTATTTTGTTTGTTGGCGCGAGGATTATCCGATTCGGCGGTATGAGCAGTCATTGGAGTATCAGCGAGTAGATATGAGTTTTCCTCACTATACTTTCGGGTCGAAGGCACCAAGGCCGGCCCATTGGTTTGAGAACCTGATATTCGTTCATATGCTGAGTATGACATAAATATGCATGCTAGTTTTGATATGCTAGTATGGTAGATTTGTAGGACTACCTGTGATACTATCTGTTTATCTGTGTATGATATTATTTGTTCTATGTTGACATATTGTGTGGGTTGGGTTGAGGTTGGACTGCTCCGTGTTGTAACCAAAAAACCATGGAGTAAACCAGATATGAGCTGAGGGGCGGAGAGGGCATGCCAGACTCATACTGAGAGCTCATGAGCATCCCACATACGAGTTGAAGGTCGGGTAGTGCATGCCAAACTCGTACGGAGGGCTTAGTGGTATTCGATATGAGGAATGATTAGGTCGGGAAGCAAGCGAGACATAAGTTGTGGGCCCTAAGGGCAAGCCAAACTTATGTTGTGGGCTCATGGAGCAAGCCATACATAAGCTTTGGGCCAAGGGCAAGCCAGACTTATGTTGTAGGCTCAAGGGTAATCCAGTCTTTTAACTGTGGACCCATTGTATGTTGTTATTTTGTATATGTTATCTGTTTTTGTGTCGGTATTTTGGAAGAACTCACTAGGTTTTGTGCTTACAATTTTGGTTATGGTTTTAGGTACTTCATAGAATCGTGGCAATGCGATGGCGTGACCGTACACATCTTGATTTTATGTTATTGATTGTAATGCCCGAGAGTTAGGCTATTTAAAGGGATAATAATAATAAATATTTTTTATCAAATAACTAAAATCCTCAGATAGGTTAAATTTTATTCGTATGCGAATGCATTACAGGTTATATAAATACTTATTTATTATATACATGTTATGTGGACAAATATTATGGATATGTAATATTTGTATAAACCTTGTAAACTTATCGAAAAGTGATAAAATAACATTTTTAAATAGAATATTATTTAGGATAAATAATCTTAACGAAAATTGTAACGATTGTAAAATCTCAAACTATATAAGACGTATTTTGTCTATATATATTTAAGGGTGAACCCAAGTACTGAAACGATAATTTTGCCGTTATACCCGTTTTTCGATAATAATTGACCAAATATTTTTTTTACGATGTTAGTTATCGATTATAAATGTGGATAAGATTATAGATAAGATATAATTAAATAAGTGGATAATATCGAATTAAATAATGTAGATAAAATTGAATTAAATAATCTGAGTATTTTTGAATCTTAAGGGTAAATTCGAATACTTTTGAAAACTCAAGGGCTTTACTCACATCAGGTAACCGATACCGATTACCTGAAAACCGACTAAAAAGATATAAATGAGCAAATTAAACAAGGGCTAATGTCATAAAAACCCTTAAACTTTCAATAAAATTTCAGTTACGAAAACCACACATTTGGGAAAAAAAAATTCATAATTGCCCTCTTTTCCGATTTTACCCTTTTATGGAGTGTTTGGTTACAGATAGACACATGTTAGGGGATGTTTGGCATCAGGGATAATCCGACGACCTGTAACGGTGACCCTTCGTAGTCCTTCTCTTGTCATCGGTAACCACCAATCGAGGGGAAAAGGAAGCAGCGACCTGGTGGATCGGGAAAGCACCTCCGATGCTTGCCTGCTTCAAAGAAGAAGAAGAAGAACTGTGCTCCTAATGATCACCTCATCCTCCTTCCTGCTAAAAGAACCGATTCAACCACCACACCTCAAACTCATATTCAAATCTGAAATCTAACCTTAAAATTATATTCAAACATGAAATCAAACAGTAAAGTAAAAGCTCATCTGAAATTAAACCTGAAAACCAAATATGAAAGTAAAAAACACTAAAATCCAATGATTGTGTGCATTTCCAGTTAGCCCAAGGAAATCACAAACAAGTCGTGGATACAAGGAATGGAATAGGGGTGAAAAGATTAGGGCATTTTCTTCGTTAGTTATCACGCCACCATCATCTCCTCTGTTATGTTTTTTTGTCAACACTGTGCAAGAACAACCATGCCATTTTAAAGATCATCAAGTCTTCTTATCTATCTGGTCATCATTTGAAATCATCCTCTTGACCAAAGAAAAGAGGATTCCGAAAGCCCTTCGTTTAATTTCGATTTTGGATTTCCTCATATTTGAAACCAAATACAGCTTCAACACAAACCCAGGAAAAAAACTCATATCTGAAACTTTAATAATCAAATGAACTAAAAAAAAAATGAGATTTTAATCAAAAATGATTTATGCAAAAAATATTCAAATGAAATTAGATTTGCATATGGCTATCAAACCCTAATCAAGCTCACCAATGGATACGGGGATTGAGTAGAGAGAATAAGAGCTACAAAATTGGCCAATGGTAGGAAACCTGATTGTTCTCCGGTGATTTCTTTGAAGCAGCGAGCATTGGAGGTGCTTTCCCAAACATCCTCTAATGGCAAACATCCTTTAACATGTGTTGATTTGTAACCAAACACCCCCTAATATCATAGAAGGGTAAAATCGGAAAAAATGGTAATTATAACAGTTTTTGCTTAAATGTGCGGTTTTTGTGGACATAAAAATGGACTTAGGATATAGCCAAACATTTCTTGAAAATTTAAGGGTTTTTATGACATTAACCCATTAAACAAAACAACCAACTTTATTAGACCTAAAACACGAACAAAAGATAAAACCGATGTTTTTATAAAAACTTAAGGATTTTTACGTTATTTGCGGATCTAGTTTCATTTAACAAATGCAACGTCAAGCAGACATTGGGCTCTTAGATGAGTATCGAATTTGGTGATTGGGCCGAGGCTTTCCTTCTATTTTGACCTAATTTACTATTACAATTCGCTATATATATATATACCTCCCGGCTTTTCCATTTATCATGTCTTTCACAAAGTTTCTACACATCCGTTCGTATCTACAACTGATCAGAGTTCTGAGCTTAGATCTATTAGGTTTTTTCATCGGCGCTACACAAAATTTCGTATAATCCCCAAAAAAAAAAAAAAATACTGCTATGTGCTTTTCGTTTTCAGGTTCGATGCCACGTCGGCGGTAGCAAAACCTGCTTTGACCGGCGATGCTATGATCGGACCAATATGAAGCTTACGCGTTTCGCATCTTATAGGAACCTGTGAACTGATAAATTTCTGTTCATTCACAGTGCCGTTTAGTGCGATTACATTTGTTTATAGTTTTTTTTCCAAAACCAATTTCTTATGGTGTTTAACGATTTGATTTGGAAAATTGAAGCCGATGATGATTTAATATAAAATGTTGGAATTACCGACTGATTATTCATTGATGATAACTAGGCTGCCTGAGGCTTCTTTTTTTACTTTAATTTATGGTATTTTACCACCGTTTTTATCCTGATTAAGGAACTGCAATGTTTGATGTGTTCGTTTGAGTTAAACTCGGATTTTTATTAAATACTGAAGTTTTTTTCTCTAATTTAATCCTCCAACAGTTGCAAAATATCTTCCTACATTTTGAAAAATGTTTCTCATTTAGTTGTTATTTTTCTATTACAACTGTCACAAAACTAACCAATTTTATGTAAACATTTTGCAAAACATTTTTTATGTAAATTTTTTTCTTATTTGAAAATATAAATTATTTTCTTTTAGGGAAGTTATTTACTATGTTGCCTCTTTAATCTTTTTAAATTAAATTATTTATTTTAGGAACACGCTAAATGTACTTTATTTGACCAAATTAAGTCAAGGCTTATTTGAGGTAAATACAAAATATCAAGTAATCCAGGTAGCTATCCGTGTTTCCAAAATAGCAATGTAGTCTGTGGCTGGTTTTCAGAATAGTATTGTACTTTAAAATTAATTATTTACATTTTACTAAAATTACAGCGAACAAATGGTGCTGCCTTTAGGTTCCTGCCAGTAACAAATTACAGTTGTGGATATAGGTAGATTTCAACGGCATCAGATTCAACAATGGTTTAAGATTTTGTTAATCCTAATTTCATATTGTATAAACTACAGAAGTAGAGCAATGAATATCAAGTAATACTTATATCAGAATCTAAGATCATGCAGATAGATAACAAGAATTGATGATCCACAAAACAGAAAAACAAGAATGGGGGAATATACGGTGAAAACGCAATGTTTTAAAAAAACCCGGTTTGAACCGGACTATCGAACCGGTTGGATTGGAAACCAGTGTAGGGAGCGGTTTTCGGTTTTACATTGATTTCTGAACGGAATTGAACTGATCGGTTTTAAAAAAAACTCGGTTGAATAAGTCAAAATAAACCGGTGGAGGGAGTGGTTTTCGGTTTTACATTGATTTCTGAATTATATTGAACCGATTGGTTTTCAAAAAAACCCGGTTGAATCAGTCAAAATAAACCGGTTCAACCGAATAAAAACACGAGATCGATAACCTATTGTTTTTGGTTTACACATTCTTATTTCTGTGAATTACTAGTTGAGTTGGCAATGCTTATGAGTTCTATGTTTATTCATTTAACTGCAAAAACAAAAGCGTATTGATCAGTGAAAGTACAATGATAATATGGGTGAGCTGCTAACAACATGGAAGAATTGGTAGGCCTTTGAGTTGCTAAAGGAAATACTTTGTGTTAGAAATGATAGATTCACATGGATGGGAATATATTTACCATGAAATCTAGGTAGAAAAGCTTTCAACCTAATTAATGATAATGATTATGAGGAAATACTTTTGCTAGTTGATTTAAAAGATTTGACAAAAATCAATATGGATATTGGTTGTGTTTATTGTGTTCTCAAATTCTCAATATGATTACAACATCTCTTTTTATTTCAAATTGTGAGGAATGAAAAGGAATTGTTTGAACTTTCAAGAGATATATCTATAAATTATGAAAAGGTTTAAACATAAACATGTGTTATCCAGTTAAGGTGTATAAGCTTAAGAAAGCGAGTTGGGGACTTATAGAAGCATCGTGTAACTGACATTTGTACTTCAGTAAGAAAGCCAAGAGTATTGATTTCTAGAAGTCAAATTGATTTATGGGGTACATGTCAAAGTAGTGGGAGATTAGTTATTATGCTAGTATTGCATGTTGACAATACTGTTCTTAGGGAACACAGTTTTCAATTTGCAAGCTGCAAAAGTTTGGGAATTGTTTTGCTATATTAAACCTAAGGGAGAGGGTACTTGTACTTCTTTTTTATTCTAAAGGTTTAGATCGTATGGTTTAATAGAACTTAGTCGTAAATGAATATTATGTTGAAATGGTTCATCATAGGAAATTCAATATATGAAAATATTATACCAAGAAAATGAACAGATATCAAATCCTTACGCCAGTCATAATAAGTCGAGTCCCATATGTTTCAGATATATGATCGATTACAGATGCTATAATATTTACGTATTCTAATTTTTCAAATGCTCAGAGAATTTTGAGAAAAAGAACTAGAATTTTTTGTGACTAAAGTTGTTGAACAACTATCAAGAACATTTTGAGGTTATACCAAAAGACAAATTGTTGATGGACAGTTAGGGTATGATATTAATTTGATGGACCATAGTAACATCAGTCTAGATTGAGATGATTCTTGATCAGAATTGATGGTAATATGGAAATATTTCCATAATGGTAGACACTTGAAAAGTCTGTATATGAGTTGAAAACTTTAATACAAGATAAGTATTCAAGGAGTGTACCTTGAATTAGAGCCTTCATTACCATGTAATTATTTCTAGTAACAAAGTTCCAATAGAATATTCTGTAATATCGAAGACTCAGTCTTTAAGACTTTGGAATCTTGATATCATAGAAGATTAATGCATTTTAAGTTGGAATTCCAGCACATCTTTGATAGTGATAAGAATTTGGAATTGTAAAATGAGCATTATTGAAATAATGTCCAGTTGACCTATTCACAAAGGAAGGACTATAGAGAGACATAGTATGCATGTTCATACCATGGCATGAATGATGTTTAATTCAAGTGGTTTGTTGATTAATCGAAACATTATACAATGAATAAAGTCGTAATTGTTATGGTGATTAAATAATATAGATTATTTATATTCAATAGTTTTGAGACCATGGTTAATTAGTTCATTATTGTGTTTCACTTTGCATGTTTTACTTTCTAAATGATTTGATGATTCAAAATTCCACAGTCGCTCATACTTTTGGAAGTAAGTAGTGAATTAATATTTTCATGAATCGAATAGTAGATTGTCTATAGAGATTAGACATTGCAATGGTTGCTACAATATTCATGAGTACTTAGAAAATTGGAGATTTTGAGTATCAGATAAACTCACACTAAGAGAATTACTTCATGGATTTTATCACAAGTAATTTTGAGATGACAATATCTTATATTCTTGAAATGGAGATATATGAGATGTAATTTTCAAGTCGATTGTGCATTGGTGTTGCGTTAATGCATCAGTAACATAATGTTATAAAACATCGCGTCAGGCATGAATTGGTGAGTAAAAGATACAAACATATGAATCAAAATTGATTCGTTCCTTTTGCTCTAAAGGGAAAATATATATCTTTGGGCCCCTCGATGATTCGTCGTCGACATCTGAGGTGCTTGGTTGAGCTCGGACTGAATTGATGTATTCAATTAGTATTCTGAATTCAGTCGTCATAAATCAGGAATCCAGGAAACAAAATTTTGGATAATGATATTGATTTCAATCCATGTCTCGTGTCCATACGATATCTTCTAGAATGACGGAATATTTGATCACTTATCTTAGGACTAATGTCTGATCAGATCAGATACTAAAGTTGCTTTGAAGCACCATTTGCTGATACTTTAGAAGTTATACTGGCAATTGTAGTTATAAATTTATCCAAGTGAGAGACTGTCGGATTAGGTATCTAAGCTAATAACTAAATTGATATATACTTGAATTATTAACAAAGTCCTTTTGGGTTGTCCTCAAACCTAGTAAATGAATAAAATGACTTTGATATATATATATATATATATATATATATATATATATATATATATATATATATATATATATATAGAGAGAGAGAGAGAGAGAGAGAGGGAGAGAGAGAGAGAGAAACTGATTTATTGACTTATTATACGATTAAAAAATAGTAACAAATGATTTGTTAATATATTATGAGAATAATATATTAATTAGAAATAATATTATCTAATTAATAATTAATCATAAAATAATTAGAATTAATTTTGGGATTAATTTGGTTAATTAAAAGTACTAGAACCTAAGCTGTAATTTGTTTAATAGTTGAATGAAAGGCATTTCAGAACCTTCCTGAGTGATGGGCAATTTTAAGAGCTAAAATAGGACTTATGGAATATTCCATATAGATAATATGAATAATTAGGAAACTAGATAATTACTTGATTTGAAATATTAGTATTATTTTAATCAGGTAAGGGTTATCTAAGGTTTTCCTATCAGTTATAAATAGGGTCCCTTAGCTTCATATTTTCGACCACTCTTTTGCTTTGAGCATAGCTAAAATCTTTCATTTATTCTCCTTTCTCTTCAAGTTTACTAGTTGCTAGGGTTTGGATATGAACCATCAGAGGCATGAGATTTCTGGTGCTAGCTTCCAAGAGTTTTGAAGAAGGTATTTACTATAATAACTAAAAAGGTATGTAACCTCTTATGAATTTCGATTTCATTAGGTTTATAGGGTTCTTGTTGTTCAATAGAATGTTACTTCAATAGTGTTTTGACTAGGTCTAATAGGTTGCATGTACCCTTAAGTGTAGAAGGATTTATCCGCGTTATTGCATGTAAAACCCATCATAAAGTACCCCATGCCATGGCTTTTCACCTTTCACTTTAGTCTCTTAATGGGTACGAGTTGTCTATCAATTCACCGCTCCCATACAAGAGGTAGCTAACATCTTATACAAGTGAGCATGTCTAAGATACTACACTATACCTTAAGTCACCTTTAACACCTTTTTCCACGGACTTTATAGGTACACACTAGTATTAATTTTCCCACGTCTACATGAATGCATATGAATTCACGATAAAACTCTTTGAAGTCATTAAAACTCTTTTCGAACTGCTTAACTCATTTACTATTTTCAAAACTCTTTATTCAATTTTTCTTTCAAAACTCTTTCATAAAATCATGTTATGAATGCACACATAGGTAAACACACAGGGTTGTTCCAAACATATTTTGGGCCCGGGGCGAAAGAGAAAAAAAGGTCCTTAAAATACACAAAATTTTTCTCAACTTTTTTATAATTGAATGAAAACTACTTGTACTAGCATTTATATATAATAAAGTCTATAAAAATTTTGCCCCCCCCCCCCCCCCCCCCTTAAAATATGGGCCCTGGACGGTCGCCTCTATCGCTCATCCTCTAGGACGGGCCTGTAAACACATAACATTCTAATGAGTTATGTTATCAACCCACTTAAAACTTCGAGGTCGACAAAAATGCCCTAACAACCCACACGATCGAGAAGCAAACCAAACAAAATACACTAATAATATTACTCCTAGGAAATAATTACTCGACAACACTAACCTAAATAAAATACCCCCTCAGTACAAAATCAACATACTAGACCCAAGAAACATTATTCTACAAAGCTACAATAATCACCAAAGTGAAAAGCCATTATCCGGAAATATAGAATAACTAAAGTCCTCCCCTGGGATATAAATAATCCTCCCTAATCAAAAAGAGGTTATATATATATATATATATATATATATATATATATATATATATATAAACAATACATCTCTAACATACGTACACCATGACCTAAAGTTCTAACTTTGGCATCAGAGAATATTATTAGGGACAACCTAGATAATTCTCCTGAGTAAGACTTTTTTAGTTTTGCAAACATGAAGCCTTATGGAGGGCACTGGGATGACTTCATCTCTCAACCCTTCCCATATGCTATATGGATTGGTAACGTAGCATCATTAGTGTCATCCATAATTAAAATGATTGAAAAATGATAAACTTCCACATACAATGTGATATCCCCATTTTTCTCGGCCAGAAAAGACTGATTTAGTTTATGCTTTTAAAATAAAATCAGTTGAATTTTCCAAAAGATGTTGCGAAATATATTTTCATTATATAACAAAACCTCAGGATGTCATGTTTCGATACAAAACAAAAGCATAAACAGTACATTATAATCCTTACAACATATATTTATATCTACTGGCCTATAATCCAAAAATCCCTCTTCAACCTCCAAACTATGCTTTAGGTCCACTACGTGTAATATAAAAATCTGAGTTGGTCAGGCTTGGGAGCCTGGTGAGCATATAAAGTTTTCAACCCACAAATAATAATAAATATATTAATTTCATCAACCAATAATAAATTTATTAATTTCATCAAACAACAATAACCCTGATTACCCGTTCCCGTTATCCTCACTTTACGTTCCTAAACACCTTTCATAAGGGACCTAGCCTAAGGATTTCCATCGGGGAGACAACACTGCTTTAGGGGATTCCTCAGAAATTTATGTCAAATAAGGCAACCATGTGGGGGATGGAGTATACCATTTAACACTAAGTTCACAAACACCTACATGTTGCAAGCCTGCTAGCGCTCCACTGGACTGTCTAGAAAAGTCTGTGGCCGTCATCTATAGTCCACTAGATGACCGAAACAATAACAACATCGAGGCCTCTCATCATATTAACACTAACACACATCAACTATTATATCTACTCATGTTTTACCCAACATATTTGTAGATAAAAATACATATACAGTTTAAAACTTGTATAAAATAATTATTCAACACTCATCCCAAATAAACACACAATATAATTACACATAACACGTATTTATAGAAAATACTTCATATTTATGTGTAAGAAGAAAATGACTATACACTCATTTGATAAGACGATAATTGAGCAACACATCGTCTCTTAAAATGATCGTTTCCGATAAAACCAGGATGTTTTCCCAAAAAAACCGGGCCCTACACGGTCAAAGTTTTGGCTTGATAATTCTTTTTCTCTGGATCTTCGGGGCTTCAGGACTTGCTTCGGGTGTCGGAGATAATATCGGGGCTTCGGGGGTTAAAAGTAGGCTAAAAAGAGAGTTGGGAGTGAAAGAGAATTGCTTTTCTAAACAATAGCCCGTAAGCCCTCAGTTACTATTTATAGTAACCGAAGTCAGCATTACGCTGGGCGTAAAAGACAAGTACGCGGGGCGTACTGCGATGCGAGACTCTACGCGGGGCATAAGCCCTCGTACACTGGGCGTAGGTGATGTGTGGCTCCGGACGTGTCATTTTCGCATGATACGTGTCGATTGCAAAGGGAGGTCTACGTGGCCAATTTCTAACCGCGAACATGAGTACGTTGGGCGTGCTCTTCAGACCAGCCTCGAAGTTTGTGCCAAAAACTTCAAAAATTCGTAAATTTCACATAAGAACTCCATTTTTGATGCTCTTTATATCCACACGTAGGTGAGATTATGCTCTACAACTTTCGTTTAGACTTTGTCGGTAAATTTTGACTTTATCACTAAAGTTATATTTTTAACAGGTCGGGACAGGAAAAATCCGTTAAAAATTCATAACTTCTTCATCCGACGTCCGTTTTCATCTATCTTTTTACAGTTAAATTAAAATCAACAAGATCTTTGATTCTCGTTTAGATTATTTCGGCTAAAAATCATTCGATCTAAAATTCGAGTTCCAGGCTACATACTGCTAAGTCGAAACTTAGAAAAATCATAACTTTCTCATACGAAGTCAGATTTGGGCGTTCTTTTTATGAACGCTCTCGGTTTAACGAACTCTACAACTTTAGTTTAAATCACTAAAGGTTAAAAAGCACTTTATCGTAAATTCACTTTTTACGTCATACAGCGTCGTGTCAGTTCTGTCGCGAAACTTCGGCAGGTCATAACTTCTTCGTTATAACTCGGATTTCGGCATTCTTTATATATCCGAGATCTTTGTCCCAACCAGTACAACTTCATTCTTATATATCGGGTTTATCTAACGTTGGACCAAATGCGCCACATCAAATTTAATTATAAGAATGAAGTTGGACCAAATGCGCCACATCAAATTTAATTATAAGACATGTCAAAGATTCAAGTCTTAATAGTTGCAAAAAAAAAAAAAACAAAGTTTTATTTTTAATGTAGATTGAGTTTGATATAAAAACCAACTCTTAGACTATGTGGTATGGGCCAAACGAGAAGAAACGAGGATGAGGCGGCATGCCTCAACGGCATCTTGATGAGCTGCACCCCCCCCCCCCCCCACCCCCCACCCATCTCGTTGTTGCTCGTTGTGGCTATTCTCATTGCCGTCTCGACTATATGAAACGAGTAAAAATGGAACGCTACCCATTTTAACCCGTTTGAAAACGTTTATTTTAATTTAAAAAAAAAACTTTAAAATTAATTATTATTTTTCCTATATAAATATCTATTATATTTAAACAATTTTTTAAACACATAACTTCTATCTTTCTCTCTATAAATCTCAATTATCTTCAAAAAAAATTATGGATCTTTTCGACTCGTCCAATGATTCCGATGACGATATATTCTTCAGGATGATGTATCAGTATTATACTAATGAGCTACTACAAGCAGACTCAGCTCCGCTACTAACAAGACGTGCGATGTTAAATAGAAATCGTGAGGAAGGATATGAACATCTATATCGCGATTACTTTGCGGATAATTGTGTATACGGGTCGAAGGACTTCAAAAGAAGATTTCGTTTGAGTAGGGATGTGTTCGTACGGATCGCCAACGCTTTGGAAAGCCGGTATCGCTTCTTTACTATACTTTTATACCAAAAAAAAAAAAATCTAGTACATGTTTCTTTAATTTTACAACATATACAATATATTTTTAAACTGTAGTTAATATATGTTTAGGTATGAATTTTTCCAATTGAGATATGATGTTAGAGGTAGACGAGGGTTTACAACTTTGCAGAAATATGCTACGACCATTCGTTTGATGGCTATGGGGGAGTCACCCAACACCATGGACGACTATATGAGAATGTCCGAAAGAACCGCAAGGGAGAGTTTGTATACATTGTCAAAGGGTGTTGTTGAAATATTTGGAGACGTGTATTTGCGGAAACCTTCGTTGCATGATTTGCAAGAATTGTATGTCGTGCATGAAGAACGCCATGGGTTTCCCGGAATGATCGGAAGCATTGATTGCACACATTGGAAATGGAAAAAATTGTCCGGTAGCATGGAAATGGCAATACGCAAGTGGTCATCACGGATCACCTTCGTTGGTTTTAGAGGCTGTTGCTTCTCAAAATTTATGGATTTGGCATGTATTTTTTGGGGTTGCGGGTTCCAATAACGACGTCAACGTTCTTAATCAGTCGTCAATATTCGACGATCTTTTGAATGGAAAGACCCTGGATGCTCCTTTCACAGTGAATGGAAACGAATACAAATATGGATATTATCTTACATATGGAATATATCCTCAGTATTCTACATTCGTGAAGGCGTTCCGCCACCCAGTTGAAGAACGAGACAAATTTTTTAAGAGAAGACAAAAAGGAGCACATAAGGATGTGGAACATGCTTTTGGAGTGTTGAAGGCAAAGTGACATATAATCGAACATGCAACACAACCATTGGATTTAGAAATTGTACGATATATCATGTATGCATGTATCATAATGCATAACATGGTAGTAGAAGATAAAGGACGAAATATTGCACACTATATCCCAACGGAGCCCAGACATGTTCCGTTTCAACCAGGAACACTAGATTATTTGCATTGCGTTGTTGGCATTCAGGACGCAAATAAACACAGACAACTTCGAGAGGATTTGATGGATTATATATTCTATGGTAACAATAACGATAACGAATATCTTTTTTTTTTTTTTTTAATTTGGATGTTATTATTATTATTATTTTTTGAATTTGGATGTTATGTGTAATTTAATCTCTATGTTAATTTTAATCTTTAAAAATTATTATATGTTATTTATAATTTTTAAACATTATGTTTTATTTATTATGTTATATTTAAAAAATATTTGTGTAAATTAAAAAAAATCGAAAAAAATAAAAAATAAAGTATAAAATGGAAAAAAAATTGATGTCATAACAAGATACAACATGGTGACCATTTCCCCATTTGGTGTTATAATACCATTGATGATATGATACCAAAATAATGTTACATCTAATTGTCCACTCTTAATGCTTTTATATACTTGTCATCTAATATGTTATTGTAGAAGAAATTATTGTGTATTTGATGACATCGTGCTTATAGTATGAGAAGATGTGAAGTTCCTTAAAAGAATAATATTTTACTGTAAAAATTTGTATAAATATATGACTAATTTATGTTACAAGTGAAATTATAGTTTAAAGGATTAAATATGAAAATTGATAGTTCAAGAACGACTGAACGAGTCTCATGCAAATCAAACGGATATCACAATTACCATTCTACCCTTCTCGACAACGAACTCTCCATCTTCATGTATTCAGTCATCTCTCACTCATACACTATCATCCTCTTCTATATATTCCTTCACGTCACTGCTCCGGCCGACTGTTACACTTTCCGGCAACTGATCGCCGTTTTCCATTTCTAATCATGTCCACCGCCAACGGTGATGCTAAACATAGCCGCTCCCCCTCTGTTGTCTACAGCGAAGTCCAGTCTAGCCGCCTTAAAACCTCTCTTCCTCTCCCTTCCGTACTCAAATCCTCGTTTCAGGTCGTCGATGGTCCTAAGAGCTCCGCCTCCGGCAATCCAGGTTTTTCCACATTCACATTCATTCAATTATGCATCCAATTGTATTGACGGAATGATCTAGTTTGATGCTAACACGATCTAACACTTACACACACACACACGGGGAATTCCACGATTACTTATTGAAGCTGTAAGAACACTTGCGTTCGAGACATCAAATGCAATCTGTTCTTCGCAAGTTGTATGTGATTGTAATGTCTTCCGTGTAAACGAATCACTGCTTATGTGCTTGAACAAAATGTAAGGTCTAAATCATAATAACGATTAAGAAGTGAGCTCATTAGGCTCGGAAACTGGTTAATTTTGGGGCAATTTGCAGATTTTACAGTATTCTATATTATCTTCTCTCAATAGTTTAAGATAATCTGATCATCAGTGTATATGTTCTCCTTGTGCGTTTAACGATACATATTTCATGTTATTTACTCACACTAATTTCAATGGTTGGATTGTACCAATGCAGACCAGATCGCTAAGCTCTTCCCAAATCTGTTCGGGCAGCCATCAGTATCCTTGAAGTCTGGAGGTTCATTACCAGAGAAGAGTCTAAAGATTGGTGTTGTTCTATCTGGAGGACAAGCTCCTGGTGGACACAATGTGATTTCTGGAATTTTTGGTGAGCAAATAATTGAACTGAATCTGTGAATTAGCATATTTGTTTATGGCATATGGCTTTACATTTCACTGTATTATACTTTTGTTGGGCAGATTATTTACAGACTAGGGCCCATGGTAGCACAATGTATGGATTCAAGGGTGGTCCAGCTGGAATCATGAAGTGTAAATATGTTAAGTTGAATGGAGACATTGTCTATCATTACAGAAATCAGGTGATATTGCAATTACTTTCGGAACCCCATAAAGATAAAATGTAGTTATATATGTATTATATTTGTGTAAACTGTTTTGGGATTATTTTGAATTGCAGGGTGGATTTGATATGATATGCAGTGGAAGGGACAAGATTGAAACCCCTGAGCAGGTTATAACTTATAACTAAAGTTTCATATCTAATCCCTAAATTAAGACATTCTGCTTGTTAATTAATTAGGTTTCATTTGTTTTCAGTTTAAAGAAGCTCAAGAAACAGTGAAGAAGCTTGATTTGGATGGACTTGTGGTCATTGGTGGGGATGACTCAAATACAAATGCATGCCTACTAGCAGAAAATTTCAGGTCTTTTTTTATGTTCTGTTTCTTTTCAAAACAAGTTACTTCTTGTAAACAAAAGATTTTATTAACTTTTTGAAGGGCTAACAACTTGAAAACTCGGGTTATTGGATGCCCAAAAACCATTGATGGTGATTTGAAGTGTAAAGAGGTTCCAACAAGTTTTGGATTTGACACTGCCTGCAAGGTAACAAAACCAATTTCACTTAAATTATGAATTTTTTTTTTTGCATCAAAATTGTTACCCTGTCAATCATGATATACAGATATATTCAGAAATGATTGGAAATTTAATGGTGGATGCACGTTCCACAGGGAAATATTATCATTGTAAGTACACATTTTTTATCCATTCTAGTTTTTTAAAACTACTAATATAAATATCATTTGTGAATTACATATATATATCCTTTTTTTAATAAATTTAATTGCAGTTGTAAGGTTAATGGGTCGAGCTGCATCACACATAACACTGGAATGTGCTTTGCAGACTCATCCAAACATAGCAATCATTGGAGAAGAGGTATCTGAATAAATATTTATAAAAAAAAAAAAAAAATCATTTTTTTATAAAATGTTGTGACTTATTGAATTTGTTGTAGGTTGCTGCACAAAAGCAGACACTAAAGAGTGTTACAGATTATATAACAAATATAATCTGCAAACGTGCAGTAGCTGGTTTTAATTATGGCATTATTCTCATACCAGAGGGCCTCATTGATTTCATTCCAGAGGTATATATTTAATTATTTATATCTCAACTCCCCCCCCCCCCCCCCCCCCCCCCTAACTACCTTACCCTTTAATATGATGTATAGGTGCAATCACTTATTGGAGAGCTTAATGAAATTATAGCCCATGGCACCATTGATAAAGAAGGAACATGGAAGAAGAAACTTAGGAGCCAATCTCATGAACTCTTTGAAATATTACCAAAAACAATTCAGGAACAGCTTTTGCTAGAAAGAGATCCTCATGGAAATGTGCAGGTATTTATTGTCATGACATGACTAGACTAAACTGGATTGGACTGGATAAGATTCTACTGGTGTAATTTCAACGATAAGAATGAGGAAGGAGGGTATTTCCGTCTTTTACAAAAGAGGACTATTTTTAATGATAAAGATTAAAAAGGGCATTTTTTTTTTAGTCTTATTGTCATTGGTCCCATTTTCCAATACAATGCAAGCCAAAAGCAATAGTAGAGAGGACATGACAAGTCTAGATAAGCTCTTAAAAGGTATTTGTCAAACACAAACACAGTATAAAGCTGCCTAAATAAGTTTTTAAAAGCTATTTGTCAAACACAGTATAAAACTACTTGTTAAACACAATATAAAACTGTCTAGATAAGCTTTTAAAAGCTATTTGTCAAACACATAAAACTATTTGTCAAACAGAGTATAAAACTGTGTTATTCAATCTCTTACTTGTCATGTATTGTTTAAAATTTGGATTGAATGCAATTAGGTTGCCAAAATTGAAACGGAAAAGATGCTCATTCAAATGGTGGAAACTGAACTAGAGAACAGGAAAAAAGAAGGTAAATATCAAAAGGATTTTAAAGGGCAACCACACTTTTTTGGGTAAGTAATATGTTCTTTTTACCCTAATGAGTTCCACCATATATTAAATAAAGCCATATTTTATTTTTAATTTTACTTTATGTAGTTATGAAGGTAGATGCGGTTTACCTTCAAAATTCGACTCAAATTACTGCTATGCTTTGGGTCATTGTGCTGCAGCTCTACTTCATTCGGGAAAAACTGGATTAATTTCCTCGGTTTGGATTTTATTCTTTTTCCAACAATTTTTGAAAGAAATTTTCATTACGATTTTTGGTTTTAACAGATGTTAAAGTTAAATGACTTCTAATTTACCTACATACCATTATATGTTATGTTTTTTAAATAATATCTAATTCAAAAACTAACTTCTTATGTACCGATTTAACATGTTATACATATATATATTATATAATGAATAACGATTTCAGTTTTAACATTTCTTAAACGGAAAATAAAACGTCAAGGTTGCAACACAAAAGAAAAAAAATAAATCAAAACGTGTGACTTTCATTAATCGAAATAAAGTACAATCGTTAAACCCAACAAGGTTTCTTTGCAGACCAAAAGGACTTTTCCTTGGCTCATTAATGATTCACAGCCTATTTACAACAGTGGCCATTTTGAATATTTGGCTAATTTTCTAAAAAATCATAAATGAAATTACCATATTTTGTCTTTTTCTATTGTTTTTATGTATTATTATTAAACTCAGGTAGGAAATTTGGGAGCTCCGGTTGAAAATTGGACAATTGGTGGGACCACATTGACATCTCTAATGGATGTGGAAAGAAGACATGGTATCTATATATATAAATGCATCGTAAAATTTTACTGTTAAAATAACAATATAAATAACTGTAAATATTTTTACAGGCAAGTTTAAACCGGTTATTAAGAAAGCAATGGTGGAACTCGAAGGTGATAACTGATAAGTTTGTTTTTACTTATGTTAATTTGCTATTCTGTATAATATACTTATATATTTTTTGTTTATATTATCAGGTGCTCCTTTTAAAAAGTTTGCATCAATGCGTGGAGATTGGTCTCTTAAGAACCGATATATTAATCCAGGTGCATGTCTATATTAATTATTTTAAACATCGAATCACATGAATAATAGAAGTTTCATCATTTATATGATTTATATGTATCACAATTTTATTTTATTTATTCTTTTTCTATATCTTCGTTTTACGCATAAATTTTTATGATATGTCACTTCATTTGTTTTGTAATAGTTTCGTATACACCTAATTTTTTTTTTTTATGATATGTACTTGTTTATAGATTTTTAATGGTTGTTATATATTCGTCGGATGCGATATTACAAACTCTAGTTTATCCACAATTTCTTATGTATATATTTTGAAAATAAAAATCATCTTTATATGAATTTCTAAATAATTTTGCCACAGAAGCTCAAAAAAAGAATGCTAATCATTTTGTATGATTTTTTTTTCATAGGTCCTGTTCAGTTTGTTGGTCCATCGGCTGATATCCTCAACCACACACTAAGGTTGGAACTTGGAGCTAAAGCTGGTGGTTAGTGATTCCTAAATCAATAATCGATCTTATATTAGTTGCTAAAAAGGAATGCATTTTTTTTTTTTCATTTTAGTAATTGTCGTTTTTTAGTTAGAAATATTTATTTTTTACTTTATTTGACATGAAAATTGAATAATGCAAGATAATCATTTTCATTTGTCACGAAGTTGAATTTTCTGGGAGCTTTAGAAGATGGTTGTTGAAGAGTAAATTACAATTTTGGTTCTTGTAGTATTAATTTTTCTATTAGTTTGATCCTAGTTTTAAAAGTTTGAAACCAAAGATCCTAATGGTTGACATATTTATTGGATTTGGTCCTTAAACCCGTTACCATCAATCCCATTCTATTAAAATGTATGTAAATGATGAGATTACTATTTGTTTTGTCAAAATTTTAGAGTAAATTACAGAATTTAGGGATGAGCATGGATTAGTTTGGGTCGGTTTTTGGTTAAAACCCAACCAAACCGTAGAAAATCTGTTTTTCGGTTTTTAAACCCATATAAGTTCGGTTTTTGCATGGATCGGTTTTTCGGTTTTCCGGGTTGGGTTTATGGGTTTTCGGTTTTAAACCGTGGGTTTATGAGTTCATTTTTTTTCTAGGTTTTGGGTTCAAACCTAGTGAAAATACGTTGCGATAAATAGTATTGTATCTAATTTAAATATACTAAAATAAAGAGTACAAATTCTAGCATTATAAAAGCATAAAAGTGTTCAAAAGATCAAAGTTTAACACCATTAACATTTTGTTGAAAATAAACATAAAGTATTAAAGAGATAAAGTCTAAAACTAAAAATTTAAATCATAATATAAATAATAGACTAAACTGCACAAATGGTCCCCGTGGTTTGTGGAAAATTGCTACTTTGGTCCAAAAAATTTTGGACTAGCATCAGTGGTCCAAAACTTTCATTTTGTTGCGTCTTTGGTCCGATCTGTTATGATTTTTTTCAAAATGACGGATTTGCCCTTGTTAATATGATTTTTTTTCTTATTTGTTTTTTTACTTTTAGATTAAAAAAAATAATAATAAAAATAAAAATAATCTCTCTCTCTCCTGATTTTTTCAGATTAAGAAAAACAATAAAAATGACAATAAATCTCTCTCTCTTTCTCTCTCTCTCTCTCTCTCTCTCTCTCTCTCTCTCTCTCTCTCTCTCTCTCTCTCTCCGTCGTCTACCTCCCACATCTAAAACCTTAACACCATTAATCTTCATTGGTTTTAGTATATGGGTATGAAAATCACAAGAATATAGCCTCAAACCATATATATGTTCCTCTCATCCATCTTGCATCTGATTCAACTTCAGCCTGTCCCCACTCTGCCACCATCACCTTCGCTCATCCAGTTTGAGATATTCATAGAGACATTTGAATCAAATCCCTCGTGCATCCGTTTCATGTTCACTGGTGAACTATGCTTCTTCATCTGCCTTCTTCTTCATCTGATACACAGATCTAGGATGTTCATGACGGCTAGGGTTTTATGGAGATTGTTCTCATCTGATGGCGGCGCTATGGTTTGGACAGGAGGTGCAAATAGGGTTTCTAGTGGTGGTGATGAAGAGCTTTTTTGTTGGTGGTGATGCATCATGTGCGCTAGGGCGTGTTTTTCACAGGCGGTGACACTAGGGCTTGCTTTAGCAGGCGGCTTTGGCTCCATTGTGTGCGACTCGAAGGCGACTCGTCTGAGGGGGGGATCGGAGACGTGATAACTGCGGTGGTGTGTTGGTTCAGAAGGATGAGTGGTCGCCGGTTTTTGGAGCTCCAAGAAATCGGAGCCCTTTTTATCGCATCGTCGGCAAAAGAAAAGCAAAACCCAAATGCCTTCTTCACTCGCCTGATTTTCCCATTACCAATGTTGCAACAGCTCACCATCATTTAATTTGCAAAACCAACTTGAAGAATGGGTTTGATTTTTTTGGCTTAAATTTTTTTCTGTGTTTAATTTTTTTTTCTAGGTTTTACGAGGTGTTCTTGAGGGAAGAACAAACAAAGAGGGAAGGAGAAATATCGGGGAAGAGAGAGAGAGAGAGAGAGAGAGAGAGAGAGAGAGAGAGAGAGAGAGAGAGACAGAGACAGAGACAGAGACAGAGAGAGAGAGATTTATTTTTATTTTCTTGTTTTTAGAGAGAGATAGAAAGGTTTATTTTTATTTTTATTTTAATGTTTTTTTATATCTGAAAATCAGAAAAAAAAAAAATAAGAAAAAAGATAAAATATATTGACAGGGGCAGATCCGTCATTTTGAAAAAAATCAGAAAAGATTGGACTAAAGACGCAACAAAATGAAAGTTTTGGACCACTGATGCTAGTCCAAATCTTTTTGGACCAAAGTGGCAATTTTCGACATACCACAGGGACCATTTGTGCAGTTTAGTCTAAATAATATATATGTGGGTCAGTTCGGTTTTTATGGGCGGTTTGATACGTCAAAACCGAACAAAATCGTTATTTTTCGGTTTTTGTAAAATTCAAACCTAAACCGTCGGTTATTGCTTTGGTTTCGGTTTTTCGGTTTCGGTTATGTCGGTTTTTTTCGGTTTTCCAGTTTTCGGTTCGGTTTTTTTCGGTTTTTCAGTTTTCGGTTCGGTTTTTGCTCATCCCTAACAGAAATGATCTTTATAGTTTGTTTAAAATCGTAGGTATAATTCAATTTTGAAAAGTTAACAGATTACATTCCTATGGTTTAGAAAAACTACAACGCCCGTCCCTCCTTCAAATAGTGGCGATCTCAGCCTCAGTTTGATCATATAAAACCTCCATTGATTACAAATTTAAGGCTATGTTTGGTGTACTAGCTAAAAAGCTAACTGTTAGCTGAAAAACTAGTTGATAGCTGAAAAGCTAGCTGTTAAATGAAAAACTAGCTGATAAAAAAATAACGTTTGGTAAAACTAGCTGAAAAGCTAGCTGAAATATATAAAATTACATAAAAGGACATGTAAGAGTATGTGTTTCTATAATGAATTAAACGGTGTATTTGGAAATTTTTAAAAAAAACTTTTAAAAAGCTAGTCTAAGTAGTTTTTCAAAAAGCTAGCTTATCAACTACTTTTTGGCTTACCAAACATAACATAAAAAAAACCCGAAAAATAAGCTAGCTGTGACGTGCCAAACACAACCTAAATCGATCAGCCATTAACATCTCAAATCAAATATCAAGTTTAAGTTTCTAGTTAGTTTTACTACAAATAGTGGCGATCGAACAAACACATCACAAACGTATCAATAACGTTAGTTCCAACCACCACAACCAGCCATATTTCCTATTGTTTTTTAACCATTTTTATCACAGAAAAAAAAAAGATTCTATGTTAAATTCACTAGGAAGAATGTGGAGATTATGTGAAATATGAAACTTTATAGATGGGTTCGTTGAAGGTTGAAAAGGATCTTCGGTTCTTTGGGTGGCTAAGTTTAGGAAAAAGATAGAAAATCGGTCTCCATAAATAAAAAATAAATCGATCCAAAGCCAGATAAAAAAGCCTTATTGAAATCAATCTCCAATTCTTTGTCTTCAATGCATCAATAAAGAAAAATCAAAATTTCTGACTAATTGAAAAATAACTCAAGAGAATATGTTTTAGATGGGCATGAATTCAATCTTCAATCCATAAAAAATTACCTTAATTTATCGACTATAGAAACTGGAGATTTCTATTTAAACATTTTCAATTTGATGATGAAAGTAGAAAATGACCAAAAACTCTAAATTACACGATCAATCAAATTTCTCAAAACAAAATCAACGATGAACAAGAAAGAGAAAATTTCATCATTTTCATTGGATTTTAGGGAAATTGCTAGGAGAAACGGCATCATTAATAGTCACTACCTTTGTAAGGTGTTGACTGGACACCGGCGACGGTAAACGACAATGTTGATAAATTCGTAGATGCATTGGGGAGAAATGATAGGCATGTGGTTGCGATAAACGACAAAGATGAGGCGAGAATGAACGATGATAATGGGGAATCCGGGGAAGAGATGCGTCTAGGAGAACAAGGGAGAATGATGAATGCGCTTGTGCGTCTGGAGAAAAAATAAACACAAAGGAAAATTATAAATAAATGGTAAGGTTGTTTATTTTATTTTCATATTAAATGTGGTGAAAAGAATAATAAAAAAAAAAAGGTAAATTATATTTTTCAATGTAATATTATTAAAGATTATAAAAAAAATATATATATAAGAAATGACAAAGTAGTATTTTTATATGGACAAAAGGATTGAGACTACAATTTGTTAAAATCTTTAGGATGCAACCTATCAATTTTGTAACTTAGGTACTAAAACTATAAATTTGAGCAAACGATGCAGACCAAAACTGTAATTTACTATTTTCTTATTTTGTCGTTTTTTTATTATATTTATGAGTCGTTAAATAAGTGGGTCTCATATACCTAATGCACCCTATCCCATAAGTCACTATACTACATATCCGTTGAGCATCACTATTACCATAGTTAATAACCCCTCCCCACATTGTATTTGTATCATGTAAACCACCGTCACTTTCACAGTAAAAAAAAAAAAAAACTAGTGTCGTAAAACCCGGTCTATTCAAAATCGAGTATTTACCATGTAACATCCCAAAATATCAGGTAAAATTGTTTTCGTTTCTAAAATAATAAAAACATCCATTTTAGTAAAGTTACATTTGAGTGAAACCATTTGTTCATAAACTATTATTCAGAAATCATTGTTATAATGAAGATAATGCAGAATCTCGGATCATAAAATTGTTGATGTGTGTGTACGGTCACGCCTTCGTCACCCGATAAGTACCTGCAAAATAGTTAATCCACAACTGTAAGCACATAGCTTAGTGAGTCCATGTTGAATATGAGCGCAATACATCATCAAGAGTCACAAAGATAACATGCATCATACATACACAATCTAGTGGCCCGACATTGTTACCTTTGATCCACGGGTATAGTGAGAAGACTCACTTCACGAATAGCAGCTAATGCACAACAGCTCACACACCGAGTGGACATGTACAACAAGACACCTAGTAACAATAAATAAGTAACCTCTCAGTCTATACACTAAAGCCCTGTTTTGTCCAAAAGCCAACCATGGTCAAAAGTCAACTATCAAGGTCAACAACAACTGATTGGCACATCGTGGCCACCCATTGGTCACGTCATGACATCGTTAAGACGAAATAGTCGTGAAGCTACCTGTCGCCATGTTGTGACAATCAATCAGCCACGTCGTGGGAACGCTCTTGACAACTTAATGCCTTAAGCTTTAAATCCTTCAAGCCAAGCACTCAAACTTTCCAGAAAACTTTCTCCATTCTAAAGAACCATAAAAATCATTACTTTTTATACATGCATGTCCAATGCATGTCTTGAACACAAGCTAGGTCAAGATGACCAAAATAAGATCCTAACTTCAAGCATGGTACCTAAAAGATCATGAAAGTGCAAATACATAAACCAAAATACTCTTGTGACAAGGTAGAATGATAAAGTTGCAAACTTTATCACATCCAACAACACAATATTCATTTAATGGACCAAAAACAAGCTTAGAATCTAGATCTAGCAACTTATAAGCATAAATGTGAAAACTTGAACCATAACTAAGGTCCAAAAGATAGTTGGAAAATGAGATCTTCTTATGCAATGCTCCAAAACTCCATCTTGAAAGAGATTCTTTCCAAAATCCACCAAGAACTCCAAAAATGGATGAGAAAGGACAGGGGAGGCTTAAAATAGTGAAAGAAAGGCTAGGGTTTCTCTCAAGTGGCCTTATATGAGATGGAGGATGGAAAAATACCTTGAAAACATGAAACTACTCTTTAAACACATAGAAAACCCTAAAATTTTGTGGGCTTGGGCTAACCAGTTTTCACCACGTGACAGCTAGTTTGTCACCTCGTGATGGCCCTCATGTCGTGACAACATTCTTGTCACGCCGTGACAACATGTTTTCACCAAATTCCACTCCAACTCCAAACGACCATAACTTCTTTGTTTCAACTCCGTTTTTGACGATCTTTATATGCAAAGAAAGGTATGATGAGCCCCATAATCCTATCTAGTTACCTTTGGCTTAATAAAACCATAATTCATGCAAGAAGCCCGATATATAACTTTTCCCATTTTACCATTTTGCTTTAAAGCACAATTCGATGTCTTTAATCACTTAACCCAACATTATCAACATCTGATAGGGTCTAAAATCTATTCCATTGAAGCTCAAGACCTTTACTCAATCCATTTACGGCTCGCTACCCCGGTAATAGAAAAATCTGAAAACTAAGTGGTACAATTCTCCACCATTTAAACTGGATTTCGTCTTCAAAATCTGATTCAGTTAGAATTTTAACTGCACCAACACAATCCATATGCTACCTCCAACTATTTCATATAATCAATGCATCCATATCTCGAGAAACCATCTGAAACCCAACTGATGCCAACAAACAACCCAGTCACTTGAAACTCTCAACTACAATAACTACATCTCTCTCCAAATGTTAAGACCCAACTCATAGATAAGCCAATTAAATGGGAACTTCCAAAAATGTATCTACCAACCATCTGCATCAATTTACTATACAAAATTGGGATCACAACATTCGAAACTCTAGAGAAATAAATAATGGCTGACAATCATCCACTCTTGTAACACCCTATTTTCACCTTTACATATAATCTAATATAAACTGTCATTTATAAGATTCAAAGTAGAAATATAACACCCCTTAGCCTAAGTAATCATCATAAACATGTAGGAAACATCGATATGATTTCCATAGATGTATAGAACACTTCAATCCGACTTCACATGAAGAAGTTATACTTTTTAGAAGTTTTGCGATTAAACCAACACGACTTAGCATATCGTAAAAAGTGAAATTTTGATAAACTATTTTTAGTATAAGAAATCTAAACAAAAGTCGTAGTATCTGTTAAACCGATAGTGTGCATATAGAGAAGTCAATATCTGACTTCGTGAGAGGAAGTTATGATTTTTTCAAGGTTTCAGCGTAGCTGTATGAACAAAAATCAAATTCTGGAATAGTAGGTTATTAGACAAAATAATCTAAACGAGAGTTGAATGTCTCGTTAACAAGAGTATGTCGATATAGAGAACATCGAGAAAGGAATCTGTATGTAGGATTTATGATTTCCACATCAAACTCAACAACCTAGCCTATGAAAAATATAAATATGTGATAATGTGAGAATTAGTTGTTGAGATCTAAAGGAAAGTTATAAATATCGTAAGTTACGCCATTTTGAAAATTTATAAAATCGCATGAATGATGATGTGGCACCTCGAGAGAACACCACATGGCATGGTTGGGGAAACCCCTTTCTTCTGAGACATAGTGACATGGCTCCATAAGATTGTAACACGTGGAACCATAGGAAGGTGACACGTGGAACCTTCTAGAAGAGGCTTATGTAGACGATTCTGGACACGACTCGTGGCAGAAGAAGGATGGAGTCAACACACCATAAGGCATGGCGCGTACCTATTGAAGTGCGACGTGCATATGCCCAAAAGTGCCTATAAATAGCCTCTAAGTCTTCATTCTTCCCTCACACCCCCCAACAAACTCTCCCCCCTGATTCTTTGAGTTATAATCTCGAAAGTTCCTAGTGTTTAGGGTATTTTGGTTAGCTTTGAGGTCCTTAAGTGCCCGTCAACTAATAGCTATTAGGACAGAGCCCTTACAACGTATTTCTTATTTTTGCTAAAACCTCTATAAGTTACGCTACGCTATTCTGCTTTCAGTGTAACTTATATTTATTGTCACCAATCGTCATTATGAACCTATAAATAAGACTTATCAATAATTCCAAGTCAAAATAGTGATTGATCTACTTTTGGGAGAGGTGTCTAGAATTGTTAGGTTGGCTTGGTTGTTGGATTTTAAAAAAGCTATATGCCGAAATGATCTTGCCTCCCAATTGTCGTGCCTGGTGATCCTTATTTAATAGAACTATCAATATACGTTGGGATTAGTAATAGGTCTAACCCACATTGCTAGATTTCCCTGTATCTAATAAGCGGTATTATTATAGGTTAATACTCGTTGGGTATGGTACCGTCAGTTGGATCGTCAGTAGATTGTTGTTAGTTGTCAGAGAAAATGTCCAGGTGAATCTCACTATATTATGTATTCTAGTATATATCTGTGTATGTTAGCATATAAGACTAGTAGTATAGATCCCATAGTATAGTTTTCTATGTGCTTGTAGAGCCAAATATATAGTATCTATGTGTGTGATTGTTGATATGCTTATAAGTTATTGTGAATTAGTTAGGGGATGATGGCGGAACAACAAAGAGATCAGGAACCTACATGCCCAAGTGTTAACGAAATGGCATGTAGGTCGTAAGTACACATTGGCACGTGTTAACAAAATGACATGTAGGTCGTAAGTACATGTAGACTCGTGTTGAAGACGAAATGACATGTAGGCTGTAAGTGTATGATATGCATATATGTGTATTGTGGGAACCCACTAATCCTAGCACTCAACTAGTTATTATAAATGTTTTTCAGGAAACTCACTGACTCATGAGAAGCGTAAGGATTGATTGTTCATACGTGCATCCGCAATCATGTTTCCACATAATGTAATAAATACTCTGATATGTATATATATATATATATATAATACTTTGAATAAATAAAAATGAAAAAATTTAGGTTGAAAATTGGGGACATTAGTTGGTATCAAAGCCCTGGTTTGAGAGAATTTAATGAACATTCATGTAAATCCAAACTTAATTCACATAACATCTTAACAAATCTTTTTAAGAAAAGGAACTATATTCAAAAGAAAAGAATGTGATACATACATTCAACTGAAGCTTAGAAAGGAAAGTGGTTCCCAAAATATCCATATTATTGTATATGTTGATATATGAATTGTTAGAAATGCATGCTATTATGTAGGCTATGGATCTTTTCAGGAAGTGCAGATTAGGATTACTTGATAACTAAGATGCCTTATAGCCTAGGGAATTTCTTGTTATTTGTTGCTTAAAACCAATATTAATATTAACATTTATTTGACAATTATGAAAGGTTTCATGCTCCCATAATTAAATAGTTTTAGATTGCCTGATTTGGTGTTATTGAGCATCTCTCGTCTGAGTCTAAGCGTTGTAGTGTCAGATCTTTCAGTCAAAAAGCGGTTTGATTTTAGAGGCATGTAATCGTATTCGTCCAATAATTAGTTAATGTTAGTAGAAGTTCTTCCTCATCCAATAGTAGTGTGGAGTAGAAGGAATCATATAAGAAGAGTCTAGGAAGTATAACTTGTGCTTAATAAGACATATAATAAGACATTGGTAGCAATGCAAAATACAAATGGAGTATAGGAAAGAGAGTAATTAAACCCTTGAACATCGTATGCGTGAAAAATGATGTCTATAAGCTAGGCAGTTATAGCGGTCCAAAATAAAATATCAGCCAAGGGCCGATATTTGAGATATAGGTTATCGCGGTGGGATATCGGTGGGATATCAGTATTTTTATATCATTCATAATATATATATATATATATATATATATATATATATATATATATATATATATATATATATATATATATAAGTAATATATAAAGTCAAAACTCAAAACTATCAATGTTCTAAACATAATCTTACGTAAGTCATGGAATCTTCCTCCAAGTCCCCATCAACCAAGGCGTCTAATTATTTTATTTAAATCTTACACATCAACTCTAATATCATCATGTAACACCCAGAATCAGAAAGACCAAGAAAAGAAAGGAAACCCTAAGTCAAAAGGGGGTCAACTCGTCAAGTCTAGTGAAGAACTCGACGAGTCGGAGCGAGTTCCATGACGTAGAATAAGTGGCCGACTTGGCGAGTCAGCGAGTCTGGTCTGGGTTAGGAAAGCCTTAATTCCGAGACTTGGTACCCTATTTAAGCATCTTATTCTCTTCCCTAGGGTTCATTACAGCCTCTCTCGCCCAGAACCCCAAAACCCTAGCCACCCAACTTCATTCTTGAGTTTTTGGTGAAGATTAAGGTCCATTGGAGTGGATTTTGAAGGCTTGGAAGAAAGGAGCAAGGAATGAAGTGTAGATCCAGCCTACATATCAACTTGGCAACTATTAGGAGGTAAAAAGTCTGGACCTTGAGCTTTCAATTGATAGATCCCCTTTCTAGCTTGCCTTTATGTCACATTTGGATCATTTCCAAGGTTAATCTGAGTATTAAACCCTTGAGGATGGATTTAGACAACAGATCTGGATATTATTGAGCTTTAGAAGCTCAAAGTTGTTGGCTTTATCTAGTTGAGATCCCATTTCATGACCTTGACCTTTTTTCTAGCTTGGATTAAGATTTTTGGCTTCACAACACCTTGATAGCATAAGGAGTCCAAATCTATGAGTTTGAGGTGTTGGAATGGACTAGAGTCGACATAATAGAGTTGTTATAAGATGGACTCAGTGAGTCAGTTCATGGACTCGACGAGTCGGATTGCAAACCTAAACCCTTTTGTTTATGAGTCAGATCAGTGTGTGGGGTTAGAGAAGGACTCGACCAATCTTTGTCTGTAGTGGACAAGAAGATCATGGTACTCCATGAGTTCAAGGAGGAACTCGGCGAGTCCAAGACAATCTCCTTAGCTTATGAAGATGGACTCGACGAGTTGTAGAACAACTCGGCTAGTCGGTTGAAGATGGTCCCAAATGTTTAGTTGAAGGAGAGCCCGTCGAGTTGTTGCTAGACTCGACGAGTAGAGTCGAGGTTGTTTTGGGATTTGAGGAGCATGGACTCGACGAGTTGGTAGAACAACTCGACGAGTCGAATCAACTGGAAGTTGGCTTTGACTGTTGACTTTGACTTTGAGAAGGACCTTGACTAGAGTTGACTTAGTTGGCTTCTTGAGGACAGTTAGACTAAGTGTTATTATTGGGATTGGTAGCTCGGGGAGCTGGAGGAGCAGCAGTTCGGGGAGTTGTCGGATAGCAGCCAGAGGGTTATCAACAGAGTCCAGACCGTATACATCCTTCAATGACATGTTTTAGAGATTTTATGTTACTCTGATTTTGGGATATTTATATTCGATGTTTGGTTTTTAACTTGGGTTTTGATTGGAAACAACGATTTTACCTTAATTGAAAAATGAAAAAATTTATCGTGATTTTTGGGATGTTACAGATCACCTCGCGTGAATTGAACTTGTCATGTGTTGGGACAATTTGTCCACACCCAACATGTACAATCAATGCTACCAATCATTCTTGAAAAACCATGTTTAGCTTGATGCGTGACATACAATTGTTCGACATCACTTTTAGTCGGATGTCGCAAGTTTATGCCACAGTAAATCTCTATAACATACTCACAAGAATGATTTGTACATTCTCGACCCGTCCTCTCCGAAATTTTCAAATACTCATTTGATACGTTTGCGGTTATACCGTATGTCAATTGTCTAAGAGCGGCCGTACATTTATGTATTGTAGTAAACCACATTTACCTCTCGCATCTCACTTCAATTAGAAATATTCATAATTATTTTACAAATCTCTAGCTATACGTGAGAATATATTTCTACTAATACGAAATTCAAGAGTATTATTTAAAAGAAACTCAAGAATATATATATATATATATATATATATATATATATATATATATATATATATATAAAAACTTCAATATAGGCATGTAATATATTATTACAAAGCTTTTAATTTAAAAGAACACTATTCAATTATTTTTTTGAACCACAATATATTATTCATAAATTTATTTGTTTTAGACGAAATTCCTCAAACCTTAAGAAGAAAAAATAACACCTAATATCCTTGAACTAGAAATGTTTTTAATACAAGTAAATCAAATACCATATTATTATATCCATATTCAACGTATACAAAGTTGATTGATCTTAATATTTTTTTCCGAATTAACCAATAATATAATGATTCATGACTATCATGCCTTAATAATAATAATAGCTCTTTATTGTTTTTGGAAAACTAAAAGAAATTGTTGAAATTGGGATGACCAAAAAATTCAAACACGCCGGTCATTTCAGTTGGGAACATCGAGAACAGTCCCGTTATGTTGCATGCTTTGAAGTGGACGCTACAACATGACTTTAAACCCCCCCCCTCCCCTCCTTATGGTACACACCCCGCACCCAACCAAACCCCTCCCCTTCCAGACTCCAGACGCTTCTTCTCTTCCGACACCACCTAAAATCTAGGGTTTCCATTGCTTCTATCCCTTTAATTTTGTCTGCAAAATCCACCATTCCCTGTTTCTCATCCTCAAATCCTCCGCATTGCTCCTCATTTCCCCTTGTTCGGACCTCTTTTAATCTTCGATTTAACAAAATCCGACATTTTCTCTGTTAATTTTGCATCTTCGGTCAACTATCGACTGGGACTTTCAATGGCGAAGACGAAACCTGGAAAGAAAGATTTGGATACCTACACAATCAAGGGCACAAACAAAGTTGTTCGACGTATATCATCTCTCTCTCTCTCTCTCTCTCTCTCTCTCTCTCTCTCTCTCTTGTTCTCCTTCAGTGCGTAGATTTCTCTTCTGGTTTTGATTTTTCACTGTCATTGACTTGGTTGGTTGGTAGGGATCTTTCAAACAGATTTGTTTGAACATTTACTTGTTCAAAAGAAAGGGGATTCGGGATTGGGTGTATATATATCGCATGCGTTTGTTATCTAGGGTTAAAGTGTTGATTTTTGAAGCTTCGACTGGTATTGACGGCGATTTGACTTGTTTTCGCAGCTGGAGATTGTGTGTTAATGCGGCCATCTGATTCTGATAAGCCCCCATACGTTGCTCGAGTTGAAAAGCTTGAAGCGGATCACAGAAACAATGTGAAGGTTCGCGTTAGGTGGTATTATCGTCCTGAAGAGTCTATTGGAGGTCGAAGACAATTTCATGGCGTGAAAGAGCTTTTTCTCTCTGATCATTATGATATGCAGAGTGCGCATACGATTGAAGGGAAATGTATAGTACACTCTTTCAAGAACTACACGAAGCTTGATAATGTTGGCACTGAAGACTACTTCTGTCGCTTTGAGTACAAGGCTGCTACCGGTGGTTTCACCCCTGATCGTGTTGCAGTGTGAGTCCTACATCTTGCTCTTAAATTTGACAACTTATCTAAGCTTCATTTATCTGTTAATGGTGCGAATTAGGGTTCTTTTTTGACATGAAGGTACTGCAAATGTGAAATGCCCTACAACCCTGATGACTTGATGGTTCAATGCGAAGGATGCAAGGACTGGTATGATAATCTTTTGTCTCAAAACTATATAATTTTGGATAAAGAAGAAGAACGTATCCCATGCTTGAAAGTTGAAACCTTTAGGGCTAATAATCAATTTATAATCGAGGAGAATTCTACTTCTACTAATCTACTAAAGTACAAATATAATGATGATATTATTGCCATAATAAAAAATGTTGCCATAAATCTTTAGGACGCAACTACCCATCTACGCACATTAGTGATTTACTTTGTTAAAAAAGAAACAAAATATTCTCATAATCAGTTTCTATTATTAAACGTAATAAAACATTTAAAAGGGTAGCTATTTGTTTTGATGTTTTTCTATACATATCTTAAAGATACAAAGCAATTGTTCTACTTGAATAAAAAGCAAATGTCAGTTTCTGTTTATATTATTTTGTTCTTTAAATTGTGCAGGTTTCATCCTTCTTGCATGGGTATGACAATTGAAGAGGCTAAAAAACTGGACCAGTTTTTGTGCTCAGATTGTTCCTCTGATGATGATGCAAAAAGACCATCTAACCCTTTCCCAGTTTCACCATCTTCAGATGTCAAGGTGAAATTCCATTTTCCTCATAAGGGCAAAATTTGTTAAGTCCTTACTAAATAAGGAAACCCTCATTTACCTCTCTTTCTTTATCAAGTAAAAAACGAAACAAAGAAACACTCATACATAGCTTTACCAGATGATATTAAGTCCTCTATGTGTAAAAGTGGCTGAATGGGTAATTGTTTTTGTCTAGACTGAATAAACTGTCTGAATGAGAGACAAAATGATCATTTTACCCTTACATTAAAAATACAAATTTCACATTATTTGTTAATTTGAACACCGAATCATGTGTTGTGTCCAACTATACAAAGTCGTCTTTCTTCTTTTTTTTTTCCTCCCAACTTCATTCGCTTTAAAGATTGTTTTTTGTAGTGCAAGGGTAAAATGGTCATTTAGTGATTACTTTTGACTTGATGAGGAAAGAAGATAACAAACCCCTAAATATTGTTTCCATGTTATGTAGGTTGAGCCAAAGCGTAGAAAACGATGAGTGAATGTGTGCAAAGAAAAGGAGGCAATGAAAGATTTTCTTGAGTATTGTTGTTGTGGGGGAAAAATTGTATAGTGCAAAGAAGAGAGGGAGTGTGTGTGCTTTGGTTGCACAATGAAATAAGCTTTGTGTTATTTATTGTGTGAAATTTAACCACCAATCTGTCTTTGCATATCAAGGTTAATGCTAGACTAGACTAGACTTTAAATTTATGAGAGACACAAAAGATTAAATTTAGTGTGAAAGATTAAGCTTTCATCTCGGAAATGTTTTCATCTAGTTTTCCTTTTACTTCTTGAGTATTTTGTTTTATGATATTATTACATGTGTATTTAGTGAAGGTTTTTTTTTTTTTTTTTTTTTAAAAGTACACTCCACTCTATTTACATTCTATACTCTATTCTAAATTTTGATTATTTCTCGTTGGAGGTTAGTGTATTGTAGGGACTAGTTGAGCTCAAGGACGCTAAGTTGTAAAGCAATTAATTTTAAAAAGACATTAAATACAAATGATATTATAAACCCAAAGTGGCGAATAATTATATATTATATGATCAATTAGTTTCAAGTGTCAAACTCAAAGAAGAAGACTATTGTGGAAAAACAAATTGAAAATAATATAAATCCAAAGTAGCCCAACATTTTTTTATATTATTTTCACCATTTGACCGATTTTTGATTTCCTAGTGGATTTTTATTGAATTTTTTTACCGAGTTTGACCAAAGACTTCTTTTTCTATAAACCCTACTTGGTCGATCATACACATTCATAGACTTCTTTTTCTACAAGTTTACTATGTGTCACTTAGTCTTTAACTAAGATTTTTTTTTTTTTTTTTTTTTTTTTTTTTTTTAGACTAGTTGAAAAGCTAGTTTCTAGTTGAATAGTTAGTTTTTAGTTAAAAAACTAGCTATTGTTAATAAGTTAGCTTATAAATTAATAATGTTTGATAAAAAGTAACTAACAAACTAGTATAATATATAGATATAAATATAATTAAGGGCATATCAAAAGCTAGTGTATAAGCTACAATAAAATAATTTTATAGTTTCACCCAACAACAAATTACAATAAGCTATATAAGTTAGATTATTTTTGCTAAAAAGAAAACTGTATAAATTAAGAAATGATTTACGAATGATCATTCCTATCAATATAATATGTAAGACTCTGACAAAGTAATTGAATAGTCAACTTTCTAAAAACTTCTGTCTAAAAAATATAAACCATGCCATCTGATCCACCCATGTTAATATGTTTCAGTGTTCATTTGGATGTCAAGTGTAAAACACAAATAATATATTGGATGTGTCAAGGATGTGATTCAAATCATAGACTTATGTGTGAAATTCCAAACCTCAATTATTATACTCCTATTTCTACATGTATGTTTACAAGGAAGGTTTATGATCTTTCCTTACTAGATTCTTCCAACATAAAGCAAATATTTCTTGATGGGTTATGACATAATGTTGACTTGATGGAGGTCTTGGGGTCCATAAGGTTTGTAAAATTGACTTGACCCATTTGAAACGCTTAGCCAAAACAGTCGGCTCGAGTCTTTTGGGACTAAAGACAAACTTTCACATGGACCATGGACCCCCTTTTGTTGGGTCGACTTGAGTGGCAATCTTGTGAATTGTGATGATCGAAGTTTCTATGATTTTGTATTGGTCCAAATCAAATTTTGGGATATATAGTTGATTTAGACTAGACAAACCATTTATTCTCTCTTGTTTGGTTGATAATTGATCAAAAAATGGCACTCATGTTATTAGGTTATGTAGTATGCATTAAAGAACTACTACACTTTTGTGGGGTTGGTAAATTTGTGATGCAAGTCACGTAAAGTGGTTTAATTTGGTCATTTTTTACTTTTTTTTTTTTGAAAAAGTTAGGACACCTGTATATCTAGATATTTTTTTTATCATTCTTTATTTGTTTTAAACTATGATGCAAATGAGTTGGATCATATTGAGATATTCAAGTTTGACGTTGACTAGTCTTAATACATTATTTAGATATATTATAGTAAATAAACAAACAAATTTTAAATCAATTGCTAAGTAAATGGTTTTATTTTAAAAGACAGAATAATAAACGGTTTATATAATGGGGCAAAGCGGTAATTTCACTTGATATTTAATGTTTTTAAATAGATAATAATAAAAGCAAAAGACATACTACCAAACAAGTAAAGATACTTTTTTTTGAGTTTGTGGAGTACTTGAAAGCTGAAACCGAACAAAACGAGACACACAAACACGCCCTATATCTCATGTAATTTAGTTTCCCTAGTCAACACGTCAATAAGTGAAATAGACACAAATCTTATACACTTTACCTAGTCTCCCTATATTTAATATTTTGGATTTGGATTTTGGATAAATTACATTTTCGTCCCTATGGTTATATGGCCTGTTTTTCGGCCAGAAATATAATGTTGTCACGATTTTTAGTCCTTCGAGTTGTTCAACATAACAATTCAATCATAAAATTCACATATATAATTGTTTTGCTCCTATCTCCTCCATAAACCCTAATTCAAAATGGCCATTTCTATGAAGAGGGTTTTTGATTGAAAGTTGAAGGTATGTTGTAACAGAGGATGAAGAAGGTATGGGTAAATTTCACATAAAAATTCACCCCACTAAATTTTTTATGTTTGATTTGTGAGTTTGTGGTTCAATTGGGTGTTAGAGGTATGTTGTCATAAATTGTTGCATCTATGCAATATATCATATGAGCTAGTTTGATGCTAGATACAAAGAATAAGAAGGTTAGCGGGGTCATGTCTCAAACCTAAACGGTTTTGGAGGACTGAAGCTTGTTACTAAACTAACATCCAACACTTAGGCCATGCTGAAAATTTGACATTAATTGTGTTGTGTCTAGTTTAGACGGATAGGATAAACATTTTCTAACTAAGAAGATCGGTCGAGCACCCAAGTACAACCTAGTTAATTGCTACCTGAAAATAGAAAGAGACAAATAACCCAGTATCCATTATCCAAAATATGTAGTGTAACACCCGACTTTTGGGTTAAATCGAAAAAATGTTTAAATAAACAAAACAAATAAAAGTTGAAGTTAAATGATGAGTTAGTAATTATAGCGATGATTGATATTAAATTTTATGGAACAAAAATATTATTGGAAAAATAGTGAAAAGGGACTAGAACTGTCAAATAGATGTGTAACGCCCGGTTCCCGGTACGTATTTTAAATATGCATTTTTGCATTTTTATACTAGGACTCGACAAGTTGGCGGCCTCAAACTCGTCGAGTAGGAGCGGATCTTGGTCGCGGGTGGAAGAGTCTACTCGACGAGTCGGAAGCCCCGACTCGACGAGTAGGTCTGCCAGAGTAAAACCCTAATTTCAGGGTTTGCACCCTATTTAAACATCTTATATGGCCTTCACTCCAGACTCCATCACCTTCAGACTCTATTCACGAAACCCTAATTAGCTTTTGAGTGCTCTTGAGCTATTTTGTGCCATTTTAGTGATTTGAAGCTTGGAGAAGGAAGGAAAGGCTTAAAGATTCAAGAAGAAGGCAATATATCCAGAGCTTGGGTTGCATTTCCAGCTTGTTTGAGGTAAAAAGCTTAAACTTTGGCTTTCCATCACTTAGATAATCTTTAGGGCTTGCATATTGTCATTTTGGGCCATTTCTAAGTCACTTTTGGGATTTGATTGCATATTAGAGTAATGAATTTAGATCTGGGAACATTTGAGCTCGGGAAGCTTAAAGTTGCCACCTTTATTGAGTTATGGCCCAATCCGATGCATTAGAACTCCTTTATGGCTTAGTTTTGGTGTTTTAGCTTCATAACACCCATGCATGCACGTAAAGTTTGTAACTTTACGTGTTATATTGACCCTAGGAGGTCAAATCTATGCTTTGGATGCAATAAGCCTGACTGAAATCGACTGGATGGACTTGGAATTTGGGGAACTCGACGAGTCATTCATAGGACTCGGCGAGTCGGGTCATGGTTCCCCAACCTTTTCTGTTTTTGAGCAATATGGTTGAGTCTAGAAGAGGACTCAGCAAGATGGACGTGATTATGGACTTGAAGATCAAAGATCTCGACGAGTTCAAGGATGAACTCAGCGAGTTGAAGGCAAATGTCCCGACTGATACGAAGAAGAACTCGACGAGTTCAAGGAAGAACACGACGAGTCAAGGGCTAACTGTTCCAACTTATATGAAGCAGGAATCGATGAGTTCAAGGATGAACTCGGCGAGTCATGAGAAAAAGGTCCCAATTCTGTATGAAGGAGAACTCGACAAGTTCAAGGAGAACTCAACGAGTTAGTAGTAAAAGTCCCGACAATGTAGGAGGGAACTCGACGAGTAGGATCTAACTTCCAAAATTTTGTGGATTAAGGAATTCGACAAGTTAGTGGACCAACTCGACGAGTTGAATAAACCAAATGTTGACTTTGACCAAAAGTTGACTTTAGCCAGGGTGTTGACTTTGACTTTGACATTGACCTGAGTTGACCCTTGAAAGAGTTATGAGTATGAAAAGGTAATTAAGGAGGATTGTTATGTGTAGGAGTTTGAGAGGAATTGATCCTAACACCGAGGACAGTTCAGACACTACATGACATTGAGGTGAGTTACCTTCCAGTAGAAGTGGGTCTAAGGCACCAAGGCCAGTCTACTAGTAAGAGTTATAGTAGAGATAATTATCTTCGTGATAATTATCTGGTATCTTGTTATCTGTTATGATTATGTGCTAGTATGATATTATGTTATGTGATATGTGATATGAGGGGTAAGATAGACCCCAATACCGGTCGATAGGGCCGAAGGGGTATGTCATCACCCATATAAGCTAGGAAGTATATGACTTATATGTTTATGCACTAGGATGCTATGTGGTAAAGTAGGGGGTGAAATAGTCCCCGGTACCACTCGAAAGGACCTAAGAGGTAGACCAGCACCCTGATATGCTAGGAAAGATACCGGTCGATAGGACCGAAGGGGCAGCAGGCCAACACCCTGATATGATAGGCAAGGTACCGGTCGACATGACCGAAGGGGTATGCCAGCACCTTGATATGCTAGGCAAGGTACCGATCGATATGATCGAAGCGGTAGGCCAGCACCCTGATATGCTAGGCAAGGTACCGGTCGACAGGAACGAAGGGGTAGTTAGTACTCATATATGTTAGACAGTATGTGTTATGTATGGTATGTGGTATGATGGGGGAACTCACTAAGTTTTGTGCTTAGAGTTTTGAGTTTTGTTTTCAGGTGCCTCTTCATCGAAGGGGAAGGAGCCGACACGGTAGTAGCGCATCATACACACACATGATTTCCGCATTATGAGATTCTTAGAATTGTACTCTGACATTGTTACTCTTTTATGATATGGTTTTGAGACATGTGACTATGGTTTTATGAAATGATGTAACTTGATGATGTTTTTCTTATAATTGTTTTTCTAAATCGTTATATAAAAATGAAACTTTTGGTCTTGAAAATTGGAATGTTATAAGATGAAAGTTGGACTTTGACTAGCAAGTTGTCCAAGTTGAAGAGTGTGACAACTTTTGTTATTGTAACACTCTAAAATTTCAAAAAAAAAAAAAAATCAAATTTCAAAAACTCCAAACAAACATAGTTTAGTATTTATCAAGCCAATTTAAAATTTTCCCAAACACGAAACATCAGAAATTATTTATTAAATATCCCAAAATCCTCATAAACACAAATCATCAAGTTGGTGTGTACAATCATGTCGGCACGTGCCCACGATCCTGAGATGTACCTGAAACACATTTTATACAAACATTGTAATCACGAAGGTTAGTGAGTTCCCTACAAGACCACACACACAAATAATTAACCTCTCATGGCTATATCTCGACAAGGAACCTTCGGTTATATGTCTCAGTGAAGACCTTTGGTCTTACGGATCGGTATGGACCCTCTGGTCATGTGTCTCGGTGAAGACCCTCCGGTCTCACTACTCGGTATGGACCCTCCGATCATAAATCAATATAAACATAGAGTATTATAACAACATAATTCACAAAGACAAGGTGCATAATATCACATAGCTTAGTATAAGCACATAAGAACTTCCGGTCAATAACACAAATAAGACCCTCCGGTCGCACAGTAATTACCACTCAGGTAAGTATAGTAAGAAGACTCACCTCGTAAAGTAAAGCAAGTATATATCCCGCCCCCGAACTGTCGGTCTAGACTCCGCCTAACATGTATCACATATAATTCTAATTAATATATGATATTAACAAACCTTAAACGTTGTTAGGCTAGGCTTCTCCACTAATCTCATAAGGGTAAAAGACCATTTTACCCCTCCATTTCCTCCAAGGTCCACAATTTTACCAAACCTTAAAAGTCAACGAAAGACAACACCCAACACGTACAATAGGCGTACAATCTTCTACGTTGGGCGTACAACTGCCCATGCATACAATGGGGGTGGCTTAGCTCTACACGGCGCGTAGCTAGGAGTACGCTCGGCATACGTCCCAGAATCACTTTTCTTATTCTCTTGGTCTTAATCCGTTAAGACCATAGCTATAATCTCATATCTAGACTAACTAGAGTCTATTACTTCACAAAGTTGGTCACTCTAAGCCTTAGCATGGCTAGTCAAGTCTAAAGCTCACACATTCTCCTCCTTTACTTATAAAAGTCCTCATATATCATGCATGGGGAGATATTGACGGCTAAGATCTCATTTTTATGAGTCCAAACGACTTGAAACACCTAAATGGACATATGCTATGCTCTGGAGTTCATCAAACTCATAAATCTTCAAGCTTTAAGGACATAAACCCTAAAATGGACCAAAACATGAACTAATCAAAACAATGATAAAGCTTTGAGCTTGATACCTCTGAATGATGCACTAATCACAGAGAAACTCAGCTCCAAAAGCTTGGACACCGAATCTTCTTCCTTCAAAGCTCCTTCTTCACAAAAGAATCATACAAGATCACTAAATAAGCCTCAAATGCTCACACAAGCTATGAAAACGAGATTTAGGGTTTGAGGGGAGTTGAAGGCTGGAAATGGTGGCTGGAAATGAGGCCATCATGTTCCTTAAATAGGGACACACAACATAGTTAGGGTTTACACTCTAAGCCTAGTAAACCTAACGTACCCTCTGGTATACCCCGCATACTAGGTGGCCCGCATCCATAATATGCACATGATTACGCTGTATGCCCCGCATACTCATCTGTCACCTTTTTCTCATTAAAGGGCTAGTTTTTACAAATCAGTAAAATTAAGGGTAATGAATACATACCTTATTTCAGGATGTCACAATTCGCCCCCACTAAGATTAGACTTCGCCCTCGAAGTCATCCTCTGGAAATATCTCTGGGTACTGTTCGTGTATCTCGGACTTCGGCTCCTAAGTCCACTTTGAACTGCTACGATGCTACCACTGCACTTTAAGCAGATGCACCTCCTTGTTTCTCAAGGTCTTCACCTTCCTATCCAATATCGATAATGGCCTCTCAATATAATTCAGGCGTTCATCGACCTGAATGTATTCTAAAGGAACCACTGTTGTCTCATCGGCTACACACTTTCTCAGTTGGGATACATGGAAAGTGTTATGAATCTGGCTCAACTCCTTAGACAGCTCTAACTGATAAGCTAACTTGCCCACCCGGGTAATCACCCTGAACGGACCAATGAATCTAGGGCCTAGTTTGCTCCGCTTCCTGAATCGGATTACCCCTCTCCATGGGGATACCTTCAGGAGAACAAAGTCGCTAACCTGGAACTCTAGCTCGGAGCACCTCCAATTTGCATAACTCTTCTGACGACTCTGGGTCGTCAGCAACCTCTATCTAACATGTTGGATTTGCTTTGTCGTCTTGAGCACTATCTCAATGCTACTCATCACTCTCTGTTTGACCTCCCCCCAACAGATATGAGTCTGAAATCTCGTCCCATATAAGAGCTTGAAGGAAGGGATCCTAATACTGGAGTGATGGTTGTTTTTGTATGAAAACTCAGCCATGGGAAGATAGGAGTTCCAACTCCCACCAAAGTCCATAACACAAGCGCGTAGCATATCCTCGAGCGTTTGAATCGTTCGCTCACTCTGTCCGTCTGTCTGTGGATGATATGTGGTGCTGAAATGTAGTCGGGTACCCAATTCATCATGAAATTTATTCCAGAACCTGGAAGTAAAGCACACATCACGATCCGACACTATCGATGTCGGCACTCCATGCCGAGCCACTACCTTTCGAACTTAGACCTCCGCTAGTTTCTTTGTAGAAGAGTTCTCACTTATAGCCAGGAAGTGAGCACTCTTTGTCAATCGGTCTACAGTCACCCAGATTGTGTCAACGCCTCTCGCAATCCTTGGAAATTTTATAATAAAATCCATAGTGATATGTTCCCACTTCCATAGGGGAATCTCCAGAGGCTGTAACTGGCCATGAGGATACTGGTGCTCTTCTTTGACCTTGCGACAGGTCAAACAACTTTTGACAACCCATGCCACATCCCTCTTCATACAGGGCCACAAGTAATCATTTTTCAAATCCAAATAATATTTAGTGGCCCCAGGATGGATGGATAACCTTGACTTATGGGTCTCTTCCATCAGAATCCGTCGGGCTCCACCAATATATGGTACCCATACCCACCCATGAAAGGTCATAAGCCCCCGACTATCCATCTCAAACTCCAAGATCTTCCCGATCACCCGCTCTCTATTATGATTCTATGGTCTAATGGCCACCGCTTGGGCCTCTCAGATGGTATCTAAGACTTGAGTCATGATCGTCATCCACATACATACATCTAGAATCGGAGCACTCGATGCTCTACGAATCAGGGCATCCGTTACCACATTAGCCTTGGATGGATTGTACAGAATCTCACAATCATAGTCCTTTACTACATCTAACCACCTCCTTTGCCTCATATTCAGGTTCGGTTGATCCATAAGATACCTCATGCTCTTATGGTTCGTGTATATGGTACATTGGACACCATAAAGATAGTGGCACCATATCTTGAGAGCAAATACCACCACCCCCAGCTCCAGATCAAGGGTGGGATATCTCATATCGTGAGGCTTCAGCTGCCTCGATGCGTATGCTATCACGTGCCCCCTCTACATCAACATAACACCTAATTTCGTTGTAGATGCATCGCAGTAAACCACGAAGTCCTCTAATCCCTTCGGAAGGGATAGTATTGGATCCTCACACAACCTCTGACGAAGAGTCTCAAATGATGCTTATTGCTCAGGCCCCCAAGAAAATACAACTCGCTTCCTGGTCAATTTGGTAAGAGGGACAACAATCTTGGAGAAATCCTTGATAAACTCCGATAATAACCTTCCAGGCTAAGAAAACTTTTGATATCGGATGTGGATCTTGGAACCTCCCACTGCATAACTTCCTCAATCTTGGCTGGATGGAATAGAATCCCGTTATGATTAACGAGGTGTCCCAAGAATTGGACCTCATGTAACCAGAAATCACACTTAGAGAATTTGGCATAAAGCCTATGCCTCCTCAACACTCCAAGAATCTCCCTAAGATGCTCCTCATGTTGTTCCCTAGACCTCGAGTACACCAAAATATTGTCAATGAACACGATCACTGACTGATCCAACATGGTCCTACACACCCGATTCATGAGTTCTATGAACGCTGCTGGTGCATTGGTGAACCCGAAAGGCATAACCACGAACTCATAATGCCCGTAACGAGTCCGAAAGATTGTCTTTTGGATATCCTCCTCGCAGACCCTTATATGATGATACCCAGATCTCAAGTTAATCTTGGAAAACCAATAAGCTCCCTACAACTGATCAAATAAGTCATCGATCCTTTGTAACGGATAGCGGTTCTTAACCGTCAACTTGTTCATCTCCCGGTAATCGATGCACATCCGGTGTGAACCATCCTTCTTCTCGACAAAAAGGATTGGCGCCCCCTACAGCAAACTACTCGACTGAATGAAACCCTTCCCAAATATCTCATGGATTTGCGAGGATAACTCATGTATCTCGGGTGGCACGAGACGATATGGTGCCTGGTAATCCTTCCGGTACAACTTTCGAGTACAACATTCTTACCATTCGGTAATCCTTCTGGTACTTTCCGAGCATCAACGCTCGATATATAAGGGGGCTCACGCCTTGCCCTACGCAGTCACTGACCTTCCCAGGGTAGCAACCACAACCCTTTCATATTACTGATAAGAATAAACCTTCAGCTGAACTGCAAACTCAGCCACTCCCAGTGCCAACCACCTTCTGATCACCTAGCTGTTCTACACACGACTTCTCTTATTACCACCCCTGAATGAAATCCTACTGGATTTAATTCTCCTTCGAGACCACCCTGGTCCCAACTAATCTACCAAAATCCAAGATACCAGACTCTCACTGGCTACTGAACGCAAGAACAATCTCCTAATCGCTCTCAACGACTTCTGAAGAAAACTTCGGCTACCTGAACCGCTATATCTACCTGGCCACTCTGGCCCTGAAAGATGATATGGTCTTTAATAATAATGTCATGGGTTCTCCACATGGTCTTACATCTAGGTGCCCATGGGCTCTCACATGGTCTTCCATGCAAATATCACAGAGACAACTAGCATAACACATACCACATAGTTAACTAGCATACCACATAATCACTAGCATACTCCCTATCACATAATCAACTAACATGTTGCATAATATAACTTCAGCTAGTGTATTACATATCATAAAATGGGCCGGAATTGGTGCCTTCAACCCATTGGTATGGTGAGGAGACTCACCTCGAATGCAGAAGCTTCATGAACGAAATCCTTAGCTGCTGCCTTATCCACTTCCCGAGCTGGAAACACTGATCAATATACCTAATTAGTAATTGGGTCCCATACCATAATCCTTTATCCATGCATGGGCGTAAAATAACCATACTACCCCATGCCCAATATGATCCAAAACTAAGGCCCACACCCAAAACAAAAGGCCAATACTATAAAGCCCATAAATTCATCAATAGCCCAACTTTATAAATTAGGCCCAAAACTGTCCAATGGGCCTTATCCTAAAGCCCAATAATTTTTCTAGTCTATAATCTTGTTTCCAATTGTCCCACAAAGGCCCACAACAACCTAGTCCAAGAATTGGCCCAAATCGAGGCCCATAATGCGAAGTCCATTTCTATATTGGGCCACAAGGCCCAATAGGCCCAATTATTACATTATTGGACCAAAGATACATTCAGGCCCAACTATCATCAAATACAGACCCAAAACCATTAGGGCCTAAAGGTCCAAAGTCCACAAAGGCCCAAGTCCTCCTGAGAGCATACGCCCAACGTACCTCTTCTGTACGCTTAGGCGCTTAGCATACTGGGCAAAAGGGTTGTATGTGCAGCGTACTACATTGTATGCCCAACGTACAAATGGTTGATGCATAAAATCCATTAAGTGCTTAATGCTTCAAACCAAGGGACCAAATTACAAATCTGAGCTCTACTTAACGTCCTAATCCATAAAGTCACTGACTTGGAGACTTATATGACCCACATGAACCTAAAATAAAAGTATAACAATCTACTTCCATGAAAATGACCATAAATCTTGCATGAACCCAGTAAGACCTCCAAGATGGCAACTTTCTGCCTTAGGGACTCAAATAGCATCAACAGTGGCAACCCCAAGTCTAAGAATTGAATTTGAACCATAAAGCTTCATCCTTGGGACCAAAAAGAAACCAAAACCCAAAAATGGTATATCTAAGAGATGAATGATCAAGTTCAAAGCTCTATAACTTCATCAAGCTAAGAATGAGTCCTAAAAGCCAGATCCATAAGCTCCTTCTTGATTCCCATCTTTTCATTAAACTCCATCTTCTTGAAAATGGATTAAACACCCCAAAAATGGACCCCATAAGCTCAAAATGCCACCATGGATGTTATATGAAGATTTTTAGGGTTTAGAGGGGTGGAGGCTGAAGATATTAGGGTTAGGTTATGAGATAAGGAGCTTAAATAGGGTCCAAGACCCTAAAATAGGGTTCTGATATGACTGGAGTACGCCCAACGTACTCCGGGGAACATTCGCGACCATCATGGTCAGTACGCCCAACGTACTCCATGGTACGCCCATCGTACAACCTTCTTCACTAGTACACCCCGCGTACTCTTTGTGTACGCCCCGTGTACTCGGCTAAGCCAGAAAATCACGAAACTTCCGAAGGCCATAACTTCTTCGTTATAAGCCCGATTTCTACGATCATTATATCCACGGAAAGGTGACGAGAAACCCTACACTTCTAACAACTTAAACCTTTCTTAAGACCTTCTGAACGAAAATCCATTTTCCACAAAAGCCCGAACTACCACTTTACCGAAATACCCCTAGGCTCCAAAACACGATCGAAGACCCGTATCACTTCTAATACATTACCCGCACCCAAATGGGCCTAGATCTTACCTTCTTAAAATCCATAATCCTTATAATGACCGACCTTCGAGCCATAGCCTCAGACTAGGAGTCAATTCGGAACAGAGCGTTACACCCACTATAAAGCCACAACCAAATAATGAGCATGCAAGACAGCCTAGACCAAGAGTTCTTAGGCTATTTGAATTAAACTACATACAACCCCTAGGGTATCTACTCAACGATCAAAAAATACTATCATTACCCTAGCCAAACATGACATCTAATAGTATCATATAATCAACATGCAGGACCCCATCAGTCTAGCATTCCATGACACCAAGTTTCTTATACTACACATACATAAATAGTAGTTATCCTAGTCAACTAGCATACATGTACTCTATCAGTACCAGTATCCTAACATACCAAGGATATATAATGTCATTTGTGAAATAATGCAAAGACTCACCTGAATCACAGAAGACTACACCTCAGCCCGTGAAATCGGAAAGCTAGTAGTATCAAGGCTCCTCGCGCTAATCATACGTATAATAAAACCCTAATTAATAATTAAGGTAATAGCTTATCTCACAAAGAATATTGGTTCACAATTAATCCTCCTTTGAGAAAAATACCATTTTTCCCTTCCACGAGTAAGTCCCAATACAATGGACCAAACGTCAAACTAGTCAAAAAGTCAATGGTTAACCCTTAGTTGACCTACGCTCAATGTAGCATATTGCTTTACGCTCGACGTAGAGCTCTAGGCTAGAAAACAGGAAAATATCACACTATACTCGACATAGAGAAATCTATGCTCAACATTACCCCCTGATGCCCAAAAGTTATATTAAGCTCTTAATACAAAAAGTTAGCCCCTCAAACTTTCAGATCTGATCCAAATGGACGTCTTAATGGATAAAGTCTATGAATTTATGCATTCGGATGGATAGAAAGAGCACAAAACCAAACCCTAAGTCTATAAAGTTAACTTATGCTCAAGAATTCATGCATGGAAGGATGAGAGTGTCCAAGCTCTCATTTTTATGACTCCACAACCCTAAAATCATAAGTACATGACACTCAAATAGTCTGGAGTAACCCATACTCACAAGGAACAAGATTATGGGGGACAAAATTCATAGAATCTCTTGACTAAACTAGATTTAACATGAACAAGCATCAAGATAGGAACTTGATGACGTTCCAGAGATGGCCATTGTCTTGCAAATTCCACATCTAAACAATTGGGGCTTCTAAGTGGTTCCACAAAGCACCTTCTTCCTTCAAATGAGCACAAAATTCACTTTAAGGGATCAAAACTCCCAAAAGGTGGCTAAGGTTTTAAAGAGGCAATTTAGGAGAGTGGATGCTAAACATGGGGAGGATCCCAAGAAGTTGGAGCCTTTAAATAAGGCTCATAACCCTAGGTTTAGGTTTATGGTCCAACGCGGCTACACTCGGCATTGCCTAACCTACGCTCAACATAGTTCATTAAATTCATGATTAACAATCCTTCACCTACGCTTAATGTAGGGAAATATCCTACACTTAGCATAGGGCAACACTTCCCAAATCCAAACTTAGGCACAAAAGAATATCAAAAAGTAATTCCTGAAAATATGGATGTTACAATTCAGATGAAGTTTAAACATTAGGCATGGTGTTCTATACACTCTAACTCAAAGTTTGATGAATAAACATTGACGACCATTAAAATCCATCATTTTTCATCAAGACCATGAAACCAAATTGAGGGGAAAGATTATCTTACCTTTATGAATACGAAGGAAACCCTACAAGATCATGGGCTTGGGCTGTAACCTTCTTTACGTTGTGACCACAGATGTGTTACGTCGTGACCATATTTCAGATACACGTTCCTCACTTGGATTGTCACGTCGTGACCACCCTATGGTCACATCGTGACACTCGGTTTCCCCTTAAAACCAAGCTTTTGACTCCTTAATGCCCTAAACCGAACCACTCTGAAAAACGGGTGTTACAACATACTTTGTGTGGTTTTATCACATCTTTACCTACCTTATATCATCAAGAAAATTCTAAGTGCATTTTGGAGGTCAAGTCAATACAACATCAACGTTACAATTGCAAAAGTCATTCAAGAACAAGTCTCTCTCTCTCCCCAAAATCAAGAACATTACAATTTGAAAATTTCTGAAACAATCCAACCTTTCGTTCACCTTGTGCCTAACTGCAGGGGGGGGGGTGTATTAAATAAACATTAGCAAATATATTAAGTCTTAGTATTACCATATGATTCCTATTTAAATACCCTTTTTAAATCAATGAGAATGGATATCCATTTATGTTCCAAATATTCTTATTAAGTTAATCATCTTTATAAAAAGATAGAAACCACTTCATTGCTTTTGGTCCTTCATCTCTTCGTCAACCCTTTTCATGATTAGTATGCTTATGCGAAAAAGACAAAAAGAAAATGGACGTCATCGTTAAAATTATAGTAAACATAAAGCATATGAAACAAATTAAAACATTTTGGGACGATTTCGTGAAAAATAAAAGTGTAGGTGGTTGAAGTGTAAATATTTCAATGGGCGACTGTCATTTGTCCTGTTAAACCGCCGTTAGATTCTCCCCTTCTGTGCTCTGTCAGTCACCGAGCACAGTTTCTCTCTCTAGAATAAAATTGAATCCAAGAAGAATAAATTTAGGTTTTTCCCAAGTCCTCACTACCCAAAGAAACCCTTTTCTCTTATTGTTCTAGGGTTTCTTTTTTAATCTTAATTCTCTCTCCAAATGCATCATCTTCATCGTCATCATCAAATTAGTTGTCGCTAATTCAATCAGCTTCTATCTTTGACCAAATACCAATCACCTTTCGCTTTCATTCGGTTATTCGAAGCTCAAAATGATGGGATTGGAGATGATGAACTCGGAGAATTACATCTCATTTTGACTCTTCCAGAGTTTAGAGTCAGCGAAATTGTGTGGGTCCAAGGTACGAGCTCTTTCTGATTAGGGTTTTTCAATTTCAACCCTCCATGGCTTATCTTTGATTATCTCTGCGATGCTAGAAATGTATGTGGTTTGGGATATCTCGATGTTGAAACGTTGATTGATTCGAATAAGAAGGGTTTAGGATTTGCGAATTTGGGGATTCCGGATATGATTAAGCAAATACTTAACAAGCTTCCGAGAAAACCGTCTTCAAAATCCTCTCAATCCGATGGGGGGAAGAACGAATCGGCTTTTCCTTCGATGAATTCGAGTGTTTCAGGGGCTAACAGTAATTCTAAGTCCAATTCTTCATCTGGTAAAGGTTCGAATTCAAGTTCTTCAAGGTCTATGAATGGAACTCATACTCCAAACATGAAATCAAACCAGGTGAAGAAACCTAATCAAGCTGCTTACGAATCATTACCAAGTTTTCGCGACGTACCCACTTCAGAAAAACACAATCTGTTCATAAAAAAGTTGAACATGTGTTGTGTAGTGTTTGATTTCACCGACCCATCAAAGAATCTGAAAGAGAAGGACATCAAACGACAGACTTTACTCGAACTTGTTGACTACGTATCTTCAGTTCCTTCAAAGTTCAATGAACCCACAATGCAAGAAATCACAAAAATGATATCCACAAATCTCTTCCGCTCACTACCCACAAATCACGATTCCAAACTCCCAGATATATACGATCCAGAAGACGATGAACCAAACATGGAACCTTCATGGCCTCATCTCCAAATCGTATATGAATTCCTCCTCAGATTCATCGCTTCAACAGAAACAGACGCCAAAATCGCCAAACGATACATCGATCATTCATTCGTTTTAAAACTACTCGATCTTTTCGATTCAGAAGATCAAAGAGAAAGAGAGTATTTGAAGACAATCCTACACCGGATCTATGGAAAGTTCATGGTTCATCGCCCGTTTATCAGAAAAGCAATAAACAATATCTTTTTTCAATTTATATTTGAAACCGAAAAGCATAACGGAATCGCAGAAATGCTCGAGATATTGGGGAGTATAATCAACGGGTTTGCTTTACCTTTGAAAGAAGAACACAAGCTTTTTCTAATGAGGGCTTTGATCCCACTTCATAAACCTAAATGTTTATCGATGTATCATCAGCAATTATCGTATTGTGTTACACAATTTGTGGAAAAAGATTTTAAATTGGCAGATATTGTGATTAGAGGACTTGTGAAATATTGGCCTGTGACTAATAGCTCAAAAGAGGTTATGTTTTTAAGTGAATTGGAGGAAGTTTTGGAGTCTACACAAGCTGCAGAGTTTCAAAAATGTATGGTGCCTTTGTTTAGGCAAATTGGGAGGTGTCTTAATAGTTCACATTTCCAGGTATGTATAATTGTATATAACTTTCATTTCTTCCTATTATATATCATTATAAAGAAAAGACATTGGTATTTGTTACAGGTGGCTGAAAGGGCGTTGTTTTTATGGAACAATGATCACATAAGAAATCTGATAACTCAAAACCGAAAAGTCATCCTGCCAATAATCTTCCCTGCTTTGGAGAAAAACACAAGGCCAAGGGGTCACTGGAATCAAGCTGTTCAGAGCTTAACTCTGAATGTAAGGAAAATCTTTTCAGACGTTGATCAAACACTGTTTGATGAATGTCTGAATAGATATCAAGAAGATGAAGTCAAACAGAAGGAAAACAATCACAAACGTGAGTCAACATGGATGCGAATGGAAACTGTTGCAGCCTCAAATGGAAATGAATCGAGGTTTGCTTCTTCTGTTGGAGTCAGTAGCTGATATGGTTGACTTTTGGGTTTGACTTTCACTCGGATTTGGAGTTTGGAATTGGGAATTGGGAATTGGGGATGGTTTTGTGGATAGAAATGGAGGGGGGACCCTTTTTGGATTTTCTTGTTTATTGTTGTTTATGGTATTGGGTTGTGTTGTAGTATAAAAACCGGTTTTAAAGAGGAAGTCCTTTTATTTTTTTGGATTTTGTACCCACATAATGTTATTGATGTAATGATGCAAGAAAATGATGATTTGGTATGATGTTTTATTTTTGGATTTTATAGTGCATGAAAAAACAATATTTTCTAGGGTTATCTCTAGGTACTATTATTTTGGCATTTTTTATGGAAAAGTTTAACTTTTATTTTTTGAACTGAAAAGTACCGGGTTTCATCCGATAATCTGATATTTTCTGTTAGAAAAAACGTAAGGACTTCTCTCTTAATTTGACAAAATATTAGGTAATCTCTAGATTTTTTAGTAAAAATAAATAGATATTGGTATGTTTTTATAAACTATGTTAAAATAATATCACTTTCTTAACAATAACTCATACTCTTAGTCAATTTCTAGATTTGTACACCGGGTTTGGTACTCACATGAGTTTTAGGTTAGGAGTTCAAATCTTCAAACCTGTTAAATTTGTTTTATGTAATTTTTCCTCATGTGTGGAAAGTTTTGCTTGAAAATCTTCTTGGGGCTGAGTTTGCCTTGTAAAGAAATTTGAATATGGGGTTTTTGTCAATTTATTTGCCGTTTCTAAAAATTTCTATTTTAAAGAATATACTTTTATAATCATCGTTTAAAGACATGTTATATTGTTAGGGTAAATTACATGTGGTTTGTGGTAATCTGCATCCTTAGTTGTTTGGTTTTTTTTTTTTTTTTTTTTTTTTTTTTTTTTTTTTTATAATTTTTTTTATAATTTTTTATTTAAAAAAAATACTTGGACTATCTCTACATTTTATTTGTGTTTGATATTTGGTTTTTAGTCGACTTAAAACGATTATTTTATCTTTAATAATATTATTTGATATATTTTATAATTTAAGTTTAATTATTATATAAATTAAATCATTAAATAAACTCAACCACACCCTTCTTTATCTTTCGGTATCTTTGATTTCCCCACCTTCCTAAAAGCCGTCATTGATCTCCGTCTCCACCACTCTTCCCATCATCAGAGTTAATCAATACTTCTCTTACACCGTGTTGTTTAATTTTTTTAGGAGGGGAAGAGAGGGGATTAAGAAGGGAAGACATTTTCTTGATTTTTTTTTTTAAAAAGGAGGAAAGGAAATGCAAGGATTAGGAAGGAAAGGAAATAAAGAATTGAAAGCAATTTGTATCTGCCTAATTTGGGCGGATTGAGAGGGAAAGCCTAAAAAGATAGATTTTACCCTTTTGTAACACCTAGATCTTAAGGGAGAAGAAGAAGAGCTAGCATCTTGATTCAGCAAGCAATCATTTCCTTTATTTGTGTGCATCTTCCGGACTCGTTGTAAGTCCTCAAACTTCAACCTTCTTGTGTTCTTCATCATAGATCTAGGTTTTAGAGCATGTTTTGGTCCTTTTAGAGTGGTTTGTATAGTTAGAAGATCTAAAGGTTGCAACTTTATGGTTTCTCTATGTGCCTTGAATATCATATCTTATAGATCTGGGTTTTGTGGTAAGATGGGAACCATACATAGATTTCGGGTCATATTTTCCCCTTTTGACCTAGTTTGAAGAAGGTCATGCATGGGTTATGCATGTATATAAAGTTTGGATTTTTAAGGACCATTAGGGGTCCTAAAAGCATTTTGGAGAAGTTGGACTAAGGACCTTCTGGATTAAATGCTCAATGGTTGAGTCTTTTCCATTTTAAGCCTTATGGAACCTAGGGTTTGGGATTTTGTCCTTTTGGGTGGTCTTAATGGATAAAGATGGAAATTTTATCCTTCTAGACCATATTTCAGACTAGATCTGAGCTTTGGAACTCTTGGGGTTGAAGAAAACAACTTAACCCATTAAGCTGTTTTGAACCTAGTGCCCACAACGTGGCATCAGGTCGCCACGTCGTGGCAACTGGGGTTTGATCGATTATTTTGTCCTGGTATGATGCCACGATGTGGCCAAGAATGGCCATGATGTGGCGAGTCGTTGAAGCTAAATGTTTGGCTGTTGACTTTGACCTTTGACCGTTGACCTTAAGGCTTGACTTTTGACTTAGTGACTTTGGTCAAATGTATAGTTTTAGAAATGTAGATTAAGGGTCTTCCTTGTGTGTATATCTAGGTGGCGTTTAGCACCGTTTTGGGATTTTGTGAGCTTGTTGATTTAGAGTTGCGTTTCAAGGTAAGTCTCTTCACTGTACTCGTGGGGCGAAGGCACCAATGCTGACCCATTGGATTATGTTTGTAGGATGCCAGTTGTCTATGTGATACTTGCATGTTTTGTATGTTGGGCGGGGACCAGTATGCGAGTTAGGATGAGACCCGTTATACTCATTGGGCGGGGACCCTTGCTTCTACGCTATGTTGTATTTTGGGGAACTTACTAAGCTTTGTGCTTACGGTTTATGTTTGAAATGTTTTCAGGTACTTCAGGTTTGAAGGGGAAGGGCCCGACATGATCGCACAACATCCACCCACATTCCATATTTTATGATTTTGGAATTGTACTCGGATAACTAATTATACATTGTTATACTTTGATGGTTTGAAATGAATGATTGATGATTTTGGTTGAATTAAAAATAAAAAATTTTACTTAGTATTTTTTAGGCTGTTATATGTTGGTATCAAAGCCTTGGTTTGAGGGATTCGAACACACTCTCGAGTGTGTCTGGACTCAACCTGAGGAATGGGTAAAAAGAAAAATATTTTTCCAAAAGTTTTTATAAAAGAAGGGGTGTGATGCGTGCACTCGGCCGAGCTCAAGTAAGTATTCCTAAAATACCCATACATGTTTATTTGATTCAGTATGTGAGTATATGAATAACATGCTAGATTAGGACTAAGGTGTTAAATTAGGTGTCTGTGCCCATAACTATAATTGGTATGTACTTGATCCGATAGTAGCATAGTCCATTTGGGTTGCATTCACCAGAATAATATGATAGGATGGATATTTGAGAAAGATGTTATTTATGATTTACTAATATATTATAACTATAATATATTAATTGAGAAATCATATTATTTAATTAGTATTGATCAAGAATTAATTTGGAATTAATTTAATGATCAAAAGAGACTAATTAAATTAACGGGGATTGATTATGTAAATTAGTGATACATATGGTTTCTGCTATCGATCCATGATGGGCTAAGTTTATGTGAGAGTCCATGAAGAGTTAGTCCAGATGAGTTATGGATCATAAGTCTAAGTGTAAGAATGAGGTTACATATGACTCTTGGAATTCTAACACTATATATGTAACCCCTTAGACCACAAAATCGGATGCACAAGTAATATAGCAAGAGTATAGTCGATTTTAGGGTGCTCCTAACCTCTCTCTCAAGTCCTCCAATTGTTGGTTGTGTTTTGTGAAGCATTTGAGGCATCACATTTGAGGTGCTAAGCTATTAAAGGCCAAGTAATACAAGCTACATAAAGAGGTAATCATCTAACTAGTTTTTATGATTCATATATCAAGTTGTATGCTAGATAGGCTTCATGCTTTGGAAAAATGAAATTTGCATGTATAACTAGAGAAAAGTTAGATCCAAAACATTAGGGTTGAATGTGCACCAGAGGGATGTTATAGTGCTCAAAACCCATCAGTGGGATCAGAGCCTAGGGTAGTTTTCTGTTAGATGCATGGTTGATTGTTCAAAGTTGAAGCAAAATGAAAAATTGCTTCTTCCAGACTAAACTCGACGAGTCCAAGGAGGAACTCGACGAGTCCATTAGCTGACTCGACAAGTTGCCATGTCTGGTGGTAGATTTTCGGGTTTTTTTGGCCTAAATTGGATTAGAATCATTACCACAAACTGTTTTGTATCATAAAATCTGTTTTTTTGATATGGTAGTGATTGCCCACATCCAATTAAAAGATAATTGTCATAATTTCAAGATTAGTGTTAGTTTATACGATAAGCTAATTGTTTTGTATCATAAAATCTGTTTTTTTTGAAAAGTTGCATAACTTGTCCTCAAGTTATGGAACATGAAAAGTCTCATTCATTAAACATTAAACTCATAAGTTATGGAAACCAAGAGCTTTGAAGAATTACAAAACTTACCCTTAAGTTTTGGAATTTGTAACGTCTCACTTATGAAACATTCAATTCCAAACCTTAGAGTTTTAAAAGTTTAAAATTCAACCATTATACTATTATAATATTAAAAGTTAATACTTATATATATATATATATATATATATATATATATATATATATATATATGTGTGTGTGTGTGTGTGTGTGTGTATAAGACAAGTCAGTCTTACCGTTAGTAGAACTCATTCACAAAGCTGATCTATAAGGGGTGTTTAAGGAAGCGGCCTATAAAATGACCGCCATTGGGTATCTACTCTTACCCATCGTACTCTTGACTAGTGGAGAGTTGTTAGCCGAACGGGTAGGATAGGACATTAATTCTCATTAAAAGTATAATGATAATTATAAACTAACTAAATGTTTCTATAAAACTCCTATAACGCCCTGTTTTGAATTACTTTCCTAATTCGGGACCGTGGCCTGAAGATGGGTTATCATAAGGCTTAGGGAATTTGGAAGAGAGAGATCTAGACCCGTTTAGGTACAGACGATGAACTGAGGTGATTCGGGAGTTGGGTTGTGTCTTGGAGCCAAGGGGTATATCGGTAAAGTGGTAGTTTGAGCTCTTTATGAATTTTGGATTTTAGTTTGGAGGGTTTTGAGGTGAGGATGAGTTGATAGATGTGTAGATCTGCTCGCCGCCTTTCCGTGGATATAAAGAACGTCAAAAACGGAGTTGAAACGAAGAAGTTATGTCCGTTTGAAGTTGGAGTAGTTCGTGTGAGTGATCGTTGACTTGTTGACCACGTTCATTTAAGGCTCACGGCATGAACATGAAGGGCTCACGACGTGAGGAGCATCTGATGCACTAAAATCCTAATTTTTGGGTATTTAAAGGTATGAGATGATTAGGGTTGCTCCTCCTCGGCGTCTTTCACTCCCAATACCTCTGGATACCCTAATCTCAGCCCCCATTGAAGTTCTTAGTCATTTTGGTGTTATTCAAGAGATTTAGGAGGCTTTGAAGCTCATTAATAAGAAAAAGATCATTGGTGGTGTATTGGTTAGCTTCTTGGCTTCATCATCAGCTAGTTGTGGAGCTTTTGGACCTTTGTAAGTCTTCAAGTTCATGCCCTTCCTTTCCTTGCTTGCTAGATCTAAGTTTCCATGCATTTTATAGCTTGTAATGTTGGTTAGCATGCATGGAGTCCATAAAGTTGGCAACTTTATGGATCATGGTGGTATCTTAAGCCTTATAAGTCTCAGATCTGGATTTTGGTCATGGTTTTAGACACCAAGTTTGAGTCTTGGAACTTTTTACTCTACTTTGATCCAAGTTGGTGTTTAAGTCATGTATTGGACATATATAAATAAAAAGCTTCGATTTTTATGGTCCTTGGGGTCAACGAAGACCCTATAAACTGTTCCATGTTAAGGCTTAATGGATTAAGAGCTTAATGCTCATTTTTGGTCAGATCTGGACTCACGACGTGAGGAATGAAGCCTCATGATGTGAGTACGTATTTGAGGAAGTTCCTGGACTGAAACCATGACCTCACGACGTGAGCGTGAAGGGCTCACAACGTGAGTGTGACATCCCCATTTTCACGGCCACAAAAGACCGATTTTGTTTATGCTTTACAAAAATCAGAGTTCTTCTTTTAGTAAAAATGTTGCGGAATTCGTTCCCAGAAAAAACACGATAAATATGTTATTAAAATATTTTCGAAGAAACGTATTTTATTCATTTTAAAACGTTTGGGATGTCATTGTCAATACAGGAACATAAGCATAAACCGAACTTACATTTATTTACACTAGTGATCTACATCTCTTTAATCTCTCAGTGTAATGTGACTTCATATCAACACATGTGATATAAATAAACTGAGTGGGTCAGGTTGGGAAACCTGGTGAGTACATAGGGTTTTCAACCCACAATAATATAATTATTATGTTTAAATAATCAAACAATCAACCCAATTACCCATCCCATTATCTTCTTTATTCTTAAGGGTCTACCCTAAGAATCAGCTATTTCTCATTCATTCATTCCTAAGGATCATCCTAAGGAAACAACATGAAGTCCATTGTTGCCAATGACACATTGGTCAAGCGCAGCTGCTAATCTTGTCGCTTAGGCGCAACTGCCAGAATTGGGACATTTTCTATGACACGCTTCTGCCGCTATTGACCTTTAAACGCTACTGTCATGATCATAAGGCTCCCTATTAGGCGCAGCTGCCTATACTGTCCTTAGAGCGCAGTTGCTAGGACGTTTACCGTAGATCTGAAACATCTACGGGTTGTGGCGCAGCTGCCAGTGCTCATCTATAGGGTACTAGGTCCACTGCTGCCAATGTATACCCATAGGGCACTAGGGCCATGCTACTAATGTTCCTCTATATCAACTTTTATTGCTCATTATTCATCTACCCATGTTTTACCCAACATATTTTGTAGATATAAAATACTTTATACAATTTACATCATTTAAAACATGTATAAAAATCTTTCATCAGCATACATAGCAAGTATTCAGACAATATGCACACATAGCACGTAATTTATATAAAATACTTCATATCTATGTGTACGCTGAAAGTAACTATGCACTCACCTGATAGGTGGTGACTCAATACTCGGACAACGCTTCGATACTCTCAAAACAATTTCCTTCGATAAAACCTAGTATCAACACCACTAAGGTTTAGTCTAACGATAACCACGACTAATTAATAGTATAGCTATTATTATTATTATATAAACATTAAATAACACTCAATATAACTCATAATAATAGCCCACACAATTATTTTAAGGTCCTAATAATGTTACTATAATTAATTAGAAGCTATATTAAAACTAGCGTAGGCGTAACTCAGTTACAGCGGGTTTTTCGCAAAACCGGGCTTCGCTGGAGCAGCGTTTCCTGAGCCGAAAGGCTCTTTTCTCGGAGCCTTCGGGAACTCCGGGGCTTCCGCCTCATGCTAGGGAGTTACCCTAGGCTTTGGGGGGTTAGGGAGGCTTAGAGAGAGAGTTTAGAGAGAGAAAGAAGGGTTTGAAGGTGTGAGAATGAATGGAACCCGGCACCTCTATTTATAGTGGAAAAACCTAATGGACTCACCGAGTTGGTGCATGTGGCAACCTTCTGGTGGTGCCACGTGTCCAACTCTGGTGGTGCCACATCACCCCCTATCGCGTATGAGCCTTCAAACTTAGAAAAATCATAACTTTCGCATACGAGCTCTGTTTTCGACGTTCTTTATATACACGCGTAGGTAAAATCAAGATCTACAACTTTTGTTTAGACTCCGTTGGCTAATTCTCGACCGATCTCAAATTTAACAGTAGGAGGAGTTTAGACTCTTAAATTCTAAAACAGACTAAGCCTTCCTTCATGTTCTAATGTGATATAATCATACTTTAACATGTAGCATTTCTAGCTACCAACGAGCGCGATACTTCTATTGATCGCTTTGATTTTAATCGTTTGGTTTAAGTCGGACGCTATATCAAAATTGGTTCTCTGAACCACGTAACCTACTCATCGTAGTCGGACTCAATGTGATATGACCACTAGGGTCGGGATAACAACAATCTTCTTAGTCATTACCGAAACAATGGTAACGACATACTTGAATAAAACGAAATCAATTACTGGTTTCTTGGTAACCTTGTGACTTTCCATGATCCAAGTGTGAGTCCTATGCTTCCGGTAGTATAGGCCTCTACTACCATCTACACCTACTCATACTCGTCCTAAGTATTTTCCCGTAGTTTCCCAAGTCACCATGTAGGAAATCACACAATCATTCAACACATCAGATAACAAAACAAAGGTTTTATTTTATTACTTGAAATGATTACATGGGTGTTCAAGTTCACCCTAGATTATGCCTCTAATAGGCTACATCATGAGACACTATCTATATGGATTCTTCATAACTCGATCTCTATTTATCCATCCTTACTCCTGATTCCTTGCATCGTCAGCTGCTTCGTCAAGGATCATTTGAAATGCTCTTGCCTTTGGTTTTGGCGGCACATTTGGCTTTGTAGCTCCTTCTCTCTTTGGGAAATCTTGCTTGAAGTGCCCTTCCTCGTTACATTCGTAACACACCCTTTTGTTGAATTTACACTCGTTGGCATAATGCCCATGCTTCCCACACTTGAAACATGTCACCTCCTCACCGCATTTTCCAGAGTGTTTCTTTTTGCACTTCTCGCACCATCTTTCTTAACTCCCTCCTCCTCTAAACTTCCTTGTACTGGACTTGCTTTTCTCATCGGGCTTCGCAGAGCCCTCAGACTTTCTCTTTTCGCCAACCTCGGTCTTGTTGGCGGCTCTTCCCTTGATCATCTCCTCAACCGACTTGGCAGCCCAGATAGCTGCCTCCAAGGTAGGTGCCTGAAGCACTGGCACCGCGTACTCCCATGGAAGTCCTTTTGCATACTTGTTAAATTTCGTCAGCTCATCCGGAACAAGACGTAAGGCGAACTCCATCTTCTCTGTGAAGTTATTGGTGTATTCACCAACAGACATGCTTCCTTTCTTCAAGGTAAGGAATTGGTTTTCTAGCTCGAGCAGATTTTGGGCTGTGCAGTACCTACATTTGAATTGCACCAAAAATTCTGCCCATGTTAGTTGCAGGGGCTCATTGGGGCTCAGAGTCTTCCCCAAGGTATTCCACCAACGTAAAACGCCTCCTTGAAACTGACGCACTGCAAATGTGGTCTGTTGTTTTCCCTTGCAACCGCACGTCATGAAAGCTAATTCCATCTCCGAGATCCAATCCATGACTCCAATCGGATCCTCCTTTCCAGTGAAAGTCGATGGCTTCCAAGTCAGAAATTCCTTGTACTTGCATCCATTCCTCTCGACTTCTTCATCGTGTTGTTTTGTCGAACTATTGGTGGGTTGACTTGACCAACAGTCCCACTGTAGTTCTCCTCCTTAGTCTGCCCTTCATTCAACTAGGGCCATTCGATCTGAATAGTCGCTTCCTCTCGATTTTGCTGGAGCAAACGTCTGGTTTCCTCCATTTGACGATCCAACATCACCTGGATCATTGCTTGCACTCCGGCCATCGTTATTGGCTCAGCAGCGGCTACCACAACTGGTATTTGCTCAATCACTGGTGGCTGGTTTCGGTTCCCATTTGCATTCACGTTTCCGCTACGGGTTCTTGCCATCTTGATCTATACACCGAATAAGGTGAATCTAGACCTTTACTTAGGATTGACGGTTACATCATCCTTATCACTCCGAAACGTTTATATGCTAGTTCTAATATCGTAGTTAAACGCTTAGAATCCTAAACACATAAGGTTTCCAGATCCGGTCGGCAACAGACCATAGATTCGAACAAATAACAGCATATCAGGCACAAGTATTTAGCACATAAAAGCATTTTAGGAACAATTCCTAAAATAATCTAGTGCTCACACCTCACAATCATCGCTTAGCATTCTAAGTTTAAGTCTAGAAATAAATCCATATTCCTAGTTCGCTTAAACTAATGCTCTGATACCAACTGTGACATCTCCATTTTCACGGCCACAAAAGACCGATTTTGTTTATGCTTTATAAAAATCAGAGTTTTTCTTTTAATAAAAATGTTGCGGAATTCATTCCCAGAAAAACACGATAAATACGTTATTAAAATATTTTCGAAGAAACGTATTTTATTCATTTTAAAACGTTTGGGATGTCATTGTCAATACAGGAACATAAGCATAAACAGAACTTACATTTATTTACACTAGTGATCTACATCTCTTTAATCTCTCAGTGTAATGTGATTTCATATCAACACCTGTGATATAAATAAACTGAGTGGGTCAGGTTGGGAACCTGATGAGTACATAGGGTTTTCAACCCACAATAATATAATTATTATGTTTAAATAATCAAACAATCAACCCAATTACCCAACCCCATTATCTTCTTTATTCTTAAGGGTCTACCCTATGAATCAACTATTTCTCATTCATTCATTCCTAAGGATCATCCTAAGGAAACAACATGAAGTCCATTGTTGCCAATGACACATTGGTCAAGCGCATCTGCTAATCTTGTCGCTTAGGCGCAACTGCCAGAATTGGGACATTTTCTATGAGGCGCTTCTGCCGGTATTGACCTTTAAACGCTACTGTCATGGTCATAAGGCTCCCTATTAGGCGCAACTGCCTATACTGTCCTTAGAGCGTAGTTGCTAGGACGTTTACCGTAGATCTGAAACATCTACGGGTTGTGGCGCAGCTGCCAGTGCTCATCTATAGGGTACTAGGTCCACTGCTGCCAATATATACCCATAGGGCACTAGGTCCATGCTACTAATGTTCCTCTATATCAACTTTTATTGCTCATTATTCATCTACCCATGTTTTACCCAACATATTTTGTAGATATAAAATACTTTATACAGTTTACATCATTTAAAACATGTATAAAAATCTTTCATCAGCATACACAACAAGTATTCAGACAATATGCACACATAGCACGTAATTTATATAAAATAATTCATATCTATGTGTACGCTGAAAGTAACTATGCACTCACCTGATAGGTGGTGACTCAACACTCGGACAGCGCTTCGATACTCTCAAAACAATTTCCTTCGATAAAACCTAGTATCAACACCACTAGGGTTTAGTCTAACGATAACTGCGACTAATTAATAGTATAGCTATTATTATTATTATATAACCGTTAAATAACACTCAATATAACTCATAATAATAGCCCACACAATTATTTTAAGGTCCTAATAATGTTACTATAATTAATTAGAAGCTATATTAAAACTAGCGTAGACGTAACTCACTTACAGCGGGTTTTTTGCAAAACCGGGCTTTGCTGGGGCAGCGTTTCCCGAGCCGAAAGGCTCTTTTCTCGAAGCCTTCGGGCACTCCGGGGATTCCGCCTCGTGCTAGGGAGTTACCCTAGGCTTTGGGGGGTTAGGGAGGCTTAGAGAGAGAGTTTAGAGAGAGAAAGAAGGGTTTGAAGGTGTGAGAATGAATGGAACCCGACACCTCTATTTATAGTGGGAAAACCTGATGGACTCGCCGAGTCTGAGTCATGACTCGCTGAGTTGGTGCATGTGGCAACCTTCTGGTGGTGCCACGTGTCCAATTCTGGTGGTGCCACGTCACCCCCTATCGCATATCAGCCTTCAAACTTAGAAAAATCATAACTTTTGCATACGAGCTCCGTTTTCGACGTTCTTTATATCCACGCGTAGGTAAAATCAAGATCTACAACTTTCGTTTAGACTCCGTCGGCTAATTCTCGACCGATCTTAAATTTAACAGTAGGAGGCGTTTAGACTATTAAATGACCGCGAAGAATTCATAACTCCTTCATACGGACTCCGTTTTCGTCTGTCTTTTTACCGTTGAGTTCCTATTAATGAGATATTAACCTCTCATTTAGGTCACTAAGCCAAAAACCGCTCGCTAAAATTCGAGTTTCGGGCTGTACACTGCTAAGCCGAATCTTAGAAAAATCATAACTTCCTCATACGAAGTCAGATTTGGGCGTTCTTTTTATCGACGCTCTTAGTTTAACATATTCTAAGAATTTCATTTAGATCACTAAGGCTAAAAAGTCCTCCATCGTAAATTCACTATTTACGCTTCCCGGTGCCGTGCCCATTTCGTCGCGAAACTTCGACGGGCCATAAATTCTTCGTTATAACTCAGATTTCGGCGTTCTTTATATGTACGGAAACCTTGTGACATATTCTACAACTTGGTTAAGATTATTTATTCTAAATAATCTTTTGTCGAAAAGTCATTTTCGACCCCCATTGCCTCTAAATTGACTAGCCCGGATCTGCGGGCGTTAGAGTGAGTAGCCCCTGTGTAAGTTTTGGACTCTTTGATTATGGGCTAGCTTGGTATTGGACTTGTCTTTTGGTTTGGGCTCATAATGGACTAAGTGTTAGGTGCATTTCATGCATTCATTTTTTATAGTTTTAGTTCATAAAAGTGCATTACATTTAGGTTTAGACTCATGCATTTTGTATAATTTCGGGATTTTTCATGATGCAATTCCATTCACACGCTTTTAGGATATTTCAGGGACTTATGAAGGTTGGATCTTGTTGGAGGAAGTTATCAAGAGTTGGAGACAAAGTTGTAGAAGTTTTGGAGCTTTGAAGAGAGAGAATGAAGAAATGAAGAATTTGGCTTCACAGGAGTTTACACGGCCGTGTAAATTTATGCCTTTGATTTACACGGGCCGTGTAAACGTATATGCAAGGACATTCTACTTCGAAGACCTGGAAGACTTAAGCATTCTACTTTTCTTGTTTACACGGCCGTGTAAATGGAACCCTTTGGTTTACACGGGCCGTGTAAACGTCTCGACAGTTTTAAAGTGGTTTTGTCTTCTTATAATTCAGACAATCAGTTTTTATGAAGGTTAGGTCGGCTTTTGGGAGGAGAAGAGACGATTTTCAGAGCTTTGGCAAGTAGATTAACACTTGGAAAACACTTTAATTTCTTTTTGTAAGTCAATTTGAAGTTTAAACTTGTTTGATTTGTAGTCCAACCTAGATATGTGTGGTTGATTTTATTATCATTTCCGAATCTGAATTCTTAAGTATGTGTTGTTAGACTGTAACTTGAATTTGACTTATGTTTAACATCTAGTAATCTTTGATTTGATCTTAATCATGTGTTTGATTAGTTCTCTTTTTCACTTGATCAATGAACTAGGGTTCTATTCAATCTAGTTAATCAAATCATGAAATTCGTATATGTTTTATTCAATCTAGTTGATCTTAATCATGTGTTTGATTAGTTCTCTTTTTCATTTGATGTTAGGAACACTCACTTACTTGGTTGTAATTAGATCAAAATTAGTGCAATCAAAGATTAAATGTTTATATTCCCAAGCTTAAGAGGAATGTTAAACATTGTTGGTAATTAATGCAAGAACATAATGTCATTTAATGATTTAATGCAAGAGCTTATTTGGGTTAAATCAATTAAATGAAATTTTATTTAAAAAGATTATTTTGAATAAAATACTTTTGCCAATTTGGATATTAGAGTTTATTTATATCCAACTTACCAACCTAGATTGAACATGAGTTATAATCATATTACATCTTTCAACATAATACATATATAAGAGTCAGAATCGGAAATGTACTTCTTCTACTGCGTTTGTTTTCAATCTTTCTTATTTATGAAGTTTAATTCAAGTTTAAATACAAACCCCATTTCAATATTACTTGTATTATGTGTGAAAATATGGCAAGATAAAAAGTCCCGTATCTCTGTGGACCGACCCTGCTTACTCTATACTTTCTTTAGTATTAGAAAAAGCAGTGATTTAAGTTATATTAATATTATTTTATCCCATCATTTGTTGGTTTGACACCCAAACAAATTGGCGCCGTTGCCGGGGATACGGTAGTACTAATTGTTTATGCCAAGATCTTTTCGCACAGGTACACCTTTACCAGTTGATTTGGAAATAGAGAAATCTGCTAAACAGAGAAGGAAGCAAGCCAGACTTTTAAAGAAACAACAACAATCCAGAGCTTCTTCATCAAATCCATCAACTACATCCTCTCCAACATCCAAAAGTATCACCCCACCATCTTCACCTAGTCCTACCATGGCAGACAACCATGGAGGACATCAAAATCCTCCACATCCACCACCTGAACAAACCTTTAGACAATGGGCTACTCAAGATGTCACCCAACAACCTTTGTGCATAAATTACCCTGCAGCAATCAACTTTGAACTCAAGTCTGGACTCATCCATTTGTTACCCTCATTCCGTGGTCTTGAGAATGAAGACCCACATAAATTCCTTAAGGAATTTCATGTTGTTTGTGTGGGTATGAAGCCACATGAAGTCACAGAAGATCAAATCAAGTTAAGGGCATTCCCCTTTGCTTTACAAGATTCAACCAAGGAGTGGTTGTATGACTTACCACCGGGGTCAGTCACAACATGGAATGAACTTGCAAGGATGTTTCTGGATAAATATTTTCCCAAAATGAGAGCTTCAGCTTTACGTAGAGAGATAATTGGCATTAAGCAACAAAAGAGAGAAGCCTTGCATACTTATTGGGAACGGTTCAAGAAATTGTGCTCAAGATGTCCACAACATGGGATTACAGAATATCAGTTGCTGCAGTATTTTTGTGAAGGAATGTCATCTTGGGATAGGAGATTACTCAATGCATCAAGTGGTGGATCTATAGCTGATAAGACTCCAACAGAAATTAGAGTTCTTATCAAAAACATGGCAGAAGAGTCCAAGCATACAGTTCAAGAAGAAGAATGGTACATAGATGCACCCTGAGGTGTAAAGGAGGTCCAGACTCCTCAAATTGAAGCTCAATTGTCCGAACTTACGAAAGTGGTTATGATGCTAGCCAAAGACAAAGGTGTGTAACCCACACCCCGTCCATGCGGTATTTGTACTCAAGTGGGGCATCCAACCGACATGTGTCCTCAACTTCAAGAGGAAGATTATGAAGAAGCAAAAGCCATGGGAGGTTTTCTTGGGTCTAGTCAAAGGGGATATGAGCAGCCACGAGGTGATCAAAGATGGAACAACAATCAAGGTTGGGGAGGAAATCAACAAGGGAACTATCAACCAAGTCAACCACATCAATACCAACAAAGACCGCCTTTTCCACCACAAAACTTTCAGCCAAGGCAACCACAACACCCTCCTAAACAAGCGGGTTCATCAAGTATGTATTTAGAGGACATAGTAAAAAGTTTGGCAACTAGTACACAAGCTTTCCAACAAGAGACAAGAGCAAGCATAAAGAACTTAGAGAAACAAGTTTCACATCTTGCTATTTTCGTAAGCAAACTAGAATCTCAAGGAAAGTTGCCTGCCCAAACTGAAGCAAACCCAAGGCACAATGTGTGTGCCATCACATTGAGAGGCGGGAAAAGCTATGATGGTCCAAAATTTTCGGTTGATCAAAAAGAAGATGAAATAGTGGTTGAAGAGGCAACCAAAGAAGAGAAGGAGGAAGAGAAAACAAGCGAAAGGAAGCCCTTCATCGCCGAGTCCAAAGTCACACCTGCTCCATTTCCCGAAAGATTAAAGAGCACGAAGAAAGAACGGGAGGAGAATGACATCATGCAAATGTTCAAGAGAGTTCAAATCAACATTCCACTCCTCGAGGTCATCAAGAAAGTACCTAGATACACAAGGTTCCTTAAGGATCTTTGTGTATCTAAAAAGAAATTAAAAGGAAATCAAGTCGTAGCGGTTGGGGAGCATGTATCCGCGGTTTTGCAAAAGAGGATGCCCCCAAAGTGCAAGGATCCCGGTGTCTTTACCGTACCTTGCAAGTTGGGAAATCTTTATGTACCTCGAGCTATGCTTGATCTAGGTGCATCTGTAAATGTCCTACCATATTGTTAAGCATGTCAAACCCAACAAATAAAGGGGTAAAATAACTCCTTAAACACTAGTACTTTGTACTAGAAATGTAATACAAGGTAAGTAGGGTCGATCCACAGAGACACGGAACAAATGTTTATACCTTTTTGCGGAAGGTACAATAATGGTCACATAAATGGGGGGTTGGTATGCAATGATTTAATCAAAAGAATAAAGCAATAAGTAAATGATCAATTAAATGAAACAAATTCAGGATTTGTGAGAACTCCAACTCTATGCAAGATAAATTAGCAATGTGATTCCATGGATGACAAGATATTTGTTTAATTCTATCTAAGTTGGTACTTGAAAGTGTTAACAAGCTCTAACACTTCCCATTCACCACAATAATTAGCCAAAACAAGCTCTTTGATTAATCCTAACCTTACCAATCTAATCTAAACAAGCTCTTAGAATTAGGTTGAAAGATTGCATTAAACTTTATGTGAATGTTCCCAACAATACTCAATACTCCTCATAAGCTCGGGAGCATAAGAATGTGTGAATAGATTTACACTAATTTCATTCAATAGAAATCAGATTAGTGCTTGTTACCTAGTCCAATTTACAAAACAATTACGGATTTTGCAATTAGATAACTTGAATGATCTAACCCTAATTCAAATGGCCAATAAGAATCACAATTAAAATCAAACATTCGATTGAGACAAAAATCAAATTCACTAGATAGAAAATTGAAAGCAAACATCAAGTCATATGATTGAAATCACATCCAAATGTCAAGACATAACGTTGGAGAATTTAGGGTTCTAGCCACTCATGGCTAGAACAAGATCACAAATCTAGAAAATGAAATTAAAGTTCTTACAAAATGAAATCAAATGTTCCCAAGTGTTAATCAACTTCAAAATCCTCAAGAAATTTGCCTTCTCTACTCCAAAAGTCGACCCCCAAAGTAAAAAGTCGGTTCCCCCCTTTAAAAATGGTGAAAAACTGCTTTAAAACCCGCATTTACGTTTACACGGCCCGCGTAACTTAACACTGTCATTTACACGGCCCGCGTAAACGCAAAAATATACTGTGCAGAAATCTACGTTTACACGGCCCGCGTAAACGCAAGGCTTCCATTTACACGGCCGTGTAAACGTCTGTAAAGCCAAATTTCTCATTTCTTTGATATCTTGCTCCTCGGTGCTCCGTAAGTCCTGAAATTTTGTCCGCAAATTTTATTTACCTCCTCCAACAATATCCTTCCTCCAAAAGTCCCTAAAATATCACAAAAGTGTTTGAATGAAATTGCCTCATGAAAAATCCCGAAAAACATGCAAAATGCATGAGTTTAAGCCTATATGCAATGTACTTTTATGAATTAAAACTACAAAATGGGTACATGAAATGCACCTAACACATATTCTCTTTTCAAATCAATTGGTGTAGGAACATTGAGCAAAACCGGTGTGATCATCCAACTTGCTGATCGGTCTTTGGTACACCCAAAGGGAGTATTAGAGGACGTGTTAGTGCAAGTCGATGAATTTGTCTTCCCGGCTGATTTTTATGTCTTAGATATGGGAGACGATGACTCTCCAAGTTCAAGTTCCATTCTTTTGGGTAGACCTTTTCTTAAAACTTCTAAAACAAAAATCGATGTCTACAATGGAACCTTGAGTATGGAATTTGATGGTGAAGTTATCAACTTCAATGTGCATGAAGCACAAAAGACTCCTTTTGATGTTCAATCTGTTAATTTTGTCAATTTGATCCATCCCTCAACAAAAAAGGGTTTGAACTTGTCTAACAATGAATTTCTGGAGTTAGTTTTGTCACGAAAACTAGACAGGGACAAAGCCAAAGAGCTTGCAAAGAAGTTTGATATGGATAATGAAGTGTTGGAGATTTTAGAGTTTATTGATGACAAGAAGCATGTGAGGAGTGATGATATGTTAGAGAGGCCCACGTATCGAGACTGAAGCACAAATAGTTGGGGTCCAAGTCGAGCCAACGACATTAAAAAGGGGCGGCTAACCGGGAGGCAACCCGGGGGTATTTTTGTCATTTAGTATATTTTCATTGTATTTTCTTTGTTTTCAAACTTCCAAGTTGTTTTTCATGCTAAAAAAGGGTTAAAAATCATTTTTCGGGCAGTAGAGGTTTAGCGGGTTGCAATTTCAAAAAGTGAAAAAAATCAAGTTTTTTGGCTTTCTCAGAAGTTTTCACGGCCGTGTAAACTTATGCCTTGCATTTACACGGGCCGTGTAAACGATTGAACACGGTTTTTATGATTCAGGGATTTACACGGCCGTGTAAACCCTCCCCTTTGATTTACACGGGCCGTGTAAACGCAAAAACAGGGCTGAACGATTTTAAGGTCAAATCTCGATTTTTCTAACTCATTCTTCACTCAATACCTGCGATTCCCTCTCTCCCTACTGCCCCCTTCGAAAAAACCCTTCCAAATACTCAATCTTCCTCAATTTTGCATCAAAAAAATCAAGCTCCAAGGTATGAAATTCCTCCCTTTTCTTCATCTTCTTTATCTTCCACATCTATATCCTTCTCCCATGGCCGATTTTGGGTTTTTTTTAACAAAACCCTAGAATTTTTTAACTTCAAATCTCAACCTAATGTTTCAAATTTCTTGTAGGATAAGCTTGGGGATAGCTTGGGGAAGCATTGGATATCATCTTATCACCATTATCAAGCACAAATTGGTATAATTGTTCCAAACTCTTACTTTGTGCATTTAGATAGAACACATTCTTTTTTTTGGTGAAACTTGCTAGTTCTTGTGCTTCAATTGTCTTAATTGTGTGCAATATTTTGTTGATTTATTTGGGTTATGGCTTCCCGGGGTAAAAGACATAGAGTTGGCACTTCACATGATGAACAAGACCCACATGCCATAGACAACCCCTATGAATTTGGTCTTATTTTTGAGAACAATCGACAGGAAATCTTGTATGCAAATCTTGTTACAAGAACAATGGGTGCTCAAAAATTTGTGGACATCCAGGCCCTCAAAGATTTACACATATACAAGGGTGTTCACAAGCTTTTTAAAAACATAGGATGGGAGGGTCTTTTGAATCTTAATGCAGTTAGTTACCAAACACCGATGTTGGAACTTTTGTCTTCCATTTCCTTTGACTATCAAACCCATCTCCTAACTTTCCGTCTGCTCAACCAAACGCATCAATTTCATGCTGATATCCTTTGTGATATGATTGGTGCTCCTAAAGCAAGAAGGGATATATACACAGCTAAGGGTAGAAAAAATGTTGTTTTTGAGCAAGACTGTGCAAATTTTTGGAGAAACATCTCTTATGAGTATGAGTATCAATCAGGCACTGCCAAAGCTTCTAGCATTATCCATCTGGTCTTGAAAGTAGCTCACCGGATCATTGCTTCTCTCTTATTCCCTCAAGAAGAGATTAGCAAGGCTAATAAAAAAGAGCTAGAAGTCTTGTGGTGTATGATTAACAAGCCTGCAAAAGTCCCTCATTTTGGTTGTTGGGTTATTCAAAAAATGCTCAGAAGTGCTACGAGCAATGGTGGACAGCTACATTGTGGAGGCATGGTTTCTATTATTACAGAGCATCTTGGCCTCCATCTACCTAATAACCCAACAAACATCATCATGGGACGTACTCGTCTATCAATTGATGTTATGGAAACAATGCATCTCTTCCACCGCCTTCCCACTGGGGATATTCATTGGACAGTAGATGGGAAAGAGTATCTACGTATAGACAACCGAAATAAGAAGATACTCAATTTAGCCAATGATATTCCATCAACTAATTGGAAACTCAGATCCAACTTAGGTGTTACAGTAGATCATAGTCCTCCATCCTCTCCTCCTCCTGCTCCTCCTGCTCCTACTGCTGGTGCTTCTAGTTCCTCTCGCCTTATTCCTTTTTCTGAACATAATCTTTATATGGGCGAGTTTGCGCGTTTGAATCATCGTTACACCAGTCTACAACAGGAAGTTGAGGACATTTATACGGGTGTCGTTGAAATCACTTCTGATTTTCAGGACTGACGTAACTTACAGGAAGAGCATTGGGCCCAACAAGAGTTGCGGTGGGCTGAGCAAGATCAAAGATGGGCTACTCAAGAGCAGCACAACCGCAACATTCACCATCTGCTGAGTGATATCCATAGAGTTCTTGTGCTCCCCACACAGTTGCAGCAGCCATCAACATCCCAACCCCAATGGCCTCCCTACTATCCTACAGATTACCCTTCACAGTTCCCTCAATATCCTCCGCCCGGTCCTCAATAGGATGGCTACGCCTCTCTCCAAGCATCGAGGACGATGCTATACTTTAAGCTTGGGGAGGGGTATCCATCCATGCATTATCCCGTTGCATGTAGGTTGCATGTAGTTTTGTACATATTGCATTAATTTTCATTTCATTTTCGTTTTCATTTTTTTCTGCATGGAAAATTTTTCAAAAAAAAAAAAAAAAAAAAAGATCCAATCCCAAGCAACCGAATCTTTTCAAAACAGTTGAGCAGGTAAATGAGTCATGTGCCTTGAAATTGGCTTGCTTTTCGTATTGAAAAAAATCTAAAAGCAAGTTAACCACACACGAGCACATCTCCCGAAGCTTCTTGTGCAAAACAGAAAATGAGAAGATTGTCAACACTGAAGCATAACAGCAGGTATGAGTTAATTCTTTGGGACGTATGACCGGTCTTATGAGTAGTAATGCTCAATTTAACTTAAAATGTCAAATTCAAAAGTTCATAAAAAGAATGCAAAATCTCAATGTCCCGCCTTCCAGCGCTCTTAAAAGTCCTTTCTACTTATTCCCTTTTATATATACCCTGCTTGAGGACATAGCTTTCAACTATACTTACAGGTTTTTGCATGTTAACATTTAGTCCCCCGAAAAATGTCTTAGAAGTCCTCACGGTAATAGACCGTGAGATGTCCCACAATAGAAAAGTCAAGGACGGAAATATAAGGAAATTGGCCAAATAAATAAATTAATAAGAGTGTTATGTGTTAACTTAGTTATTTGTATATGTGTTATATATATAAATAAATAAATAAAAAAAACTATTATTAAGTTAATCTGTGACCTTTGGGATTCGAACAAGTAAACTCTGAGGGGTGTTCTACACCTAATCACCTAAAGCTAAATTGTTTGGGATTGATTGGGTTGAAAGTTCGTTACACGGGTTCCATAGAAAGTCATGAACTTAGTAATAGCAAATAAAGCTAATCTGTGGCCTTTGAGGTTCGGGCAAGTAAACCCGAGGGATCTCTTTAAATCTAGCACACTAAGGTCATTTGATTTGGATGTGTTGGTTGAAAGCCTGTTACACGGATTTCAAAGAAAGTCATGAGCTTTATTTGTAAAAAAAAATGTAATTAGAAAGTTTGTACATAGTTGTGTTTATAGTTTAATTAGATGTTGTGTTTAGGAAAAATACTTGGCTGTCAAAAGATTCCCTTGGACTTGGATTTGAATTTATGACATTGGACTGAATGTTAATTACTTCGACTGGTGTAAGTGGTTTGAAGTTTGTAACCAATCTAGATAAATATTAGGGAATTTTTAGAAAAGATTTTTCAGAAAAAGATTGTTGTTGACCAACAAATAGCTGGAATCGAACATTGTTATATTTTATGAAACAAAGATGGTTGAGCATGTTTTGTCACATATAATTTCACGAGAGTAAGACCATAGTTTGTTCCAAGAATTGACTTGATAATATTGAAAAGGAATAAGTGTTGTGATCTTTAATTCTGTTGAGTTGTACTAGGGAGTAGCCAAAGTCTTGTTTCTATTATCATTTAATATTTTGAGACTAAAGCAAAGTTAACTCGAGGCATGATAGGTACATTCTCAACTATGGTACAAAACAGGGTAATTGGGTTGGATCTTTTCATGTTTGTTTTGATTTCATGCATTAAGTTATAGATAGTTTTAACTTTAATTTTCTTTTCTTCTATTATATTTTCTTTCTTTTTTTCTTTTCTAGTTTAAATCTTCTTGTTCTTTCTTGAGGACAAGAAAGGTTTAAGGTTGGGGAGATTTGTTAGGTGCATTTCATGCATTCATTTTTTATAGTTTTAGTTCATAAAAGTGCATTACATTTAGGTTTAGACTCATGCATTTTGTATAATTTCGGGATTTTTCATGATGCAATTCCATTCACACGCTTTTAGGATATTTCAGGGACTTATGAAGGTTGGATCTTGTTGGAGGAAGTTATCAAGAGTTGGAGACAAAGTTGTAGAAGTTTTGGAGCTTTGAAGAGAGAGAATGAAGAAATGAAGAATTTGGCTTCACAGGAGTTTACACGGTCGTGTAAATTTATGCCTTTGATTTACACTGGCCGTGTAAACGTGTATGCAAGGACATTCTACTTCGAAGACCTGGAAGACTTAAGCATTCTACTTTTCTTGTTTACACGGCCGTGTAAATGGAACCCTTTGGTTTACACGGGCCGTGTAAACGTCTCGGCAGTTTTAAAGTGGTTTTGTCTTCTTATAATTCAGACAATCAGTTTTTATGAAGGTTAGGTCGGATTTTGGGAGGAGAAGAGACGATTTTCAGAGCTTTGGCAAGTAGATTAACACTTGGAAAACACTTTAATTTCTTTTTGTAAGTCAATTTGAAGTTTAAACTTGTTTGATTTGTAGTCCAACCTAGATATGTGTGGTTGATTTTATTATCATTTCCGAATCTGAATTCTTAAGTATGTGTTGTTAGACTGTAACTTGAATTTGACTTATGTTTAACATCTAGTAATCTTTGATTTGATCTTAATCATGTGTTTGGTTAGTTCTCTTTTTCACTTGATCAATGAACTAGGGTTCTATTCAATCTAGTTAATCAAATCATGAAATTCGTATATGTTTTATGATTTGATGTTAGTAACACTCACTTACTTGGTTGTAATTAGATCAAAATTAGTGCAATCAAAGATTAAATGTTTATATTCCCAAGCTTAAGAGGAATGTTAAACATTGTTGGTAATTAATGCAAGAACATAATGTCATTTAATGATTTAATGCAAGAGCTTATTTGGGTTAAATCAATTAAATGAAATGTTATTTAAAGAGCTTATTTTGAATAAAATACTTTTGCCAATTTGGATATTAGAGTTTATTAATATCCAACTTACCAACCTAGATTGAACATGAGTTATAATCATATTACATCTTTCAACATAATACATATATAAGAGTCAGAATCGGAAATGTACTTCTTCTACTGCGTTTGTTTTCAATCTTTCTTATTTATGAAGTTTAATTCAAGTTTAAATACAAACCCCCATTTCAATATTACTTGTATTATGTGTGAAAATATGGCAAGATAAAAAGTCCCGTATCTCTGTGGACCGACCCTGCTTACTCTATACTATCTTTAGTATTAGAAAAAGCAGTGATTTAAGTTATATTAATATTAATTTATCCCATCATTTGTTGGTTTGACACCCAAACACTAAGGATATTAGAGTAATGGACTTCTGGTTGGGCTTGCCCTAATGGGCCTTGGATGATGTATTGGGCCTTAGTGTGCTCAATGTAGTTAGGCCTTGATTGGGCCCAATGGGCTTGGAACTTGGGCTATCAGAAAATCATTGGTTCAGAAAAGTAATTAGCCTTTGGGGAAAAGGCCCATGAAAGGGTTTGGGCCCAATTTGGAAAATTGGGCCATTGATGGATATTTATGATTTTAATAGTTTTGGACCTTGGTTGTGAATCTTGTTGGGCCAGGGGTGAAACGGTCATTTCACCCCAAGTAAGGACTATTGGGTTTTGACTTAGTGTTATTTCAGTACTGATAGCTTGGGAAGCCGAGAGATCAGCAGTTCGGGGATCTGCCAGCTAGAAGCGAGAGGTTATTCACATGATTCTACAGTCAGCTCGTGAGGTGAGTTTTCTCCAATAGGAACGGGTCAAAGGCACCAATGTCGGCCCGTTTATGTATGTTAGTGTATACTGGATGTAGATTCGATGTCGGGTTTAGTCTGATGTAGTTATATGTTTCGGATTTCGGTCCTATGTCGGGCGAGGCCCGAGGAAGGTTTACATGTATGTTTCCGAACTACGGTTCGATGTCGGGTGGTACCCGAGAAGGAATGCATGTTTAGTTATACTTGATGTCTTTGTGATACATGTATATGCCTGGTAGAGAGGTGAGTGTGGGCGGGGGATCGTATCTCATCACTAGCTGAGTGTGGACGGCGTTCCATATCTCATTATTAGCAGAGTAGGGGCGGGGCCCAAGAGAGGTGAGGCCTTGAGACTAGCAATTATAATGTAGTAATTGTATGTTATGTACTAGCATGATTATATGTTATTATTTGTATGCATGTAGCGGGTATGGCCCAGAGACACGTGGGGCCTAGTAGAAACAGATATGTATACCGAGCGGGGCTCGATGCTAGGCGGGGCATGATGTCGCATTCGTCCGATGTCGGGTGGGGCCCGAGGTAGCGGGCTAGGCCCAATGTTTGCAGTATGTGATTATATGTATGGTACGTGGTAGTTTGGGAAAACTCATTAAGCTTCGTGTTTATAGTTTTCAATTTTGGTTTCAGGTACTTCCACTAGCAAGGGGAAGGGCTCGGGATGACTGCATGGCACACACCATAGTTTCCATCCTAGGATGTTTTAGACTCTAATATTTGACGCATAGTTTTGATACGGTATTTTGATATTATGTTTGAGATACATGACTTATGATTTTATTATGCTGTTTGATGAATTATGGGTTTTTCTTAAATGATTTTAAACGAAATTTTTGGACTATATTTTAGGGATGTTAGAATTCCCAATCTTAGTTAATTTAGGAAAAATGTGAAAATGATGCTATTCCATGAAATTGCATTTTGCACCTTGCCAAGTCGTTAGTGGAGCGTGTGTGGTTAACCGACACATTAACTTGGACTAGTAAGGGTGGCAAAGGGTAGCTTGATGTTTGTCATGGATCAATGGAGCGTGTTGATTAGGTGATAAATGACATCGAGTGTACCAAGCACATTTGCATGGTTATTCACACCTTGTTTGAAATCCTCGGTATCTCAGTCACAAACTTGAAGGACATAATCGATATTTAAACATGCCATTGAAAACTTCAATGAATATCAAAAGAATCTAGGAATTTCAATTCATTTAAAACTTAATATTCAATTTTGTTTTTCATGGTGGAAATTGGTAAATCGTCATTTACCTACCTTCAAATATTTTGTAATTGGATTACGACATCCCTCTTCTGAATTATAAAATATTGTGTTGGGTCCTAGCCCTAATATTTCATTTGGGTGTTATATTAAGGATTCTTATCTAATCTAAACTTTGTCTTTCTTTTCAGATGTCTTCCAACACCGCTTCTGGATCAGACCCTTCTGGCTCTTTCTCCCTCATGAACTTGTGTGGGAGGGTCATCTTTGATATTTAGAATTTCAATGATTGGATTTAGAACATTATGATGGTCACTCATTACGAGGACAAGGAATATGTCCTCGATAAAGAGCTTAAGGAGATTGATGAAGCAATTGCTACTCCTGAAGAAGTTACTGAATATATGACTCATGAGAAGGACGCCACAAAGGTGCCATGTATCATGCTAGCCACTATGACAACTGAACTTCAAAAGTCCTATGAGGATTACTACCCTTTCGAGATGCACCAAGACTTGATGGAAAGGTACCATCAAAGTGCTCAACAAGAAATGTATGAAATCATTGCCTCTATGATTACCACAAAAATGAAGGATGGAGAGTCCATCACGACCCACTTGCAAAAGATGCAAAGGTTTGTGGACCGCTTGCTGAAGTTGAATGTCAACTTCGATGAAGAGTTGGCCATTGATATTATCCTAAACTATTTTGCCTCCTTTTTATGATCAGTTTCATAAGACTTATCATATGAACAAGGAGGAGGTAACTCTAAGCAAGCTTTAAGGCCTACTCAGAACTGCTGAGAGTAGTTTGAAAGGTAAATCTATTGTTCCTACTCCTACTGTTGCTACCCCTATTCTGGAAATTGAACATGTGAAAGGGAAGAAGAGGAAGGATCCTGCTAAAATCCACAAGGGAAAGTCCCATGATGGATCCTCTTCTAGTGGAACTGATAATGTCTATTTTATGCATATATTTATGATGTTTTCTTATTATTTTATACTATGTTTTTATGTTATTTAGAACTAAAAGATACTTAATATGCTTTGAAATATTCAATTACAGTAAAAATGGGAGCTGGAATGCAAAAGGAAGAGAATGGAGCTGAAAAGATGCAAAAAGGATATTGTTGGCAGATTGACCCCTCTTCAGTGTTTTGGGTATATCTGATGACTCATAAGTCCAATTGACAAGATTCAAAATGTTATGAAAACTATACAAAATTTACTACGACTTATGCGAGAGGGACTTTTGGCTAATTCGACACTTATCTTATCCAAAATCGTCCTTGAAGATGAAGCATAAAAACCTGGATGGAAATTCCCTCTAAGTTACTTATTCCCCAAGTACCATTTATCTTATTTTTATTTATTTAATCCCTAAGCCACCATTAGTTTCTTTATTCCAATCCAACTCTAATATTCCATATAAATTCCATCTCCATCAACTATAAATACCCCTATCATTCCACCATTTTCATAATCTATGATATTCCACTTCGACTTGTGCAACAAGAAAACTTCATAGTTGTCGTTTTGAGGGTCTAAAAGGCGGTCGGAAGGCCGTTAAGCTGATAGGAGCGAAGATCTAAGGGATTAGAGAGTGTATTCATGTCGGTAATCATGTGGTTTGTTAACGTGACCATGCTTAGCATTCCACTGTGATACTATTATGTGTTTACTTTCTGATTTAGGTGTAAAAACCTTTTACTTTGTGTTTATGATTAAATAAAACCTTGATTATTGGATTAATTGCTAGATTAGATTGTTTGTTTATGTTTAATTTATCTTTTCAGGCTTGTTAAAAAATACTTACGTGTTGATAATTATTTGCTGTTAATTCAAGTAAATTGAGTTGTATGAACATCTGTTTGATTGCTTGTCTCTTATGATTTTGATGACCATCAAGATTATATGTCTAGGAATAACGAATGTGAAACTAGGATTAACTCGGAAATAAGTAAGTTAATGTGTGAGCCTTGTGTGATAAACCATCAACAAGAGGTTAATTGAATTAGTAATTTGATTAACTATTGTTACAAGTCTTGCTTGATATGAACTGAACACTAGGAAGCATGTTAGTTTAATCAACTGATAACTATTTGAATTGACTTGGTTGCTAAAGGATTAGTATTAGTGAACGCGAATCTAATCATTTTAGGAATCGGTGAACATGAATAAATGAATTTGTGTATGCAAATGTCTATGCTTTTAAGGTGTAATTTATCTAAACCAAAGTAACTGAAGAGATTTGTTTCCTTGTTAGTTTATCAAGATTTGTTAATTAATTGTTCGTCTGAGATTTAATAAACCATTTCTTTAGTGCTTTTGTGTGTTTTGTGTAACCTATAATCAAATATTTTAAATTAATTCACTACCATTCCTCTTATGTTCGACACCCTTGCTTATCAAAACTATACTATACTCGATCGAGTTCACTGCCTGTAAGGTGTGGTTTAGATGCGATAAATTAGGAATTATAAATAAAAAACCAGTGCACGAAAAATTCACATCAGGAACCAAAGGTGGTTCTGCTACTCCCTCTACTCATCCATAAGAAGCATAGTGTTTCTATTGTCATGATAAAGGGCACTGTAAGCGAAGCTGCCCCAAATACTTGAAGGATCTCAAGGATGGTAAGATAAAGCCCACCCATGCAAATATTTACACTATTCTCTCTAATAACTCATCACATGCTAATTCTTGGTTCCTTGATACAGGTTGTGGTTTTCACATTTTTTCTGATTTGTAGGAACTAAAAAGAAGTAGGGATGTAGAGCACGGGAAGATAAACTTAATCATTGGGAATAGAAAAGTGTCGCATGTCACCAAGATTGGAGTTTATTAGTTATTGCTTAGTAGTGGGTTAGAATTAGATTTGAATAATTGTTGCTACTCGTCCGATATGGAAAGAAACATTATTTCCTTTCATGATTTGTATAAACAAGGTTTTAGATTTTTATTTAATAATGAAATTGGTTCTATTAATGCTTTTTATATAATGGTATATTTTATTTTAAAGCATTGCCTTGTAATGGTATATATGAAGTTGTGATGGTTGTAGACAACTTAGGAGATAATGTATTGCACATCCATTCGTCAAATGGTTTGGACAATGCATCCTTGTGGCATTGTCGTCTTGGACATGTCAACAAGAAGAGCATAGACCAACTCCAAATGGATGGAGTCTTGGAGTCATTCGACTTAAAGTCAGATGACACTTGCGAATATCGTTTGCTTGGAAAGATAACCTAGTCACCTTTCATTGGTACTTGTAAAAGGGGTAAGGGTCTGTTGGATCTCATACAAATCGATGTGTATGGACCCTTCAGATCTGCCACAAGGGATGATAACCGCTTCTATGTGACTTTTATTGATGATTACAACAGATATGGCTATATCTACTTAATCAAGCATAAGTCAGAAACCTTTTAAAAGTTCAAAGAGTTTAAATAAGAAGTGGAGAATCAGCTAGGCAAGAAGATAAAGATGCTCTGATACGATCGAGGTGGTGAGTATCTTAGTATCGAGTTCCACAACTATCTTAAGGGATGTGGAATTGTTTTACAATTGACGCCACCTAGGACACCACAACTTAATGGTGTGGCTAAGAGGCGCAATAGAACCTTGTTGGACATGGTTCGTTCCATGATGACTTGAACTTCGTTACCTATCTCTTTATGAGGGTATGCCTTAGAGACTGCCGTCCATATCCTTAATCTAGTCCCAACTAAGAAGGTTACTAAAACACATCACAAGATATGGATAAGGAAGGTTCCCTCGTTAGCACATACCAACGTTTGGGGTTGCAAGGCTTTCGTAAGACGAAAGACTCATAAGAAGCTCGAACATCATTGTGAGCGGTGTATTTTCATCGGCTACCCACAAAAGTCCTTTGGATATCTCTTCTATAGACTGAGTGACAATGTTGTCTTCGTTGAGAAGAGAGGGGTTTTCTACGAAAGAGAACTCATATGCCAAGAGGACAGTGGGAGGCAAAATGACCTTGAAGAGCTTCAAGAGTTATGTGATGAAGGAACCTCAACCACTATCGCTCAACCAGAGGAGGAAACTCCTGTTGAACCAGTCAACGAGTCTGTACCTCTGAGACGTTCCAGTAGAGTTAGTGTTCCACCTGTGTTATATGGTTTTCATATAACAACTAAAGGTGATACGTTTATCAGTGATAGTAAATTGATAAATTTGGATGAACCTAATAACTACAAGGAAGCCTCGGCAGGCCGTGAGTCTGCAAAATGGAAAGAGGATATGGTCAGTGATATACAGTCCATGTATGACAATCAAGTTTGGAACTTGGTTGACAATGTACCAGGTCGTAAGACGGTCGGATGCAAATGGATCTTCAAGAAGAACACCAACATGGATGGAAAAGAACACACATATAAGGCACGGCCAGTTGTAAAGGGGTTTACTCAAACTCATGGAGCTTGCTATGAAGAGGCCTTCTCACCAGTAGAAAAAATTAAATCTATAAGGGTTATGCTAGCCATAACTACATTTCATGATTATGAAATATGGAAAATGGATGTCAAAACCACTTTCCTTAATGGGAAGTTGGCTGAAGATGTTTACATGAGTCAGCCAGAGGGTTTTGTCAATCCAAAGTACCCTAATAGAGTGTGTAAGCTTGAAAAATCCATTTATGGATTGAAACAAGCATCTCGCATATGGAATCTTTGTTTCAATGAGAAAGTCAAAGAGTTTGGATTTCCGAGAAGTGAGGATGAGTGTTGTGTATATGTCAAATCTAGTGGGAGTATAGTTAGCTTTTTGGTGTTGTATGTGGATGATATACTTCTCATAGGAGATGACATTCCAACCTTACAGGAGGTTAAGTCCTGGCTTAGGAAGTGTTTTGCTATGAAGGACATCGGGGAAGCTGCTTATATTCTAGGGATAAGGATATTGAGAAACATGAGTAAAAGACTAATAGGACTTAGTCAAAGTACCTACTTCGACAAGGTGTTGAAGCATTTCAGCATAGAGAATTCCAAGAAAGGTGACTTACCTATCCAAAGCAATACCAAACTGAGTAAGACTTAGAGTCCGAGTACAAAGGCTAAGATAACAGAGATGAGTCAAGTACCATATGCTTCCGCAGTTGGCTCGATCATGTATGCTATGACTTGTACTTGCCCTGATGTGGCCTTTTCTTTGAGCATGATTAGCAGATATCAAGGGAATCCTGGTAAAGCTCACTGGACTATGGTAAAGAACATTCTTAAGTACCTGCAAAGGACTAAGCACTGGGTCCTTACCCTTAGTGGGAGTGATGACTTAAGAGTGATAGGGTATAGTGACGCCAACTTTCAGACTGATAGAGATAATTTCCGCTCTCAGTCGAGCTGGGTATTTACCCTAAATGGAGGAGCAATAACTTGGAAAAGTTCCAAACATGAGACTGTAGTTGATTTAACATGCAAATCAAAATATATAGCATCAAGCGAAGCATCGAAGAAGCTGATATGGCTGAAGAACTTCATCGAAGACCTTGGAGTTGTACCAGCTGTAAGGGATCCTATGGAGATTTTATGTAACAGAGAGAGTGCGTTCGCCTTAACTAAGGAACCAAGGGATCATGGCAGATCCAAGCACATCCACAGAAAATATCACTTCATTAGACATCGGATAGAAGAATGACTCGTCGTAGTAAAGTAGGTATCATTAGAGGAGAACCCACCAGATCCCCTTACGAAGGGACTGGGTAGGGTTAAACACTTGCAGCATGCGAGGAGCATTGGGCTGAAGGACAATATCAGTTTTAATGATTAGATAGCTGTTTAGAAACTTGTAATAGATAAAATATAATTGACATTTGATGATTAAATAAAAGGAGTTTTATTTATGAGTAAAGTTACTATCTTGTGTCAATTGTTTACTATTGTTTCATTTTGCATATTTAGACTTCTAGAATAATAAAATTATTCAAACTATCCACAGTCAATCATACTTTGGAAGTAGGTATTGAGGGAAGACTATCATGAATTTGGATTGTAGATTGTCTAAAGTGTTTAGACATAGCAAAAGTTTGCTACAATATTCATGAGTGCTCCTGAAATAAGATTTAGGTATTAGATTAAACCCACGCTCACATGAATCACTTCATGGAATTGATCACGAGTGATTGTGAGACGATAATATCATATTGTCTTCAAACTAAGATGTATGAGTTATTGACTATGAGTTGGTTGTACATTAATAGTGCGAATACGCATCAGTAACTTGATGTTATAAAATGTGCTATTGTGTATGATTTAAAGAGTAGTTAGTACAAGCATATAAGTCGAAGTTTATCTGTTAATTTTATCCTTGGTTGATTAAAAGCGATATCTTGGGCTGCTCGATGATTTTGTTTTGACTTATGTGTCGGGCTCGGTCAGGACTCAATTGATGTGTTCAATTAAGTTCTATGTGAAACAAGTCAGGAAACAAACTGCTGGACAATAAGTATGACTATGTTCCATGTATTTTTTTGCATGATATCTTGAAGAACAGAGGATTATATAATCCTTTATCTAAATGGCATGTCAGAGTTCGACAACGGATTTTAAGAGCTACGATTGCTAGTCGATTTTTTTTAAGTCGTACTTACAATTATAGTTATTAGACTTATCCAAGTGGGAGACTGTTGGATTAGGTGTCTAAGCCCACAACTATAATTGATATGTACTTGACCCAAGAGTAGCAGGGTCCATTTGGGTTGCATTCACCAGAACAATCTGATAGGATGGATATTTGAGAAAGAGGTTATTTATGATTTACTAATATATTATATGTATAATATATTAATTCAAAAATCATATTATTTAATTAGTATTGATCAAAAATTAATTTGGAATTAATTTAGTGATGAAAAGAGACTAATTAAATTAACGGGGATTGATTATGTAAATTAGTGATACATATGGTTTCGGCTATTGATCCATGATGGGCTAAGTTTATGTGAGAGTCCATGAAGAGTTAGTCCATATGAGTTATGGATCATAAGCCTAATTGTAAAAATTAGGATACATATGACTCTTGGAATTCTAACACTATATATGTAACCCCTTAGACCCCAAAATCGGATGCACAAATAATATAGCAAGAGTATAGCCGATTTTAGGGTGCTCCTAACCTCTCTCTCAAGTCCTCCAATTGTTGGTTGTGTTTTGTGAAGCATTTGAGGCATCGCATTTGAGGTCCTAAGCTCTTAAAGGCCAAGTAATGCAAGCTACATAAATAGGTAATCATCTAACTAGTTTTTATGATTCATATATCAAGTTGTATGCTAGATAGGCTTCATGCTTTGGAAAAATAAATTTTGCATGTATAACTAGAGAAAACTTAGATCCAAAACATTAGGGTTGTATGTGCACCATAGGGATGTTATAGTGCTCAAAACCCATCATAAGGATCTAGCCGGGATTGTATGTTAGGAGAGATGACTTTGTATGCCTACTGTATGAGCCTCTAGAACGGCATGCTAGTATGGATTATAGTTGATATGATAGGATATCCTGTTAAGGTTTTTGAGCATTCTAACACTCCTAAGGTGTACATACAACCCTAAATACCTTGGATCTATGTTTTCTCTATTATACATGCAAACTTTCAACTTTCCAAGGTATTACCCTAACTAGCATAAAAAACTTTGATACTTGTGTAATAAAACTAGTTAGATAACATACCTTTTGTTGTAGCTTGTTTCTTGGAGGTTTAAGAGCCTAGCACCAGTAATGTGAATGTATCAAATGGAACCACAAATGACCACTAAAAATTGGAAGACTTGAGAGAGAGTATCCTAGCACACAAAATCGGTTATGCTCTATTCACATACACTAGTAGTCGATTTTTCTAGCTTAAGAGGTTCTTATATAGTGGGGCATGATTAGGGTTACATACATGTAAACGCTAATGTGCATGACTTTCCACATTCCTTATGCTCCATGGGTTTTAACCTCCATGGAGTATCCATGGGTCACCACATGGGTTTAGCCCAACATAAAGAATTATGGATCATATGCCTACTTTATAAGAATGAATGATTTACACAATCAATCCCCATTTATTTAATTAGTCTCTTTTGACCACAAAATTAATTCGAAATTAATTCTTCATCAATACTAATTAAATAATATGATTTCATATTAATATATTATAACTTATAATATATTAACAAATCATAAATATCATCTTCTCAAAAGTCCATCCTTACAAATTATTTCGATGAAATGCAACTCAAATGGACCATGATAAATTGAGTCAAGTACATACCAAATATAGTTAAGGACTTAGACACCTTATTCAACAGTGCTCTGGTTAGAATTCGATGCTCAAATGCTGCTTTCTTTTTTCTTTTAGGAACCACTATTAATACCATTTAACTGTCAAGAGAATATGCTAGGTTACATGTTAAATAAATTAGATAATTTTAGAAGGTTACGTTTAACTCTATTGCATAGCTCCTGTTTGAGTCCAACTGTTGTAGTGTGAGACCTTGCAGTTAAAGAATTATATAGTGTATGTTGCATGTAATTATATTCGTCAGATAGTTAGCAACGTTGTAGTGAGAGACCTTGCCATCAAAGAATTATCGACTATCTGTTGCATGTAATTATATCCGTAAGATAGTTAGCGGGTGTTAATGGGGGTTTTTTCTGCAGATGATGGAGGAGAGTGGTGGAAGGGAATCCTAGGAGAAACTAGGAAGCATGTTAACTTAGCAGATGCATTGTTTAGCATGAATAGATAAGGTTTGGTAATAAGGGATTCACTTAGGGTAATCAGGACAACTCTTGAGGAAAGTACCAGTATGTGTGGAAGGTAGTATTGGGCCGTACTATTGGAAGCACAAGATCTGTCATTGAGTCAAAGGGAGTCACGAGGATACCAAAGGATTCATAGGGTGTGGGATTTTTCAAGTGTTTATGATGGATTGCATTACTTATTTTTCAATATGGTGGTCACTTTAGGTGGTTCAGGTCCTGGTGAGGGATTGGGTTCGGGATCTGGAGCTAGACCCTTGGATGATCAAATGCAAGAGTTCATTTCTTCGAAGATCACCCGAAGCATTGTAGAGAAGACTCCTATGATCTTTGGTATGATTAAGGTGGGAATTGTGGAGTTTTTGGATGAGTGTATGAGCACATTTTGAACAGAGATGGTGGCTATGGTGGGAGCACACTCTCTGACTTTTCGAGAGTTTCATGAATGTAGAGATCCTAAGTTCTTTGGGAAGAAGGACCCCATTGCTAGCAGGCGATGGTTAAAAGACATCGATAACACTTTATGAACTTGCTCATGTCCCTAGGAAGTGAAAGTCAGACTTGTATCTTGTCTTTTGAAAGATAGAGCTCGTGATTGGTGGGACTGTTGGATTAGGTGTCTAAGCCCATAACTATAATTGGTATGTACTTGACCCGAGAGAAGCATGGTCCATCGGGTTGCATATCACCAGGAAAATTTGATAGGATGGATACTTGAGTAAGAGGTTATTAATGATTTATTAATATATTATAAGTTCTAATATATTAATATGAAATCATATGAGTTAATTAGTATTGATCAAGAATTAATTTGGAATTAATTCAGTGATCAAAAGAGGCTAATTAAATACACAGTGGCTGATTGTGTAAATCAATGATATATATATAAGTTTGGCTAATAATCCATGGTGGATTATTAGTGGTGGGCTAAGCTTATGTAAGTTCCACAAGGTGTTAATCCATTACAAGTCCAAGTGTAGGAATTAAGGTTACACATGACTCTTGGATTCCTACAGTATAAATGTGAAACCCCTTAACCTAAAATGGTTGAACTAGTTGCACAAGTGATCTTGGAGATCATAGAGCTGATTTTGGGTGCTAGTATTTCCTCTCTCAAGTTCTCCTTTGTCCAAGGTGTGTTGTGAACCGTTTGAGGTGCAACATTTGGGGCACTAAGTTCTTAAAGACCAAAACTACAAGCTACAACAAAGAGGTAACTCTATAACTCAATTCTATGTTGTTTATATATCAATTGTATGTTAGTTGTAGGCTTATAGCTTTAGAAACAATATTGCATGTATAATTAGAGAAAAAATAGATCCAAAGCTTTTAGCGTTGTATGTGCACTATAGGATGTTGTAGTATACTAAAAACCCAACAGTGGTATCATAGACATGGGTAGTTTTCTATTATATTTGATGCATGGTTAATTTTCAAAGATGAAAATTTGATTTTTTGGCCATCTGACTGATGAACTCACCAAGTCCATGAACAGACTCGATGATTCCACTCAGTATAAGGTCAACTCGACGAGTCATATTCATGCACTCGACGAGTTGATGCTTCTGATGGCAAGTTTTCTGGATTTTTGGCTTGTTTTTTGTTAGGATCATTACCACAAAATGTTTTTGTTCATAAAATTTGATTTTGTTGCTATGGTAATGATTATCCTCATCCAAATAAAAGATAATTATCATAGCTTCAAGATTTGTATTAGTTTATATGATAGGCTAATTTCTTGCAAATGGTTGATATGAATTATCTTGACTTATGAGTTTAACTCGATCATAGAAAAATTATTTGATAATTTTCATTAGTTAAAGAATATGATGTGAATGCATTTCATGAACTCCATAACTAGTCCTCAAGTTATGGAAAATGAAAAGTCTTGCTTTTAAATGTTTTTAAAGTCTTCCATAACTTGTCCTCAAGTTATGGAACTTGAAAAGTTTTTCATAATAACCATATTAAACTCATAAGTAATAGGAACCTAAAGTTTTTGAATAGATCAAAACTTGCCCTCAAGTTTTGGAATTTGTAAAGTTACACTTATGAATACTTTAATTCCAAACCCTAGAATTTTAAAAGTTAAAATTCAACCCTTATACTATATAAAATTAATATTTTAATATATTATATATGTATAAGTAAAAGGTCAGTCTTATCGTTAGTAGGTCTCATTCACGAAGCCGGTCTATAAGGGGGTATAAGGTTACTGCCTATAAAATGGCAGTTTAATGGGATTCCACTCTCATCTACCACTTCCTTGACTGGTGGAGGGTTGTTAGCCGAATGGGTAGGATAGGAAATTGATTCTCATGATAAGTATAATGATAATTATAAAGTAACTAAACTTTTATTAAATTCCCAATCTTAGTTACTTTAAGAAAAATGTGAATATGGTGTTATCCCATGAAATTGCACTTTGCACCTTGTTAAGTTGTAAGTGGAGCGTGTGTGGTTAACCGACACACTAATTTGGGACTGACAGTGTGTGACAAAGGGTAGCTTGATGTTAATCATAGATTAATGGAGCATGTATGGTTAACCGGCACATTGTTTAGTTGATTTGTAACATCCAGAGTACCAAGATAATTTGCATGGTTATTCACACCTTTTTTTGTGATCCTCAGCATCCCAGTCACAAACTTGAAGGGCACAATCGAGATTTAAACATGCCATTGAAAATTTCAATGAATCTCAAAGGATCTAGGAATTTCAAACTAATTAAAACTTAATAATCAATTTCGTTTTTCATGGTGGAAATTGGTAAATCGTCATTTACATACCTTCAAATATTTTACAATTGGATTATGGTATCCCTCTTCCAAATTGTAAAATAGTGTGTTGGGTACTAGCCTTAATATTTCATTTGAGTGTTATATTAAGGACTTAAATCAACTAACTTGAATTTCTCCATTGTAGATGTCTAGTTCTGACAACTGTGGTCTTCCGAAATCTTTTGGAATAAGCTTTCCTCTTGAAGATGATGCTCCACGATTGGATCATGGAAGTGGAAATCATGCATCACTTCTTCCATCTCCTACAATAATTCTCCCTAACCTACAAGTTCAAATACTTGAAAAGTTCAAGGTCACTCAACCCTACTTGCAATGAAACATCAACACATAAGACATGTGCGTACTCATGTCTTGGAGATGAAGTCACATATTGACAGGTTGAGAGTATTGGGTGTCGTTGTTCCGAGGAAGTTGTTGTTAACTGTGTTCTTTAGTCACTTCCTGAGTCATATAATGAGTTCATTAAGGACTACTATGTGACAGACCACGACATGACCCTTATTGATCTTACCTATTTGCTTGTTACTGTTGAATCAATAATGATTTGGCACACTGAAAAATGAAATTTGATTGGAAGATCTACTTCTTAGACTTCCATGGACATTGACAATGGTAACATTGGAAGTCCATAAAAGATTTCTCTTCCCAATGGAAAGGGATCGGCCATAGTCAACCCGGTTGACCAAATGGTAAAGAGAAATGCTAAGTCTGAGATTATCTCATGTGCCAATGCAAAAGAAGCCACTACCGCCATTTGAAGGGACATTGGAAGCAAAGCTACCCTGACTACCTGAAAGATCTGAGAGAAGGTAGAATCAAAAAGTTTGACTCTGCTTCAGGCAAGGAGAGGGATCAATTAGAGAATCAGAATTGGTAGAGTGTTCTTAGAGTCTGTTATTCGATGAGCGATTATCATGATGATATCTCGTGAGGATAGTCTAGCAAGGAGACAGACCATTAGATTTTCAACTTCTAGAGAGACATAACGAATACCGCAGTGGCAGATGAGTATGTTCTTTTTCCGGATTGGGAGTTACTGTCGGGTTTAGGTGTCTTCGGAGGAGATCGTTGTATGAGATGAGGTCCTTTCGATGGTGCTTCTCGGGTTATTGGGTTGGATCTATGTGTTGATAAGGAGCGATTTCTGGGATGAAATCTGATTCAAGTGAGGAGAATTGTAACATCTTGTTCCGGATCGACCATGATTTAGGGTAAGTGGGTTGCAACCCGGTCATGAGGAAGCCTCCGGGTAGTGACAAGTTGCTGGGAGACTAAGGCTTATCGTCACCTTTCTGTGGATATGAGTTTCATTGGAAATATAATTATAACAAGGAAGCTATGACAGTTTGAAGTTTTGGCAATATAAGTCCCTTAATTGAGAAAAGTGGTTGCTGAGTACGCTAGGCGTATGTGTGTGTACGCTTAGTGTACTCATGTGCATGAACTTTAAGTGAAGCCACCTAGTACGTTGGGCGTACCAGAGGGTACGCTGGGCGTACTAGGCACGGAGTGAGAACCCTAAATGAGGGGGTGTCTATATATAAAGAATACGATGGCCTCATTTCTGACCACCATTTCCAAAAACTTAACTCTCTCAAAACCCTAATTCCCATTCTTTGATCTTGAGTGACCATTGTGAGCTTATAAGTGTTCTTGTGGGATTTTTGGAGTAAAGAAGGAGCATGGAAGAGAATAGAGTTGGATTCCAAGCTTTGGATCTGAGATTTTCTGTGGTTGGAGCATCATTTGAATGTATAAAGCTCAAAGCTTTCCCATCCTTTTGAGTTGTGCATGATATGGTCCATTTTAGGGTTTTTTGGTCCCAAAGCTTGAAGCTTTATGAGTTGTTTCACTCCAGAGACTAATATCTGCCCTTTTAAGTGTTTCTAGTAGAGAGGATCCATAAAAATGAGGTCTTGGACGTGAGAACCACGTCATACATGAGATATGAGCATCTTTGAGAGTAAAGTGTGAGAGTTTTGTGTTTAGGACTTTACCAACCATGCAAAGGCTTAAAGTCACAAACTTTATGGAGTATGAGCCTTTAGTTAGTCCAAATCTGAAAGTGTAGCTATGGTCTTAATGGGTTAAGACCATGAGAATCGGAAAAAGAAAGGATGGACGTACACTGAACATAATCCTAGTACACCCTGCGTACTGGGTTGGTGTCCCTCATCAGGATTCGTGCATGCTTGTGTATGCTGAGCGTACCAAGGGAGGTACGCCCTACATAAACTCGTTGTGGGCTTTTTACGCTAAATCTCATTTTGGGTCTTAAGGGTTGGGCCTGGATTTTTTGGCTTGTGTACTAGGGATTTTGATCAGATAAATATTTATATATATGTGCCTTGGGCCCTTGTGTTGGGCTTGTCACTTGGACTTGAGAGTTCGGCCTTGGGAGAGCCAATTTATTTTTGGGTCTTGGTGAGCCCAATGGGATTTGGGTTATTTATGGGCTAGTTAGTGGACTACCCTTAGACATAGAGAATGCGGGTTGGACTTAGATCCTAATTTGGGATAATTGTATATTTGGATCAGAGATAGAGGCAGGTGCACAATGGAAACATTTAGAGGAGTTGTTCATCATCCGAGGTAAGTCTTCTCACTATACTTTACCTAGAGTGGTAATCTTTGGGTAACCGGAGGGTCTTATGTGTTTATATTGAGTATTGTGATATCCTGCATTATGTCTTTGTGATTTATGTTGTATATTATTCTGAGCTTTACTGAGTTAGGACCGGAGGGTCCACCCGAGCTATGAGACCGGAGGGTCTTCACTGAGATACAGGACCGGAGGGTCCAATCCGAGTCGTGATACCGGAGCGTCCTCACTAAGACACAGGATCGGAGGGTCGATACCGAGCCGTGAGATCGTAGGGTCCTCACCGAGACGCATGAGACTGGAGGGTCCATGCCGAGTCATAGCCATGAGAGGCTTATTATCTGTGCATGTGGTATTTTAGGGGACTCACTAAGCGTCGTGCTTACCGTGTTATGTGATATGTGTTTCAGGTACTTCTCAAGATCGCGGGAAGGTGCCGACTTGATTGTACACACAGGATAAAGAGTTATGTTTTGTGGATCCTGGATTATTAATCAAACAATTATGGGGTTTGTGTTTTGTTAATTTGATAATTGGGAATTTTGGGAAATGTGTTACGAGAATGTTGTGATTTAAAAACGAAAATTTTGTTTGAAAATTTACGATGTTACACCTATCATGGCTATAGCTCGCATGGAACCTCTAGTAATGCATCTCGGTGAGGACCCTCCGGTCTCACAGCTCGGTATGGACCCTCCGGTCATGTGTCTCAGTGAAGACCCGCCGGTCTCACAACTCGGTTTGGATCCTACAGTCTTGTGTCTCAGTGAAGACCCTCTGGTCTCATAGCTTGGGTTGGACCATCCAGTCCTGTATCTTAGTGAAGACCCTCCGGTCTTGTAACTCGGTTTGGACCCTTCGATCCTAACTCAGTAAGGTATAGAATAGTATATCATAAATCACAAAGACAAAATGCATAATATCACATAACTCAGTATAAGCAGATAAGACCTTTTGGTGGATAATTCAAATAAGACCCCCGGTCACACAATATTACCACTCAGGTAAGTATAAGTGAAAAGACTCACCTCGCAGAGTAAAGCAATATATCCCATACTCGAACTGCTACTAGACTCTGCCCTCCATAGCCTCCAAAATTCACAGATTGACCAAAACCCTAAAGTCAATGGAAGTCAACAGTCAAGGTTGACCAAACACGTCGAGTACAATTGTGCAACTCATTTACTTGTCGAGTTCATCAGTACTCAGTAAACCACAAAAACCCGAGTCAATTCACCAAGTTGCTAGCCAACTCGTCGAGTCCATGCAGAGTTCAAAAGATCGGGGAAAACCCTAGCCACTCGTCGAGTTCACTCTAAATCCGAAAACGGGAAAACCCTACTCGACACGTCGAGTTGGATGCCCAACTCGTCAAGTTCTTCAACTATTACACAATAAACTCATTCCAGTCGATTCTAATGCTCCAAAAAAAATAAGGGCCGTAGGTAAACATAGTGTACATGATTGGAGCATGGGATAGTTATTGTTTAAATCCAAGTATTAGTTAATAAATTGAAACAATATACAATGAATAATGTATAATCAATAAGGTGATTAAATAAAAGGTGTTTTATTTATACTCAAAAGTTTTGGGGCCATATAGGATTGGTATTATTCTTGTGCTTCACTTTGCATGTTTTGACTTCTCGAATAATAAGATTATTCAAACCATCCACAGTCGATCATACTTTGGAAGTAGGTAATGAGGCTAGACTGTCATGAGTTATCTTGTAGATTGTCTAAGGCGTTGGACATAGCAAAAGTTTTCTACACCATTCGTGAGTACTTCTGAAATAAGATTTGAGTATTGGATTAACCCACGCTCACCTGAATCACTTCATGGAATTTATCACAAGTGATTGTCAGATGATAATATCATATAATCTTCAAACTAAGATATATGAGTTGTTGACTATGAGTTGGTTGTACATTGATGATGCGAAAACGCATCAATAACTTGATGTTATAAAACGTATCGTTGTGTATAATTAATGAGTAGTTAGTACAAGCATATAATGTCGAAGTTTATTTGTTCCTTTTATCCTAAGAGGGTTAAAAGCGATATCTTGGGCCCCTCGATGATTCTGTTTTGACTATGTGTCGGGCCCGGTCAGAACTACATTGACGTGTTCAATTATGTTCTATGTCAGACGAATCGGAAATCGGGAAACAATGTGACATCCCCAATTTCATGTCCAGAAAAGACCGATACAGGCATTCCTTTAAAGAAATTTATTATCATTATATAACAAAATCTTGGGATGTCATGTTCCGATACAGACACATAAGCATAAACAGAACTTACATTTATTTACACTAATGATTTACATTTCTTTTAATCTCTCAGTGAAATATGTCTTCGTATTGATACTTGTGATACAAAGAAAACTGAGTGGGTTAGGCTTGGGAGCTTGGTGAGCATATAGAGTTTTCAACCCACAATAATATAATTATTATACTCAACCTTCAAAAAATCAACCCAATTATCCATCCCCATTATCTTCTTTATTTCTTAGGATTTTACCCTAAGAATTCAACTACCCGTCATCCATTGATTCCTAAGGATTGACTTAAGGAATTGGCACAAAATCTATTGCTACATAAGGCGCATCTACCAACATCATTCTTTAAGCGCCTCTGCCAGGATTATGTCATACACTATGAGGCGCGACTGCCAGGTTTATGACATTCTCTTTTAGGCGCATCTGCCGACATTTTCCTATAAGCGCATCTTCCAGGATTATCCCATAAGCACATCTGCTAGTATTATGATATTCTCCATTTGGTGCATCTACCAATATTATTCTTAAGCGCATTTGCTAGTATTATGATATTCTCTAATTGGTGCATCTACCAATATTATTATTAAATCATCTTACATACCTCATCATTTACCTCATCATTTTATCACATACCAACTATCTCATCTACCCATGTTCTACCCAACATATTAGTAGATATAAATACATATACAGTTTAACTCATTTAAAAACCATATAAAACATCCATTCCACACTTATCTCAAATAAACAATAGTACATAAACACATAGCATGTATTTCAAGCAAATACTTCATATTTATGTGTTAGAAGAAAGTAACTATACACTCACCCAAAACATATACTTAATACATTCAAACAATACTTGTATTAATATCGTGTTTATGAAAGGGACTATACACTCACACATAAAAACAACAATATATATAAACGCATAACACGTATTTCATAGCCAATACTTAATATTTATGTGTTAGAAGAAAGTAACTATACACTCACCCAAAACATATACTTAATACATTCAAACAATACTTGTATTAATATCGTGTTTATGAAAGGGACTATACACTTACACATATAAACAACAATATATATAAACGCATAACACGTATTTCAAAACCAATATTTAATATTTATGTGTTAGAAGAAAGTAACCACACACTCACTTGATCAGAAGATGATCGGACAACACTACGGCTTGTAGAAGTAGTATTCTTCGGTGAAACCGGGATCACTTCACACACCGGGTTTCTCGTGGGCAAAGCTTCGTCTCGGAAACTCTTTTTCTTCTCGGGATCTTCGGACTTCGGGACTTGCTTTGGGTCTCGAGATGATATCGGGGCTTTAGGGGGAGGGGTTAAATAGGGCTTAGAGGGTGTATCGAAAGTGGGAGAGAAGGGATGGAGCAACCATGATCGGCTGGCACTTCAAATCTATTTATAGGGCAAAATTTGCCCTTGCCACGTCGTGGCACCTTTTTCCACGTCGTGGGCTTGGTCGTCACTGCATGCGTCATCGCAAGTTGTGTCTGGGGGACTCCAGGAGGTGTCAGAAGACTTGCCACATCGTGGTATCTGACAGTTTTGGGGTTTCGCGCCCGCACTTCAGAAATTCATAACTTTCGCATACGAACTCCGTTTTCGACGTTCTTTATATCGACGCGTAGGTGAGATTATGATCTACAACTCTCGTTTAGACTCCATTGGCTAATTTTGACTTTATTTTTAATATATTATAAATATATTACTTATATATTATTTTTAGTAGGCCGGGACAGGAAAACTCCGTTATAAATTCATAACTTCTTCATTCGACGTCCGTTTTCGCCTATCTTTTTATCGTTTCACTACTATCAACGAGATCTTTGATTCTCATTTAGATTGTTTCGGCTAAAAACCGCTTGGTCTCAAATCGAGTATTCGGACTGTGTACTGCTAAGTTGAAACTTAGAAAAATCATAACTTCCTCATACGAAGTCAGATTTGGATGTTCTTTTTATGCATGCTCACGGTTTAACGTATTCTATGACTTTCATTTAGATCTCTAAGGCAAAATCTCGCTCTATCGTAAATTCACTACTTACGTCGCGCTGTGTCGTGTCGGTTCTATCGCGAAACTTCGACATGTCATAACTTCTTCGTTATAACTCGGATTTCAGCATTCTTTATATGCACGGAATCCTTGTAACATAAACTACAACTTAGTTAAGATTAATCATTCTAAATAATCTTACATAAAAAAGTCATTTTTGATGCTTATCGTCTCTAAATTGACTAGCCCGGATCTACGGGCGTTACAAACAAATTGTAGGACAATAAGTATGACTATGTTCCATGTATTTTTCCACATAGATATCTTGAGAATATAGGAATATATGATCCCTTATCTAAAGGACGGGTCACTGACTGGGTCAGAGTTCAACAACACCTTTTAAGAGCTACGATTGTTAATCGGGTTTTGGAGTTGCATTGTTAGTTATAGTTATTAGACTTATCCAAGTGGGAGACTGTTGGATTTAGTGTCTAAGCCCATAACTATAACTGGGGTGTACTAGACCCGATAGTAGCATGGTCTTTTTGGGTTGCCTTCACTAGTGTAATTTGATAGGATGGACTTTTGATAATAATGTTATTTATGATTTATTAATATATTATAAGTATAATATATTAATTGAGAAGCCTTATTATTTAATTAGTATTGATCAAGAATTAATGTTGAATTAATTTTGTGATCAAAAGAGACTAATTAGATATATGGGGATTGATTATGTAAATAAATTATTCTTATAGTGTGGGCCAATGATCCATGGTTATTTAGGATGGGCTAAACTAATGTGATAGACCATGGAGGTTTAACCCATAGAGCCTAAGTAATATGAAAGGTCATTAGGGTTTGCAAAGATGTAACCCTAGTACTATAAAAGGAACCCCTCATGACCAAAATCGGTCACACCATCATTCTTAGAGTTTGATATTGATTTTGTGCTAAGTAACTTATTCTCTCAAGCCTCCTCTTGCATATGGTGTTTGTGACACATTATAGGCATCACACTTGAGGTGCTAAAGCTTTCAAAGGCCAAGAACCACAACACCCTACATCAAGAGGTATTCGTATAGACTAGTTTTTATGTTGTATAGCTTCAATTGTATGCTAGTTAGGATGTATGCTTTGGAAAATTGAAAATGCATGTATAATTAGAGAAAACAAAGATCCAAAGCATCTAGGGTTGCATGTGCACCATAGGAGTGTTATAGTGCTTAAAACCCAACAAAAAGGACCTCAAGGATCCATAAAGTTGCCAACTTTGTGGAATCCATCCATTCAACCACCTTGAAACATGAATAACAAGCTTATAAGAATAGATCTAGAAAAATATCACATAAAAGAAGAAACTCATGGAGTTACAAAAGTCCAGAAGGTGTGCAAGAAGGTGGTGAGGAGGTTTGCTTGTTGGATTTTAGCTCAAAGGGCACATTCTCTTTCTTCAAGTTGCAATCAAAGGCTTAACACATCAAGAACACCACAACCACTCCAAGAACACTCAAATGGAGCTAGGGTTTTCGAGATAAGAGGTTGGAGGCTAAAGAGAATGACCTAACCCTAAATTTAAAGTCCTTAAATATGGAGAAAACCCTAAAAATCGTGGGCTTAGGTTGCATCAGCTACCACGTCGTGGCCTTCCTCTTGCCACATCGTGGAGGCCATCAAGACACGCGTTCTTATAATGGACATGCCACGTCATGGTCCTCTATACTCCACGTCATGGCACGTGGCTTTTCCCAAAAACCTTACCTTGATCCCTCTAAGTCCTCAATTGATCTATTTTGGAAACGGCTATTACATTTCATCATTGGCTTAGGTTGTATTCTTACACAATGAGATAAACATTGTGTTCGAAATGCAACTTTTGGGAGTTTTAAGCTTTTAAGAAAAAACTCGAAAACAACTTTATTCGACATTAGGAGCTTTCATCTTTTATTTTAAATACAAAAAACTTTGAATCCAAAAACTGCATGAACCAACTTTTCGAAGCTCTTAGCTTTTGGTTTTTATCCAATTTTAAACCATTAAAAGCTAACAACTATTTTTGTCAAACATTTCTGCAAAAATAAAAGTTATAATTTCTAGCTTCCAACTACCGACTACTAGTTACTAGCTTTCAAGTTTCAACTACCAATAACTTCTAGCTTCGGATAGCAACTAGTTTTGTCAAATATGTCCAAAGTCATTACTTATATGTGTCGAAAACTTAAGACTCATGAATTACATTATCTCATACACGATTTGGAATTAGTGATAGTGATTAGAGTGTTAAATATTTAAAGGTACCATCTTTATAGAACAATATGTAAAGTTTACACAAATCACAAGATATTACAATATATTTTTAACCAAAATGATTTAAATGTACAAAAAGAGATGGATCAAAATATTTAAAGCAATTCTTCTTGTTTTAGTAGTCTCGTATGAGATGTTCATGAGCAATTTTACGACCTCTGTTTAAAAAAAAATGTTTTGATGACAGCTCTTGTTGTTTTTGGCCGCAAACTTCCAGCTTCCACGGCCAAAACGAGATTGATGGATGTTGCTTCAACGATTATTGCGGAAAAAAAAGGTTTTGTCATCCGAAAAATTAAAGCGAAGTTCTAAAGAAAACAAGAAAAAATGAATTGGAAAACTAAATGATGGAATTTGAACCCAAGTTTACCCTAGTGTCATCAAGACAATTTTTTTTTTTTTTTTTTTTAAAGTTGATTACTTTTCCCGTATTTGGCATTCTTACATTGATTTATTCATTTGTCAGCCAACTGTCAACAACAATACGTACATTCATACATACTTACAATCTTTCTATCAAACATTAATTCATAAATGCATACATACATACAATCTTTATGTCAAACATCAATGCATACATGTAAACATGCATACAATCTTTCTATCAAGCATCAATACATACTTGCACACATACATATATCTATATAGATAAACGAAATACATGACATAAGGTAATTAAGGCATAATATCTATTAGAAACACCTAAGATTTTCAAATGAACACAACTTCTTCCACAATACTCTCATTCAAAACCAAACCAAAAATACAAGAAACAACCCCTTCCAAACCCTACAAATCCTACTACAAAAAAACCAACAACTTCTACCACAAACCCTAATCATCACCATAAGCCCTAAAACTATATCGTTCTTGATAATACCCATTAAACCAAAGATCAGCCTCGAACCATTTAGGATACCTAACCAAATCACCAGCAACAAAACTCATATGTCTCTCACTACCTTCTGGAACAACCCTCACTTCTCCTTCCTCAATGTAAACCAGTTGGTCAACATGCCAATCCCATGGAACATTGCATTTACCTGTCTTCCATGTTGACCATTTTGACACCCCAAGCTCTGATAATCGCTCTTTAGACACGTTCTTTTCTACCCTTATGCTGTATATCTCCTCCAATGGTCTCTGCATTGATACGATCATCCCACCACCATGGGTAGAAGAACAGGAAGTTTTGAACTCTGGTTTGTTTCTTTTTGAGGACGAGATCAATGGGGGAGAGATGATTAGACTTGCCATTTGTTTACAACCTGCATAAATTGTGAAACCACTATGAGCTTCTTAACTATTTTAAACAAATTTAGGCCCTTGAAAGCGTAAATCCAATCCAAAGGGGAAAAGGCTTCAAGGGTTGAATAGTTGAACTCAATTTGGCAGCAGATACTGAATTTCGTGATAACATCAAATATAGATTCATGGTTAATCTCGACTGAAATGTCAAGTACGCTGTTGTAATTACCAAAAAAACATCAAAAGTATTCAATCTGTTTCGCAAACTTGATTCGAATTTAGAGATTCTGGAACAAGAATCAGACTAAACTGTTGTAGAAAGTGCTACGGATACAACGATTACGGTGTTATCCGTGTCAAATTTTCTTCCATTTGAAGTGTACTAGATTTAAAAGATTTTAAAAGAATCAAAGTGCAATTGTTCTCCAAAAGCCCTAAACGATACTTGTTCGTAATAAAGCCTAAATAAGAAAGGGGGAAATTGATACGAGAGATGAGAGTGTACCGAACCTTGCTCTGAAAAAATGGCGACTTTGTTCGACTTTGTTGCCGGTTTTCTCGAAAGGGAAGAAGATAAAGAGGATAAAATATAGTATATTTATTGAATGGTCCTTGAAGTTTTACTTTACTTTAGTTTTGTCCGTTTAAGGTTCTTTCTAAATCAAGATAGTTAAGTTTCATAATGATATCCCAATGGTACAATATTTCATTTATAATAATAATAAATATTTATAAAACAAATAAATAATTAAATGAAAGTTGAGTAATCTAACTATAATGCGATGTATATTTAAAAAAATAATAAAAAATGTTTTTGGCAAAATAACCCCAATGTTCGAAACAGAGAATTTTGGACCGATAAAAAATACATTTCAGAGTGATATTTCGGGTTTAAAAAAATGTTGAATTTTCACAAACAAATTTGAAATTTGATGAACAGGATCGAAATTAAAAAAACATATATTTTTTATTAAAATCTAACAAAAAATTAAATAAACATAGTAAATAGACAATATGTATGATACTATGACTTAAAATATGTAATATCCGCAAGTTCGGACTAGACATTCAAAATATAAAATATAATAATTATTTATAATTAAAATCCTCGAATATGATAATTATTCGTCGTACGCATTACGGGCTATAAATAACATTTTAATTATAATATTATTTAGGATAAATAGTCTTAAATAAATATGTAGTAATCATAAAAAGTGAATTAAAGATCGGTTGCTTGTTAGCCCGAGTAATCTAAACGAAAGTCGTAGTAATCATAAAAGCGAAAACGTAAATATAAATAACATCTAAATCTGACTTTGTATGAGAAAGTTATGATTTTTAGAATTTTTAGTACATCAATGTACGTATAAAAATCGGAACTAAGATCGGTTGATTATTAGTCAAAACAATCTAAATAAGAGTAAGATTTCGTGAACACGAATCCGTCGATATAAAAACAACCGAGAACAAAGTTCGTTTGAAGGATTTATGATTTTCACATGAACTTTAACAGTGTAATCTTTATTGAAATATGAATTTAAAATAGAGTGAGAATTATCTGTTGAGGTTTAAAGGAAAGTTGTAGTACTCGAAAATATACGCATGAATATAAAGAATATCAAAAAAGGAGCTCGTATACGAAAGTTATGGTCTTTCAAAGATTTCATAAAAACACCTAGCCTAATGACATGGCGGTCCGAGAGCTCGCCACATGGCCTTGTCAGGTAGCCAACTCCTCCAGCCGACCGAGTGACATGGCTCCATGAATTTTTAAAGTGTGGCGATCAGTGAATGGCTTACGACGTGGACCATGAAAACAACGACATGTGGCACCGTACAAAACCAATAAACCTCTATATATAGGACTTGAATTTCATCAATTGTCACCCTTTTCATACATCCATTTGGATTCAAGTTGACCTTCCCAACTCATTTATGCCCCCAAACCGTTTTACTTAATTTTCACTTAAATAAAATAATAAATAATGAAACTGACATATTTATAAATATTTAATTGATTCTAAAACTTAAAAGTTGTGTAGTTCTGTCTGCCTTGCCTCTCCTAATCTTCTTGGCCCTCGCATGGCCGCCACTTTTGAAGATACCAACCAAACACAACAAGCCCTGAATTTAATTTTTCGTTGATTGTGAACACGATATTTTCGTGGAATTATCACTTGAGAGCTAATACCTGGTGACGAGCTGGTAACTTGTTCTATCCGGTCACCACTAACATATTCCATACCCATCACCTTTCACGAACCATCACTGTTTGACGTTGAGAAGGGTTTCACAGTCCCAAAATTTGCAATTTGAAGCTCTAAAAATCGTTGGTGAAGTAAGGTGGAGTAGAAAGGTACGTGTATGGAAATAAGAAATTGATGCTTCTAACGGTGGTTATCTTCGTCTATGGAGTATGGAGTTCTCAGTTTGAACTAACAAGTTTTTTTTTATGAAACAGATGGCTTCCAATTTTAGAACTAAGAATCCTAAAGGGCCTAAGCTCCCTGAGAAGACATATCTTCCAAACTCTAACTCCGATGATGATGCATTTGACTTTAGCTTCTTGGATTTTTCTGAAGAAACTTTTAAATCCCCCTCAAAACTATGTGATGATCATTTTCTTAACTTATTGTGTGACGAAAACATATTAAGGAGGAGTATTGATGGAATGGGAGATGATGGAGACATTCCTGGTGTCCAACAAAATGAGCATGCACACTTAGATAAGGACGATGAAGATGTTGGTGTTGAGTATAGGGTGCATGATCAAAATGTTGACTGGAAATATATGAGGCCCCGATTACGAGACTGTTATGAATCACCTGCTCAACTCAGGTTTGCTTTAACTAACTATGTAGTCCATTGAGGATACCAACTTTATTTTGAAAAAAGTGATAGAGTGAGGATTATAGCTAAGTGTGGTAGTGGAAGCACTGACAATAAAAAAATACAGTGTCCATTTAGGGTTGCAACTTCGAAAAGACATTCCAGATTAAATTTTGTAATGAAATTCATCTGTGTGCTAGGAATTATCACTTTGGTTCCCTGGTTTCGAGCAATTGGTTAGCCAAACACTACCTGAAATATGTAATCATGAAGCCCAAGATGACATTGCTAGAGATGCAAGTATATGTGCTACAAATGTTTTAGTGAGTATATCTACTGGGAAATGCCAAAGAGCAAGGGCTACTACAAATGGGGATGATAGAAGGGAAGTTAGAAGACCACTATGTCAGGGTTTGGGACTATGTGGCTGCAATTAGGTTGAGTATTCCATATACAACTTGCTTGGTGAGGGTAATATGGGGTGTAACTATTTCAAAAGGTTTTATGTTGGCTTTAAGGCTTTCAGAGATGGATTGAATAGAGGGTATAGAAGGGTAATAGGACTAGATGGTAGTTTCTTGAAGGGCCGGGTAAATAGGTAGATTTTAACTGCTATTGGGAGGGATGCAGACAACCATGTCTACCCAATAACATGGGCAGTTGTGAATGTTGAGAAAAAGGACAAGTGGACTTGGTTCATTGAGAATTTGGTATCTAATTTGGATCTTAGTGTTGGCAATGGGCTAGTTGTTATCTCAGACCAACACAAGGTTCCGACAACATATATTAGTATACAATATATATTTCTATGTAACACTCATTAATTTTTATATGTGTTGTGCTTGTTTGTTAAATATAGGGACATCTACAAGTTGTGGCAGGCCTACTCCCCCATGTTGAGCATAGACAATGTGCTAGACACATATTTGCAAACATTAGAAGACATTCATAGGATTAGAGCTAAAGAATTTGTTCTGGGAAGCTGTTATGAGTACGGTGGAAGGGGACTTTCTTCTTACAATTGAGAAGATAAAGAATATAACATAAACATGATACATCTATCTTATGGAAAGGAAACCTAAAACCTGGTGTAGAGCCTTCTTTTCTCATGGGTATGCTTGTGAAGCAGTAGAGAATGGGGTTGCATAATGTTTCAATGGCATGATCAAAGAAATAAGAAAGAGGCATTTACTTACAATGATTGAGGAATTAAGGATTCTCCTTATGAAAAGGTTTTTTCATCAAGGTCAAGAGGTAGCCAAATGGAGGGGTAATTGTGGGCCTAACATACAACTGAAGATTGAAGAATTTGGGAAAGATATGAGGTAATATAAGTTTTTATGAGAATGTATCCAAATATATTATGTATTTATTGTTTATGTGTGTACTTTGTTTGTTTTGTGTGTAGGTTGTGGACAGTGGTGGTGATGTGTTTGAGACTAGGTATGGCTACAATGGATACAAGTTTGATTTAGCTACTCACACTTGCACCTGCAACTTGTGGATGTTGTCTGGCATACCATGTGTGCATAGTCAAGCTGCAATCAACTATATCCAAAAGATCCAAGTCAATTCCTTTCCTCTTGGTTCCAAAAGGACAAATATGTTATAATATACAGTCAAAACATACAACCTGTAGGTGGAAGCAACTTGTGGATAAGGACTAACTTTATTAAACCATTACCACCCCCAGTTAGAAGGATGTCTGGAAGACCCAAACTAAAGATATTGAAGCATGCATCTGAATCACAAGATGCCAAATACCCCTCACAAAGGTTAAAGATTCCTAAGACTGTGAGGTGTGAAAAGTGCCAACAACTTAGGCATAATAAGATTTCATGCACAAATGATGAGGTACCTAAGCCCCTTGTCCCAAAAATGAAGATTGGAATACCTAGGAAAGATGGGGGAGGCCAACCCATCTTTGACCAATTCGCTCCAGTTGGGTCTGCTATACCAAGAAGGTATGCTACTCCTCCCCTATTTCAGAATCTGGTAATCAAGATGGTGGTCCTGCTGTTAGTCTTATGAAAAGGACAAAGATGATGGCAATGAGAGGAGGGAAAACTAAAGTTTTTGGATCAAAGAACAAAGCACCAAAGAAAACACCTAATGGTAAGCAACATAAAAGTCAAGCAGACGAGTATGTGTATCTAACCTATGCTGAGGATTTTGATGATCTTTTCACTCATACACCTAATGGTAAGCAACCTATGAGTTAAGCAAAGGAGGATGTTCAAGAGCAAGAGAATAACGATGAGGTGAAGGTGAATGAAAGAGTTACTTTAAAGGAGTTGTTGCTGTCTGGATATACACATGTTGATGAAGTGGTTGCTATGAAAGAGTTATGTGTTGTTACATTATTTTTGGCTTTCATAATGTAGCTTTACTAACTAGACTGTCATATTGTAGGTTTATGGAGAAGTTGAGGAAACAAATGTTGATGAAACAGATGTTCAAAAAAAGATGTTTAGGAAAAAGAGATTGAAGAAAGAGAGGCTGAGGAAGAAGAAATTGAAGAGAAAGAGGTCGAGGAAGAAGAAGTTGAAGGCAGGGAGGTTGAGGGAGAAGAAGTTGAAGAGAGAGATGTTGGAGCAAGAGTGATACCCTTGGGTCCTGGTTCTTACAATTTCTATTGGGAGAAAAATAGGACTCCCACTGAAAGAATCAGGAAACTGAAGCTCAAGAAAACAGTTGAAGATGCTGATGGTGGTGGTTCTTCCAAAACCCTTGGGTTTTATATTAAAAAGTTGTGTTTAAGGGTTGAATGGGCATTAGTAAATAGGTTACCTTTTTTGTAAACATCTACTTTTGGTACACTTATCTTTTGGTAACAAGCTTCCAATTCATGTCCATAATGTTTGGTAGAATTGGAAGCTTGATTCTAATTAGGTTACATGGTATGGTAGTGGTTTGTGGGAAGCTTTATAAAGTACATTCCCCGTTTAAGGCTGTTAACTGACATTGATATTTGGGAAGCTTTGTAAACGACATGGTATGATTTTTAAGTTATCAATATATATATATATATATATATATATATATATATATATATATATATATATATATATATATATATAGGCCTCGATCACTATAATTGTTGTTACCTTCCATGTTTTGGTTAGTTTGGTAAGTAGGTTGCTATTAAATTTTCAATATTTGGTTATTTTTATACATATGTATGTGTTAAAGGACTTAATACATTGTTATCATTATGACATAATAAGTTGTTATCATTGTCATCTCTTACAACACCAATATATTACCATACATAACACATACATCAACTTACTGTCTAACTTGAACAAAATACCCTTACACCTAAAGTACGACTAACATTCCACCTGAACGTAACTAATGCCTACAACTTCACAATGATCTAACCACAACATTGTGAACCATAAACCCCATCGCAATCACCACCACCAAAAGCATGCCCATCATAAGTAGCACCACTTTTAACAGGTTTAAAATATCCACTTGAACTGCTTTGTTGTTCTTGGCTACCTCCGAAAGCTTCAAAATCTCCATTTTAAATGATTTATTGTTCTTAGACTCCTCCAAATCCATATGAAACTTCCACATAGTTTCCTTGTAGTAAGTGTTTGGAAGTGGTGGATCAAGCCATAAAAAATCACTTTTTTTTGGAGTCCTATACAACAACCACTTCTTCATACTAGTTCAACAAGACCACAAAAAGAAGTAGGAAACTTAATATTACCTGATAGTTTGGACACCCCCTGAATTTCCTCCATGGATTATCGACAGTTTTGGAGATCGAGAATGTTGCAGGTTCATCACACTCACATCTCAAATCTTTAGACCAACGATTCCTTAAAGCCCATTCTCTGTAGCATTGTGCATGCGTGTTGGAGGAACTTGCCATCTTTTTGGTTTGATGTTAGAGATAATAATGGAACAAAACCTAACTAAAAAAATACCTACAATGTTCGACTAAGCTTTGTAACCTGCTGAAATTGGCACTTTGCCCTTCTGCCATAATTCCACGAAAATATCATGTCCACAGTCAACGAAAAATTAAATTCAGGGTTTTTCTCAATTTAATGTCAAAAACATGGGACTTTAGTGATATTAGTTATATATATATATATATATATATATATATATATATATATATATATATATATAATTCTTTAGATATCTAGTTCTATATTAGGACAATAGGACCTATAATGATTTCACATTGATTTATGGCTCGAAGGCATGAATGCTAGTCCATCGAATTGTGTTATCTAGGATGCTAGTTGTCTTTTTGATACTTGCATAGAAGACCCCGGGGTAACCTATGACATTTGTATGAAAGACCATGGGGGTATCCCATGACACTTGTGTGTAAGTCCTTGGGATAGCCAATGAATTGCAAGGGAAAACCATGGGGGTAACCCATGGAAATGGTATGAAAGACCATGGGGGTAGCCCATGAAACTTGTATGCAAGACCATGGGGGTAGCCCATGGTAATGTGTGTATTGTATATGGTATTTTGGGGAACTCACTAAGTTTTATGATTTAAAATTTTCAGGCACTTCCAGTTCAAGAGGGAAGGGCTCGACATGATCGCATAACATCCCCTTATGATTTCTGCATCGATGATCATTTTACTCTGACGGTTTTGATACATTTGTTTTATGATGGTTTTGGGACACATGATGTATGTTTTTGATAATCTTAAAATGAAAAATTTTATCACTAGTTTTGGGATGTTACAATATAGCTTAGGTACCCAAACCCACCATAATAGATCATTTTGTATCATATATGCATTACAATTTTCTTAAACTTCAACCCCAAACTCAATTTATTTCCAAAATTTTTGAAATTTACTATTATTTTCCTTTTACACCACATCTTTCTGCTGAACACTTATCAGGCTATATATATTATAGTTGCAAATGAAAATTATGTAATAGAAAAAATGGAGAAATTTCTAGTGGGGGTAAATATGAACAGAAAGGCTAGTTGGGATGTGGTGATAAAGAAATTTCAATCAAGGTTATCAGGTTGGAAAGCTAGATGCTTATCAATAAAAGGAATATTTACTCTTGTAAAATCGGTTCTAGGGAGCATTATTATATATTATATGTCGATATTCAAGACACCGGAAGGAGTTTTAAAAACTCTTGAAGACTTGAGAAATAAATTGTTTTGGGGTGGTGAGGGTGAATCTAGACAATTACATTGGGTGAGATGGGAACAGGTAATTGCATGTCGTGAAAAAAGTGGCATTGGTTTAGGTAGTCTTTCGGCTTTTAATAATGCTTTATTACAAAAATGGCATTGAAGATTTATGGTTAATGGTGAATCTATTTGGGCTAGAATCCTGAAATCAATACATGGTGAAGATGGTGGATTCATTAGGTTTGACAGAGGAGGGAGAAGGCAAGGAGTTTGGGCCAATATAGTATATGCAATTCAAAAAATAGATGCTAACAATATTATTCCATTGGAAACTCTTCAAAAGAAACTTGGCAGAGTGAATATGATACAGTTTTGGTATGACGTCTAGCTAGGGAATCAACCATTGCAGGTTATATTTGATAGACTATTCCTGTAACACCCTAGATTTCAAGTAATTTCAAACTCATCCCTTGGTTTTTAATTATGTCATTTTTGGTCCTTGGATTGGTAAGAAGTGGCCATGGGAGGCCCTAGTGGAAAAATGGTGATTTTGGAAACTTGAGTAGTATGCAGGACGTACATGTGAGTACGCTAAGCGTGCTAGGGTGTGCCCTGCTACGATGGGCGTACATATATGTATGTTGGGCATACGTGTGTCTCGGGTGAAACCCTAAGTTTTAGGGTTTGTGGAGTATTTAAAGCCCCATTATGGGTCATTTTGACTCACTCTTTCAGCCCCCAAGTCCTAATCCATTTTGAGAGAACCATAACCCCTATAAGTGAGCATCTTGACCTTATAGTGTGATTTTGTGTGCCAAAAGGAGAAGATAGTGCACCAACAAAGTCAAGGAAGGAAGCAATCTTGTAGATCTGTGATTATCATCTTCTTAGGAAGCTTCAGAAGGTATAAAGTTTCTACCTTTATGCTTGTATTGTTTGGATCTTGTTTTAGTAGCTTTTTGGTGTTCTTTTTGTCCCAAAAGTCCTATTGTTGTGCATGCTTTATTTTGGATGTGTTGGGCTGTCCTTTCAGACCCTAGGATGGGTTCTAAGACATAAAAATGAGGTCCCTTTAGCTAGTTTGGCTTCATGTTCCTTGTGGGAGGTCTTAATGGATTAATACCATGTATTAAGGACTTTTTGGACGACCAAAGTCTTAAAGTTTAAGACTTTATGGTTCTAGAATGCTTTTGGACCATGGATTTGAAGTTTAGGCTTTAGTGCTTAAGCCATTAAGCACTTAGCAAGGTTTTGGGCTCTGCAAGGGTACACCCCGCATAGGAAGAAGTATGCCCGACGTACCTAGTCAGCGTCCCCGTATGTGGTCAATGCCCAGTGTATGCCATCTGTTGGGTTTTCGTTTGGGCCATCTGTTAGGCTTTGATTCTTGGGCCCTAATAGACTATCTAAGTAGTTGTGTTATGGGATATTTTGAGAATTGGACCTTAGGATAAAGCCTAATAAGTAGGGCCCAATTTGGAAAATTAGGCCAATTATGGGCTTTGAGATAAGTTGGTCCTTTTGGATCAAGAATTGGGCTTGGGTCTTGAACCAATTAGGGAAAGGGTAAAATGGACATTTACCCTAAGTTTGGATCATTAGTCAAGGATGGTAATCCAATTGTTAATTGGATGTTTGTTTTGCTATGATAGTTTGGGATTTTCGTGAGCTAACAGTCGGAGGTTTTCAGTATGATTCATCATTGCAAAGTGAGTTTTCCTCACTGTACTTTCGGGTCGAAGGCACCAAGGCCGACCCTTTGGTTGATAGCCTGATATTTTTCATATGTCGGGTATGGAATAGATACGCATGCTAGTTTGGTTATGCTGGTTTTGATATGTTAGTCTGGTAGATCTGTTGGACTACCTGTGATATTGTCTGTTTATCTGTATATGATATTATATGTTATATGTTGACATATTAAGTGGGTGGGGTTAAGGTTGTACTACTTTGTGTTGTAGCCAACAAACCCTAGAGTATGCCAGATATGAGCTGAGGGCTAGGGAGGGCATGCCATACTCATACTGAGGACTCATTAGCATTCCAGATATGAGCTGAGAGTCAGGGATGGCAAGCAGACTCATACTGAGGGCTCATTAACATTCCAGATACGAGTTGAGGACCGGGTGGTATGCCAGACTCGTACTGAGGGCTACTCATTGGTATTCCAGTCCAAGGACTGAGAGAGCAACCCAGACATAAGTTGTGGGACCCTAGGGCAAGCCATACTTATGTTGTGGGCTCAGAAGCAAGCCAAATATGAGATGTGGGCCCGTTAGGCAAGCCAGACTCACACTGTGGGCTCATGGGTAATCCAGTCTGTTAGTTGTGGACCTATTGCATGCTGTTACTTTTATATATGTGATCGTTTGTGTGATAGGTATTTTGAGGGAACTCACTAAGCTTCGTGCTTACAGTTTTGGTTTATGGTTTCAGGTACTTCAGTGAATTGTATCAAGGTAAAGGCGTGACCGTACACATCCTCGCGTTTTGGACTTATGATTTCTGAGAACTATGATAACGTGAATGTTTTGAAAACTATGTCGAAAGCGATTCTGATTTTAAATAATATTTTAGGAACAATAGTTTATTGTAAACACTTCTTTAGAAAAAAGGGTTGTTTTGAAAGGTTTAAAATTGTTGAAAATTTTGTGATATGATAATTCCAACTTGAAAATGATCCTCTTTGCTTGGTTTGTGATAGATACAATAATGGAAGTTGGGTTTGGGATTGGCATAGACAGATAAGAGGAAGCGTTGAGACACAATTTTTTCAGTTGATGGAGGAGCTACAAGGAGTAGTGTTCTCGGATGCATCTAATAGGTTCTGGTGGTCTTTAGATCCGAAGGGGGACTTTTCGGTTAAGGCTACTAGAACGTTTATTGATGATATCACTCTGGTAGATGGAGGCCAAGTGACTACCTGGTATACCACACTTCCAAGAAAAGTTAATATTTGTCTTTGGAGGTTGATTTTAGATATATTACCTATTAGATTTAATATTTCCAAAAAATGTATGGCATTAATATCGATATTGTGTCCATCTTGTGATTCGAGAGGTGAATCAACAGATCACACTTTCTTTCAATGTGAGGTGGCTTTGACTCTTTGGTCTCTTATCGCTCGTTGGTGAGGAATGACTTTCTTGGGTTCATTTTTGGTCAATTAATGGCTTTCTTGGCTTGATGATCAACCAATTTCTCAAAATAAAAAGTTACGGTTACAAGTGATTTTGGTAACTACGTGTTGGGTGATATGGAGATTTAGAAATTCTTTGGTGTTCGATGGGGTTCAAATTAGGAAAAATATATTGTTTGATAGTGTTATTTTGCATTCATTTTCTTGGTTAAACTTCGAGCTTCCAAGTTCGATGTACTTTGGAATGCTTGGATTCTGAATCCTTTGTAGTTTAATATTTTTCATTATAGCATTTTGCTAGAATTTTGAATATATAGGGCTTTAGCTGTTAAAAAAAAAGAGTTGAATATTAAGAATTTTAGACGATCACAATGAATATATGATACAAAACGATGTAATATGTTGAGTTTGAGTACCTAAACTTATATACATTGTATGATATATTAACTTATATATATATATATATATATATATATATATATATATATATATATATATATATATATAGGTTCAGGTTCATTTGAGACCATTCTAATTTTGTGAGACCGTGAGACCAAATCTAAAAATAATTTTAAAATGCAAAATAAATGGAAAAATCCAAAAATTCTTTTTTTTTAAATATTATTTTTGGAACTTGAATTAACTAAAAAAAATTCTGTTTTTTTTTTTTGAAAAATAAGTGAAATATTCTAAATAGAATATTACACTGACATATTCTAAAAAATAATTTTAAAATGCAGAATAAATGGAAAAATCTAAAAATTCTTTTTTTAAAGATTATTTTCGGAACTTGAATTAAGTAAAAAAAATAAAAAAAAATTCCATTTTTTTTGAAAAATACGTGAAATATTCTAATAGAATATTACACTGACATATTCTAAAAAATAATTTTAAAATGCAAAATAAATGGAAAATCCAAAAATTCTTTTTTTAAATATTATTTTCGGAACTTGAATTAACTAAAATAAATAAATAAATAAAAGAAATAAAAAAATACGTCTCACGGTCTCACAAAATTAGGCCATCTTACATGAACCTAACCATATATATGATGGGTTTTGAGCATTCTAACACTTCCTAAGTGTACATGCAACCCTAATAACCTTGGATCTATGTTTGTCTAATTATCATGCAAAGTTGAATTCCAAGGTTATATTCCTATCTAGCATACATGGGGAACAATTTTAACCTAAAGTATAGATAGAATAACTTACCTTGTTGTTGTTTGTGTTCCTTGAAACCTTGTGAGCCTAGCACCCCAAGTGTGATGCCTCAAATGCTTCACACAACACCAAATGCTCTTGGAAGAACTTATGAGAGACACACACTTCTCAAAAATCGGCCAAGCCCTCTTGTTTCTTAGTGTATATCCGATTTTAGGTGGAGAACATGTTTCTTATATAGTGTTGACACATCTAGGGTTAAACCCTAATGTGTCATGACTCTTCATTTCCATGACCCATGGGTTTGTAACTCCCATGGAGCATCCATGGAGCATCCTATGGGTGGAACCCAACTAGATAATCCATGGAGCCTCTTAGCCCACTATACAAGATATGGATGATTTACATAATCAACCCATATATTTAATTAGTTATCTTTTGATCACATAATTAATTCTAAATTAATTCTTGATCAAACTAATCAAATAATATTATTAATATATTAGAACTTATAATATATTAATAATCTCCAAGTGTTATTTCTCTCATTTAGTCTATCCAATTGCACGGTGCCATGCAACCCAAATGGACCATGCCGGGTCGGGTCAAGTACATACCAGAAATAGTTATGGACTTAGACACCTTATCCAACAGTCTCCCACTTGGATAAGTCTAATAACTATTACTGCAAGTATGACTTCAGGAACCGATCGGCAATCGTAGCTCTTTACAAGGTTTCTCGGAACTGAGAAGATGATGGTACGCCATTTAAGATAAGTGATCATATAATCCTCTGTTCTAGATATCAGTCGGACAAATACACGGAACAATGTCTTACTTATTGTCCAACAGTTTGTTTCCCAATTTCCGATTTGTTTGACAAAGAACTTCATTAAACACATCAATTTAGTTCTGACCGGGCCCGGCACATAGGTCAAAACAAAATCATCGAGGGGCCCAGATATCAGCTTCTAATCCAAGAAGGAACAGATAAACTTCGACTCATATGTTTGTTCTACCACTCATTGAATTACACACAAGAGCGCGATTTATAACATCGAGTTACCAATGCGTTTTTCGTACAATCAATGCATAACCAACTTGTAAGTAACAAATCATATCTCTAGGTTTGAAGACTTATACGATATTACCGTCTCATGATCACTCGAGATAGAATTCCATGAAGTGATTCCAGTGAGCGTAGGTTGAGTCCAATGCTCAGAACTTATGAGCACTCATGATTGCTGTAGCCTTGTCCAAGACCTCTACAACCAAACATGACAGTCTTGATTCATATCTACTTCCGACATATGACCGACTGTGGAGGTTTGAATAATATGTTATACCAAACAAAAAATTATTCTGGAAGTCAAAACATGCAAAAGAAATATAGTAAACGATCAACAAGAGATAGCAACACTTTACTCATAAATAAAACACTTTTATTCATCATCAGATGTCAATTACACTTTACAAATTTCGAGGTTATCTAACTACTAAATCTAATATCATCCTTCAGCCCTATGCTCCGAGCATGCTGGAGATGCTTAACCCGAGTCAGTCCCTTCGTGAGGGGATCTGCCGGATTCTCATCTGATGAGACCCTCTTTGCCACGAGGAGTCCTTCTTCGATCCGATGTCTGATGAAATGGTATTTTCTGTCGATGTGTCTGGATCTCCCGTGATCCCTTGGTTCCTTGGCTAAGGCAACAACGCTTTCACTATCACAGAAAATTTCCATTGGCTCTTTAATAGCTGGTACAACTCCAAGGTCTCCGATGAAGTTCTTTAGCCATATAGCCTCCTTTTTCGCCTCGCTCGCTGCAATATACTCTGATTCACAAGTAGAATCTGCCACTGTCTCTTGCTTGGAACTCTTCCAAGAAATTGCTCCTCCATTTAGGGTAAAGACCCAGCCTGACTGAGAGCGGAAATTATCCCTATCAGTCTGGAAGCTAGCATCACTATACCCTACAACTCTCAAGTCATCACTCCCACCGAGGGTAAGGACCCAGTCCTTAGTCCTTCGTAGGTACTTGAGAATATTCTTTACCGCAGTCCAGTGTGCCTTGCCAGGGTTCCCCTGAAACCTGCTAACCATGCTTAGGGCAAAGGCTACATCAGGTCGAGTACACGTCATAGCATACATGATCGATCCTACAGCCGAAGCATAAGGTATTCGACTCATTTCTGCTATCTCAGCCTCAGTGCTAGGGCTTTGTGTCTTACTCAATTTGGCGTTACTCTTGATGGGTAACTCTCCTTTCTTGGAGTCCTGCATGCTGAATCTCTTCAACACCTTATCCAAGTAGGTACTCTGACTAAGTCCAATTAGTCTTTTACTCCGATCTCTCAAGATCCTTATCCCTAAAATATAGGCAGCTTCACCAAGGTCCTTCATAGCGAAACACTTCCCAAGCCAGGACTTTACTTCCTGCAGGGTTGGAATGTCGTTTCCTATGAGTAGTATGTCATCCACATACAATACCAAAAAGCTAACTATACTCCCACTAGCCTTGACATACACACAAGATTCATCTTCACTCCTATAAAAGCCAAATTCCTTGACCTTTTCATCAAAGCAAAGATTCCATCTGCGAGGTGCTTGCTTTAATCCATAGATGGATTTCTCAAGCTTACACACTCTATTAGGGTACTTGCTGCTGACAAAACCTTCTGGCTGACTCATGTAAACATCTTCAGCCAATTTTCCATTAAGGAAAGCGGTTTTGACATCCATCTGCCATATTTCATAGTCATGAAATGCAGCTATGGCTAACAGAACCCGAATAGACTTAATCTTGGCTACCGGAGAAAAGGTCTCATCATAATCCACTCCAGGAATCTGAGAGAAGCCCTTTGCAACCAGTCTAGCCTTATAAGTGTGTACTTTACCATCCATGTCGGTCTTCTTCTTGAAGACCCATTTGCACCCTACAGTCTTTCGACCTGGTACATTCTCAACCAAGTTCCAAACTTGATTGTCATACATGGATTGTATCTCGCTATCCATAGCCTCTTTCCATTTAGCAGACTCGGGGCCTGCCATGGCTTCCTCGTAGCTGTTAGGGTCATCTTGACTTACTAGTGTTCCATCACTAATAAGTGTCTCACCTTCTGCAGTAATATGGAATCCATAGTAATGCTCAGGTGCACTCCTAACTCTCGTGGAACGCCTCAGAGGTACAGATTCGTCAATTGGCTCAACGGGAGTTTCCTCCTCAAGTTGAGGGCTGGAGTTTGAAGTTCCTTCACCACTTGACTCTTGAATTTCTTCAAGATCAATTTGCCTCCCACTGTCTCCTTGGCTTATAAACTCTCTTTCTCGAAAGACTCCTCTTCTTGCTACAAAGACCACATTGTCACTAGGTCTGTAGAAGAGGTAACCAAAGGATTGCTGTGGGTAGCCGATGAAAATACACCTCTTGCTTCGAGGTTCGAGCTTATCATGAGTCTCGCGTCTCACGAAAGCCTCGCAACCCCAAATCTTGATGTGGTCTAGTTTAGGTACTTTACCAGTCCACATCTCGTGAGGAGTTTTGGCAACTTTCTTTGTAGGGACTAGATTAAGAATATGGGCGGCAGTCTCTAAGGCATACCCCCAGAATGAGATTGGTAGCGAAGCTCGACTCATCATGGAACGAACCATGTCCAACAAGGTTCGATTACGCCTCTCAGCCACACCATTCAACTGCGGTGTCCTGGGAGGTGTCAATTGTGAGACAATCCCACATTCCCTTAGATAGTCGAGGAACTCTGAACTAAGATACTCACCACCTCAATCGGATCGAAGCATCTTAATGTTCCTGCCCAATTGATTCTCGACTTCCTGTTTAAATTCCTTAAACTTCTCGAAAGTCTCTGACTTATGCTTGATTAAGTAGACATATTCATATCTACTGTAATCATCAGTAAAAGTCAAATAATAACGATTAGCATCCCTTGTGGCATGTTTGAATGGTCCACACACATCCGTGTGTATAAGGTCCAACAAACCTTCACCTCTTTCACACGAGCCTGTGAAGGGTGACTTTGTTATTTTTCCAAGTAAGCATGATTCGCAACTATCAACTGACTTTAGGTCAAACGACTCCAAGACTCCATCCTTTTGGAGTTGGCCTATGCGTTTCTTGCTTATATGTCCAAGACGACAATGCCATAATGATGCTTTATCCAAGTTATTATTATTAGTAGAATCAATACACAAAACATTATTTCCTGAGTTATCTACAACAGACACAACTTCATACACACCATCACAAGGTAATGCTTTAAAATAAAGAACATTATTAAAGAAAGCAACAATAGAACCAACTTCATTATTAAACGAAAAGGTAAACCCTTGTTTGTACAAAGCATGAAAGGAAATAATATTTCTTGCCATTCCTGGCGAGTAACAACACTTATTCAAATCTAAACTAAACCCACTACTTAGCGATAAAGTATAAACTCCTATCTTGGTGACAGGTGAAGCTTTCCTGTTCCCCATGATCAAGTTTATTCTTCCTTGCTCCACATCCTCACTTCTTCTTAGTCCCTGCAAGTCACAAAAAATATGAATACCACAACCGGTATCAAGGACCCAAGATTTCGAATGGGGTGAGTTATTAGAAATGATAGTGTAAATACCTGCATGGTTGGGTTTGACTTTCCCATCTCTGCTGGTACTTTGGGCAGTTTCGCTTCCAATGAGCTTTTTCATGGCAATAGAAGCATTCAGCCTCTTTTGGGTCAGAAGAAGGAGTAATGAAACCTTTCTTGGTTCCACTTGAAGAAGAGCCATCAAGGGTCCGAGCCTTGGTACCCTTCGAAGATCTCTTTCTCTTCCTCCCTCGACTTTTCCCGATTGCCAAAACCGGAGTTGAGTTTGGAGTAGGAGTGATAGCAACCGACTTCCCCTTAAGACCTGATTCTGCAGTCTTGAGAAGTCCCTGAAGTTTGCTGAGTGTGACCTCTTCCTTATTCATGTGATATGTCATGCGGAATTGATCATAGCACGATGGTAAGGAGCGCAAAATTATATTTATTGCAAGCTCCTCTGGGAAGTTCACATTAAGCTTCAGCAATCGATCCACATACCTTTGCATTTTCTGCATGTGGCTCGTGACGGAATCCCCGTCCTTCATCATGGTTGTTATCATGGAGCAGATGATTTCGTACCTCTCTTGTCGTGCACTTTGATGGTATCTTTCCATCAAATCTTGGTGCATTTCATAAGGGTAGAAATCCTCATAGGACTTTTGGAGTTCTGCTGTCATTGTGGCCATCATGATGCATGCTACTTTCGTAGCATCCCTTTCATGTGCCTGAAAGTCAGCAATCTCCTGAGGAGTTGCAGTGGTCTCATCAATCTCCTTAAGCTCCTTGTCAAGGACATATTCTTTGTCCTCGTAGCGGGTAATCATCCTGATGTTTCTGATCCATTCATTGAAGTTGGATCCATCAAAGGTGACTTTCCCACACAAACTCATAAGAGTAAAGGAGCCATTAGGATTCAAGCCAGAAGCATTATTTGAAGACATCTGAAAGAGGAGAACAAGTTTAGTATAGATTTAAGAGAGTCCTTAATAAAACACCCAAATGTAATATTAAGGCTAGGATCCAATCACAATATAATATAACTTAGAAGAGGTATGCCGTAATCTAAGCTATACCATATTTGAAAGGTAGGTGAATGCCGATTCACCAATTTCCACCACGAAAACCGAAATATTAGATATTAGGTTTTATTGGTTTTTAGAAATTCCTAGATTCTTTAAGATTCAATGAACTTTTCAAAGGCATGTTTCAATCTCGAGAGTGCCCTCCAAGTTTTGTGACTGGGATACCGAGGATCACAAAACGAGGTGTGAGGTAACCATGCAAATCACTTGGTACCCTTAAAGTTTATCACTCAATCGATGTGCCGGTAAACCACACACGCTCCACCGATACTATAATAAACCTTAAGTCACCCTTTACCTACCTTGTTAAGTCCAAGTTAGTGTGCCGGTTAACCACACACGCTCCACCAACGACTTAGACAAAGTGTAAAGTGTAATTTCATGGATTAGCACCTTATTCACATTTTCCTAAAGTAACTAAGATTGGGAATTTAATAAAACATTTAGTTACTTTACAATATACAACATACTTTGAATGAGAGTTTATAAGTCCTTGTCTTACCCGTTCGGCTAACGACCCTCCACCAGTCAAGCAAGCGGTGGGTGAGAGTATACACCCATTAAGTCACCATTTTATAGGCAACAACCTTATACCCACCTTATAGACCGGCTTCGTGAATGAGGCGTACTAGCGGTAAGACGACTTTATTCTTATACATATATATATAATTATTAAATCATCATAATATAAGTATAAGGGTTGAATTTTAACTTTTAAAATTCTAGGGGTTGGAACTTAAAGTTTTAACTTAACTTTACTTGTTCCAAAACTTGAGGGCAAGTTTTGTAACTTTCAAAACTTTTCATTTCTTGTAACTTATGAGTTTAATAGAGTAATAAAATGAAGACTCTTCATTTTTCTAACTCTTGTGTTTGTTTTAATGGTTTTAATTCAAGTGTGACTCTTGGTTTTCCATAACTTGAGGACAGGTTATGGACTCCATTAAAACACATTATGATCAAGAATTAATCTACCACATAGGTTACAAATAATTCCTATGATCATCTAAAACATCATAAGAACAAGAACATGAATATGAACTTATTCATAAATCAAAAATTACACTTAAAACTTTGTAATTTTGATAACTAGTTGTTGTAAATGAATTATCAAATACATTACACCACCTAAAACAAGTTTTTCAAGTACCAAAAGTTTAGGGTAATGTTTCTAATTCATTTCCAGCAACTAAAGTCGAACCTCTGCAACCAGTCGACCCTACTCGCCGAGTGCATGAACTTACTCGCCGAGTTGGTTGAAGATACACGTGAACTCGACGAGTCCCTCTTATGGACTCGACGAGTCCATTCGTAGACAGCAAGATTTTCGACTTTTTTCCAACTTTTAAGCACAAATAAAAAGCAAACAAGCCTAGGCTCTGATACCACTGATGGATTTTGAGCATTCTAACACTTCCTAAGTGTACATGCAACCCTAATAACCTTGGATCTATGTTTGTCTAATTATCATGCAAAGTTGAATTCCAAGGTTATATTCCTATCTAGCATACATGGGGAACAATTTTAACCTAAAGTATAGATAGAATAACTTACCTTGTTGTTGTTTGTGTTCCTTGAAACCTTGTGAGCCTAGCACCCCAAGTGTGATGCCTCAAATGCTTCACACAACACCAAATGCTCTTGGAAGAACTTATGAGAGACACACACTTCTCAAAAATCGGCCAAGCCCTCTTGTTTCTTAGTGTATATCCGATTTTAGGTGGAGAACATGTTTCTTATATAGTGTTGACACATCTAGGGTTAAACCCTAATGTGTCATGACTCTTCATTTCCATGACCCATGGGTTTGTAACTCCCATGGAGCATCCATGGAGCATCCTATGGGTGGAACCCAACTAGATAATCCATGGAGCCTCTTAGCCCACTATACAAGATATGGATGATTTACATAATCAACCCATATATTTAATTAGTTATCTTTTGATCACATAATTAATTCTAAATTAATTCTTGATCAAACTAATCAAATAATATTATTAATATATTAGAACTTATAATATATTAATAATCTCCAAGTGTTATTTCTCTCATTTAGTCTATCCAATTGCACGGTGCCATGCAACCCAAATGGACCATGCCGGGTCGGGTCAAGTACATACCAGAAATAGTTATGGACTTAGACACCTTATCCAACAATATATATATATATATATATATATATATATATATATATATATATATATATATATATATATATATAGGGCTAGGTTATTTTAGACGATCACAATGAATATATGATACAAAACGATGTAATATGTTGAGTTTGAGTACCTAAACTTATATACATTGTATGATATATTCACTTATATATATATATATATATATATATATATATATATATATATATATATATATATATATATATATATATATAGGTTCAGGTTCATTTGAGACCATTCTAATTTTGTGAGACCATGAGACCAAATCTAAAAATAATTTTAAAATGCAAAATAAATGGAAAAATCCAAAAATTCTTTTTTTAAATATTATTTTTGGAACTTGAATTAACTAAAAAAATTCCGTTTTTTTTTTTGAAAAATAAGTGAAATATTTTAAATAGAATATTACACTGACATATTCTAAAAAATAATTTTAAAATGCAGAATAAATGGAAAAATCTAAAAATTCTTTTTTTAAAGATTATTTTCAGAACTTGAATTAAGTAAAAAAAAATAAAAAAAAAAATTCCATTTTTTTTGAAAAATACGTGAAATATTCTAATAGAATATTACACTGACATATTCTAAAAAATAATTTTAAAATGCAAAATAAATGGAAAATCCAAAAATTCTTTTTTTAAATATTATTTTCGGAACTTGAATTAACTAAAAAAATAAACAAATAAGAAATAAAAAAATACGTCTCACGGTCTCACAAAATTAGGCCATCTTACATGAACCTAACCATATATATATATATATATATATATATATATATATATATATATATATATATATATATATATATATATATATATATATATAGGGCTAGGTTATTTTGTTTTTTTTTTTTTTACATTTATTGTGTGCTAGAATGCACCAATAGAAATTTAGTAAATTAAATAATTATAAATATTAAATGATTTCCATAATTATATGTATATTAAATGATATCTATAATTATAATTCTCTTTTTATGGAAACTAATTAAATTCGTCGTTAATGCCAACAATAACATTCTTTCAGAATGAATTTGCATCTAGGTTTTTATATATGAGTTCGTACTTTGTTTCAAAACTCAATCACTTAAAATACAATAAACTTGTATGGAATATGAAGAACAAGAGTGTATTCTAGTAGAATACACTCTCATTCTGCTGTAATACACTCTCATTCTTCTAGATATGAATTTATTCTGGAAGAATATTATTGTTGATATTAATGACGAATTTAATTAGTTTGCATAAAAATGAGTAATAAGTATGGATAGCATTTAATATACATATAATTAATACTAAATTCATATTGGTAAATTCTAGCACACAATAGTGAAAAACATTTGAACCTATATATATATATATATATATATATATATATATATATATATATATATATATATATATATATATATATATATGATTTAGTGAATATGTGGCTGTTATGTACCTAATATTAGGTATAGAACCATCAAAAACTAAATAGTTTTAATTAAATGTAATCAAATCTCTCTACCATCTTTCTTATATCCTCTATTAGAGTAGATGATAGGATTTATACATATTTTTATGGAGTTTTAAATATTTAATTTTTCACCACAAACCATGTATAAAAATACATTATCAACTATCTATAAGTCTTCATATTCAAATTTAATATAGAAAATTATAGTGAAAGATTGAAATTGTTCATTAAAAATCCAATAAACATCTTTCCATAACACATCAAAAAGAACCATGCAAGTGTACATATGGTAGGTGTCAAAGAAAGTTATGAAGCCTTCTAGAGGTCTAATATAAACAACACATTAGAAATACATAGATGTTGGGGATAAATTATTAAATTAGAAATAATATGAGCTCAAAAGCAATAGGAAGAAGCTAACAATGGAAAAAAAAGTTGTATTTTTTAATCAAAATGAAGTTAATTTTGATGGTTCTATACCTAATATTATATACATGACAGCCACATATTCACTTTTCTCATACACACACACACACACACACACACACACACATATATATATATATATATATATATATATATATATATATATATATATATATATATATATATATATATATATATTCTTATTTTTTGGTCCTTCCACAAGGCCGGCCCAAGGGCAGGGCGTACTAGGCCACTGCCCAGGGCAGCAATATTGGACAGGGCATCATATTTTTTTCCAACTCTTAAAGGTATATGTCACTCAGCCCATAATTTTATCCCTAAAAGTAGTCAAATAGGAAGGGTACCTGATCCGAAAAGTGAAACTAGAAAGAAGCGGCAATATTCCTCGACTAGCTAAAATACTCATGCCTCTTTGAAGAAGACGAGGAGACTAACCGACTGGGAGAACTACCGAGGAGTCGTTGAGGTTTTCTGAATCTATCTTTTATATACCGAGGAGTCAGGGATCGAACATTTTCTTCCAAGCAAAAAACATGCATGCTAATTTCATGTTATTTCTTTCATAAAGAGGGGAAGGTATTTTGATGCTTTCTTTCATAAGTAAGGGAGGTATTCTCATTCATTCTTTGGACTTTCTAACTGAGGGTCAAGGATTAGGTTTGTTTTTTACACTTTTTTTTTTGCAAACAACACCGAAAGTAGCATCTTTTTTGTTTCTTTGCTTAATTTTCTGACTGATATATGTGTTTCAGTTTTCAGTTATCAAAAATAAGTTTACTTCAGTCAAGCTTTGTCCTCGAATCTCGTTATTCTTTCAAACTTTTGCCCATCTTTCTAGAGTTTTATTGTTCTAGCATAAATGATTACTCAAAAATTGTTAAATTGCATTCTAAATTTTATGGAGAGAGCCAAAGAAAGGGAGAATTTTCCTTTTTTACTTGAAAATTGAAGGTCGAACCTCCTAAGTTCTTCAACCTGCAGTTGGATTTTTTGCCCTTTGCTTGTAAGTGAATTTACCCAATGAGAATATGACCAAGCTTGCCCTTTGGTTGGAAAGACGAAGCTACCCTTTTGTGTTAATCCAACTTTTTTTTTTTGGCTTTCACTTTGTATCTCACTTTAATGATGTGGTGGTACTGAAATGAAACTATTATCTATAAACTGAAGATTTAAGTATTAAGCTTTACTATGTTTTAAGCTTTCTTTTTATTGGCATTTTAGTTGGTGCTCCTCGTTATGAATTTTTGGACAAGTATATGCATTTTAGATAAATTTATAAGTAATTAATATCATTATATCATGCATGTATTAGTTGTTAAACATGGGGCATCATTAAGTCTTTTTGCCCGAGGCTTTAAAAACCTTTGGACCGGCCCTGTCATTTCACATACCATTTTTGACGGCAAGCATTAAGTCCTCATTTAAGAGCATCATTATTTCCATTATTTGTTGATATGGCGAGAGTATGTTGAATATTTTTGGAAAATATGTGAAATCAACCTTTCTTTCTTTGTTTATACAAAATACTTAATACCATCATATTTTTCTTGCATTAATAACGACACGACCTTTTGGTAGTGATGAGACTCTTTGATTCCTTCTTAGTCAAAATATATTAGGCATAACTAAGATACGGGAGAAGATCATGATCATAGGTAAAGATTCATGATTAGAGGCAATATATATTGGATATGTTATTTAATATCATTTTTATTTATTTTTAGAACTGATATAAATGTTATTGATATTTTAAATGGACTTTCAATAACAACAACCCACAACTTGAGAGGGGTACAACACACAACTTGCATTGCATTTTGGAGGCAAGATTGAAAAGTTGCAAGATAGAATGTTAGTTCTTCGTGTGTGGCAAATTATATATGTCTTACCGTGTATGAAGAATCAAGGACCAAATTGATGCATGATTTCCAGGGGATTTGTCCAAGTGCATAAAGGAGAAGAGCATGGTGTTATTTCCACAAAGAAAACGAGAGTGACAATATGGTAAAAACAATAGTTGGTTATGCTTGTCAAGACTTGAGAAACAAAAAAAAAAAAAAAGGGGGGGGGGGGGGGGGGGGGGGGGGGGATCAGCAGTCCTATGTTGATGACTATAAAAACATTAAAGGTTATATTTGTTTTTAGTTGTAAAGTATTGTTTTTGTGTGCTTGATAATGGTTTGTCTTAATTGTTATGGACTTGTTAAACTTTTTTTGGTTTGATTGCTATGAATTTGAAGGTACTTGTTATTTGAATATTATTGCAATGTCCTTTTTGTTAGTTTTAGTTTGATAATGACTGTTTTTTTTTGTAATGTTTTTATAGCTTGCATGCAATAGTTTTTTTTTTTTTTATTTTTTTTTTATTTTTTTATTTTTTAATTTTAAGATCTAGTTTGCATTTAATGATAATGTACTTTGGTTGTAAATGTTTGCATTAAATATTTTTGACTTTTAAAAAAACTTAATATATTTATAAATACTTAAAAAACGACTTATAAACAAAGAAAAACCTAAAATGGTGTAAATAGTACCAAGAGGACAGTTTTAAGAAACCATAAGACTTGATGGGCAATACTTGAGCATTTGTCAATTAGTTGGATGAACTAGAATGACGTGGCAAACGACACATGCTAAGGAGACCACTTAGGACGACTAACGACTTCAAGTAGAAGACTTTGACCAAAATGAGTATCTGGGTAAGTTTTTTAAACCATAGGGACCAAACGGGTATGTGTTTTCCTAATTGTTCATATTATGGGAAACCACATAGACCAATCACATAATTTTGTAATGACAAGATTGTAAAGACATGAAAAAAAACTTCCTATCTATCAGATTCAACAAAAACTCGTTAGATGTCTAATTCCATTTGTTGTTTATTGTGTTTGTTAATGCACATGTTGTTAGCGGACCATTTATGCATTGTATATTTGTTTATCGTTTAACCTAACTTACTCCACATATCTTTGTATAACTGGTTCATGTACAATTTTTATATATTATTGTGTTGTATGTTCTTATGAAATCAATGATATCTATTTCAGAACATAACACAATAATATATATTCAATTTCATTGATACAATAATATATACATAGTGTATATATGGGCTAGCTATACAAAGGTTTGTGGACTAAGTTAGGCTAAACAATAAACCATTACACAATACATAAATGGACCATTAACACAAAAGAAATGAAGCTAAAAGTAAACATACATACGTAAAAAATTAGTTCTTTTTTAAGACAAAGAAGGTTAAACTTTAGGAAGATGACTTAATCGGTAATTTTTGGTAAACCATTGGATGATTTATTTAATTTCAATATATTAGTTATTTAAATACTAGTTTAAATGTTTTTAATAAAATAATTCAATAACAATCATTGTTTTCACTTTTTCAATAATAACCACAAGTAAAATGATTAAAAAAATCATTAGAAAAGAATCCATCTTCATAATTAAACAACATAAACTCCAAAGAAGTGAAAAAAACCAGAGCAACGACTTTCGATGGCGGCAACATTCAGCTGTCGACTAGTCAAACACGCCTACTGCCTACAATCAAAACCCGACAGCCATTTGTTTAATCAGTCAATCAAAATATGCATATATTCTCCTGGTGATTCTTCAATCCAATTATTTTTCTCGTCAAATCATTCGTTTGCTCCATACAATTTCAACGGAACCAAACAGAATCGGTCAACGCTGGCTTCAATTTTACATGAACCCTAAGAAATCATGTTGGAGCTCAATATGGGGTTCCGATTATTAGTAGTTTTGTTCTTGAGCTCAATTTATTTCTGTTCATTAGTTCAATCCAGATGCAGCAGAGGTTGTAATTTGGCGCTTGGTTCGTACTACGTCTTACCTGGGAATGAACTCCTTCCAATTTCCGAATACATGGACACCGATATCAACAGTATTCTGCAGTATAATCGTGGGACTATCCCTAATCAGGATAGTGTCCAATCGTTTATCAGGATTAACGTGCCGTTTCCTTGCGACTGTATCAACGGGGAGTTCTTAGGCCATGTGTTCAACTACAATATTAGGTCTCAGGATACGTATACACTGATTGCGAGTGAAAGGTACGCGAATTTGACGACTCCGGCATGGATTCAGAGGTTTAATCGTTATGATCCGAACCGTATCCCCGATGTTAACGTCACCATTAACGTCACGGTGAATTGTTCGTGTGGGGATAGTTCAATTTCGAAGGATTATGGTTTGTTCGTGACGTATCCTCTCCGGTCAGGTGAGACTTTGGATTCGGTTTCTTCCGCCGCGAATCTTAGTTCCGACTTAATTCGAAGCTATAATCCCGATGCAAATTTTAGCGCTGTCAATTCGTTGATATACATTCCGGGCCGAGGTTAGTATTTGGAACTGTTCAACGGATTCTTAGGCACCTGTTTTTGGCTTGAAAATATGTGATTGTGTTACTTGATGATGATCAATTGGAATAGATTCTATGAAAATTATCCACTACTTGTTAGCATCTTCGAGAAATTGATGTGTTCTAATGTTTGATTTTTGGCAGATGAAAATGGAAATTATCCACCCATAAGAACCAGGTACCTTCTTGTTCTTCAATAGCATCTTATTTGCTGAAATTGATGACTGCTTTTATACATTTAACAAGTCTTCTTCTCCATTCTTATCTTTTGCAGCTCAGGTGACCCAATTTTCCATGGCCTTTTTACCATATTTTCTTGAATAAAAATGTGAGTTTTGAAGTTATGAAGCTACAATCTACATTCACATTAACAGGATTATCAGGGGGAGCCATAGCTGGAATAGCTATAGCAGTAGTAGCTGGGGTGCTGTTACTTGCAGGATGCTTATACTATGGATTTTACAGAAACAAAAATTCAGAAAAGAATTCAGCTTTGTTAAAGAACGCACAGGTTCAACTTATGCAGTCTCCTCGAGGTATTTATCACAAAATTCATCTCCATTTCTATTGATAAAATCTGTATTGATTTGTTGATTTGTGTTCTTTTTCAAACTTAGGGCCAGGTGGCACTTCAATTGGAGGTTCAAATTCCAGTGGTCATCCTGTTAGTGTCTCACCTGGGCTTACAGGGATAACAGTTGACAAATCAGTGGAGTTTTCATATGAAGAGCTTTCAAAGGCCACAGATGAATTCAGTCTTGCTAATAAGATTGGTCAAGGTGGTTTTGGTGCTGTTTATTATGCAGAACTCAGAGGCGAGGTTTGGAATTATAATTTTAGATATAATTATATGATTTTATCTGTTAATTCTTGCATTTAGCCCGATTTTTTAAAATTCCTTATTGGAAACTTTTTCAGAAAGCTGCTATCAAGAAGATGGATATGCAAGCATCAAGAGAATTTTTAGCCGAATTGAAGGTCTTAACACATGTTCATCATCTAAACCTGGTATGCAGTATTTCAATTAATAAATATATTTATCAAGATTTTGAGTTGACCATATTTTTTTTTTTAACATTTGACTTTATATTTTGCAGGTGCGTTTAATAGGATATTGTGTGGAGGGCTCCCTTTTTTTGGTGTATGAGTTCATTGAAAATGGAAACTTGAGTCAACATTTACATGGAACAGGTGAATTTAAGTTCAAACATAACAACTAATTTCTATAATGAATACATCCAAACAAGAGAAATTTATGTTCTTTATAATGTCCATTTTCAGCAAGGGACCCACTATCCTGGTCAACTCGGGTCCAAATCGCCCTTGACTCAGCAAGAGGTCTTGAGTATATCCATGAGCATACTGTTCCTGTTTATATACATCGTGATATTAAATCAGCAAATATATTGATTGACAAAAATTATCATGGAAAGGTGTGTGAATGTTTATACTTTATATTGTCATATTTTTATTTTTTTAGTGATAAAGTTGAAGATGGAAATGATTTATTGGCACTACATGTTTACTTTTAGGTTGCAGATTTTGGTTTAACAAAGCTGACTGAAGTTGGAAGCAATTCTTTGCCCACACGTCTTGTGGGTACCTTCGGATATATGCCACCAGAGTAAGGGTTAATTTTGTCTTTTTACCAAGAACCCTTATGCATAGTTGTATGTGGGTTCATAGAATCCTACATTAAGATTTTTTTCTTCCACGTGACTAGACAAGCTTTCTAGGGCCTTTTTAAATAGTGAGGGCATTTACGTCTTTTGCACATACAAGAGGTTAAGAGTGAGTGTACATGTCCTACCTTTTTGGATGGGACAAAAACTTGCAATTTTTGTTCCATTCACAGTACACAATACACAATACACAGTACACAGTACACATAATGGCAGTACACAATATACAGTACACAGATTCTCAAATTATTGGGTGACAGGTATGCACAATATGGCGATGTTTCTCCAAAAGTGGATGTGTATGCATTTGGGGTTGTACTTTATGAACTTATTTCAGCCAAGGAAGCCATAGTTAAAGCAAATGGCTCTAATGCTGACTCAAAAGGGCTAGTTGCCTTGGTGAGTTTTAATTCCCATGTATTTAACTAATTGTCACATGTTTGTTTGTTTTTTTTTTCTTAATTTTCTATATTAAGTTGTTCTTTCTGCATTAAGTAAAAAAGAAACACTCGTGTATATATAACAACTAATTAGTTTGATATTTGATGATTTACAGTTTGATGAAGTTTTGAGTCAACCCGATCCAAAAGATGACTTGGTGAAGATGATTGATCCTAGGCTCGGGGATAACTACCCTCTTGATTCAGTTCGTAAGGTAAATCTTTCGTTTTTTGATGAGGAGGGTATTTACGTCTTTTGGTAAGACGAGAGATAAAAAATGAGTCTATGTCCCACCTTTTTGTGTGGGACAGTCCCAAGTGGCATCAGTCACAGTCCAATGCATGTCAAACGCAGTATATGGTTACCATGAACTATCATGTCTTGTCCTGTGTAACAATTTTTATTGCGAATTGGAATGCAGATGGCGCAGCTTGCGAAAGCTTGTACGCATGAGAATCCGCAACTACGGCCAAGTATGAGATCGATTGTGGTTGCATTAATGACGCTTTCGTCCTCCACGGAGGATTGGGATGTTGGTTCCTTTTATGAAAATCAGACTCTTGTGAACTTAATGTCTGGAAGATAGTGACAAGAATTTGTGATTACTTTTCCCTCTTTGTTTCTTGATATATATATTTTTTATGATTCTTTTGGGATGTGCAAGTGTAATGTAATGTATCAACAAATTATTTATTGTTTTTATGATGTAGATTAGTTTGATGAGTGTTGTATGAAAGAAAGGGAATTACATTATGTGTATTACATGATATTATATTAGTGGATATTAGTAAATGTTTATTTTTCCTATATTCTTTAGAAGGTTAAATTTTAGTATTTATTTAATTAAGCATTATTGCAACATACATCTTTTTTTTTTTTTTTTTTTTTTGTCTATTATCATTTTAGAAAACATAATTTTGAATAAATATTTAAGGACTATGTTATAAGGCTAGACGGTATCTCCCTGCCATACCATGCCGTGGGGTGACGTGGCACTACATGGAGGTGGGGGAACACCCCACTACCTGGTGTGGTGATTGCGATACTTCCACCGTAGGAAGCAAAAACGCAATGCAACAACATTTCTTTTTTCTTCTTTTTGTTTTTTTTCTTTAGTTTGTCACTTGTACAATACAATATACTAATGTTTCATATATATATATATATATAAATAAAAGAAGTGTGGGTGACCATTTACTAAAAGTGAGAGAAGAGTAGAAGAAAATTTTTTGACATTGATTTTACGGGGTAAAACAGAGGAGAGTGAAAGGGGTACACCCCCAACCTTAGTATACGATAAAAAGAAACACTATTATATCTAAGAAAGTCTCTTAATTGATTATACATTAGGTAAATATTCATTTAAGATAGAAACTAATTTTGTGAGTCTCTTTTGAACAAAAAAGAAATTGTGATACTTATTTATAGTTATATACATGGCCAAAAATTTCAAGAAAGGAAAAAAAAACAGCATTAAATTTCGTTATTTTTAACATCCAAGAAAAATAATGAAAAAATCATTGTCTAGTGTATTATTATTATTATATAACATTATTTATAAAAATATAATATGTTTTCTATTACAAAATTACAGTAGGCAAAAATTTAAAACCTAACAATATTTTTATAGAAGATTACAAATAAGAATTATTATGAACAATATTCTTTTACAAATATTTTTCTGGAACGTTGGTTTTTATTTTATTATTATTTTTATATTATTATTGGATATTAAAAGTGAGAAAATTAATAGAAAATAATTTTTTTTTGGCTCTGGAAATATATGATCACGGATACATAAGTCCTTAAACAATACTCATGGATGAATATCTCTACTTTTACCACAACCATACAACGATAGAACTAGAGAAACTTAAAATTTGTTTTTGCAAACAAACAACTTTAAATATCTGTTTGATAGGATAAAATTTGGAACGAGTGTGCATACATAAGTCATGTGCCATGAATTAATTTATACATTTAGATACACATTTTGAATAAATATTCTCTAAAGATTCATGTTATAATTTTATAACTGAATAAAATATTCCAATTTTTTAGTTAGTAACGAGTCTCTGTTTTGATTAGAACACATGTTTTGCAATAACTGAATCAACAAAATAATAACAGACAAACAACTTTTCTTCCATACAATGTCCTCTTTAATATTTTTTAAATTAAATCTGAAATTTGGATTATGATATATATAAATGAAAAATTGGAACTAAAGTAAAAACAAAATAGAAGACAAGAAGTCAAAGAGGCATTGGTTATTCTTTGATCTAGTAAAAGCTTATCAATGGCTGTAATTTTTCATAAAGCAAAAACCGTCACAATCAACAGTAAATCCAATCTGAACGGCTACAACCGCAAGTTCACTGAAGTTCCATGTACATCACATACACCATAAACTTCCTCTTGCAAGTTCCAACTTCAAAACAAAGGAGGGAAAGTTGTTCACTTTTATCTCAGTTGTTGAACACGCTCCTCGGAACTTTCACTCTTTTTGCAAATTCATCATGAAATCTGAACAATATTGAGAATCCGAAACCTAAAAAAGGATTGAAGCTTAGTGCAAATTTGTGACTTGAACTAGAATGGCTGAATTGGTAAGCCCTAATGCTACACATGTGAAGAAACAGAGAGCGACGATCCTATCTCCGGTCACCACCTTCGTTCTCGGCTCCAACAATGATCAACTTGAACGTGCTCAGGCACGCGCCGCCCGTGCTGCTTCCATCCGCCGGAAGCCGGTAACGTTCAATAACGCAGCTGATGATAATCCTGCCGGTGCTTTTCTAGGTCAAGAGCAGATCATGGAATTGTTCCAGAATTGCATCAAATTAGCTAGTGAAAATGTCTCTACTACTTTTAGCGCTAGTGTGTTTTAACAGATTCATTTTTCGAGTATGATTCATGATTTAACCTTTGTCTGTTGCAGAAAATTAATCAGAAGAATACTTGGGAGCTGAATTTGATCGATCATCTACGTGACATTATAAAAGTCGAAGAAGATGATGTTGAGACCAATTTTCAGAAGGTACCGAAGAGCGAAGATCAATTTGATTTATGTTGAAGTCTTTATCAAAGTTATTTGTACTTATTGACAGTAGCTTTAATTCCTTTTGAAATCTACTTTTCTTCTTTCCTTAAGAGGTTGTCCTTTTATTTAATTTAGACCTGTTAGAACTACATCATTTAGCGATCCATTTATAACAAAGGTAATGCATTGTTTGACCACATTGGGTGTATATGGCTTGCTAGTGCATACTTAATTATGATGGAGGTCTATCAAAATATAATTAAGAGAACTCGTGAAAGAAACTTTAACCACATCACTCTTTCTTGTGTATATCTTTTAAGTGATTATTAATTACTAGAAAGCTACAAGAATGAGTAACCTTTAAGTGTTGTTTATTTAAGCAGGAATCGGTGTAATCTTTAAGTTTTGTTCAAGTGTAGATCACTTTTGACACAACATGAATTCCAAATCTGGTTCGGAATCCACACAAGCTTTGTCCAGACCAGACAAGACATGTACATGCACAGTTTGAAAAGTATAATAAAATATTCGTTTTCTTGCTTGATTTTCTAGTTTTCTTAAGATTTTATCTTATCTATTCCACAATTTAACCTACAAAAAGAAACAAATGGAGTTGGATAGTTAGAGTAGAAACAATTTCTTATAATTTGGATCACAAATCACAATGCATCTTTTCAAGTGCAGGCAAGTTGCACTCTTGAAGCAGGAGTTAAAATATATTCAACAAGGGTGGATTCTGTCCATGCTGAGGCATATAAATTCCTTGGAGCCATTAATCGAGTTGGACAAGACATGGAACAAGGTTAGTTATATCACATTATACTTATCATTCCAAGAAAAAATAGTCTTTAGTACCTTGTCATCCATTATAACTTATAATGTAAAGTGATGTATGGCTTATAGCTATATATAAATATGTTTTTCCTATTTCATTGGTTCAAATGTTCAATGGAAAAGTCAAAAGACCTTATATTGTAGAAATATTCAAGGGTTCCTTTTGTGTGATACATGTTTATCAGGCAATTTAGAGGATGGAAACACCAACACTGAGCAAAGGAAACAAAGTACTAAAAAGGAGCATGAACAAAAGGTCTTTCATCATCTCATCTTCAATCTTGTTTGAATACCTACCTTAAACCTAATGCATCATACATTTACAGTTTTCTCCTCTTTCAACACTGGAATCATCATTTGAGAATCTTAATCTGAAGAAATTTGATCGTAAGGGCACAACTTATTACTTATACCTTTAAATTTTTTTTTTCTTTTCCATAAAAGGGTGTCATGAAATTATCTTTATTCTCTAGTTGCTTTTACTGTGGATCCTCTTTATCATCAAACGTCTGCTCAGTTTGATGAAGGAGGGGCAAAAGGTCTTTTACTGAATAATCTTGGAGTCTATGGTGGGTGTCGTGTCCTTTTTGATTCACTTGAAGTAACTGCAAACTGCATGTCTTGTTCCCCCCAAACTGATAAACTCGAGACAATTGATATCTCGTATGCAAAAGGTATGTTTTTATATGGAGGGCAAAATGGTCATTTTACAAAATTACAAGGATCTTGTATTTCATTCATCTGTAGACTGCATGGAACAAATGGCAATTAACATCTCCAAAAACAAAGAAATCTCACCAACTCTCAAGGAGATAGTCAACATGTTTGATGATAAAAGACCACCAGACACCGTTTTTGCCCAAAATTCTCGTGAACCTGATTATGACGATTATGCCCTTGATGATGATCAAAATGATAACTTTGGAACGTGGGATTTTGTTAATGACAACGAGGGCACTTATGAAAGGGAGGAAGAAGTAGAACCCCACGAGGTGCCTGAATCTTGATCATTTTTCAGTCTTTGAAAAATCTACTCAATTATAGCATCATGCTTTTCATTTTTCTTATTATCTTGTTTTTTGTTTGTAGGAAAATGAGCAATATGAATCTCATGATCATGATGTAGATAAAAAATTTATAAAAATTGATGACTTTTTGTTTCCAAGACGGGGTTTGACCACAAGTCAAAATGCCTGGGCGGGCCCTGAACATTGGAAATATAATAAGGCTAAAGGTATAACAGTTTGTACTGTGTTTGACATGCATTGGACTGACACTGTGACGTGATGTGCATGGACAGTTGACACACACTTGTTCTCAATCTCTTGTCTGTGCAAAAGACATAAATACCCTCCTTATCCTCATCATCAAAAGTTGATATTTTGTTTTTCATTTAATTTGTGATATGTTTTATAGGTCCAGAAGCTTCTAGTTCTACCAAGGAAAATGGATCACCATTGTTCAAAAAACCAAGAAACAAGAAACAATTTGAAGCAGATATAGATTTTATGAAAGCTTTGGAAAATGACATTGTTGACCCCTTCATTCCTCCTAAAAATCCCAACTCATTGTTATTGCCTGCAAATAGAGAACCTTGTAACACAATGCTTCCGGAAGATTGCCATTATCAACCTGAGAATCTAGTGACACTATTTCTTCTACCAAATGTTTTGGTAATTTCACCTCTGTTTAAATTTATTGTATAACTATCATATCACCCATAAATCAAACTTAATGATTCTTTTGTTTATTTCTAGTGCTTTGGGAAGAAGAGAGGAAAGAGGAATTCAGGTCAATTGATTTCTTCTATACAAATCATTCTTATTGTTTATCTACAGAATGTGATATTATTGTGTTAACATCTTATCATCAGATGAAGTTCATCAACAAGAAGCTAATCCATCATGGGGTGATGATGATTGTGGAATTGGTGACCAATTTGATGATGGAAATGCTTATAGTGATGTTGATGACTCTCTTGTCTCTCAACCACGTCAGGTTTGTTTATTAAAACTCCAATGTGATAACATGTATATATGTTCCTTAATTTCTTGCTATTCATAAACTTAACACAGGTAGAAAAAATCGACATCCAATATGACAAAAAATCCAAACAAGTTGATGTTCATGTACTAAAAGATACTCTTTGGTCAACCATTCAAGAAATGCAGAAATCAGCCGGAGTAAATTTTCTTTTTCTTTAGATGACAAAAAATTCCATAAATGATAGCAATGGAAACTCTATTATTAATACTGATAGTTGTGATTGCAGGATGAAGATTTGTCTTTTAAAAACATTTTATCATCTTCCCCAACCACATCAAATGATGACATCACCCCACACCTGTCTTTCATCTGCGTATTACATTTAGCCAATGAGCATGGATTAACCCTCAACAGCTCCCCTGACATGGATGACGTCAGCATCCATCTCCCCTCCCACCCCAACATCCCATAAAGGTACGTTTTTTTTCCCCTACTATTACAATCAACAATTTATAATAATATAATCAAACACAATAACACTATTCACAAAATTTTCATGAATTTCTGTGTATAAATGTTTCAAGCTAACAAAAAACAATGACAGTATGCAAAGATCAAAAGACCTCCGTGCCCCTAACACCGACTTCTTTCCATCCTCGTTGGCGGGCCCGCAACTCCCACTTTCTGGTTTCTTGTTTTTGTAAGGCTAAAGCTGCTTCAGCTTTTTCACGAGCTTCTTCACATGTTTCCATTCCGGAGTTACACTTGTCTGCTTCCTTTTGATATTGTGATGTCAGCTTTTTTGCCTCGAGTAATGCCATGTCAGCACGTTGTTGACTTTCTAATGCTTCTGCTTCTCTTAGTTTAAGTTCTTCTGATAGAAGCTCTGCAAAGTTCTTTTCCGTGTCCCCATCCACTTCCGGATCATGCTTTGAACAATCTGATTCAGTCAAATATTCCATCAAAAATTGAATATAAATACCAATGTACTTATGAAAGTATATTGCTATTATGCATATATAGTAAAGTACATTGTCGATATTGGAAGTACTTATTTGTTTGTGACTTTGTGTAATACTAATATACTATTACTAACCTGTGAAGGAACTGTTGCCAAGTCCTGTGAGAAAAAAAGAAAATATAAATCAGTTGAGAAATTGATGAAGAATCTGTCATCATTCATCAACAATAAAATCTTCTATTTCTATGTTATGGAGTTAACTATAAAAATGGAGGTTAATGAGAAATGAGATCTGATTAGAGGAAATTGGGTGACAGATCAAATCAAGATTCATAATTTTGAACGAATTAAAGTTAATTAGTGATGGGCAGATGGTGGAATAGTGTAGAAGTGGGACAATTTAGGGTTTACGTACCTTGAGGAAAGGAGAGGGTAGGTTGGGAATCGCAATCGCAGTTGCAAGGAGGGCAAGATACGGCGGAGGAAGAGCGGTGGACGGCGGATAAACCTTCGAGAATATGCCAGTATAGAGGTGGACCTACTAAATAACCTACCAAAGATAGTCCCAAGAACACGATTCCGATTCTCATCATCGCCGGATTGCAAGATCCAGACCTGTTCGGAGCCATCTCTCTCTCTCTCTCTCTCTCTCTCTCTCTCTCTCTCTCTCTCTCTCTCACACACACACACACACACTGTTTCTTTCTTTCTCTCACACACACTGACAATATGTCAATAAGAGTTTCACTTGCACCTGATCTTGAGGAAGATGAAGATGATGTATTGCTAAAAAATCTTGCTGTGGTTGATGAAACCTGAATCGGCAAATGAAAAGAACAAGAGGAAAATCGGCACTTTTCGCGTCACGACTGATGGGAGTTTATTTTACATAAATGGTCCCTCGTTCGAACCCGGTTTAAAAAGTCAGTTTAGCTTGCCAAAAACTCCGGTTAAGCCAAATCGAAAGCCCGGTTATTTATTGCCCTGGTTGGACGGTTGGATCGGACCCTAATATGTTAGTTAATGTACTCTTTTTAATTCTGTTTTATACTAATTTTCAATTTGAGTAGTTAAATTATTTGGGTATTTTTGGAATATAAATATTTTGTTATTTAAAGAAAATTATGTTTTATAATTTAACTAGCTTTTTTAGTTATGCTTTCAAATGCAATTTATAATGGTAACTAGTTAAACATATAAATTATATATTACACTTAACAAAACATAAATTTAATATGTAAAGTATTCGGTGCTCAATGAAAGGGTTTTGAAGAACATTGCTGCATCTTTCTGTGATATAGGGGACATATGTCGTTTATTTACGTAATATTATTTAACAATTAACAGTGGTAACATTGTATCTTATTTCTCTTATATATATTTGTTATGTATCTTGTATTTCTGTTATCACCTCTGGTTTACTAACTCATATGTATGGTGGATCATGCTTTCTTTTTTCCTTTAGGAAGATTGTTGTTGCTGATGCTAGACTGTCCGATTATGAGCTGTATAAAAAAAACTGTAGAGTATAGACACAATTCGCCTATTGTACATGTGTAAATTTTCACCTTTGAGATGAGATTTGACATCTTTTTTGTAAGCATCTGTGTTCCTACTTCTTACTTTGCAATTCTTTGCTAATGTTACGTCAATATTATTTTAGTACTAAATTCTTAAAAATTTATGTAAAAATATGGGAAACACTGGTTGATTGAAAAAACCAATCCAAAATGAAACTGAAAAAATTACAATAAATCGAAACTGAAAAACTGAAGTCTATAAAAAAGGATGGTGTGTCTTTTAATTTATCAAAAACCTATCAAGTCAATTCTAAGTTTGGAATAGTTTATGCAGCGACCAAATGTTCTAAGTTATAAACACTTTCTGGAGTGTTTGATCAACATTTGTTGATTCAGTACCTTTTACTAATACGAAAGGTATCATTGCTTTCATTTTCATCGCCAATAAAATCACTGTAACATTTGTTATAAGTACGTGCTTCACTTCCCTAATTAAATATATGAAGATGGAACTAAAGACTAATAACGTTTGATCATGAAAATAAATATTTCAATCTAGAATGTGAAACCCATTTGATTCGCTCCAAACTTGTAATAATTTTACGAATTTAGATTTTAATTTTCAATTCGTTTACCTGTTTATCCATAAATGTTTATCATTTTAATAAATGGGTCGGATATGGATCACTTTCGATCTATATATATATATATCGATCTATATATATATATATATATATATATATATATATATATATATATATATATATATATATATATATATATATATATAACTTGATGTCCAAATAAAATGTGATGGACTTTGAGTATTCTTTAATGTATATCTTGTTTAGGTAAATATTTTATTTTTTTGAGAAATATTACTTTGTGGAACACATAAAACTTATTTAAATTTAATATTATAAAAAACCAAGTTATTGGGTCGGGTATTTGTTGATAGGTCTACCCTCAATAGGCATCATCAAAATTGATTTTATCAATGATTTTTTTAGAACAAATATTTTTAGTTTTTGACCATGATATATTTTGTAATCTAAAATATTCACTTAACTTTTGAAAAATCGTTATGTATGGTACCAAATTGAAAGCTTGATAATCAAATAATCTATTCAAACATTTTATGAAATGTCGTCATGTTACAATATAATAATCTATTAAAAGAATATTACTTGTACATCTAAAATTAAAATTAGATTTACAAGTAAAAAGTAAAAAGTAAAAACGACCGAGCGCAATCAGTAACTAACCATACAGTGACCAACGCCGGCGTCGGAAAACCACCACCGGAGAAGCACGGAAATCTCAGTAATCTGGATCGACGCACGTAATGCCCTCCAAAGTACCATCGGATCTGATCAATCAATCTCAGATCGGATTCCGAGAAGTCGCCGGACTATCATCCTTTAACCCTCAACACCCAACCCTAAAATCTCTTCCAACCGTCGAAAACTCCATCTCCGCCCTAGACCCGTCGCCTTCTCGCCTCCGATGTAAACATTGTGAAAGAAAGCTCCTCAGAGGTTCACAGTCACTGATTTGCCTATACTGTGGGCAATGCCAGGCCAAGGACCTACCTCCCGAACCCATCTCCTTCAATTCCACCACTGGTTACCGTTGGCTACTTCAATCATTGAATTTGAATGCTTCGGTTAGTGTTTTTCTTTCAGATTCATTCGTTCCTCTATTAATTTCTTGTTCTCCACTGGTTTTAGTATGAGTCTCATGTAAGCATATTTTTAAAGTAGGTTTAGTTACATTGAAGTGTATGATTTCGTGGCATTTTGATTCTTTATCTTGTGTGATGTGATGATGTTATGCTCTGCACTGAAAGTTTATTTTATTTTCAGGAAATGATTGAGCCTTTGGTGGAAGAAAAGAGAAGAGACACAGTTGGGACTCCAGTTGAAGGTGTAAAAGCTTTGTCTGAGTTCTTAGATGTGCAGATTAGATGGCCAGATAAGCTTGAGATACCTGAGACCAGTTATGTCAACAAGATGCTTGATCATAGCAGTTCTTTAAATGATACCACAGTTGGCTGGGATAACTTTGAACAAAGAGATAGTGGCTCTGATGATGCATCCGAAGAACTTGCAGTTAGTAGTAAAGATGATCAAAGTGATGGGTTTGGAGATCAAGATAATCTTAGTCTCTTCCAGACTGATGATCCTAAAACTGCTGATATGTCATCTGATTTGAGTGGTGATCGTGATGCAGAAATTGAGGATTCTAAAGCTAATGCATCCGTGTCCTTTGATTTAAGCAGGAATTCTTCATTTGGAGATGACACAGAAGTTCAATCTGTGAGTTTTAAGGAACAAAATGAGGATTCTGAAACTACTGCCGCCATGTCATCTGAACTTAGAAGAAATTCTTCTTCTGAAAATGAGGAAGAGATTGAGTCTGCGAATTCTAGAGCACAAATTGAGGATTCCAAAGCTAATGCATCTGTGCACTTTGATTTAAGCAGGAATTCTTCGTTTGGAGATGAAACAGAAAATCCATCTGTGAATTTTAGGGAACAGAATGAGGAATTTGAAACTACTTCTGCCATGTCATCTGATCTTAGAAGAAATTCTTCTTCTGAAAATGAGGAAGAGATTGAGTCTGTGAATTCTAGATCACAAATTGAGGATTCTAAAGCTAATGCATCTGTGCACTTTGATTTAAGTAGGAATTCTTCATTTGGAGATGACACAGAAATTCAATCTGTGAATTTTAGGAATGAGAATGATGATTCTAAAACTACTGATGCCATGTCATTTGATCTTAGAAGAAATTCTTCTTCTGAAAATGAGGAAGAGATTCAGTCTGTGAGTTCCAGAGGACAGAATGAGGATTCTAAAACTGCTTCTGTATCCTTTGATTTAAGTGGGAATGATTCATCTGAACATGATGCAGAAATTCAACCTGTGATTTTGAGGGAACAAAATGAGGATTCTAAAGCTAATTCTGCTGATTTGAACAGGGATTCATCATCTGAAGATGACACAAAAATCCAATCTATGAGTTCTAAGAGACAGAATGAGGATTCTAAAACTGCTGACATATCTTTAAATTCATCAGGAGATGAAACAGCTGTGAATTCTAGGGCACAAAATGAGGAATTTGAAGCTTCTGCTAAGAGGAAGGATTCTTCTTCTTCTTCTGGAGATGATGCAGAACTTCAATCTGTGAATTCGAAGGCACAAAATGAGGATGATTCTAAAGCTACTGCATCTGATTTGAATAGAGATTCTTCATCTGGAGATGATGCAGAAATTCAATTAATGAATTCTAGGAGAGAGAATGAGGATTCTAAAACTGCTTCTGTATCATTTGATTTGAGAGGGGATGATTCTTCATCTGAACATGATGCAGATATTCAGCATGTGAATTCAAGAGCACAAATTGAGGATTCTAAAGCTACTTCTGCTAACTTGAGCAGGGATTCTTCATCTGAAGATGAAAAAGAGATTCAATCTGTGAATCATGATCCAGAATTCCAAAATGTGAGTTCTTCTAGGGCACAAAATGAGGATGATTCTAAAGCTACACCTGCCATGTCATCTGATTTGAAAAGGAATTCTTCTTCATCTGGAGATGAAAGAGAAATTCAATCTGTGAATTCTAGGAGACAGAATGATGGTTCTAAAACTGCTGCTATATCTTCCAATTTGAGTGATGATGATTCATCTGAACACCATTCAGAAACTCAGCCTGTGAATTCAAGGGATCAAAATGAGGATGATTCTAAAGCTACTGATTTGAGAAGGAATTCTTCTTCATCTGGAGATGATACAGAGCTTCAATCAACGAGTTCCAGGAGACAGAATGATGAGGATTCTAAAGCTATCACTGCTGATTTGAGAAGAAATTCTTCTTCATCTGGAGATGACACAATGAATTCTAAAAATTCATTTAGAAATGATGCAGAAATTCATCCTGTGAATTTGAGTCCACAAAATGAGGATTCTAAAGCTACTACTGACTTGAGCAGAGATTCTTCTTCTGGAGACGAAAATGAAGATTCTAGAACTTCTGCCATTCCTTCTAATTTAAGTGATGATGCAGAAATTCATCCTGCTGCTGACATGGCATCAGATTTAAACAGGAATTCTTCATCTGGAGATGAAAATCATAGCAGACATGACAAGGATTCTAGAGATGATGCAGAAATTGAGTCTATGAATTCCAGTAGAAGAATGTATGAAGAAGAAGATGCTAAGACTACTACCAAATCCCCTGATTCTTCTTCTACTACAACTCCTGCTACTAATAATAATACTTCATTTGGACATGATGATGATTTGAGTCATGGTGATGGTTCATCTGGAGATGATATAGATTTCCAGTCTGGACATTCCGGATGGAATGATGATTCCAAAGCTTCTACTGTCAAATCCTCTGATTTTAGGAGCGATTATTCTTCATCTGGAGATGATGTGGAAATCCAATCTGGTATGCAAAATCAGGATTTCAAATCTCAAGATTTAAACACCCAAAATCTTAACAACACTTTACACTCTCATCCTTCCATCAATCATGATGACAACATTCAAGAAAAACCGGGTCCCATTCACAAAGATTAACTCTGTGTTTCAACAGATAATGTTGTAAATACTTCATATAGTTTCGTTAAAATGATGTACATCTTTTATATCATCATATGCTAATTTCTCAACTGCTCAATAATATCATCTGATTTGCATCTCTAAATCAACCAGGTATGTCTTGTATTTTGGTTAAACTATAAAAAAAAAACTTTGGATTTTGGTAATTATATATCTCCATCTGTAGTTATGTGCTACATTCAAAATCCCAACTAAAGTTTTTGCAAGAAAAGTATGAAAAAAAAAACTATTTAAAGTTGCAGAAGAATTTATATTAGCAAAACTGTAAAACATCATTTCTTGAGAAATCACAAAAATGATCAATTTGGGTGAAGACTTCTAACAAAATGCCCATCTTCTCCACTATTTATACAAAATAACCATATATTTGGCCAAGAACCCATTGCAAAATCACTAACCATGTTGCATATTGGGTTTGCAAAATTAGCAAAAGCATTGTGAAATTACCATTTTGTTACCTATCAAAGAGGAACTTCATTGTTTTTTCACACAATCTCAATTCCACAATTTATTTTTCATGATATTGTTGTTTTCAAAGAATGTTTTAAAGGTCATTTAGGAAAGCTACGGAGGTAAACGAGCAACAAACTCCTCAGATACAAAAAAAAAAAATGGCGACAATTGCATTTATTTGGGTAACAATTCATTTTCACTTTTAACCCACCATACGATCACTCATGATGGTGAAGAATTTCCACCAATGATTGCCTTGTATGAAGATTGATATCGAGAGTTATCAAGGAGTCAATCAAATGAAGAAAATTGCAAAGATATTATTGGATATATCATAAAGAGATTGTAAAGAAGAATTTTTTCAACAAAACTTAAGAAAATAAAGTTAAAGGGTAGACCAAGGAATGATGGATATCGTAGAACATTTTAGTATGTTGAGTATGTTTTCGACTTGTTCAAGTGTTCCACCATATTGAAAAAACTATAAAAAATATACAATGATTTATTGATAGCGGAAAAGCATTATATCCTTATGAATTTGGATTTTAACTATACATGAAAACAAATAATTTAGAGCGTGAGATAATATTTAGTTTTTATTTGTGATCACCAATAAATCTGTCACGAAACGCAATAATAGCAATGTCATCGGCAGTACTCTATAGTCAAGCGTCGATCATTAATCAAAGGCTTATAAAATATAGATAGGAAAACATCCCAATTTTATGAGACATGTTGTCGTGGTACCTGATTAGATTAGTCTCGTGAAAATAAAGTTTGTTGAGATGGACATGTTGCATGTGATATCCACCTCATAGTCTTTGGATTATAACAACTTAGGGATATGGATACATTAGCACATGAAACTATGTTTCAACCTCCCAAAATAGCCCAATACTTTGGCATTATCATATATGATAACTGTCCTCGCGGTGAGAACCTACTGGTTCGGTCGAGGTGTATAATGTCACAAAAGAGGTTCAAGGTTTAAATCATGACACTTCGAAGATATCACTAATGTTTCACGATTGATCTTACACGTAGATCTTGAAACAGGTTGATGTGGGCCGTTCAATTTTTAATTTTAAAATAAATATAGACAAACCTAATGGTTGAGGTTTATAATTTCACAAAAGTGGTTCAAGGTTCAAATCATTACACACATTAAATATCACTAATGTTTTACAATTGATCTCACATGTGGGTCTTGAATCGGGTTGACGTGGGCCGTTTAATTTTTAATTTTAAAATAAAGAAAAATTTTCATAATTGATCCATGTGGTTTGCAAAATATCACTCTGAGGACTTCTATAGAAAACCTCACGCCACTAGTCCATACGTTTACAAAGTTTAATGAATGGTCCACCTACCGTTAAATCTAACTTTTCAGCCATTAGATTTTTATGAAAAAACTATTTTATTATTGTACCAAATTTGCAATATACTAAAAACCTCAGGCACCATTTGTCTAAATTTGTAAATTTGAAATTTTGTATATATATGAATTATAAATATAAAATTGATATATATATATATATATATATATATATATATATATATATATATATATAATTTTAGTTATTATAGTTTTTTTTTTAAATATTTTTATTTATTTTGATTAAAGTAAATGAAAAAAGCTTCAATTTAAAATATTGTAACAACTTTTTTTTTGTAGAGTCCGACTCTTATTATTTCTTTATTCTTTATTTTAGTTTATTATCAAATTGAATTTAAACTATTGATACCTCGTATAGAAATACGATTTAATTTGCAAGTTACATTTTAAAAATATTAGTTGGTTTCCTATTTTATGTAACACCCTTGTGAATATTTTTCTTTTATACCCTTAGTATGAGAATTATTTGCAAAATTGGTCCCTTTGGTCTTTTTAATGAAAAAGTGTGGGTGTTAAGTACATTGGGCGTACGTGGCGAAGACCCAAAAACGAATTTTTAGGGTTTGTACTTTATTTAAGCATCATTATCTTATTGAGACCCCTTCATTCATCAACTTCCATCTCCATCTAAGCCCGTGGATTTGCAAAGGTACCCTCTACGTTGGGCGTAGAAGGAAGTATGCTAGGCGTACGCAACCCAAAAAAGATCCTTGACCTTTTGATTTTGACTTTGACCGGAATTTGACCAAGTTTGACCTACATGTAATTTGGTTATTTTAGGCAGTAGTTTGAGACTAGGTCATTATTTGTTGTATAAGTGACCTGTAGAGTCATCAGTTGGAGCTGTGATCTGTTCAACTATCTTTTCAGATTATGAGGTGAATTTTACTCACTATACTTGGAGGTTGAAGGAACAAATGTCGGCCTGTTATATCTGTATCTTAGTATATTAGATGTTATTAGGTTGTAGTGATATGTTAGATCTGTATCCTGGTATATAAGATGTTGCTATGCGGTAGTGGTCTGTAGATTTTTTGTTTGCCTGTTGACTGGTTATATGTTTGTTTATTGCATATGTCGACATAGTGCAGTTTTGGGTTGAGACTTTATTGCTATGCGCGTGAGTAAAAAAGACCAGGGTATTCCACTCGGATGACTGATTGGACTTGTTGCGTATTGACATTCCAGTCAGATGAATGATGAATGATTGGGCCGACGTATTCCTGTGTGATGACTGATTGGGTAAGGGGTAATCCAACCGATGACTGTGGACCCGAGGGTATTACAGTCTAATGACTGATTGGACCTAGTATGCATGATTGTATATGTATTAATATATTAGAGTATATTACGAAAAAAATTAAAATAAATAATATGAAAACATTAAAAGAAATACAAAAAAGATGAAAAATGTAAAATGTATTAATATATTAGAATATATTACAATTTTAGTGTTTGGGTTTTTGTTTTTTGGTTTTCTATTTTTTATATAAATAAAAACAATAGAAGAATAATAAATAACTAAAATTAAAAAAAAAAAGAAAATAAAAGATGAAATAATGATAATGATAAATGCAACAATAAAGTTGCTAACGATATTAACTATGGAACATTCAAGTAAAAAACATGAACCTTAACGGCATAAAATTAAAAATAAAAAACATTAATGCTTCAATTTATAAAATAACTAAAATTATAAAATAATAATAGAAAACAAAATGTAAAAAAGATAAAAAAAGAGTTATCAAAAATTTGAAATTATATATATATATATATATATATATATATATATAAAGTTTCAAATTTACAAAATTGAGGTTTGTAGTATATTGTAGTATATTACAAATTTGGTACAAGGGTAAAATAGTTTTTTCATAAAAATCTAACAACTGAAAAGTTAGATTTAATGGAAGAAGGACCATTCATGAAATTTTGCAAACCACAGGGACAATAGCATGGCATTTTCCATAAAAGTCTTCAAAGTGAAATATTTTGCAAACCACAAGGATCAAGTTTGAAATTTTGTTTAAAATAAATATAGACAGTTGAGTGGTGTATAATTTCACAAAGACAAAATTGAAAGAATGGTCCCTATGTTATGTCACAATTCACAATTTTAGTCCGAAAAGGTTTGGAGTCATACCAATGCTCCAAAAGTTTGATTTTGTTGCGAGTTTGTCCAATTTGGTTTGAACTTTTTTTTATAAAGATGGTTTTTCCCCTTTTTATTTAATTTTCCATTGAAAAAATTGCAAAAATGGTCCATGTGCTTGTCAAAATTATGTAGTTTTGATCCAAAAAAGTTTGGTAATGCATCGGTGGTCCAATTTCGGATACCTTGTGTGGTTTTGGTCCTTATGGTTGGTATTTTTGTATGGTTTTGGTCAATACCCTTCATCAAATGACAAATATGCCTTTCATTACTTTTTGTTTTAATTTTTTCATTTAATTTCTTATTATTTTGATATAAAAAAAGAAAATAAAATATCATCCTCTCTCTCTCTCTCTCTCTCTCTATATATATATATATATATATATATATATATATATATATATATATATATATATATATATATATATATATATCCCTCCCTCTCTTTCATACAAAAACACTCTCTTTAAAGTCCCGCCAACAAAGAAACCACCACCAACCCCCCCCCCCCCCCCCCCCCCCCCCCAATACAAAGACAAGACCACCATTACTAGTATAACCCACCCATTCTCTAAAAATATTGACTTAATTCTCTTCCGTATCATTCTTTCTCACACTCTTAAGATTGATGTTTTCTTCCCAGAAAATATATATCAAAACCACGATGATAATAAGAACTATGATCACCTAATTCATCGTCTGTTACAAGCATAAACACAAACAGGTAGAGTACATTCTGATTTTGTGTGCATCTTATTGGTTTCACATCAACATAAACAATGAAAGATCCAAAACCATTTCATAATCAAGGAGAAAAGAAGTGGTAGGATGCCACCCTTGTTTATCTAATCTAGCCACCATAATCAATTGCCATCTCAATTATCCATTAGCCTTCAACCCTTGGTTATTATCACAACATAACGTCGCCATAACAGTTCCCTGTTTTCAAATCGTAACCGTAACATCCAATTTTTGAGGTATACATTATTTCAATTAAAATTGATTTTTAGAGTCGCCATGACGTAGGGAAGGATCACCACGACATGGTGAGGCATCTTTGGTCGCATCTCTTTTTTTTTGACTCTCCACAACGTGGAAAGTAGAGGACACGATGTAACACCGTAAATTTCAAAACAATTTTTCGCATTATATAAAAACATAATTCATTTAATATTTGTAAAACACCCATGTTTGAAATTCAATCCATGTCATACAAAAATCCCAAGATCTCATAACATAAAATCCCGTGTGTGTGTACTGATCAAGCCGGCGCCTTCCCACGTTCGTCACTAGTACCTGAAACAAACAACACCAAACACTGTAAGCACAAAGCTTAGTGAGTTCCCCAAAATACCACATATAACACATATTAGCCACTCGAGTCTATAACTATGTGGGTCCGTGCACCCAAACTCTGTGAACCCTCAGGTTCTAACTCTGTAAACATGCACAACATAAATCACATAGAATAATGTAGTGCAACACATATCACATATATAGCATACAAACACTGTATCACATAACTCTAGTTACCTACTCAAGGTAAAGTATAGTGAGAAGACTCACCTCGTGTATCTCGATAACTCGCAAATCCCTGAAATCACTCGTGCTCGATCCCCCGAGCTATAATCTTCCTATAATACAATATATCTTTAATTAACACTTTTACAACTAAGGTTGACTAACCCTATCAAGTCAACACGGGTCAACTCTGGTCAACAGTCAACTTTGACCGGACTCGGCGAGTGCACCAAAGTGACTCGACGAGTCTATACGCGTTCACTGACTCCCTTGGATCCTCTCTTGGCACGTCGAGTACTTCCCTAACTCGACGAGTTCCACCTGGCATGAATCGCGGGGCAACCACGACTCAACTCGCGGAGTCTCAAGAACAACTTGACGAGTTCCGGCTTGATTCAGCCCCATATTTGAGTCTCCCTGACTCACTGGGTCATCCCCCAACCCGACGAGTCTACTCGCTGAACACTTTACGTGAAACCCCAACCCTACTCGCCGAGTCTCAAGAACAACTCGGCGAGTTCATGCCATGCACAAACTCTATTGACCTTCTGAGGTCAGATCTGCTTTCCCAAACCATAGATCTGGCCTTCCCAAGCATGGATGTCACGTAAAGTTAGAAACTTGATGCTTGTATAACCCCCACAAGGCATCAAAAGGAGATTTGGTCCCAAAAATAACCACCTAGGTCCAATGACTCCATAATAACCCAAAAAGATCCAATGGTTAAGTTCTCTGGACCTCTTTGAGTCCAGATCCAAGGCACAAACTCGAAGAGGGACCATTTGCTTCACATAATCACTCTCCAAAGGGGTTATAAAACCCTAACTCTAAAGATCAACCCTAAAACTGAAGGAGATTCGACCATTACCTCAAAATGAAGCCTCTGGACTTTGGATCTGTTGGAATCTCACCTCCTCCTTGCTCTTGCCACCTTCCTCTTGCTAAACAAGGAATACAAAGGCCCAAAAGTGACTTCCTCTCTCCCAAAACGAATTATCTCTCTTAGGGTTCTCTCAAGGGACTGGTAGCCGCAATGGGAGGCTATAAGTTCCCTTAAATAGGCTCCAAACCTAGAGAATTAGGGTTTCATTAAACAACGTGGACTCGCCGAGTCCACTCCTTGGACTCGCCGAGTCCAGACGCGAACCCGCGTCCAAAATCGCAATCCTACTCGGTGAGTTTGAGCTCCAACTTGCCGAGTCTCCTCACAAAATACCAAAAATATAAGAATGAATAATACCTGGGAATCCGGGCTGTTACAACTCTCCCCCACTAGAACTAGACTTCGCCCTCGAAGTCTCGCTCTGCAAATAACTCCGGATGCTGCTCGCGCATCTCACGCTCCGGGTCCCAAGTCATATCGGACCCCTTCTGATGCTGCCACTAAACCAAAACCAAGGGTACCTCCTTGTTCCTCAGAACCTTGATTTTCCGATCTTTGATTACCACTGGTCTCTCAGCATAATTCAGGCTCGCATCCACCTGAATATCCTCTAATGGAACCACTGCTGACTCATCGGTTATACACTTCCGCAATTGCGACACATGGAAAGTGTCATGAATCTGCCCCAACTCTGCTGGCAATTCCAAACGATAGGCTACCCTGCCTTCCCTCGCGACCACCCGAAATGGACCAATATATCGGGGCCCCAACTTGCCCCTCTTCCTGAATCGAACCACTATTTTCCAAGGAGAGACCTTCAGGAGCACAAAGTCGCCGACCTGAAACTCAAGCTCGGACCGGCATCTTTCCGCATAACTCTTCTGATGACTCTGAGCGGTCAACAACCTCTGTCTGACCTGCTGGATCTGCTCTGTCGTCTGAAGTACGATCTCAGTACTGCCCATAACACGTTGTCTGACTTCTCCCCAACAAATAGGGGTACGACACCTCCTCCCATACAACAACTCAAAGGGTGGCATACCAATGCTCGAATGATGGCTGTTGTTGTAAGAAAACTCTGCTAAGGGCAAGTACGTATCCCAACTCCCCCCGAAATCCATCACACATGCTCGGAGCATGTCCTCGAGCGTCTGAATCGTCCGCTCACTCTGTCCGTCTGTCTGGGGGTGATATGCGGTACTAAAATGCAGCCTAGTACCCAGCTCCTCATGAAACTTCTTCCAGAATTTGGAAGTGAAACGTACATCCCGGTCTGAGACAATCGAGATCGGTACCCCATGCCGAGATACCACTTCCCTCACGTACATCTCTGCTAACTTCTCTGTAGAGGAGCTCTCACTAATAGCAAGGAAGTGGGCGCTCTTCGTCAACCTGTCCACAATCACCCAAATTGCATTGACTCCCCTCGTAGTTCTTGGCAATTTGGTGATAAAATCCATGGTAATCTGTTCCTACTTCCATTCGGGAACCTCCAACGGCTGCAACCTACCATGCGGTCTCTGGTGCTCGGCCTTAACCCTACGGCAGGTTAAGCATCTCTCAACAAAACATCCCTCTTCATACAGGGCCACCAATACTCCCTCCTCATATCCAAACACATCTTAGTGGCCCCAGGGTGGATCGAGAATTTCGACCGATGAGCCTCTTCCATCAAAATGGTACGCGTACCTCCCACAAACGGTACCCAAATCCGCCCCTGAAATGTCATAAGCCCCCGACCATCGGTAACGAACTCCGATACCAACCCTACCACTCGCTCCCTCTTTTGGTTCTCCGACCTCACGACCTCAGCCTGTGCTCCACGAATGATGTCCAACACCGGAGCCATCACGGTCAAACGCAAACATACACCTCGCAACGGGGCGCTCTCCGCCCTGCGACTCAGGGTGTCGGCTACCACATTAGCCTTGCCCGGATGGTACATGATCTCACAATCATAATCCTTAACCACATCCAACCACCTCCTCTACCGCATATTTTGGTTGGGATGATCCATCAAATATTTCAGGCTCTTATGGTCCGTGTATATCATACACCGAACCCCATACATGTAGTGACGCCAAATCTTGAGGGTGAACACCACTGCCCCCAACTCTAGGTCATGGGTGGGATACCTCGTCTCATGTGGCTTCAGCTGCCTCGATGCGTATGCTATCACATGCCTTCTCTACATTAGCACCGCTCCCAACCCCAAGATCAATGCATCACAGTATACCACAAAGTCCTCCACTCCCTCCTGGAGGGCTAACACCGGGGCCTCGCATAACCTTTGGCGAAGCATCTCAAAGGAAGCCTGCTGCTCGGGGCCCCATGAAAAAGCGACACCCTTCCGGGTCAATCTGGTGAGTGGTACTGCGATCTTAGAGAAATCCTTGATAAATCTCCGATAATAACCGGCCAACCCTAGAAAACTCCTGATCTCGGAGGGTGACCTCGGCACCTCCCAACTCATCACCGCCTCAACTTTGGCCGGGTCGACCAATATCCCTTTCTGGTTAACGAGATGTCCCAAGAACTAGACCTCTCGCAACTAGAAATCACACTTGGGGAATTTAGCATAAAGCCTCTCCGATCTCAGAACTACGAGGATCTCCCTCAAATGCTCCTCATGCTGCTCTCTAGATCTCGAATATACCAAGATGTCATCGATGAATACAATCACTGACCGATCCAGCATCGGCCTGCACACTTAGTTCATGAGATCCATGAACACTGTCGGGGCATTGGTGAGCCCGAAAGGCATCACCACAAACTTGTAATGCCCATAACGCGTCCTGAACGCTGTCTTCTGGATGTCCTCATCTCGCACTCTCACCTGATGGTATCCAGACCTCAAATCGATCTTGGAGAACCAAGATGCTCCCTGTAACTGATCGAACAAATCGTCAATCCTCGGCAACGGGTAACGGTTCTTGACCGTCAGCTTGTTCAACTCCTGGTAACCATTGCACATTCGGTGTGAACCATCCTTCTTCTTGACAAAGAGGATAGGCGCTACCCACGGTCCTCGGCTGAATAAAACCCTTTCCCAACAGCTCCTGAAGCTGCAAGGACAACTCTTGCATCTCTGAAGGTGCAAGGCGATAAGGCACCTTGGCAATAGGCGCGACTCCTGGAACCAAATCGATACTGAACTCCACTTGCCTCATGGGAGGCATACCCAGCAACTCCTCTGGAAAGACATCTGGGAACTCACTCACTATCGGAACCTCCTCCACTAACCTCGGCCTCTCGGAATCAACCCGCGTATCCATCACGTACGCCACAAAACCCTTACAGCCCTGCTGTAGACACTGCCTCACCCTAGCGGCCGAACAAAACACTGATCCAGAACGTGTACCCTCGTTGTACACCATAAGAACTCCCCCACTAGGGTCTCGTATGGTCACCAGTTGTCGCTCGCAGTCGATAACCACACCGAATCTGCTCAACCAGTCCATGCCCACAATGACACAGACATCACCCATCGCAATAGGAACCAAGTCAATCGGGAACTCAACGCCGAAAATCTCGAATACGCACCCGCGGATCACCTCCGTGGCATATATCACCCTCTCGTCAGTTATGGAAACTCTCAGAGGCCGACTCAGCGCCTCGTGACTAACACTAATATGCTGACTAAAAGCCAAAGATACAACATACCGACTCGCACCCAAGTCAAATAACACCAAGGTAGTTACAGAATTCACAAGAAAAGTACCTACACATAACATAATATAAGCATAATATCTCAATCATCAAAATAAATACACGAAAGAATACATACCAGCCACGACATTGGGAGCTGTGCGGACCTCCTCTGCGGTCAACTGAAAGGCTCTCCCTCATGCCCTCGGTGCCTCGTCCTTCACTGGCCGACTCTCGGTAACTCTGATGGCGGTAGGGGAAGATCCCTGAGGTGCTCCCTGACCTGAAACCGACAACCGTGGACACTCCACCTTCCGGTGTCCGGTCTGGTTGCAGTGAAAACACACTGAAAACCCCTTAGGGAAGTCCTTGTCCATATGCCCCTCCTTGCCACATTTGTAGCAAGATCCAGCTCTACATACTCCATCATGACCCTTGCCGCACTTTCCACAAGTGCGGCCCTTCTGGCTCCCAAATTTGGGATCAGCGGGCTTGGCCCGCTTGGCTGTCGGCTGGGACTGTGCCAGTCGCCGATCCCTCCCCTGAGACTCCGCCTCCTCCCTGGCCTGAGTCTCTAGCTCAATCTCCCTCTTCCGAGTATTTGCCTGAAGCTTGGTAAATTTCCAGTACGAGGAGTTCGCCACGAACTCCCGAATGTCTCGCCTCAAGATACTCAAATATCGGCTCATGCATTGCTGCTCAGTGGACACGTGATCAGGGCAGAACATCGCCCTCTCGTGGAACATCCTGGTAATCACCGTAACAGACTCAGTACCCTGCTTGAGGGTCAGAAAATCCTCGGCCAAACGCTCCCTCTCCACCTGGGGAACGTACTCATCTCAGAACATGGCAGTGAACCTCTCCCAAGTCACTGCCGCAAGCTCTGCAGGCGAAAAGTGCACTGTCACAAACTTCCACCAGTCCTTCGCTCCCAAGCGAAGCTGGTTCAGTGCGAACCGAACTCTCAAATGCTCAGGAGATGAGCAAGTGAAGAAACACCCCCTATGTCTGAAATCCACCTCATAGCCGCCACCGGGTCGTGGGTCCCGTCAAACTCTAGCGGTTTCATGTTGCTGAACTCTCGGAACAGCAACGCATCACCACCCTGCGGCCTCGCAGCAGCAACAGCTGCAGTGGCCGCCACAACAGCAGCCTCAGAAAGAGCATCATAACGATCGTCGAAAGTCTCAATTAGCGTGGTCTTGATAGACTCGAACATCTCTGGTATCTTTGCCCTGATGGCCGCAGCCACCTCCTCGTGGATGATCCGACGGATCTCCTCATCACTAGCCCCACTGCTCTCTGGCATAAGACGTGTCCTCACCATGATCTACCTCTAAAATACAACATACGATAAATTAGAATCCATTCGAGCATACTCACACTCACCAACTCTTCCCTCCCTGATCCCTGGCATTCCGAAGGTTCTTACTTGAACTGTACACCGCCCCGGTGCTTTCAGTAGTACGGGCCCAATACTACTGTCCGCACTGTTTCAGTATACACCCCAAATCCTCCTCTTCGGGTCCCAAGTTCCAAGTACTCTATCACTTTCTAACAGTTCTCTCATAAACTCTTTGCTGCTACCTATTCACTCTCAAGCATCTCATAGCAGCTCACCTCTCCCTAGGCTAAGGCATCAGAAATCAGGGCACTCTAGTCCTAATAGGAATACCTAGCCCGCTCTAGCAAGAGAATACATCATATCAATCTCATAAACATATAATATACGAGTATTTTGGGAAATCACCGTTCGGGCGCTGATTGATCGTACCCACGTTTCTACTCTGAGTTTCTCTAAAAATCTTTTACTTCTTTTAGAAAATTTGGTTCTCTTTTGAAAATATTTTCCAAATCCTCAGTTTGATTTCAAATACTCCTGAAGGTGTACCCGAATCCCTCAAACCAAGGCTCTGATTCCAACTTGTAACACCGTAAATTTCAAAATAATTTTTCGCATTTTATAAAAACATAATTCATTTAATATTCGTAAAAACACCCATGTTTGAAATTCAATCCATGTCATACAAAAATCCTAAGATCTCATAACATAAAATCCCGTGTGTGTATACTAATCAAGCCGGTGCCTTTCCACGGTCGTCACTAGTACCTGAAACAAATAACACCAAACACTGTAACCACAAAGCTTGGTGAGTTCCCCAAAATACCACGTATAACACATATTAGCCACTCGAGTCTATAACTCTGTGGGTCCGTGCACCCAAGCTCTGTGAACCCTCAGGTTCTAACTCTGTAAACATGCACAACATAAATCACATAGAATAATGCAGTGCAACACATATCACATATATAGGATACAAACACTGTATCACATAACTCTAGTTACCTACTCAAGGTAAAGTATAGTGAGAAGACTCACCTCGTGTATCTCGATAACTCGCAAATCCCTGAAATCACTCGTGCTCGATCCCCCGAGCTATAATCTTCCTATAATACAATATATCTTTAATTAACACTTTTACAACTAAGGTTGACTAACCCTATCAAGTCAACACGGGTCAACTCTGGTCAACGGTCAACTTTGACCGGACTCGGCGAGTGCACCAAAGCGACTCGGTGAGTCTATACGCGTTCACCGACTCCCTTGGATCCTCTCTTGGTATGTCGAGTACTTCCCTAACTCGACGAGTTCCACCTGGCATGAATCGCGGGGCAACCACGACTCAACTCGCGGAGTCTCAAGAACAACTTGACGAGTTCCGGCTTGATTCAGCCCCATATTGACTCTCCCTGACTCACTGGGTCCATCCCCCAACCCGACGAGTCTACTCGCTGAACACTTTACGTGAAACCCCAACCCTACTCGCCGAGTCTCAAGAACAACTCAGCGAGTTCATGCTATGCACAAACTCTGTTGACCTTCTGAGGTCAGATCTGCTTTCCTAAACCATAGATCTGGCCTTCCCAAGCATAGATGTCACGTAAAGTTAGAAACTTGATGCTTGTATAACCCCCACAAGGCATCAAAAGGAGATTTGGTCCCAAAAATAACCACCTAGGTCCAATGACTCCATAATAACCCAAAAAGATCCAATGGTTAAGTTCTATGGACCTCTTTGAGTCCAGATCCAAGGCACAAACTCGAAGAGGGACCATTTGCTTCACATAATCACTCTCCAAAGGGGTTATAAAACCCTAACTCTAAAGATCAACCCTAAAACTGAAGGAGATTCGATCCATTACCTCAAAATGAAGCCTCTGGACTCTGGATCTGCTGGAATCTCACCTCCTCCTTGATCTTGCCACATTTCTCTTGCTAAACAAGGAATACAAAGGCCCAAAAGTGACTTCCTCTCTCCCAAAACGAATTAGATCTCTTAGGGTTCTCTCAAGGGACTGGTAGCCACAATGGGAGGCTATAAGTGCCCTTAAATAGGCTCCAAACCCGGAGAATTAGGGTTTCATTAAACAGCGTGGGCTCGCCGAGTCCACTCCTTGGACTCACCGAGTCCAGACGCGAACCCGCGTCCAAAATCGCGATCCTACTCGGCGAGTTTGAGCTCCAACTCGCCAAGTCTCCTCACAAAATACCAAAAATATAAGAATGAATAATACCTGGGAATCCGGGCTGTTATACACGACATGGTCACCGATGTCGTCTTAAAACCTAATTTTTTTTAGTATTTAAAGGAAAGTGGGAGGCTAGGGTTTCTCATCCTCAACCTCCATCACTCTCAAATCCCTAAAAACCTAACCCTAATCCTCCTTGGTGCTCTTGTGCTCATTTTAGCAAACTTGTGGTGGTTTTATAGGAATAAGGAGAAGATATAGCATCTTGATTCATTAAGCAATCATTTCCTCCATTTGTGTGCATATTTTGGACTCTTTGTAAGTCCTCAAACTTCAACCTCTTTGTGTTCTTCTTCATAGATCTAGGTTTTGGAGTATGTTTTGGTCCTTTTGGAGTGCTTTGAGTTGTTATAAGAGATAAAGTTTGCAACTTTATGGTTTCTCTATGTCCCTTGAGTATCATGTCTCATAGATATGGAATTTTGTGGTATGATGTGAAATATGCATGGATTTTGGGTCATATTATTCCCTTTTTGACCTAGTTTGATGAAGGACATGCATGTCCATAAAGTTTGGATTTTATGGACCATTAGGGGTCCTAGAAGCATTCTGGAGAAGTTGGACTAAGGACCTTCAGGATTAAGTGCTTAATAGTTGAGTCTTTGCCATTTTTAGCCCTATGAAACCTAGGATTAGAGATTTTGTCCTTTTGGGTGGACTTAATGGATAAAGTTGGAAACTTTATCCTTCTAAGCCATATTTCAGAATAGACCTGAGCTTTGGAGCTCTTGGGGTTGAAGGAAACAACTTAACCCATCAAGCTATTTTGAATCCAGTTCCCACAACGTGGCATCAGGTCTTTACCACGCCATGGCGATTGGGGTTGGATCAGTTATTTTGTCCTGATCTGATGCCACGAACGGCGTGGTGAGTTGTTGAAGCTACAGTTGAATTTGAGAGTTGACTCTTGACTTGCTGTCTTGGGTCAAATGTTTAGTTTTAGAAGGTAGACTAAGGGGTTTTCTTGCGTGTTACCTAGGTGGCATGTAGCAGCATTTTGGACCATGTGAGCTTGTTGATTTAAAGCTGTATTTCGAGGTGATTCTCTTCACTACACTCGTGGGTCAAAGGCACTAATCCCGACCTACTTGATTATGCTTGTAGGGTGCTAGTTGTATGTGTGATACTTGTATGTTTTTGTATGTTGTGAGGGGCCCGTATGTGATTTAGGGTGATGCCCATTATGCTCATTGTGCGAGGCCCGTTATACTTACTGGGCGAGGCCTGTTATGCAAGTTAGGATGAGGCTAATTATACTTATTAGGCGGGGCTCGTTGCTTGTATGGTATGTGGTATTTTAAGGAACTCACTAAGCTTTGTGCTTACGGTTTAAGTTTATGTTTCAGATACTTCTGGTTTGAAAGGGAAGGGACCGACTTGATCGCATCGCATCCACCTGTATCCAACATTTTACGATTTTAGGATTGTACTCTGAGAACTATTTTCTATTCTGACATACTTTGAGGATTTTAGATGAATAATTGATGATTTTGGTTGATTTAAAACAAAAATTTTTACTTAGTATTTTTGGGTTGTTTCAAGTTGGAATCAGATCTTTGGTTTGGGGGATTCAGGCACACTCTCAGGTGTGAATGAACTCAAACTAAGGAATTAGTAAAAAGAAAAAGATTTTTCCATAAAGATTATTATGAAATAGGTGTGATGCATGCAATCGGTTGAGCTCAACTATGTGTTCCCAAAATACCTATACATGTTTGATTGATTCAGTATGTAAATATGTGAATAAAATGCTAGATTATGGCTAAGGATCTGCTCAGAAATATATGTTAGGAGAGATGCCTTTGTATGCTTACTATATAAGCCTCCAGAACTGCATGCTAGTATGGATTATAGATGATATGTTAGGATGACCTGTTATACAGTGCTTTGGTTAGAACTCAATGTTCGAATGCTGCTGTCTTTGTGCGTTTAGGAACCACTGTTAATACTAGTTAACTATCAAGTGAATATGCTAGGTTACATGTTACATTAATTAGACAGATTTAGATGGTTAGGTTTAACTATATTAACAACTCTTGTTTTAGTCTAACAGCCGTAGTGTGAGACCTTGCAGTAAAAAATTATCTAGTTTCTGTTGCATGTAATTGTATTCGTATGGTAGTTAGCCTGTCTTAATGGAGGTTTCTTCTACAGCTAATAGCGGAGAGTGGCAATTAAGGAATCCTTGGAGAACCTAGAAAGCATGCTAGCATTAGCAGATGCGTTTTTTTGTAACATCCCGTTTAAAATAGAATAATTAAATAATAAAACCGGAACCCTGAGAAGTAATTTTAATATTATTTTATATTATTATATCCCAAAATCAAATAATATTTAATGGGGTGTTGGTTTCGAGGAGCAAAATGGCATAATTTAGATGTTGCGGGTTAGAAGTGTAATTTTTGGGATTTATTTTGCAAAGGATTTTAGAAGACAGGGGGTGTTTGGTACCATTTGGACTTAATGTGAAAGGATTTTGGCTAGCTGGGGCTAAAAGGGTAAATTATGTACCTAAGTTGAAAAGAATTTGTCATGGAGGGGCTATATGTTAACTTCTGGGACTTCATTTGAAAAGATTTTTGGATGCTAAGTGTTTGTTTGGTAAATTAGGGATCGAATTTGAGAGGAATTATGGAAGCAGGGGTGTAATTGGTAAATATTGTATCTGAATTATAATGGATTTTAATGCTGAGGGATGAGAGAGTAAATTATGGAATTAAGTTGAAAAAGGTTTTGTAGAACAGGGGCTAAATGGTAAATTTTGGAATTGAATTGAGAAGATTGTGATGGAGAGGGACCAAACGTGTATATATACAAATGTTTGGAGATGTACACGGATGGAACTTGTCACCCTCACTAGCCTTCGTGTGTGTATATATATATATATATATATATATATATATATATATATATATATATATATATATATATATGCATATCAACCCATGTAAACCCTAACCCTAACCACTTTATACTTCATATGCCACCTTTCCTTCCTCCATCGCCTAGCCGCCATCACCGACTCTCCTGCATCTCCAACCAACCAAGCCATTGACGAATCATTGCTGCCAGTGAGATCATTCCTTAATGCTGTTCCCGCTGTCGACGAAGGCAACCACAAAGGGTCCAGGACGTACGAGTTAGGAAGACCAGGAACCACCAACCGAGTCCAGTTCCTATATTGCCGGCCGTTAGCGCCGCTTCTGCCGCTGTCTTGCGCCGATGTTGTCTCCATTTTGGAGGTCGGAGACCATCGAGTCAAGTTATGACCGCTGCCTACACCACATCTGTCGGAGACCGTACATCCGTTGTCATCGTAGTTCGCGGTGGTTTAAGGCAAATGTGACATGGGACGTCGTGGTTATTGACGTCATTGATGGTGGATGCAACCTCCACAAGCGATGTCGTTCTATCCCTCTTTCCTGTCTATTTTCTACCTCATCTCAGCTCTGGTCAATATCCATCGCCACACATGCAGCCGTCAACGTCAGTTTCGCTGGCCACTACATGGTTCGCTGCTCCGACCACTTTTAACCGCTGCTGATTACAATTGCTGTCCGTTTTCTTGGGTCTCCGCTGTCGCATTATGCCACCAGGTGGCTAGCTTGAGTTATTTTGTGAACATATAGAGTGTATGTGGTTTCGTTTGGCCAGAAATCACGAGAACAACCACCACAGGCCACCGCCGGCCACCACTAGGGTAGCTGTGTGTGTGTTTGTATTAGTGTGTGTGTGTGTGTGTTATTAGGGGTTTAGCATTGTAAATTGTAACTAGAAAGTAGAATAATGAAAAGAAACTCAAAACCACCACTGTAGGGTAGGGGCTACCGCCTCCTGTAGCCACCAACCGCCGTGTTGGGTGGCGGTGTGCCTCATTTTTATTTTGACTCATTTAGGATGTTTGGATAGAATGGGCCTAATGAAACCCTAGTGGGCCCAATGAAACCCTAATGGGCCCAATGAAGCCTTAATTGACCTAAAAGCCCAACCGTGTGACTAATGGGCTAGTATTAGGTTGGACACCCTAATTAGGGTTTGGAAAACCCTAATGGCATAAAACCCTAATTTTGGGGAATTATCGGGACCTGAACTTGAATTAATTACTAAACTGAAAATGTTAATTAATAATCATTTGCAAATTAACCTAAGGCAATATTGGACTTAATTGATTAAGTCCTTAATGGGTTAAGTAGGAACACTTAACCCTAATCGTCATTTCATGTGAAAACCCTAATTTCACTTGGGCCTTGAGTTGGGCCTTTTTATTGGGATTTGGTGATTGGGCCAATAATGGGCCATTCAAGAATAATCATATGGACTAGAATAATTGGATGGGATTTAGGGTAAGGCCCATATGAGGCGTTGTGCCCAATTTGGAAAATTGGGCCATAGATGGGCCATAATTTGGGCATTGATGGTTATGAGATATTGGGCCATTTTAAATGCCGGATGTTTGGACTGGACTAAATGGTTGGGCCTTAGGGGAAGACCATGTATAGTTTTGGGCCCAATTTGAAAAATTGAACCATATGTTGGGCTTTGGCCCATTACTTGACTTTTGGGCCTTGGAGTGTGAGTTGGGCCTTAGGCTTGAATCAAGCTTGGTTGGGGGTAAAGTAGCCTTTTACCCCAAGCATGGACTTATGGTTATGTATTGGAACCCAATTATTAATTGGGTGTTATTTTGATGATTGACAGCTCGGGAATCTGTCAACCCGTAGTTGGAGTTTATCCGCGGGACTTCAGTAGTGTGAGGTGAGTTATCCTCACTATACTAAAGGGTCGAAGGCACCAATGTCGACCCATTGGATATGTTATCCTAGCAGTTGGTATTATGTCGAGTATTATTTAGTTTTGCATGGTAGTTGCTATGCCAGTTTGGTATATCTTTAGGACTACCTGTATTATTATGTGATTATCTATATGCACATTAGTTATGTTATATGTCGACATATTATGTGGGTTCGGTTGAGGTTGTACTGCTCCGTGCGGTAGCCAACAAACCCTAGAGTATTCCAGATATGAGTTGAGGGTCGGACAGGGCATGCTAGACTCATACTGAGGACTCGGGAGCATTCCCGATATGAACTGAGGGCCAGGTAGGGCATACCAGACTCGTACTGTGGGATCGAGAGCATTCTAGGTATGAGAGGGCCGGGTGGGGCATACCAGACTCGTACTGTGGGCTTGAAGGCAATCCAGATGTGAGCTGTGGGTCCGAAATGCAATCCAGACTCACATTGTGGGCCAGGGGTAATCCAGTCTATAAAGCTGTGGACCCAGTCAATGCTGTTATTCTTATATATGTTATTTGCAGTGTATCGGTATTTTGGGGGAACTCACTAAACTTTGGGCTTACAGTTTTAATTGTGGTTTTAGGTACCTCAAATGATCGCGGGAAGGCAAATGCATGATCGTACAGCTCCTCACATTTTATGACTATGTTTCTGGGAGACTCTGATATTAAACTATTTTGAAAACATTTTGTAATAACTAATGGCTTTTGAATGTTTGAGAAAGTTTTAAATTGGTTTGATTTTTATGGGTGTTACATGTTTAGTGGGGATGTGGAAAGTTTGAATTAAGGGAGTCACTTAGGGGAATTGGGACGACTCTTGAGGAAGGTACGTATAAAAGTGAATATATCATTTAAACATCAGAGTAATATCATTAATTGCCAATACAGAAAACTCTGTGGGACACTGTGCTATCACCCCGAGACCTTGTCCTTTGTATTGGATGTACCTGAAACATAAACTGAAAACCGTGAGCACAAAGCTGAGTGTGTTCCCTAAAATACCACATACCATACATACATTTTCCATGGGCTACCCCCATGGTCTTTTCCCTAAAATATCATGGGATACTCCCATGGTCTGACATCCAAATACTATGGGCTACCCCCATGGACTTTCCTTGAAATGCCATGGGATGCCCCCATGCTCTGACATGCAAGTGCCATGGGCTGCCCCCATGGTATTTCATACAAATTCCATGGGCTACCCCCAGGGTCTTCTAGGCAAGTATCATAAAGACAATTAACATTCTACATAACAAGTAATGGGCCAACATTGGTGCCTTCACCCCATGGATATAGTGAGAAAACTCAACTCACAGTCTGAAAGAATAGTTGCACCGATCACTGATCTAAAACAAATATCTACCAGTCACCTATACAATTAACAGGAACCTAAATCTCAAACTATAAATCAAATTACCTAAAATGCCCTTAGGTTAAACTTGGTCAACTCTGGTCAAAGTCAACATCAACGGTTAAGGTCCAAAAGTCAATATTCCTTCCCAGTAGAGCACGCCCTGCGTACCAAGAGTTTACGCACAACGTACTCTAATGTTGACCAAAAACAGTACACTGACTGCGTACACGCAGTGTACCACCAGGTACGCCTAACGTATACAACCCAATCCTAAAACTCTTTTAAGAGCTTATTCCATTAAGCCCTTACATCCAAAACTCAGATCCAAGTCCAAAATGATGTCCTAAGTCATAAAGTTTCTAAGTTTATGACTTTGCATGGCTATAAAGTGCTTAATGTCTAAAACCCTAAGTTCTTAACCCAATAAAACATCTCAACTCCGGTATGGAAGGGATAGAAGGGCCAAGATCACATTTTATGGTTCATAATGGTTCCATAATGGATAAAGTTTCCAACTTTATCCATTAGAATGGTCCCAACAAACAAGATCTTGTCTTTAAGTCTGAAAGGGACCCAAAAGTGCATCTTTTTCAACTTAATCCATTAAATACAAGTCTCCAACCTTCAGATCTGAATCAAAATGATGTTTAGATGGATAAAGTTTCCAACTTTATCCATAACAAGGTCAAAAACTTTCAAGATCTAAACTTTATGCACTTAAAATGACCAAAAGCTCATAACACCCAAAATTAGCTAGATTTAACAATTTCATCATGAAGATTCAAACTTTATACCTCTACAAGAAAGATCAAGGTGAACAAAGTCTGGATCTACAAGATCCAATGCAACCAAAACTTCTGTAATGAGTTCCTTCTTCTCCAAGGTGCACCAAGAAGACTCCAAGGCACCTAAAAACACCTTCTTTTTTGCTCACAAGGCTTAATCTAGGGTTAGGGTCACAAGAGAGGGTGTTGGGGAGGTGAAGGATGAGAATGGAATGGGTTTGGAGGAGTTAAGGAGATTAAATAGGGCTAAAACCATGAAAATAGGGTTTAGGCACTGGTCGCGTTTGTGTAATGTACTCAGGCATACTCACTACTCCCAACATACTCAATTTACACCCAACATACGCGGATGACCCAAAAATTGTCCGAACTTCAAACGATCATAACTTCTTCGTTCAAACTCCGTTTTCGACATTCTTTACATCCACAAAAATGTATTGAATAGATCTATAATATTATATAAATATCTTTAACTAAAAACTTCTTGAACATAAATCCATATTTCATGTATGAACCTGATCTATGATTTTTCCCATTTTACCCTTTGACTCCAAAACACACTTCAAGGGTTTAGATCTCATAACCATCATTACCACCTTCCAAGAGGTCTAAAAATCACCTCCTTAAGACCCAAAGCCTTTACACAATCGAATTCCATCCCACGACCCTGAATCACATAATGATCCCAAACAGGGCGTTACAACTCCCCCTCACTTAAATTGGATTTCATCCTCCAAATCATTCCTTAGTATCTCCTTTACTGAACTAAATGATCTTGAATAAACTCTATGAATCCTAAAAATGACTGAGGAAGTCACCTCGCTCTAATGACTACCCACCCATACTGTTGTTGAACCCAAATTAGCAGATATCACAAGCCTTAACGAAGAATGAACCTTAACCTTTTCTCTAAGCCAAAGAGTATCAAACCGCTATATCTAAAATTGAAAACCCTGAAAAATGTCTGAGTCCCAGACAGACATAACCAATCAAACCTGTTCCTACAAAGACTCAACTTCACAACCCGAACCCCGAACAAACCTATATGTCCTAAACAAATTTATAGATACCCGAAAACATATCCACCCCGACCACCTACCAGATCCTTGATAAAATTCGACCCTATCATACAATGACATTACAATAATCGAACCCATCCTTAGCAGAACTCACATATTGATGATGGTCGAATCCTTTCTCATACTGACCTTAACCAATAAAGGGAAACCATCACTACTCTTCTCAAAAGAAGGAATCCAATACCTAATCTGACTTCCCGACATACAAAACCATTCGAGAACACAACCAATATGGCTCCACTTTGCAATCTAATATTAATACAATCCTTACGACCATAAATTATCCTGCTGAAACTCATTCTCATTTTCGATCTATCCACGATCTTTTGAGCTCTGAGCTGATCTACGAATGATCTGAAGCGTTGGCTTCCCAACCGGTCGACATCGTTTTAAATGACTATACCAGGAGACTCTATTTAAGAGTTTGTTTTCCCAAGCTACTCTAACCTACTTGTATATAAGGCTTCAATAGCCATCTTGTTCCAACCAGGGCTATCATAACCAACCATCACACTGATGCAATATAACTTACTTTGCTATAAATGAATGCTACACGTCTAACTATAGTCTTACATCACGAACGACCCCATGCGTCCCACATCCTTCCTTGATTCCATGAATGTTATGGCCTTCCCACAGTATCACAACACCTCTATTAATACCTACCAACCTAATAAATGCTATGGCCACCCCACAGTCTTACAACACTTATATCACTACCTACCAACCTAGTGAATACTACGACCACCCTGCAGTCTTTTAACATTTCCACACTGCCATTGACCCAACACATGGTCTTATCGTTCATCTACCATACAAACCATAATTATCATCAGTTGAAACCTCATGCAGATATACCCCAATCAAGTGTTTAGGTTATGCTTCGAACCCCAAATCCTTCATCAGAAAAGAACATGTAAAGATGCTTTAACACAATCCCTCAACATGAAACTAATCACAGACCCTCCATGCGCCATCACTAACACAAAAGGTAACCTGAAATCTCATTCCTTGTGCAATTCCTTAGTCCAAGCGATTCTCCCCAACTTGGATTCAACTGCACTCTTACAACCACAAAATTGATATATTTCCAATCTATCTCGTAACTTCACTACTCAAAGTTGCCGACAAACTAATCCCACAAGTACTAGCGTTCCATTACTAGCCAATCCTATCGAACTCACACCTGCCAAAATTAAACGAATACCCATCCCCCCCCCCCCCCGGGATTCTCAAATAGCTCAATATTCCTGAGCACTTTCCACTGAATCCACTATAAGTCCTTGGCGATTTTATCAGATGATGGAGAACAAAATCTCAACTATCGAAACGGGTACCCAACAAATTCAATAACCTACTTGCATTAGAGTAATTCCCATGCGAACCTGAAACTGACCACACTTCGAAGGTATGAACTTGAAAATTACCGATCTTACACCCATAATCAAACTAATTCCTCATTGCCTCGTATTCCCTAATGACCCTTATAATTAATGAATTCAAACCCAACATGTTGCAGATTCCTTGAGTTCCTTGATGATACCACTAAAGATCGAACCAGATGTTGGTACTCTCTCACTTAATTCTTGCTGTGATGGTGGTAAATGTCTCCCATATCGACATCTAGTACCGAATCACCTAAATATCTTCTGAGCACGACTCTCGGTATGCAAAATGACATATGAAGATTCTCAAAAGAAAATATATGTGACGTCAACTGGTGGAACTTGGATCTTCTCAGTTTGTGACTGTAATGCTTAGTTCCTCACCAAAGGAACGTACACTATGCCCTCGCGACCATCAGTGATCCTCAAAGTAACTGGACCATGTACACACACTGCTCCACTTCACAACATCGGACGGTTGGCCTTCTCGTGACCCATTTGGTTGTAAGGGAAACATAACAGACCCATCCCCTGGGGAAAATCTCTGCTGACCTGACCAAGCCTGCCACACTTATAGCAACCCGAACCCCTAAGTCGACAAACTCCATCGTGTTGCTTCCCGCACTTGCTGCACTGACCTCAGCCCATGCTAGCCTCTCACTTGTTGATCAAAAGTCTTGGGTCTCTTCGTAGGACCTCCAACTGTCTGCACCTGCGTTGCTTTTCTCTTCCCGAGGTTCCCCAAATCAATCTCTCGCTCTCGGGCTCTAGCTATCATGTCCTCCAAAGCCCAACAGGCTGAAAAGTTGATAAACTCCCTTATACCATATCGCAACATATCATGGTACCTTTTCTTCTTCATCTCCTTATTTTTGGCATATTGTGAAACCAAAAGAGACCTCTCCCTAAACTTGGAAGTGATCTGTGCCATTGTCTTAGTCGTCTGGCGAAGGTATTGAAACTCCCTCGACAACTACTGCACCTCGGTAGATAGTGCAAACTCTGCCCTAAACCGGGTCACAAATTCCTCCTGAGTCATCATCTTAATGACATTGCCTCCCAAAGCGAAGTCCACCTCCTCATACCAATTTCAATATCTGTATTTCATAAGATAAGAAAAAGTTTAACCTTCGGCCACTCGGGGTAGAAGCTCGACCGAAAAGCATTCACCATGTCCGCTAAGCACCACTACTAATAATGGGGTCCTTCTCCCCAAAGAACTCGAGAGGTCCACAAGCATGAAACTTGCGAAAGGAACGAGTGAGAGCCCCCAATATAGCGGGTCTTAGTGGGGGTTTCTTTTGCAGCTGATGGCGGAGAGTGGCGGTTAGGGAATCCTAAGAGAACTTAGAAAGCATGTTAGCATTAGCAGATGCGTTGTTTAGAAGGCATGTGGAATGTTTGAATTAAGGACGTCACTTAGGGGAACTGGGACGACTCTTGATGAAGGTACTGATCAAAGTGAATATATCATTTAAACATCAGAGTAATATCATTAATTGCCAATATAGAAAACTCTGGGGGACGTTGTGCCATCACTCTGGGCCCTTTTTCTTAGTACCGGATGTACCTGAAACATAAGCTAAAAACTGTAAGCAGAAAGCTTAGTGAGTTCCCTAAAATACCACATACCATACATACATTTTCCATTGGCTACCCCATGGTCTTTCCTTGAAATTCCATAGGCTGCCTCCATGCTATGACCTCCAAGTGCCATGGGCTACCCGCCCCCCCTGTGAAGATCTCAAAGAGCTCAATATTCCCGAGCACTTTCCATTGAATCCACTATAAGTCCTTGGCAATTTTATCAGATGAAGAAGAACAAAATCTCAATTACTGAAACGGGTTCCCAATCAATTCAACGACTTACTTTCACTAGTGTAATTCCCATGCGAACCTACAACTTACCACACTTCGAAGGTATGAACCTAACAATTACCAATCTTACACCCATAATCAAACCAATTCCTCATTACCTCGTATACCCTAATGACCCTTATAATTCATGAATTCAAACCCAAGATGCCCACCTTACGGATTCGTTGAGTTCCTTACTGATACCACCAAAAATCGAACCAAATGTTGGTCTTCTCTCACTTAAATCTTGCTCTGATGGTGGTCAATGCCTCCCATATCGACATCCAAAACCAGCTCACCTGAATATCTTCTAAGCATGACTCTCGGTATGCAAAATGGCATATGAAGATTCTCAAAATAAAATATCTATGACATCAACCGGTGGAACTCGGATATCGTCAGCCCATGACTGTAATGCTCAGTTCCTCACCATAGGAACATCTACTCTAACCTAATGGCCATCAGTGATCCTCAAAGTAACTAGATCATGTACGCACACTGCTCCACCTCACAACATTGGACAATCGGCCTTCTCGTGGTCCAACTGGTTGTAATGGAAACATAACGGACTCGTCCCCCAGGTACAATCTATGCTGACCTGACCAATCCTGCCACACTTATAGCAACCCGAACCCTATGTCGAAAAACTCCATTGTCCTGCTTCTAGCACGTGCTGCACTGACCATGGCCTATGCTGGCCTCTCACCTGCTGATCAAAAGTCTTGGATCTCTTCGTAGGACCGCCAACTGTCTGCACCTGCTTTGTTTTTCTCTTGCCGAGGTGCTCCAAATCAATCTCCCGCTCTCGGGTTCTAGCTATCATGTCCTCCAAAGTCCGAAAAACTGAAAAGCTAAAAAGCTGACGAAATCGCTTATACCATCTCACAACATATCATGGTACCTTGTCCTCTTCATCTCCTCGTTTGTGGCATACTGCAAAACCAAAAGAGCCCTCTCCTTAAACTTGGAAGTGATATCTGCCATAGTCTTAGTTGTCTGGCAAAGGTTTAGAAACTCCCTCGCCAACTGCTGCACCTTGATAGCTGGTGCAAACTCTGCTCTATACCAGGTCACAAATTCCACCTGAGTCATCGTCTCAATGGCATTGCCTCCCAAAGCGAAGTCCACTTCCTCCCACCAATTTCGAGCTCTGTCTTTCATAGGACAAGAAACAATCTAACCTTCAACCATTCGGGGTAGAAGCTCGACCGAAAAGTGTTCACTATGTTCGCTAAGCACCCCTACTAGAAATGGGGTCCTTCTCCCCAACGAACTTGGGAGCTCCACAAACATGAAACTTGCGGAAGGAAAGAGTGAGAGCCTCCACAATAGCCCAATTCTCCGTGTGTAACGTGCCCAAGAGCTCATTCAAAATCTACATAGTCCCTTCCTTGACCAAATCAAAGATCACATGAGTCTGCTCCAAAATGTTACGGGTGATTTTCGACGAGATGAAGTCTCGCGTCTGCTCATCCATCGGCTTAATGGCAACATCTAAGCCTGAACCAGATCCTAAACCTCCTCCATGAGTGCCCATCACCACACTGAAAAGTAACCCTACAATAATTGAAATATACTCAAATAATTGTCTTCCTAAAGGCTTCCTAGATTCTTCATGACTCCCCTCGATTTGAGTATGGATCCTGTACTTTCAACAGTATGGGCCCGATACTACTTTCCACACCTACCCATACTTTCCTCAAGAATTATCCCAAATCCTCCAAGTAATGTTCTCAAATCGGTACTCCAAGTACCTACTAAAAAACACAACCCAACCCGCTAAAGCACTTCCTAGGTCCTCCTAGGTTCCCGACCTCACCCTGCCACCAACTGGTGAAAAACTCCCAATAATGTCACATAACCACTTCATGAATACAATCATATGCAACAAAGCTTAGATAGTACTTCAAGTAAAAGACTCAACCTACAACGGTTGGACTCAAACAACTGCACAATAGAGTCAAATCCATAACTATGAGATTATTTAACCTTTGAAACATGTGGCTTAACATATTCACTTAATAGTTAACTCACATCACTAAGAATTCCACAAAGCACAAAGAAAGTAGCATTCGAACAGTAACACTCCAAGCTATAAAACAAACACAGGGCATCCCCCGTTCACTTTCTACTACCATGGTAGGAACTTCTACTCTAACTTCCAGTTTCCTTATGCATGGAAATTATACACAATCCAAGATTAAATAGACTATCAAATAAAAGATTCTACCCTAGGACCACAACCAGACAAGGAACATGAAATAAGGCGAAATCAATCATTCTAGGGCTATATGATCCCAATAGTATACAATTTTTAAAGCATACACTTGGAAATTACTGTTACCAATACATATTACTAATCATAACATCTAATGCTTCCTAGGCTACAAGGCATCACATATCAGGTTGATCTATCATGCAATTCCTAAAAATATCCCTAGCCATATCCTAGCATGTCAACATTCATATCATATATCATATCAACATGCATTGGTATTTTGGGAATCAATTACTTGAACTCAGCTGATTGCACGCATCACACCCCCTTTTTCTTTATAGAAATCTTTTCAGAAATTTATTTTCATTCAAAAGATTACTAATTCCTCAGTTTGAGTTCAGACATACCCAAGAGTATGTCCGAATCCCTCAAACCAAGGCTCTGATACCAACTTGTAACGTCCCGAAAATCCAAGGTAACTTTTTTTTTTTTTTTTCATTTTTTTAAACGATAAATCTTACAAATTAGTTGTTTCAAAACTGATCAAAGTGAATATATCTGTGACATCCCCAATTTTCACGGCCAGAAAAGACCGATTTTTGTTTATGCTTTATAAAAATAAGAGTATTTTTTTTAAATAAAAGTGTTGCGAAATTTGTCCCCATAAAAACATGATAATTACGTTATCAAAGCATTTCCGAAGAAATGTATTTTTTTATTTATTTTAAAACATTGGGATGTCATCGTCAATACAAGAATATAAGCATAAACATAACTTACATTCATTTACACTAGTGATCTACATCTCTTTTAACTCTCTCAGTGTAAAGTAGCTTCGTATCGACCTATGATACAAATAAGCTGGAGTGGGCCAGGTTGGGAAACCTGGTGAGTACATGGGTTTTCAACCCACAATAATATAATTATTATATTTAGACATCAAAAAATCAACCCAATTACCCATTCTCATTATCTTCTTAAGGATTTACCCTAAGGATCAGCTATTTCTCATTCATCCATTCCTAAGGATTATCCCAAGGAGTATGTACGAAGTCCATTGTTTTCAATGACACAACTATTAAGCACAGCTGCAAGTTCTATCACTTAGGCGCCGCTGCCAGAATTTAGACAGTTTCAATGAGGCGCTTCTGCCGGTATTGACCTTTAAACGCTACTGTCATGGTCATAAGGCTCCCTATTAGGTGCAACTGCCGATACTGTCCTTAGAGCGCAACTGCTAGGACGTTTACCGTAGATCTAAATCATCTACGGGTTGTGGCGCAGCTGCCAATGCTCATTTATAGGGTACTAGGTCCACTGCTGCCAATGTATACCTGTAGGGCACTAGGTCCGTACTACTAATGTTCATCTATTTCAGCTTTTATGCCTCAACATTCATCTACCCATGTTTTACCCAACATATTTTGTAGATATAAAATACTTTATACAGTTTACATCATTTAAAACATGTATAAAAATATTTCACCAGCATAGGCAACAAGTATTCAGATAATATGCACACATAGCACGTAATTTATATTAAAATACTTCATATCTATGTGTAAGATGAAAGGGACCATGCACTCACTTGAGAAGATGGTGACTCGACGCTTGGACAACACTTCGTTACTCTTAACACAAATTTCCTCGACAAAACCTAGTATCAATATGACTAGGGTTTAGTCTGACGTTAACCGCGACTAATTAATAGTCAAGCTATTATTAATAATAATAATAATAATAATAATAATAATAATAATAATAATAATAATAATATTATTATTATTATTATTATTATTATTATTATTATTATTATTATTATTATTATTATATAAGCGTTAAATAAAACTCAATATAACTCATAATAATAGCCCAAATAATTATTTTAAGGTCCTAATAATGTTACTATAATTAATTAGAAGCTATATTAAAAATAGCGTAGGCGTAGCTCACTTACAACATGTTTTATAGAAAAAACCAGGCTTCGCTGGAGCAGCGTTTCCGAGCCGAGTTTTTCTTCTCGGAGCCATCAGGTGTTCTGGGGATTTCTTCTCGTGCTAGGGAGGTTCCCTAGACTTGGGAGGGGTTTAGGGAGGCTAGAGAGAAGTTAGAGAGAGAATGAGAGGCTTATGGTGTGAAGAAATTATGAAGAGTTCATCTCTTATTTATAGGAATTTTATAGTAAAGTAGTCTCCAAGTATAGTCCGTATCTTTTACGTACGAGCTACGTTTTCTATGTTCTTTATGTACACGCATTGGTATTTACGAGTACTACAACTTTCATTTAGACCCCGTCGGCTAATTCTCCTTCTATCTCATATTTACAAAAATTATATCGAATTCGCCGCGCTCGAAAAGTAGAGACTAAGTTTCGTCCGTAATGTTCGCATACGATCTCCGTTTTTATCGATATTTATATCTACACGCTGGTATTTACGAGTACTACAACTTTCATTTAGACCTCGTTAGCTAATTCTCAATCTATCTCGGATTTACAAAACTGTATCGAATTTGCCGCACACGAAAAGTAGAGACTAAGCTTCGTCCATAACTTTCGCATACGAGCTTCGTTTTTGACGTTATTTATATCCACACGTAGTTAAAAATAAAATCTATAACTTTCCTTTTCTCTCCGTTGGCTAATTCTCAACCGATCTTAAATTTAATATTAGGAATAGATTAAATTGTTAAATGACTGCGAAAAATTCCAAACTCCTTCATACAGACTCCGTTTTCGTCTGCGTTTTTACCGTTGAGTTCCTATTAATGAGATATTTAACTCCGATTTACGTCGCGTAAGCCAAAAACCGCTCGAACTAAAATTCAATTTTCGGGCCATGCACCGCTATGCCAAATCTTAGAAAAATCATAACTTCCTCATACGAAGTCAGATTTGGGCGTTCTTTTAATGGACACTCTCGGTTTAACATTTTCTACAACTTTTGTTTAGATCGCTAAGGCTAAAAGTCACTCTATCATAAATTCACTATTTACGCTTCCCGGTGCCATGTCGGTTTTGCCGTAAAACTTCGACGGGCCATAACTTCCTCGTTATAACTCGGATTTCGACGTTCTTTATATGTACGGAAACCTTGAGAAATATTCTACAACTTGGTTAATACTATTTATTATAAATAATATTTTTCCAAAAAGTCGTTTTCGACAGTTATTGCCTCTAAATTGACTAGCCCGGATATACGGACGTTACAATATCATTTAAACATAATATCAATTATTTCCAATGCGAAAAACTCTGGAGGATGATGTGCCATCATGTCGGGCCCTTTTCCTAAGTACTGGATGTACCTGAAACATAAAATTGAAAATCGTAAGCACAAATCTTAGTGAGTTCCCCAAAATACCATATACCATACATACATTTGCCATGGGCTACCCCCATGGCCTTTTCCTTGAAATGGCATGGGCTACCCCTATGGTATGACATCTAAGTGCCATGGGATACCCCCATGGTCTTTCCTTGAAATGCTATTGTCTGCGCCATGCTCTGACATCCAAGTGTCATGGGCTACCCCCATGGTCATTCATACAAATGCCACGGGCTACCCTCGGGGTTTTCCAGGAAAGTATCACAAAGACAACTCGCATTTCACATAAAAAATAATGGGCCGACATTGGTGCCTTCAATCCATGGATATAGTGAGAAAACTCACCTCACAATCTAAAAGAATAGTTGCATCGATCACTGCTCTAAAAACAATCTCTACCGGTCACCTATACAATTAACAGGGTACCGGTAATGATGAGATTCATAGGATCATTGCTACTAAGGTGGTCGCAATGATGAGAGAGGAAATCCAGAAGATGTTTTGGTATGTTAAGACCACGCTGATTGAGTTGTTCGACAAGCTTTATGCTGCTGTCACTATGGCTGCTGCTGCCACAACCACTACAGTCATTGCCGCTGTGAGACCGCATGGGGTGATTAGATACAATATCTGGAATTCAACAACATGAATCCCGTGGAGTTTGCTGGGACCAAGGAATCGATGGCTGTGATGAGGTAGATTTACGATGTTAAGGTATGCTTCTATACTTGTTCGTATCTGGAGGACCTGAAGGTTTAATTTCCAGTGAACCTTCTTCGCTTGGGAGCGAAGGACTGGTGGAAGTTTGTGACTACTGAGTACTCTCCTTCGGAGCGGGCCATAGTGACATAGAAGCGGTTTTCTGAGATGTTTCAGGATAAATATGTTCCTTTAGTGAAGAGAAAGAGCGGTTGGCTCAGGAGTACCTATCGCTTAGGAAAGCGATAGAGTCAGTGATAGAGATCACCAGGATGTTCCATGAGAGATCGTTATATTTTCCACATTATGCTTCCTCAAAGTCGGTGTGGAAGACCCAGTACTTGAATATGCTTAAGAAGGATATCTGAGAGTTTGTGACGAATACCCACTACTGTACATTGGATGAGCCGTAGTCTAATCCCAGGAGGAGGGTGATCGAATTGGAGACCGCATGGGGTGATTAGATACAATACCTGGATTTTAACAACATGAATCCCTTGGAGATTGATGGGACTAAGGACCTGATCACTGCGATGAGGTAGATTTCTGATGTTGAGGGTTGCTTCTATACTTGTTCGTATCCGGAGGACCTGAAGGTTTGATTTGCACTGAACCTTCTTTGCTTGGGAAAGAAGGACTAGTGGATGTTTGTGACTACTGGGTACTCTCCTTCGGAGCGGGCCACAGCGACATCGGAGCGGTTTTTTTAGATGTTTCAGGATAAGTATGTTCCTTTAGTGAAGAGAAAGAGCGGTTGGCTCAAGAGTACCTATCGCTTAGGCAAGCGATAGAGTCGGTGATAGAGATCACCAGGATGTTCCATGAGATATCGTTATATTTTCCACATCATGCTTCCTCAAAGATGGTGTAGATAACCCAGTACTTGAGTATGCTTAAGAAGGATATCATATAATTTGTGAAGAACACCCACTATTGTACATTGGCTGAGCCGTAGTCTAATGCCAAGAAGAGGGTGATCGAATTGGAGACCGCATGGGGTGATTAGATACAATACCTGGAATTTAGCAACATGAATCCCTCGGAGTTTGATGGGACTAAGGATATGATCGATGTGATGAGGTAGATTTCTGATGTTGAGGGATGCTTCTATACTTATTTGTATCCAGAGGACCTGAAGCTTTGATTTGCACTGAACCTTCTTCGCTTAGGAGTGAAGGACTAGTGGAAGTTTGTGACTACTGGGTACTCTCCTGTGGAGTGGGCCACAGTGACATGGGAGCGGTTTTTTGAGATGTCCTGGGATAAGTATGTTCCTTTAGTGAAGAGAAAAGTGGTTGGATCAGGAGTACCTATTTCTCAGGCAAGCGATAGAGTCGGTGACCGAGATCACCAGGATGTTCCATCAGAGATTCTTATATTTTCCACAGTATGCTTCCTCAAAGCTGGTGCGGATGATCTAGTACTTGAGTATGCTTCAGAAGGATATCATAGAGTTTGTGACGAACACCTACTATTGTACATTGGCAGAGCAATAGTCTAATACCATGAAAAGGGAGATTAAGTTGGAGACTCAGGAAAGAGAGGGTGAGATGGAGAGACAGAGGAGGGAAAAGAGGCTTATCCCAATGCCGCCACAATCGACAACTAAGTGGTTCAAACCTATAGATTCGAGATTAAGAGGTCAGAGGGGCCTTACTTGTAGCAAGTGCGGTAAAGGTCATGAGGGGCCATGTCAGGCAGGGTCAGTTTGTTATATGTATGGCAAGGAGGGGTATTTTGCAAAGGATTAGCCAAAGGGTTTTCGTGTTTTCTTCAAATGCAATTAGACATACAATATAAAGGCCGATAGCTCATTTCTTACCTTGAGATCAGTTCAGACTCTGGATTCTGCGACTTTGCGCATCATCGATAGACTTGGGGGGAAGGATGATGCCCTAAAGGCCCGATGCCAAGTTTTCCAGTTGACAACAGAGGAGGCAAAGGCAACGCCACCTGTCATTACTGATATGTATTCATTTATTTTTCTGTCAAGTTATATTTTATGTACACTTATATCCATGCTTATGTAGGTACATTCCTAGTGAATTCATTACCAGCGTTAGTGTTGTTTAACTTAGGTGCGAGTTAATCTTTTATGTCCTCTTCATTTAACAGGGATTTTCATGTTGCTGTTGGATAATTGGATTAACCTCTGGAGGCCGCCATCACTGGTGACTGCACAGTTACAACCTCAGATGTTTACTGTGACTGTATACTAGATATTTTTGGAGTGGGATTTCTGGTAGACCTTAACCCTATTCCGATGAGAGATTTATGTGTGATCACAGGTATGGATTGGTTGAGTCGATTCAGAGATTTGATCGACTGTGAGTGTTAGCTTTTGGTAGTTTGTACCCTAAGTGGGGGGAGATTTGACCATATATAGGGAAGACATTAGAGTTGGTTCAACCTTCTGTTTGGGCGCCAAGGCTAGGTAGTATCTTCAGCATGGATGCTTAAGTTACCTTGCATATGTGATTGACACTCGAGAGGAGAATAAGAAGTCAGTTTATGATGTCCCGTGGTGAGGGAATTCCCAGATGATCTTTCAGGAGTGACCCCTATGAGGCAGGTGGAGTTTAGGATCAACCTGATCCCTGATGCTGCCCTGATTTTCAAGGCGCCATATGGCCTTGTGCCTCCTGAGGTGCAGGAGTTGTCATCATAACTTCAGAAATTGTTAGGCAATGTATTTATTCGACCTATTAGCTCGCCATGGAGAGCACTGATTCTTTTTTTCAAGAAGAAGGATGGATCACACCGGATACATATTGATTACCAGTAGTTGAACAAGTTGACGGTGAAGAACGGTTACCCGCTACCGATGATTGATAACTTTTTGACCGATAGCAGGTTGGTTCTCCACGATCAATTTGAGTTCAGGCTACTGTCAGATGAGGGTTTGGGAGGATGACATTCATAAGACGACTTTTCATACTCGTTATGGTCATTACGAGTTTGTGGTTAGGCCCTTTGGGCTCACCAACACACCAACGATATTCATGGATCTCATGAACCAAGTGTTAACACCCATGGTGGGTTATTCAATGATCGTTTTTATTGATGATATCTTGGTCTATTCTAAGACTAAGGAACAACATGAGGAGCACTTTTGCGAGATTCTAGGAGTCTGTGAACAGAGAGGTTATACGTCAAGTCGTCTTTGAAGCGACTCACTTTCTATGAGTTTAAAAAACAAATGAGGTGTGGGAGGTAGCGACACAGACAAATGGACATTTAAAGTTACATAATCGATTGAAGATGGCATTCAGATCGTGGTGGTGTATTATTCAAAACGGTGGTATCCGATTGCGATTTTAGGTTTTAGATCACAAAGTAAGACTCAATGGTTCACGTTGAAGAAGATGTGTGACATGATTCTCCATCGGTAATTGCATCAGGTTGCTAAAAATGATCAGATTGATGATGGTTTCACATTAAGCTGATTCGATATCAATTATCTATTGCAACTTTCCAATAAATGCTAGCAACGCTTTCACTTGTCATTTTTCAATTGATGAAAGCACTTAACGGTACAATTGGTGTTGTGAACTTGTCCTACCCTACGATGTCACAGAGTTAGCATTCGACACAATGGTAGTTTTTGGTGGGTAAGATTTAGAAGGAGATAGTGTACGTGGTGGTGTAATATGCAAACCCCATTATGCCCTTGGGGTATTTAATTCCATGTTCTGCAAGTGAAATTTGACTGTTACACCATTTTTAATCTAACATGTTATATTAACGATCCAAGAGCTATAAGTGGGTTATATGGTTAGTCAATATGATTTGGTTATATTTTGAACTTCTCTTTCTTTCTCTCTCTCTCTCTCTCTCTCTCTCTCTCTATATATATATATATATATATATATATATATATATATATATCAAGGTTGTAAAAATCGCTTGGCGGTAGCTCGGCGGTCGATTGGGGTCAAGTGATTAATCGGTTTGGCGGAGATTAATCGGGGACCATAAATTACTAATAAAACTATATTAAAACTTAATATATCCTAAGAAAAAATAGTATTTGAAAATTTAAAATTTTTAAATTTTGAATTTTTGAAATATTTGGTAATAATATTTGAAAATTTGAATATTTAAAAATTTAAAGTTTTAAAGTTTTGGTATAATATTTGAAAATTTGAAAATTTGAATTTTTTAAAATCTTCCCGCCAAGGACCGCCTAACCCGAGTTTGACCGATATTGATCAATTTCCGCCTAGCACCCCTAATCGTAATCAGTTGCAAACCGCCTAGCGCCTAGGCGGCCGCCTAGACCGATTTTTACAACACTGGTTATAATATATATAATATATGTTGTGAGTTTGGATTTGTTATAATATATTATAATATTTGTTGTGATATTAATGAAGTTCAATTAAAAAAAATTAAATAAGATGGTTAGATTATTTAAAATAAACTTTGATGTTAACAAATTACAATGTTCAATGACTTTTATTTTTACAAAAAGAAAACTGAAAATATTAAATTTTCAAAACATAAAAAAACAGAAAATATTAAATTTTCAAAATCAAAGTTTAATTTCCCAAGTATCGAAAAAAACATCAGTTTGATTAAAAAAATCATAATTACATGGTTTTATAAAGAAATCTGGGACCAAATAGTAGGACTCTTTAGTAAAATGTATTGCCCATTTATTCCTAAATATTAAATATTCCAATACATTTGATTGTGCATGTATTATATTTTTAATTATGTATTCATGATGACAACTCCATTACACGTTTATATGACAAATTAGAGGTACAAAAAGGTCCCAAACCTTCAAGCTAGAATAGGATGGGCTAGCTTGTCGGGCATGGCTTGTGGGCTTATCTGGGGAATTATATTTAGGGTGTGCTTATGCTATACCTAAGCTTTTTTACAATCAGGTTTTTTGGGTCGGTTTGGATTTTGGCTATTAGATTTATTAAGCATGACATATAAAGATTTTTCAACATATATTAAAACATAAAAGCTTGCTTAGATATACATCAACCGACTGATAATGTTATATATACCATAATTAATCAAGAAACCAAGGAATCATTTTTTTTTTTCAATTTTTAAAACTTATATTTCATCAAAAAAAAAAAATAAATAAATAAATAAAAAAATAAAAATACAGAAATTCATAACTTTTTATCCTTTTTCCAATGATATAAAATTCATTTTTTTTTATGTCAAATTCACAATGTGAATCTTTGAGAATTCACACGGTGAATCCGAAAAATATTTTTCGCATTCACAATGTTAATATATGAATTTAGATATTTTTAGATTTTTTTTTTCGATAAAAAATAAGCTCTAGAAATTGAAAAAAAGATTTGGTTCTTTGAAGAACCAATAATTATGGTTCTCTATTGAACTTTTCTATATATATATATATATATATATATATATATATATATGAAATCTAAGCAAGCTTTTATGTTTTAATATATATATATATATATATATATATATATATATATATATATATAGAGAGAGAGAGAGAGAGAGGTAGGTTAAAATGTTTTCAGCAACTATTGTGTGCATTAATGCACAAATAGGAATTTAGGAAAAAAAATAAATCATTAATAATAAATATAAGGGTATAATAGTAATCTATACTATAGTTAATTATGGTAAATTGATACAATTAAATAATATCCCCTTTTAAATTAATATATCAGTTTTAAAACCTCACCCCCACCAGATTAGGGTTGTACGCTCCCTCTTCATCTCATAGAGTACCCACACACACATAGAGACCCGGTAGAACTACTCCACCCGCATAACAGGTAATGATCCACTTTCCGTCTTAGGTCTCCACACACAGAAAATTCCAGAAGGTAGAGCTTCTAATTCGTCGGCTTCTGATGATGAACACGAAGAAGATTCTTGTGGTTCATCAATGAACAGCTTCCGTAATGAAATGGTGATAGAATCAGAAGCATGAATCTCATTATCCTTTGATTTAACTTCATCCTTGATGAGAAGATCGCGATTGAAAAGAGGAAAAACAGTCCAGCCTTGCGAATCGTGTATAAAGATTTGTGCAGGAATCGGCTTCCAGGTATGCACTGTATTATCTTTTTTATTGTAAATTTAGTCACATTCATGTATTTATTAATTACATATGTTGTATGTTTCATCAAATGGAGTATAAAGATTTGTGCATCTGATTTGCCCGCCAAATGTTTGTTAAAATGCTTGAATCAAATATTTCAGCCATTATTTTTATTTTTATTTTTATTTTTTATTTTTTTGGTAATATTTGAGCTATCATATCTCTCTCATACTAGCTTGGAATGATATGAAATTTGTTTATGTGCATTATCCTTTGTGTTAGCTCCAAGTTAGGTTCAGAAGTCATTTAAATATGATTAATATTGGTTGAGTTATAGTCCTTCGAACAAGCGATGTTACAACTGTATTTTTAGCACTCTTTGTTCAGAAACATTTGTGATATTTGAACTATCATATTTACCATATTCTAACTTGTAATAAGTTGACTTTTTTCCAAAGTATTTTCCTCTGTGTTAGCTACAATGTGCATTATCCTTTGTGTTAGCTCCAAGTTAGGTTCAGAAGTCATTTAAATATGATTAATATTGGTTGAGTTATAGTCCTTCGAACAAGCGATGTTACAACTGTATTTTTAGCACTCTTTGTTCAGAAACATTTGTGATATTTGAACTATCATATTTACCATATTCTAACTTGTAATAAGTTGACTTTTTTCCAAAGTATTTTCCTCTGTGTTAGCTACAATGTAGTCATTGTAATTAGATTAAGTCGATAATTTGGATCAGATGACTCGGGAATACTTGATCAAGTGACTCGAGTACATTCTGTTAGAATAAATTAAAAGTCTTTAATGTCTAACACATTATGTTAGAATTATAGTTTTATTCTGTTAGAATATACTGAAAGTTATACTATTTTTAAGTTGATTATGTTTTTTTTTTTTTAATTTAGGTTTTGAAGAGGCTGCCATTGATGTGGAAAATGAAGAAAACATGGAGCACGAGAGTATTCTACCAGAATGTTATTATTTTCTAAGAATGTTATTCACTTTTGTTGATATTCTTTTAGAATATTTATAACTATATTAAAATGTATAAGACTTTTAGTTTGTAAGAATATGTATGAATTTTTATTTTAGTTCGGATGTATAAGAATATATTAGAATGTTTGTTATTTTTCAACATCTGATTCAAGAATTTTGTTTTTCTTAAATAATATTCTATTAGAATAAAATTCTGAAAGAGCATCATTCTAACAAAAAATATTCTAGTAGAATAGAATCGGTAAAAAATTAAATTGAATTAATTAAAAAATTCAGATTTTTTTTTTTTAAATTAGGAGAATTAATCATCCTTAAAAATATGAAAATTTCCTTTTATAAATGTAGTTATTTGTCCAAAATACTCTTTTGTTAAAAATTGTGTGATTATATGGTACATGTTACCCCATTGTAATATCATACACTCTCAAATCATGTCCATTTATTAATTTCATCCGTTGGTCGAGATCTGTGCATTCTGGCACACAATACTTAGTAAAAACAAAATAACCTAAGCATATATATATATATATATATATATATATATATATATATATATATATATATATATATATATATATATATATATATATATATATATATATATCATGGTTGTAAAAATCGCTCGACGGTTGCTCGGCGTCAAACGATTAATCGATTTGGCGGGGATTAATCGGGGATTAATCAGAGACCCTAAATTACTAATAAAAATATTTTAAAATTTAATACATCCTAAGATAATTAGTATTTGAATATTTAAAATTTTGAAAATTTGAAACTTTTAAATATTTGGTATAATATTTGAAATTTTCAATATTTAAAAATTAAAAAATTTAAAATTTTGTTAATTTTTGTGTAATATTTGAAATTTTGAAAATTTGAAACTTTGAAAAATTTCCCGCCTAGGAGCTTCAAGGACCGCCGAAGACCGCCGAGACCGAGTATAACCAATTTGCGCCAAACACCCCTAATCGTAATCAGTTGCAGACCGCCAAGCGCCTAGGTGCCGCCTAGGCCGATATTTACAACACTGATATATATATATATATATATATATATATATATATATATATATATATATATATATATATATATATATATATATATATATATATATATATATATATATATATATCATTTAGTGTTTTTTTTTTCAAATTTTTTCAAAACCAGAGCAACAATGAAACTTTAATACCGACGTTAAAAATAATTGCAACTTGAAAACATCTAAAAAAACATAGAAAATATAAATGAGCATGCATGGACATTTAGATGTGTATATATGCACATTTCCAAAAAAAAAAAATATGTGAAATATTTTATTAGAACATGGATCTCTTTTAGATGCGGTTATAAGAGGCCTATATTGCTTTGATTTTGAAAAGGGATAAGCGAACTAAAAGTTCTTGAGTTCTTGCACAATTTTAAGTTATCAAATTAACTTTATATATATATATATATATATATATATATATATATATATATATATATATATATATATATATATATATATATATATATCACGATCGGTGATACTTCAATTAATATCTAAAAACTATTCGTATAATATTTAAATTAACAAGAGTAAAAAAAATAATAATACACATGTGTAGAGAAGCACAAAACCCGAATCCGATCCAATCCGATCCAGTTTCAATGACGTCATCAACAATCTGGTTTAGACAAAATCCAGTTCCTGATTCGGGGGAGAATCCGTTTTCTTGTCTAAAATACCAAACCAGTTTGACTCCGGTCTCCGATTTAATTTGGTCTGGTTTGTTCAAAATCGGTTTTGACCAAAACCATTTTTCGAATCGAATCGGTTTTTGACGGTGAATTTGATTTCGCTATGCATCTCTCTCTATATACAACAAAAATTAAAGGGCTAGAGACCATATAATTTAAAATCTATAGTTTGGAAAATTTATAAAATAAAAGGTCTAATAAAAAAAATTTAATTAAAATGTGAAATATAATTGGCCGTTAATTCATCTATTTTAATATGTATTAAAATATTGATAGGAAGTCATTACATGTCATATGTGTGCCATTAAAAAAACCCCGCGCATGAGACGGTTATGATAAAATATTTAATCCGAATTCCCAAAGCCCTAACGACCAACGGTTAATAGCAACTCTATAACTAGTCAATAGCAAATAGACGATCTCTTCAAGACTCACTGATAGATTCAAGATTAGAGAGAGGGTTCAAAATTCTAGAGAGAGAGAGAGAAAGGGAGTTGTACGCGAACGCAAAATGGAAACTTGCCAGAAACATTATTTGCCGGAGATGGTAGCGACGGGGAATCGTCTTCCACCGCCCGATCAGAATTATCAGAGATAAAGCAACACCTGAAGATGCTCAACGTCCCTCTGTGCAGAAGAGACGCTCGTGAGCAGCTACTGAACGAGGTATGTTATAATGTGATCCATCTCCATCGCTCCATGTTTATTGTTGTTCTTAATTAATTCTCTTGCGGATCGTGTCTTCACTCTCCATCGTAACTTTTTTCAAACTTCATTAAGTAATTTTTTGCATGAAGTCTACATTATTGTCTTCTTTTCCAATTTCTTAAGTAATCTAATCAATCAGCGTGTTTTTTCATCCGGAAAATAGGGTTAATGGTAGTCTCTTACATAGCTTGAATTAAAACCCCTATAATATATTAAAAAGTAATTCATACATTTGTTGGTGTATGCACGTTTATTTACTTCAATGTTTAGTTGTTTAGAGTCTCTGAATAAATCAAAGTCACGTGGGCTTGATAGTTCTAGTGTTTAGCTAGTGGTAGAAGTAGTTGCTATTTTTATGCTAAACTTTTGTTTTAAATAGCTTGGCAATGTACGAGGTTCAGTACCTTCTTTTCCTTCCCTGTTTATGAATAACAAGAATTCATCTTTCTTCCCTATGTATATTGTTTTCCTATCCCATTTCAGGTTCAGTACCTTCTTTTCCTTCCCTGTTTATGAATAACAAGAATTCATCTTTCTTCCCTATGTATATTGTTTTCCTATCCCATTTCTCTTTTAAACTTTACCCACTTGGATACTCCAATTATGTCCCCTGTTGCTTTACTTTCTGTGTAAAGACACTAATACCCTTGTAAAAGGCCAACATTTGGTATTAGAGCATAACCTTGTGTATGAAAAAGTACCAACCACGTAAAGAGATGACATGGAACAATGTAAATGGTTAGAAAGATGGTATGATCACTCTTCATTACCCGATGTTGTCAAGAAGTAACTACTCTACATGGCCCATAAAAATGAGGGTCTTCATGCAAGCCCAAGGAGTACAAGATGCAGTGGAACCCAGAGCATCCAACACCATTGTAGAAGTCAATAAGGGTAAGATGGCCTTAGCAGCAATCTATCAAGGCATACTTGAGGACCTATTGCTTTCATTGGCTAAGAAGAAAACAACCAAAAGAAGCATGGGAAGCTTTGAAGATCATGTTCTTAGGAGCAAATATAGTGAAGACAACAAGAATTCTGACTTTAAAAGCAGAATTTGAAGCCCTCAAGATGAAGGAGTCAGAAAGTGTAGATGATTTCACTGTGAATGTGAACAATGTAGTAAGCACCATGCGTGCTTTGGGTGACACCATGGAAGAAGAATATGTAGTGAAGAAGCTACTAAGAGCGGTTCCATCCAAGTTCCTCCAGATTGCTTCTACACTGGAACAATTTGGAGATTTGACTGTGATGAAAATTGTAGAAGTGGTGGGAAGATTGAAGGCCGATGAAGAACGCATGAAAGGGCATGGTGAAATTGATGAGAAGAAACTTCTATTGACCCACCAGGAATGGTCCGAAAGAAATAAGAAGAAGGCTGAAGATGAATCTAAGCACACTCACAAAGGAAACCGTGGTGGGTTTGGAGGCTCACGAGGATGGGGTAGAGGTCATAGCAGGGGCGACAATTATGGTGGTCGTGGCAGAACCGGATCACACCAAGAGAAAGAAGAAAAACGGGGTCAATCTAGCAGCCAAGAAAAAAGTGGAGTGCAGTGCTACAATTTCCAGGAGTTTGGTCACTATGCTGATGAATGCAAGAATCCACGGCGTGAAAGAAATCAAGTGAATAACTTGATTCAAGAACAGTTCGACAACGAACCAACACTATTATTGGCGTCTTTTGATAAAACTGTAGCAACTGGTTAAGTATTCTTGAATGAAGAAAACTTAAATCCACCATTGAAGACAAAAGGTGATATAGTGCAACTATCAAAGATGTGGTACCTGGATACAGGGGCCATCAACCACATGACTGGGGACAAGTGCAAGTTTAGATAGCTTGATAAAAAGATTCAAGGCTATGAAAAGTTTGGGAATGAGTCCAAAGTCAGGATTGAAGGCAAGGGCAAGATTGTCTTTCAACGTAAAAATGGAGAATACCTCAAACTTGAAGAGGTTTATTATATCCCAGACTTATTGAACAACATAATAATTCTGGGACAGCTAGCAGAAGGTGGATATAAGATCAGATTAAAGACCCATTTTTATGGGTACATGATGCTTCAGGAAGGCTGTTGATGAAGGTACAGAGGTCTCAAAATCGTTTATATAAGATTGAGTTGGAAGAAGTAAAGTCAAAATGTTTGATTGCTGAAACTAGTGAACCGACGTGGCTTTGGCATGCAAGGATGGGCCATGTCAATTTCTTTTCACTAAAACTCATGTCATACAAGAACTTGGTTGAAGGAATGCCAAAGATAGTCATCCCAACACATCCTTGTGAAGGTTGTTTGGTAGGAAAGCAATCAAAAAACCCATACCCTTCACAAAAAAGCTACAAAGAAAGAGAATATTAGAGCTTGTACATGGTGACTTGTGTGGACCAGTTTCACCTCCTACACCTGCTGGAAACAAGTACTTCATGCTGCTTGTCGATGATCATAGTAGAGTAATATGGGTGTATCTCATGAAAATGAAAGAAGAGGCTTTCCAAGTCTGCAATAACTATAGGTCAAAAGTAGAAACAGAAATAGGTGAGAAGGTGAACGTCATGCGAATGGACCGAGGAGGTGAATTTCTTTCGAGGTAGTTCACCTCATATTGCAGTGAAACGGGTTTGACAATCCATTATACCTCTCCATACTCCCCACAACAGAATGGGGCCATGGAGAGGCAGAACCGGACGTTATGGAGAAGGTAAGGAGCTATTTGAAGTCAATGAATGTCCCAGATGTCTTATGGGGTGAAGTTATGAATCATGCCGTGTACTTGCTGAATAGGGTCAACACCAAGGCTTTGAAAGACACTACACCATATGAGATGTGGAATGGATGGAAACCACATGTACAACATCTCAGGGTATTTGGGTGTGTTGCACATATGCTAATTGAAAAGAGTCGTCTGAAGAAATTAGATGATAGAAGTAAAAAGGTTGTACATCTTGGAGTTGAGAAAGGGACGAAGTCATATCGGTTGTTGGATCCCGACACAGGTGTGATGTATGTAAGAAGAAACTTTGTTTTCAAAGAAAATAAGATTTGGGCGTGGGAAGAGACGACAAGAATCAAATGGATTCCAGGGATCAACTTCACTATCGAGGGATTCGATTTTGACCAAGGTGATGATGTTGAGGTCAGACCTATCCCTCATACTCCAGTCGGTCAAAGAGTACCCCAAGTTGATATGGACTGGACTGAAAGTGAGTCTCAACCCATTAACTCACAATTGGACTCACACATAAGCCCGCAAACCAGTTCGTCAAGTCCTTTGATTGCACACAACTCACCTTATACACCGATTCAACAAGTCTCGCAATCAGCTTCGCAAGTCGACACTCCAAGCACCACCTCGAGCTCCATAGGCGGTGGAGCCCCAAAGATATATTGACTACTCGCAGATTTGTACGAGAACACAGATCGGTTGATGCTCATTCACGATGATGAAGAACCAGTCTCATACGCTGAAGTGAGCAAAAGGAGAGAGTGGGTACAAGCGATGAATGCAGAATTGACCTCAATTGAAAGGAACAAAACTTGGAGTCTGGTTGAACTTCCAAAGGGATGAACGCCAATTGGTCTGAAGTGGATATTCAAGGTGAAACAAAATGCAATCAGGAATATTTTGAAGTATAAAGCTAGAATCGTGGCAAAAGGGTATGTCTAGTAACAGGGGATTTACTATGCTGAAGTCTTTGCACCAGTGGCAAGAATTGAAACGGTACGTATTATCCTAGCCCTTGCAGGTTCTAATGGTTGGTGTGTACACCATCTTGACGTAAAATCAGCCTTTCTGAATGGAAAATTGGAGCAAGAAGTGTATGTAACATAGCCTGAAGGTTTTGAGAAAGCTGGGGAAAGTAGCAAGGTGTACAAGTTGTCAAAAGCCCTTTACCAGTTGAAACAAGCACCTAGGGCGTGGAATGCCTGTTTGGACAAGTACCTGAAAAGTTTGGGATTCTAAAGATGTCTTTAAGAATACTATGTGTACACCAAAAAGAAGGAAGGAAATACTTTGATCATTGGGGTCTATGTTGATGACCTATTGGTTACATGAAGCTATCAAGAGAGTGTAAAAGACTTCAAATTGGAGATGAATGCCAAGTTTGAGATGAGTGACCTTGGGCTACTAACTTACTATCTGGGAATTGAAGTAAGTCAAACTGAAGCTGGTATCATCTTAAAACATGAAGGATATGCCAAGACTATCCTAGCCAAGACCCGTATACTGGAATGCAACCCCACTAAAAGTCCAATGGAATACATGTTGAAGTTGAAGAAGAATAAAGATGGGGAACTTATAAACCCCACTGAATATAGGAGAATAATGGGAGGCCTCAGGTATCTAACATATACTCACCTAGATATAAGTTTTGCAATTGGTGTAGTCAGTAGATTCATGGAGAAACCAACCATGAAACACCTCCAAGCAGTGAAGGGGATACTAAGGTATGTGAAGGAAATTTAGATTATGGCATAGTCTACACTAAAGGAGAAAGTAAAATCACTGGATATTTTAATAGTGATGTGGGAAATGATGAGAATGATAGAAGAAGCACTGGAGGGATGGTTTTTTATGTGAATGTAAATTTGGTCACTTGGGCATCGCAGAAACAACGAGTTGTGGCTCTATCTTCCTGTGAGGCATAATTCATAGTAGCCACTATGGCAGTCTGTCAAGGTATTTGGCTGTGCCACCTTCTCACTACCCTAACAGGTCAAGACATACCACCTACAATATTGTATGTTGATACCTGAAGAAGAACCCGCTATTTCACGGTCAAAGTAAGCACATTGACATAAGATTCCACTTCATCAGAGAATGTGTAGAAAATGGTGAAATAATTGTAATCCATGTGTGTAGCAAGAACCAAAAGGCTGATATACTCACCAAAGCAATGGCAAATATGAAACATGAGGAGATGAGAAAATTTCTTGGAGTGAAACAAGTAAAAGGTCTGAATTATGGGGGAAAGTGTTAAAAAGCAATTCAGACATTTGTTGGTGTATGTACGTTTATTTACTGCAATGTTTAGTTGTCTAGAGTCTTTGAATAAATCAAAGTCATGTGGGCTTGATAGTCCTAGTCTTTAGCTAGTGGTAGAAGTAGTTGCTATTTTTATGCTAAACATTTGTTTTAAATAGCTTGGCAATGTACGAGGTTCAGTACCCTCTTTTCCTTCATTGTTTATGAATAAGAAGAATTCAACTATCTGCCCCTGTGCATATTGTTTTCCTGTCCCATTTCTCTTTTATACTTTACCCACTAGGATACTCCAATTCTGTCCCATGTTGCTTTACTTTCTGTTTAAAGACACTAATACCCCTGTAAAAGGCCAACATAATCTTTGTAAAAGCACGTAGGCAAACTTCTGTTTCTTTTTAATCTCTTGAATCTCTTGAGTTAGGGGGAAGATGTAAGGATTTGCCACTGCTTGTTTGAAATTCTGATGACATTGATGCATCCGTCTTCCTGAAAGAGGTACGTACTTTTTCTGCATTAAAATAACGTTATAATATTTTTTTAAAAAATATCTTGCATCTAAATGGAACTCGCCCATGACAATGGAAGCCACCATAGGTGACCAATGGATCCCATAACCTTTCGATGTTTCTGATTTTCGAACTCATAGGTTTAAAACTTAGTGTACTAATGAGATAGGGTGCGATTTTTACCTGCTTATGATCAAGATTTATCCCAAAGCCATAGATGTATTTAAGTCGATTAATATATGTATAGTTCCATTGTGGTGTTTTATTCTTCTAACACAATTTCAAAATTGGCTTAGAGACGACTTTAGTGATACCGTGATTAAAGTTCATCATATTTACTTTATTGTGGTGATGAATAATACCTTTAAAATAGTAGTTATGGTTTACAAAGATAATTTTTTAATATTAGCGGTCAAAGTGTTGTCATCTGGTGGAACATATAGATGGAGTGAACCTAGCTAAGAACTGAACGGTAAATTATCTATCACCACTATTTTTTGGCTATTCTGATGAATTTGAGAAGAAAGATTCATATTTAAAGTCATTTATGCTTAGATATTTAATGTTGTGGATTTTCAATATATGTTGAAGTTATTGAAAGCTAATATAGACTTAGGGTTATTTTGGTAATTATGTTGTTGTAGTTAATCTTAGTTAAAATTAGTTATTATAAGTTAGTTATTTATATGAAAGTTATTAACGATCAAAGTGAAGGGGTGCAATGGGTGTAAAAAGGTTACATCCGGGCAACAGGGACCATTAGGTTATTCTATTAAAAACAACTGTTTTTGGTATAAGGATCGATTGGTTCTTAATCACCAGTCAAGCTGGATTCCAAATTTATTTTTTGAATTTCATCATGAAGTTGTAGGGGGCATTTAGGACTGCAAAATACGTATCAACGCATGGTTCGGGAGGTTTTTTGGGTGGGAATGAAGCGCGACATTGCAAAAATGGTTGCAGAGTGTGATGATTGTTAACAACAAAAGTATTCTACCATGGAACCTAGCAGGTTATTACAACCCCTAGAGTTAGCCAATAAGGTATGATCTGAAGTTACTATGGACTTCATCGATCGTTTGCCAAAGTCGGATGGGTTTACAATCATTTTTGTAGTTGTTGATCGCCTAAGTAAATACATACATTTTGTTCTGTTAAAGCATCCTTATACCGCCTTAAAGATTGCTACTGTTTTCCTTCGAGAGGTCGTGCGCTTACATGGGGGTTCGAAGTCTATCGTGTCTAATCGAGAAAAGGTCTTCCTAAGTTTATTTTGGAAGGAGCTATTTCGGTTACATGGTACTCAGTTAACAAGAAGCATGGCTTACCACCCGCAACCAGACGGGCGGATTGAGGTTGTTAATAGCTGTTTAGAGACTTATCTGTTGGGTTTTGATACGAAATAAAAGTTTGTTTTACACAAATACCAGCAACGGAAGACTTCAAAAATAACAAGTTTATTTTTAGTTCATAACAAAACTGAACCATCACGGATCCATTTATAGAGGTTAGAATGAAATAAAACCAACCATAGGATGTTTCAGAGATAACCTTTGAAGCCTTTTAACCTACTTGGTTTTGGGGTGTTGATGAAGATGTAAAGATCAAAGAGCATGATCATCCCTACAAGTATCCACCATCAAGAGTAAGGCACCATGAAATGCTAGTTTCCTTCTTGTATGACTTTGATCTTCAAGCCTTAAGTACTTAAACAATTAAGCACTAAAGGGAGACACAAAGTGAACACCAAAATGCAAGCACCATCTTCAAAAGATGGAGAGGGAGAGGTCTCTCATGGTGCTCACGGTTTTGGGAGAGAAAAGGGATAAAAAGATGAACAAAAGAACTAGCCAAAATGAACCTCCAAGACTCTTCTTATATACATCATGTAAAGAAACACCTTTTGATTATAATACTCTAGAGTATTATAAAGAAAAAATTCAAAGGGTACAAGGCATAGATTATAATATTCTAAAGTATTATAAAGCATAAAGTAACAATGGACAAGTGTGGCAATAAAGACAAAAATTGTCTCCAACTCTTTTAACTATGGTAGAGTAAGTTCTTAACTTATCTATGGTTAACCAAAAGGTCCAAAACTTTATACTTGACTTATTATATGATACCATATCATATAATAACTAATTTGTTATTTCTTTCATTATTATTTTCATAAAGCAATAATTATTCTCTAATTAAATACAAGAGTTGAATTATCTATTAATATCAAATACTTAATAAATATTCAATAAGTTCCAACTTGATAAAGGTGTGACCCTATAGGATCATATATTATTAGCAATATCACTCAATCATGATTCTTGGGCATATAGATTCAACAATCTCTTACTTGCACAAGATTCATTAATGACTGATATAGACAGTAGTTGACGTCTAGCAACGAGCTATTGCCCCTAACAACATATGAAGGGTGCCATCTCATTAACAACCAATTCCAGGAGCTTTAAGCTAAAATTGTTATTAAAGGTGTGGTATCTATTATTCCTTTATCTCATACATCATGTCGAACATGAGATATGGATCACGATCAATCTCATTTAGTGTTCAACTTTAACTAAGGCCTTAGATGTCATGCTCTCAACAAACAAGAGGGATAAATCCCATCTTGGCTACATATGCGTATCAATGCAATTCATGTCATACCCCAACGATGGCCTTTATGACTGCCTTTTATGAAACAATGTTGAAACATGTCTAAGCACAACAATCCGTAAACTTCAAGTCCCAAATATGCATCTTAGGTCTAAGAATACAAAGATCATCTAGAGTACATACGCATATCAATGTAGTTCATTTCATACCCAACGATGGCCTTTATGACTTCCCCTTTACGAAACAATGTTGAACCATGTATAAGCACAACAATCCCTATACCTCAAGTCCCAAATATGTATCTCAGGTCTAAGATTAAAAAGATACAACCTTAATCAAAACATCACTCTTAACTACGATCCATAAAGTGGTTTTAATGCGGGTCAAGTCCAATACTTATTCTCCCAATCAAATATCTATGAAGTTGGTAGCAACTCTTTGCCATTCTCATCTCCATGAGAATCCACCAATACACTCATATTAGTCTTACCTCATAGATGCTCTCACAATTATGAATAACTATGGACATTTAGAATAACCTAGTTATTCAAGGATTTAAACATGCTAATATAGAACACAATAATCATTTAATGAAAGACTCATATCCAATATATCATTCATTATAATATATGTTGCTTTATTGTTCCAATATCCAAATACTAAATTTCAATCAAAACATCTACTTGTATCAACAATGCTCTATAACACTAGCTTGACTTTCATGCTTTAGCTAATGAAACAGCTTTGTTAAGTAGATTTGACAAACTTGATTTGTGTAAACTTTGCGAATACAATCATTTTCAGTTTTATATATAACTTATATATAAAGAAAAACTATTGAGAATGAATTAGATGCTTGAATATGACTTAGATACTGATACTTGCGTAATGGGATTACTCATAGTCATAATGAGCTATACATTAAGCATCTTTGTATGTGGTTCTCCAAACCACGAGGTACTCTAACTATGTTGTGTAACTGTAACTAAAATCTACATGGAACCACTATCCGTGTAACTATCCCTTTATTCATAATAAGGACACGCCCGATTATGACTCAGAGTTATCTCATTCTATTTGAAAATTTAGCACATGTGTAACAACTTTAAACATAGTTTTCTTTCAAATACTCTGTATATTAAGAGCATTTCTTTACTTCTCGCAAGTACTTTAGAATTCTCCTATAAGTTACACAGTGAATTTTTCTCAAATTATATTGGTATCATTCGAAATGCTCTACGCACACGACTCATTTTGGCCTTTATGCATAATCATGACATATGAGATTTCTCCAATTGCATCATCATATACAATCATGTTATCTAGTTCATAAAAATTTTCACTAGGATTTTGCTCAAAATCATGTCATATGGTATTTGACAAGATGACTCTCTCAGAGTCCTTTATCTTAAGCTCCTTTAAGACCCTTGACAATTAATGCAATTTTAGTTAATCCTTTAAGTTGCCATGATCTATCTATATAGATCCTTATTCCGTCAATTAATATGTCGACTACATATGATATTAGGAATGTTACTGCACTCCCACTAGCTTTGTAGAAAACACAGGAGTCATCTAGATTCATAATTAAATCACACTACGTAATTAAATTATAAGAAAGAAGATTCTTACTTTGAGATGTTAGCTTAAATCTTGGAAAGATTTTCATTCATGTATGTTTTCTCCCTTGAAAACTCACTTACTCTTTATAGTTAAACTATATCGAGGAAGATTAATCAAATCCATACTTGATAATCATACATGAATGCATCTCTATGTGTTTTATTAGTTTCTGATCAGCCATTGAGCAGACTCAACAACAGTTGAAAACTTGCTAGTTCTAAATGATTATGCATTTAGTTTATGGTTCTTAAGCTCTTAAAGTTCCATATAGCTCCCACTTAGAAAAATCACTTTTTATTCACTTGTATTTGGAATGAAAATTAGTGGGATTAGTAGAAACTTCATCCTAAACAGTCATTTAGGATATTCTACATGAATGCAGTTAGTAGATGCTAGAGTGGCCAAACTTATTGTCTAACATAAGCTCTATAACTCTATACCTTGAAGATAAGGATAAACCATTTGATCCTTAGCATAATATAACTATCTAATCCACTTGTTTGGGTGGAAATATATATTCAATATATATTTGTTGCAGTGAGCATAATTCCAAAAATTTATAAAGTAAATAGTTCCTTTAAAACATCATATAATAGATTGCAAGGTGTATGTTTATCCTCTTTAAAACTTGTACTATCGACATTCCGCTAATGGTTAGGTGATCCTATCCCACTAGAGAATTCGAAGGATACCTTGAATATCAAGAGATAGATTCAAGTGACCAGCTGATCCTGTGACACAAGAAGCATACTAATGACAAGTGAGTGTTTTTGTCAGAATTTGTTGTGAATCAATTCCACAAATACTAAGATGTTCCAAGAAGACTTGGTTTATAAAAATCATTTTCTTTATCACAACGAATGGTTAATGATGATCTCATTAATGTGTATTTCAATCTTCAATATGGAAAAATTGATCAAATAAAAAGGTTTCATCAATAATGAATAAAAGTCATCAGTGAAATTGATTAAACATCTATCACCAAATATATTCATAGATTGAAAAGATTACATACATCACTTATGTATAATTCTTTGTGAAGCCCTTTTATTCTTTAACTACTAATAGATAAAGACACTTGTGAATCATCTTCCCATATAAATGTGATTCACATATATCAAATGAATCAAGCTCATTTTCCTTCAAAAATTCCATCCTTGAAGTTGGTATATGTATTTCTTATTTATATAGTTATAATGATTATGAAATAGATAAATTCTAATCAAATATCATTTGATTATATAGGTGTTATGATCAACTATTAATTCTATGAAAGATTATAGATTTACTTCATAAATTACATTATGAGAAAATATTCTTTAACACATAATACATCGTTTCAGAACATGAATGTGAACATCCATTAAACGATAATTAAATCTAATTTTATTCATAAATTACAACTGTTACATGCCCCTATAAGGATAGGTACAATACATCTATTGTTTAAATAGAAGACTATAACAAAACTTGTTATATCTTCAACACGAGATACCATTCGTTTGTAATCAATTGATTATTTCTTCAAATAATCAACACATAATATCAATTATTAGTGTCACTTTAAGTATAACATACTCAAGTAAATGATGGAAAAATAAATAGTTCTATCATATAGATATCTGAAGTCTTGTCCAAGTCAGACTTCTTCAGCTTGATGTGATTAGAGGAACAACTCCTCTTTTAGTGTCTAGTTTCTTTCACAATTGAAACAACACTAATCATTTGGCCATTTCTTGATTTCTGGGTTTATGCTGTATTTCCCTTAACTGAATTATAAGTCTATATGAGTGCACAATCTCTTAGACTTCCTTTTATTCAATGCTTGAACATACTCGAAGCTACTTCTAGTGTTCTGATTGAATATCTATTTTACTTGATGAGACATCTAATTGTTTCACAACTATCCAAGACTTTCTGCAAGTCAAGGTTAATTTGTCCAGTATGATGTGAGACACATCAATATCATAACAATAATACCTCTATCAAAGTATCATGATCAAACTAATTGGTTGCAGAGGTTATTTAGGTATGAGATCTTTCATTATATATATAATTTCTATTTATCTTAAAGCTAGAATATCAAGATATTATACCAGTTATATAAATTATAACCATAAAATGTTATTCTCTCTTGAAACTCAACAAGAGAGAGGTTTTGCAGAGTGTAAAATTATATATAGTTATCAACATAATTTAACAAAGTTTCATTTAGTATTTTCAATATTTAGTCTTTAAAAATTAATACCTTATATTGGTTCTTAAAACATTAATTTATTAAAGTCTAGGATCCAAGTAACGCAACAAGTAAATGGTTAGGTGACATTTATCCCACAAACTTAATCAACTTGGCAGGTAGCGATTACCAATTGCATATGATATGTAACTCCCAGATTATGGGATCCTAAACAACTATTGTTTAGCTTGGCATGTTTATCCCATCTATGTGACATCCCCAAAATCACGGCCAGAAAAGACCGGTTTTGTTTATACTTTATTTCAAAATCAGAGTTATCTTTTAATAAATGGTTTGCGGAATTTGTCCCAAAACAATAATATGATAAAGATTTATCAAAAGCATTTCCATAGAAATGTATTCATTAAAAGACTCGGGATGTCATGTTCATACAGATCAAAAGTATAAACAGTACAATATAAGCCTTACTACATTATTTCATATCTACAGGTCTATATCCGTAATCCCTCGTCCAAAACATCACACCTATGCTCATGCGCCACTACCTGTAATACATAAAACTGAGTGGGTCAGGCTTGGGAGCCTGGTGAGCACATAGGGTTTTCAACCCACAATAAATAAGTTTATTAATTTCATCAATCAACAATAACCCGATTACCCGTTCCCGTTATCCTCACTTTACGTCCCTAAACACCTATCATAAGGGACCTAGCCTAAGGATTATCATCGGGACGGACACTACTGCTAAGGGGATTCCTCAGCAATAAATGTCCTAATAGGCAACCATGTGGGGGATGGAGTACACCGGTGAACACATCGTTCACAACACCTACAGGTTGCGAACCTGCTAGTGTTCCACTGGACTGTCTAGAAGAGTCCGTGGTCGTCATCTATACTCCGCTAGATGACTGGATCAACAACAACAACATCGAGGCCTCTCATCATTTTATCACACATCACCTATTACATCTACCCATGTTTTACCCCAACATTTTCGTAGATATAAAATACATATACAGTTTAAATCATTGAAAACATGTATAACAACGTTCATCTAGCATAGATAGCAAGTATTCAGATAATATGCACACATAACACGTAATTTATATAAAATACTTCATATCTATGTGTAAGTTGAAGGTAACTATGCACTCACCGGAAAAGGTGGTGATTCCGAACTCAGACAGCGCTTCGCTTCTTAAAAAGAATTTTTCTTCGACGAAACCTAGTATTATTACCACTAGAGTTTAGTTTATTATTCGTCGAGACTAATTAATAGTCTAGCTACTATTATTATTATATAAGCGTCAAAAAAATACTTATATAACCCATAATAATAGCCCAAGTATTTATTATAAGTTCCTAATAACGTTACTATAATTAAATAAAAGTTATATTAAAAATAGCGTAGGCGTAGCTCACTTACAGCGAGTTTTATAGAAAACCGGGCTTTGCTTGGAGCAGCGTTCCCGAGCCGAAAAGCTCTTCTTCTCAGAGCCTTCGAGCACTCCGGGGCTTCCGCCTCGTGCTAGGGAGGTTCCCTAGGCTTTTCGGGGGATTTCGGGGCTAGAGAGAGGTTCTAGAGAGAGAGAGAGAGAGTAAAGAGAAGAAAGAATGGGAAAGGTGTGAAGAAAATGAGGGTGGGAGAGGTGGTATTTATAGGGTGAAATGTGGCTGAACTTGGTGCCACATGTCACCATCTGGTGGCAAGCCTTGGGGAGAAAACAATGGCCAAGATTGTGCCACATCACCCATTTTCGCACAGCACACTTCCGACTTCTAAAATCCGTAACTTTCACATACGACCTCCGTTTTTGACGTTCTTTATATCCACGCGTAGGTAATAATAAGATCTACAACTTTCATTTTGACACCGTCAGCTAATTCTCGACCGATCTTAAATTTAACAGTACAAGGAGATTATACTGTTAAACGTCTGCGTAAAATTAATAACTTCTACATACGGACTCTGTTTTTGTCTGTCTTTTTACCGTTGATTTCCTATTAATGAGATCTTCAACTCTCATTTATGTTGCGTAAGCCAAAAACCGCTCGAACTAAAATTCAAGTTTCAGGCCGTGCACTGCTAAGCCGAATCTTAGAAAAATCATAACTTCTTCATACGAAGTCAGATTTGGGCGTTCTTTTTATCGATGTTCTTAGTTTAACATATTCTACGACTTTTGTTTAGATTGCTAAGGCTAAAAAGTCTTCTATCGTAAATTCACTATTTACGTCTCCCGGTATCGTGCCGGTTTTGTCGTAAAACTTCGGCGGGCCATAACTTCTTCGTTATAGCTCGGATTTCGGCATTCTTTATATGCACGGAAACCTTGAGACATATTCTACAACTTTATGTAGAGATATCGGGATTATCTCACACTTTAATTTTGACGCTCATTTTTATTCTTTATTAATTATACATTTATAATTAAATAATAAACACATAAACACACATAATTCACATAATACTCAAATATTTCATATTTATTACTTCAAAAAGAGTTACAATAGTTGACCTAGACTATTACATTGACAAAAATGCTTAGCCCTGAAAACCCGGACGTTACAATTCTCACCCCCTTAGGATGATTCCGTCCCGGAATCATGCATCAGCAAACAGATGTGGATAGCGACTCATCATGTCATCCTCTGTTTCCCAAGTGAGATTCGGCCCATTCGAATGTTTCCATCGGACTAGCACCAAGTCGACCATCTTGCGTCGTAACTTCTTAGTCTTACGGTCAATAATTGCCTCAGGCTCTTCGATCAGCCTTTTATTCTCATCCATCCTTAATTCCGAGATTGGAATTATGTCGGGAACATCTCCCATGAATTTCCTCAAATAACACACATGGAAGGTGTTATGAATACCATTGAGTTCTTCGGGCAATTCCAGCTTGTAAGCTTGGTTCCCAATCCTCTGAAGAACTTTGAATGGTCCAATAAACCTTGGACTCAACTTTCCTCGTTTCCCAAATCGTATAAGTCCCTTCCACGGTGAGACTTTAAGTAAAACGGAATCCCCAACTTCGAAGGTTATCGGTCGTCTTTTCTTGTCGGCATAGCTCTTCTGACGATCCTGAGCTGCTAACATTCTTTCCCTAATCACCTTCAATTTCTCAGCAGTCTCATGGACTATCTCGGGGCCCATAAACTGCTTCTCTCCGGCTTCAAGCCAACAAGACGGCGTACGACACTTCTGCCCATACAAGGCTTGATAAGGAGCCATCTTGATGCTCGAGTGAAAACTATTGTTGTAGGAAAATTCTACCAGAGGTAAGTGCTCGTCCCAATTCCCTTGGAATTCGAGGGTACATGCTCTCAGCATATCTTCTAACGTCTGAATCGTTCTTTCACTCTGACCATCAGTTTGCGGATGGTAAGCAGTACTCAAACACAACTTTGTACCCAACTCCTCTTGTAGACTCCTCCAAAACCTCGATGTGAAACGACTATCACGATCTGACACAATAGTAAGAGGGACACCGTGAAGTCTTACAATTTCCTTCACGTAAGCATTTGCGAGCTTATCCATAGACCACTTCTCGTTGGCTGCTATGAAGTGTGCACTCTTGGTGAAACGATCCACGACTACCCAAATCATGTCGTGACCATTCTTTGTTCTGGGCAGTTTAGTCACAAAATCCATGGTGATGTCTTCCCATTTACCCATGGGTACAGGTAAGGGTTCTAAACTCCCATACGGTTTTTGATGTTGTGCCTTAACCCTCGCACATGTTACGCACTCAGCCACATACTTCGCAACATCGAGCTTCATCGTCGGCCACCAGTAGTAGGGTTTTAGGTCCTTATACATTTTAGTGCTACCGGGATGAATCGAGTACATGGTCTTGTGTGCTTCTTCCATTAGAAGATCTCTTATTCCTCCCGTCTTAGGTACCCAAATTCGATCTTGGAATACATTCAGTCCTCGACTGTTCGTACCGAACACTAACGTTTTTCCCAAACGTTCTTCCTTTCGGTCATTCTTTTCTAAGGCTTCTTCTTGAGCTTTCCTGATATTTTCCACAATCATCGAGACGACTTCAATTCTTAACGCTCTTGGCCTTCTTCTTTCAAGATTGACTTTCCGACTGAGAGCATCAGCAACAATATTTGCTTTACCTGGGTGGTAAAGTATCTCACAGTCGTAGTCCTTGAGAAGTTCTAGCCAGCGTCGTTGCCTCATGTTCAACTCCTTCTGATTAAAGAGATACTGGAGACTCTTATGATCAGTGAAGAGCTTGCACTTCGTGCCGTAGAGGTAATGCCTCCATATCTTTAAGGCGAATACTACCGCTGCCAACTCCAGATCATGAGTGGGGTAGTTCTTTTCGTGCTCTTTCAATTGTCGAGATGCGTATGCTATCACCTTTTCTCTTTGGGTCAGAACACAACCTAACCCGACTCCAGATGCATCACTATAAACTGCGAAATCTTCGACTCCATCGGGTAGAGAAAGTATCGGCGCTTCACATAACTTCTTCTTTAGCTTCTCGAACGCCTCATCGTGTTTCTCACTCCATGTATACGTAGCTCCTTTATGGGTCAAAGCTGTTAATGGAGCAGCTATCGAAGAAAAGCCTTGGATAAATCGTCGGTAATATCCGGCTAATCCTAGAAAGCTTCGAATCTCCGTGGGATTCTTCGGACGTTCCCACTTCATTACAGCCTCGATCTTGGCGGGATCAACCATTATTCCCTCTTGGTTAACAACATGACCCAAGAATTGGACTTCCCGTATCCAAAAGTCGCATTTGGAGAACTTTGCAAAAAGCTTCTCCTTCTTTAACACCTCCAACACTTCTCGTAGATGCTTGTCGTGCTCCTCCTGGCTTTTCGAGTATATGAGAATGTCGTCGATGAACACTATCACGGATTTATCGAGGAATGGTTTACAAACCCTGTTCATCAAATCCATGAATGCTGCGGGAGCATTGGTTAGTCCGAATGACATAACCAAGAACTCGTAGTGTCCATATCTTGTTCTGAATGCAGTCTTCTCAATATCCCGCTCTCTCACTTTCAGCTGATGATATCCTGACCTAAGATCGATCTTTAAGAAGTAGCTTGAACCTTGCAGCTGATCGAATAGGTCATCAATCCTCGGCAATGGATACTTGTTCTTCACCGTTGCCTTATTCAGCTCTCGGTAGTCTATGCACATCCTCATGCTTCCGTCCTTCTTCTTCACGAATAACACCGGAGCTCCCCAGGGTGATGAACTAGGTCGAATGAAACCGCTGTCCAACAGCTCCTGAAGTTGCGTCATGAGCTCCTTCATCTCCGTCGGTGCTAATCGGTAAGGTGCCTTTGCTATCGGTGTTGTTCCTGGTAATAAGTCTATACGAAATTCTACTTGCCTATCAGGTGGTAATCCGGGAAGATCTTCGGGAAAGACTTCCGGATAATCGCACACAACCGGTATATTCTGCACCTCTTTCTTTTCCTTCTTAGCATCGATTACGAATGCCAAGTATGATGCACATCCTTTGGACAAACATTTTCTGGCTTTCATCAAGGAGATGATTCTAGAATTCACTCTGCGTTTGTCCCCGTACACCATAAATGATTCCTTTCCGGGTGGGTTTATCCTAACTATCTTCTTTCGGCATAATATCTCGGCATCGTTGGCGCTAAGCCAATCCATACCCAAAACGATGTCAAAACCGTTTAACTCTATGGGTAATAGTTCCTCATGGAATTCGTTTCCGTTTAGGTTAATGACGATGTTCCTAATACGATTACTAACAGGTACGAATTTGCCACTGGCAACTTCTACAATCAGGGCATTATCTAGTTTTTCTACAGGCAATGCTAATCTTCCACCAAATTTATGCGATACAAAGGAGTAATTGGCTCCGGAATCAAATAGTATATTTGCAGGTAAACCATTTACAAGAAAGGTACCTGAAGCGACGTCTGTTGCCTCCTTTGCAGCCTCGAGCGTCATCTGGAAGGCTCTCGCCTTCGGCTTTGGTGGTATGTTGGGTCTTCCTGCCTCCTTCTTCTTCGGGCAGTCCTTCAAAATGTGCCCTTCTTCATAACACCCATAACAGGCCTTCTGGTTGAGGGTGCATTCGTTGGCATAGTGCCCAGGCTTTCCGCATTTGTAACAAGTGACTCCTCCATCACACTTCCCAAAGTGCTTCTTCTTGCACTTGTCACACCACTTTGCTTCTGATCCTCCTCCTCTCGAACCAGACTTCGAGAATCTTCCTTTCTTACCGGACCTCGAGGATCCGTCAAATTTCTGTTTCTCTCCCACTTCCGCTCTCTCCAGACCCTTTTCTCGTATCTGGGTCTCCACATTCTTAGCAGCCCAGATGGCAGCTTTCAGAGTGCTAGTTTGCTTGACCATTGGACCGAAGTCCGCTGGTAATCCGAGGGCAAATTTGTTAACCTTGGAGAGTTCAGTTGGGACGAGGTGAGGAACAAGCTTCATTTTCTCAGTAAAGCTTGCAGCGTATTCAGTAACGCTCATCCTCCCCTTCTTCAGACTCTGGAATTCGTTGTTGATCTCCAGAAGATCCTGCTCAGAGCAGTATTGCATCTTTAACTGTACCAGAAAATCCTCCCACGACATCTTGCTTGCTTCACCTTTGGGCATTGAATCAGCTAGTAGCTTCCACCAGCTTAGTACTCCAGATTTCAATAGAGGAACTGCAAGAGCAGTCTTCTGCCTATTGCTACACTCGCAACTCTCAAACATTGTCTCCATCTCAGAGATCCAGTTCATGACTTCCACCGGCGTCGGGCTTCCGGATAGACTCGGTGGCTTGGATGCCATGAAATCCTTGTATTTGCATCCACGTCCATCATTTCCTCCATCCTGGTGGTTTTGCCTAACTATCGGTGGGTTGGCTTGACCAATAGTCCCACTGTAGTTTCCTTCTTCAGTCTGCCCTTCGTTCAACTCGGGCTGTTCGAGCTGAATAGTCGCTTCCTCTCGATTTTGCTGGAGCAAACGCCTGGTTTCCTCCATTTGACGATCCAACATTGCCTGGATCATCGCTTGCACTCCGGCCATCGTTATTGGTCCGGCAGCGGCTTCCACAACTGGTATTTGCTCGATCACGGGGGGTTGGTGTCCGTTCCCATTTGCGTTTACGTTTCCGCTACGGGTCCTTACCATCTTGATCTATATACCGAATAAGGTGGATTTAGATCTTTATTTAGGAGAGACGTTTTAAATCGTCCTTATCACTCCGAAACGTTTACATGCTAGTTCTAATATCGTAGTCGTACGTTTAGAATCCTAAACACATAAGGTTCCAGATCCGGTCGGCAACAGACCATAGATCCCGAACAAAATAACAGCATATCATGCATAAAACATTTAGCACATAAAAGCATTTTAGGCACAATTCCTAAAATAAGCTAGTGCTCACACCTCACAATCATCGCTTAGCATTCTAAGTTTAAGTCTAGAAATCCTACAAATTCCTAGTTCGCTTAAACTAATGCTCTGATACCAACTGTGACATCCCCAAAATCACGGCCAGAAAAGACCGGTTTTGTTTATACTTTATTTCAAAATCAGAGTTATCTTTTAATAAATGGTTTGCGGAATTTGTCCCAAAACAATAATATGATAAAGATTTATCAAAAGCATTTCCATAGAAATGTATTCATTAAAAGACTCGGGATGTCATGTTCGTACAGATCAAAAGTATAAACAGTACAATATAAGCCTTACTACATTATTTCATATCTACAGGTCTATATCCGTAATCCCTCGTCCAAAACATCACACCTATGCTCATGCGCCACTACCTGTAATACATAAAACTGAGTGGGTCAGGCTTGGGAGCCTGGTGATCACATAGGGTTTTCAACCCACAATAAATAAGTTTATTAATTTCATCAATCAACAATAACCCGATTACCCGTTCCCGTTATCCTCACTTTACGTCCCTAAACACCTATCATAAGGGACCTAGCCTAAGGATTATCATCGGGACGGACACTACTGCTAAGGGGATTCCTCAACAATAAATGTCCTAATAGGCAACCATGTGGGGGATGGAGTACACCGGTGAACACATCGTTCACAACACCTACAGGTTGCGAACCTGCTAGTGTTCCACTGGACTGTCTAGAAGAGTCCGTGGTCGTCATCTATACTCCGCTAGATGACTGGATCAACAACAACAACATCGAGGCCTCTCATCATTTTATCACACATCACCTATTACATCTACCCATGTTTTACCCCAACATTTTCGTAGATATAAAATACATATACAGTTTAAATCATTGAAAACATGTATAACAACGTTCATCTAGCATAGATAGCAAGTATTCAGATAATATGCACACATAACACGTAATTTATATAAAATACTTCATATCTATGTGTAAGTTGAAGGTAACTATGCACTCACCGGAAAAGGTGGTGATTCCGAACTCAGACAGCGCTTCGCTTCTTAAAAAGAATTTTTCTTCGACGAAACCTAGTATTATTACCACTAGAGTTTAGTTTATTATTCGTCGAGACTAATTAATAGTCTAGCTATTATTATTATTATATAAGCGTCAAAAAAATACTTATATAACCCATAATAATAGCCCAAGTATTTATTATAAGTTCCTAATAACGTTACTATAATTAAATAAAAGTTATATTAAAAATAGCGTAGGCGTAGCTCACTTACAGCGAGTTTTATAGAAAACCGGGCTTTGCTTGGAGCAGCGTTCCCGAGCCGAAAAGCTCTTCTTCTCAGAGCCTTCGAGCACTCCGGGGCTTCCGCCTCGTGCTAGGGAGGTTCCCTAGGCTTTTCGGGGGATTTCGGGGCTAGAGAGAGGTTCTAGAGAGAGAGAGAGAGAGTAAAGAGAAGAAAGAATGGGAAAGGTGTGAAGAAAATGAGGGTGGGAGAGGTGGTATTTATAGGGTGAAATGTGGCTGAACTTGGTGCCACATGTCACCATCTGGTGGCAAGCCTTGGGGAGAAAACAATGGCCAAGATTGTGCCACATCACCCATTTTCGCACAGCACACTTCCGACTTCTAAAATCCGTAACTTTCACATACGACCTCCGTTTTTGACGTTCTTTATATCCACGCGTAGGTAATAATAAGATCTACAACTTTCATTTTGACACCGTCAGCTAATTCTCGACCGATCTTAAATTTAACAGTACAAGGAGATTATACTGTTAAACGTCTGCGTAAAATTAATAACTTCTACATACGGACTCTGTTTTTGTCTGTCTTTTTACCGTTGATTTCCTATTAATGAGATCTTCAACTCTCATTTATGTTGCGTAAGCCAAAAACCGCTCGAACTAAAATTCAAGTTTCAGGCCGTGCACTGCTAAGCCGAATCTTAGAAAAATCATAACTTCTTCATACGAAGTCAGATTTGGGCGTTCTTTTTATCGATGTTCTTAGTTTAACATATTCTACGACTTTTGTTTAGATTGCTAAGGCTAAAAAGTCTTCTATCGTAAATTCACTATTTACGTCTCCCGGTATCGTGCCGGTTTTGTCGTAAAACTTCGGCGGGCCATAACTTCTTCGTTATAGCTCGGATTTCGGCATTCTTTATATGCACGGAAACCTTGAGACATATTCTACAACTTTATGTAGAGATATCGGGATTATCTCACACTTTAATTTTGACGCTCATTTTTATTCTTTATTAATTATACATTTATAATTAAATAATAAACACATAAACACACATAATTCACATAATACTCAAATATTTCATATTTATTACTTCAAAAAGAGTTACAATAGTTGACCTAGACTATTACATTGACAAAAATGCTTAGCCCTGAAAACCCGGGCGTTACAATCTATGCATCAAAACTCTTATGCTTAGGCGGCCTTTATCACATAAGAAATTGATCAAATCATCCATTTCAAAAACATGTGAGTTCTATTTCACAAATGGTTAGGTGACATGTAAAAACCCAAGTGATATTATCTTATGTTAGTTTAAATAGTTTTTACTCAAACTCCAAGTGATATTATCTTAATAAAAATGTTATTTGACATGTAAACACTATTTTCATACATAAAACATAACATACATTTAACATAAAATAAACATCACAAGCATGCATTATAATGTGTATTAACCAAGCCATGTCTAGTAATAATTTTTGTGAGCCATCACAATAATTATCAAGTCTTTCCTAAAGGACTTACGGGACACTTCAAAGGTCTTCAAGGTGGTTATTTCTTCATCTTGTTACATTTAAAGTAAACACAACTAGTCTAACTAATTTATTACATCAAATCCACAAATGAAAAATACCTATTTATCTATTACATCTTATGAATAAATAAATATCAACCAAATGACTTGTTTATACACAACAACATATCAAATATTATAACAAACAACTATTTGTTTTTTCTAAGACTAATTTTATATAACCAAAATGCATGAAAAATGGTTATATATAAAAAAACAATTGTAACAAAGAAGTTGCCAAAAGACAAAATATGGATTTTTCTTAACAAAAGGAAATCCTTGCTTGTTTTCCAAAACCAAAGATTATCAAACATAAAAAATCATTCTAATATATAAAAGATGGCTCTGATACCACTGTTGGATTTTGATACGAAATAAAAGTTTGTTTTTCACAAAAACCGACAACTAAAGACTTTAAAAATAACATGTTTATGTTTAGTTCATAAAAAAACCAAGCCATCATGGATCCATTTATATAGGTTAGAATGAAATAAAACCAACAATAGGATGTTTTAGAGATAACATTTGAAGCCTTTGAACCCACATGGTTTTGGGGTGTTTATGAGGATGTAAAGATCAAAGACCATGATCATCTCTACAAGTATTCACCATCAAGAGTAAGGTACCATGAAATGCTAGTTTCCTTCTTGTATGACTTTGACATTCAAGCCTTAAGTGCTTAAACAATCAAGAACTAAGGGAGACACAAAGTGAACACCAAAAATGCAAGCACCATCTTCAAAAGATGGAGAGAAAGGTCTCTCTTGGTGATCACGGTTTTAGGAGAGAAAAGGGATAAAGAGATGAACAAAAGAACTAGCCAAAATAAAACCCCCAAGACTCTTCTTATATACACCATGTAAAGAAACACCTTTTGATTATAATACTATAAAGTATTATAAAGCAAAATTTCAAAGGGTACAAGGCATGGATTATAATATTCTAAAGTATTATAAAACATAAAGTAACAAGGAACAAGTGACAAGTGTGGGAATGAAGACAAAAATTGTCTCCAACTTTTTTAACCATGGTAGAGTAAGTTCTTAACTTCTCTATGGTTAACCAAAAGGTCCAAAACTTTGTACATGACTTATTATATGATACCATATCATATAATAACTAGTTTGTTCTTTCTTTCATTATTATTTTCATAAAACAATAATTATTCTCTAATTAAATACAAGAGTTGAATTATTTATTAATATCAAATACTTAATAAATATTCAATAAGTGATAGATTGATAAATGTGTGACCCTATAGGATCATATATATTATTAGCAATATCACTTAATAATGATTCTTGGACATATAGATTCAACATTATCTCCATTGTTTCATTTCAAATTCGCCAAAAAAATGGGTTCGTTGGCTGTCATGGGCAAAATATTGGTATAACACGACGTTTCATACTTCTGCTCGCACTACTCCTTTTTGGGTCTTGTATGGTCGTGATCCGCCTCATTTGTTGCATTATGGGACTCTAAGGACGACGATTAGTACTATTGATTAGTACCTTTAGGAGAGGGATTGAGTTTTGTTACAATTTGCGGGGTGATTTATTAAAGGCTCAACAACTAATGGAAAATCAGGCTGATAAGCATCGTAAGGAGGTGGAATTCGAAGTCGGGGAGCGAGTCTTTTTAAAATTGTGACCATATTGACAACAATCTGTGGCAAGGCGTGTGAATGAAAAGCTGGCGGCCTGCTATTTTAGACCTTTTGAAATAATAGCTCGAATTGGTCCGATGGAGTATAAATTGCAGCTTCCCCTCTCCGCTCGTATCCATAATGTGTTCCGTGTCTCACAACTGCACAAGGCTATAGGTAACCGGGAAGCAAACCCACAACTACCTGCTACTTTGACCGATGACATGGAGGTGTTGATGCTATCTGAATAGGTGGAAGGTGTTCGAGATGGGCCATGGGTCGTGAGGTTTTGATTCATTGGAAGGATTTGCCATGTACAAAGCCACCTAGGAGAATCTGGTTGACACGAACATGCATTTTCTTGAGTTCTACCTTAAGGATAAAGTGCGTTTTTGGGAGGGGAGTAATGATACGACCCATGTTGGTCATTTTGGTCAGGTCTATTGATGAAGGGATAAGCATCAAGATTCAAGAGAGAGATAAAGAGAGAGAGAGAGAGAGAGAGAGAGAGAGAGAAAGAGAGAGAGAGTTTAAAAATGTTTCCTTTTATTTAGCTTTCCTTTTAATTAGAATATTAGTTTTTTTATTTAGTTTAGAATTCCTATTTTCTAGGATCTTGTTTTGGTTTATGATTAGGATTAGCAAGACTATATAATTAATGTTCTATAGATTACTTAGGTTTTTATGTGGAATAAAAGTCTAAGACGATTGGCTAGAGAATTCCCTGTTTCTCGAACCACAGGTGGTTTGGTTGAGGTTCCTACCTTCGGGTTAGGATCTTGAACCTATTATATGTGTGTGTATAAATATCTTCAAACATGTAAATTGTATTAATGCCGTAATATTGTGATTAATAAAAATTCTGTTTTGACTGCACTCATTCTCTCTTCATGTTTCAATGTCTTTCTCCAACATAGTGGTATCAGAGCCTTTGGTTCAAGAATGAAAGATGAAGAAAATGGAGATAACATTGAAGAAGAAGAGAATGGTGTAAAAGATGTGGAGGAGATGGAATATGGTTGTGGTATAGGACCGGTGGTGGGATGCTTGGTGTTTCTACCCCTAATGATGGGACCTATGACATCATCTTCTCTCCCTGTGCTGGATTGATCACATGCATGTGCGTTTGAAGTCAAAGTAGTTCCGATCCAGATGAAAAGATTCTAGGGTTGATGATGATGATGATGATGATGATAGATGGTTCTGTAAAGGAACAAAAGATTGATGAAATGATTTTTGTTCATGTGTGGTGTATGATGCATGCCAAGTGAAAAGATCTTGGTATGAATATGTGTGGAGGAAAGGAGAATTCAAGAAGATGAAGTTTAATCCCCTACAAGTTGTTGTTTGTGTGTTTGATCCAGATGAAAAGATTATGGGTTTGTGATGATGTTGTTGCTGGATGGTTCTGAAAAGGACCCAAAGATTGATGAAGGTTGTACACATTATATGAATCGTGTTGGGTAACACTAATATGTTTTGATAGTATCTTTTTATTTATAATCCATAGACAACACCTTAATACTTGTATTAATGATATCTTTATCATATTATTGATCATCATTGCATGCATGCCGGAAATTTGTTCCGGTTAATTTTTTTTTTTGAAACGGCAAACTAACTAATCTACTCCTAAATAACCATCTATGTCTCCACCGAGACTTGAACCCCTGACCTCTCATATAAGATGATCACTCCACCGCTAGGCCATTGACCCTTTGGTTGTTCCGGTTAATTACTATTTGCTATCATCACCCCCTCCCCTTGATTATGAAGGAGCCAAAAGAGTTTCACAGGCAATAACTTTACTTCGGGTCACTCATAATATTTATACATAACTTTTCTTTTTTAATTCGCTATATAGTAGATTTCATGTTTTTTTCCCTAACTGTTTCTTTTTAATTTCGGCTATATACAGTGGATGGCTGACCATCCTAGCACAAAAATGGAGGTAGTAAGAGTTAATTTTCATTTCCTCTACCTATTATTGTTTGACATTTTAGTAACATATCAATAAGGTTATAGAATCTTACACTTAATTTGCAGCCAACCTTCCCCTTCATGTAGACCCTTACATGGATATTACTGTGGAACGCAATCAGACATTTAGAGGAATTAAAAATTTGCTCCTAAGGTGGCATTGTGAGACTCGTCCAAGTGGAAGACACGAACACACCCGAAATAATACGGGTTCTTCTTGAAACCCAAACATTGGCTATATGCCTTAGCTGCATTGATGTAGGCAGTGAACCCGCCAAAAAGGTAATGTCACACTTTCACTACAATCATATTCGTATAGTTACTTCATCATCTTGATCATGTATATCGATTTAATTCAATTTGCAGGGGGCAGCGTTTGTAGTTACTCAAATTCTATTGTCAAAAGATGGGCAACAATACATTGGTATGTTCCCGGACCAGTTTTACAGAGTAGCTGTGGTCTTGAGAAAAATCGTAGACCGGTTTGAGGGAAAACAACCTAATTCAGAGTTGTTGAAGCCGATGTTAAACTGCTACATGCAGTTGGTTGAAGTATCTAGACTTTTCAGGTAAATTTTTATCTCACGAAGCTATTTGTAATTATCATCCTAACTCATGGTGCTTAATTAATGCAGTGGTTGTGATGCTTTGAGCGTTCTAAGAATTAGATTGAGAAAATAATGTAGAGAAGATATTCATGTTAATGTGTGTTGTATTGATGAATTATGAATTACACATATATACAGAGTATAAAGGCTACCTGTCTAACTGTTAACTCTAACTAACATCTAACAACTATAGTTAAACTAACTGTACATTGATTAAGCTAACTATGGTGTAACAAACTAAACTGAATTGACACGTGTTGACTGATCTGAGTTTTAATATGCCCCCCTCAAGTTAAACCTTGGTGAATATCTCTAAGGTTTAACTTGAATAACAAATTCTGAAATTGTGGTTGACATAATGCTTTTGTAAAAATATCAGCAGCCTGCTCCTTTGTTGAAATGTGTTTTGGTCTAACAAATCCTATCTTATATTGATCACGAACCAGATGACAATCAATATCAAGATGCTTCGTCCTTTCATGAAAGATGGGATTTTCTGTAATATGAATCGCTGCCTTATTATCACACCATAATGTCACGGGAATATGCATCTTGATCTTCAAATCTCTAAGGATGTAACTGATCCACAAGAGCTCACATACTGTTGCTGCTAGGCTTCTATATTCTGCTTCGCATGATGATCTAGACACTGTTTTCTGTTTCTTAGTCTTCCATGAAATTAAAGAAGAACCAAGAAATATACAGTATCCTGTTAGTGATCTTCTAGTATCTTTGCATGAAGCCCAGTCAGAGTCACTATAGGCTGAAATTGTTATATTTGAAGACTTTTTATTGAAAAACAACCCTTTTGAAGGAGTTCCTTTCAAGTACTTTAGCACTTGTAATGCAGCTTTCCAATGTGTATCTGTTGGTGAGTGCAAGAACTGACTTAATTGTTGAACAGCATGGCTTATATCTGGTCTTGTAAAGTTCAAATATAGCAATTTTCCAACTAATTTTCTGTACTTCTCTGGTTCCTTCATAAGCACTCCTCCTTCTATACTTAAATGCATGTTCTTGATTGATGGTGTTGAGGCTGGTTTAGCTCCAATTAATCCAACTTCAGATAATATATCAAGAACATATTTTCTTTGATTAACATATAATCCTTCCTCTATTTTTAATAGCTCAATACCCAAGAAGTAACTAGCATTTCCAAGGTCTTTTATTGTGAAAGCTTTGTGTAAGTAATCTTTAACTTCATCAATCTTGTCTTGATTAGGTCCAGTTATTAAAACATCATCTACATATACCACTAAAGCAATGAATGATTGATTCTCACCTTTTGTGAATAAGCAATGATCATGTGAAGACTGTTGGAATCCAAAATCCAAGAGTTTGTTACAAAACTCTATATGTCATTGCCTACTTGCCTGTTTGAGACCATAAAGTGACTTATTCAGCTTGCAAACCTCTCCTTTCTTTGCTTTCTCATATCCTTGTGGTGGCTGCATATACACTTCTTCATCCAGAAAACCATGCAAAAATGCATTGTTGATATCTAATTGGTGTAAATTCCATCCTTTTGAAGTAGATAAAGCTAATAAGATCCTAACAGTGACCACTTTTGCAACCGGAGAAACTATCAAGGTAATCAATTCGATAAGTTTGATTATAACCTTTTGCTACGAGTCGTGCCTTGTATCTCTCTACTGTCCCATCAGGTTGTAATTTGACCTTATAAACCCACTTTGATCCAATTGGTTTCTTGCCCGGTGGTAGGGTTATAGAATTCATGCTTAGAACAAGAATCAATTAGAAGAAATGGATCGTAAAGAACTCTGATACCATTCTAAGAATTTGTCACACCCCGAAAATCAAAGGCGGAAACATTTCCGAGGTGGACTACCACGTTGTGTATCAAATCCAATGTACATAGTAATCACAGTAAACAAACATTACATTACATACATATGAAAGTTTACATTTGTTTGAAAAGTAAAGTTATACAAAATATACATAGGCATCATATTAACAAAAGTTGAGATGAGTCTTCACGCACTCCGTCTTCATCAAAAGAGATCACCGGGTACCTGTCTAACTTGGACCTGAGAATACAAGCGGTTTGAAAATCAGCATAAAGCTGGTGAGTTCATAAGCGGTTTTGTTTTATGAAAATGTATCGGTTTCCTTTAGTTTCCGAAAAGGTTTGTTATCCAAGAAAATCCCATATTTTCTTATGTGAAGTTGGTTTAGTTATCATTTGTTACCAATCTGATTATGTGTTGTATTTTACCCCAGGAAAATCCCATATTTTCCTAATTGTAAGATTAGTTGTATATCACAAAGTATAGTTTAACACACACAAAACTATATAATGAAAATCTTGGGATCACTATCCCAAAAGAGATATAAGATAGTTTGACGCATTTGAAAGTACAGATTTAAGACCATGGGACTATCATCCCGGACTAAACACGAGATAAGTTGATGTATATATGGAAATATAGATTGAAACCATGGGATCACTATCCCGAATAAGATACAGATTTGGAAAACCATGGGATCACTATCCCGTATAAGTTATAGATACAAAACCATGGGATCACTATCCCGTATAAGATATAGATTTGGAAAAACCATGGGATCACTATCCTGTATAAGATATAGATTTAGAAAACCATGGGATCACTATCCCGTATAAGTTATAGATACAAAACCATGGGATCATTATCCCGTATAAGATATAGTTAAAGACCATGGGGAAAGACATCCCGCACAAGTTATAGTTAGAAAACCATGGGATCACTATCCCGTACTAGATGTAAAATAGTTTGATAATACCATGGGATCACGATCCCGAAAGAGATATAGATTCTAAATCCAAACTGTGAATAAGCTAATATTAATACATGTTGTGAGTCGGGTAACCATACTAATACGACAACGTGACCTCTTTGACGTTTGTCAGACGTCGAAACGATATCCAGAAATTTGTCACCCCAGGCGTGCCCGCCTAACTGTAGCTAGTAGTTAAGGTGTGGGATTGTCAGTCCCGAATAGATCTATTCACAAATTCCGTGCTCTCCCTCCAGGAGACTCTGGTTACACTTCCGGGGAGGATTTACTGATCATCCATAAAGGGTAGTGACTATCTCACAAACTAGTACTAAGCTATTCACAGGGTTCTCATAAGATATCGACATACAGAGGATTATGAAACATAGTACATTAAATATAGATACATACAATGAAATTATATGACAATACATTCAAATGATATGGAGATAAACTAAATCAGACATAGTTTATCTAATAACTTGATATAGATATCGACATATGATAGAAAGAACAGTAAAGACCCCAAATTATTCCCATAATAATTTGATTAGTTTGGTTTATTTCCTTAACTAAAATCCATTTAGTTGTAATTGATAAATCATTCCTTATGCTCAGCATAATACATAAGGAGTAAAAGTGTTTATAAGTTTGTCAGATATTGTTTGAAACATATCAATGTTATGATTTGAAAACAATTATAGTTTGCTTGTATTCCCCCCTGAAAACATTGAAAACAGTGAAAAAGCCGTAGGGGTATGAACTCATCGGACGAGATACGAGACGGTTTGGATGCTAAGAGTTGAGCCAGGACTTGTAAACACACGAAGTTCCTAATTATGATGTAAAGATACACATTTGTATCTAATTAGTACTTAGATTGATTGTTGGATAGGGACAATTGTTTCAAGTCGCTAAAACACTCCGATACAAGTGTTTGGAGGGACCCGGGTGGCGTTTAGGGACATGAATGATGCGAGGGACTTAGGAAATGAGTTGGGACTTCAAAGGAACACCCCCCTTTAGGGTGTTTACGGCCAAAACACCCATTCCCCATGAGTTTACGGCCGTAAACTCATGATGGGTGGTTTATGGTGTAATTTGGACTTCAACCACTTTGGGGATAATTTCTAAACTTGGTTTAAGGACTTAAAATGATTTTAAAACATCAAATAGACCCGCTTATGGGAGTTTACGGCCTAGCATGGCTCCATGGCCGTAAACTCCTATTTTTCCAAGAAAATGATGTTAAATGGTTCCTAAACAAATCACATGTGATTAATAGAATTATTCCAAGGCCTAACATGAGTTTACAAGGGACATTTGAGGGGTTTATGGAGTTTACGGCCCATGAGACCCCCTCATGGCCGTAAACTCTTCTATATAGTGCTACAAGGTGTTTCAAGGCCTAAAACTTGCATGGAAGGACTTCTAAAATTCATCTAAGGGCCTTAGGGGTGTTTAGTTTGCATTCTAACACCAAGAATCAAGGAGTTTACGGCCTATGAACAAGTCTTGGCGGTAAACTCATAGAAATCTCTCAATTAATGTGTTTAAGGCCCTAAACTATTTTTGGTTGGTCCTTTGATTTATTCCAAGGCTTTTGGTGGTGTTGGATGGCTTTCTAACACCTTAGAATTGAATTTATGCCAAGTTTTGAGGAGTTTACGGCCCAAGCACATGCCTTGGCCGTAAACTCACATAAGTCCCCCAAATTTCATGTTTCAAGTGTCCAAATGCTAAAACCAAGGTTCTATAATTCATAACTAAGCCATACAAGTGATTTGGAAGGGTTTAAAGGCATGAAAAACCCCATTTACATGAGTTTACGGCCCAAGCACATGCCTTGGCCGTAAACTCCTTCAAAGTCCTCAAAATCAAAGTTTTAAATGTTCTAAGTCCATATCTTGAAGTCCCTTAGCCATATCTAAAGTCCAAATGAGTTTAGGAAGGAGTTTAAGGGCTTAAAACCCTTCAAAATGGTGTTTACGGCCTAGGCAGCCTCCTGGGCCGTAAACTCATATATGTTGTCCCATTTCATGATTAAATGTCGAATTTGGAAGCCAATTATGCTATAGATTAAGGCTAGGAAGGTACCTTAGGGATTTGAGGCCTTAAATTTGAGTTTTGGACCCTTAAACTTGGATTTAGGAGAGAGGTTAGAGAGAGAGTAGAGAGAGAAGGAAAAAGCTTCAAATGGATGCTAGAACACGTTTATATAGGTCTTAGAACTTGTACGCGGTGGAATTCTACCCGATACCGGCATTAAACGCGGCTTTTGGTCGCACCCGATTAAATTACCGTCACCCGACGGGGATATTTCTAAAACTTATGAAATGATTATATTCGGGCTAATTACGTGAGTTCCTGAGTGATTTAGACACTCATTAAAATAAAATAATCATATAAGTTTGAATAATTAACTCCAAAAAGAAAACGGAACGAATTTGATAACGACGACTTTCCGGGTAGAACGGGTTTTGGCGACGAACAATTTCGGGTTGTTACAGAATTAGATTGAGAAAAGAATGTAGATAAGATATTCATGTTAATGTGTGTTGTATTGATGAATTATGAATTACACATATATACAGAGTATAAAGGCTACCTGTCTAACTGTTAACTCTAACTAACATCTAACAACTATAGTTAAACTAACTGTACATTGATTAAGCTAACTATGGTGTAACAAACTAAACTGAATTGACACGTGTTGACTGATTTGAGTTTTAATAGAGCGAACATTAATTATCCTGATAACTTGAAAAATGCCGGGTATCTCAACTATGCTTGTGTAAGTAGACATTTGTAAACACTTTAAAAGTATAATTGGATGAATTTTAAACAATTCAACTTGTTATTTGTTTATTAAAGTAGTATATATAGCAATAGAAGTTAATATCTATTCATTTAACATAAAAATGTTGAAACTGATTTATAATGCTTTACAATTTGTAGTTCGGAGATCAAGAGCTTAGAAGTATTGCTCATCGAGTGCTCGTGAATGTGATGGGCCATGTATAGAGAGTTCGATTTAACATCTCTTGGTCAAAGAATATTTTCTTAGATGTTAATTTATATATCATATGTTTGATGATCAAACTGTATTTTGAATATTTTTTTTACCAAATATAGATGATCAAATTGTAAAAAGAAAGCTACCATTTTCATCATGCAAAAGGTCTCTCTCTCTCTTTTATATATATATATATATATATATATATATATATATATATATATATATATATATATATATATATATATATATATATATATATATATTCCGATAAAATTTGTTTTTCTTATCAAATAAATTGATAAATGAATGAAAATAATTTTATTTTCGCTAGTTAAATGAATGAATACAAAGAGAGGTATATATGTTCATTCATTTACCTTTGTGCAGGTACACAGCTACAAGAAGGAGACTAATTTCCTAGGAAAATTTTTCGAAGAAAAAGATGTCGAAAATACAGACCATTTTCAGACAAAATATCAAACCCTTAAAAAACCCTACTTAATTATTAACAGTTTAACGACAAACTACCCCACAATATATGAGTTTTTAAACTCACCAACAAGATGTCTAACAAGAAGTTACTAACAAACAAAAAAAACAAGATGTCTAACAAGAAGTTACTAACAAACAAAAAAGATTATGGGTTCTGTCCCAAACATATACTAACCGCCGTTTACAAAAAAAATATACATGCAGTTTAAAAAGTATTTACTTAAATATAATAAAAGTAATTACAGTCTATTTCCTATTTAAAAGTAATTACAAACAAAGATAACCCCACATGTTCTCTTCTTTTCACCGACTGTTGCTAAATCCCTTCCGTTCCAAAGGTAACAATTCTCATCTGTATATATTTCTCCATAAAAACTGCCTTTACATAGCCCTCTTACATATCCGACTTACAAGCTCCAGGAGGAATATACATCGCCAGAAAGCAGTTAAGAACCAATTCTAGAACTAAATGTTTGCACTATTAGAAAATCATGAAATATAGACAACCATATCCGTTGGCGTTTGTCAGAACAAGCCGATACCGATAGATTGCAAATGAAAACGGACCGTTAGGATATCGCTCGTGGGTAAACTGACGGAATTGGAAAGGAATAACAACCGAATACCGATAACATGTTTTCGTTGATAAATTACCGACGTATTACCTACTAACTAGCGACGAGGGGATGTTTGACCAACTTTGACTTTATTGCCGACGAATTACTTACTGCACACATTTCCGTCGGTATTCTACCACTAAAATTAGCGATTTTTTTTTAAAACAACCACATTTTTTTGTACCTAAAATGAAAAAAAACCAATACATTAAATCTATAATAAAATTCTTACTCAAACCACAAAACTATTGACAATAAACTTTGTTGGTTATTCCATTTACTCAATGTATTTCATAAAAATAACTAAAATACAAATCAGTACAATTCAGACATTTAAAATGCATTTCAATTCTCTTACCATAGTACTTATTTTACATAAAAAAAATCATATGAATAGATGTTCACTTACATTAGCAAATCTGTAAGCAGGTATAACTTTTTATACATCTTAAACCCTTGGATGATGACCTATAATAAAATTTCAGATTCAGTACATCGGTTATTTACAAATTAAAGAAAATGGCAAAAAGCAGAAGATTGTATAGAATAGGAACTTACTTTACTCTGGTTGCCAATTAGGGAAATTTGCTTTAACTTTTACCCATTATAGCTACATAGTTATGTATTTACTGATTTTGTAACATCATAAAAATCAATGATAAATTTAAAATTTTAAAATCGACCCAAATTCACAAATTGTTTACAAATCATAGTTTCGAAACATTTTCTCAAACATCAGAGTCTCCCAAATTCATAAGTCATAAACAAGAGGATGTGTACGAACATGCCTTTGCCTTCCCACGGTCATCCGAAGTACCTGAAACATAACCCAAAACTATAAGCCAACGCTTAGTGAGTTCCCCTAAAGTACCACCACACAACATAATAAAAACATCATTTATACAGAGCCTTCAGCCTGATAGGAACGTCATATTGGCCTACAGACTATCTAGAACACTCACAGAACCTTCATCATGGCTGGAACGCCTCACTGGGCCTTCAACCTATCTGAACTGTTCTTTGGGCCTTTGGCCTGATTGGTACGCCTATCGGGCCTTCAGCCTATCCGAGACGCCTTGGGTCTCTTGGCCATCAGTCTACACTGGTCCGCCTCAACCCAACCACACACTACATGTCGATATATACATAACATATAAACATACATATAACCAGTTAATTAGACAATCAGACAGATCTTATAGATCACCAAGCATACCATCATCCTATATACCAGGATCCCGATCTATCAGATCATTACAACACAATATCATACTAAACACAAAACAAGGTATCTAATCCAATGGGCCAGCCTTAGTGCCTTAGATACATGAGTACTGTGAGGAAAACTCACATCGTAAATTGGACAAAAGCTGATGAGGTCTCGACTTCGAATCTCAGCTGTAATCAACACCTACTCCAACCAAATGACCAATCTCATTCAAGATCCTAAAATACCCAAAATACCCTTAAGATCAAACTTGGTCAAAGTTAAAGTCAAACTGGTCAAACCAACTAGTTAACTGAATCAACCCACCCGATTCAACTCATCTGGATTGACTTAGAGTGAGTACGTGGGGCGTACACCGAACGTACGTTGTTCGTACTCGCATGTTGACCACCATCAGGGTGGTTGACCTCTTTGCAGGGCATACTCCGAGTATGCATGGCATACTCCCAGAAGTCCAAAACTGTTGGGTTTTGTATATTACAACATCCTATGGTGCACATAAAACCCTAAATGCTTTGGATCTATGTTTTCTTTAATTATACATGCAATATGGTTTCCAAAGCATCAAGCCTACAACTAGCTTGAATCATAAAATACAGTAAGAATAATTACCTCTTTGTTGTAGCTTGATGTATTTGGCCTTTAAGAAATTAGCACCTCAAGTGTGATGCCTCAAATGTTTCACAAACATGATGAACAAATGAGGACTTGAAAAAGAATGTGGAGCACACAAAATCGGTTATATGAACTCTTAGAACACATTAGGTCATGATTTTGGCTAAGGGGCAAGATTTATATAGTGTAGGATACCAAGAGTTATGGGTAAACCCTAATCCATACACTTGGGTTATGATCCATATATCATGTGGGTTAACTCTTATGGATACTTTCATAAACTTAGCCCAACATGGATCAATAGCCCAAACACTATATATATATATATATATATATATATATATATATATATATATATATATATATATATATATATATATATATATCACTGATTTACATAATCAGACCCTGTTAATTTAATTAGTCTCTTTTGATCACTAAATTAATTCCAAATTAATTCTTGATCAATACTAATTAAATAACAGGATTTCATGTTTATATATTGGAGCTTATAATATATTAATAAATCATAAATAACCTCTTCTCAAAAGTCCATCATATCAAATTGCTCTGGTGAAGGCAACCCAAATGGACCATGCTACTCTCGGGTCAAGTATATACCAATTATAGTTATGGGTTTAGACACCTAATCCAACAAAAAAAATCCATGGCTAAAATACTCTTAGGAGTCATAAAGTCTCTGACTTTATGACTTAGCAGACCAATAAGTGATTAACTCAAGGTATTAATCCATCAAGACATTCTAAACGATACATGGAGCAAAACTAACCATTTGGAACCCATTTTTATGACTCAAGACCCTTCCAAAGGTCTGAATGGACGACTAAATGCGTCAAGAACTTGATTAGTTCAAGAATCATCATTTTAGGACCAAAAAAGACTTTAAAGAGAAAACCCATAGGTCTACAAGATGGAGTGGTAAATATACAAGCTTTATACCTTTTTAAGGTTGCAAACAAGTTAGAAATCCCAGATCTACAATGCACTCCACTCCAAGGTCTTCACACCACCTTCTTCCTTTTTTCAAAAACCACCTCAAACTCTCTTAAAGGATTACAATTAGCTCTCTCTTGCTCTATGGTTTCTTGAGGGACGAAATCTTTGAAAGAGGTTGGGTATTTATGTCCGTTAATATGTTTAAATATGAGCCACGACCCTAAAATTATGGTTTGCATGCCAACTACGTACACCCAACGTATGAAGTGTACGCCCGACATACTAAGGCACAACTTAGTACGCTTAGCGTATACACACGTACGCATGACATACTCATTCATTCATAATTTTACCAAATTGCCATAATGGGTCCTTTTTCATACTTCATTACACTTAAGGACCGAGAATGAAATATAATTAATTTATAAGGTCAAATTAGAAGTACCTTATCATCAAGATGTTATAATTCTCCCCCACTTGATCTAGACTTTATCCTCGAAGTCGGCTGTGGCGAATAACTCAGGATAATGCTCCCACATCTCAGCCTCCGACTCCCAGGTCCACTTGGAGCCTCTCCGATGCTGCCACTGTACCTTTACCAATGGTATCCCCTTGTTGTGCATGACCTTCACCTTCCTTTCTAGGAAATCCACTAACCTCTCAACATAGTTCATGATGGGGTTTGAGCATTCTAACACTCCTATGGTGTTTATGCAATCATAGATGCTTTGGATCTATGTTTTCTCTATTATACATGCAAACTTTCTATTTCCAAATCATCATCCTAACTAGCATATTATGGAGTATATACAATACAAAAAACTAGTTGAATGACATACCTTTTGTTGTTGCTTGAAACCTTAGACCTTTAAGTGCCTAGCACCCTAAATGTGATGCCTCAAATGCTGCACACAACACCACCAACAATGGAGGACTTGAGAAAGGATTACTTGCTTCACAAATTCAGATAGCACTCTTCTAAGCTTACTTAGGTGGTGATTTTGGTAGCTAAGGGGTTTCTTATATAGTGTGGCAAAACTACGGTTACACCATGCAAACCATAATGTGCATGACCTTCAATATTCCTTAGGATCCATGGGTTTAAATCTCCATGGACCATCCATGGGTTATTACATTGGTTTAGCCCAACCTAAAGAACTATGGATCATTGGCCTACTTTCCAAGAATCATTGATTTACCAAATCAATCCCCATATATTTAATTAGTCTCTTTTGATCACTAAATTAATTACAAATTAATTCTTGATCAATACTAATTAAATAATATGATTTCATATTAATATATTAGAACTTATAATATATTAATGAATCATAAATAACCTCTTCTCAAATGTCCAACCTCCAGATTTTGTTCCAGTGTTGTGCAACCCAAATGGACCATGTTACTCTCTGGTCAAGTACATACCAAATATAGTTATGGACTTAAACACCTTAAACAACAGTCTCCCACTTGGATAAGTCTAATAACTATGGTTGTAAGTATAACTTCAGGATCCGACTAGCAAATATAGCTCTTAAAAGCCTTTGTCGAACTTAGACGTACCATTTTAAATAAGTCATCATACAATCCTCTGTTCTCAAGATATCAGCTAGAAAAATACATGGAACAACGTCATACTTATTGTCCTGCAGTTTGTTTCCTGTTTTCCGATTTGTTTGACATAGAACTTAATCGAACACATCAATTTAGTTCTGACTGGGCCCGACACATAAGTCAAAACAAAATCATCGAGGGGCCCAAGATATCACTTTTAATCCTCCAAGGAATAAAAGGAACAGATAAACTTCGACTCATATGCTTGTATTAACTACTCGTTAAATTGTGCACAACAACACGTTTTATAGCATCAAGTAACTGATGCGGTTTTGTACTATCAATGTACAACCAACTTACAGTCAACAACTTATATATCTTGGTTCGAAGACTTATATGATATTACCATCTCACGATCACTCGAGATAAATTACATGAGGTAATACAAGTGATCATGGGTTTAATCCAATACTCAGACCTTATGAGCACTCATGAATGTTATGTATAAACCAATCAAACATCTACAAGCTAGATTCATGACTGTCTTGCTTCAAAACCTACTTCCAAAGTGTGATCGACTATGGATGGTTTGAATAATCTAATTATTTTAGAAGTCAAAACATGCAAAACAAAACAAAAGTAAACAATTGGCATAAGACAGTACCATAGTAGTAAATAAAAAGGACCTTTTATTTAAGCGTCAAATATCAATTACACTTTATCTATTACAAGTTTCGAAACAACTATCTAATCATTAAAACTAATATCATCCTTCATCCCAATGTGCCATGCATATTGTAAATGCTTAACCTTACTTAGTCCCTTTGTGAGGGGATCTGTTGGGTTCTCATCCGATGATACCCTCTTTTCCACAAGGATTCCTTCTTCTATTCGATGTCTTATGAAGTGATATTTTCTATCAATGTGTCTGGATCTGCCATGATCTCTTGGTTCCTTAGCTAAGGCAACCGGACTCTCACTGTCACAGAAAATCTCCATAGGCTCCTTTATAGATGGCACAACTCCAAGGTCTCCGATGAAGTTCTTCAGCCATATCGCCTCCTTCACCACCTCGCTTGCTTCTATGTACTCTGATTCACACGTTGAATCAGCTACTGTATTTTGCTTGGAACTTTTCCAAGTTATTGCTCCTCCATTCAGGGTAAAGACACAGCCCGAATGAGGGTGGAAATCATATCTATCGTTCTTAAAGTTGGTGTCACTATACCCCACAACTCTTAAGTCATCAGTCCCATCGAGGTTAAGGACCCAGTCCTTAGTCCTCCGCAGGTACTTGATAATGTTCTTTACCGTAGTCCAGTGAGCCTTGCCTGGATTTCCTTGATATCTGCTAACAATGTTCAAAGCAAAGGCCACATCAGGGCGAGTACAAGTCATAGCATACATGATCGAGCCAACCGCGGATGCATATGGTATTCGACTCATCTTAGCTATCTCTACCTCTATACTCGGACTTTGAGTTTTACTCAGTTTGGCATCGCTCTGGATTGGTAAGTCACCTTTCTTGGCATCCTGCGTGCTAAATCTTTTCAACACCTTTTCCAAGTAGGTACTTTGACTAAGTCCAATTAGTCTCTTACTCATGTCTCTCAATATCCGTATTCCCAGAATGTAGGTAGCTTCTCCAAGGTCCTTCATAGAGAAACAATTCCCAAGCCTGGACTAAACCTCCTGCAAGGTTGGCATGTCATTTCCTATGAGTATTATGTAATCCACATACAACACCAGAAAGCTAACTATACTCCCACTAGCCTTGACATATACACAGGACTCATCATCGCTTCTCGAAAATCCAAATTCTTTGAATTTCTCATCGAAAAAAATATTTCATCTGCGAGATGCTTGTTTTAACCCATAAATGGATTTCTCAAACTTACACACTCTATTTGGGTACTATGCATCTACAAAAGCCTCTAGCTGACTCATGTAAACATCCTCAGCCAACTTTCCATTAAGGAAAGCGGTTTTGACATCCATTTGCCATATTTCATAGTCATGAAATGCAGCTATGGCTAACATAACCCTAATAGACTTAATCTTCGCTACTGATGAGAAGGTATCATCATAGTCAACTCCTGGAGTTTGAGTAAAGCCCTTCACAGCCAGTCACACCTTATATGTGTGTACTTTCCCATCCATGTCGGTCCTCTTCTTGAAGAACCATTTTCACCCAACTATCTTACGACCCGGTACATTGTCAACCAAGTTCCAAAATTGATTATCATACATCGAGTGAATCTCTTTGTCCATCGCCTCTTTCCATTTAGCAGACTCGTGGCCTGCCATTGCTTCTTTGTAGCTGCTAGGTTCATCCAAATTTACCAGTGTGCTATCATTGATAAATGTGTCACCCTCAGATGTTATATGAAAACCATATAACATAGGTGGAACACTAACTCTACTGGAACGCCTCAGAGGTATGGACTTTTCAATCGGCTCAACAGGAGTTTCCTCCTCAAGTCGATTGCTAGTGTTTGAGGTTCCTTCATCGGTTGACTCTTGAAGCTCTTCAAAATAAATTGTCCTCCCATTGTCTCCTTGGCCTATGAGCTATGTCTCGAGAAAGACTCATCTCCTCGCAACGAAGACAACATTGTCACTCGGTCTATAGAAGAGATAACAAAAGGACAACTGTAGGTAGCTGATGAAAATACACTGCTCACTTTGAGGTTCGATCTTTTCTTGAGTCTCGCGTCTCACGAAAGCCTCGCAACCCTAAACCTTGATGCATGATAACGAGGGAGCTTTCCCTGTCCATATCTCGTGAGGTGTTTTGGTCACCTTCTTAGTTAGGACTAGGTTAAGGATATAGGCGACAGTCTCTATGGAATACCCCCCCGGAATGACATTTGTAACGAAGCTTGACTCATCATGAAATGAACCATGTCCAACAAGGTTCGGTTGTGCCTCTCAGCCACACCATTAAGCTGCGGTGTCCTAGGTGGTGTCAACTGCAAAACAATTCATGCCCACCCCGATCGGATTGGAGCATCTTTATTTTCCTACCCAGCTGGTTCTCCACTTCTTACTTAAACTTTTTGAATCTTTAAAAGGTTTATGACTTATACTTGACTAAGTAGACATAGCCATATCTACTGTAATCATCAGCAAAAGTCACATAGAAGCGGTTAGCATCCCTTGTGGCAGTTCTGAAGGGCCCACACACATCGGTGTGTATGAGATCCAACAAATCTTCACCCCTATCATAAGTACCAGTGAAGGGTGATTTAGTCATCTTTCTGAGCAAACAAGATTCGCAAGTGTCATCCGATTTTAATTCAAATGACTCCAAGACTCCAGCCTTTTGGAGTTAGCCTATGCGCTTCTTGCTGACATGTCCAAGACGACAATGACACAAGCATGCCTTATCTAATTCATTGGAAGAATCAATGTGCAACACATTATTTTCTAAGTTGTCTACAACCATCACCGTTTCATATACACCATTACAAGGTAATGTTTTAAAATAAAAAACACCATTATAATAAGCATTAATATCACCAATGTCATTATCAAATGAAAAACTAAAACCTTGTTTGTACAAACCATGAAAGGAAATAATATTTCTTGCTATTTCAGACGAGTAGCAATAATTATTCAAATCTAATTCTAACCCACTACTAAGCAATAAAGAGTAAACTCCAATCTTGGTGATAGGTGAAACCTTCTTATTCCCCATGATCAAGTTTATCTTCCTGTGCTCCATATCGTTACTTCCTTTTAGGCCCTGCACATTAGAACAAATGTGAAATCAAGAACCTAAGAGTTAGAATGTGATGAGTTTTTAGATAGGATAATATAAATAACTACATGGGTGGGTTTAACCTTCCCATCCTTGACATCCTGCAAGTATTCGTGGGCAGTTTTGCTTCCAGTGCCCTTTTTCATGGAAATAGAAACACTATGCTTCCTTAGGAATGGTAGAGGGAGTAGTAGAACCACCTTTGGTTCCACTTGAAGAGGACCCATTAAGAGACTTTCCCTTGTAGCTCTTGGAAGGAGCCTTCCTCTTCTTCCCCTTCCCTTGTCCAATTGCCAGAACAGGGACATTAGTAGTAGGAATAGATACAACATTTTTACCTTTGAGACCATTTTCAGCAGTCCTCAAAAGGCCTTGAAGTTTGCTCAGGGTGACCTCCTCCTTGATCATATGATAAGTCATGCGGAACTGATCATAACATGGAGGTAGCGAGTGTAGAATGATATCTATGGCCAACTCTTCATCGAAGTTAACATTCAATCTGAGCAAACGGTCCATAAACCTTTGCATTTTCTACAAGTGGGTCGTGATGGGTTCACCATCCTTCATATTTGTTGTAATCATGGAGCAAATGATTTCTTACCTCTCTTGACGAGCACTGTGATGGTATCTTTCCATCAGGTCTTGGTGCATCTCAAAAAGGTAGAAGTCTTCATAAGACTTTTGGAGTTCAGCTGTCATGGTGGCCAACATGATACAAGACACCTTGGTGGCATCCTTCTCATGTGCCCTAAACTCAAAAATCTTATGAGGAGTAGTAGAAGACTCATAAATTTCCTTTAGCTCCTTATCGAGGACATATTTCTTGTCCTCATAGTGAGTGACCATCCTGATGTTCCTGATCCAGTCATTGAAATTAGTACCACCAAAGATGACTCTCCCACAATGGTTCATGAGAGAGAAGGAGCCAATAGAGTTTGAGCCAAAAGCAGTGTTGGAAGACATCTGAAAGGAAAGAAAGAAAGAGATTAGATTATATAAGAGTCCTTAATATAACACCCAAATGAAGAGGGATTCCGTAATCCAACTTGCAAAATATTTGAAGGTAGGTAAATGACGATTTACCAATTTCCACCATGAAAAACGAAATAGATTATTAAGTTTTAATTGGATTGAAATTCCTAGATCCTTTGAGATTCATTGAACAATTCAATGGCTTGTTTAAATCTCAATTATTCCCTTCAAGTTTGTGATTGGGATATCGATAATCACAAATAAGGTGTGAATAACCATGTAAATTAACTTGGTACTCTTAATGTCATCTATCACCTAATCAATATGATGGTTAACCACACACGCTCCACCGATCTATGATAAAGATCAAGCTACCGTTTGCCACCCTTACTAGTCCATGTTAGTGTGACGGTTAACCACACACGCTCCACTAACGACTTGGCAAGGTGCAAAGTGTAATTTCATGGATTAACATCAATTTCACATTTTCCTAAAGTAACTGAGATTGAGAATTTATAAAAGGTTTAGTTCTTTTATAATTATCATTATACTTAATGAAAATGTATGTCCTATCCTACCCGTTCAACTAATAACCCTCCACCAGTCAAGGAAGCGGTGGGTGAGACTGGATCTCGTTAACCTACCATTTTATAGACGGTAACCTTATACCCCCCTTATAGACCGGCTTCATGAATGAGGCCTAGTAACGGTAAGGCTGACTTGTCTTATACATATATAAATATTAACCTATAATATTATAATAGTATAAGGGTTGAATTTTAAACTTTTAAAACTCTAGGGTTCGGAATTAAAGTATTCATAAGTGTGACTTTACAAATTCCAAAACTTGAGGACAAGTTTTCACACTATTCCAAACTTTTCATTTTCCTAACTAATGAGTTTAATGACTTTTAAAGAAAAGACTTCTAGTTTTCCATAACTTGAGAACAGATTATGGAGCCCATTAAAACCATTTAAATCATGCAATTAAACTAACATGAAATGTTAAATACTATCCATGATCTAGTTAAACTCATAAGCATATATAATTCACATCAACAATTTTCAAGAAATCATATAAACTAATATAACTCTTGAAACTTTGACAATTATCTTTTAATTGGACAAGCATGATCATTACCTTCTGAAAAACAAATAGCTTGGTTCAAAAAACTGTTTGGATAAATGATCCTAATCCAATTTCTGCCAAAAACTCAAAAATCTGCACTCTGGAGCACCAACTCGATGAGTGCATGAATTGGACTCATCGAGTTGGCCATATTTCTGAGTGGACTCGGCGAGTTCACTGTCCAGAAAGCAGAAAATCAATTTTTTTTCAGCTTTGAAAGCAAGTAGCATCAAGTATAATGGAAAACAATATGAGGCTCTGATACCACTGATGTGTTTTGAGCGTTCTAACACTTCTATGGTGTACATGCAACCCTAGATGTTGTGGATCTATGTTTTCTCCGATGCTGTCTACTTGTTTAGCTACGGATGCAATGACTATCTAGCCCTCACCTCCAACAACCTAAGTAATCTTTATTACGAGGAGTATGTGGGAATGGTGACTGGAAACTTGACCGATGTGTTCAAGCCTACTAATCTCAGATCAGTAAAACAAAAACTGATGAAAGGAAATTGATCTAACCGAAACTCATTCACAGGTTCATTTCACGGAAACAATCGCATGATACTTAATTTTGACTTTGAGGTTTGACATGCAAAAGGCTAACACCCTTCAACAATTCCAGTAAGTCCGATCCCGGTGAATGAATTTTGAGATTGTCACATTCAATTTCAATCTATTTCGACTTTGAAGGATGATATTCCGATTTCAATTTTGATGAACAGTTCCAAGGATCAGCCTTAAAAAAAGAGAGAGAAAAAGAATCATTTGAGCATCTTCAGCGTTTATTTAGTGTCTTGGTTGCCTCCCTCTTATAGATTGCATTTGGGCAAACAAAATTAAAGGCTTCATGATGCTAACAAGGTGTTTCTTTTCCTGCCCGCCAAGTGTTTGATAAAATGCCTAAATGAGGTTTTCAAGTGTTGTAGCCAAATTTAGATTCCAAAAGATGTAGAGATTTTGTCTGGTTTCATTGTGCACACTCCAACCTTTTTGTTGGAGTGTCACATTTTCATTTGGATTAGTGCTTCTAATTTCGGGTCTCACCTTGAGGCTTAAATAAACTTTATTTGTGTGTTTATGGCATCCTCTCTTTCCTTTGAGAGTGGGAGTTGGCCGTGTCCTTTTCGGGGGTTTCACTATTGCCCAAATGTTATTGTTGGAAGTAAAGGGATTTCACGTATGATATCTCATCTCAAGAGCTTACACCTCTATACAGTTGAACGCAAAGCTGTGTTACGGGAGGCTATTACTTCTGACCATGGATTGTTTATGGCGGTGGCAACAACTTTGAAAGAGTTTGGGTAATGGATATGTGGGAATTGCATGAAGCTTCATGCCCTGAGTCGTTCATGTCACCACATGAGTGGCCTAATTAAGTTTAATGATGGGGCTGATGACATGAGCGGGCATATTGTTGGAATTCCAAAGCCGACTCCCAATGAACCGGAAGCCAACCTCAATGGTGGGTTGGTGATGGATGCTCAACTACTTGATCGTGATTTTAAACTACTTATCACCACCGTCAAAAGCATCCCTCATAGTTGTCGCATCGCTTTCTCTCAGGCTTTTAAAGCATCCCTTTCCAAGGTGGTTGCTCATCTCGGGTCCGTTGAAGGGTGGGTTGCTTTGTTAATTCTACCTAGGTGTACTCTTCATGTGTTCAAGCCCAAGAATAGGCAAGAAAGGAGGTCTGGCAACAGGAAGTCTTTGCAACATCGTAATATTTTGAGCACTTTAACCACTTGGGGGACTAAAGACGATATCGCCAAGCTAGTTAAAAACTTAGTTGGCAATGCAAGACTGGAGCAACAAGGCAAAAAAAAGAGTACATTCAGGATGGAAGAACACCGGACAACACATTTTACACCAGCAATGAAAGTTTTCTTAAGGTTGCCGATGGACATTTTACAGTAGCAGTGAAAGTTTTATGTTCTTCGGGGGTTGCTCCATTTGGGGGTGATACCACGAAGGCATTGGAGGATAAACATCCATACAAGCCACCACCTTCCATGCCCAACACCATATTTTCAGAACCTCCCCTTGTAGTGGATGTTGGCAATGTCCTTGTGGGAATTAAATCCTTCCCTAAAGGTACCTCGAGTGGGAGAGATGTGTTGAGAGCTCAACATACTTTGGATGCCCTTTGTGGTGAAGGTTCGGCTATAGCTAACAACCTCCTGTGTGCTATTACATCTGTGGTTAATCGATGGATTGGGGGGGGGGGGGGGGATGCCCTTCGAGTTTAGCATAATTTGTTGCCTTTGCTCCTCTCACGCCGCTCTTAAAACCTGACAAGGGAATACGACCTATTGTTGTAGGTACTATATAGAGATGTTTGGTTTCCAAGTTGGCTATGAAAGGTGTTGGTAAGGAAATGACCAAGTATCTCAATGGATTTCAGTTCGGGGTCGGGGTGTCGGGTGGTGTTGAGGCCATATTACATAGCGCCAATAGGGTGTTGAGCGAGCGCCATGATGACGAATCTCTCTCCATGTTTACCGTGGATTTATCTAGTGCCTTTAACCTTGTCGATAGATCTGTATTGCTTCATGAGGTCAGATTGAGGGGTCCTTCTATATCCTTGTGGGTAGAATTCCTCTATGGTCAAGCAACAAGGTTGTATTTAGACAACACACATATTTGGTCCACTACTGGGGTTCAGCAAGGAGACCCCTTGGGACCACTTCTCTTTACCCTTGTGTTACACCCGCTCTTACATAATATAGCAACAATTGCAAGCTTCTTCTCCATGCATGGTACCTTGATGATGGCACACTTATTGGAGATTCGGAGGAGGTGGCCAAAGTGTTGGACGTCATTACGGTGATTGGCCCAAATTTGGGCACTCAATTGAATATCAAGAAAACCGAGCTCTTTTGGCCCTCGTGCGACGGTAGGAAGCTACTTGAGGGGCTATTCCCGACTGACATCAGGAGGCCGCATTTGTGGTTGAAACTTCTTGCGGGAGCTGTTAGTAGAGATGCTAGTTTCATTAACATCTTAGCCATAAAGAGAGCCGAAAACACTGTGAATTTGATGCACCTTCTTACTCAATTGTCTGACCCCCAGAGTGAGCTCCTTCTGCTTCGGTCTTGTATGGGTATTGCTAAGCTTTTGTTTCGGTTGAGGACGTGTCAACCTGTTCACATGGAGGAGGCGACAATATTATTTGATAATGGGTTGCGCGGGGCCATTGAGGACATTGTGGTTTGTGGTGGCCCTTTCTTTGGTGACATACAATGGTGCGTTGCAAGACCACATCTTACAATGGTGCCTCAAGGACCTAAACTTGGGTATTGCAAGACCACATCTTACAGGATAACAACATATATGGTATGGATTCTTATTATAATGGTGCCTTGGCTTCTCTTCGTAACAAGCTTCCAGATTCTGACCTTAGCAGTTTTACTACTAAAGACACCGCCCCCTAAATCCCAAAGTACGTTGGCAAGTACCTTTTTCGTAAAATTGTCCAAGATATGGAAGTTCATCTCGACTTGACGGCCCGTCAGAAAGAGGTTTTCCAGTGCTTACGTGCACCACATGCCCAAGATTTTGTTCTTTCTATCCCTATAGATGGGATTGGCCAACATATGTCTCTTATGGAGTATCGTACTATCCTCAAATATCGACTCATGATTCCAATATTCCCAGCTGACGAGATATGTCCGGTGTGTCTCAAGGCATGTTTGGACTCCTTTGGAGAGCATGCATTTCATTGTAAAGAACTCCCGGGGTTAAATACAGGCACAATATGGTTAGAGTTGTTTTGTTCAATATATTTAAGCGTGCCAGAGTTTCCGCTAAGAAAGAGGCACTTGTGAATTTCTTGACTGACCCGACAGAAGGAAGGTCAACCCTTAGACCGGCTGAAATTTTGATTTTTGGATGGTTCTGAGGGAAACATGCATGTGTGGACCTTATAGGGGTATCCCCTCTCGTGGGCTTGAGGGCGGGCGGTTTCACGACAGGACTGGATGCTTTAAAAGCTGCTACAAGCAAAGTCACCAAACATGAGAAATCGTGCATGGAAAATCTGTTGGATAAGGTGTCTAAGTCCATAACTATTTCTGGTATGTACTTAACCCGACCCGGTATGGTCCATTTGGATTGCATGGCACCATGCAATTGGATAGACTAAATGAGAGAAATAACACTTGGAGATTATTAATATATTATAAGTTCTAATATATTAATAATATTATTTGATTAGTTTGATCAAGAATTAATTTAGAATTAATTAAGTGATCAAAAGATAACTAATTAAATATATGGGTTGATTATGTAAATCATCCATATCTTGTATAGTGGGCTAAGAGGCTCCATGGACTATCAAGTTGGGTTCCACCCATAGGATGCTCTATGGATGCTCCATGGGAGTTACAAACCCATGGGTCATGGAAATGAAGAGTCATGACACATTAGGGTTTACATGGTGTAACCCTAGATGTGTCAACACTATATAAGAATCATATTCTCCACCAAAATTGGCTACAGTAAGGAAACAAGAGGGCTTGGCCGATTTCAAGAAGTGTGTGTTCTCTCATAAGTTTTTCCAAGAGCATTTGGTGTTGTGTGAAGCATTTGAGGCATCACACTTGGGGTGCTAGGCTCATAAGGTTTCAAGGAACACAAGCAACAACAAGGTAAGTTATTCTATCTATCATTCAAGTTAAAATTGTTCCCCATGTATGCTAGATAAGAATATAGCCTTGGAATTCAACTTTGCATGATAATTAGACAAACATAGATCCAAGGTTATTAGGATTGCATGTACACTTAGGAAGTGTTAGAATGCTCAAAACCCATCAGTGGTATCAGAGACTAGGCTTGTTTGCTTTTTATTTGTGCTTAAAAGTTGAAAAAAAAGTCGAAAATCTTGCTGTCTACGAATGGACTCGTCGAGTCCATAGGGGGAACTCGTCGAGTTCACGTGTATCTTCAACCAACTCGGCGAGTAAATTCATGCACTCGGCGAGTAGGGTCGACAGGTTGTAGAATTTCGACTTGAGTTGCTGGAAATGAATTAGAAACATTACCCTAAACTGTTTTGGTACTTGAAAAACTTGTTTTAGATGGTGTAATGTCTTTGCTAATTCATTTACAACAACTAGTTATCAAAATTACAAAGTTTTAAGTGTAATTTTGATTTATGAATGTGTTCATATTCATGTTCTTGTTCTTATGATGTTTTAGATGATCATAGGAATTATTTGTAACCTATGTGGTAGATTAATTCTTGATCATAATGTGTTTTAATGGAGTCCATAACTTGTCCTCAAGTTATGGAAAACCAAGAGTCACACTTGAATTAAAACCATTAAAAGAACACAAGAGTTAGAAAATGAAGAGTCTTCATTTTATTACTCTATTAAACTCATAAGTTACAAGAAATGAAAAGTTTTGAAATTTACAAAACTTGCCCTCAAGTTTTGGAACAAGTAAAGTTAAGTTAAAACTTTAGTTCCAACCCCTAGAATTTTAAAAGTTAAAATTCAACCCTTATACTTATATTATGATGATTTAATAATTATATATATATATATATATAAGAACAAAGTCGTCTTACCGCTAGTACGCCTCATTCACGAAGCCGGTCTATAAGGTGGGTATAAGGTTGTTGCCTATAAAATGGCAACTTAATGGGTGTCCATTCTCACCCACCGCTCGCTTGACTGGTGGAGGGTCGTTAGCCGAACGGGTAGGACAAGGACTTATAAATTCTCATTAAAAGTATGATGAATATTGTAAAGTAACTAAATGTTTTATTAAATTCCCAATCTTAGTTACTTTAGGAAAATGTGAATAAGGTGCTAATCCATGAAATTACACTTTACACTTTGTCTAAGTCGTTGGTGGAGCATGTGTGGTTAACCGGCACACTAACTTGGACTTAACAAGGTAGGTAAAGGGTGACTTAAGGTTTATTATAGTATCGGTAGAGCGTGTGTGGTTTACCGGCACATCGATTGAGTGATAAACTTTAAGGGTACCAAGTGATTTGCATGGTTACTTCACACCTCGTTTTGTGATCCACGGTATCCCAGTCACAAAACTTGGAGGGCACACTCGAGATTGAAACATGCCTTTGAAAAGTTCATTGAATCTCAAAGAATCTAGGAATTTCTAAGAACCAATCATAAAACCTAATATCTAATATTTTGGTTTTCGTGGTGGAAATTGGTGAATCGTCATTCACCTACCTTTCAAATATGTTATAGCTTGGATTACGACATACCTCTTCTAAGCTATAATATATTGTGATTGGATCCTAGCCTTAATATTACATTTGGGTGTTTTATTAAGGACTCTCCTAATATCTAAACTAATCTTGTCCTCTTCCTTCAGATGTCTTCAAACAATGCTGCTTGTGGCTCGAATCCTAATGGCTCCTTTACTCTTATGAGCTTGTGTGGGAAAGTCACTTTTGATGGATCCAACTTCAATGAGTGGATGAGAAACATCAGGATGATTATCCGCTACGAGGAAAAAGAATATGTCCTCGACAAGGAGCTTAAGGAGATTGATGAGACCACTGCAACTCCTCAGGAGATCGCTGACTTTCAGGCACATGAAAGGGATGCTACGAAAGTAGCATGCATCATGATGCCCACAATGACAGCAGAACTCCAAAAGTCCTATGAGGATTTCTACCCTTATGAAATGCACCAAGATTTGATGGAAATATACCATCAAAGTGCACGACAAGAAAGGTACGAAATCATCTGCTCCATGATAACAACCATGATGAAGGACGGGGATTCCGTCACGAGCCACATGCAGAAAATGCAAAGGTATGTGGATCGATTGCTGAAGCTTAATGTGAACTTCCCCGAGGAGCTTGCAATAGATATAATTTTGCGCTCCTTACCATCGTGCTATGATCAATTCCGCATGACATATCACATGAATAAGGAAGAGGTCACACTCATCAAACTTCAGGGACTTCTCAAGACCGCAGAATCAGGTCTTAAGGGGAAGTTGGTTGTTAACACTCCTACTCCAAACTCCACTCCGGTTTTGGCAATCGGGAAAAGTCGAGGGAAGAAGAGAAAGAGTTCTTCGAAGGGTACCAAGGTGAGGACCCTTGATGGCTCTTCTTCAAGTGGAACCAAGAAAGGTTTTGTCACTCCTTCTTCTGACCCAAAAGAGGCTGAATGCTTCTATTGCCATGAAAAATCACATTGAAGCGGAACTGCCCAAAATACCAGCAAGATGTGAAGGATGGAAAAGTTAAACCCAACCATGCATGTATTTACACTATCATTTCTAATAACTCACCCCATTCGAAATCTTGGGTCCTTGATACCGGTTGTGGTATTCACATTTGTTGTGACTTGCAGGGACTAGGAAGAAGTGAGAATGTGGAGCAAGGAAGAATAAACTTAATCATGGGGAATAGGAAAGTTACACCTGTCACCAAGATTGGAGTTTATACTTTATCGCTAAGTAGTGGGTTAAATTTAGATTTAAATAAGTGTTGTTATTCGCCAGAAATGGCAAGAAATATTATTTCCTTTCATGCATTGTACAAACAAGGTTTCACCTTTTCATTTGATAATGAAGTTGGTTCGATTAATGCTTTCTTTAATAATGTTCTTTACTTTAAAGCATTACCTTGTGATGGTGTGTATGAAGCTGTATCTGTTGTAGATAACTCAGGAAATAATGTTTTGTGTATTGATTCTCCTAATAATAATAACTTGGATAAAGCATCATTATGGCATTGTCGTCTTGGACATATAAGCAAGAAACGCATAGGCCAACTCCAAAAGGATGGAGTCTTGGAGTCGTTTGACCTAAAGTCAAATGATAGTTTCGAATCATGCTTACTTGGAAAAATGACAAAGTCACCCTTCACAGGCTCGTGTGAAAAAGGTGAAGGTTTGTTGGACCTTATACACACGGATGTGTGTGGACCATTCAAACATGCCACAAGGGATGCTAATCGTTATTATTTGACTTTTACTGATGATTACAATAGATATGGATATGTCTACTTAATCAAGCATAAGTCAGAGACTTTCGAGAAGTTTAAGGAATTTAAACAGGAAGTCGAGAATCAATTGGGCAGGAACATTAAGATGCTTCGATCCGATTGAGGTGGTGAGTATCTTAGTTCAGAGTTCCTCGACTATCTAAGGGGATGTGGGATTGTCTCACAATTGATACCTCCCAGGACACCGCAGTTGAATGGTGTGGCTGAGAGGCGTAATCGAACCTAGTTGGACATGGTTCGTTCCATGATTAGTCGAGCTTCTCTACCAATCTCATTCTGGGGGTATGCCTTAGATACTGCCGCCCATATCCTTAATCTAGTCCCTACAAAGAAAGTTGCCAAAACTCCTCACGAGATGTGGACTGGTAAAGTACCTAAACTAGACCACATCAAGATTTGGGGTTGCGAGGCTTTCGTTAGACGCGAGACTCATGATAAGCTCGAACCTCGAAGCGAGAGGTGTATTTTCATCGGCTACCCACAACAATCCTTTGGTTACCTCTTCTATAGACCTAGTGACCTTGTGGTCTTTGTAGCAAGAAGAGGAGTCTTTCGAGAAAGAGAGTTTATAAGCCAAGGAGACAGTGGGAGGCAAATTGATCTTGAAGAAATTCAAGAGTCAAGTGGTGAAGGAACTTCAAACTCTAGCCCTCAACTTGAGGAGGAAACTCCTATTGAGCCAATTGACGAATCTGTACCTCTGAGACGTTCCACGAGAGTTAGGAGTGCACCTGAGCATTACTATGGATTCCATATTACTGCAGAAGGTGAGACACTTATTAGTGATGGGACACTAGTAAGTCAAGATGACCCTAACAGCTACGAGGAAGCCATGGCAGGCCCCGAGTCTGCTAAATGGAAAGAGGCTATGGATAGCGAGATACAATCCATGTATGACAATCAAGTTTGGAACTTGGTTGAAAATGTACCAGGTCGTAAGACGGTGGGGTGCAAATGGGTCTTCAAGAAGAAGACCGACATGGATGGTAAAGTACACACTTATAAGGCTAGACTGGTTGCTAAGGGCTTCTCTCAAATTCCTGGAGTGGATTATGATGAGACCTTTTTCTCCGGTAGCCAAGATTAAGTCTATTCGGTTTCTGTTAGCCATAGCCGCATTTCATGACTATGAAATTTGGCAAATGGATGTCAAAACCACTTTCCTTAATGGAAAGTTGGCTGAAGATGTTTACATGAGTCAGCCAGAAGGTTTTGTCAGCAACGAGTACCCTAATAGAGTGTGTAAGCTTGATAAATCCATCTATGGAATAAAGCAAGCACCTCGCAGATGGAATCTTTGCTTTGATGAAAAGGTCAAGGAATTTGGCTTTTCCAGGAGTGAAGATGAATCTTGTGTGTATGTCAAGGCTAGTGGGAGTATAGTTAGCTTTTTGGTATTTTATGTGGATGACATATTACTCATAGGAAACGACATTCCAACCCTGCAGGAAGTAAAGTCCTGGCTTGGAAAGTGTTTCGCTATGAAGGACCTTGGTGAAGCTGCCTATATTTTAGGGATAAGGATCTTAAGAGATCGGAGTAAAAGACTAATTGGACTTAGTCAGAGTACCTACTTGGATAAGGTGCTGAAAAGATTCAGCATGCAGGACTCCAAGAAAGGAGAGTTACCCATCCAGAGTAACGCCAAATTGAGTAAGACACAAAGCCTTAGCACTGAGGCTGAGATAGCAGAAATGAGTCGAATACCTTATGCTTCGGCTGTAGGTTCGATCATGTATGCTATGACGTGTACTCGACCTGATATAGCCTTTGCCCTGAGCATGGTTAGCAGGTTTCAGGGGAGCCCTGGCAAGGCACACTAGACTACGGTAAAGAATATTCTCAAGTACCTACGAAGGACTAAGGACTGGGTCCTTACCCTCGGTGGGAGTGATGACTTGAGAGTTGTAGGGTATAGTGATGCTAGCTTCCAGACTGATAGGTATAATTTCCGCTCTCAGTCAGGCTGGGTGTTTACCCTAAATGGAGGAGCAATTTCTTGGAAGAGTTCCAAGCAAGAGACAGTGGCAGATTCCACTTGTGAATCAGAGTATATTGCAGCGAGCGAGGCGCAAAGGAGGCTATATGGCTAAAGAACCTCATCGGAGACCTTGGAGTTGTACCAACTATTAAAGAGCCAATGGAAATTTTCTGTGATAGTGAAAGCGTTGTTGCCTTAGCTAAGGAACCAAGGGATCACGGGAGATCCAGGCACATCGACAGAAAATACCATTTTATTAGACATCGAATAGAAGAAGGACTCCTCATGGCAAAGAGGGTATCATCGGATGAGAACCCAGCAGATCCCCTCACGAAGGGACTGACTCGGGTTAAGCATCTCCAGCATGCTCGGAGCATAGGGCTGAAGGATGATATTAGATTTAGTAGTTAGATAACCTTGAAATTTGTAAAGTGTAATTGACATTAGATGATGAATAAAAGGTGTTTTATTTATGAGTAAAATGTTGCTATCTCTTGTCAATCGTTTACTATATTTCTTTTGCATGTTTTGACTTCCAGAATAATTTTGTTTGGTATAACATATTATTCAAACCTCCACAGTCGGTCATATGTCGGAAGTAGGTATGAATCAAGACTGTCATGATTGGTTGCAGAGGTCTAAGGTGTTAGACAAGGGCTACAACAATCATGAGTGCTCATAAGTTCTGAGCATTGGACTCAACCCACGCTCACTGGAATCACTTCATGGAATTCTATCTCGAGTGATCGTGAGACGGTAATATCATATAAGTCTTCAAACTTAGAGATATGATTTGTTACTTACAAGTTGGTTATGCATTGATTGTACGAAAACGCATTGGTAACTCGATGTTATAAATCGTGCTCTTGTGTGTAATTCAATGAGTGGAAGAACAAACATATGAGTCGAAGTTTATCTGTTCCTTCTTGGATTAGAAGCTGATATCTGGGCCCCTCGATGATTTTGTTTTGACCCATGTACCGGGCCCGGTCAGAACTAAGTTGATGTGTTCAATTAAGTTCTTTGTCAAACAAATCGGAAATCGGGAAACAAACTGTTGGACAAAAAGTAAGACATTGTTCCATGTATTTGTCCGACTGATATCTAGAACAGAGGATTATATGATCACTTATCTTAAATGGCGTACCATCATCTTCCCAGTTCCGAGAAACCTTGAAAAGAGCTACCATTGTCGATCGGTTCCTGAAGTCATACTTGCAGTAATAGTTATTAGACTTATCCAAGTGGGAGACTGTTGGATAAGGTGTCTAAGTCCATAACTATTTCTAGTATGTACTTGACCCGACCCGGCATGGTCCATTTGGGTTGCATGGCACCATGCAATTGGATAGACTAAATGAGAGAAATAACACTTGGAGATTATTAATATATTATAAGTTCTAATATATTAATAATATTATTTGATTAGTTTGATCAAGAATTAATTAAGTGATCAAAAGATAACTAATTAAATATATGGGTTGATTATGTAAATCATCCATATCTTGTATAGTGGGCTAAGAGGCTCCATGGACTATCAAGTTGGGTTCCACCCATAGGATGCTCCATGGGAGTTACAAACCCATGGGTCATGGAAATGAAGAGTCATGACACATTAGGGTTTACTTGGTGTAACCCTAGATGTGTCAACACTATATAAGAATCATATTCTCCACCAAAATCGGCTACACTATATAAGAATCATATTCTCCACCAAAATCGACAACACACATATTTGGTCCACTACTGGGGTTCAGCAAGGAGACCCCTTGGGACCACTTCTCTTTACCCTTGTGTTACACCCGCTCTTACATAATATAGCAACAATTGCAAGATTCTTCTCCATGCATGGTACCTTGATGATGGCACACTTATTAGAGATTCGGAGGAGGTGGCCAAAGCGTTGGACGTCATTACGGTGATTGGCCCAAATTTGGGCACTCAATTGAATATCAAGAAAACCGAGCTCTTTTGGCCCTCGTGCGACGGTAGGAAGCTACTTGAGGGGCTATTCCCGACTGACATCCGGAGGCCGCATTTGTGGTTGAAACTTCTTGCGGGAGCTGTTAGTAGAGATGCTAGTTTCATTAACATCTTAGCCATAAAGAGAGCCGAAAACACTGTGAATTTGATGCACCTTCTTACTCAATTGTCTGACCCCCAGAGTGAGCTCCTTCTGCTTCGGTCTTGTATGGGTATTGCTAAGCTTTTGTTTCAGCTGAGGACGTGTCAACCTGTTCACATGGAGGAGGCGACAATATTATTTGATAATGGGTTGCGCGGGGCCATTGAGGACATTGTAGTTTGTGGTGGCCCTTTCTTTGGTGACATACAATGGTGCGTTGCTTCCTTAGCCATCAGATTTGGTGGTTTGGATTTATACTCGGAAGTAGAGGCTACTTCATATGCTTTTGTTGCCTCAAGGACCTAAACTTGGGTATTGCAAGACCACATCTTACAGGATAGCAGCATATATGGTATGGATTCTTATTATAATGGTGCCTTGGCTTCTCTTCGTAACAAGCTTCCAGATTCTGACCTTAGCAGTTTTACTACTAAAGACACCGCCCCCCTAAATCCCAAAGTACGCTGGCAAGTACCTTTTTCGTAAAATTGTCCAAGATATGGAAGTTCATCTCGACTTGACGGCCCGTCAGAAAGAGGTTTTCCAGTGCTTACGTGCACCACATGCCCAAGATTTTGTTCTTTCTATCCCTATAGATGGGATTGGCCAACATATGTCTCCTATGGAGTATCGTACTATCCTCAAATATCGACTCATGATTCCAATATTCCCAGCTGACGTGATATGTCCGGTGTGTCTCAAGGCATGTTTGGACTCCTTTGGAGAGCATGCAGTTCACTGTAAAGAACTCCCAGGGTTAAATACAGGCACAATATGGTTAGAGATGTTTTGTTCAATATATTTAAGCGTGCCGGAGTTTCCGCTAAGAAAGAGGCACTTCTGAATTTCTTGACTGACCCGATAGAAGGAAGGTCAACCCTTAGACCGGCTGAAATTTTGATTTTTGGATGGTTCGGAGGGAAACATGCATGTGTGGACCTTATAGGGGTATCCCCTCTCGTGGGCTTGAGGGCGGGCGGTTTCACGACAGGACTGGATGCTTTAAAAGCTGCTACAGGCAAAGTCACCAAACATGAGAAATCGTGCATGGAAAATCTGTTGGATAAGGTGTCTAAGTTCATAACTATTTCTGGTATGTACTTGACCCGACCCGGCATGGTCCATTTGGATTGCATGGCACCATGCAATTGGATAGACTAAATGAGAGAAATAACACCTGGAGATTATTAATATATTATAAGTTCTAATATATTAATAATATTATTTGATTAGTTTGATCAAGAATTAATTTAGAATTAATTAAGTGATCAAAAGATAACTAATTAAATATATGGGTTGATTATGTAAATCATCCATATCTTGTATAGTGGGCTAAGAGGCTCCATGGACTATCAAGTTGGGTTCCACCCATAGGATGCTCCATGGGAGTTACAAACCCATGGGTCATGGAAATGAAGAGTCATGACACATTAGGGTTTACATGGTGTAACCCTAGATATGTCAACACTATATAAGAATCATATTCTCCACCAAAATCGGCTACACTAAGGAAACAAGAGGGCTTGACCAAGAAGTGTGTGTTCTCTCATAAGTTTTTCCAAGAGCATTTGGTGTTGTGTGAAGCATTTGAGGCATCACACTTGGGGTGCTAGGCTCATAAGGTTTCAAGGAACACAAGCAACAACAAGGTAAGTTATTCTATCTATCATTCAAGTTAAAATTGTTCCCCATGTATGCTAGATAGGAATATAGCCTTGGAATTCAACTTTGCATGATAATTAGACAAACATAGATCCAAGGTTATTAGGGTTGCATGTACACTTAGGAAGTGTTAGAATGCTCAAAACCCATCAAAATCAACACGTGTTCATACCATTTGCATTTGATACGTTTGGTTTCCTCGCACCGGATGCGGTAGAGCTTCTTAATAGAGTACAATGGATCATGCATTGTAATGGTATATCCCCTAGTTCTATGAATGTAGTCTTTAAAATATTGAGCTTTGCTATACAAAAAGGCTTAGCGGTGCAGTTTGTTGCCCGTTTGCCATCTCACTTATTGTACAATGATAATTAAATTAATCCACGTTTTTATCAAAAAAGTATAAGACCTAAAGAAAGCATCATCCTAACTAGCATATTATGGAGTATATACAATACAAAAAACTAGTTGAATGACATACCTTTTGTTGTTGCTTGAAACCTTAGACCTTTAAGTGCCTAGCACCCTAAATGTGATGCCTCAAATGCTTCACACAACACCACCAACAATGGAGGACTTGAGAAAGGATTACTTGCTTCACATATTTGGCTAGCACTCTTCTAAGCTCACTTAGGTGCCGATTTTGGTAGCCAAGGGGTTTCTTATATAGTGTGGCAAAACTAGGGTTACACCATGCAAACCCTAATGTGCATGACCTTCCATATTCCTTAGGATCCATAGGTTTAAACCTCCATTGATCATCCATGGGTTATTACATTGGTTTAGCCCAACCTAAAGAACTATGGATCATTGGCCCACCTGATAAGAATCATTGATTTACCAAATCAATCCCAATATATTTAATTAGTCTATTTTGATCACTAAATTAATTCCAAATTAATTCTTGATCAATACTAATTAAATAATATGATTTTATATTATTATATTGAAATTATAATATATTAATAAATCATAAATAACCTTTTCACAAAAGTCCATCCTTCAGACTGTTTCGGTGTCATGCAACCCAAATTGTCCATGCTACTCTCGGGTCAAGTACATACCAAATATAGTTATGGACTTGGACACCTTATCCAATAGTTATTTCACTCATTTACCTAGATATCATCCAACAGCACCACCGCTTTGCTATCCAACACACACTTCCACAATTAAGAGATATGGAAAATGTTGTGGATCTGACTGAGCTCACTCAACAACCTTACCTGTAAGCTACCTTGCCAACCCTAACAATCACCTGAAAGGGTCCAATAAACTGGGAACCCAATTTCCCCCTCTTCCTGAAGCGTATCACGCCCTTCCAAGGCGAGACCTTCAGTAACACCATATCGCCGACCTAAAGCTTCTACTCAGATCGACAACGATCAGCATAGCTCTTCTGTCGACTCTATGTTGTTTGCAATCTCTGTCTGATCTGCTGAATAAGATCTATAGTCTGAAGGACTACTTCGGTGCTCCCCATAATCCTGTGAGCAATTTGACATCCCCAAAATCACGGCTAGAAAAGATCGGTTTTCATTTATGCTTTTAAAATAATTTCAGTGTAAATCCATTGATTTAAAAGACTTGCGGAATTTTGTCCCCAAAACAATACATGATAAAATAAGGTTTATAAAAGCATTTCTTAAAGAAATGTATTTTCATTATATATCAAAACTCAGGATTTCATGTTCCGATACAAACACAAAAGCATAAACAATAAACATAGACCTTACAAAGTTATATACACCTACTGGTCTATAACAAAAATATCGTCACAAGTTCCCCAACTTATGCTCTCGCGCCGCTACCTATAATACAAAGAAACTGAGTGAGTCAGGCTTGGGAGCCTGGTGAGCATATAGGGTTTCAGCCCACAATAAATAATTATATTTAATTTCACCAACCAACAATAACCCGATTACCCATTCCCGTTATCCTCACTTTACGTCCCTATGACAATAACTATTACAAGGGACCTAATCTAGGATTTTCATCGGGACGGAGAATACTGCAAAGGGGTTTCCTCAGCAATGAATGTCCTAAGGCAACCATGAGGGGGATAGAATACAGAAAATGAACACACAAGCTCACCAACACCTATAGGTTATGAGCCTACCAACATTCCACATGACAATCTAGAAAGAGTCAGTGGTCGTCATCCATATTCTGCTGAATGACTAGATCACAATCACATCGAGGCCTCTCGTTATTTTTTTTTATTTCATCACACAACAACTGTCTACCCATGTTCTACCCAACATATTAGTAGATGAAAAGATATACATTTATATACAACTTAAAACCTGTACAAATCATTCATTCAATAATCATTTCAAATAAGCAAATAATATACAAACACATAACACGTATTTTGTAGAGAATACTTTGTATCTATGTGTTAGAAGAAAAGGAATATACACTCACTTGATCAGAAAATGATCGGACAACACTATGACTCTAAGAGTAGTATTTCTTCGGTGAAACCGGGAGATCTCCACAAAAACCGGGCTTCCCGCGGGCAGAGTTTCGGCTCACGAACTCCGTTTCTCGAGATCTTCAGGGCTTCGGGACTTGCTTTGGGTCTCGGGATGATACCGGGGCTTCGAAGGTATAAATTGCATGCAAAATGAGGTAATAAGGAGTGAGAGAGAAGAAATGAGCAACAAATCCCAGAGACCTTGCATTCTATTTATAGGGAGATGCTGACCCTCCGAACGCGGGGAGTTCCCTCTATGTACGCAAGGCGTTCCACGAACGCGGGCCGTTCCTCCAAATGCGGCACGTAGGAGCGGGTTTTGGTCCTATCCGATAAGACTTCCAAGTCAGCAGCGACGTGGTTGATTCAAGGCCTCGCAATGAACGCGGGGCGTACCCCTTCCGAACGCGAGATGTTCCTACTTTGGGGCGCGTGCCTTGAGCTTCAAAAACTCATAACTTTCGCATATGATCTCCATTTTTGATGTTCTTTATATCCACACGTAGGTGAGATTATGCTCTACAACTTTCGTTCAGACTCCGTCGGCTAATTTTGACTTTTATTTTTATTATATTATTTTTAGTGGGCCGGGACAGGAAAACTCCGTTTAGAAAATCATAACTTCTTCATCTGATGTTTGTTTCCGTCTGTCTTTCTACCGTTGGACTACTATCGACGAGATCTTCGACTTTTGTTTAGATTGTTTCGGCTAGAAATCCCTCGATCTCAAATCCAAACTTCGAGCTGCATACCGCTAAGTCGAAACTTAGAAAAATCATAACTTCCTCATACGAAGTTAGATTTAGACGTTCTTTTTATGGATGCTCTCGGTTTAACATATGCTACAACTTTCGTTTAGATCACTTAGGCTAAATATCGCTCTATCGTAAATTCACTATTTACGTCGTGTAGTGTCGTGTCGGTTATGTCTCGAAACTTCGACAGGTCATAACTTCTTCGTTATAAATCGGATTTAGGCATTCTTTATATTTTCGGAATCCTTGTCACGACCACTATGTCTTCATGTATCAAAATTGGCTTTATCTAACATTTTATTGTTACACTTATTTTTATTCTTAATTCAATTAAGTTATACAATTAAGCAATTAAGCATAAAACACATAATACTCAAATAATACATTCTTATTATTTCAAAATGGGTTACAAAGGTTAACCTATACTATTACATATTCATTAATTCCTAGCCTAGAAACACGAGCGTTACAACCAACCTCTCCCCAACATACCATGGTGCGACAACTCTGACCATACAAGAGCTCATATGGCAGAGCACTGATGCTGGAGTGGTAATTGTTGTTGTAGGAGAGCTCCATAAGAGGTAGGTAGGAATCCCAAATCCCACCAAAATCAATAATATAGGCCCATAACATATACTCATGGGTCTGTATAGTCCGCTCACTCTGGATGTCGGTCTGCAGATGATATGTAGTGTTGCAATGTAACCTCGTGTCCAGTTCCTCGTGGAACTTCTGCCAGAAACGAGACGTGAAACATACATCTTGGTCAAAGACAATAGAGACTGAAACTCCATGATGGGAAACAATCTCTTGAATGTAAATGTCGACCAACTTTTCCGCCGAAGAGCTCTTCCGAATGGCCAAAAAGTAGGCAATCATGGTCAATCGATCCACAATGACCCATATAGCATCAAAACCCTTTGCCGTATTTGGAAACATGGTGATGAAATCTATGATAATATATTCGTACTTCCATATGGGAACCTATAAGGGCTGCAACTTGCTATGCGGCCTCTGATGCTCGACCTTGACTGTCCAGTAGGTCAAGCACCTCTCGACATACCAGACTATCTCCCTCTTCATATACGACCACCAGTAGCTCAATCTCAAGTCCTGATACATCTTGGTGACTCCTAGGTGTATATAAAAATGCGACTTATGAGCCTACTCCAGTACAATCTGCCTGATACTAGTAGAAAATGGAACCCAAACCCGACTATATCGGGTCAATAACCCACGACTATCCATGACAAACCTATCGATCTCACCCCTGATCCGCTCCTGTTTCTAGTTCTCTTTCTGAACTCCCTCTGCTCATGCGTCTATGATCAATCCCAAAAGTGGAGAATCAACGGATATCCTTATACACATCTCCCCTATCGAAGACCCAGCCGACTTGCGTCTCAAAGCATCCGCTACCACATTCGCTTTACCCTGATGGTAAAGGATCTTGTAGTTATAATCCTTGACTATGTCCAGCCACCTATGTTGCCTCATGTTTAGGTTTGACTGATGTATAAGGTATCTCAAACTCTTATGGACCATGTAAATAGTACAAAGGACATATAGATAATGCCTCCACGTATTGTAGGAAAATATCAATGCCCCTAACTCCAGATCAGGTGTGGGATATCATGTCTCGTGCGACTTCAGCTGTCGCAAAGCATAAGCAATCACCCCTCCTCTCTGCGTAAGGACCACTCCCAAAAGGGGATGGATGTATCATAAAACACCACAAAATCATCGACTCCCTCCGGGAGGTTCAACACCAGGGCCTCGCATAACCTCTGACGAAGAGTCTCAAATGTCGATTGCTACTCGGGGCCCATCATAAATCCACCCCTTCCTCGTCAGACGAGTGAGGGGTACCGTAATCTTGGAGGAATTATGAATAAATATCCAGTAGTATCCTTCCAAACCCAAGAAACTCCTGATCTATAAGGGAGATTTCAAAACCTCCCACTGCATCACAGCCTTGATCTTGGCCAAGTCGACCAAAATCTCATCTTGGCTAACGAGATGCCCTAGGAACTAGACCTCTCGTAACCAGAACTAACACTTCGAGAACTTAGCATAAAGTCATTCCCGCCTAAAAAATCCCAGAAGCTCTCATAGGTGCTCATTATGCTGCTCTCTGCTCTTGGAATACACCAAGATATCATCAATTAACATGATAACAAATCGGTCGAGCATTGTCCTGCATACCCGATTCATCAGATCCACAAAAACAACAGGCACATTGGAGATCCCAAATGGCATCACCACAAACTCGTAATGCCCATAACAAGTTCAGAACGTGGTCTTCTCCACCTCCTCCTCCCTCGCTCTCACCTGATGATACCTAAGCCTCTGTGACTCCCCATTTTCACGGCCAGAAAAAACTGATTTGTTTATGCTTTATTTGAAAATCAGAGTATACTTTTAAAGAAATATGTTACGGAATTTGTTGCCAAAAATATGATAAAGAATTTATCAAAGCATTTCCGAAGAAATGTATTTTCATTATATTAAAAACCATGGGATGTCATTGTCAATACATATTAAAAGCATAAACCGAAACAGCGTAGGCATTACAACATCTATTTATTCTAGTGGCCTATAATACATTGATCTCTCATCAGATCATCACTCTTGTGCTCTCTTACCACTACCTGTAATGAAATAAACTGGGTGGGTCATGCTTGGGAGCCTGGTGAGCAAATAGGGTTTTCGACCCACAATTATTAAGTTCTTTAATTTTGTCAAATCATTCAACCCGATTACTCGTTCCTGTTATCTGCACCTTATGTATCTAAAGCATCTATTATAAGGGACATAGTCTAAGGATTTTTACTGGGGTGACAATATAGCTTAGGGGATTCCTTTGTAAGTTATGTCAAATAAGGTAACCATGAGGGGGATGGAGTACACTTGGTGAACATGTAGTTCAAATAAACACCTACAGGTTGCGAGCCTGTTAACGTTCCACTAGACTGTCTAGAATAGTCCATGGTCGTCATTTATACTCCGATAGATGACTGGATCATTGTAAACATCGAGGCCTCTCATCATTTTATCACACATCAACCATTTTATCTACCCATGTTTTACCAAACATTTTCGTATATATAAAATACTTATACAATTTAAATCATTTAAAACATGTATAAATCATTCATCTAACATAGATATCAAGAACACAGATAATATGCACACATAGCAAATAATTTATATTAAATACTTCATATCTATCTGTAAGATGAAAGTAACTATGCACTCACTTGTTAAAGTGGTGATTCAAACTTGGACAATGCTTTGCTTCATAACAATATAATTTCATTTGATGAAACCTAATATTATTACCACTATATTTTAGTCTAATATTTATCACGACTATTTACGAGCAATATTGTTAATAAGTGTTAAACAATACTTTTCAACCACTATGTACAGACAAGGGCCAAACATGAAACACCGAAGGACAAGATCATTTTGGCATTATAACACTTTTGAAATCCAACAACCCTATGAGACCCGTCAATCCAGATTCCACATACCACGAGTAGTTAAAAGATATTATAATAACACTTTGTATACTATATTTTATAATACATATATTTATTATAAGTTCATAATAAGGATACTAAACTTAAACATAAGCTATACTTAAAGTAGGGTAATCATAACTCACTTACTGGGAGGTTTGGCTAGGAACCGGGCTCTACGAGGGCAGAACTTCCGAGCCAAAAGCTCTTCTTCTCAGAGCCTTTTGGCGCTCCAGGACTCGTCTCTTAGCACTTAGGAAGTACTAGAGGTTGGGGGAGGTTTAGAGAGAAGCGAGAGAGAGAGAGAGAGAGAGAGAGAGAGAGAGAGAAAGGTTAAGGTACGAGGAAAATAAGTGAGCCTCGCATGGTATTTATAGGTTGAAAAATGGCTCAACTCGGTGAATTTTGAGCCTCCAACTCGTCGAGTTGGATGCCAGGTGTCACCATTTGTTGGCAAGGCGTGGGGAGGAAGCAATGGCTCAGATCGCGCCACGTCACACACTTCGCATTAGCCCATCCCGATTTCTAAATTCCGTAACCTTCGCATACGAGTTTTATATTCGACGTTCCTTATATCCACACGTAGGTATTGACAAGATCTACAACTCTCTTTTTAACTCCATCGGCTAATTCTTGACAAAATTTAAATTTAACAGTATGATAAAATTACACCGTTAAACGACCGTGTAAAATTCATAACTTCTACATACGGACTTCGTTTTCAACTGTGTTTTTATCGTTGAGCTCCTATTAATGAGATCTTCAATTCTCATTTAGGTTGTGTCAGCTAAAAATTGATCGATCTAAAATTCGAATTCCAGGTTGTGCACTACTATGCTAAATCTTAGAAAAAAATCATAACTTCCTCATACGATGTTAGATTTGGGCGTTCTTTTTATGTACGTTCTCGGTTTAATGTACACTAGGACTTTTGTTTAGATCGCTAAGTCTAGAAAGTAATTTATCAGTAATTCACTTTTTATGTTACGCGGTGTTGTGCTGGTTTAGCCGTAAAACGTCGACATGTCATAACTTCTTCGCTATAACTTGGATTTCGGCGTTCTTTATATCTATGGAATTCTTGTTATGACTACTAAAACTTTCTTCATAGATATTGGGTTTATCTATTATTTTATTTTTGATGCTTATTTTCATTCTTAATTTATTATACATTATAAATGAGTATAATGTACATAAAATCACATAATTCACATAATATTCAAGCAGTTCTTCTTTATTACTTCAAATTAGGTTACAATTGTTGACCATAACTATTACATCATCATACTAATACTTTGCCTATAGACACGGGTGTTACAACCTTATATCTATATTGGAGAACCAAGATGCAACGTGCAACTGATCAAAGAGGTCATCAATCCAAGCAAGGGGATAACGGTTCTTCAATGTTAACATGTTCAACTCCCGATAATCTTTTCACATTCGGTGCGAGCCATACTTCTTTTTGACGAATGGTATCGGTGCTCCCCACGGAGAACTGCATGGTCTAATGAACTGCTTGCCTAGCAGCTCTTGAGGCTGAGATGGCAACTCTGCATCTTATGTGGTGCCAAGCGGTATGGCGCCTTGGAAATCGGGGTCGCACCTAGCCCAAGGTCAATCCTGAACTCAACCTGCCTCTCGGGAGGCACTCCTGGTAACTCTTCTTGGAAAACATCAACAAATTCCCTGACAACTGGTACCTCTGAAACTGAAGTATGCTCCTCAACTCAGGTATCAACCACATAAGCCAAATAACTGGCACACCCATGCTAAATGTGCTTTCGAGACCTGGCTGCATAACAAAACCCTAAACCAACCCTAGTGCCCTCACCCATAGATAACCAGTTCTCGCCCACTTGGGGTCCGAATTACCACTCGCTGGCCCTCGCAATCAATCATGGCACCAAACCTGCTCAACCAGTCCATACCCACAATCACGCATATTTCCCACATGGGGATATGGATCAGATCAATCAGATAAGACACCCCGAATTTGTCCAATACACAACCCTGATATACCGTGAATGCAGAAACCTCGTGCTCATATGTGATAGAAACCCGCAATGGACACTCAAACTCCTTAATAGGCATATCAAACTCCCTACTGAAAGATCGGGATACAAAGGATCGACTCGCGCCCGAGGCGAATAACACAAGAGCAGGCAAAGAGTTAACTAAGAACGTACCTATTAGGAGCATATAAATGAGCATAACATAAACATAATCACCAGAACAATAAATAGAAACATACCAGTGATGACATTTGGAGCTGCTATGGCCTCCATGGTAGTGAGCTGAAAAGGACGACCCCGAGCCCTCGGGGGTTCCGCCCTCCCATGGCTTCCGTCGGTTATCCTCAAAGTAGTTGGCTTGAGGGCCTGTTATAAAATAAATGGGCCCAAATCAGATTTTAAAATTTACAATGATTTGTAAATAAATGTAAAAGTACAATAGATAGATAAATATCTTTAAAAACCACAATCCTCTTATTCAAAACTCTAAAAACTTTCAACACATGATTAAAATATAGCAATTTTTTTAATTTCTAAATCAAACTGGAATTACACAAGTGGTTAGCAATATAAAAAGTGATACACAAATAATTACTTGTTTCTATCAAAAATAACTAATTATCTTTTGTTGGACAGAAATGTGTCAAATTTATTACAATATAATATTTGTTAAAAAAACAAATATAGTTTACGATAGCTTATTTAAGCTAATTTAAAATAGATCATTGTTAAATTCATAAACTAAAAACTAAGAGGGTGATTAGGAAAGTTTATTTGAAAATACTTATGATTTTTTTACTTATAATTTATTTGGTGAAATAAGAAGTTTTTAATAAGTAAGGGTATGTTATTTATCACTTTTTGATTTATTAGAGGTTACCAACAACTATAATTTGGTTTTTACCCAAACATTTTTTTTGATTTATACCGGTAATAAGTCAAAAATACCTCTTCTTTAAGTTTTGCCAAACACCCCCTAAGCTTCAGCTAAAAGTTTAAATATGACCTTAAATATACATAAAAGTTGATTAATTTATGATTACATATATCCTATTCGAATAACTTAACAATTATCTAATTCAGAAAGGGCAAAGGAGAGGCCCACTTGGGCCCGATTTGGGAATTAAATGGAGAACGACTCATCGCCTCCCGACTCATGCCTCTCGTATCACTTCCAGTTGTTCTGCGCCACCGACCACTGTCGCTGCTGCTACCTTCGGGGGTCTGGGTGACTTGGTGTCACTTTCTTAATCGAGTCTCCCATATCGATCTTTGTTTAGGTATAAAGTTATTCATAATCAATGTTATTTTAGTTCATAATTATTGTTCATTACTAGTTAATTGTTTATTAGGATTTGTAATTGTTAATTATTAATTTGTTTAGGCTTTATTAACTATTTATTCTTAGTGGTAAAGTTTTTATTAGTTCATAGTAATTAAAATCTCACTTTGTTAATTGTTGTGTAACAAAGATTTTTGTTAGGGTTACGGTCGTATTTTTGTTGGTATTAATATGATGGTTTCTTTTTTATTTTTTTATTTTTTATTTAGTGTCTTTGTTATAGGTTATATTTTATTAGGGTTTGTTAATTGTAATTAATAATTATTAACTATTAACATTTGTATAAATTACTAATTGTTTTGGATCTGTCATGCATGCACCATTAAAATCTAGAAAATTTGTTTGTGTCTAATTTCCACAGTCCATGTTGAACGTATAAGCAAGACTAAGGGTGGTTTCATCAACGATCTTTAAAGAGAGTTATTTATGACAGTTTTTGATGGTTCATCGTCAACCATCATTGTGTTGGTTCAAAAGTTGTCATCTAATATATATATATATATATATATATATATATATATATATATATATATATATATATATATATATATATATAGGTGTGTATATATGTAATCTACTGTAGCTGTTGAATCATAATAAAACGCCATTATTTTCTTGCACATAGAATTCCTCCTCTATTAATCTTCTTTTCTTCAAGAGTCCATCCATGGAAGACTTATATGGAGATGTCATGGTCGATATTCTCTCAAGATTTCTTGTCAAGACAATCATCCATTGCAAATGTGTATGCAAGAAGTGGCTGGATCTCGTTTCTGACTCTTACTTTGCCAATTTTCACCTCTCAAGATCACGAGCAAGCATCATGATTCATCATAATTGTGTTGAAAAGAAAAGGAGTTATCATCATTAACCTGGCATTTTGAAGATTCTACTTCAACTCGGCTAAGTCCATTAGAAACCAAGGTTTACACCCTTGGCATGGGTCAATAGAGAAGTCTTTGTCTTCTCCCTTTTTATCCTAAGGAATCCGTTGGGCTATCTCTAAACGGCCATGCTCATTGTATTGCTCATGACTAAAACATTTATGCTTTTGATTTTGAAAAGGAGACATTTAAATTGTTCCCATCACCTCTTGTTGAGACTATACAAAAAAGTCCAGTCCATTTTCAGAATTTAGCAGTCATTAATGGTTGTTTATGTCAATTCGAGACCTTTTATTATCAATGCACAATGTTGGTGATGAAAGAATATGACATCAAGAAATCTTGGCATAAAGAGTTGATTATCAAGAAAAGTATAGATTGGTAGACATGTCAACCCATCTATCCAATTGATCGTCTAAATGATGAAACAGTTTTGATGGTCTATCATCAAGAAAAGTTGTTGATATATTCTCCACATAGGAAAACAATTGAAGACAACGGAATATTTTACAGATACGTATCTGAAATGGCTTATCGTCCTACCTTTCTTAAACTCCAGAACTTTGAATCAGAGAGAGTTTATGTGTTCTAAAGGTCAATATTCAAGACAAGTTGTTGAGTACCTTATTAACCTGCTTCACGTGTTTCAAGCAAATCAGTGATCGTCTGACATACTCTTTTAGGTCCAAGTTTAAATCTAGCATGGGGGCACTCCTTGTTTATCGGTTTTATTGTTCCATAAAAGTTTTGCACATATGCGTCCAGCCTCATACCATACATTTCAATAAGAAATAAAGAAAACTTTTATGAACCTACATCAGCACATCAAGTTCTTGGTCACCATGTTAATAGGAAAACAAGTAACTTTTAAATAATAATAATAAAAAGTTGTAAAATAGCCATTTTTAACGGTCAGCACAACCAATCAGATATGTAATCAAACAATATGGTTTTGGTTAGAGTCAAATGAGCTTTAGACCCAACCAGTTTTTGACCTAGCCATATCTTATTTAGAGGCAGATGGCTCGACGTTAGAGCCATGAACCTTACGTGTATGAATTGTATGTTTGGTGGATTATGTGTTATATTGAGGAACTCATTAAACTTTATGTTTACAATTGTATATGAAATGTTTTGCAGGATTGTTTGTGTGAAGAACTCAGTAGAACTGTACACTTGCATCGAATATATTGTTTCGTATTTTTTGACTTGACTATGATTATATATAAAATGTTTTAATTGGTGAATCTATTTTCTTAAATGGAAATTCTCTTTGTAATTTTGGAACGTTAGCAATACTATTGTTTTAAGTTCTTTTTATTGGTTGCATGAACGAGCTTACAACTCCGATATAGTTTGGAATGCTTGGCTCATAAATCCGTTGTAATTTTGTAATTGGATTTTTGTTTTTATCTCTTTTAGCTCTTTGCTAGAACATACACACACACACACACACACACACACATATATATATATATATATATATATATATATATATATATATATATATATATATATATATATATATATATATATATATATATATATATATATATATATATATATATATATATATATATATATATATATATATATGAGGTACTGAGAGTCTACTTAGGAGAACCCATTTACGCTTAATTATTTTCTTCTATATTTGGTATAAAATAGATGGGCCCAAATCAGATTTTAAAATTTACAATGATTTGTAAATGAATTTAAAAGTACAATAGATAGCTAAATACTTTTAAAAACCACAATCCTCTTATTCAAAACTCTAAAAACTTTCAACACACGATTAAAGTATAGCAATTTTTTTTTATTTCTAAATCAAACTGCATATTAATACGTGAAATAGCTCGACATTTCATACAAATTGGAATTACGCAAATGATTAGCTAAACCTAATATTAAGGTTTGATGACTTGTTTGAAAGGATATAATTAAGTTCGTCTTCTCATTCGTTACATGATGATAATTAAATTTTATTAATCAATAATATAAGTTTAATAAAAATAAATTAGTTAATTATCAATATAAAAAGTGATACAAATAATTATTTGTTTTGTCAAAAATAACTAAATATTTTTTGTTGGATAGAAATAAGGTCAACTTTATTACAATATAATATTTGTTAAAACTACAAATATAGTTTATGATAGCTTATTTAAGCTAATTTAAAATAAGATATCATCGATAAATTTATAAACTAAAAACTAAGCTTCAGCTAAAAGGTTAAATATGACATTAAATATACATAAAATTTGATTAATTTATGATTTACACATATCCTATTCCAATAATTTTATAAATATTTAATTCAAAAAGGGTAGGGGAGAAGCCCATTGGGGACCGACCTGGTAATTAAATGGAGAACGACTCCTCCACTCCTTACTCCCGCCTCTCGTATCTCTTCCAGTCATTCTGCACCACTGTCGCCGCTGCTACCTTCGGGGTCTCGGTGACTTGGTGTCTCTTTCTGAGTTGAGCCTCGCCTATCAATCTCTGTTTTGGTATAAAGTTATTTATAATTAATGTTCACTTTAGTTCATAATTATTGTTTATTACTAGTTAAATATTATTTATTAGGATTTGTCAATTGTTAATTTGTTTAGACTTTATTAACTATTTATTCTTGTTGGTAAAGTTTTTGTTATTTAGTGTCTTTGTTATAGGTTATATTTTGTTAGGGTTTGTTAATTGTAATTAATAATTATTAACTATTAACTTTTGTATAAATTACTAATTGTTTTGGATCCGTCATGCATGGCACCATTAAAATCTTGAAAATTTGTTTGTTTCTAATTTCCTCAGTCCATGTTCAATGTATAAGCAAGACTAAGGGTAGTTTCGTCAATGATCTTTAAAGGTAGTTGTTTATGACAATTTTTTGGTGGTGAATCATCACCCACCATTGTGTTGGTTCAAAAGTTGTCACCTACTATATGTATAGGTGTGTATATATGTAATCTACTGTGGCTGTTGAATTCATAATAAAAAGCCATTATTTTCTTGCATATAGAATTCCTCCTCTTGTAATCTTCTTTAATTTCTCCAACAATCCATCCATGGAAGACTTATCTGGAGATGTCATGGTCGATATTCTCTCAAGACTTCCTGTCAAGACAATCCATTGCAAATGTGTATGCAAGAAGTGGTTGGATCTTGTTTCTGACTCTTACTTTGCCAATTTTTACCTCTCGAGATCACGAGCAAGCGTCATGATTCATCATAATTGTGTTGAAGAGAAAAGGAGTTACCATCATCAACCAGGCATTTTGAAGATTCTACTTCAACTCGAATAAGTCCATTAGAAACCAAGGTTTACACCCTTGGAACGGTTCAATGGAGAAGTCTTTGTCTTCTCCCTTTTTATCCTAAGGAATTCGTTGGGCTATCTCTAAACGGCCATGCTCATTGGATTGCTCGTGACCAAAAGATTTATGCTTTTGATTTTAAAAAGGAGACATTTAAATTTTTCCCATCACCTCCTGTTGAGACTATACAAGAAAGTCGAGTCCATTTTCAGAATTTAGCAATCATTAATGGTTGTTTATGTCAGTTCGAGACCTTTGATTATCAATGCACAATTTGGGTGATGAAAGAATATGGCATCAAGAAATCTTCGCATAAAGAGGTGATTGCCAAGAAAAGTATAGATTGGTTGATATGTCAACCCATCTATCCAATTGATCGTCTAAATGATGGAACGGTTTTGATGGTCTATCATCAAGACAAGTTGTTGATATATTATCCATAGAGGAAAACAATTAAAGACACGAAATATTTTACAGATGCGTATCTGGAATGGCTTATCGTCCTACATTTGTTAAACTCCAGAACTTTGAAAGCAAGTAACTTTTAAATAATAATAATAATAAAAGGTTGTAAAATATCCATTTTAACAGTCAGAACAGCCAATCAAATATGTAAGCAAACAATATGGTTTCGGTCAAAAGCAGATGAGCTTCAAACCCTGCCAGTTTTTAACCCAATCAGATCTTATCCCATCGACAACTATCAAAAAACACCTAACACAATTGCAAACCGGTTCTTCTATATATAAATAAAGATGTTTACAATTCTCTAAATAAATATTCCTCCTTATGCGCTACTGAAAATCAAAGGATGAGATGAGGAAAGAGAAGTGATGGATTACAAATGCCAATCATTAAATACATGGGATAATGAAGTAGGAGAAGATTTTACTTTCTATTTAAATAAGGTTTTGGTATAATAGAACGATTTTGGTAAGAATATATTGTGTATTGGTAGTGATGTTAAAGCCTCAAATTATACAAAAAGAATACCTAAATAGGAAACTAGATAAAAGGATACATGTAACACTATATTACTAGACATTATCTAGCATATAGAAAACAAAAGAGATAATGACAAATCTAGTCAATTTTTCTAATTATATTTCGTTTACTAACCATATTTTTCAATTAGGAAAAAATAATCAAGAAAATCAAAGAAGAACAAAAACACCTACTATTTTGTGGATGGGCTACGATTTTGTCCTCCGGTGTACCTTTTTTTTCTTTTCATTTTTGTATACGAAACCTTAGTATTAAACTCACCTATAGTATGCTTTCTAATACTACAGTTTCCCTAACCGTAGACGAGGCTTAAAACTGTAGGTCACACCTCAATTACGGTTTACCCTAACCCTATGGTATTGTTCGCGAGTCATCGAGCCATTGATATGATGACAACAAGATCGATATAGTATCGTGAGCTTATCATTTAGTGGTTAGTAGGTGTCACAATGTATTGCGAACTAGTGGTTGTATGATTTTTATAGGTAAGAACTGATAGTCATTTGATTAAGACTCTTAGGTCTCGGATCATTAGCTTTCTTGCCATATTTGGGAGTTAGTGCATCATGGGAGTCCGGAGGCTCAATGACCAACGGGTTTAGATCATGTGGGTAGTTAAATATTGTTGGGAATAATAGTTGTGCATTAGTAGTCGATTGCAGAGTGTTTGCATTATGAACCCTCTTTGCTTACAGACTGTCTATCAAGAGTCTAGTTACCAATGTAGCTATCAGTTATGGAATCTCGAGTCATGAAGTTCATTGTGAATGTCTCAAGTGATTTTTCACGTGGGGGTACACATGAGCTAATATGGGATTTCGATGCAATGTGAGAGTTCTTGGATTGACCATCCTCATGCTTGTGGGATTAGCAAATTGGTGATGACTTGTCTGGAAGTCAAGTGAGTATTTAAGGTTGTTAGGCACAACCTCTGGATTGGGTGAAATTCATTATCAGTATATTTTGATTATTCCTTCTGTATAGTAGTGTGGTGTTCCCAGTCAGAGAATAAGGGAGGGTATTATGAATAAATGATCAACAATCCTAAGGAATACTTTATGTGGTTTAAATTAATGGGTTCATGTTTTCGAGAAGTTTCCTACTTTGTATGGTTATCGCTGTGATTCGAGGTCTTCCATTTGGCAAGAGTAAGGTAGTTGTTTTAGTTCTCAGGCAAAGTAGTTGGGTTTCCTTCTTTGGCTGAGGGAAGAGTGTTAAGGTTCATTATTTTGGGCCTTGGTATTAATCTTTTGGCATTTTGGTACTCTTTGAAGAAGGAAGATCTTGGTGGTGAAACTTTGGTTGGATTAGAGCTTAAGGAACTAGAGTCTTCATTAGCTTTGCTAGAATTTGAACATATAAAGATCTTGATGACTCTAAGTGTTAGATCTAGTATAAGGCTTGTTTTGAGTTTAATATGGTCCCTTGATCCATCCTTGTGAGTATGAGATACTCTTGGAAGCTTAAAATGTTAGATCTTAGCATTTATGATGTTGTTAGGGTAAAACAATGTCATCTTGATGGGTTTTGAAAGACCCTAACTTTCGTATTTATGAAAGACCCAAATTTCATACTATTCTAACATTATTCTTAAGTTACTTCCTGAAAACATGCTACATGCATATTTATAAAACAATATTTTATATTGATAAAGTGATTACAAAGGATTGGATACAAACCGACTAAGTTTTATTACATTTCATGTCTACCCAGGAATCTACTATTCATATACATACATGAACATTAAAATACAGAGAAATAGTATTAACTATTTTAAATCTTTCAGCAGTATAAAACTATATTGGATACTCATCACCTGCAATTGTTAAACATTGAGAGGAATAAGCGATAACGCTTAGTGAATTCAATAAATAGATACAATATAATCTTATGCCTTATATATACCAATATGACAGAAGAAAAAGGGAACAAGAAAAACAATAGCATATGTGTATCATATGTCAGGCTTTCAATATCAACTCAAGATTTGTTTCAAAGATTTACGATCAATGAGACATAATGATTTCAATACTTGATATGAATCAATAAAGTTTTGGCCAAAATGGCACAGAAGACATATAATTTCTGATTATCAATATGATATATTTCAGGTTTTCATGCCCTATTTAGCATTCGGTAGATTTCAAGTTTTCACGCCCTGTTTAACATTTCAGTAGATTTCAGGTTTTCACGCCCTGTTTAGCATTTCTGTAGATTTCAGGTTTTCACGTCCAGTTTAATCTTCTGCCAATGCCATTGAAATATAAGTCATTCACTTACGGGGAATATTCTCTACATGGCCAGAGTTTTCGTACCATTACCAATGTGAATCTAAGTCTTTTCACTGATCACATGGTCAAATGTATTACTTTTGCTATCAAAATAGCAGAATAAAAATAACATGGAAAAATAACTCGGAATAATAACACTGAGAAGCACATGCACATATAACACATAACATACAATTGTTCCTATATATTGAACTCACCTTAAATTAACCGGGGGTTAAAATAGTAATTTGGACAGCACTTCGGCTTTAAATATGACTTTCTATGTTGAAAACCGGGAGCTTAATTGAAAACCGGGCTCTGCGAAGATAGGGCTTCAAAACCGAAAAGATAAAAAATTTCGGGCTTCTCGGGAGCTTCGGGACGTGTTTCGGGTGCTAAAATTGATACCGAGGCTTCGGGAAAAGTCAAAATGAAGAAAATATGAAAAAAAGGGGTGAAAAGTGTCAAAAATTCAAAGTTAGTTGGCAAGTCTCGCAGGTCTCCCTATTATAGGGTGCGAGACTGAGGATTGCTTGGATGAGGAAGCTCCACGTCGTAGCTACGAAGCTCGGATCCGGAGGGGAGACGTGGCTCATGCGAGCTTCGGACACGCGACCGGAAGTGCGAGGGCCCCGAGGCTGCTGCGAGGCTCGGACGTGGCTTAAGGAGGAACGAGGCACGTGGCTCGCATGCGATAGGGGGAGGCGGTGGTGAAGCGAGGCTCGGACACGCGTGCGACACACGTCGCTCTTCAGACGTGCCACGACTCCGGTGACGCACCTGCTTCGTGCAAGGTGACGTGGCCGGTACTGTTCATGCGAGATTTCTCGGAAATTGAGCCCCGAACTTCTAAAATCCATAACTTTATCATACAAGCTCCATTTTTTACATTGTTTATATGAACCCGTAGCTAAAATTACGATCTACAACTTTCGTTTAGACTTCTTCGGCTAATTTTGAATTTATTTTTAATATTATTATTTTTAACAGACCGGGACAAGAAAATCCGTTAAAAATTCATAACTTCTTCATCCGACATCCGTTTTCGTCAAACTTTTTACCGTTGTACTAAAAATGACGAGACCTTCAATTCTCGTTTAGGATGTATCGGTCAAATATCACTTGATCTAAAATTCGAGTTTTTAGCTGTCTACTGCTAAGTTGAAACTTCGAAAAATCATAACTTCCTCATACGAAGTTAGATTTTGGCGTTCTTTTTATCGAACTTCTAGGTTTAACGAATACTATGACTTTCATTTAGATTACTAAGATTAAAAAGTATTTTATCAAAAACTCACTTTTTACGTCATTCGGCGCCGTGTCGGTTTTATCGTGGATCTTCGATTGGTCATAACTTATTCGTTATAACTCGGATTTCGACGAGGTTTTCGCCTAAATGTTTCTAACAAAATTCTCTACAACATAAAATAATAAAATTGTACTTATTTCAAATTTTATATTTTCGCTAAATTTTCATTATTTGGCTATTAATTGGAATCTCATAAGACTTCCAATATTTTATGAGTGATTCTAAAGATACTTTTACTTCATTTCTAGTAAAAATTAGCTGTTAGAACTCAACACTCAATTTTATTCACTTTTAATAATAACAATACACAATTTCAGAACGTGTATGTTACAAATATCTCCTCCTTTTATGGATTTCGTCCCCGAAATCATAACGATTAAAATAATTAGGGATACTTCACTCTTATTTCATTCTTATTTTTTTTTCAAGTATAATTTGAGCCTCAATGGTGTTTCCACTTGAGAAGCACCAACTTCAGTTCTTTATTACATAGATTAGTCGTTCTTTCATTTACGATCTCTTCTACTTAACTTATTATCCAGTTTCACCTTGGATAATAGAACCATTTCATCATATATATGCTTAACCCTTACATAGATAGCTCACATGAAACACTTCATGAATATCTGTCAAATCTTCAGGCAATTCCAAGTAGTAAGATTGCTTACTAACTGTTCTTTCTTACAAAGTAGAATAACGTCTTTTCATGAAATACCTTTAGTATTACTAAATCATCCACCGGGAATTCTATGGGTTATCTCCTCTTTTCTGCATAGGACATTTTTCGATCCTGGGCCGCTTTCATTCTTTCTCGAAAAATTTCTATCTTGTCAGTGATGTGTTGAATCATTTCAGATCCTCCAAAGATCTTCTATCCTACGTCACGCCAACATATTTGAGTATGACATTTATGCTCATATAGTACTTTATATACCTTCAATATATTTTCTACTATTTGGATTTCTCTCTTCTTCTGATCATTTGTCTGAGGATGATAAGTTGTGTTGGGAGTAATTCGAGATCCAATTCATTCTTCATACTCGCCCAAAAGTGAGAAGTGAAGCGAGTATCACGATCGGGAAAAAAATCTTTAGTGGCACACTATGTCTCACGATGATTTCGTCTAAGTAACTTACGTGTATTTCTCTAATGGAGTCGTTTCACGTGTGGCGAGAATATATGCACTCTTCATCAGCCAATCGATAATTATCCAAAGGTTATCATTCACAGTTTTCTTCTCCTATTTCAAGGTATTAACTGTATAAGCTGGATAAGTAGAATATCCCTTCGACAAAGTTTATGAGTTTTTAAGAAAGAAATTTATTATTTTCACCGTAGACATAAATAGAATCCTCCCTTTCGATAGGGATGCATATCATATCTTTGTAGCACAAGAGCTTTGCATGGTTATTTAACAACCAATCCATGTCGAGAATAATATCAAAGATAGGAATTAGGTTAGCAGGAAGATTATAACTTTCAATTCCTATAACATTAACTCTATATGCTTTATCAGCAAGTAATGATATATTTCCTATGTTATCTATATGAAATTATTGGACAATTGCGTAACAAACAATTTTGAAAAGAATGTGTGAATTTATAAGGCACGGAAGAATCTGAGGCATTGAAATCAAATAAGATGTGAGTAGATCTAGAGTTTGCGAGAAAATTACTAGTCGCAACATTCGAGTTTTAACTTACTTCCTTTGTGGTAATCTAAAATGTACGATATTTAACTTTTAGTTTGCCAAACGATTGTCAAATTCTTCAAACTTCCTAGTTACTGGCGGTGTTCAAATTTGCACCCGCTCTTCATTCTCTATTGAACATTCGATCCTAATCTTTGAGTTAAAACTCAATTCTCATTGCAGACTCCTGCTCCTTCTTGGTTTATAGACTAAACCCAAGATAAGGTCTTTATTTTTGCTATAACAACAACTCGAATGGTCATATTCTAATGACCTTTGATTTTATCTCGCACAAGACACATAACGATCCAAACTCTTGTATTAGAATCAGATCGAATAAATCGAGCTGATAGAATAGTGGAAACAAAAATAGTTTGATCAACACGTGGATGCTTAAGAATATAAAGAATAGCATCATGTATCTCTAATTCATGCTTTCGGATATACACATCTTTTAACTTTTTACACCTCCTCCTTTTTAGTTGGAGTACTCTTTGATTGTTGAACGGAAACTTGACTCCCCGCCATTTGACTAGTAAGAGTAGGGTGGATACATTACATGTGGCCAGTAACACCACATAGCAAGTCACATCTCTGGCTAATGATTGCTCAATTCTTTAATGAAGATTGTTATATTTCTATCGACTATCTCGACCATTTACTTCTTCAATATTCCTACTGAAGTTTTGTCACTATATAAGACATGGTTCTCTGAAACAATTAACTCCTTTCACGGATTTGTAGTAATCGGACTCGATTATTTAAGAGTTGAACAATACTTTTCTTCTTAGTCATTACCGAATCGAAGGTAACAACATATATGAATACAACGGAATCATTTACTAGCTTCTTGGTAACCTTGTGACTTTTCCTGATCCAAGTGTGAGTCATGTGCTTCCAGTAGTATAGGCCTCTACTACTATTCACACCTACTCATACTCATCCCAAGTATTGTCTCACAGTTGCCGAGTCACCATTCAAGAGTTTTCACAAAGCAACTTATTACACATGAATGTGTTCAAACAAATACATACAACAATTTCTCCTATACTCAATGAGGGTTTTCACGATTCTATCAAACATATATTGGATTACCTATACTCGCTTTTTAGGATTCTTCTCATGCATATGCTCGATTTAATATATCCTAATACTTTTCCATAGGTCGATAGAAATTTTACTTCCATTTCTTCATATAAATTCTTTCTTGAGTAGTGTCTACTCTACAAGACACACTATTCCAAAATTTACTCTAGCAACATGGAGACAAACGGTCTTCTACTACATGCATCATCTTCTAACTCATGCAATCCATCATGCATATTTGTTCATTTCATTATTCTTCCTTGACATCGTTATTCTTGTATTTGAGTAAGTCTAAGTCTACTTCATAGGAGTTTATCCTAAGAAGTCTGCATCTTAGCTGCATCTCAGCAAGCTCTACTAGCTTCAACTTGGTTCTCTGTCATTCCTGACTACAATATCTCTTCTCATACGATACTATGGGTGTATTTCTTCTCCAATTAATCATTCTACCTTACTTAAACAAGTAAGTTACTTAACCATTTACTACTAAATGACTCAATTCACCATCCCAATCTTGTATGTTAAAGTCGGCTTAACACACAATGGAACTTCTGTAAGGATGGGATAGAAGTCAATCATCACTTAGTATTATTAAATACTAAGTTTGAACATCTTTTATAGGGTTACTACTCGAACTACATACTACATCACAAAGTCTTGGCCTATTGAGTCTGAAAACTTCATTAGCCTTTCTTTTGATCTTCATTTAATTCTTCTAAATCTTGCACAACATTCATTGTGATACTGTCGAAGTACTGATCACCATCTTCGGTTCTTTTGACTATATTAAACAATCACTTCTTCAATCTGAACAGTGGTAGAACAACTTCGTGGATTTGTACCAACACATTTATCTTGTCGAAACATGTTTCAAACGCACATCTTTCTTCCAAAGATGTTATTATATATCAAACATACTTTAAATGTATATTACCACTCTATTGGTATTTATACACTTATTACGATAACAATTCATATTTATTATTTTACGATATCTCGCGATCGTTTATTTATAAACTTATCGATGTCAACTATCATAAGTCTCTTTATCACTTCGAAAAATTCTATTATGAAAATTCTTAAAATTTTCTAAACCATGGTCGGCAACAGACCTTAAGCTTTCTCACATAATAGAATATAAGGCATATCTCTTCTCTATATTCATTTATCATTTAGCACATAATAGAATATAAGGCATATTTCCTCTTAATATTCTAGTGCTTGCCTCCATTAGGTATTCAACCTAAAATATATCGTATCATCTTTACTTAATAATTCTTGTTTAATTTTAGAAATTCTTAAAATTTCTAGTTCACTTAAACTAATTTTCTTAAAATTCTGAACTAACTTAATATCTTAGAATACTAGGGTTTATCACTACCCAATCCCCCACTTAAATATTTCCTATGGTTTGTATCCATGTACTTATTATGAATCAGCTCATATATTGAGCTTCCAATAGTATAAGTCTAAATACCAATCCGTGATATTTAGTTCACTTAAGCCATTGCTCTGATACCACGATTAAAAGACCCCAACTTTCGTATTTATGAAAGGCCCAAACTTTCATACTATTCTAACATTATTCTTAAGTTACTTCCTCAATTCATGCTACATGCATATTTATAAAATAATATTTTATATTGATAAAGTGATTACAAAAGATTGGATACAAACCAAATAAGTTTTATTACATTTCATGTCTACCCAGGAATTTACTATTCATATACATACATGAACATTAAAATATAGAGAAATAGTATTAACTATTTTAAATCTTTCAGCAGTATAAAACTATATTGGATACTCATCACCTGCAATTGTTAAACATTGAGAGGAATAAGCGATAACGCTTAGTGAATTCAATAAATAGATACAATATAATCTTATGTCTTATATATACCAATATGATAGAAGAAAAAGGGAAAAAGAACAACAATAGCATATGCGTATCATATGCCAGGCTTTCAATATCAACTCAAGATTTTATTCAAAGATTTACGATCAATGAGGCATAATGATTTCAATAATTGATATGCATCAATAAAGTTTTGGCCCATATGGCACATAAGATATATAATTTCTGATTATCAATATGATATATTTCAGGTTTTCACACCCTGTTTAGCATTTGGTAGATTTCAGGTTTTCACGCCCTGTTTAACATTTCATTAGAGTTCAGGTTTTCACGCTCTATTTAGCATTTCGGTAGATTTCAGGTTTTCACGCCCTGTTTAATCTTCTGCTAATGCCATTTAAATATAAGTCATTAACTTACGGGGCGCTCTACATGGCCAGAGGCTTCGTACCATAACCAATGTGAATCTAAGTCTTTTCACTGATCACATGGTCAAAGGTATTACTTTTGCTATCAAAATAGCAGAATAAAAATAACAAGGAAAAATAACTCGGAATAATAACACTGAGAAGTACATAGCACATATAACATATAACATACAATTGTTCCTATATATTGAACTCACCTTAAATTAACCGGGGGTTAAAATAGTAATTTGGACAACACTTCGGCTTTAAATATGACTTTCTATGTTGAAAATCGGGAGCTTAATCGAAAACCGAGCTCTGCGAAGGTAGGGCTTCAAAACCAAAAAGATAAAATTTCCAGGCTTCTCGGGAGCTTCAGGACGTGTTTCGGGTGCTAAAATTGATACCGGGGCTTCGGGGAAAGTCAAAATGAAGAAAATATGGAAAAAGGGGTGAAAAGTGTCAAAAATTCAAAGTTAGTTGGCAAGTCTCGCAGGTCTCCCTTTTATAGGGTGCGAGACCGAGAATTGCTTGGCTGAGGAAGCTCCACGTCGTAGCTACGAAGCTCGGATCCGGAGGGGAGACGTGGCTCATGCAAGCTTCGGACACCCGGCAGGAAGTGTGAGGGCCACGAGGGTGCTGCGAGGCTCGGACGTGGCTTCAGGAGGAACGAAGCACGTGGCTCGGATAAGAGAGGGGGAGGCAATGGTGAAGCGAGGCTCAGACACGTGTGTGACACGCGTCGCTCTTCGGACGTGCCACGACTCCGGTGACGCACCTGCTTCGTGCGAGGTGACGTGGTCGGTACTGTTCATGCGTGATTTCTCGGAAATTGAGCCCTGAACTTCTAAAATCCATAACTTTCGAATACGATCTCCGTTTTTGACGTTCTTTATATGAATGCGTAGCTAAAATTACTCTCTACAACTTTTGTTTAGACTTCATCGACTAATTTTGACTTTATTTTTAATATTATTATTTTTAACAGACCGGGACAAGAAAATCCGTTAAAAATTCATAACTTCTTCATCCGACATCAATTTTTGTCAAACTTTTTACCGTTGTACTACAAATGACGAGAACTTCAATTCTCGTTTACGATGTATCGTTCAAATATCACTTGATCTAACATTCGAGTTTTTAGCTGTCTACTGCTAAGTTGAAACTTCGAAAAATCATAACTTCCTCATACGAAGTCAGCTTTTGGCGTTCTTTTTATCGAACTTCTCGGTTTAACGAATACTACGACTTTCATTTAGATTAATAAGGCTAAAAATTAGTTTATCAAAAACTCACTTTTTACGTCATTCAGCGCCATGTCGGTTTTATCGCGGATCTTCAATTGGTCATAACTTCTTCGTTATAACTCAGATTTAGACGAGGTTTTCACCTAAATGTTTCTAACAAGATTCTCTACAACTTCAAATAATAAAACTTTACTTATTTCAAATTTTATATTTTTGCTAAATTTTCATTATTTCGTTATTAATTGGAATCTCATAAGACTTCCAATATTTTATGAGTGATTCTAAACATAGTTTTTACTTCATTTCTAGTAAAAACTAGCTGTTAGAACTCAACACTCAATTTTATTCACTTTTAATAATAACAATACACAATTTCAGAACGTGTATATTACAGGTTTTGATGAACCATGATGGAGTTGGTATCCATATTATGGACTTAGATGGATAAAAACGGGTATTGGGTCCCATTAAGACATGCAAAAGAGTAAAGTTACATACTTTATGTATTAAGACTTCATTTAGCAGTAGATATGCGGTATGGACGTAGTGGGGTTAATGGATTAAGTCATTTGGATTGAGAAGTGGGGACTGACCAGTACGCTGGGCGTACTGGGATAATAATAAGTAGGACGGGTATAGTTTTGAGTATGTTGGGCATACTCAGCATATGTTGACTTACGTTGGCTTTTGTGGTTTAGGCCATATTTGGACTATTAGGGTTTTGGGCTTTGTTAGGCCACTAGCCTTTCAGACTTTGGGCCACTGTGAGGTTTTGGGCCTTCTTGGATTTTGGGCCCATATTGGACTTTAGGTGTCCTTTAGGAATAGGGCTACTATTGTGGTTTTAGTGCCATTAAAGTTTGAGCCTTGATTATTGGGCCAAGTGATAGAGGGGTAAAATGGTCTTTTACCCTAGGAGTTGGACAAATGAACTAGATTCTAAATTATGGTTTATGGACTAATTATTAAATAAGGTTTTATTTGATTGGTTAGCACGGGGATTCTCCGGTTCAGCAACCTGAGCTTCTGTTTGACTGATAGGAGATTGAGGTGAGTTTGCTCACTATATATAGAACACTAGGATATGTTACGTGCCTGTAGTCTTTGTGACTCCTGTTGTATGTGTTGTATGTTTGTGTATCTGTTTTCTATATATATATATATATATATATATATATATATATATATATATATATATATATATATATATATATATATATGTGGAGTGAAATAGACATGGTATAGTCATGTGCTGACATATGAGCTGTAATAGACTTGGGGGTGAAATAGACATAGGGGTGAAATAGACGCGACATAGCCTTAAGTTGGCATATGAGATTAAATAAAGTCGGGGGGAAATAGACCCGACACAACCTTGAGCATGTGCGGTATTTTGGGGAACTCCCTAAGCTTTGTGCTTACGGTTTATGTTTAAAATGTTTTTTAGGTACTCTTGGTTCGAGTGGGAAGGGTTCAGCTTGATCGCAATGCATCCACCCATGTTTCCACACTACATGATTTTAGGAAATTATACCCTGAGAACTATTTTTACTCTATTATACTTTTGGATGAATGAAACGATTAAATGGTATTTATGGTGGAACTAAAAATGAAATTTTTATGTTTTAATTTTTGGGATGTTACCAATAAACTAAATGTCTTGCTACATGATGATGTTAATCTTGTGTTTTAACCTTAAAAGAAATTCCCCAATTTCTTTTATGGGGTAGATATCCGGGAATAATCAAGTTGAAAGTGACAATATATTTCAGAATCAGCAAGATTTTGAAAGATTAAGTTGAAACAAAACCGCATGCTTTACATATTCTTGTTATGGTATGCTTGGGCTTATAGGCCTAAGAAATACGTTTACTCAAGAAATGAGATTTTGGTTTGACACCTCACCTAAAGTGAATAAAAAGGGATATGGATAAGGTCGGGAAGCAGACATGAACCTGGATGGCATGGTACTTATTGTTACAAAAGTATAAGATTTAGAGCAATATACAGGGTTGAGTTATCTTATGAGAAAATATAGAAGAAGGATATCATTAGTATGAATGAACTGTCTAGATATCTCCAAGTTAAAGTGCCAGTATTATAACTTGGAGATTAAGTCCAATAGAAAAGAAAGTATAAAATGAGGGGTTATGAAGAGTGATTAGACTGTAAGTACAAAATCTAACAATGGGTTGTCTATGATTATAGAAATAGGAATGAAATGGTATGTGTACTATAATGTGTTTTCGCATGTATTCCATATATGATGATAGTATGTAGACCATGCAAATCTTGTTTTGGCAGGCATTTGGGCCAAGTTGGAAGTACTATATTAAGTTTCGAACTTTGATATTATAGGAAGTAAAAAATGCAAGGTGAAAAGATATATCTGAAGCTAATTTCATGATAATGACTTACTAATGGAATTAGTAACAAATGGAATGTTGGTGATGTGCGTGGACACGAAAGGGTACACGTTAGCAATATATAATGTCTAAGCAAGGAAATGGTCAAATGGTGACTTATGGGTTGGGGGTACATGATAAGGCTTCTTACATGCCTTAAAACTTGTTAGAACATGATGCGAATGTATGTATTAAAACGTTTGATATCATTGATAAAGTATTTTATTAAAAATATTAAAAGGGGACAAAAGGGTAAAAGTGTCCAGGAGGGTTAATATCACCTAATGATGTATTATGAATTATTAGGACCGATTTAAATTGTGACAAAATAACCAATATGATATAGATACCAAGGAAATTGAAAAGTGATGGGATGAAATCCTAATGAGATGACTCATGAAGTAATTCCGAAGATGAAATCCTTTTAAGGGGTAGATAATTGTAGGATCCTAAACATTGAAGAATGGTTCTTAAATAAATAAAGTAAATAAGTTTAAAAAATGATTTATATCGTTAAATTATCAAAGTATAGTTATATCATTAGTTGATATGAAGTTTAGAAAGTTAGAAGTAAAAATAGTAACATTTTAATGTTAAAGGGGCAAAAGTGTCAAATTGGCAAAGTAAGTTGACTCAAGGGTTCAATCAATTAGTATAAGGGACCACAAAAGTTATATAATGGATGGAGAATGACTTATTATGTCACAAATTAAGTTGAAGTCAGAAAATATGAGTTTATGGTGGAAATTAGCTAATTGAGCAAAGTTGAAGGACTAAATGGTAAAATTTTTGAAAATAAGATGTATTCTCCTTCCACTGGTTCATTAGAATGTATTTTGCAAGAAAGGGAGGATCTTACATGGTGATTTCATCTTCTTCATCCGTTACGGTTTAATTCAATAGGTGATTTGTGCATCCAAGAGAAAGCAGGAAAAATCAATGACTAATGAGGTATAACCTCTTCTTCCCTACTCCTAAATTCCGAGTTGAATGCTTGGAGAAAACCCCAATATTGAATTTAGCTTCTTATAAGGGTTAGGCTTTTGGTCTCTAACCTCCCTTGGGTGATTTCAATGGTTCCAATCTAAAACCAATCATTTCATTAATGGTTTTGGTGAATTGGATAAAAAGTCAACGATGAATCTAGAATCCCCATTTTGGGGATGTTGTACTTATATGTTAATTTGTTATGATTTTAATGACCTAGAAGAATTTTGACAACAAGAAACCCAGTGGGAAGGATCAAACTCATCCATGATGGTGGAATCATGTACAAGCTTAAATGGAAATGGATTTGGGGACACTATGACAAAAACAAATCTAATCCTTTATAGTTATTCAATTAATGAGTAAAGGAAGTTCATAATCATGAATGGATACTCTTAGAATAGATTGAGCTCAAAACATGAGTTGTTTCTTGATTCTTAAATTGATTTATAAAACGAGTGGACATAAGGGAAATTTGGGAATATGGAATGGAATTGAGGGCTCCATAGTTAGATTAGGTGTTTACAATGAGATTAGTTATGGTTTCTTTCACTTGAAAACATCCTCTTGAGTGTTCAACATGTTGGGAACAAGTTTTGTGAACATTAGAATCTTCAAGTGCAAAATGTACTAGTTAACCTTTCTTTTACAACTTGTAGATCATAATGTTCTTAATGTGTTCGATGAGCACTTGATGAATTAAGTGGGGTGTTTTGGATAATCAAACACTTTCTAATCATGTCTGAGAACCTATACAAATGGTACAAAGTGATTTAGAAAAGGCTGTTCAAGAACCATGAAAAGTAGAGTGTTATTTTGAGAAAAAACAAGTTAAGAAATGATGCAATCCCGTAAACACGGCCCGTGTTCCCCAAGGCATAACGAACACAACCCGTTTTCCACCCTGTTAAGGGTCAACTCATTCTTCTCATAAATTTTGCATACGGACTCAGATTTACGCATGATTTTCGCCTACATTCATATTTTTTACATGTGGAATGAGTTAAAGCAATAAAAAATAGTAAAAGATACTACGAGGGGTATTTTGGTCATTTTGATTGACCTTTATTTGCATTTTATATGAAGTACGTAAGGGGAGTGTCACTTGTGGAAAGGAGCTTAAAAAATGGTAGTAACCTACATCGGTGAACTAAGTGAGTACGTGTGGACTTTTTCCATTTTGGGGTACATAGCAAAATGATTTTATGATAAAGAAATACAATACTTTAATATATGAAATGTTTTAAAATGAAAGTCTTAAATTTTTTGAAAAGAATGTTTCGAAAGAATGCCTTGAAAGTAAGAATGTTTTTAAAGAAAAATATATTTTGGAAGAACGAATGTTTGATATGTGAAATGTATGTTTTTAAAGTATATTACCCTAATAACATATGCTGTTGTCAATGATGATATGAGTATTGATAATGTGGAAAGTGAAAGATAAAAAGAAACTAAATTGGTCATGATGCCTCATACGATGTCAAGATGAATCTACTTGGGCAGTACCTCCATGTAGCGAAGTATATGTCCTTTGAATGATGCTTTGGTGGATTGGTTTGTTCTTCGTACCTTGGTCTTGGAAATGATGTCTTGGTGGATTGATTATGTTCTTTCCACCTTGGTCTTAGAATGCCTTGGTGGATTGATTTTGTTCTTTCCACCTTGGTCTTAGAAATGATGCCTTGGTGGGTTGATTTGTTCTTCCCACCTTGACACTAATGATATGATATGTTATGGTATATATAAAATTGCTTTATGGTATGAATGAAATGAATTTTTCTTGAAAATGATTAAAATGTTTTATGGTCTAAAACCCACGTAGCTTACGATACATTTTTGTCTTATGCATCGCATTTTAATTTCATATATCTCAAGTTATATATAAAGATAGAGAATGATTGATGGAAGTTAGAAGTCATGTGATAGATAATGGAGTGGAACTTGTTAAGTTCCTTGTTAATGTATTGATGTAATTCGTATTTGTTTGCAATGGTTGTATGTTGTTTAATGGTAATACCCAAGGTTTTAATTGTATATGTTTTTGGAGGACCAGCTTTTGTTAAAAGTGGGTTAATACCTAAAGTGATTTTTATAACCGTAACAATTTAAAAAGTTTGAAAATTTTAGGATGTTACGGAGAGAGGGGGAGGGAGAGATGGAGGGATGGTGGGGGGGGGGAGAGAGAGAGAGAGAGAGAGAGAGAGAGAGAGAGAGCATTTTTGGAAAGAATAAGTTAAAGATGAATAGATTAATATTTTGATTTCTTTGTAAGGCATTGGATTGTTGAATTCTGAATTGGTATGGACCATCAAGAATGGTGATATTTGTCTCCCATATTGATTTATTTGTATTAGACTCAGGGGAGTAGCCGCAATCTTGGCCATACCTTTTGCCACATTGGTAGGGGAACAAACCCCCCCCCCCCTCCCCCCTATGTGGTCTTGGGTTCGGTTTCGCCGTAACTCTCCCCATTTCTATTGCATTTTTTGATTGGTTGGCCATAAAGTGACCATTTGAACGGTGAAAAAAATTAGAAATTATTTTTTTTACTTAGCCTATATATTACCTATATATAACCCATCATTTTTTTTAACAAACCTCACTCTACTTTTTTCATCTTTTATCATTTTTTTCTTATAAAATTTTGAAGATGTCTTCTTCTAACTACCCAAACAACTAAAAAACACCCATTAGAAAAACCACAACCCCCAAGTCCTTCTTATGATCAAACGAATTATTCGCCCCCCGTTTTATCACTACGGTGCTATGCTATCTTATTATCCACAACGATTTTCACAAGCAATACGACCAACACAACACAAAGATCACTACAATCTGATCCATAATTTAATTTTGTCTCAACCCGAGTTTGTTTAACAAACATAATCACAACCATAAACACCAATTTCTGATTCCAAAATGGAATTCGTTCAAGAAACTCAACCCACTCGATCACCAATTAAAACAAAAGAAAAGGCGGTGGCTAAAGGATGGGAAGTTGAAGAAGTGTTAGTATTAGCACAATCATGGATCAACGTTTCAGAAGATGCGACGACATGAAGAGACCAAAAACATGACTGTTTTTTGGATGTTGGTTAGACATAGATTCCAAAAAGGAATGAAGCTTCTAGAGTATCGTTCAAAACACCAAGTGTACTCAAAATGGGGGAAGATGAACAAGGATGTCATGTTGTTTAATGATTTATATAACAACATGAAACGCTAACGGAGAAGCGGAGAAACTGATGATGTGATTTTTGCAGAAAGTTCTAAAAGTGTACCAAAAAGAAAACAAGAAGGCTTTCAAGTTTTTTTAAGTTTTGAATCTTGTGAAAGAAAAAAAAATGACAAGCGAGCAAAATATACGACAAGCATATCGATAGCTATTAAAATTTATAGATTTTAATGAATTGTAGGAAAACTTAAGCTTTTAGAGTTTTAATAAATATTTTGTATATTTCTTGGTATGTTATGCAAGGTCTCCTCCCATACAGTCACATACAAACCATGTGAGGCATGTAATCAAACAACCATCCATAATATAGTTTTTGAATTTCAACACTTAAAAGGTAAAGGATTACGATAAACATTGAAAGTTAAACTCCAATACTCTCTAACCAAAATTAATGGTTAAAGCTCCATGAGATCGCTTTGTCAATAAAATAGGATTCTTTATACTTCAAAAAGATCATAGTAGGAGATGTTGCATGAACCGATTGAACGTCTTATATATGGCCAGCCACGTTGTGGAGCACTTGGTCAGCTAGTCTTCGAACATATGGATCTTCCTATAAATAATATAGCATAAATTAGTTTCAACTCATATATGTCAAATAAGTAATCGTAACTCCTAATTTATATTTTAGTGTTACAATATCTAATCAAAAAATGACAAGTTAAACTCATAGTATTAACTTATTAAATAATTATATCATTTTACACTACATCTGTATGTTTGTTAGTGTGTTAGACATGTTGCATGCATGCATATGACGTCTTACACAAGCGAAGTTGAGATATCCAGGATCTCTCAGTTTGGCAGGGTAACATTTGCTCAAAGCATCACAAGCCCTATGAATTTGACACCATGAGTTAGAGCATGAACATGATATTAATGATTTCAAAAAAAAAAAAACACACTACTAAAGTACTAATATACAAACAATACAAGTTTCCAGATATCAAAATTTACCCAACTAACCTAGAGACTTCAGATAGTCGCAAGAAACAGTTTAACACATGTTTCAACAACTGCAATGGTGGTTTTATGATAAACTGGTCAACAACATTGATCAAGACTTGTGCAACCGCATAAAACCTTTCTGGGAATGTGCCACAATATCGTTGCCCCTCTTCGTACATTAGAATCTTACTAACCACAAAAGCTGCAACCTGCATATTGAAAGCAATAGATATGGATTGTCAACAACTTGTAAAGGAAATCTATGGAGTCAAGATTATGATTAACATACCGTTTTTGCCAGTTCACCACCCACTTCTATGCAACGAAGGCACAATGGAATCACTTCTGTTTCAAGAAGAAAGTGAATGATTTCTGGGCTGTTGGTATCCTCCACCTGCGTAAAAGTAAAATAAAATATTTGAATGTGGTATTATGAAAGGTACAAGATTGATGTTTTGTGTTTGTACCTTCACAAGGGCACCGATGACACCTAAACTGGTGAGACGTAAGTAGTCGAAATGTTTGAGTCGTTGTTCAGTAGTGTTCATAAAAGGGTAGATGAAAACAGGCATTTTAGCTGCCAAAATGTAAGAATCAAATGAATCCATTGTATTGATCATAACAAATTCAACAATGGTGGCTAGCAGAAGCTATGGTTCTTTAGTACGTACCTCTCACAATACCCATCTTTGTGTCTGGATGAGATGCCATCGACTGAAGTAAGGCCACTGCATTGCAAACTGTCGTTGCTTCTTTCATACCAAGTGCAGGAGGGGACAACAACTTGTATGCCTTGCAAAATTCCTGCAACACATGAGTATTTTAGTTTTCTTTATCATTCACCAGCTTTTATATGTAAACAATAAACAATAAAAAAAGTAGTTTATTATAAAAAGGCATTGAAAAAAACCCCGACTTCGTACCTAAAGTGAGAATTTGAACTGAAAGTAACTTCCATAAACAAAGAAAATGCACACAAGTTCAATAACATTTAAAGATGTTTTTGTTGGTTCGTTCCCTATAAGCATATACGAGACTCATCCAATAACGTCACATGCCTTAAAGCGCTCCCTAGCTAGTTGGGGAGGTTCGTAACATGTATAAACTACAAAATATCCACAAAGGTTTACAAGCTGAAGGGCTTGAGAAAATTCACATTCGTTGCATAGGTGGGTTGAAGATCATGCTCAACTTCAAGTGCTTGATGAATGTGTTGGATATATAATTCAAAGTCTGGGATGAATTTTGTACCAAATGCAATTTGGGAAACTTTCCTTATATTAAGCATTTTTGTTAGAATAGGAGTTTGATTTGGTTTAGTATAAATAAGAGGTTATTTAGAAGTAATTTATGTTAAGTTTTGATTCTCTCTTCTAAATAAAAGCTTGGAGACCAAACAACTTTCCAAAATATTATTTTGTCCCCTGTTTGTTCCTTCTTCCTTCTCAGTACTTGAATTGTTATTATGATCATAACAAGTTTCATATCCAATTGAATGCAAGAAAATTCCTGGAAGAATGTGAGAAAACTTGGAAGATTTGGTTAAGTGAATTAGAGGTTTGGGATGGATTGTCACACAGTTTTCGATGGATAACATGTATGAAGATATTTGGTATTCCTCTACATCTCAGCGAGGGAGGATTCGTAGACCATATCAATAGTGCTATACATCTTAATCAGTCTTATATATTGTGTTCCTAGTTTTGACCTTAAAATAACAAGATATTATTGACACCATTTGAGTAGGGTAAACCTTAGGCATCAAGATTGGGAATTTTGAAGATCATGTTGCCAACGTAGTACTTTTCGATTATAGAGAAGTCGATCTTATCCAATTAATTTGTTAACTGTCAGTATCAGGGGAGTGATTGGCTCCTACAAATCAGAATGGCTCATAAGATTGAAGTGGGAACCTAAATTCGACTTCTTTTCTATATAGGAAGCTCAATTTAGATGCTCTTCAAGAATTTAGGTCATTGTAGAATTTTCTTGTGTTGATGCTAGTGGTCGATTGGGATGGCTTTTTTGCGTTTGGGGTGATGATCTCTTCAAAGCTAAGCAAGTAGTTAAATCACATAACTTTTTGGAAATCTTTAGTACAACTTTGTACACTTTAATCCGATCATCCTACACCTTTAGATTATTTTTGAAGTCGTTATTACCATATCATTAACATATAATTATTATTTTGATTATTTTTTTTATCATTATTTTCTTATATTATAATCAATAAAACTTTTATTATATAATAATTACATTTTTATTAGTAACCTTTTTAATATTAGTAACTTTAAAATTGTTTTTTATAAAAATAAAAAAAACAACAATAATATTGTTTTTATAATAATTAAATAATATTATAAAAATATAAAATTCCAAATAAATCCATTGAAAAAATAGTTGTGATTTTTTAAAAGAAAAAAACAAACCTTACGAAAAAGTGGCATAATTTTTTTAAAAACCATTCCTAATCCTTACTTTTTCGGATAACATTTTGGTTGATAAAATTTATATTTTTCATTTGTGTCTTTAATTTTGATAGACACAAATCGTCAATTGCATACAAACGTTTTATACCTTTTTAATAAACATAAATAGTTCTATTGAGTTTATATTAAAAAAATAATATAATTTTTAATTATTAGAAAATGTTAACAATAAACAAAAACAATAAATAAATATATAAATGAATTGATTATCCGGAAGTTTGGAGGAAAGTGAGATTAAAAACAAGTCAATTTTATATTAACATAAAAAAAATTATTAATATAATAAAATAATATAATAAACTATTTAAAAGAATAAAATTCCAGATAAATCCTCATCAAAGTAAACCCACAAACTTAATATATATTTTTTTTCTATTTCCGTAAACCCATTTTATTTATAGCATAATTTTTTTTGTTAGACGTAAGCCACACTCGTCTTTTTTACACTTTATATTTCCATTCTGTAAACCAAATATCATTAATTATATAAAAAAATATGTTACTTTCTACAAAAAGAAGTATAAAGGCACACTTTTTTCTATGTCGGTTGATAAAAATTATTACGTCAAAAAAGTAGGTATATGTATAAATTCAAAAAAGTATGTATATGTATAATTACAATATATTATAAAGTATATTATAATATATTAAGTTGAATATTTTTAAAAGATAACGTAGATATCTAAACTATCTTTTATAATATATTATATTTTAAACATTTTAATAAATATATTATAATAAACATGGTTTATATATATATATATATATATATATATATATATATATATATATATATATATATATATATATATATATATGAAAAAAAAAAACACAGGACATATCTATCTTAAGAAATCAAACAAATCATAAAAAAAAGAAAAAAATAAAATAGGAGGCGTGATTTACAAAAATACAAAAAAAAAAAAAAAAGGTACCTGGAATTTTACAAACAGTAATAAAAAAAGAGATAGGTGGAGGTTTTTTTTACTTTCTCAAGGGGTAAAGTAGAGCTGAAAAAACAGAACCCAATGTACATAATGTTCGATTTAATTATTTTAAAAACTAGATTTGTATGTGTTAGGGGTGTCTTAAACTGTTGTGTAAAAAGAAATACCCTTCTAGTAAATGTGTACGCTCCCCAAGGCATTCAAAACAGACAATCCCTTTGGTTGGAGTGTCTCAACCTTAAAATCCCTTTCAATTTCTGAATGCTAGGATCTGAGTGATAGACTAAATTCTAATTTCTGAAATCCTAGTATCAATGGCTTTAACTCCTTCATCAATGTTGAAACTCTTAAAGAATACCTTATGGGTGGTAAAAGATACACCAAGATGAACAAGGATAGGATTAAACTAAGCAAGACAAATTGAAGCAATTGATAAACCTTTTTCCTAATGTTTCTCTATGTGCTCTACCCCATGAATATTCTGATCATTTCCATCTACTCCTATCTAGCGTTGTAGAACTAGCTATTCGATACTCATTTGGTCGACTGGAGAGTAGCAAGTACTCAGCCTAAATGGAGAGTACTCGAATATGGTATTTTATAAATAAATTAATTTTAGGGAAATTAAATATATAAAAAATCATAAGGTTATTAGAATTCATTACAAAGTATGTGAAATATCAATAAGGGAGTAATAAGATGGTTTTTTAAGGGTGGCACAGATGTGTCTATTTCCATCCCAGCGGATAAGGTATGTGAAATATCAATAAGGGAGTAATAAGATGGTTTTTTTAGTCATGTGTGTCTAACATTTCTTAAAATTTACGGTTCTAGATTCCCATGTATTTATTGTTAACATTGTGATGTGAATTTGATTTCATGTTTATTATCTAGTAATATTTGATTTGGTCTTCATTATGTACTTGATTTGTATTCTTTTCACTCGATCAATGAAACTAGGGTTCATCTCATGGTTCTTAGTCAAATTATGAAATTTGTATATATTTTATGATTTGTAATTGGTAACAAACACTTAATTGGATTCACTGTAATCAAAATTAGTGTAATCAAAGATTAGTGATCTAATGTAAGAGTTTGTATGGATTTTATCAACTAAATGAAATTTTACTTAAAGATCATGTTTTGAGTAAAATACTTTTATTAATTTCAAGATATTAGAGTTTATTAATATCATAATTACCAAATTAGATTGAACATAAATTAAATTCACATTACATCTTACAATAAATTAAATTCACATTACATCTTACAACCTAGTACTTGAATAGGATTAGGAATCACAAATGTATTTTAAATTTTTTTAATTTTAATCTATAATTTGCTTATTTATGAAGTTTAATTTGATGTCAATAAAATCCCCCTACTTTACCAATTGGTTCTATATCAATTGGTTCTATATTGTGTAAATCAAACATTAAGTTTCATATCTTTGTGGACCAACTATGTTTGCTCTATATTATCTCATAGTATACAATCACTACTAGAAACGGGGCAATTTTCGACAGCCATATCCGTCGGAAATATGTCGCTAAACACGATTTCCGATAGAATTCTGACGTAATTCGGTCTGTCGTAAAAAGCCATGTGGGTAATTATTTGTGATGGAATATTGAGGGATTTCTGACGGATTGCGACGTACATTTGTTGGACCTCTTGACCAAATTAACGACGCAATACCGACGGACCCCATAGGTAATTACTAGTAATAGTGATTCGTATTTAATTGTTATTATTATATTTCTTTATTTGATGGTTTGACACCCAAACAGTTGTCTCGTGTTTGGATTAAACATATGGCATGAAAAGACTTCATTAATTAGAATCTTTGGTGTATTTTTCCTTTTCATGCACATACAAGTAATTTAATTTTGTGCATCTTGCTAGCATTTTTATAATTTAACCTACTCCGATGGAATAAAAAAATAAGTTAGCAATATTTTTAATATTTATGTGATTTCAGTGACTTCTCATAACCAGTTTTACCAAAACATTTGGTTTGACTCATGTATCCTGATCTCATGAAATTCTCAAGCATTTTATCTTATTAGCTATTTCTGATGTTATATTAGAATTTTACATATGTATTCGTTTTGAAATATCGTGATTTTTGATAGTATTAATCGAAATATTCATAATGGTGTGCTCATTGAGAGATTTGAATGAGTTAATAATCATAGTTGTCATTCAAATAATGAAACTTTATCATTCGAGATGTAATCTTTTTATTCATTGGATATGAAGTTCAATATCATTGAATTTACCAACGAGAAAAAAGAGAGTTTTCTAATTTTTTAATAAATATTAATAACCAGTTTTTCTAATATTTCATTAATTTTTATAGAATTCAATGAATTATTAACAAAAAATTGATAGAGTTTTATTGAACTAAAAAATGGTGTTGTGTATGAAGACAAAAATAAATAAGTAAAAGTTGATAAAGAATATATGGATGCTATTTATAGTAGTAAGTTGAATCACTTACAAAGAAAATTATTCATATGGATGTCTATTAGTTTAACTTGCAAATCTCTATCATCCGATTCAAAACATATCTTAAATAGCCATGAAAAAAATGTGTACCTGTAGTAGGAAGAAGGATACATTCTTAGAATTCCATATTAGCACCGCCATCTCTTTACTTCTTCGTTCCTAAATCGACAGAAAGATTAATTCAAGAACAAAGAATAGCAACAAGAATTAATTATAATTCCACTTCAATTTATTTCTATAAAATACTTGCAACAGAAATTAATGTGAATCTTGATGTTGAACGCTACAAAAATTTCCACAATTTCATTAATGGAATTTCTGATCTATTGCTCCAAATATTTTACACACAACTAAACCCTAAGGAAGATCTCAAACAATGGTTCATAATTCTGTTTTGATCACAACTCGTTTATGTTATAAAAAAAATGAATTGGAATTATGAACAAAACTAATTAGAACTCAATCTATCTATCTAACCAGATAGACAAAATTTTTGAACATATTAAGTATATTCTAATTTTTATAGGTCTAAAAACTTAAAGACATGACCATCACGATCGCACAAACATACATAAACAATAATTATATATGCAGATCGAATGGCGTAAGTACATGTATATGCATACGTACCTTGCTTAGAAGAGCAAGGGCTTCTTCTCTCCTCGAAGGCTGGTGAAGCAAGTCTATGCACTGCTCTATCCTGGTATGCTCGACGGCTGCAGATTCTACTCCGGTAGAGGAAGAAGATCCAATAGTGGTTGGATCGACATATAGCGTTTCTGGTAAGTTCTCCATTTTCCTTATGTGTTTTGGCTCACACAAATACTCTCTCTCTCTCTCTCTCTCTAGAATATGTGTTTTTGGCATGAGGAGAAAAAGATGTTGAGTGAGGATGTGGGCGACTACTTATAGACTGGTGGGTGAGAATAAAGCTGCTAAAGTGACAAATTATAATATTAAAATATTTGTCCATACATGCCACGTGTTAGTCATGCAGGTATAGTTATGTAGTGAATGTTATTCACTAAATCTATATTAGTTCTTGGAAGTAGTATATTACAGAGGTTAAATAAAATAATGAAAAGTTATACTTGTAATGACTAGATATTAACCATTTTTATAATAAAATTTTAAAATAAATAAAATAGAAATAAATAACAAGCAGTTAATTAAGTAAACATGGCTTACTTGTATAATTCAATAGTATATACTCGTAATTTGTGTTTAAAAAAATATGTTTACGACTTAGTATTACAACTTGTGTTATTTAGAAATTGCTTATCAATTTATTTATTTTTAGAAAAAAAATTCGATCAAACATTGCTTGTACTTTTTTCTAGTAATTAATTAAAAACGTTTTTATTAGAAAAAAAATAAATTATAATAAAAATCGTTTTTTGATAATTTCTATTTAAATTGATTTGTTGTTCTATATTTACAACATTTAAACATTTTTAACTATTTTGAAAAGTAGTATTTGAATATATTTTTTTATATAATAATATAATTTATGTTTTGGATTCAAAATAATATTTAAAATAACATATAAATATATTTTTATAATCATGTCATACTTTTTATCATCACATTCAATGTACAATCTATATATAATTTTATTAATTAATGTTTTCAATATAATTAATTTTGTAATCTTTATTTTTTCAAGTTAAAAGATTACTTTTTACATCCTACTTTGTTCCACATTCAATGTATGATTATCATAAAACCATATATATATATATATATATATATATATATATATATATATATATATATATATATATATATATATATATAGTTATAATTTTATTAATTAATATTTTTAATATAGTTAATTTTGTAATCTTTATTTTGTCTAGTTAAAAGACTATCTTTTATATCTACTTTGATCCACATTCAATGCATGATTATCATAACACCATACACACACACACACACACACATATATATATATATATATATATATATATATATATATATATATATATATAATGCTAGGTTATTTTGTTTCTTACATTTATTATGTGCTAGAATGCACCAATAAGATTTTAGTAAATTAAATAATTATTTAATTAAATAAATATGGATATTAAATGATTTCCATAATTATATGTATATTAAATGATATCCATAATTATAATTCTCTTTTTATGGAAACAAATTAAATCTGTCATTAATGTAAGCAATAACATTCTTTCAGAATGAATTCGCATCTAGGTTTTTATATATGATTTCGTATTATGTTTCAGGACCCACTCACTTAAAATACAATAAAATTGCGTGGAATATTAAGAACGAGAGTGTATTCTACTAGATTAATATACATTCTACTAGATTAAGAATGAATTCATTCTTCTAGATATTAATTCATTCTGAAACAATATTATTGTCAACATTAATTAAGAATTTAATTGGTTTCCATAAAAATAAGTTGTAAGTATGGATAACATTTAATATACATATAATTAATACTAAAATGCTATTGGTGCATTCAAGTACACAATAAATGTCAGAAACATTTGAACATATATATATATATATATATATATATATATATATATATATATATATATATATATATATAGTTAACAATTTATTAGTTAATGTTTTCAATATAATTACTTTTGTAATCATTGTTTTTTCAAGTTCAAAGATTACCTTTTACATCCTACTTTGTTCATAGGTCAAAATATTATTATCAAAAGTTCAAAACACTATTTATGACTTTTTATAGATAAGCCAACTTAATTTATTTTACCACCAATTTAGAATACAAATATCATGGCGCGTTTTGATTTGCGACTAAAGTAATTACTAAAACATAAAATCGAGGCATCAAATTATTTAGAGCTTTTTGATAATAAATAAATTCTTTCAACTTATGAACCAAATAGCAAAAGTATATATTATGAGTTAAATAAATATCTCTATTTTCTTTTACTTTAATTTATTATATAATTAAAACCAACAATGCTTATCTACAGTCCTTGTTTGGAGCTGTCGGCTTAGATGGTTTGGCTCGGTTTGAATACCATCTAATTTTGAGCGAGTATCTAACGCCTCAAAACTTACTCGTATAATTCGATAGCATATACTCGTAATTTGTGTTTAAAGAAATATGTTTATGATTTAATATTAAAATTCAATCGTTGTAATTGTTTATTTAGAAATTGCTTATCAATTTATTTATTTTTTTAAAAAAATTTTGATCAAACATTGTTTGTAATTTTTTATATTAATTAATTAAAAACGTCTATATTAGAAAAAAAATAAATTATAACAAAAAATAGTTTGTTTTTAATAACTTCTTGTAGTTCTATATTTATAATATTTAAACATTTTTAACTATTTTGAAAATTATTATTTGAATATATTTTTTATATAATAATATAATTTATATTTTGGATTCAAAATCCTATTTAAAATAACAAATAAATTTATTTTTATAATCATGTCATACTTTTTATCACATATATATATATATATATATATATATATATATATATATATATATATATATATATATATATATATATATATATATATATATATATATATTGTAGAAATCGGACTTGGCGGCCGATTAATCGGCGATTAATCGATTTGCGGCCTCGAACCGATTATAATTAGGGTGCTTAGCGGAAATCGGTCAAAATCGGTCAAACTTGGGCTTGATGATCCTTGGCGGCCTTAGAGGTCCTCAACGGTCAAACCTGGGAAATATTTAAAAAATTCAAAAAAAAATATTCAAATATTACATCAAAATTTAAAAATTTTAAATTTTAAGCTTTCAAACTCTAAATTATTATACTAAAATTTTAAAATTTAAAATTTCCAAAATACTTATTTTTTAAGGATATATTAATTTTTTTAATAATTTTAATAATAATTTACGTTCCCTGATTAATCACCGATTAATCCCCGCCGAGTCTGATTAATCGGTTATCGTTAGTCGACCGTCAAGCTATCGTCGAACGATTTTTACAACCTCGATATATATATATATATATATATATATATATATATATATATATATATATATATATATATATATATATATATATATATATATATATATATATAAATTTTGTTAATTAATGTTTTTAATATAGTTAATTTTGTAATCTTTATTTTTTCAAGTTAAAAGATTACCTTTTACATCCTACTTTGTTCCACATTTAATGTATGATTATCATAACACCATATATATATATATATATATATATATATATATATATATATATATATATATATATATATATATATATATATATATATATATATATATATATATATATATAGGGGAAGGCTCATGCGAAAATGCAAAGAATATATGAAAATGCGAGAACCAATAAGAACATGCCACATCAATAATCATTATTTATTCATTTTGATTTATTTAATTTATTAATGAAGGGTAATTAAATAAATTACAAAAAAATGAATTATAACCTGTTGTTTAAATTAATAACCGTAAACATTAACTGCAATTTTAAATTAACATTAACTTCTTTCAACTAATGAAGGATTGAATCATCTTCCTGCGTTTAACTGCTTCATTCAATTACAATTTTGATTGAAGAGATGTCTACAAACAGGATATTAAAAGAATTGTTCTTCATATTTAGATCATGAAGAAAACGAATCTTTCAAAAATTTAGCCATTGCAACTATACAATCAACATTAAACGATGGAGATAAAGGCAAGTTTTCAATGATTATAATTAATATATTTCTGATGTTAAAATTAAATTTTTACATTTTAAATAGATTATTTCGTAATATTTTAAAATACTAATTCCTTCTGAAAACGAAGCAACTGAAACTTTGAATCATTCTTCAAATGGATCTTCACCGTCAACAACAAAGGAGAATGATAAAGGCAAATTTCATACTTAATATTAAACTAGTGAAGAGACCCATCCTTTGCATGGGCCGGAATGTATTTTCTACATTTGGTGTTATTTTTATTGTTTACTCTAATGAAATAGAACATTTAAAAAAAATTCAGCTTAATTTACTATGATAGTTGATGGCGTTCATGACAAGGTTTCTCTTTAGCTAAACATTTTTGGAAAGCATCATCAATGAGAGGTGCAACTTCTTCCCTTTTTTCCCTTTCAAAGTGATCCATCGTGTTAGTTAGTTTTTGCATCGTCTTTTCCATTTCTTGCATCTCTCTAACTTGCTCCTGCATTTCTAGCTCCATCAAGGACTGCTTTCTCACCTTCTCCTGTCAACAGAAAAGGCAATGGTCCATATGAAAAAAAAATAGGAATGGAGGATAAAGATTTTCAAACTTACCCTTTCAATGATAGGCTTCTTTTCTTTCTTTTTGATACATTTTCCAACATTATCTAGTAAAGTTTGTGCTACTTCATGCTCATGTTCCTCAATCTCCCTAAGGGGCTGATAACAGACAAATGAATGCCAAATTTCTCTAGCAGTCTTGATATATGATGCCAAACCTCCAAGGTAGCTTGAGATTGATTATAATTCATCATGCATTAAAAAGAACTCTAATTAATAAAACAAAATGGTACTTCTTTCCATCCACTTATGATAGATATAAGTGAAAGCAAAACACTATAATACAAAATAATAATAATAATAATAATAATAATAATAATAATAATAACAATAATAAATAAATAAATAAAATCAAGGTGTTAATTCTGCCAATTTTCCTTGAAATCAACATAGAAAGTGCGCCTATAATAAGAAGAAACAAAAGTATGTTGGTAAAATAGAAAATTGACTAAAAGATTGTTGTTATTAATTGCATTTGTTATTTTTTCATGAAAAGGGAAAATGCAAAAACAACCTGCTTTTTATATTATAGCATCCAAATCAAGGGTAATACATTTGTATTTCTTGCCTCAAATACAAAAATAGAGTAGCCAAAATTGTAACTTTTACAATATTGAAATTACATGTACAAAGAAGAGGATCCAACTTTAACTTCAGGTAATTTTTATTAAATTGAGGACAAAAGAAAAAAACAAAAAGTGGTACCTTTATCATTTTAATAGAAAATGATTTAGCATAAATTTTCCTCGATAGTCATCCTTGCCCAAAAAATTGAAATAGAAACTAATAGGTTAGTAATTGTTTTTTTTTTTTAAAGTGAAGTTTCTTTAATTGGAAAATACACTCAATCAGAATATTCAAATTTTTACCTGTTTGTTTGAAGGGACCCATCTCTGATTGAGAGTTACAAAAACCTCTTAAAGAGGCTAACCTGATAAAGAACAACAATGGTAAGGTTTGCACAATCATAGAGAAATTTGATATCCAAAACTTGAAGTTCTTTAAACCTGATGTTGAAAAGCTTCTTTGAGCTGGCCTTTGTTGTCGAATGGAATGACCTGAAGAAATGAATAGTAGTGGTATTGTAAGTGAACTTGAAAAAAACATGATGCTATCAATTATTCCCAACGCAATCTTTTATATCTTCATACCACTTACATAAAGAATAAACAGGTTAAGAAGTTGTAACATTTCTACTGGTCCAGACATTCGAATAGCGATCGAAAGACTAGGAGATTGGATCTAGAAAGCAATTCCAGCAAGGTTGACGGCTGTGTGGTAACATCCATTTGGTTTGGAATCAAATAGAAGCTGATGCAATCAAGACTCATTTAATAATACCTCCAGAATAAATTACCTAAATTGTGATCTGTCCCACAAAATTCATGAGAAACATCCAAAAAATTGAGACAAATACATGTGTAGTTTACCTCAAAAAGATTAAGCACATCAATATAACCAAATTGTTTGATGGAACTGTGGACTTGTGAATTCAGAGAAGCTTAATTAAATGACCTTAAAATCAGATGTTCTTATGTGTGTCTTAATGAGGCATTCCATCAAATAAATAGTTGGCGTGCAACTGAGAAGTGGAAAACAAATTCAAAGGAATCAAAATTAGAAATAAATAGAAAGGAATATATACAAACGTTAGGGATTATGTGACCTTCTTTGGTATGAGTAAAAGGGTAAAGGGAGAATTATGAATGAATCGAAGACCTTTAAGAGCTTTATAGTGCGAGTTCCATCAAGCATAACCAGAGGAAAAGAAGAAGTCGATGAGAGATATCAAACTAAAAGCAATTCAATATAACAAAACCTAATTTGTGAATTCAAAAAACAACAATAGGAAATCGAGAAGAGAAAATACCTTTGTTCTTAAAGGATGTTGTTGTAGCTGAACTGTTGAAACCCTTTCTTTGCGATCGACATTTATGAGGATTTTTCATTATGATTATGCTCAGTCGCTGTGTTCTTTGAGTTTAAAAGATGGGATTAAGGGAAAATTAGACTATGTGATACCATGTCGCTTCTTCTTGCCTTCCTCTTTATGCCTTCCGATCTCTATATGTTTGTTTATTCCCAGTCAATCAAAACATACACAATCGGTTGGTGGTTGAAACGGTGGGAGAACTGCATAACCAGAGGAAAAGAAGAAGTCGATAAAACACAGGCGGTGATATACACGTGTATATGGAGGAAACATCGAGGAGGAGGCGGTGGATATATGAGATCAAACAAAGTCGCGTCAACTAACTCCCCAACATACACCGTCGGTTGTGAAAATATTAGATAACCTCCATCGAACAATTACAATTTTAACCTTTAAACTAAAATAATATATAAAAAATAATAACTAAAGAGTTTCCTCACCGGGAAAAAACTACTACGTGCTTTATTACTATAGGTTCTTTTCTTTTTCACATCTACTTCTCATTTTCACTAGAACCGACTTCTATATATATATATATATATATATATATATATATATATATATATATATATATATAGTTATAATTTTATTAATTAATGTTTTCAAAATAGTTAATTTTGTAATCATTATTTTTTCATGTAAAAAGATTACCTTTTATATTATTGTGTCCTAAAATGCACCAATAGGATTTTAGTAAATTAAATAATTATTTAATTAAATAAATATAGATATTAAATGATTTCCATAATTATATGTATATTAAATGATATCCATAATTATAATTCTCTTTTTATGGAAACTAATTAAATCCGTCATTAATGTTAGCGATAACATTTTTTCAGAATAAATTTGTATCTAGGTTTTTATATATGAGTTCGTATTTTGTTTCAGAACTCAGTCACTTAAAATACAATAAAGTTGCATGGAATATGAAGAACGAGAGTGTATTCTAGTAGAATACACTCTCATTCTGGTGGAATACACTCTCGTTCTTCTAGATATGAATTCATTCTTAAAAAATATTATTGTTGACATTAATGATGAATTTAATTGGTTTCCATAAAAATAAGTTGTAAGTATGAATAACATTTAATATACATATAATTAATACTAAATTTCTATTGGTGCGTACTAGCACACGCAATAGATGTGAGAAATATTTGAACCTACCTATATATATATATATATATATATATATATATATATATATATATATATATATATATATATATATATATATATATATATATATAACCTTATTAGTTAATGTTTTCATTATAATTAATTTTGTAATCTTTGTTTTTTCAAGTTAAAAGATTACCTTTTAAATCCTACTTTGCTCATGGGTCAAAATAACATTATCAAAAGTACAAAACACTATTTATTACTTTTTATAGATAAGTCAACTTAATTTATTTTACCACCAATTTAGAATACAAATATCATGCCGAGTTTTGATTTGTAACAAAAGTTATTATTGAAACTTAAAATCGAGGCATCAAATTATTTAGAGTTTTTGATAATAAATAAATTCTTTCACGTATGAACCAAATAGCAAACGTATATATTTAGAGTTAAATAAATATCTCTATGTTTTATTTTTTAACTTTAATTTATCATACATTTAAAACCAAAAATGCTTATCTACAATCCCTATTTGGAGTTGTCGGCTTAGATGGTTTGACTCGGTTACAATACCATCTAAATTTAAACGAATATCTAACGCCTCAAAACTTACTCGTATAATTCAATAGTAGAAACTCATAATTTATGTTAAAAGAAATATGTTTACATTTAGTATTACAACTTAACGTTGTAATTGTTTATTTATAAATTGCTTATCAATTTTTTTTTTTTTTTTTAAATATAGATCAAACATTATTTATAATTTTTTCTATTAATTAATTAAAAATGTTTTTATTAGAAAAAAAATAAATTATAATAAAAATAGTTTTTTTTTTTTTGAAAATTTCTATTTAAATTAACTTGTCGTTCTATATTTATAATATTTAAACATTTTTAACTATTCTTCAAAATAGCATTCAATATATTTTTTTATATAATAATATAATTTATGTTTTGGATTCAAATTAATATTTAAAATAATATATAAATATAATTTTATAATCATGTCAAACTTTTTATCACCACATTCAATATATATATATATATATATATATATATATATATATATATATATATATATATATATATATATATATATATATATAATTTTATTAAATAATGTTTTCAATATAATTAATTTTGTAATCTTTATTTTTTCAAGTTAAAAGATTATCTTCTACATTCTACTTTTTCAACATTCAATATATGATTATCATAACCCCATATATATATATATATATATATATATATATATATATATATATATATTAGTTTTATTAATTAATGTTTTCAATATAGTTATATATATATATATATATATATATATATATAGTTATGATTTGATGATTTTTTTAATTAATGTTTTCAATATAGTTAATTTGTAATCTTTATTTTTTCAAGTAAAGAGATTACCTTTTATATCTACTTTGTTCCATATTTCAATGTATAATAATCATAACAATATATATATATATATATATATATATATATATATATATATATATATATATATATATATATGGCTAGGTTATTGAGTTTCTTACATTTATTGTGTAGTAGAATTCACCAATAGGATTTTAGTAAATTAAATAAATATAAATAGCGTTTGTCGAAAATTGTTGCTTATTAGATTCCACTGATAGCAATATTGGAAAGTGAATTTGATTATTTCATTTGTGGTAATGTTTAAATTTACCAAATAAGGAAATATTCTCGTCACCCAAGGTTTCAATTGGACTTAGACTTGGAATCATGCAAGTTGTATAGCATGATGGATGAGAACTTTCGAGCATTGGAAAATTTAAGACTAACTACTTGTTCACATGGATGTGTGAGTCAAGTAAAGGACTAAGGGATCAAGTACACATTCTTGTGCACTGGTTAAGTCCACCACAAAAGATCGATAAGACTAGTCGTCATAATTTACTATGGCTTAGTAAATATGGTTATACTTACAAGCTTAAGTGTAATTATGAGTCATTGGAAAGGTTCCATTGTATGAGAGAGCGAATAAGAAGAATCAACTTAGGTAGAAAGATAAAAGTTTCTCAAATCTGAAAAGATGTGAGAGTACTTTAGTATCATGTTTTAAGACCATCTTAATGATTTTGATACTTTATCACAATTCATCCTCTAAGTGCATTCTGATAGTTAAGAAGATGAGTTATGAATTATTGAAGTGGTTAAATCAAGAAGATGAGTCATACTTCGTTCCAAAACAAGTCTTAGAGTCATACTACGAGATTGTAACTTGAGTGAAATATCTTAAAGGAAGGTTTCTTAACACAAGTCAAATGTAAGAGTAAAAGTATCCTACGCTTGTACATTTGAAATTCGTAAGTTCTGATGTTTTGGATAAAGCAAATACCAACCAAGGCCAATTGTGTGAAGTGTTTATCTTGATTAGAATCCACACTATCGCTTGAATATCTGACAAAAAAGTATTATATGTCAAGAGGAATGTGGGAGTCTTAAAGGTCTTGAAAGTATCAAGAACTAATCTAGAATAAAACCTGAAGTTCTTCACTAGCACACGACATGAGGTTTATAACCTATCGTGTTGACATATTTTGTGCCAATTCCAATTAAAGTTGGCTTTGCATATGAGTTCTTAGAGTTCTCAATTGGTTGCACAACAACTTTGAAGCAATGACAGACCCTTGAGCTGTCAGATGGCAAGAAACTAAGATTGAGTTTAGTCCATATGAGTTTGAATTTGTCATTATCCTTGTCTTGTGACTATGGTTTTGACAATTCACATGGATAAGAACACATGCACCATTAAATCTAAGTGTCATAAGGTTTCTCTTCGATTCATGAAAATGATGGTGAGGAAACACTTTCACTAAGTAGATTTTAGCTAGATAGCAATTGTGATATTTGCATGCTCAAAGTCATTAGTGGAGCATGTGTGGTTAACCGGCACACTAACATGGACTTGTAAGAAGTGGCAAAGGTCCAAACAATCGAGACTATGATTACGACATCCCTTTTCATTGTTTTTAAAATTGTTTAGACACACCTTTGAGTTATCTAAGATAAGGTGTATGATATTGATAAAGTTTTATCAAAGCAATCTAGTATCAGAAATCTGAACTTTGGTAAGAAAGTCAGTAAAGTATTGATTTCTAGAATTCCAGGTGATTTCTGAGTACATGTCAAAGCTAGTGGGAGCATAAGTGTTATGCTAATAATCATCATGTTAGTGGGAACATGATAATTATGATAAATGTTGCAAGTTAGCAATGTTAATTATAGAAAACTAAAGGTTTCAATTAGGAAAGAGTTGTTTTGCTATAGTTAAGGGAGAGGAAATTATACTTCATCTTAAATCTAAAAGTTTAGATTGAGGTTTTAAATCTTTAGTCAAGGATATATATATATATATATATATATATATATATATATATATATATATATATATATGAATTTTATGTTGGATTGGCTCAACATAAAGAAATTCTATATATGGGTACATTATTTGCGTTCTAAAATTCAATTATGATTACGACACCCCTTTTCATAATATAACTTATGAGAACTTGGCAAATTAAAATGGAAATATTATAGCAAAAGACTAGTTTAGTCTTTATGCGAGGCATCATGAATCGTGTCCCATATGCTTTGGATATAGGATTGATTACATGTGCTATATTCATCCTTTCTAAAATTTTCCAAATGCCTGGGGCATTAAGAAGGGAAAAGGTTTAGAACTGGATATGACTAAAAGGATTAAACTATTGTTGAGGATAATCTAAGGTTTACCAAATATTGGTTGCTCAAGGACAGTTGGAAGTATAGTGTTAATTGTTGGAAGGACCATATTGACATATTCTAAAACAAGGAAACTCTTGTTCAGAAGTGATAGTCAAAAGGGGAATATGGAAATGATCCCATAGGTGGAAGTTATTCAATAAATCTGTGTAAGATTAGAAAGCTTAATGCAAGAAGAATGTTTCCAAGGAGTTGATCTCCTTTGGAGTGCTCTGTAATGTTTGTTGTCAAGTCTTTGTGACTTTATGAATAATCATTACAAGATGATCAATGCATATAAGTTTAGAATCAAACAGATTTTAGTAAATGGCATGAATTTGGAATTCTTGCATTTGCAGTAAGGATTTGGGACTGTAAAATGAGAATCATTGGAGCTATGTTCAATTGGTCTATTTTGCAAAATAAAGATCATAGATAAACATAGTATGTATACTTGGTGTGTGGCATGACTAGTGTTTAGAAAACATAGTGTACATGCTTGGATCATGGGACAACTATTGTTTTAATACAAGAATAAAGCTGATAGCTGAAACATTATGCAATGAATAATGTGTAATCATATGGTGATAAATAAAAGGTGTTTTATTTATATTCATAAGTTCTGAGACCATATTGGATTCAATTATTCTTGTGTTTCATTTTGCATGTTTTGACTTCCAGAATAACTAGGTCGTTCTTCCTGATTGACTAAGTTATTCAAACCATCCACAGTCGGTCATATGTTGGAAGTAGATATGAATCAAGACTATCATCGGTTGGCTTGTAGAGGTCCAAGTTGGTGGACAAAGTTGTGCTACAATACTCATGGGCACTCATAAGTTCTGAGTATTGGATTCAACCCACACTCATTGGAATCACTTCATGGATTTTATCACGAGTGATCATGAGACGATAATATCTTATATTCTTCAAACCTAGAGATATGAGTTGTTACTATGAGTTGGTTATACATTGATTGCACGAAAACGCATTGGTAACTTGATGTTAGAAAACGTGCCTTTGTGTATGATTCAACAAGAAGTAGAACAAGCCATATGAGTCGAAGTTTATCCATTCCGTTTACCTTCGGGATAAAAGCGATATCCGTGGGACCCTCGATGATTTGGTGATGACAAATGTAAGTGCTTGGCCGGGCCTGGACTGATATGATTTGTTCAATTAGTCAGTCGTCATAAATCGGAAATCAGGAAACAACAAATGGACAGAGAGAATGATTATAATCCATGTCTCAATCTGTATGATATCTAGAATGGAGGAATATATGATCCCTTATCTAATGGACAAGTCATTGACAAAGGTCAGAGATCATCAGCAAGGTTAGAGTTTGATAAAAGCTTTTGACCAGTTGGTTCTTGAAGTCATACTTGCAATAATAGTTTTAGACTTATCTAACTGGGATACTGTTGGATTAATGTCTAAGTCCATAACTATAATTGGTAAGACTTGACCCGACCTGGTATGGTCCATTTAGGTTGCATGACATCATGCATTTGGATAGACTATAATGAGAGAGATAAAACTTAAGGTTTGTTGATATATTATAAGTTCTAATATATTAATAAGATTATTTAATTAGTATTTATCAAGAATTAATCTAGGATTAATTAAGTAATCAAAAGAAGACTAATTAAATATATGGGTTGATTGTATAAATCATCCATACTTGTATAGTGGGCTAATGCTTCATGGATTGTCAAGTTGGGCTAAAACCCATAAGATGCTCCATGGATAGTATATGGTATATTTGAACCCATGGATCCAAGGAAATGGAAAGCCATGACAATTAGGGTTTACCCTAATTGTCACTAACTATATAAGCATCTTATTGTTGACAAAATCGACAATAGAGTATATGTGAAAGGGCTAGCCGATTTTTATGAAGTGTGGATTTCTCTCTAATCTCTTCCAAGTGTATTTGGTGTTGTGTGAACCATTTGAGGTGTCACACTTGGGGCACTAGGCACTCAAGCTTCATGAAGACATTCTACATCAAAGAGGTATGTAATTCTAACTTGATATATTCATATGAATCAATGTTATTATGCTAGTTAGGATGAATACCTTGGAAAGTTCATATTTTCATGTATAATAGAGAAAACATAGATCCAAGGTATTTAGGGTTGCATGTACAATTAGGAGTGTTAGAATGCTCAAAACCCAACAAATATATCTATAGTCTAGATTAGGCAGTTGGTGATCAGTCAAATAGTTCCAGGGCTTGGTATGTTTTGTTCCTCATTGGATTTGTCTAGTAGTGTAGTGGATTAATGGAGTAGTAGTCAATGAACTCTCGATTGTTGGTCTTTTCGTTCTTCGTCAACAACATAAGTTCATCGGAAGTTTACAGTTGCATCAATTAGAGTTCAATGGATGCGTCAAACTATTAGCAAAATCTGTACATTATACACTTTTGGTTTTTGAGTATGGATACGTTCAGTGGTTGGTTATGAAGTTATTAATCATAGTAGGTTCAAGTTTGTTATATGTTCTTGGTTGTTGCAAGTTCGGATTCTTGGGCAATATTATGGTTTTCTTCAGGTGTGTCTTTGGATCTGCATAGAATCCAATTTTGGCATGTCGGGTTGGCAGGGTTGGTATCTGGATTGACCCGACCAGAGTTTGATAACATTTCTGATGGCTTTGGAAAATTTATCGAGCTATTGCGTATAGGTGGGATCTGTTCAGTTTCAATCGAGGTTTGATATCTTGTATCGGTCTTTCATGAGGATGTTTCTATTAACGGTTGAGGTTCGTCGTTTCATTAGATTTGTTGGTACTTCACCCTTTGGGTAAGGTTGTGAGGACGAAAAAATGCAGTAGATCATGCATTGGTTATGTGTCTCCCTTCGGGGGTGTACATTGTGGTAGTGCCTCGATTATGGTCATGGGGGTACAAGTAGATTGAATAAGATATGATGAAACCACATGGTTAGTATTATTGGAATGGTTTTCATTTGGGTTATAGCCTTCAAATCGTAACAAGAGTATGGCCGTCTATCTCATTCTCTGGTTGTGTGCGACCATGTTTTCGTCTGATTTTACTATGGTATTAGCCTGCATTGTGAGAGAAATTGTGCGTGATAGAAGAGTATGAACCATGTTATCTTCAATAAGCATTAAGAGGGATGTTGATTGGGTTCCTGTAAGTCAGTGAACTGATGGTTGGGTATCTTCAGGCCCTTGTGGTGCTAGTCGCGAGTCTTTAAGCCATTGATGTGATAACGTCAATATCAGTATAGTATTGTAAAATTAACATTCAGTGGTTAGCAGGTGTCACGATGTATCGTGAACCAGTGGTTGTATGATTTTTATGTGTAAGAATCGATAGTCATTTGATTAAGACTCTTATGTATCGGATCATTAGCTTTATTGGCATATTTGGGAGTTAGTGCATCGTGGGAGTCGGGAGGCTCAATGACTAGCTGGTTTGGATCATGTGGGTAGTTAAATATTGTTGAGAATAATTGTTGTGCATCAGTAGTCGCTTGCAGAGTGTTTGCATTATGAACCCCATTTGCTTACGAGTTGTCTATCAGTAGTCTAGTTACCAATGTTGGTTATCAGTTATGGAATCTCGAGTCATTAAGTTAATTGTGAATGTCTCAAGTGATTTTTCAACTGGGGATACACATGAGCTAATATGGGATTTCGATGCAACGTGAGAATTCCTGGATTAACCATCCTTATGCTCATGGGCTTAGTAGGTTGGTGATGACTTTTCACGAAGTCAAGTGTGTATTTAAGGTTGTTAGAAACAACCTCTGGATTGGGGATTAGGTGAAATTCACTATCGATATATTTTGAGTATTCCTTCTACATAGTAGAATAGTGTTCACAGTCAGAGAATAGGGGAGGGCATTATGAATGAATGATCAGCAGTCCTAGGGAATACTTTATGTGGTTTAAATTGATGGGTGCATGGTTTCAAGAAATTTTCTGCTTTGTGTGGTTATCGCTGTGATTCGAGGTCTTCCATTTGGCAAGAGTAAGGTAGTTGTTTCAGTTCTCAGGCAGAGTAGTTAGGTTTCCTTCTTGGCTGAGGGCAGAGTGTTAAGGTTCCTTCTTTCGGGGATATAAGTGATTTTGCTAAATGTGGTTTGGATGGTAGGTTTGGGAGGCAGTCATTGGTATGGGATGAATCTTCAGTCTTAAAACAGAATTCACGAATTTCGGACAAGATCAACTAATGTGTTAGAGGAACTAGTAATTAATGATTTTTAGGAAGAAATATAACTTAAGTGGGGGAGAGTTGTAACATCATGTTTCGATTCGTTTCACAATTCAAGGTCGTGACCCGAAGCTCAAGTATCATCAGGCTTCGGACCTTAAGGAAAGAGGGTTTTAGACCCTTTTGGATGTGGACAATGTAGATTAGGTGATTTAAGATTTCAGTTTGCGCTTCGGAGCCTGAGTGTATAATGGTAATAAGTGGTGGTTCAAGCCTTTTATGAATTTTTGATTTAATCTCGGGAAGTTTTAAGGCAAAGGAGAGCTGATAGGATTGTAGAGCTTCTCATTACCTTTTCGTGAGTACAAAGAATGTTAAAATCAAGGTTAGAACAAAGAAGTTATTACCGTTTGAAGTTACGAGGATTTTGGGCTAAGCCAGGTATGTTGGGGATACAAGGCTCTAGTTGATTACGGAAGGCAACCACGTACATTGGGCGTACGCTGGGTGTACGTGGTGTACATTAGTCGTACAAACTATTGGGACAAACCCTAATTGTTAGGGTTTGGATCCTATTTAAACATTTTATCTTTCTCTTAGACCTTCTTATCATTAGCCTCCTTCCCTATATAGACTTCCCATGAAACCCTAGCTTGTTGTTGTGTGTTTTTGATCCATGGTAGTAATCTTTTGGCATTTTTGCTAATCTTTGAAGAAGGAAGATCTTGCTAGTGAAACTTTGGTTGGATTAGAGCTTAAGGATCCAGAGTCTTCATCGACTTTGCTAGAATTTGACGGTATAAAGCTCTTGATCACTCTAAGTGTTAGATTTAGTTTGAGGTATTTTTTGAGTTTAATATGGTCCCTTGAGCCATCCTTGTGAGTATGAGCTACTCTTGGAAGCTTATAATGTTAGATCTTAGCATTTATGATGTTGTTAGGGCAAAACAATGCCATTTTGATGGGTTTTGATGAACCATGCAGGAGTTGGTATCCATATTATGGACTTAGATGGATAAAAACGGGTATTGGGTCCCATTAAGACATGAAAAGGAGTAAAGTTTCCAATTTTATCTATTAAGACTTCATTTAGCAGTAGATTCGAGGTATGAGCGTTGTGGGCTTAGTGGATTAAGTCATTTGGATTGAGAAGTGGGGACTGACCAGTACACTGGGCGTACTGGGCTAATAATGAGTACACCGGGCGTAGGTTTGAGTATGTTGGGCATTCTCAACAGATGTTGACTGTCGTTTACTTTTGTGGTTTGGGCTATATTTGGAATATTAGGGTTTTGGGCTTTGTTAGGCCACTAACCTTTCAGACTTTGGGCCATTATGAGGTTTTGGGCCTTCTTGGATTTGGGCCCATATTGGAATTTGGGTGTCCTTTATGAATAGGGCCACTATTACGGTTTTAGTGCCATTGAAGTTTGGGCCTCGATTATTGGGCCAAGTGATGGAGGGGTAAAATGATCTTTTACCCTAGGAGTTGAAAAAATGAACTAGATTCACGGTTATGGTTTATGGCCTAATTATTAATTTAGGTTTTATTTGATTCGTTAGCGTAGGGATTCTCCAGTTCAACAACCTGAGCATCTGTTTGACTGATAAGAGACTGAGGTGAGTTTGCTCAATATATTGTAGAACACAAAGATATGTTATACACTTGTAGTTTTTGTGACTCTTGTTGTATGTGTTGTATCCCTATGTGTCAGTTTGCTATATGTATGTAGGGTGAAATAGACCCAATATAGCCTTGTGTTGACATATGAGTTGAAATAGACTCGGGGGTGAAATAGATCCAGCACAGCCTTAAGCTGGCATATGAGGTTAAATAAACTCGGGGCAAATAGACCCGACACAACCTTGAGCTGGAGGATATGTATGGTATGCGGTATTTTGGGAAACTCCCTAAGATTCGTGGTTACGGTTTATGTTTAAAATATTTTTCAGGTAATCTTAGTTCGAGAGGGAAAGGTCCAGCTTGATTACAACGCATCCACCCATGTTTCCACACTATATCGTTTTGGGAAATTTTACTCTAATAATTATTTTTACTATGTTGTACTTTTGAATGAATGAAATGATTAAATGGTATTAATGGTGGAACTAAAATGAAATTTTTATGTTTTAATTTTTGTGATATTGCCAATAAACAAAATGTCTTGCTACATGATGATGTTCATCTTGTGTTTTAACCTTAAAATAAACTCCTTAATTTCTTTTATGGGGAAGCTATCCGGGAATAATCGAAGTTGCAAGTGATAAGATAATTCGGAATCAACAATATTTTGAAAGATTAAGTTGAAACAACACCGCATGATTTAGATATTCTTGTCATGGTATGCTTAGGCTTAAAGGCATAAGAAATGTGTTTACTCAAGAAATGAGATTTTGGTTTGACACCTCACTTAAAGTGAATAAAAATGGATATGGATAAGGTCGGGAAGCAGACATGAACTTGCATGGCATGGTACTTGTTGATACAAAAGTATAAAATTTAGAGCAATATACAGGGTTGAGTTATCTTATGAGAAAGTATAGAAGAATGACATCATTAGTATGAATGAACTATCTAGATATCTCCAAGGTAATGTGTTGGTATCATAACCTGGAGATCAGGTCCAATAGAAAAGAAATTATAAAAATGAGGGTTTATGAAGAGTGATTAGACTTTAAGTACAAAATCTAACAATGGGTTATCTACGATTATAGAAATAGGAATGAAATGGTATGTGTACTATAACGTGTTTTCGCATGTATTCCATATGAGATGGTAGTATGTAGACCATGCAAATCTTGTTTGGGTAGGTGTTCAGGCCAAGTTGAAAGTACTATGTTAAGTTTCGGACTTTGATACTATAAGAAGTAAAAAATGCAAGATGAAATGATATATCTGAAGCTAAGTTCATGGTAATGACTTACTAATGGAATTAGTAAAGAATGGAATGTTGGTGACATGCGTGGACACAAAAAGGTACACGTTGGCAATATATGATGTCTACGCAAAGAAATGGTCAAATGGTGACTTATGGGTTGGGGGTATATGATAAGGCTTCTTACATGGCTTAAAACTTTTTAGAACATGATTCGAATGTATGTCTTAAAATATTTAATATCATTAATAAAGTATTTTGTTAAAAATATTAAAAAGGGACAAAAGGGTAAAAGTGTCCAGGAGGGTTAATAACCCATAATTATGTATTATTAATTATTAAGATTGATTAAAATTGTGACAAAATAATCAATATGATGTGGATACCAAGGAAGTTGAAAAGTGATGGCATGAAATCCTAATGAGCTGACACACGAAGTAATTCTGAAGATTAAATCATTTTAAGGGGTAGATAATTGTAACATCCTAAACATTGAAGAATGGTCCTTAAATAAATAGTGGAAATAAGTTAAAAAAATGATTTATATAGTTAAATCATCAAGGGGTAGTCATATCATTTGTTGATATGAAGTTTAGAAAGTTAGAAGTAAAAATAGTAATATTTTAATGTTATAGGGGTAAAAGTGTCAAATATTTAAATTAAGTTGACCAAAGGGTTCAATCAATTAGTATAAGGGAACACAAAAAACTATATAATGAATGGAGTAGGACTTATTATGTCAAAAGTTAAGTTTAAGTAAGAAAATATGAATTTATGGTGGAAATTGGCAAATTGAGCAAAGTTGAAGGACAAAATGTTAAACTTTTTGAAAATAAGATGTACGTTCCTTCCTCTCATTCAATAGAATGTATTTTGCAAGAAAGGGAGGAACTTACATGGTGATTTCATCTTCTTCATCATTTAGGGTTTAATTCAATAGGTGATTTGTGCATCCAAGAGAAAGCAAGAGGAGTAAATGACTAATGAGGTATAATCTCTTCTTTCCTACTCCTAAATTCCGAGTTGAATGCTTGGAGAAACCCCAATGTTGAATTTAGCTTCTTATAATGGTCAGGCTTTTGGTCTCTAACACCACCTGGGTGATTTCAATGGTTCCAATCTCAAACCAATCATTCCATTAATGGTTTTGGTGAATTTGGTAAAAAGTCAACCATGAACCTAGAATCCCCATTTTGGGGACGTTGTACTTATATGTAAAAAGTCAAAATGCTCAAGAACATTCGAATCTAACCATACTACATCCGATGCTCGTGTTAGTTTCGATCTCAACAATGATGAACCCGTTCAAGTCTCACCACCTTCCCGACCAATGGGAGGGGACAAAGCAAAAATCAAAGGCGAAGGCAAAGAAACAGATTCGGATGAGTTGAAAGAAATTGGTGACGATATGAAGGGTATAAAAGATAGAATTGACAAAAGTTTGCAAATTGATTCCGAAAGAGAGCTTCGGAAACAAAGAGATAGTGACATGAGAATACTAATGATGGACACATCGAACATGATCGGGGAGGATCTTGAAGTTTCTATAATGATGAAGGTAGATGTCAAAAATCATTATGCTAAGTAGGTTTAAAATTTTTAGTTTTTTTTTTTAATTAATATTTTTACTGTTTCATGTGTGTTTTTTAAGGTTGTAGGTTTAAGATTTCTAGTTTTTTTTTTCTAAGCTTCTATGATTTTTTTAATGTCATGTTATGTTTTTTTATGTAATGTAATGTACAGGATTTTATTTTTTAATTAATGAAATGTTATGTTTTTTTATGAGAATTTATTTTTTTATTAAATTTTGTTTTAAATAAAGTGTGGCACCACTTCATGGGTGTGGCAATGAACCACACTTTTGTTGTAAAAGCTGACGTGACGCTTACGTGGTAGCAAGAAGAGTGTGGTTTCTATGGCACCAATCCCTCCAAGCATATGACTTTTATCAACAACATCAATAGTGACGTCATCTATTGCCTCTAGCTGATGTTACACATGTCCATATTTTTTGTAGTGGATGAAAAGTAAAGTGACAGTTTTTTTATTGTAGCGTTACTTTAAAATTTATAGATTTGAATGAATTGTAGGAAAAATTAAGCTTTTAGAGTTTTATGAAATTTTTTGTATATTTCTTGGTATTTAATGCAAGGTCTCCGCCCATGCAGTCACATACTACAAACCATGTGAGGCATGTAAACAACCATCCATAATATAGTTTTTGAATTTCAACACTTAAAAGTTAAAGGATTACCATAAACATTGAAAGTTAAACTCCAATACTCTTTAACCAAAATTAATGGAGATCGCTTTGTCAATAAAATAGAATTCTTTATACTTCAAAAAGATCATAGTAGGAGATGTTGCATGAACCGATTAAGCGTCTTATATATGGCCAGCCACGTTGTGGAGCACTTGGTCCGCTAGTCTTCGAACATATGGATCTTCCTATAAATAATAAAGCATAAATCAGTTTCAACTCATATATGTCAAATAAATAATCCTAACTCCTAAGTTATATTTTAGTGTTACAATATCTAATAAAAAAGGACATGTTAAACTCATATATTAATTTATAAAATAATTATATCATTTTACACTACATATGTATGTTTGTTAGTGTGTTAGGCATGCATGCATATAACGTCTTACAAAAGCGAAGTTGAGATATCCAGGATCTCTCAGTTTGGCAGGGTAACATTTGCTCAAAGCATCACAAGCCCTATGAATTTGACACCATGAGTTAGAGCATGAACACGATATTAATGATTTTTAAAAAAAACACACTACTAAAGTACTAATATACAAACAATACAAGTTTCCAGAGATCAAAATTTACCCGACTAACCTAGAGACTTCAGATAGTCGCAAGAAACAGTTTAACACATGTTTCAACAACTGCAATGGTGGTTTTATGGTAAACTGGTCAACAACATTGATCAAGACTTGTGCAACCGCATAAAACCTTTCTGGGAATGTGCCACAATATCGTTGCCCCTCTTCGTACATTAGAATCTTACTAACCACAAAAGCTGCAACCTGCATATTGAAAGCAATAGATATGGATTGTCAACAACTTGTAAAGGAAATCTATGGAGTCAAGATTATGATTAACATACCGTTTTTGCCAGTTCACCACCCACTTCTATGCAACGAAGGCACAATGGAATCACTTCTGTTTCAAGAAGAAAGTGAATGATTTCTGGGCTGTTGGTATCCTCCACCTGCGTAAAAGTAAAATAAAATATTTGAATGTGGTATTATGAAAGGTACAAGATTGATGTTTTGTGTTTGTACCTTTACAAGGGCACCGATGACACCTAAACTGGTGAGACGTAAGTAGTCGAAATGTTTAAGTCGTTGTTCAGTAGTGTTCATAAAAGGGTAGATGAAAACAGGCATTTTAGCTGCCAAAATGTAAGAATCAAATGAATCCATTGTATTGATCATAACAAATTCAACAATGGTGGCTAGCAGAAGCTATGGTTCTTTAGTACGTACCTCTCACAATACCCATCTTTGTGTCTGGATGAGATGCCATCGACTGAAGTAAGGCCACTGCATTGCAAACTGTCGTTGCTTCTTTCATACCAAGTGCAGGAGGGGACAACAACTTGTATGCCTTGCAAAATTCCTGCAACACATGAGTATTTTAGTTTTCTTTATCATTCACCAGCTTTTATATGTAAACAATAAACAATAAAAAAAGTAGTTTATTATAAAAAGGCATTGAAAAAAACCCCGACTTCGTACCTAAAGTGAGAATTTGAACTGAAAGTAACTTCCATAAACAAAGAAAATGCACACAAGTTCAATAACATTTAAAGATGTTTTTGTTGGTTCGTTCCCTATAAGCATATACGAGACTCATCCAATAACGTCACATGCCTTAAAGCGCTCCCTAGCTAGTTGGGGAGGTTCGTAACATGTATAAACTACAAAATATCCACAAAGGTTTAAAAGCTGAAGGGCTTGAGAAAATTCACATTCGTTGCATAGGTGGGTTGAAGATCATACTCAACTTCAAGTGCTTGATGAATGTGTTGGATATATAATTCAAAGTCTGGGATGAATTTTGTACCAATTGCAATTTGGGAAACTTTCCTTATATTAAGCATTTTTGTTAGAATAGGAGTTTGATTTGGTTTAGTATAAATAAGAGGTTATTTAGAAGTAATTTATGTTATGTTTTGATTCTCTCTTCTAAATAAAAGCTTGGAGACCAAACAACTTTCCAAAATATTATTTTGTCCCCTGTTTGTTCCTTCTTCCTTCCCAGTACTTGAATTGTTATTATGATCATAACAAGTTTCATATCCAATTGAATGCAAGAAAATTCCTGGAAGAATGTGAGAAAACTTGGAAGATTTGGTTAAGTGAATTAGAGGTTTGGGATGGATTGTCACACAGTTTTCGATGGATAACATGTATGAAGATATTTGGTATTCCTCTACATCTCAGCGAGGGAGGATTCGTAGACCATATCAATAGTGCTATACATCTTAATCAGTCTTATATATTGTGTTCCTAGTTTTGACCTTAAAACAACAAGATATTATTGACACCATTTGAGTAGGGTAAACCTTAGGCATCAAGATTGGGAATTTTGAAGATCATGTTGCCAACGTAGTACTTTTCGATTATAGAGAAGTCGATCTTATCCAATTAATTTGTTAACTGTCAGTATCAGGGGAGTGATTGGCTCCTACAAATCAGAATGGCTCATAAGATTGAAGTGGGAACCTAAATTCGACTTCTTTTCTATATAGGAAGCTCAATTTAGATGCTCTTCAAGAATTTAGGTCATTGTAGAATTTTCTTGTGTTGATGCTAGTGGTCGATTGGGATGGCTTTTTTGCGTTTGGGGTGATGATCTCTTCAAAGCTAAGCAAGTAGTTAAATCACATAACTTTTTGGAAATCTTTAGTACGACTTTGTACACTTTAATCCGATCATCCTACACCTTTAGATTATTTTTGAAGTCGTTATTACCATATCATTAACATATAATTATTATTTTGATTATTTTTTTTATCATTATTTTCTTATATTATAATCAATAAAACTTTTATTATATAATAATTACATTTTTATTAGTAACCTTTTTAATATTAGTAACTTTAAAATTGTTTTTTATAAAAATAAAAAACCAACAATAATATTGTTTTTATAATAATTAAATAATATTATAAAAATATAAAATTCCAAATAAATCCATTGAAAAAATAGCTGTGATTTTTTAAAAGAAAAAAACAAACCTTACGAAAAAGTGGCATAATATTTTTAAAAACCATTCATAATCCATACTTTTTCGGATAACATTTTGGTTGATAAAATTTATATTTTTCATTTGTGTCTTTAATTTTGATAGACACAAATCGTTAATTGCATACAAACGTTTTATACCTTTTTAATAAACATAAATAGTTCTATTGAGTTTATATTAAAAAAAATAATATAATTTTTAATTATTAGAAAATGTTAACAATAAACAAAAACAATAAATAAATATATAAATGAATTGATTATCCGGAAGTTTGGAGGAAAGTGAGATTAAAAACAAGTCAATTTTATATTAACATAAAAAAAATTATTAATATAATAAAATAATATAATAAACTATTTAAAAGAATAAAATTCCAGATAAATCCTCATTAAATTTTTTATCCTTGCGGTAAACCCACAAACTTAATACATTTTTTTTTTCTATTTCCGTAAACCCATCTTATTTATAGCATAATTTTTTTTGTTAGACGTAAGCCACACTCGTCTTTTTTACACTTTTTATTTCCATTCTGTAAACCAAATATCATTAATTATACAAAAAAATATGTTACTTTCAATAAAAGAAGTATAAAGGCACATTTTTTCTATCGGTTGATAAAAATTATTACGTCAAAAAAGTCGGTATATGTATAGATTCAAAAAAGTATGTATATGTATAATTACAATATATTATAAAGTATATTATAATATATTAAGTTGAAATATTTTTAAAAGATAACGTAGATATCCAAACTATCTTTTATAATATATTATATTTTAAACAATTTAATAAATATATTATAATAAACATGGTTTATATATATATATATATATATATATATATATATATATATATATATATATATATATATATATATATATATATATATATATATATATATATATAAAAGAAAAAAAACACAGGACATGTCTATCTTAAGAAATCAAACAAATCATAAAAAAAGAAAAAATAAAATAGGAGGAGTGATTTACAAAAATACAAAAAAAAAAAAAAAAAAAAAAAAAGGTACCGGGAATTTTACAAACAGTAATAAAAAAAAAAAGACAGGTGGAGGTTTTTTTTTACTTTCTCAAGGGGTAAAGTAGAGTTGAAAAAACAGAACCCAATGTACATAATTTTCGATTTAATTATTTTAAAAACTAGATTTGTATGTGTTAGGGGTGTCTTAAACAATTGTGTAAAAAGAAATACCCTTCTAGTAAATGTGTACGTTCCCCAAGGCATTAAAGACAGCCAATCCCTTTGGTTGGAGTTTCTCAACCTTAAAATCCCTTTCAATTTCTGAATGCTAGGATCTGAGTGACAGACTAAATTCTAATTTCTGAAATCCTAGTATCAATGGCTTTAACTCCTTCATCAATGTTGAAACTCTTAAAGAATACCTTACGGGTGGTAAAAGATACACCAAGATGAACAAGGATATGATTAAACTAAGCAAGACAAATGGAACCAATTGATAAACCTTTTTCCTAATGTTTCTCTACGTGCTCTACCCCATGAATATTCCAATCATTTCCATCTACTCCTATCTAGCGTTGTAGAACTAGCTATTCGATACTCATTTGGCCGACTGGAGAGTAGCAAGTACTCAGCCTAAACGGAGAGTACTCGAATATGGTATTTTATAAATAAATTAATTTTAGGTAAATTATATATATGAAAAATCATAAGGTTATTAGAATTCATTACAAAGTATGTGAAATATCAATAAGGGAGTAATAAGATGGTTTTTTAAGGGTGGCACAGATGTGTCTATTTCCATCCCGGCGGATAAGGTATGTGAAATATCAATAAGGGAGTAATAAGATGGTTTTTTTAGTCATGTGTGTCTAACATTTCTTAAATTTACAGTTCTAGATTCCCATGTATTTATTGTTAACATTGTGATGTGAATTTGATTTCATGTTTATTATCTAGTAATATTTTATTTGGTCTTCATTATGTACTTGATTTGTATTCTTTTCACTCGATCAATGAAACTAGGGTTCATCTCATGGTTCTTAGTCAAATTATGAAATTTGTATATATTTTATGATTTGTAATTGGTAACAAACACTTAATTGGATTCACTGTAATCAAAATTAGTGTAATCAAAGATTAGTGATCTAATGTAAGAGCTTGTATGGATTTTATCAACTAAATGAAATTTTACTTAAAGATCATGTTTTGAGTAAAATACTTTTGTTAATTTCAAGATATTAGAGTATATTAATATCATAATTACCAAATTAGATTGAACATAAATTAAATTCACATTACATCTTACAACATAGTACTTGAATAGGATTAGGAATCACAAATGTATTTTAAATTTTTTTAATTTTAATCTATAAATTGCTTATTTATGAAGTTTAATTTGATGTCAATAAAATCCCCCTACTTTACCAATTGGTTCTATATTGTGTAAATACATGATCAAACATTAAGTTTCATATCTTTGTGGACCAACTATGTTTGCTCTATATTATCTCATAGTATATAATCACTCCTAGAAACGGGGCAATTTTCGACAGCCATATCCGTCGGAAATATGTCGCTAAACACGATTTCCGATAGAATTTTGACGGAATTCGGTCTGTCGTAAAAAGCCATGTGGGTAATTATTTGTGATGGAATATGGAGGGATTTCTGACGGATTGCGACGTACATTTGTTGGACCTCTTGACCAAATTAACGACGCAATACCGACGGACCCCATAGGTAATTACTAGTAATAGTGATTCGTATTTAATTGTTATTATTATATTTCTTTATTTGTTGGTTTGACACCCAAACAGTGTCTCATGTTTGGATTAAACATATGGCATGAAAAGACTTCATTAATTAGAATCTTTGGTGTATTTTTCCTTTTCATGCACATACAAGTAATTTAATTTTTTTGCATCTTGCTAGTATTTTTATAATTTAACCTACTCCGATGGAATAAAAAAATAAGTTAGCAATATTTTTAATATTTATGTGATTTCAGTGACTTCTCATAACCAGTTTTACCAAAACATTTGGTTTGACTCATGTATCCTAATCTCATGAAATTCTCAAGCATTTTATCTTGTTAGCTATTTCTGATGTTATATTAGAATTTTACATATGTATTCGTTTTGAAATATCGTGATTTTTAATATTATTAATCAAAATATTCGTAATGGTGTGTTCATTGAGAGATTTGAATGAGTTAATAATCATAGTTGTTATTCAAATAATGAAACTTTATCATTCGAGATGTAATCTTTTTATTCATTGGATATGAAGTTCAATATCATTGAATTTACCAATGAGAAAAAAGAGAGTTTTCTAATTTTTTAATAAATATTAATAACCAGTTTTACTAATATTTCATTAATTTTTATAGAATTCAATGAATTATTAACAAAAAATTGATAGAGTTTTATTGAACTAAAAAATGGTGTTGTGTATGAAGACAAAAATAAATAAGTAAAAGTTGATAAAGAATATATATGGATGCTATTTATAGTAGTAACTTGAATCACTTACCAAGAAAATTATTCATATGGATGTCTATTAGTTTAACTTGCAAATCTCTATCATCCGATTCAAAACATATTTTAAATAGCCATGAAAAAAAATGTGTACCTGTAGTAGGAAGAAGGATACATTCTTAGAATTCCATATTAGCACCGCCATCTCTTTACTTCTTCGTTCCTAAATGGACAGAAAGATTAATTCAAGAACAAAGAATAGCAACAAGAATTAATTATAATTCCACTTCAATTTATTTCTATAAAATACTTGCAACAGAAATTAATGTGAATCTTGATGTTGAAAGCTACAAAATTTCCACAATTTCATTAATGGAATTTCTGATCTATTACTCAAAATATTTTACACACAGCTAAACCCTAAGGAAGATCTCAAACAATGGTTCACAATTCTGTTTTGATCACAACTCGTTTATGTTATAAAAAAAATGAATTGGAATTATGAACAAAACTAATTAGAACTCAATCTATCTATATAACCAGATATATGAAGACGTGAATGGGAAAGACAAAAATTTTGAACATATTAAGTATATTCTAATTTTTATAGGTCTAACAACTTAAAGACATGACCATCACGATCGCACAAACATACATAAACAATAATTATATATGCAGATCGAATGGCGTAAGTACATGTATATGCATACGTACCTTGCTTAGAAGAGCAAGGGCTTCTTCTCTCCTCGAAGGCTGGTGAAGCAAGTCTATGCACTGCTCTATCCTGGTATGCTCGACGGCTGCAGATTCTACTCCGGTAGAGGAAGAAGATCCAATAGTGGTTGGATCGACATATAGCGTTTCTGGTAAGTTCTCCATTTTCCTTATGTGTTTTGGCTCACACAAATACTCTCTCTCTCTCTCTCTCTCTAGAATATGTGTTTTTGGCATGAGGAGAAAAAGATGTTGAGTGAGGATGTGGGCGACTACTTATAGACTGGTGGGTGAGAATAAAGCTGCTAAAGTGACAAATTATAATATTAAAATATTTGTCCATACATGCCACGTGTTAGTCATGCAGGTATAGTTATGTAGTGAATGTTATTCACTAAATCTATATTAGTTCTTGGAAGTAGTATATTACAGGGGTTAAATAAAATAATGAAAAGTTATACTTGTAATGACTAGATATTAACCATTTTTATAATAAAATTTTAAAATAAATAAAATAGAAATAAATAACAAGTAGTTAATTAAGTAAACATGGCTTACTTGTATAATTCAATAGTATATACTCGTAATTTGTGTTTAAAGAAATATGTTTACGACTTACTATTACAACTTGTGTTATTTAGAAATTGCTTACGAATTTATTTATTTTTAGAAAAAAATTCGATCAAACATTGCTTGTACTTTTTTCTAGTAATTAATTAAAAACGTTTTTATTAGAAAAAAATAAATTATAATAAAAATCGTTTTTTGATAATTTCTATTTAAATTGATTTGTTGTTCTATATTTACAACATTTAAACATTTTTAACTATTTTGAAAAGTAGTATTTGAATATATATTTTTTATATAATAATATAATTTATGTTTTGGATTCAAAATAATATTTAAAATAACATATAAATATATTTTTATAATCATGTCATACTTTTTATCACCACATTCAATGTACAATCTATATATAATTTTATTAATTAATGTTTTCAATGTAATTAATTTTGTAATCTTTATTTTTTCAAGTTAAAAAATTATCTTGTACATCCTACTTTATCCCACATTCAATGTATGATTATCATAAAATCATATATATATATATATATATATATATATATATATATATATATATATATATATATATATATATTTTTATAATTTTATTAATTAATGTTTTTAATATAGTTAATTTTGTAATCTTTATTTTGTCTAGTTAAAAGACTATCTTTTATATCTACTTTGATCCACATTCAATGCATGATTATCATAACACCATATACACACACACACACACACACATATATATATATATATATATATATAATGCTAGGTTATTTTGTTTCTTATATTTATTATGTGCTAGAATGCACCAATAAGATTTTAGTAAATTAAATAATTATTTAATTAAATAAATATGGATATTAAATGATTTCCATAATTATATGTATATTAAATGATATCCATAATTATAATTTTCTTTTTATGGAAACAAATTAAATCTGTCATTAATGTAAGCAATAATATTTTTTCAGAATGAATTCGCATCTAGGTTTTATATATGATTTCGTATTTTGTTTTAAGACTCACTCACTTAAAATACAATAAAATTGCGTGGAATATTAAGAACGAGAGTGTATTCTAGTAGAATACACTTTCATTCTGCTGGAATACATTCTCATTCTTCTAGATATGAATTCATTCTGAAACAATATTATTGTCAACATTAATTAAGAATTTAATTGGTTTCCATAAAAATAAGTTGTAAGTATGGATAACATTTAATATACATATAATTAATACTAAAATGCTATTGGTGCATTCAAGCGCACAGTAGATGTCAGAAACATTTGAACATATATATATATATATATATATATATATATATATATATATATATATATATATATATATATATATATATATATAGTTAAGAATTTATTCGTTAATGTTTTCAATATAATTACTTTTGTAATATTTGTTTTTTCAAGTTCAAAGATTACCTTTTACATCCTACTTTCTTTTACATCGTACTTTGTTCATGGGTCAAAATATTATTATCAAAAGTTCAAAACACTATTTATGGCTTTTTATAGATAAGCCAACTTAATTTATTTTACCACAAATTTAGAATATAAATATCATGCCGCGATTTGATTTGCGACTAAAGTAATTACTAAAACATAAAATCGAGGCATCAAATTATTTAGAGCTTTTTGATAATAAATAAATTCTTTCAACTTATGAACCAAATAGCAAAAGTATATATTATGAGTTAAATAAATATCTCTATTTTTCTTTTACTTTAATTTATTATATAATTAAAACCAACAATGCTTATCTACAGTCCTTGTTTGGAGCTGTCGGCTTAGATGGTTTGGCTCGGTTTTAATACCATCTAATTTTGAGCGAGTATGTAACGCCTCAAAACTTACTCGTATAATTCGATAGTATATACACGTAATTTGTGTTTAAAGAAATATGTTTATGATTTAATATTAAAATTCAATCGTTTTAATTGTTTATTTAGAAATTGCTTATCAGTTTATTTATCTTTTTAAAAAATTTTTGATCAAACATTGTTTGTAATTTTTTCTATTAATTAATTAAAAACGTAAAAAAATAAATTATAACAAAAAATAGTTTTTTTTTTTTTTTTTTTTTTTTTTTTATTTCTATGTAAATTGACTTGTAGTTCTATATTTATAATATTTAAACATTTTTAACTATTATGAAAATTATTATTTGAATATATTTTTTATATAATAATATAATTTATATTTTGGATTCAAAATCCTATTTAAAATAACAAATAAATTTATTTTTATAATCATGTCATACTTTTTATCACCACATTCAATGTGTGTTTATATATATATATATATATATATATATATATATGTGTGTGTGTGTGTGTGTGTTGTAGAAATCGAACTTGGCGGCCGATTAATCGGCGATTAATCGATTTGCGGCCTCGAACCGATTATAATTAGGGTGTTTGGCGGCCGATTTTTACAACCTTGATATATATATATATATATATATATATATATATATATATATATATATATATATATATATATAATTTTATTAATTAATGTTTTTAATATAGTTAATTTTGTAATCTTTATTTTTTCAAGTTAAAAGATTACCTTTTACATCCTACTTTGTTCCACATTTAATGTATGATTATCATAACACCAATATATATATATATATATATATATATATATATATATATATATATATATATATATATATATAGTTAAGAATTTATTAGTTAATGTTTTCAATATAATTACTTTCGTAATATTTGTTTTTTCAAGTTCAAAGATTACCTTTTACATCCTACTTTCTTTTACATCGTACTTTGTTCATGGGTCAAAATATTATAATTAGGGTGTTTGGCGGCCGATTTTTACAACCTTGATATATATATATATATATATATATATATATATATATATATATATATATATATATAATTTTATTAATTAATGTTTTTAATATAGTTAATTTTGTAATCTTTATTTTTTCAAGTTAAAAGATTACCTTTTACATCCTACTTTGTTCCACATTTAATGTATGATTATCATAACACCATATATATATATATATATATATATATATATATATATATATATATATATATATATATATATATATATATATATAGTTAAGAATTTATTAGTTAACGTTTTCAATATAATTACTTTCGTAATATTTGTTTTTTCAAGTTCAAAGATTACCTTTTACATCCTACTTTCTTTTACATCGTACTTTGTTCATGGGTCAAAATATTATTATCAAAAGTTCAAAACACTATTTATGGCTTTTTATAGATAAGCCAACTTAATTTATTTTACCACCAATTTAGAATACAAATATCATGCCGCGATTTGATTTGCGACTAAAGTAATTACTAAAACATAAAATCGAGGCATCAAATTATTTAGAGCTTTTTGATAATAAATAAATTCTTTCAACTTATGAACCAAATAGCAAAAGTATATATTATGAGTTAAATAAATATCTCTATTTTTCTTTTACTTTAATTTATTATATAATTAAAACCAACAATGCTTATCTACAGTCCTTGTTTGGAGCTGTCGGCTTAGATGGTTTGGCTCGGTTTTAATACCATCTAATTTTGAGCGAGTATGTAACGCCTCAAAACTTACTCGTATAATTCGATAGTATATACACGTAATTTGTGTTTAAAGAAATATGTTTATGATTTAATATTAAAATTCAATCGTTTTAATTGTTTATTTAGAAATTGCTTATCAGTTTATTTATTTTTTTAAAAAAATTTTGATCAAACATTGTTTGTAATTTTTTCTATTAATTAATTAAAAACGTAAAAAAATAAATTTTAACAAAAAATAGTTTTTTTTTATTATTTCTATGTAAATTGACTTGTAGTTCTATATTAATAATATTTAAACATTTTTAACTATTTTGAAAATTATTATTTGAATATATTTTTTATATAATAATATAATTTATATTTTGGATTCAAAATCCTATTTAAAATAACAAATAAATTTATTTTTATAATCATATCATACTTTTTATCACCACATTCAATGTATATATATATATATATATATATATATATATATATATATATATATATATATATATATATATATATATATATATATATATATATATATATATATATATATATGTGTGTGTGTGTGTTGTAGAAATCAGACTTGGCGGCCGATTAATCGATTTGCGGCCTCGAACCGATTATAATTAGGGTGCTTGGCGGAAATCGGTCAAAATCGGTCAAACTCGGGCATGATGATTCTTGGCGGCCTTAGAGGTCCTCGGCGTTCATACCTGGGAAATATTAAAAAAATTCAAAAAAAAATATTCAAATATTACATCAAAATTTAAAAATTTTAAATTTTAAGCTTTCAAACTCTAAATTATTATACTAAAATTTTAAAATTTAAAATTTCCAAAATACTTATTTTTTAAGGATATATTAATTTTTTAAATAATTTTAATAATAATTTACGTTCCCTGATTAATCACCGATTAATCCCCGCCGAGTCTGATTAATCAGTTATCGTTAGTCGACCGCCAAGCTATCATCGAGCGATTTTTACAACCTTGATATACATATATATATATATATATATATATATATATATATATATATATATATATATATATATAATTTTATTAATTAATGTTTTTAATATAGTTAATTTTGTAATCTTTATTTTTTCAAGTTAAAAGATTACCTTTTACATCCTACTTTGTTCCACATTTAATGTATGATTATCATAACACCATATATATATATATATATATATATATATATATATATATATATATATATATATATATATATATATATATAGTTATAATTTTATTAATTAATGTTTTCAAAATAGTTAATTTTGTAATCATTATTTTTTCATGTAAAAAGATTACCTTTTATATCTACTTTGTTCCACATTCAATGTGTGACAATCATAACACCATATATATATATATATATATATATATATATATATATATATATATATATATATATATATATATATATATATATATATATATATATATATATATATATATATATATTAATATATGTTATTTTGGTTTTTACATTTATTGTATCTTAGAATGCACCAATACGATTTTAGTAAATTAAGTAATTATTTAATTAAATAAATATAGATATTAAATGATTTCCATAATTATATGTATATTAAATGATATCCATAATTATAATTCTCTTTTTATGGAAACTAATTAAATCCGTCATTAATGTTAGCGATAACATTTTTTCAGAATAAATTTAGATCTAAGTTTTTATATATGAGTTCGTATTTTGTTTCAGGACTTAGTCACTTAAAATACAATAAAGTTGCATTGAATATTAAGAACGAGAGTGTATTCTAGTAGAATAAACTCTCATTCTGCTGGAATACACTTTCATTCTTCTAGATATGAATTCATTTTGAAAAAATATTATTGTTGACATTAATTACAAATTTAATTGGTTTTCCATAAAAATGAGTTGTAAGTATGAATAACATTTAATATACATATAATTAATATTAAATTCTTATTGGTGCGTTCTACCACATAATAGATGTGAGAACCATCTGAACCTACCTACCTACCTATATATATATATATATATATATATATATATATATATATATATATATATATATATATATATATATATATATATATATATATTTATAATTTTATTAGTTAATGTTTTCAATATAATTAATTTTGTATTTTTTGTTTTTCCAAATTAAAATATTACCTTTTACATCTTACTTCCTTTTACCGTCGTTTTACTCATTGGTAAATATGATTCTCAAAAGTTCAAAACACTATTTATTGCTTTTTATAGATATATCAACTTAACTTACTTTACCACCATTTTAGAATACAAATATCATGTCGGGTTTTGATTTGGGACTAAAGTAATTATAGAAACTTGAAGTATCAAATTATTTATAGCTTTTTGATAATATATAAATTCTTTCAACTTATGAACCAAATAGCAAAAGTATATATTTAAAGTTAAATGGATATCTTTATTTTTTTTACTTTAATTTATCTTACAAATAAAACCAAGAGTGCTTATTTACAGTCCCAGTTTGGAGCTGTCGGCTAAGACGGTTTGACTCGGTTCCAATGTCATCTAATTTTGAGAGAATATCTAACGTCTCAAAACTTACACGTATAATTCAATAACATATACTCATTATTTGTGTTTAAAGAAAATGTTAACGATTTAGTATTACATCATAACGTTGTAATTGTTTATTTAGAAATTGCTTATCAATTTTTTTTTTTTTTTTTTTTAAAAAAAAAATTTCAATCATGTCATACTTTTTATCACCGCATTTAATGTGTATATATATATATATATATATATATATATATATATATATATATATATATATATATATATATATATATGTATATGTATATGTGTGTATGTATATATATATATATATATATATATATATATATATATATATATATATAATTTTATTAATTAATTTTTTCAATATAATTAATTTTGCAATCTATGTTTTTGCAAGTAAAAAGATTACCTTTTATAGATATTAAATGATTTCCATAATTATATGTATACTAAATGATATCCATATTTATAATTCTCTTTTTATGAAAACTAATTAAATTTGTCATTAATGTTACTAATAACATTCCTTCATAATGAATTCACATCTATGTTATTATATATGAGTTTGTATTTTGTTTCAGGACTCAGTCACTTAAAATACAATAAAGTTGCATGGAATATGTAGAATACACTCTCATTCTGGTTGAATACACTCTCGTTCTTCTAGATATGAATTCATTCTGAAAGAATATTATTGTTGACATTAATGACGAATTTAATTGGTTTCCATAAAACTGAGTTGTAAGGTTGAATAGCATTTAATATACATATAATTAATACTAAATTTCTAATGGTGCGTACTAGCACACGCAATAGATGTGAGAAATATTTGAAACTACCTACCTACCTCTATATATATATATATATATATATATATATATATATATATATATATATATATATATATATATATATATATATATATATATATATAACCTTATTAGTTAATGTTTTCATTATAATTAATTTTGTAATCTTTGTTTTTTCAAGTTAAAAGATTTACCTTTTACATCCTACTTTGCTCATGGATCAAAATAAGATTATCAAAAGTACAAAACACTATTTATTACTTTTTACACATAAGTCAACTTAATTTATTTTACCACCAATTTAGAATACAAATATCATGCCGAGTTTTGATTTGCGACAAAAGTTATTACTCAAACTTAAAATCGAGGCATCAAATTATTTAGAGTTTTTGATAATAAATAAATTCTTTCACGTATGAACCAAATAGCAAACGTATATATTTAGAGTTAAATAAATATCTCTATGTTTTTTTTATTTTATTTTATTTTTTTTTTATTTTTTATTTTTTAACTTTAATTTATCATACATTTAAAATCAAAAATGCTTATCTACAATCCCTATTTGGAGTTGTCGGCTTAGATGGTTTGACTCGGTTCCAATACCATCTAAATTTAAATGAATATCTAACGCCTCAAAACGTACTCGTATAATTCAATAGTAGAAACTCATAATTTATGTTAAAAGAAATATGTTTACATTTAGTATTACAACTTAACGTTGTAATTGTTTATTTATAAATTGCTTATCAATTTATTTATTTATTTTTTAAAAATTTAGACCAAACATTATTTGTAATTTTTTCTATTAATTAATTGAAAATGTTTTTATTAGAAAAAAATAAATTATAATAAAAATAGTTTTTTTTTTTGAAAACTTCTATTTAAATTAACTTGTCGTTCTATATTTATAATATTTAAACATTTTTAACTATTCTGAAAAATAGCATTCAATATATTTTTTTATATAATAATATAATTTATGTTTTGGATTCAAACTAATATTTAAAATAAAATATAAATATATTTTTATAATCATGTCAAACTTTTTATCACCACATTCAATAAATATATATATATATATATATATATATATATATATATATATATATATATATATATATATATATAAATAATATTTTCAATATAATTAATTTTGTAATCTTTATTTTTTCAAGTTAAAAGATTATCTTCTACATTCTACTTTTTCAACATTCAATATATGATTATCATAACCCCATATATATATATATATATATATATATATATATATATATATATATATATATATATATATATATATATATTAATTTTATTAATTAATGTTTTCAATATAGTTAATTTTCAATATATATATATATATATATATATATATATATATATATATATATATATATATATATATATATATATAGATATATATAGTTATGATTTTATGATTTTATTAATTAATGTTTTCAATATAGTTAATTTGTAATCTTTATTTTTTCAAGTAAAGAGATTACCTTTTATATCTACTTTGTTCCATATTTCAATGTATAATAATCATAACAATATATATATATATATATATATATATATATATATATATATATATATATATATTGTTGGATTAGTGTCTAAGTCCATAACTATTTTGGTATGTACTTGACCCGATGGTGCATGGTCCTTTTGGGTTGCCTTCACCAAAGCAACTTGATAGGATGAATAATGGAAAGAAAGAATTAAATATGATTTATTAATATATTATGGGAATAATATATTAAAGGAGAAAGGATATTGTTTAATTAATATTAGTCTATAATTAATTGGTAATTTGTGACTAAAAGAGATTAATTAAACTTAAGGGACTGGAATTGTAATTATAAGATAATTATAATTTGGGCCATGGATTGCCTTCTATTAAGGGATGGACGAATTCTAATGGGAAACCCATAAGGAAATCGTCCATGGGCTTAATTAAAGGAGTCTATGGGTTGCTTAGGGCTTAAGCATCCATATTAGGGTTTCCTTGTTAGATAACCCTAATAGCCCAACTATATAAAGACCCCTTAAGGCTCAAAAACGTGGCTAAGCTTCTTGTTAGGTTTTCTACACGTTTTTGGGCAGCCTCCAACCTCTTTCCTCTTTATCCTCTTGCTTATGGTGTTTGTGAACCATTAGATGAGTGACACTTGTGACTCTAAGCATTCCAAAGTCAAATCAAGGAGATTTGGGATTGTTATTGCTACATAACAATCAAGGTAACATTATAAACTTATTCTTATGTTAATATGATTACTTGTATGCTAGAATTAGAGTTTATAGTCTTGGATTCAAAGCATGTACAATAGAGAAACCTAGATCCAAGCATTAGGGTTTGTATGAGCATATAGGATGTCTTATGACCAAAACCCATCATATATATGGCTAGGTTATTTAGTTTCTTACATTTATTGTGTAGTAGAATGCACCAATAGGATTTTAGTAAATTAAATAAATATAGATAGCGTTTGTGGAAAATTGTTGCTTATTAGATTCCACTGATAGCAATATTGGAAAGTGAATTTGATTCTTTCATTTGTGGTAATGTCTAAATTTGTGGTATTGATGCATTGTATAACTGGAAAATTTGATTTTTTGGATTCTGGAAGCTGGACTCGCCGAGTCCATGGCTGAAATCGCTGAGTCCATGCAGACTCGACGAGTCCAAGCCTGACTCGACGAGTCAACTCGTCAGATAATGCTTATCTCGGGATTTCTTGCTGTTTTTGCATATGGATAGTTACCTTATCATGTTAGATCAATATTAATCCGATTATATGATATATTTGACTATATTTTTGATCTAAATGAAGATATTTATCAATTAATAAGATAATTGTTTCCTTATAAGATAATTGATTAATTATTTTGAGTAAATTGATAAATTGTTTTGCAAGAAATCATTAAATAAACCAAATATGGATAATTATGTGATTAAATGTTAATTTAAAATTATTTGTTATTTGATCCTTGTTGTTATGAAAAGTTTCATATTCTCCCCTTTAGGTTTTATAGTTTAAATTTGAACCCAAAAGTTTTGAAGTTTTGAAATTTAAATAGTTAAAACCCTAATGTTTTGAAAAAGGTTTTAAAACTTGCCCTAAAGTTTTGGAATTTAAATTTTGATTAAAAAGTTTAATTTTGATGTATATTTAAATTCTAACCCTGATGTTTTGAAATGTTTCAAAATTTGCCATCAAGTTTTGGAATTTAAAAGTTGATTAAAAGTTAATTAGGAATGTTAAATTCTAAAACCCTAGTATTGTTTTTGAAAAAAATTCAAATCACACCCTTATGGTTTTATTGATTAATTAAGGAGTATAATTAAAAGAGGTTTAATAAATCCATAAAAAGTTTAGGTTAACCAATTAATTGAATTAAAAATGTAATTGTTAAAGTTAACCACATAGTATTTTAAAAGTATAAAATACACCCTATACTATATATAACATTAAAAGTCTAACATTATATATATGTATAACTAAAAGTCAATCTTACCGTTAGTAGGCCTCATTCACGAAGCTGGTGTATAAGGGGTGTTTAAGGAAATTGCCTATAAAATGGTGATTGAATGGGTATCCACTCTTACCCACCGCGCTCTTGACTAGCGGAGGGTCGTTAGACGAATGGGTAGGATAGGACGAAACCTTCCATTATAAGTATAATGAACTACAAAGTAACTAAATGTTTTACAAATTCCCAATCTTAGTTACTTAGGCAAAGTGAATTGATGCAATTCCATGAAATTACACTTTGTGCCCTTGCGAAGACGTTAGTGGAGCGTGTGTGGTTTACCGGCACACTAAATGGTTCTAAGCAAAGGTAGCAAATGGTGACTCAATGTTTGTCATAGTTCGGTGGAGCATGTGTGGTTTACCGGCACATCGAATAGGCGACTGTAACATGTGAGGGCACCATGTAAGTTTGCATGGTTATTCACACCCGCTTTGTGATCCTCGGCATCCCAGTCACAAACAAGAGGGGCATATCGAGATTTAAACATGCCATTGAAATGTTCAATGAATCTCAAAGGATCTAGGAGTTTTCATAGATTTAAAACTTAAAATTATTTTTCGTTTTTCATGGTGGAAATTAGTGAATCGTCATTCACTTACCTTCAAATGTTCTGCAATTTGGGTTACGGCATCCCTCTCCCGAGTTGTAGAATATTGTGTTGGGTCCTAGCCTTGGAATTTCATTTGGGTGATTTACTAATGACTCAATCAATCAACTAACTTGAATTCGTTTTTCTCCCGTTTTGTAGATGTCAAAGTTCGACAACTATGGTCTTCCCAAATCCCGTGGAACAAGCATTCCACATGAAGATGATATTCCACGATTCGATCGAGGAACAAGAAATCATGCTTCACTTCCTCCTCCTCCTCCAATTATTCTCCCTAACCCACAAGATTGTAAAATTGAAAGGTTCAATATCACTCAAGCCCTTTTGGCAAGTAAACATAAAGAAGGAAAGTCGGTGTGTGCACACGTCTTAGGGATGAAGTCACACATTGATAGGTTAAGAATGATGGGATCCGTTGTCAGTGAAGAGATGGCTGTTGATTGGGTTCTTCAGTCACTTCCTAACTCGTATAGTGAGTTCGTAAGAGAGTACTATATGATGAACCACGACGTGACCGTTATTGATCTCACCCATATGCTTATTACTACTGAATCAGCAATGGTTTGGCGCAATAGAAAAGCAAAGTTGATTAGTGAATCTGCCTTCAAGACCTCTATGGATATAGACAATGGCAATGAAAGACATGCAATGATCAAAAAGGTTGATCATAAGAGAAAGGCGATGTCTGAGGTAGTTCCATGTGTTGTTCCAAAAGAGTCTATTTGCTTTTATTGCCAAGAGAAGGGGGATTGGAGATGAAGTTGCCCTATTTACCTAAGAGATCTAAGAGATAGGAGAGTCAAAAGTATGACTACGCTTTAGGTAAAATCCACTATCTAACTCCGTTAAGTTCCTATTCATTGATTCTTAATACATGATGTGATAAGATTACATTTGAATGTTTTCAAGGATCAGTGAAAAGAAAGGAAGCTTGATAAGAGAGCAAGATGAATCTAACCACAAGAGATGGATCTTGATCGCATGGACTTGAAGATTGGATTTTGAGCTTAGATAGTTATGATAGAGATGTTAGAAATTTTCCTTTTACATAGTTTTCAATAGATTTTGCATTGTAAGGACAAATGTTTTTCCGCTGCTTTTATAAATAAAATAAATTTTGTTTGACTTATTTATTTGTTTACTTCCTTGCAATGAAATCATTATGAAAATTGATGTTTGCATATTTCTACAACGAATGGATATGATTCTTAATTATGTTATTTATGGAAATGTCGAGAATTTACCAAATAGGGAGAGTTTCTCATCGCCCAAATTTCAATTGGACTAAAATTTGGAATCACGCAACTTGGTTGCATGATGAATGAGAAATTTCATATTTGGAAATTAGACAAATTCGTTGACAAAGTGTCAAGTGAAGGACTAGGAGATCAAGTACACAAAGTCATGTGTTGATCAAGTTCACCATAAGAGTAACAAAGATATTCGTCATGATTTACTAAAGGCTTAGTAAATATGATTACACTTACAAGATTAAGTGTAATTCTGAATTGATTAAAGGGTTTAGATCAATAGTAGAACGAATAAGAAGAATCAAGTAGGCAGAAAGATAAAAGTTTCTCCATTCTAAGAAGAAGGGAGAGTAGCTTTTGTGCTTTATAATGGGTCTTAATGATTAAGAACCATGTCTCAATTGATCCTCTAAGTAAGTCTTAGTACAATTGTATCTTTAAGAAGAGGAATCAAGGATTGAAGAAATGGTTAAATCAAGAAGTCTATCATACTTCGTTCCAATAACAAGTCTTAAAGTTAAGATTGTGACAATGAGTGAAAAGTATTAAAGGTTTATAACATTCATCAAATGTGGAAAGTTGTAAGGTCTTGGATAAGACAAAGGCCAACTAGGACCAATTTATGAAGTGTCTTGACTACACTAACTCTTGAATATTTGTTTGTCAAGAATTGTTTATTGATAAGAGAATCTTATATGTCAAGGAGTCAGTGGGAGTCTTATTGGTCTTGAAAGGTTTCAAGAACAAATCAAATAAACCTTATCGATCATCACTAGCACGCGAGTTGAGGTTTACAACCTATCGTGTTGACATTATTTTGTTTCTGTGCTGTTTCCAATTGAGTTAATTATGCATGTGAGTTCTATGAGTTCTAATTTTGAATGCATAAAAGGCAAGGCACCTTGATCAATGAAAGGTACATTGATAGGAAAATGTGAGTTGCTTAACTACTTGGAAGACGTGGTGGGCAGCTATGCTACCATAAGGCAAGAAATCAAGATTATGAAAGTTCGGTCCATATGAGTTTGAATTTGTCGTAAACTTTGGTTTTAACAAATTCACATGGATAGGAACAAATACACCGTTTAAATATAAGTGTCATAAGATTTCCTCCTTCATGAAAATGATTGTGAGAAAATGCTTTCACTAAGAAAGATTTTAAGAAGATAGTGATTGTAAAGTTGCATTCTCAAATTCGATTATGGCTATGGTAACCCTTTCCATAATTTGAATTGTGAGGTTTGGGAATTAGTCTTAATTGTTTAAGACACACATATGAACTATGTAAGGCAAAGGTGTATAAGTTCAAGAAGCCTTGATAAAAGATTATCAAAGCACTAAGTATTAGAAACATGGACTTAAGAAACTCAATAGGTATTGTCTTTCTCAAAGTTAAGATGTTTATGAATACATGTCGAAGCTAGTGGGAGCATAAGTGTTATGTTTTATAGTAATCATCATGATAGTGGGAGCATAAAAGTTATGATTGTATGATTATTAACGAAAGTTTTGCAAGTTGGCAATATTAATTATAGAAAACAAGAGTTATACCTTGCAAAGTCGTAAGGGTTGTATAGTTGTTTTGCTATAATTAAGGGAGAGAATATTATGCTTCATTTCAAATCTAAAGGCTTAGGTTGAGAAATGTTAATAAATTTAGTCAAAGGTACATAGTGTGTTCTTAAAATTTCGATTATGATTATGACATTCCTTTTCACAATTCGAATTTTGAGAACATAACAAATAAAACATTATGCATCGTGTCCCATACGCTTCGGGTATAGGATCGATTGCAAATGCTTTAATGTTTGACCATTCTAAAATTTTCCAAATGTCTAGCGCATTTAGATGGAAAAGGGACTAGAATTGGTTTTGACTAAAATAATTAGACAACTATCAAAGGACAATCCAAAGTTCGACGAGGATTGGTTGCTTGTGAGTAGTTGGAAGCATGGTATTGAATGGACCATATCGACATTATTATGAATAGACAAGATTCTATTTAGAATGAGTTGTCAAATGGAAAATATGGAAGCGTGTCCATATTGGGAAGTAAATATTGAAAATCTATGACTAGATTAGAAACTTTTATGCAAAAGGATGTTCAAAAGAATGTACTTTAAGTGAGAGACATCATATCTAAGGAATTGTCTTGTAACAATCTCCAATAGCGGACTTTGTAATATCATTGTCAATAGTCTTTGTGACTTTGGTGCAGTGACATTACGAAAGAATCATTGCATAGGATGTTAAAATCTAGCATATTCTATAAGTAGCAAGAATTTGATATTCTTTCACTTATGAAAAAAGGATTTGGAGTTGTGAAATGAGAATGATTGGAAACGTGTTCAATGTGATCTATTTCACAAAGTAAGAACCATAGGTAAACATTGTGTGCATGCTAGGAGCATGGGACAAGTGTAATAATTAAAGTAAGAAGTTGATTACCCGAAACGACAAATAATGAGTAATCGATATGGTGATAAATAAAACGTGTTGTATTTATGCTCAAAGGGTTGAGGCCATATGGGATTAGTATTATTCTTGTGTTTCACTTTGCATGTTTTGACTTCCAAAATAATTGAGTTTATTAAGAATAATCGAATTATTCAAACGGGCCACAGTCGTTCATATGTTGGAAGTAGATATGAATGAAGGCTATCGTGAATTGGTGTGTGGATTGTCTAAAAGGGTATTAGACATAAGCAAATTTTTGCTGCAACGTTCATGAGTGCTTACGAATATGATTTGAGCATTGGATTAAACCCACGCTCACTTAGATCACTCCATGGATTGTATCACGAGTGATTAGTGAGACGATAACATCTTATATTCTTGAAACCGAGATGTGTCATTTGTATCTTGCTAATCGGTTGCACATTGATAATATGAAAACGCACTAGTAACTTGGTGTTATAAAACATATTGTTGTGTGTGATTTGGTTAGTGAGTGCAAGAAAGCATTGTATCAAAGTTTATCCGTTCCTTTTATTCAAAGTAGAATAAAAGCGATATCTTTAGGCCCCTTGATGGTTTAGTGATGACAAACGTAAATGCTCGGCCGGGCTAGGACTAATTTGATTTGCTCAATTAGTCTGTCGTCATAAATCATAAATCGAGATATAGTACAAAGAGAATGATTAGAAATCATATCTCATACGATATCTAGAATGGAGGAATATATGATCCCTTATCTAAGGACACATATCTGATATGATCAGAGTTGACAGCGGCTTTGGAAAGCTACGATTGCAGATCAGGATCTGAAGTCATACACATAATAGTTATTAGACTTATCCAAGTGGGAGACTGTTGGATTAGTGTCTAAGTCCATAACTATTTTGGTATGTACTTGACCTGATGGTGCATGGTCCTTTTGGGCTGCCTTCACCAAAGCAACTTGATAGGATGAATTATGGAGAGAAAGGATTAAATATGATTTATTAATATATTATGGGAATAATATATTAAAGGAGAAATGATATTGTTCAATTAATATTAGTCAATAATTAATTGGTAATTAGTTTTGTGACTAAAAGAGATTAATTAAACTTAAGGGACTGGAATTGTAATTATAAGATAATTATAATTTGGGCCATGGATTGCCTTATATTAAGGGATAGACGAATTCTAATGGGAAACCCATAAGGAAATCGTCCATGGGCTTAATTAAAGGAGTCTATGGGTTGCTTAGGGCTTAAGCATCCATATTAGGGTTTCCTTGTTAGATAGCCCTAATAGCCCAACTATATAAAGACCCCTTAAGGCTAAAAAACGTGGCTAAGATTCTTGTTAGGGTTTCTACACGTTTTTGGGCAGCCTCCAACCTCTTTCCTCTTCATCCTCTTGCTTATGGTGTTTGTGAACCATTAGAGGAGTGACACTTGTAACTCTAAGCATTCCAAAGTCAAATCAAGGAGATTTGGGATTGTTATTGCTACATAACAATCAAGGTAACATTATAAACTTATTCTTATGTTAATATGATTACTTGTATGCTAGAATTAGAGTTTATAGTCTTGGATTCAAAGCATGTACAATAGAGAAACCTAGATCCAAGCATTACGGTTTGTATGAGCACATAGGATGTCTTATGACCAAAACCCATCATATATATGGCTAGGTTATTTAGTTTCTTACATTTATTGTGTAGTAGAATGCACCAATAGGATTTTAGTAAATTAAATAAATATAGATAGCGTTTGTGGAAAATTGTTGCTTATTAGATTCCACTGATAGCAATATTGGAAAGTGAATTTGATTCTTTCATTTGTGGTAATGTCTAAATTTACCAAATAAGGAAATATTCTCATCACCCAAGGTTTCAATTGGACGTAGACTTGAAATCATGCAAGTTGTATAGCATGATGGATGAGAACTTTCAAGCATTGGAAAATTTAAGACTAACTACTTGTTCACATGGATGTGTGAGTCAAGTAAAGGACTAAGGGATTGAGTACACATTCTTGTGCACTGGTTAAGTCCACCACAAAAGATCGATAAGACTAGTCGTCATAATTTACTATGGCTTAGTAAATATGGTTATACTTACAAGCTTAAGTGTAATTATGAGTCATTGGAAAGGTTCCATTGTATGAGAGAGCGAATAAGAAGAATCAACTTAGGTAGAAAGATAAAAATTTCTCAAATCTGAAAAGATGTGAGAGTACTTTAGTATCATGTTTTAAGACCATCTTAATGATTTTGATACTTTATCACAATTCATCCTCTAAGTGCATTCTGATAGTTAAGAAGATGAGTTATGAATTATTGAAGTGGTTAAATCAAGAAGATGAGTTATACTTCGTTCCAAAACAAGTCTTAGAGTCATACTACAAGATTGTAACATGAGTGAAATATCTTAAAGGAAGGTTTCTTAACACAAGTCAAATGTAAGAGTAAAAGTATCCTACGCTTGTACATTTGAAATTCGTAAGTTGTGATGTTTTGGATAAAACAAATACCAACCAAGGCCAATTGTGTGAAGTGTTTATCTTGATTAGAATCCACACTATCGCTTGAATATCTGACAAAAAAGTATTATATGTCAAGAGGAATGTGGGAGTCTTAAAGGTCTTGAAAGTATCAAGAACTAATCTAGAATAAAACCTGAAGTTCTTCACTAGCACACGACATGAGGTTTATAACCTATCGTGTTGACATATTTTGTGCCAATTCCAATTAAAGTTGGCTTTGCATATGAGTTCTTAGAGTTCTCAATTGGTTGCACAACAACTTGGAAGCAATGACAGAACCTTGAGCTGCCAGATGGCAAGAAACTAAGATTGAGTTCAGTCCATATGAGTTTGAATTTGTCATTATCCTTGTCTTGTGACTATGGTTTTGACAATTCACATAGATAAGAACACATGCACCATTAAATCTAAGTGTCATAAGGTTTCTCTCCGATTCATGAAAATGATGATGAGGAAACACTTTCACTAAGTAGATTTTAGCTAGATAGCAATTATGATATTTGCATGCTCAAAGTCATTAGTGGAGCATGTGTGGTTAACCGGCACACTAACATGGACTTGTGAGAAGTGGCAAAGGTCCAAACAATCGAGACTATGATTACGACATCCCTTTTCATAGTTTTTGAAAATTGTTTAGACACACCTGTGAGTTATCTAAGATAAGGTGTATGATATTGATAAAGTTTTATCAAAGCAATCTAGTATCAGAAATCTGAACTTTGGTAAGAAAGTCAGTAAAGTATTGATTTCTAGAATTCCAGGTGATTTCTGAGTACATGTCAAAGCTAGTGGGAGCATAAGTGTTATGCTAATAATCATCATGTTAGTGGGAGCATGATAATTACGATAAAGGTTGCAAGTTAGCAATGTTAATTATAGAAAACTAAAGGTTTCAATTGGGAAAAAGTTGTTTTGCTATAGTTAAGGGAGAGGAAATTATACTTCATCTTAAATCTAAAAGTTTAGATTGAGGTTTTAAATCTTTAGTCAAGGATATATATATATATATATATATATATATATATATATACATATATATATATATATATATATATATATATATATATATATATTATATATGAATTTTATGTTGGATTGGCTCAACATAAAGAAATTCTATATATGGGTACATTATTTGCATTCTAAAATTCGATTATGATTATGGCACCCCTTTTCATAATCTAACTTATGAGAACTTTGGCAAATTAAAATGGAAATATTATAGCAAAAGACTAGTTTAGTCTTTATGCGAGGCATCATGAATCGTGTCCCATATGCTTTGGATATAGGATTGATTACATGTGCTATATTCATCCTTTCTAAAATTTTCCAAATGCCTGGGGCATTAAGAAGGGAAAAGGTTTAGAACTGGATATGACTAAAAGGATTAAACAATTGTTGAGGATAATCTAAGGTTTACCAAAGATTGGTTGCTCAAGGACAATTGAAAGTATAGTGTTAATTGTTGGAAGGACCATATTGACATATTCTAAAACAAGGAAACTCTTGTTCAGAAGTGATAGTCAAAAGGGGAATATGGAAATGATCCCATAGGTGGAAGTTATTCAATAAATCTGTGTAAGATTAGAAAGCTTAATGCAAGAAGAATGTTTCCAAGGAGTTGATCTCCTTTGGAATGCTCTGTAATGTTTGTTGTCAAGTCTTTGTGACTTTGTGAATAATCATTACAAGAGGATCAATGCATATAAGTTTAGAATCAAACAGATTTTAGTAAATGGCATGAATTTGAAATTCTTGCATTTGCAGTAAGGATTTGGGACTGTAAAATGAGAATCATTGGAGCTATGTTCAATTGGTCTATTTTGCAAAATAAAGATCATAGACAAACATAGTATGTATACTTGGTGTGTGGCATGACTAGTGTTTAGAAAACAGAGTGTACATGCTTGGATCATGGGACAACTGTTGTTTTAATACAAGAATAAGGTTGATAGCTGAAACAGTATGCAATGAATAATGTGTAATCGTATGGTGATAAATAAAAGGTGTTTTATTTATATTCATAAGTTCTGAGACCATATTGGATTCAATTATTCTTGTGTTTCATTTTGCATGTTTTGACTTCCAGAATAACTAGGTCGTTCTTCCTGATTGACTAAGTTATTCAAACCATCCATAGTCGGTCATATGTTGGAAGTAGATATGAATCAAGACTATCATCGGTTGGCTTGTAGAGGTCCAAGTTGGTGGACAAAGTTGTGCTACAACACTCATGAGCACTCATAAGTTCTGAGTATTGGATTCAACCCACGCTCATTGGAATCACTTCATGGATTTTATCACGAGTGATCATGAGACGATAATATCTTATATTCTTCAAACCTAGAGATATGAGTTGTTACTATGAGTTGGTTATACATTGATTGCATGAAAACGCATTGGTAACTTGATGTTAGAAAACGTGCCTTTGTGTATGATTCAATAAGAAGTAGAACAAGCCATATGAGTCGAAGTTTATCCATTCCGTTTACCTTCGGGATAAAAGTGATATCTGTGGGACCCTCGATGATTTGGTGATGACAAATGTAAGTGCTTGGCCGGGCCTGGACTGATATGATTTGTTCAATTAGTCAGTCGTCATAAATCGGAAATCAGGAAACAACAAATGGACAGAGAGAATGATTATAATCCATGTCTCAATCCGTATGATATCTAGAATGGAGGAATATATGATCCCTTATCTAATGGACAAGTCATTGACAAAGGTCAGAGATCCTCGGCAAGGTCAGAGTTTGATAAAAGCTTTTGACCAGTTGGTTCTTGAAGTCATACTTGCAATAATAGTTTTAGACTTATCTAACTGGGATACTGTTGGATTAATGTCTAAGTCCATAACTATAATTGGTAAGACTTGACCCGACCTGGTATGGTCCATTTAGGTTGCATGACATCGTGCATTTGGATAGACTATAATGAGAGACATAAAACTTAAGGTTTGTTGATATATTATAAGTTCTAATATATTAATAAGATTATTTAATTAGTATTTATCAAGAATTAATCTAGGATTAATTAAGTAATCAAAAGAAGACTAATTAAATATATGGGTTGATTGTATAAATCATCCATACTTGTATAGTGGGCTAATGCTTCATGGATTGTCAAGTTGGGCTAAAACCCATAAGATGCTCCATGGATAGTATATGGTATATTTGAACCCATGGATCCAAGGAAATGGAAAGCCATGACAATTAGGGTTTACCCTAATTGTCACTAACTATATAAGCATCTTATTGTTGACAAAATCGACAATAGAGTATATGTGAAAGGGCTAGCCGATTTTTATGAAGTGTGGATTTCTCTCTAATCTCTTCCAAGTGTATTTGGTGTTGTGTGAACCATTTGAGGTGTCACACTTGGGGCACTAGGCACTCAAGCTTCATGAAGACATTCTACATCAAAGAGGTATGTAATTCTAACTTGATATATTCATATGAATCAATGTTATTATGCTAGTTAGGATGAATACCTTGGAAAGTTCATATTTTCATGTATAATAGAGAAAACATAGATCCAAGGTATTTAGGGTTGCATGTACAATTAGGAGTGTTAGAATGCTCAAAACCCAACAAATATATCTATAGTCTAGATTAGGCAGTTGGTGATCAGTCAAATAGTTCCAGGGCTTGGTATGTTTTGTTCCTCATTGGATTTGTCTAGTAGTGTAGTGGATTAATGGAGTAGTAGTCAATGAACTCTCGATTGTTGGTCTTTTCGTTCTTCGTCAACAACATAAGTTCATCGGAGGTTTACAGTTGCATCAATTAGAGTTCAATGGATGCGTCAAACTATTAGCAAAATCTGTACATTATACACTTTTGGTTTTTGAGTATGGATACGTTCAGTGGTTGGTTATGAAGTTATTAATCATAGTAGGTTCAAGTTTGTTATATGTTCTTGGTTGTTGCAAGTTCGGATTCTTGGGCAATATTATGGTTTTCTTCAGGTGTGTCTTTGGATCTGCATAGAATCCAATTTTGGCATGTCGGGTTGGCAAGGTTGGTATCTGGATTGACACGACCAGAGTTTGATAACATTTCTGATGGCTTTGGAAAATTTATCGAGCTATTGCATATAGGTGGGATCTGTTCAGTTTCAATCGAGGTTTGATATCTTGTATCGGTCGTTCATGAGGATGTTTCTATTAACGGTTGAGGTTCGTCATTTCATTAGATTTGTTGGTACTTCACCCTTTGGGTAAGGTTGTGAGGACGAAAAAATGCAGTAGATCATGCATTGGTTATGTGTCTCCCTTCGGGGGTGTACATTGTGGTAGTGCCTCGATTATGGTCATGGGGGTACAAGTAGATTGAATAAGATATGATGAAACCACATGGTTAGTATTATTGGATTGGTTTTCATTTGGGTTATAGCCTTCAAATCGTAACAAGAGTATGGCCGTCTATCTCATTCTCTGGTTGTGTGCGACCATGTTTTCGTCTGATTTTATGTTGGTATCAGCCTGCATTGTGAGAGAAATAGTGCGTGATAGAAGAGTATGAACCATGTTATCTTCAATAAGCATTAAGAGGGATGTTGATTAGGTTCCTGTAAGTCAGTGAACTGATGGTTGGGTATCTTCAGGCCCTTGTGGTGCTGGTCGCGAGTCTTTAAGCCATTGATGTGATGACGTCAATATCGGTATAGTATTGTAAGATTAACATTCAGTGGTTAGCAGGTGTCACGATGTATCGTGAACCAGTGGTTGTATGATTTTTATGTGTAAGAATCGATAGTCATTTGATTAAGACTCTTATGTATCAGATCATTATCTTTATTGGCATACTTGGGAGTTAGTGCATCGTGGGAGTCGGGAGGCTCAATGACTAGCTGGTTTGGATCATGTGGGTCGTTAAATATTGTTGGGAATAATTGTTGTGCATCAGTAGTCACTTGCAGAGTGTTTGCATTATGAACCCCATTTGCTTACGGGTTGTCTATCAGTATTCTAGTTACCAATGTTGGTTATCAGTTATGGAATCTCGAGTCATTAAGTTAATTGTGAATGTCTCGAGTGATTTTTCAAGTGGGGATACACATGAGCTAATATGGGATTTCAATGCAACGTGAGAATTCCTGGATTAACCATCCTTATGCTCATGGGATTAATAGGTTGGTGATGACTTTTCACGAAGTCAAGTGTGTATTTAAGGTTGTTAGGAACAACCTCTGGATTGGGGATTAGGTGAAATTCACTATGGATATATTTTGAGTATTCCTTCTACATAGTAGAATAGTGTTCACAGTCAGAGAATAGGGGAGGGTATTATGAATGAATGATCACCAGTCCTAGGGAATACTTTATGTGGTTTAAATTGATGGGTTCATGGTTTCAAGAAATTTTCTGCTTTGTGTGGTTATCGCTGTGATTCGAGGTCTTCCATTTGGCAAGAGTAAGGTAGTTGTGTCAGTTCTCAGGTAGAGTAGTTAGGTTTCCTTCTTGGCTGAGGGCAGAGTGTTAAGGTTCCTTCTTTCGGGGATATAAGTGATTTTGCTAAATGTGGTTTGGATGGTAGGTTTGGGAGGCAGTCATTGGTATGGGATGAATCTTCAGTCTTAAAATAGAATTCAAGAATTTTGGACAAGATCAACTAATGTGTTAGAGGAACTAGTAATTAATGATTTTTAGGAAGAAATATAACTTAAGTGGGGGAGAGTTGTAACATCATGTTTCGATTCGTTTCACAATTCAGGGTCGTGACCCGAAGCTCAAGTATCATCAGGCTTCGGACCTTAAGGAAAGAGGGTTTTAGACCCTTTTGGATGTGGATAATGTAGATTAGGTGATTTAAGATTTCAGTTTGCGCTTTGGAGCCTGAGTGTATAATGGTAATAAGTGGTGGTTCAGGCCTTTTATGAATTTTTGATTTAATCTCGGGAAGTTTTAAGGCAAAGGAGAGCTGATAGGATTGTAGAGCTTCTCATTACCTTTCCGTGAGTACAAAGAATGCTGAAATCAAAGTTAGAACAAAGAAGTTATTACCGTTTGAAGTTACGAGGATTTTGGGCTAAGCCATGTATATTGGGCATACAAGGCTCTAGTTGATTACGGAAGGCAACCACGTACATTGGGCGTACGCTGGGTGTACGTGGTGTACATTAGTCGTACAAACTATTGGGACAAACCCTAATTGTTAGGGGTTGGATCCTATTTAAACACTTTATCTTTCTCTTAGACCTTCTTATCATTAGCCTTTTTCCCTATATAGACTTCCTATGATACCCTAGCTTGTTGTTGTGTGTTTTTGATCCATGGTAGTAATCTTTTGGCATTTTTGCTAATCTTTGAAGAAGGAAGATCTTGCTAGTGAAACTTTGGTTGGATTAGAGCTTAAGGATCCAGAGTCTTCATCGACTTTGCTAGAATTTGACGGTATAAAGCTCTTGATCACTCTAAGTGTTAGATTTAGTTTGAGGTATTTTTTGAGTTTAATATGGTCCCTTGAGCCATCCTTGTGAGTATGAGCTACTCTTGGAAGCTTATAATGTTAGATCATAGCATTTATGATGTTGTTAGGGCAAAACAATGCCATTTGGATGGGTTTTGATGAACCATGCAGGAGTTGGTATCCATATTATGGACTTAGATGAATAAAAACGGGTATTGGGTCCTATTAAGACATGAAAAGGAGTAAAGTTTCCAATTTTATCTATTAAGACTTCATTTAGCAGTAGATTTGAGGTATGAGCGTTGTGGGCTTAGTGGATTAAGTCATTTGGATTGAGAAGTGGGGACTGACCACTACACTGGGCGTACTGGGCTTATAATGAGTACACCGGGCGTAGGTTTGAGTATGTTGGGCATTCTCAACAGATGTTGACTGTCGTTTACTTTTGTGGTTTGGGCTATATTTGGACTATTAGGGTTTTGGGCTTTGTTAGGCCACTAGCCTTTCTGACTTTGGGCCATTATGAGGTTTTGGGTCTTCTTGGATTTGGGCCCATATTGGAATTTGGGTGTCCTTTATGAATAGGGCCACTATTGCGGTTTTAGTGCCATTGAAGTTTGGGCCTCGATTATTGGGCCAAGTGATGGAGGGGTAAAATGATCTTTTACCCTGGGAGTTGGAAAAATGAACTAGATTCACGGTTATGGTTTATGGCCTAATTATTAATTAGGGTTTTATTTGATTGGTTAGTGCAAGGATTCTCTAGTTCAGCAACCTGAGCATTTGTTTGACTGATAAGAGATTGAGGTGAGTTTGCTCAATATATTGTAGAACACAAAGATATGTTATACACTTGTAGTTTTTGTGACTCTTGTTGTATGTGTTGTATCCCTATGTGTCAGTTTGCTATATGTATGTAGGGTGAAATAGACCCAATATAGCCTTGTGCTGACATATGAGTTGAAATAGACTCGGGGGTGAAATAGACCCAGCACAGCCTTAAGCTGGCATATGAGGTTCAATAAACTCTGGGGGAAATAGACCCGACACAACCTTGAGCTGGAGGATATGTATGGTATGCGGTATTTTGGGAAACTCCCTAAGATTCGTGGTTACGGTTTATGTTTAAAATATTTTTCAGGTACTCTTAGTTCAAGAGGGAAAGGTCCAGCTTGATTACAACGCATCCACCCATGTTTCCACACTATATCGTTTTGGGAAATTTTACTCTAATAATTATTTTTACTATGTTGTACTTTTGAATGAATGAAATGATTAAATGGTATTAATGGTGGAACTAAAATGAAATTTTTATGTTTTAATTTTTGTGATGTTTCCAATAAACAAAATGTCTTGCTACATAATGATGTTCATCTTGTGTTTTAACCTTAAAATAAACTCCTTAATTTCATTTATGGGGAAGCTATCCGGGAATAATCGAAATTGCAAGTGATAAGATAATTCGGAATCAATAATATTTTGAAAGATTAAGTTGGAACAACACCACATGATTTAGATATTCTTGTCATGGTATGCTTAGGCTTAAAGGCATAAGAAATGTGTTTACTCAAGAAATGAGATTTTGGTTTGACACCTCACTTAAAGTGAATAAAATGAGATGTTGGTATCATAACCTAGAGATCAGGTCCAATAGAAAAGAAATTATAAAAATGAGGGTTTATGAAGAGTGATTAGACTTTAAGTACAAAATCTAACAATGGGTTATCTACAATTATAGAAATAGGAATGAAATGGTATGTGTACTATAACGTGTTTTCGCATGTATTCCATATGAGATGGTAGTATGTAGACCATGCAAATCTTGCTTTGGTAGGTGTTCAGGCCAAGTTGAAAGTACTATGTTAAGTTTCGGACTTTGATACTATAAGAAGTAAAAAATGCAAGATGAAATGATATATCTGAAGCTAAGTTCATGGTATGACTTACTAATGGAATTAGTAAAGAATGGAATGTTGGTAATATGCGTGGACACAAAAAGGTACACGTTGGCAATATATAATGTCTACGCAAAGAAATGGTCAAATGGTGACTTATGGGTTGGGGGTATATGATAAGGCTTCTTACATGCCTTAAAACTTTTTAGAACATGATTCGAATGTATGTCTTAAAATATTTAATATCATTAATAAAGTATTTTGTTAAAAATATTAAAAGGGGACAAAAGGGTAAAAGTGTCCAGGAGGGTTAACAACCCCTAATGATGTATTATTAATTATTAAGATTGATTGAAATTGTGACAAAATAATCAATATGATGTGGATACCAAGGAAGTTGAAAAGTGATGGGATGAAATCCTAATGAGCTGACACACGAAGTAATTCTGAAGATTAAATCATTTTAAGGGGTAGATAATTGTAACATCCTAAACATTGAAGAATGGTCCTTAAATAAATAGTGGAAATAAGTTAAAAAAAATGATTTATATAGTTAAATGATCAAGGGATAGTCATATCATTTGTTGATATGAAGTTTAGAAAGTTAGAAGTAAAAATAGTAATATTTTAATGTTAAAGGGGAAAAAGTGTCAAATTATCAAATTAAGGTTACCAAAGGGTTCAATCAATTAGTATAAGGGAACACAAAAAACTATATAATGGATGGAGAAGAACTTATTATGTCAAAAATTAAGTTTAAGTCAGAAAATATGAATTTATGGTGGAAATTGGCAAATTGAGCAAAGTTGAAGGACAAAATGGTAAACTTTTTGAAAATAATATGTACGCTCCTTCCTCTCATTCAATAGAATGTATTTTGCAAGAAAGGGAGGAACTTACATGGTGATTTCATCTTCTTCATCATTTAGGGTTTAATTCAAGAGGTGATTTGTGCATCCAAGAGAAAGCAAGAGGAGTCAATGACTAATGAGGTATAATCTTTTCTTTTCTACTCCTAAATTCCGAGTTGAATGCTTGGAGAAAACCCCAATGTTGAATTTAGATTCTTATAATGGTTAGGCTTTTGGTCTCTAACACCACCTGGGTGATTTCAATGGCTCCAATCTCAAACCAATCATTCCATTAATGGTTTTGGTGAATTTGGTAAAAAGTCAACCATGAACCTAGAATCCCCATTTTGGGGACGTTGTACTTATATGTAAAAAGTCAAAATGCTCAAGAACATTCGAATCTAACCATACTACATTCGATGCTCGTGTTAGTTTCGATCTCAACAATGATGAACCCATTCAAGTCTCACCACCTTCCCGACCAATGGGAGGGGACAAAGCAAAAATCAAAGGCGAAGGCAAAGAAACAGATTCGGATGAGTTGAAAGAAATTGGTGATGATATGAAGGGTATAAAAGATAGAATTGACAAAAGTTTGCAAATTGATTCCGAAAGAGAGCTTCGGAAACAAAGAGATAGTGACATGAGAATACTAATGATGGACACATCGAACATGATCGGGGAGGATCTTGAAGTTTCTATATGATGAAGGTAGATGTCAAAAATCGTTATGCTAAGTAGGTTTAAAATTTTTAGTTTTTTTTTTTAATTAATATTTTTACTGTTTCATGTGTGTTTTTTAAGGTTGTAGGTTTAAGATTTCTAGTTTTTTTTTCTAAGCTTCTATGATTTTTTTAATGTCACGTTATGTTTTTTTATGTAATGTAATGTACAGGACTTTTTTTAATTAATGAAATGTTATGTTTTTTTATGAAAATTTATTTTTTTATTAAATTTTGTTTTAAATAAAGTGTGGTACCACTTCATGGGTGTGACAATGAACCACACTTTTGTTGTAAAAGCTGACGTGACGCTTACGTGGTAGCAAGAAGAGTGTGGTTTCTGTGGCACCAATCCCTCCAGGCATATGACTTTTATCAACAACATCAATAGTGACGTCATCTATTGCCTCTAGCTGATGTTACACATTTCCATATTTTTTGTAGTGGATGAAAAGTAAAGTGACAGTTTTTTATTGTAGTGTTACTTTAAAATTTATTGATTTGAATGAATTGTAGGAAAAATTAAGCTTTTAGAGTTTTATGAAATTTTTTGTATATTTCTTGGTATGTAATGCAAGGTCTCCGCCCATGCAGTCACATACTACAAACCATGTGAGGCATGTAAACAACCATCCATAATATAGTTTTTGAATTTCAACACTTAAAAGTTAAAGGATTACCATAAACATTGAAAGTTAAACTCCAATACTCTCTAACCAAAATTAATGGAGATCGCTTTGTCAATAAAATAGGATTCTTTATACTTCAAAAAGATCATAGTAGGAGATGTTGCATGAACCGATTAAGCGTCTTATATATGGCCAGCCACGTTGTGGAGCACTTGGTCCGCTAGTCTTCGAACATATGGATCTTCCTATAAATAATAAAGCATAAATCAGTTTCAACTCATATATGTCAAATAAATAATCCTAACTCCTAAGTTATATTTTAGTGTTACAATATCTAATAAAAAAGGACATGTTAAACTCATATATTAATTTATAAAATAATTATATCATTTTACACTACATATGTATGTTTGTTAGTGTGTTAGGCATGCATGCATATAACATCTTACACAAGCGAAGTTGAGATATCCAGGATCTCTCAGTTTGGCAGGGTAACATTTGCTCAAAGCATCACAAGCCCTATGAATTTGACACCATGAGTTAGAGCATGAACACGATATTAATGATTTTAAAAAAAAACACACTACTAAAGTACTAATATACAAACAATACAAGTTTCCAGAGATCAAAATTTACCCGACTAACCTAGAGACTTCAGATAGTCGCAAGAAACAGTTTAACACATGTTTCAACAACTGTAATGGTGGTTTTATGGTAAACTGGTCAACAACATTGATCAAGACTTGTGCAACCGCATAAAACCTTTCTGGGAATGTGCCACAATATCGTTGCCCCTCTTCGTACAATAGAATCTTACTAACCACAAAAGCTGCAACCTGCATATTGAAAGCAATAGATGGATATATGGTCAACAACTTGTAAAGGAAATCTATAGAGTCAAGATTTTTATTAACATACCGTTTTTGCCAGTTCACCACCCACTTCTATGCAACGAAGGCATAATGGAATCACTTCTGTTTCAAGAAGAAAGTGAATGATTTCTGGGCTGTTGGTATCCTCCACCTGCGTAAAAGTAAAATAAAAGATTTAAATGTGGTATTATATATTTATATGAAATGTACAAGACTGATGTTTTGTGTTTGTACCTTTACAAGGGTACCGATGACACCTAAACTGGTGAGACGTAAGTAGTCGAAATGTTTGAGTCGTTGTTCAGTAGTGTTCATAAAAGGGTAGATGAAAACAGGCATTTTAGCTGCCAAAAATGTAAGAATCAAATGAATCCATTATATTAATAATAACAAATTCAACAATGCTGGCTAGCAGAATCTATGGTTATTTAGTACGTACCTCTCACAATACCCATCTTTGTGTCTGGATGAGATGCCATCGACTGAAGTAAGGCCACTGCATTGCAAACTGTCGTTGCTTCTTTCATACCAAGTGCAGGAGGGGACAACAACTTGTATGCCTTGCAAAATTCCTGCAACACATGAGTATTTTAGTTTTCTTTACCATTCACCACTTTTATATGTAAACAATAAACAATAAAAAAAAAACTAGTTTATTATAAAAAGGCAAAGAAAAAAAAAACCCGACTACGTACCTAAAGTGAAAATTTGAACTGAAAGTAAATGCACACAAGTTCAATAACATTTAGAGATGTTTTTGTTGGTTCGTTCCCTAGAAGCATATAAGAGTCTCATCCACTAACATCACATGCCTTAAAGCGCTCCCTAGCTAGTTGGGGAGGTTCATAACATGTATAAACTACAAAATATCCACAAAGGTTTAAAAGCTAAAGGACTTGAGAAAATTCACATTCGTTGAATAGGCATGTTGAAGATCATGCTCAACTTCAAGTGCTTGATGAATGTGTTGGATAATTCAAAGTCTCGGATGAATTTTGTACCAAATGCAATTTGAGAAACTTTCCTTATATTAAGCATTTGAGTTAGAATAGGACTTTGATTATGTTTAGTATAAATAAGAGGTTATTTAGAAGTAATTTTTGTTAAGGACATCCACACTGCATTGAACTCTATAGAATTCAATGAAGTGTTACATTATCATTCAGTATTTCATGCAACTCTATTCATTTTTATCCCACGATGCATTAAACCCTACAAGTTCACTGAAACATATTAAAAAAATATTTATTTAAAGATTTAAAGACTTTCTTTTTCCCATAGAAGAGTTCAATGACCATTGAACTCCAAATCCATTGAATGACAAGTAGGCATGACACCTCCTTTAACTCTTTCATTAAACTTCCCATTGTAGATGCTCTAAGTTTCGATTCTTACTTCTTAATAAAAGCTTGGAGCCCAAGCAACTTTCCAAAATATCATTTTGGTCCCTATTTGTTCCTTCTTCCTTCCCAGTACTTGAATTGTTATTGTGTTCATAACAAGTTTCAAATTCAACTGAATGCAAGAAAGTTCCTAGAAGAATATGAGAAAACATGGAAGATTTGGTTATGTGAATTAGAGGTTTGGGATGGATTGCCACACAGTTTTCAATGGATAGCATGTATGAAGATATTTGGTATTCCTCTACATCTCAGGGAGGGAGGATTCATAGACCATATCAATGGCGCTATACATCTGAATCAGTCTTACATATTGTGTTCCTAGTTTTTACCTTAAAACAACATGATATTATTGACACCATTTGAGTAGGGTAACCCTTAGGCATCAAGATTGGGAATTTTGAAGAACATGTTGCCAACCTAGTACTTTTCTAGAGAAGTCGATCTTATCCCATTAATTTGTTAGCTATCAATATCAAGGGAGTGATTGGTTCCTACAAATCAGAATGGATCATAAGATTGAAGTAGAAACCTAAATTCGACTTCTTTTCTATATAGGAAGCTCAATTCAGATGCTCTTCAAGAATTTAGGTCATTGTACGCCACATCAGAATTTTCTTGTGTTGGTGTGGTTGATTGGGATGGCTTTTTTGTGTTTGGGGTGATGGTCTCTTCAAAGCTAAGCAAGTAATTAAATCACATAACGTTTTGGGAATCTTATACTCTTTATACACATCAATCTACATAATCATCCTACATTTTTAGATTTATCTTTTAGGTTATTATTACCATATCATTAGCATATCATTATTATTTTGACTAATTTTTTTATCATTACTTTCTTATATCATAATCAATAAAACTTTTATTATATAATAATTACATTTTTAATATTAATAACTTTAAATTTGTTTTTTATTAAAATAAAAAAAGAACAATAATATTGTTTTTATAATATAATAAATAAAAATTTAAAATTTTAAAATTCCAAATAAATCCTTTGAAAAAAAAGTTGTGATTTTTCAAAAGAAAAAAACAAACCTTACGAAAAAGTGGCATAATATTTTTAAAAACCATTCATGATTCATACTTTTTCGGATAACATTTTGTTTGATAAAATTTATATTTTTTATTTGTGTCTTTAATTTTGATAGACACAAATTAATTGCATACGAATGTTTTATACCTTTTTAATAAACAAAAATAGTTCTATTGAGTTTATATTAAAAAACAATATAATTTTTAATCATTAGAAATGTTAACAATAAATAAAAACAATAAATAAATATATAAATGAATTGATTATTTGGAAGTTTGGAGGAAAGTGGGATTAAAAACAAGTGAGTCACCAAATTTTTTACTAACATAAAAAAATGTCATTTTTATAATATAATAATATAAAAAAAAATACTTAAATAAATAAAATTCCAGATAAATCCTCATCAAATTTTTTAACCTTGCCATAAACCCACAAACTTAATACATTTTATTTTTTTCTAACCCATCTTTTTTATAGCATAATTTTTTTTGACTATTTTTTTTTTTGTTAGACATAAGCCACACTTATCTTTTGTATATTTTTTATTTCTGTAAACCAAATATCGTTAATTATATAAAAAGAATGTCATTTTCTATAAAAGAAGTATAAAGCCACATTTTTGTCTATACTGGTTGCTAAAAAATATTACATCAAAAGAGTATGTATATGTATAGATTCAAAAAAGTATGTATATGTATAATTACACTATATTATAAAGTACATTATAATATATTAAATTGAAATATTTTTAACAGATAACATAGATATCTAATTTATTTTTTATAATATATTATATTTTAAACATTTTAATAAATAAATTATAATAAACATGGTTTATATATATATATATATATATATATATATATATATATATATATATATATATATATAAACACGACATGTCTATCTTAAGAAATCAAACAAATCATAAAAAAAAAGAAAAAGTAAATAAATAAAAGTAGGTGTGGTTTACAAACAAAAAAACATAAAGAAATATATGTGGAAGTTTAAAAAAAAAAGAAGAAGACAGGTGGAGGTTTTTTTACTTTCTCAAGGGGTAAAATAGAGCTGAAAAAATAGAACCCAATGTATACAATTTTCGATTTAATTATTATAAAAACTAGATTGGTGTGTGCTAGGGGTGTCTTAGACTGTTGTGTAAAAAGAAATACCCTTCTAGTAAATGTGTACGTTGTCCAAGGCATTCAAGACAGACAATCCCTTTGGTCGGAGTTTCTCAACCTTAAAATCTCTTTCAATTTCTGACATGCTAGGATCTGAGTGACACACTAAATTCTAATTTCTGAAATCCTAGTATCAATGGCTTTAACTCCTTCAATGTTGAAACTCTTAAAGAATACCTTATGGGTGGTAAAAGATACACCAAGATGAACAGGGATAGGATCAAACTAAACAAGACAAATTGAACCAATTGATAAACCTTTTTCCTAATGTTTCTCTACATACTCTACCCCACGAATATTCCGATCATTTCCATCTACTCCTATATAGTGTTGTAGAACTAGCTATTTGATACCCATTTAGTTGATTGGAGAGTAGCAAGTACTCAACCTAAACGGAGAGTACTCGAATACGGTATTTTATAAATAAATTAATTTTAGGGAAATTATATATATAAAAATTCATAAGGTTATTAAAATTTATTACAAAGTATGTGAAATATCAATAAGGGAGTAATAAGATGGTTTTAAGGGTGGCACAGATGTGTCCATTTCCATCCCGACAGATAAAAGGTATGTGTTGGTCGTTTAAAAGCTATAAAAAAATGCTAGAAGAACCGCGATGAAAGTATAAAGAGAGAAGAATATATAAAAAAAACTAGTATAAAAATGCTATAAATCATCTTGAAATTGAAGGGAAGTCCATGTGTCTTCATATAAGAAAAATCAATAATCAAAGTGCTTGGAAATAAAAACTTCTTGAATGTGAAACCCCTACAACTTTAGAGTTGTAGCAAACAAAAACAAAAAAAAATCATAAATAGAATAAAAAGTATCTTGATAAATGATATTTTCATTTTGTAAGTTTGTTTGAAGACCAGAACTTGTTGAATTTGTGTTCTAATTTAGTCATGTGTGTTTAACATTTCTTAAAATTTCTGGTTCTAGATTCCTATGTATTTATTGTTAAGATTGTGATGTGAATTTGATTTCATGTTTATTATCTAGTAATATTTGGTTTGGTCTTCATTATGTACTTGATTTGTATTCTTTTCACTTGATCAATGAAACTAGGGTTCATATCAGTTGTGAGTTAAATTCTGAAATTTGTATACATTTTATGATTTGTAATTGGTAACAAACACTTAAATGGTTTCACTGGAATCAAAATTAGTGTAAGCAAAGATTAGTGATCTAATGTAACATATTGTATGGATTTTATCAACTAAATTAAATTTTACTTAAAGATCATGTTTTGAGTAAAATACTTTTGTCAATTTGGAGATATTAGAGTTTATTAATATCATCATTATCGAATTAGATTGAACATAAATTAAATTCACATTACATCTTACAACATAGTACTTGAATAGGATTAAAAATCACAAAATGTATTTTAAATTTTCTAATTTTAGTCTATAATTTGCTTATTTATGAAGTTTAATTTGATGTCAATAAAATCCCCCTACTTTACCAATTGGTTCTATATTGTTTAAATAAATGATCAAACATTAAGTCTCGTATCTTTGTAGACCAACTATGTTTGTTCTATATTATCTCATAGTATACAATCACTACTAGAAGCTGGGCAATTTTCGATGGCCATATCCGTCAGAAATCTGTCACTAAACACGATTTCCGATGAAATTTGGTGTGTCATAAAAAGCGCCATGGGTAATTATTTGTGATGGAATACTGAGGGATTTCCGACGAACTGAAAGAGCATTTGTTGGACCTCTTGACCAAATTAACAACGCAATACCGACGGACCTCATGGGTAATTACTAGTAATAGTGATTTGTATTTAATTGTTATTATTATATTTCTTAATTTGTTGGTTTGACACCCAATCGTTGTCTCATGTTTTGATTAAACATATGGTATGAAAAAACTTCATTAATTAGAATCTTTGGTGTGTTTTTCCTTTTCATGCCCATACAAGTAATTTAATTTTGTGCATCTTGCTAGCATTTATATAATTTAACCTACTCCGATGGAATAAAAAAATAAGTTAACAATATTTTTAATATTTATGTGATTTCATTGACTTCTCATAACCAACAAAAATGCTTTTACCAAAATATTTGGTTGGACTCATGTATCCCGATCTCATGAAACTCTCAAGCATTTTATCTTGTTTGCTATTTTTGATGTTACATTAGAATCTTACATATTTATTCGTTTTGAAATATCGTGATTTTTTATAGTATTAATCAAAATATTCATAATGGTGTGTTCAATGAGAGATTTAAATAAGTTAATAATCTTAGTTGTCATTCAAATAATGAAATTTTATCATTCGAGATGTAATCTTTTTATTCATTGGATATGATGTTCAATATCATTAGAAAAAAGAGAGTTTTCTAATTTTTTAATAAATATTAATAACCAGTTTTTCTAATATTTCATTAAATTTTATAGAATTCAATGAATTATTAACAAAAAAATTGATAGAGTTTTATTGAACTAAAAAATGGTGCTGTGTATGAAGACAAAAATAAATACGTAAAAGTTGATAAAGGATATGTGGATGTTATTTATAGTAGTAAGTTGAATCACTTACCAAGAAAATTATTCATATGGATGTCTATTAGTTTAACTTGCAAATCTATATCATCCAATTCAAAACATATCTTAAATAGCCATGAAAAAAAAATGTGTACCTGAAGTAGGAAGAAGGATACATTCTTAGAATTCCATATTAGCACCGCCATCTCTTTACTTCTTCGTTCCTAAATCGATAGAAAGATTAATTCTAGAACAAAGAATAGCAACAAGAATTAATTATAATTCCACTTCAATTTATTTCTATAAAATACTTGCATTAGTAATTAATGTGAATCTTGATGTTGAACGCTACAAAAATTTCCACAATTTCATTAATGGAATTTTCGATCTATTGCTCCAAATATTTTACACACAACTAAACCCTAAGGAAGATCTCAAACAATGGTTCACAATTCTGTTTTGATAACAACTCGTTTATGTTATGAAATAAATTGGATTGGAATTATTAACAAAACTAATTAGAAGTAGATCTATCTATATAACCAGATATATGACGACATGAATGGGAGAGACAAAAAGTTTGAACAGATCAAGTATATTCTAATTTGTATAGGCCTAAAAACTTAAAGACATGACCATCACGATCGCACAAACATACATAAACAATAATTATATATGCAGACCGAATGACGTAAGTACATGTATATGCATACATACCTTGTTTAGAAGAGCAAGGGCTTCTTCTCTCCTCGAAGGCTGGTGAAGCAAGTCTATGCACTGCTCTATCCTGGTATGCTCGACGGCTGCAGATTCTACTCCGATGGAGGAAGAAGATCCACCAGTGGTTGGATCGACATATAGCGTTTCTGGCAAGTTCTCCATTTTCCTTATGTGTGTTGGCTCGCGTAGATACACACACACACACACTCTCTCTCTCTCTCTCTCTTTCTCTCTCTCACTTTCTCTCTCTCTATCTCTCTAAAATTGAATACTTTCTCTCTCTAGAATATGTGTATTTTGGCATGAGGAGAAAAGGACATCGAGTGAGGATGTGGGTGACTACTTATAGATTGGTGTGTGAGAATAGAGCTGCTAAAGTGACAGATTATAATATTAAAATATTTGTCCATACCTGCCACGTGTTAGTCATGCAGGTATAGTTATGTAGTAAATCTTATTCACTAAATTTATATTAGTTCTTGCAAGTAGTAGATTACAGAGATTAAATATAGCAATGAAAAGTTATACTCCTAATGACTAGACATTAGCCATTTTTATAATAAAATTTTAAAAAAAATAAGTAATAAGTAGTTAATTAAGTAAACATGGCTTACTTGTATAATTCAATAGTATATACTCGTAATTTGTGTTTAAAGAAATATGTTTACGATTTAGTATTACAACTTAACTTTGTAATTGTTTATTTAGAAATTGCTTATTAATTAATTTATTTTTTAAAAGAAATTTCGATCAAATATTGTTTGTAATTTTTTCTATTAATTAATTTAAAACGTTTTTATTAGAAAAAAAATTATAATAAAAATAGTTTTTTGATAATTTCTATTTAAATTGACTTGTCGTTCTATATTTACAATATTTAAATATTTTTAACTATTTTGAAAAATAGTATTTGAATATACTTTTTTATATAATAATATAATTTATGTTCTGCATTCAAAATAATATTTAAAATAACAAATAAATATATTTTTATAATCATGTAATAATTTTTATCACCAAATTCAATGTATAATTATAATATATATATATATATATATATATATATATATATATATATATATATATATATATATATATATATATATATATATATATATATATATATATATATATATATATGGTTACAATTTTATTAATTAATGTTTTCAATATAGTTAATTTTGTAATCTTTATTTTTTCAAGTAAAAAGATTACCTTTATATCTACTTTGTTCCACATTCTATATATATATATATATATATATATATATATATATATATATATATATATATATATATATATATATATATATATATGGCAAGTAAATTAAATAATTATTTAATTAAATAAATATAGATATTAAATGATTTCCATAATTACATGCGTATTAAATGATATACATAATTATAATTCTCTTTTTATGGAAACTAGTTATATCCGTCATTAATATCCGCAATAACGTTCTTTTAGAATGAATTCGCATCTAGGTTTTTATATATGAGTTCGTATTCTGTTTCAGAACTCACTCACTTATAATACAATAAAGTTGCAAGGAATATGAGGAACGAGAGTGGATTCTAGTGTAATACACTCTCGTTCTGCTAGAATACACTCTCATTCTTCTAGATATGAATTAATTCTGAAAGAATACTATTGTTGACATTAATGACGAATTTAATTGGTTCCATAAAGATGAGTTGTAAGTATGGATAACATTTAGTATACATAAAATTAATACTAAATTACTATTGATGTTTTCTAGCACACAATAGATGTGAGAAACATTTTAACCTCTCTCTCTCTCTCTCACTCTCTCTCTCTCTATGTGTATATATATATATATATATATATATATATATATATATATATGGTTATAATTTTATAATTAATGTTTTTAATATAGTTAATTTTGTAATCTTTATTTTTTCAAGTAAAATGATTACCTTTTATATCTACTTTGTTCTGCATTCAATGTATGATTATCATAACACCATATATATATATATATATATATATATATATATATATATATATATATATATATATATATATATATATATATATATGTGTGTGTGTGTGTGTGCGGCTAGGTTATTTTTTTTTTATATTTATTGTGTGCTAAAATGCACCAATTAGATTTTAGTAATTAAATAATTATTTAATTAAATAAATGTAGATATTAAATGATTTTCATAATTATATGTATATTAAATGATATCCATAATTTTAATTTTCGCTTTATGAAAACTAATTAAATTCGTCATTAATGTTAGCAATAATATGCTTTTAGAATGAATTTTCAACAAGGTTTTTATATATGCGTTCGTATTTTGTTTTAGGGCTCACTCACTTAGAATATGAAGAAAGAGAGTGTATTCTAGTAGAATACACGCTCATTCTGCTGGAATACACTCTCATTTTTCTAGATATGAATTAATTTTGAAAGAATAATATTGTTGACATTAATGACGAATTTAATTGGTTTCCACAAAAATGAGTTGTAAGTATTGATAGCGTGCTAGAATGCAGCAATAGGATTTTACTAAATTAAATAATTATTGAATTAAATAAATATAGATATTAAATGATTTCCATAATTATATGTATATTAAATGATATCCATAATTATAATTCTCATTTTATGGAAAATAATTAAATCTGTCATTAATGTTAGCAATAACATTCTATCAGAATATATTCGCATCTAGGTTTTTATATATGAGTTCTCAATTTATTTTAGGACTCACTCACTTAAAATACAATAAAGTTGCATGAAATATGAAGAACGAGAGTGTATTCTAGTAGAATACACTCTCATTTTGCCGGAATACACTCTCATTTTTTCTAGATATGAATTTATTCTGAAAGAATATTATTGTTGACATTAATGACAAATTTAATTGGTTTCCATACAAATGATTTGTAAGTATGGATCACAATTAATATACGTATAATTAATACTAAATTCCTATTGGTGCGTTCTAGCACACAATAGATGTGAGAAACATTTGAACCTACCTCTATAAATATACATCCTACTTTGTTCATGGGTCAAAATAGGATTATCAAAAGATCAAAACACTATTTGTGGCTTTTTATAGATAAGTCAACTTAATTTATTTTACCACCTATTTAGAATACAAATATCATGCTGAGTTTTGATTTGCTACTAAAGTAATTAGTAAAACATAAAATCGAGGCATCAAATTATTTAGAGCTTTTTGATAATAAATAAATTCTTTCAATTTTACAACCAAATAGCAAAACTATATATTTATAGTTAAATAAATATCTCTATTTTTTTACTTTAATTTATCATACAATTAATACCAAGAATGCTTCTCTACGGTCCCAGTTTGGAGTTGTCGGCTTAGATGGTTTGGCTCGGTTCCAATACCATCTAATTTTCAGAGAATATCTAACGCTTCAAAACTTACTCGTATAATTCAATAGTATATACTCGTAATTTGTGTTTAAAGAAATATGTTTATGGTTTAGTATTACAACTTAACTTTGTAATTGTTTATTTAGAAATTGCTTATCAATTTATTTATTTTTTTTAAAAATATTTCGATCAAACATTGTCTGTAATTTTAATAGATTTAATTAACTAAAAATGTTTTATTAGAAAAAAAATATAATAAATATAGTTTTTTTGATAATTTCTATTTAATGTGCTCGTTACCAGACGTAATGTTTGCGGTCTGTCAATGTGCTTGCTACCAGGCTAATCCTAAAGTTTCTCATCTTATTGTTGTTAAACGGATTGTTCGGTACCTCAAAGGTTGCCCAAAACTGGGTCTTTGGTATCCGAAAAATCCAGAATTTGACTTTTATGCTTTTGTAGACAGCAACTATGGCGTGTGCGAGCTTGATAGAAAATCAACTTCAGGAGGATGCCAATTTCTGGGGGATAGACTGGTCTCATGGCAGTGCAAGAAGCAGCATACCATCTCAACCTCAACAGCAGAAGCGAAATATGTAGTTGCGTCTGCCTGTTGTTCTCAAGTAATATGGATCCAAGATCAGTTGTTGGGCTACGGTTTGAATTTTCAAGAAAACCCTATATTTTGTGATAATGAGGTTGCGATCCAAATAGCTAATCCGGTCCAACACTCAAAGACCAAGCACATCGATATCAAAGTGTATTTTATCCGAGATTATTATGAGCGCTTGCTCATTCGGCCAAAACCAGGTCCCCACTACTAATAATGTGGCGGACATGTTCACCAAGCCGTTCAACAAAGCTCGATTCGATGTGCTGGTCAATCTTTTGAAAATGATTCGCTTCGAGGATTAATTTTTGTCTAGGATAGTTTAAATTTGCGCATTTTAATTTCATTCTCACCCATGCACAAATTTAGGGGGAGAAAAATCAAAAAAATCCAAAAAACATTAGAAAATCAGAAAATCCAAAAAAAAATCAAAAATATTTGTGTTCAATGATATGTATTGGGAAGTGATATCAACAAGTGAGAACAGGCAATCTGAGTCTGTGTAAAGTACTAAAGCTGAATTGTCTAGGCTCTGTGTTCGATGCGCTGGTAGGCACGAAGGATTTAAATGGACTTGACTAGGTGCAGTTGAACTTAAGGAATTAAATAAGTTGATAATTCTTGACCTAGATAGTCCATTTAGCCTGAAAATATGATGCTTGGGTAGGTTGAGCAGGGAGATATACATGAGAATCCACCGGTCACACTAAAGAACCCGTATCTAGAACTGTGGTTTTACTTTTCCTCGATGTACGAATTCTATCCTTAATTCTGGTATTGACGGAGCGACTGGGAAATTCCGATAAAGTAGGTCTGTAGAAAATTATTTTCTTTCTTTCTTATATGTTGTCTCCTTTACGTGATTGGAAGACATCCGACCTGCACTGCAACATATGCAAATCTATTTCTCTACATATAATATCTATGAAATTCTTCTTATCTATTAGCCATATGTTGTCTCCTTTGTGTGATTAACAATATGACCTGGTAAATAGCATATGCAACCTTCTACTTCTCAATCCCTCTAAAAACTATAATTAGTAATAATATGAATCTATCATCTCTATGAATAATAGTCTGCCCACCTAAAGTAAGGAGTATCTCGGAACTTCTTGATTATTAGGGTATATGAGGAAGCGGGAAACACGTTCTAGTACATCTAAAATTGAGCAATTCAAGATTGTTTGTAGATCTCGTTGCTCAGTTTAGGTGGACAACAATACCCTTGATCATCGTCAGATAAATGGTCCTTACGGAGTTTTTCTAGGAACATAGGATCAAACTGCCCTGTCACTTATAGCATGTCCAAAAGTTGTCACAATTTTTCATGTTTAAGTGGAGCACAATACTGGCGATCAGTCAGATCTATTCATGAAGGAAGAGGGACTGATAAATGGAAAATGATTGTCCAAGAACTATGATCCCAAATCTTGAAAATTATTCATTCAAGTTAAAGGATTAATTTTAGGGCTAAATTAAAATCTAATCATTTATAATTTTAGTTCTATTTTATTTTCATTTTTGTTTTTAATTTTTTATTTTATTTTATTTTTAGGTCTTTTATATCTTAGAAATTTTGTTTTATTTTATTTTATGTGTTTCTGAATTAATCCTCAAAGAGTATTATTTTTAAATAAAAGATGTTGGGTATTGGACCATTTAATTCTAAGAAAAGGCTACAACCCATTATCGGTTGGAACCGGGTTTGGGATTCGGATTTGATCTGGGTTTCGAACCGGGTATATAAAGTTAAAGAAAATTAGATTTCGCTTCTCATTTTTCCACAGCCTACCGAAAAACCCTTTCTCTCTCTCAAACTTGAAAAAAAAAACTTTTTGTGTTATTCTGTTAAATTGACTTCAAATCTTCAAAGGTATGGTAATTCCGATCACTACTGTGCATTTACTTTCAAAAATCAACCGTGAAATCATCAGGAAATCGCAAAAAGGTTATCTGCCAGCGCTTTCGGTCCGAAATGGCTTTCGGTCCATGCCAAGCCATTTTCGGTCTAGCCGGTTTAATCGGCTTTCGGTCCAAGCCGAGCTGTTTTCGGTCAAGCCAGCCGACGAATTTCGGTCTAGCTAAGACTTGTACTTCTTGGTTTTCGGTCTAGCTCATTTTCGGTGTGGATTGTGGTTTTCGATCTTGACTTGTGTTGATCTTTAGGTTTTTTGTTTGACTTTTTTGACCGAGAATCTGATATTTGACTTTTAAGACTAAATAAAATGGCCAATCCAAAGGATTTAAATTGAGAAATAAAATTAATGCGCTTTAAATTAAATGATTTATCATTTGGTTTGTTTTGTGTAGAAAAAAATGGAAAGTTTCAAGGTTGCTGAAAGTCACAACGTTTCCATTCTGCTTGATGATCCTCCCATGGCGCACAGTGAATTCAAGTCGATGATGTTCAAATTGCATGAATGCTGCATTTTCTCAGCACTCACTTGGAACCCCATAATCTACTTGGATTCAATCAACGAGTTTTGGAGATCAGCTAGCTTTAGAAATAACAGCAACGGAGCGCAGGCAATTGAAGCAACAATCAAAGGACGTAAAATTGTGATCACCGAGCAATTCATCATAGACACATTGAAGATTGATGACAAGGCTGCGTATCCTACCAACATTGATCTGCGAATTGTGGATGAGTATCTTGAAAAGATGGGATATGAAGGCATTTTCCCACCTACCTTTAAGAAGCTGCTACCTCTATACTGGAGGTTTTTGGTCCATGTGTTTGTCAACTGTATATAAGGGTGTAAGGGTGGAGCAGACGAGATCTCTTCAAGGAACACTCAAGCTATTATTGCATTGGTAGCAGGGGTCGACTTCAACTTCTCAAGATTTATCTTAGAAGAAATGATCACTAATCTCAAGAAGAAGGCGAAGGACTAATTTCTGCTTTATCGTCGGTTCATCTAGATCTTTCTCAATTGCCAGTTTCCTGACCTTACCAAGACGGGAGAGATTCTTGACATGAAGGCTTTCGGACCAAACACAATAAGTATGATGAAGAAAAATCGAAAGGGGAAATCATGTTCCAAGGGAAGTACCCTTTCGAGAAATTTGGAAAATTTGTTGAGCTGACTGAATCTTCTGAATCCCATGGGTCTGCTGAGCAAACATCAACTGATCATCCATCATCAGACCGTGCAAATTTAATAGATGATGTAATTGATGTTTCAGACCATGAAGAGGAAACTGTTGACGTTCTAACTACCCATGTGGCTGACGAGCACATTTTCACAAATGTAATAGTTCAAAGTGACTTTGATGAAGGTTCCACATGAGTATTCACCGAAAGCGAGGAAGGAGAAGAGAGTGAAAGAGTTGATCTGCTTGGCTATGATAAAGATGACATTGCTGATCAGTTCACTGGTCTTGAGTACACCCTATCAAATGAAGATCTCTTCGACATCTTCAATGATATCGATGATGGTACCAATCCTACTCCGGAGATAAGGAATTTTTTTTACAATCAAGAGGTTGAGCCTCCTATTCATGTTCAAATGGCTGATTCTTCAATTCAAATGGACACCTCTTCAGGGATTCCTCCCCTTGAAAAGGTGATTTCTACATCTGAGCCTGCTGCAAATGAAGCCCAGACAGACCTGACCTCTCAGCCCTCAATGAAAAGACGAAGAACTGATCCATGGGTGGAAGTTATCTTTCCTGACCTCTCTCAAACCACAGAGACTCCTCCAATCACATCTACTACCCCTTCTTCATTCATTTCTATTCAGGAAGGTCCCGGCTCGATTCATGAAGCTGGTGGCTCTTCTGTTGGCTTGAGCTTGTCTCCTCCAAGGCCTTTTCATGACATTGCCTCTGAAAGGCTTGCCGTGCATTTGGCCTAGAATCTAAATTCAACACACTCCTCACACGGAAAACGTATATCCTTTGTGGAGAATATATCTGGAGATGATGACACCTCTGGGCCTGAATTGAGAAAAGAGATTAGTGGGCTAAACCATAAAAATATTGAGCTTGATATCAAAATGGCAGATCTTCAAACTGAAAATGTCAAGCTCAAAAGGTCAAGTGGCTAAGGGTTTTCCTTCAATGAAGACTACAAAGTCTATTATCAAGATATACCCGAAAGTTATTGATCCCAAAACCAATCCGCCTTTTCGGTCAGTGATGTGGCCCGCTACTAATCAAGTTAAGTAGATTCCTATCCTTCAGAACCATCCAGATGGATCTCTGCAATCCATGGAATATTGGGTGTTTGATGAATCTACAGCTTTTGCTGTCATCAAACTTCAGAATGGATGTATTCGTTTATATGACAAGAGGGATCTGTTGCAGTTTGGAAAGTAGGATATTCATCATCTTTCTATTCATCAGATCAATGTGGTTGAAGACTTGTTTGAGCCTGCTGCTAAGGAATAAACAACCATGGTTGCTAATATTATACAGAAGGAGATGTGTAATGGAGCCATGGGACGGTCAGATGTGCTGGTGATCAATAAAGATTGAATCATGCTAGACCCAAACCAAGGGGGAGATTGAAGGATCAATTTATATGGTTTGGGCTACGCATCAATGCTTGGAAGGATTAGGGTCTTTGCTATTGTGTTTTGGATTAGTCTTATGCCTAGATGAGTTTTCGGTCCAGGTAGGTTTTCGGTCTTATTTGTTGTAGCCTTAAGTAGCTGTCAGGTTGTCATATGTAGTGTGGATGAGCAAGTACATTTTTGGTCAGTTCCATGTTGTATCCGACACTTCTTTGATTGAATGTATGCAAGCTTGGTTCATTAATGTTCTTCTTCTTCTCCATTTCTATTACAATTGATTGATCATTAGATTGATCCTACGGATTCGGGACCTAACACAAATGATTTAGAGATTTTTGATAAAAATTAAATTCTTTTAACTTATGAACCAAATAGAAAAAGTATATATTTTGAGTTAAATAAATATCTCTATTTTTTTACTTTAATTTATCATACAATTAAAACGAAGAATGCTTATCTACAGTCCCAGTTTGGAGCTGTCATCTTAGATTGTTTGGCTCGGTTCCAATACCATCTAATTTTGAGCGAATATCTAACACCTCAAAACTTACAACCAAACATTTTTTATATTAATTAAAACATCAACCAAACATGTATATCAAAACCATCAATAAATCGTAGTGTATCCATAATCATCCGCAACTACATTAGAGTCAAATAAGTGTAAAATCATCGTGAGTGTGTTGCGATCATCCCAAGCTCTTCCAATTCAATCCGGAAGTACGTGAAACATGTGACACCCCTGGTCAAGGCAGCAGAATAGCGGTTACATTACACTTTAATGTTTGAATACAAGGTTCATAATAATAATAAATTCATAAATTTTCCACAACAGATAGGCTGATATAACAAAAGCTAGATAAAACTAGTTCATCTGAAATCCATGACAAATCTTCTGACTGAAAGCTCGTTTGGTGATATCCTTAGAATACATGTAGTTTTGAGGGTCAACACAAGGTTGGTGAGAGTTTACTGGTTTTCTGCTAACTGCAGTAATGATACTCTTTTTTTTATTAAAGTTCGAAAGTATCTCTTTCGTAGTCAAAACCATGGTTGATAAAGAGATAAATCACAAGTAAATCCATACTTGAAATGTTTGTTAAAGAGATAAACCATAAGTAAATCCATATTTAAAATGTTTGATAAAGAGATAAACCATAAGTAAATCCATACTTAAAATGTTTGATAAAGAGATAAACCATAAGTAAATCCATACTTAAAATACTTGATCAAGAGATAAACCATAAGTAAATTCATACTTTAAATGTTTGATAACAGATAAATCATGGGTAAATCCATATTTGGTAATCAAAGAAGCATGAGTAAATCCATACTCAAAATGTTAGGTAAGCAAAGAACCGTGAGTAAATACATACTCAAAATGTTTGGTAATCAGAGAACCGTGAGTAAATCTATACTTAAAATGTTTGGTAATCAGAGAAACCGGATCCATGGTTTCTAGATTATGAGATCTAGTAAATGCTTATAGTGAGTTCCATAACTGAACTATGTGATTACACTACCCCTACAATGCTACATTGGACGTCGTAGAAATGAATAAGATATTTATCACCCGCTTCGGTTGATCAGTCAAGATTGTAGCTAGAAACCATAGGTTGGGGTGTCAACCCATATAGATCTATACATACATATCTCAGCTCCAAATATTAACGGTTATAGTGGTGTGGGTCTTCTAAGTATTTTTGCACTTAGGGTAATGAATAATGTCTCACTCATAAGGCCCTTAACTAGAGTTTGTCATGAAAATCCGAGTATGCCCAATAAGAAAATCCATAAAAGTGTATAATATGCATTTAAATAAGTGGTAAATCCCATGGTAATGTGCACAAGTACATAAGTGATTTCAAGATAAGAGTTTGATAACTCGTATCTGTATGAATGAAAGACGTGAACTTGAAATACTACAAAAATGGTAACTTTTATGACATAAGTTTTGTAATATATGTTGTCAAAAATCATAATATCTTTGTAGTAGAATAATACGTTGACTTGACTAGTTGCATTATTAAAAAACAACTATAACATATATACATAAAACATATTTATCAATAGTTTATCTGTAAATGAAATATTATTTAACAAAATAATATTTATAAACTAGTTTTAGAATCGGTAAGTGTTTGTTATGAATGATAAATACATATAGCACATGTATTCGTCCCCGAAGCGTAAGAATATTTAAAAGGCGGACCATAAAAACTCACCCTTGAAGCGTGAACGAGTCTCGAAGGTGAAACTTGTCGTGAAATTCGTTTCGTGATGTTTCATACCCTTAAAACAAATCACTGAGTCTATTTATATTACCTAATAAACCAAAAGGGTAGTTTTGGTATTAATTATTAAGTATAGGGTGGTCTTTATTAAAATAATTAAAGTCTAGGGATTGATTTTGCCAAATTAAGACTCCATGGACTGATCTTGCAAATAATTCTCAAACCAAGGGTCCAATATGCACATTTTAACCTAATTTAAGTTTCCAAGACTTGGTTTGCTGGGTTTTTCGGGTGGAGGGGCTATTCTTGGACATTTTAATCCAAGTTTGACTTATACGAGAACTATTTCAAAGGGAGGTTCCAAATACGTACATGTCAGAAATTTGGGGGTTTTATTTTAATTAAATTGAATAAGTTTGCACAGTCGCTCTTCATTTACGTATCACGACTTGCAGGTTTTTTCTTAAGGCATTCGAATCCGAAAATTTATCTTCCTTGACTGGATTTGATCTTGACACATGTATAAAAAAATGGGAGTGATGGTTACTTACCGATGGTAGTAGAGGTGGCGCCTGGTCACGGTTTCACAGTGGCAGCAATAGCAGTTGGCAGCAGCAATGGATGTTAGTGATATTAGTGTCACCATGTCATTTCAATTAACTGGAACTGACATGTGAGTTATTGGGATTCATGATTTGTGTGTTAATATATGTACAGGGTTGTGCAGAGTGCTCGCATGTATAAGGTCGAATTAGAAGTCGGTTCGACGACTAGTCGGGGGTCCGAAGTTTCCAAAGGGGCAACGCCCCTTTGGCGGGGTCTAGGGGCATCGCCCCAAGTAAGGTCCAAGGGGCAAAGCCCCTAGCTGGGGTCCCAAAATCCTCATTAAATCCTGATTATCCTGACTTGCTTCCAAAGCAACTAATGATGGCCCAACCCAAATAAAACTCTAATCTCGTTTAATATATAAATGGCTATTCTTTCTCAGAAGAGAGTTATGATCATTAGCTCTTGTTTTCATCAAACTCTCACATAATCTCTCTAGCAAATTGGCTTACGATTTATGTGCCTAGAATCATAAGTGTCCACTTGGATTATCCTAGGCTGAATTTCTTGCAACACAGGCATAAGGTAGAAATATTAGTTCGGAAAATGTTCTCACGATCAAAGTTTGTATCCAGATCTCCACCACAAACCCTATATTTCCTTACATTCGAACTAATATTTTTCGTTCTCGGAGATGGGTGACTCAATCCGTGAGATGACCACAAAGTTTGCCAAACTGGAAAAGTTTGAAGGCATCGACTTCAGGCGTTGGAAGAAGAAGATGCACTTCATGTTGTCTACTCTGAAAGCAACATACGTGCTGACTACTCCAAGACCAGTGGAACCAGAGGAAGGTGTTGTTGAGACGATTGAAGAGATAAGAAGGAGACAGAAGTGGGACAATGATGACTACATCTTTAAAGGTCATATTCTGAACGGTATGTATGATGTTTTATTTGATATCCATATTGAAGCCTTGTGTGCTAAGGAGTTGTGGGACACCCTTGAACTAAAATACATTACTGAGGATGCTTCTAGCAAAAAGTTTCTGGTCAGTGAATTTAATAATTATAAGATGGATTCTTTAAGGTCTGTCAGTGAATATTACAATGAACTCCTTGGCATACACTGTCAGTTTAAACTACACCGTATGAATATGGATGAATCCATTGCTATGTCAACCATCATTGACAAACTGCCTCCATCTTGGAAAGACTTCAAGCATAACCTGAAACGTCAAAAGGAGGAGCTGTCCTTGGTTAAACTTTATAGTCACATTCGTATTGAAGAATCTCTTCGTGCGAAGGAATGTGATAAATCTGAAAAACCCAAGGGAAAACTTGAATCCGGACAACCCTCGGTTCATATGGTTGAAAATAAACCAAGGAACCAGAACCACAAAGGACATGGAAAACGCAAGTAGGAACATGTCCCAAGCTACTCAAACAAAAAGAGAAAGGATCTGGTTTGCTGGAGGTGCAATCAAGTTAGGCATTGCAATCATGATTGTCGTGTGAATTTAGGCGACAATGATGATGGACACAGTGGAGCCAATGGGAAAGTGAACAGTTCTTCGAACCAAGTTAAAGGAGGTTAGTTTTTGACTAACTTTGATAATTCTAATCAGAATTATGTATACTATGTTTCATTTATCCTTGAATCATTCTATGTGCAAGATGATGATGTTGCTTGGTGGATCGACTCTGAAGCAACGAACCACGTATGCAAGGATAAACGGACGTTAAACATTAAATTTGCTTGAAAATGGGTCGATGCTGGAAATGGGAGACGATTCTTGTATTCCTATTTGTGGTTTAGGTGTCGTGTGTCTTGAATTTACTTCTGGAAAGAAAATTAGGTTATTTGATGTTTTGTTTGTTCCCAAGATTTGCAAGAATCTTGTTAGCTCTAGTTGTTTGAAGTCTGATGGTTTTAAACAAGTTATTGAGTCGGATAAGTTTGTTTTTTCTAAGGGTGGAATGTCTTTTGGCTTTGGATATTTAAATAATAGAATGTTTCGTTTGAACATTGTTGACAAATTACTACTTGTTCAAAATTCTGCACTTGTATCTTTTGCTTCTAATGTTGATAAATCTATGCTTTGGCATGTAAGATTAGGTCATAATAAATCTATGCTTCGGCTGTTTTGGAACTTGTACACAGTGACTTGTGTGATTTTCACTCCACTCATTTGGGAAATAAAAAGTACGTAGTCACCTTTATTGATGTGTAACAACGTAAATTTTCAAATAAAAAAATTTCAATTTCAAACACATTTATTCCAATAATAAAACCACAAAGTGTCACAATGTCAAATCATCAAAACTCATGTTCAAAAACTATATATATATAACTCCAGGATCATCTCAATCATAAATCAAACTCTAATGTGTGTACAATCAAGCTGGTGCCTTCCCGTGATCCTACGAAGTACCCGAAACACAAAACACAAAACATGACAAGCACAAAGCTTAGTGAGTTCCCTAAATACCAAACACACAGCTCATTAGCCACTCTAGGCCATAACCCAATAAGACCCTCCGGTCAGTGTGTCTTAGTGGGACCCTCCAATCCCAACTTAGTAAACTCATAATAACAATATTCAGCATAATCACAAAGACATAATACAAAATATCACAATACACAGATAAACACATAAGATAGCTCAATCACGCAAATATACCACTCTTGGTAAGTATAGTGAGAAGACTCACCTCGTAAGCTAGCAAGTAAAAATCTCGTACTTGGGAATCTCGAACTAGCCTCCGCCTAACACATTGGATACGTATCTCTAATCAATACTGCACTCATACTCAAATACACCAAAGGTTATTCTCTCATTCTCTCTAACTCTTGGAATGGGTAAAAGACCATTTTAACCCTCTATGTCCTCCATTACTTATGTTGACCAAACCCTAAAGTCAACAAAAGTCAAACTCGAGTTCAACAGTCCCAGTTTGACCTGACTTGTTGAGTGCACTCATGTGACTCGTCGAGTCTAGTCATTCCTCAAAAATCTTCGTAAGGGTCCAGCTCGTTAAGTTAACCCCTAAATCATCGACTAACAGTGTAGCCAACTCATCGGGATAAACCCTAACCGACTCATCGTGTCGACTCCTCGACTCGGCGAGTCCATTCAAACTCTTTTCTCATTCAGACGATTTCAAGGCAGAAAACTTTCCGAAAGTCTAGATCTACACTCCCAAGTCTCATTTATCATGTAAAGTCACAGAATTTACGTCCATGTATGGCACTTAGGGCTTGAAATACCAAAGCACACCTTAAAAAGGGGTTTTCACGCAATAGCATTATTATGGATGAATAATGCATGAACTTTTGGACTCTAGGGACCTCACATGGTCCAGATCTGAAGTTCAACCTCAATATGAACTTAAAACACTCTAGGTCCTCATATTAGATAGAAAAATCCCTAAACTCCCAAAATCATGAGATATACTCAATAAAATGAGAAAGGTGCAAGCTTTATACCTTTCCTAGAAGCTTTGAGGTGAAATAACCACAAATCTAGTAGCTCATTCTCGTGTTTTTGGCTTGGAATCCTTCTATTCTCTTCAAAAGATTCACCAAATACTCAAGGTTAGCTCATAACTCTCTCTCTCTCTCTAAGCTCACATGCCAATTAGGGTTTACTCTTAGGGAGGTATAGCCACAAATGAGGCTATAAGTGCCTTTAAATTGGCCCCAAACCCAGGGATTTAGGGTTTCCCATCACATCGTCTACTTGGCGAGTTGGCTCTCGGACTCGTCGAGTAGGTCATTAATCCCACGTGGCGCCGACTCTACTCCGCATCGTGACTCTACTCGACGAGTTGTAGCACCGACTCGTCGAGTAGCTCAATGGTCTTCAAAATAAATGAATAAATAAATAAACAATATACCTGGAAGTCCGGATATTACAATTCTCCCCCACTAGAATCAGACTTCTCCCTTGAAGTCATGATCCGTAAATAACTATGGATAGTGCTCTCGCATCTCGGACTCTGGCTCCCCCTCGGGCCCTCTCCGATGTTGCCACTGGACCTAAACCAGGGGTACCTCTTTGTTCCTCAAAACCTTCACCTTTCGATCCATGATTGCAATTGGTCTCTCAATGTAATTTAGGCTTGCATCCACCTGAATGTCCTCTAATAGCACCATTGTCGTCTCACTGGCTACACACTTCCTCAGCTGAGACACGTTGAAGGTGTTATGAATATGGCTCAACTGCACAGGTAGCTCCAAACGGTATGCTACCTTACCCACTCTAACGGTCACCCTGAAAGGACCAACATATCGGGGCCCCAACTTGACCTATTCCTGAATCAGATCACCCCTTTCCACAAGGATACCCTCAGGAGGACAATATCTCCAACCAAAAACTCAAGCTCAGATCGTCGCTTGTCTGCGTAACTCTTCTGACAACTTTGGGCCGTCAGTAACCTCTGTTTGACAGGCTGAATCTGCACAATCATCTTGAGTACTATCTTAGTTCTACCCATCACTCGTTGCCCCACCTCTCCCGAATAGATAGGAGTCCGAAACTTCCTCCATAAAGAAGCTCAAAAGGAAGCATACCAATATTGGAATGGTGTTTGTTATTGTAAGAAACTTAGCCAAGGGCATATATATGTCTCAACTTCCACCGAAGTCTAATACACATGCTCGAAGCATGTCCTCGAGCATCTGAATTGTCTGATCACTCTACCCGTCTGTCTGCAATCGCGTACCCAACTCCTTATGAAACTTCTTCCAGAACCTGGATGTAAAACATACATCCCGATCTGACACTATCGATGTCGGCACTCCATGCCGAGCTACCACGTCTCTTACATATATCTAGTCCAGTCTCTCTGCAGAAGAACTCTCATTAATAGTCAGTAAGTGATCGCTCTTCGTCAACCAGTCCACAATCACCCAAATCGCGTCGACACCTCATGCGGTCCTCGGCAATTTGGTGATAAAATACATGGAAATATGTTCCCACTTCCATTGGGGAACCTCTAGTGGCTGCAACTTGCCATGAGGATGCTGTTAATCAGCCTTAACCCGATGGCATGTCAAGCACCTCTCGACTACCCAAGCCACTTCCTTCTTCATAAAGGGCCACCAATAATCTATCTTTAAGTCCAAGTACATCTTAGTGGCTCCTGGATGGATCGAGAATCTCAATCTATGCGCCTCCGCTATCAGAATACGGTGAGCTCCGCCAATACAGGGCACCCAAATCCACCCTCGTAAAGTCATAAGCCCACGACTGTCCGTCACAAACTCAGACACCTTCCTAATCACCCGCCCCCTCTTGCGGTTCTCTGGTCTCACAGCCTCTACCTGGGCCTCTCGAACGATATCTAAGACTGAAGTCATCACCATCATTCTCATATACACATATCGCATTGCAGCACCCTCTGCTCTACGGCTCAGGGCATCGACTACCATATTAGCCTTACCCAGATGGTTCAAGATCTCACAGTCATAGTCCTTTACCACATCCAACCACCTCCTCCGTCTCATATTTAGGTTGGGCTGATCCAAGAGGTACTTCAGGCTCTTGTGGTCCGTGTATATGGTACACTGAACCCCGAACAATTAGTGGCGCCAGATCTTGAGGTCAAACACCACCACCCCCTGCTCTAGCTCGTGGGCAGGATACCTGGTCTCATGAGGCTTCAACTGCCTCAATGCGTATGCTATCACATGCCCCATCTGCATCAGCATTGCACCCATCCCTGAAACAGACACATCAAAATAGACTATGAAGTCCTCCACTCCCTCTAGGAGGGCTAGCACCGAAGCTTCACACAATCTCTGGCGAAGAGACTCAAATGATGCTTGTTGCTCAGGTCCCCATTCAAAAGTAACGCCCTTCTGGGTCAGTCTGGTGAGAGGAACCGCAATCTTGGAGAAATCTTTGATAAATCTCCGATAGTAGCCGGCCAATCCCAAAAAACTCCTGATTTCGGATGGGGATCTCGGCACCACCCATCTCATAACCGCCTCGATCTTGGCCGGATCAACTAATATCCCATTCTGATTAACAATATGTCCCAGGAAATGGACCTCTCGTAACCAGAAATCACACTTAGAGAATTTGACATACAGCCTCTCTGACCTCAAAACCCCAAGAACCTATCGCAGATGGTCCTCATGATGCTCTATGGATCTCGAATATCCTAAGATATTATCGATAAACATGATCACCGACCCGGTCCAAGATAGGCATGCACACCCAGTTCATGAGATCCATGAATTCTCCAGTGCATTGGTGAGCCCGAAAGGAATCACAACGAATTCGTAATGCCCATAACGAGTTCTAAAGGACGTCTTCAAAATATCCTCCTCACATACTCTCATATGGTGATATCCGGATCTCAAATCAATTTTGGAAATACCATGATGCCCCCTACAGTTGATCGAATACTTTGATCCTTAGAAGTGGATAACGGTTCTTGAGTGTTAGCTTGTTCAACTTCCGATAATCAATGCACATCCGGTGGGAACCATCTTTTTTCTTGACTAAAAGGATCGACTCTCCCCACGACGAGCTACTCGGCCTAATAAAACCCTTCCCCAGTAGCTCCTGGAGCTGTGAGGATAACTCCTGCATCTCTGGAGGCGCAAGGCGATAAGGTGCCTTGGCGATAGGCGCCGCTCCCAGAACCAAATCAATCCGGAACTCCACTTGTCTATCGGGAGGCACACCCGATAACTCCTCAGGAAAAACATCTGGGAATTAACTGACTATCGGAACCTCCACAATGGAACTCGGTCTCTCGGTAGCAACCCGCATATCTCTCACATACGTTAGAAAACCCATACAACCTTGCTGAAAACTCTGCCTCACCCTGGCAGCAAAGCAGAAAGCTGACCTAGATCTGGTACCATCGCCATACACTATAAGCACTCCCCCACTAGGGTCTCGTATAGTCACCAACTTTCGCTTGCAGTCGATCACTGCTCCTAAACGGCTCAACCAATCCATGCCCATGATGACACAGACATCCCCCATCGCAATTGGTACCAGATCAATCGGAAATTCGACATCAAAGATCTCCAACACACATCCTCAGAACACATCAGTAGCCAAAAATGCATGCTCGTCTGCTATAGAAACCCTCAGGTGTCGACTCAACGTCGCGCATTGGACACAGATGTGATGACTAAAAGCTAAAGACACAAAGGATCGACTCACACCCGTGTCAAATAACACCAAAGCATGTACAGAACTCACAAGAAATGTACTTCAATATAGCACAAAATAAGCACAATAAATCTCAAAGTAAATAAATAAGGAAATACATACTAGCCACGACATCAGGTGTTGCGCGGACCTCCTCCACTGTCAGCTGAAAAGCTCTCTCACGAGCCCTCGGAACCTTGGACTTCCTTGGCCGAACATCAACAACACGCAAAGCAGCAGGATCGGAACCCTGGGATGATCCCTGAACAAGCTGAGGGCACTCGGCCTTCCGATGGCCGGTCTGATTACAGTGGAAACTGACTGCAAATCCATTGGGGCAATCCTTCGCTATATTCCCATCCTTACCACATTTATAGCAAATCCCTGCCCGGAAAGACCCCCCATGGCTCTTGCTGCACTTGCTACAAGTGAGGCCCTTCCGGGCTCCTGATCTCCAATTAGCAGACTTAGTCCGCTTAGCCGCCGGCTACAACTGCGCCGGCCATCGGTCTCTCACATGAGACTCTGCATCCTCCCTGGCCTGAGTCTCCAGCTCGATCTCCCTCTTCCTGGCATTTTCCTGAATCTTAGCAAATTCCTGATAATACGAGTTCGCCACGAACTCTCGAATACCCCTCCTCATAATGCTCAAATACCGGCTCATGCATGTCTGCTCAGTCAACACATGCTGAGGGCAGAACAACGCCCTCTCATGAAACATTTGCATAATCACAGTCACTGACTATGTTTTCTGCTTGGGAGACAGAAACTCCTGGGCTAACCGTTCCCTCTCCACCGGGGGAACATACTTATCTTGGAACATAATAAAAAACCTCTCCCAAGTCACTGCAGCATGCTCTGCAAGAATAAAATTGTCCGTCACAAACTTCCACCAGTCCTTCGCTCCCAAGCGAAGCTGGTTCAGTGCGAATCGCACCCTCAAATGCTCCGGACATGAACAAGTGTAGAAACAACCCTTGATATCAGAGATCCATCTCATCACAACAATCGGATCCTGATTCCCATCAAACTCTGGTGGCTTTGTGTTGCTGAACTCTCGGTGTAGCAACGAGTCACCTCCCTGTGGCCTGGCAGCAACGACAACTACGGTGGCTGCAGCTGCAGCCGCCTCAGAGATTCCAGCATATTGCTCATCAAATGTCTCGATCAAAGTGGTCTTAATAGACCCAAACATCTCCGAAATAGCCTCATGTATGGCTATGGCCATGGTGGTTCAAAATATGTTTTATACTTTTCTTTTCTGGGCAATTGTATTTTTATGTAATATTTTATGAGCTTATAGTCTAGTTTACGGCCAGGTGGGGTGTTTACGGTCAGTGTTTACGACCGTAAACAGGTTTACGACCGTAAACCCATTTACGTCTCATGTTCACCAAGCCCATATTCCCTAGTATATATATAGGTGTTAGGGGTGAGGAGTAGAGATTGATGAACGTGAGAAGAGAGAAACTAGAGATAAGAAGAGAGCTTTTTGTGTGTGTGAATCTATTGTAAGGAACTTAATTCTAATCATATCATTCAAGATTCATCTTCTTCTTCTTCTCCTTCTCTTCTATTTGATCTGACATCATCCGTTTGATTGGCATTACGCACCATCAAACGGATTTGATTGATGCACAAGCAGATTAGGGACTTATAATTGGTATTAGAGTTTGGATTGTATCAATCAATTTTGTCAGATATGGAGCTTATTTGATCTTATTTTTAAAATATTTTTGCGTTTTTGGATAGATCTCTAAAAAATAAGGGGGGTTTGTTCTTCGCGTTTTTCATAAAAACGGGTTTTTGATCGAGTTTTGGAGCAAAAAAAAGGAAAAATCACTGTTTTTGGTCCTAACCTGCGAGGGGGTGGTGGCGTTTGCGGCCAGCAGCTAGGGGTTTCCGGAGTTCACGGTCCAAGATTACGGCTCGGAGTTTATGGCCTCGGTTTGCGGTCCTTGGTGGTTTACGGCTCAGCAACGTTTACGGCCTCGCACCATGTCCTCGCATCACAGCTACTTCCTTGCCTCATTTCGCATATATAAAAATTTGAAAGCGCATTTGGAGGTGCCGATATTCGAACTCGCGACCTCTGACTCATCGACCAGTGCCTTAACCAATTCCTCTAGCATCACCTTTGTTCCATTGCTTCGCATTCTTTATTGAAAAACACTCCTTCTCGGTTTCCAGTTTCGCAAAATTGTCATTTTTAGCCCAAAAATTAAATTTATTTTATTTTTAAATTCCTTTTTCATCTAAAAAAAATAAAAAAAAATAAAAAATAAATAATAATAATAATAATAATAATAATAATAATAATAATAATAAATCAAAAGTAGTTTTTAATTTTTGACTTTTATTTTTAATTTTTGTCTTCAAAAATTGACTTTGACTTTCAAGTTTAACCTTTGACTTTCTCATTTGACTTTTCAAATTTAACTTTTGAGTTTGACTTTTCAAGTTTGACTTTTCATGTTTGACTTTTCGAGTTTGACTTTTGAGGTTTGTAGTCAAATGGTTTAATTTTGGCTTCTAGTTGTGTTTTTAATGACTTTTAAGGTCAACGAGGGAAATAAAGACATGAAAGAGAGTCATCAGGAGATGTTAAGACAAAATTTCAACATGTTCGATTATATCTCTAGAGAAACCCTGGAGGCTCAGCTACAACGATTCACCACTCTCACTACTGAGATGAATATAGCTGGGATCTTCTTGACTAAGTCGGAGATAAACAAAAAGCTACTGTATTCACTTCCGAAATCGTGGGATATGGGCGTGACTGTCATCAAGAAGACAAAAGATCTCAATAGTCTTAGTTTTGCTGATATAATTGAAGAACTTGACGCTTTGAATTGTCGAAAAACAATGAGTTCCGCAAACATCCCGGTCAATGAAGTTTCATGTACACTATCTAGTGAAGATACGATTAAAATTCTTCGTGAACATAATGATTTGCTAAAAAGGGAAGTTGAGGACCTAAAATACGAAGGATATCAACTTAGGAAAGGACTGAAACCCCTGAAGGCTGAATTAGAAGCAAAAATCAAAGACTTTAGGAAGCTTCAGGAAGAGTATAGCAACAAGTGTGAAAACTTTGACTATATTAAGAGACAACTTGCTTCTGTAACTGAAGAACTTGACACTTTGAAAATTAAGTGTGAAAAAACAGATGTTAGTTTCAAGAATTATATTGCATCAAGTCAGACAGTCGAGTCCTTATTTGAAACCCAATTAAAATTCAAAGATAATCAAAACAAGGGTCTAGGGTATGATAGTGCTCCTCCACCTTTCAATCATAACTACACAGTCATCCCTATGACACAGGAAGAAATTGACAGGGAGGCACATCTTCAATATGGCAAACCAGCAGGATTTGTGTTAGGAGGTATCCAGGTTGAAAATACTAATGTTTCTACTTCATGTGCAGGTAAAGTATCAGAAGATGAGAACAAGGAGAACACTACTGAACAAACCAATGACTCCTTGAACTCAGAATCTACTGCTTCAAATTATGTTACTCCTAACAAACCTACCGTTGAGAAATACAAGCCTCCAATTCCAGCGGAACAGAGTGCTTGTTGCAAGTGTGCATCTGGGATCAATAAGAGACAAGGCATGGATTCGCCACCAGGGGTAGAAAGAGACAACTTCCCAGTGAAGAAAAAGACTTGTTTTCAGTATGGAACACCTGGACACATTGCCATAAATTATCCTAATCGCGCATACGTTCCCTACTATGCTCAAGGATGTCAAAACGTGCCAAGTGGGAGATACTTCAAAAGAAACTCTTCCGGGTCACGTTCAGACAATGGTGACTGGAATGCGCAGAAGGCCAAGACTGAAACGCACAAGGCCAAGAATCTGAATCCCATGGGAAGGAAGGGAATGTCGGCCAAGAAGCCCAATCCAAGAGATGCTCCAGTGAAACCAAGACCAGTTAGGTCAAAGTCATCTTTGCAGCCGACTTCAAGTTCCAAAGCAAGTACTGAGGCACCCATCTGCTCAAACAAGAAATGGGTTAAAACCGACTATAGATGGGTTCTAAAGGTTCAATATATAAAATCAATTAATGAATCTAATATTTCTACATCTTCTGTTTGTGATAAGTAGGTAATGTCATGAGAGAGAGTATCGTGCGTTGATGATAAAGGTCGACCCAATTTTAAAATGGACTGGGTTCCAAAGACCAACTAATCCTGCTCTGTGTCGGAGCAGCTATTGAGACATATCATTAGAATTCGGTTTATTGGTAGTGGTTGTTCCAGGCACATGATATGAAGCATATCTCAACTGTACAACATTCAGAACTTTGTTCGAGAGTATGTGTCCTTTGCGGGAAAGGAAAGAAGGGAAGAAACAAAGGGATCACATGGGGTTAGTGCTTAATGACGTAAAGAATTTTCGGATTTGTTTTGAGATTATGTGTGCTGTTCTCAGACCTTCTGGATGCAAATTCAATCGGTGAATTACAGTTTGCATTTTCTTCTCTATTCTCCTGATTTTATCTTACTATGATTCATTTTAAAGACAATTTTTCATTTTCTAAATAGTTTTCTTGTTAGTAGTTATTATTAGGAAATGATATTAGCAAGTGATAACGGGCAATCTGAATCTATGTAAAGTACCTAAATTGAATTGTCTACGCTTTGTGATAGATGCGTTGGTAGGCATGAAAGATTTTAAATGGACTTGACTAGGGAGAGTTGAACTTAATGAATTTAAGGACTTGACAAACATTGACCTAGTTAGATCCGTTTAGCCTGACATTATGATGCTCGGATAGGTTGAGCAGGGAGATATACATGGAAATCTACCAGTCACATTAAAATAACCCGTATCTAGAACTATGGATTAACTTTTTTTCGATGTGCAGATTTTGTCCTTAATTTCAGTTTTGATGGGGGTGACTGGGGAATTCCGATAAACTAGGTCTGTAGAAGGTTATTTTCTTGCTTTTTGTCTATTAGTCATATGTTGCCTTCTCTGTGTGATCGAGAGATCCGACTTGGACTGTAACATATGCAATTTTATCTCTCTGCATCTTCTCTCTATGCAATTCTTTCTATTTGTTAGCCAAATACAGTCTGCTTTGCGTGACTCATAATCCGACCTGGTACATAGTATATGCAACGTTCTCTTCTTAATCCCTCTAAAACTTCAGTTAGTCATATGTTTCATCCTTTGCGTGATTGGAAGAGATCCGACCTGGATGTACAACATATGCAATTCTAAATCTATCTTCTCTCTTAATAATTGTCTGCTCACCCGGTGTAAGGAGTATTTTGCAAGTCCTTGATGGCTGGGGCATGTCAAGAAGCGGGAAACACGTGCTAGTACAATTAAAAATGAACACATACAGGTTGTTTGTAGATCTCACTGCTCAATTTAGGTGGACAACAATATCCGTGGTTGTTGTCAGTTAAATGGTCATATAGGGAAAATTTGTTTAAGAATTAGGGCTAATAATAATAATTAAAATTATATATATATATATATATATATATATATATATATATATAGACACACACACACATCATGTCATTGGTAAATTGTCCAAATTTTGTCACAAATGTTTCGTGCTTAAGTGGACCACAATACTAACGATCGATCAGACGAAGACATGAAAATAAGGGTACCGACAAATAGACTAAGGCTATCTACCAACTTTGATCCCAAATATTATTCTTTTTGTTAAATTTGTTCATAGTTTTCCTCTATGCACAAATTTAGGGGGAGAATTTAAAAAAAATCAAAAAATCAAAAAATCAAAAAAATCAAAAATCGAAAATCAAAAATCAAAAATCAAAAAATATTTTTGTTTCTGATTTAATTTGTGTGCTAAGTTTTCTTTTAGTTTTGTTTTGTCTTGAAAAGTTCAGGTGTAGATGAGACTCATGGAGCCTATATTGAAGATTTTTTGAGTCAAGGCTTCATCCGTGATCATCGAAGAACTCGCATTCGAAGGAGCAAGAAATGAAGATTATTCTTTCGACATTTAATCCTTCAACTCCAGAAGCAAGGTGAAGCTGAAATTGAAGATTATGTGACAGATTGCATTGAAGCCTTCTTAATCAGTTTGCTGCTATCTTAAAACTGCTAAAGTGATCAAGAAGATTTGTTCTCTTTGATGTACTCTTTGAAGATTCTCAAGCTGAAAGTGCTATCTTTCAAGAATCAGTTCATCAAGAATCCTCACCCAATGTGCGTTCAATGTCAAATTCTGAAGAAAAGCTCAAGGGCTCAAGATGAAGTCATTCACAGAAGATTCATATGTTCATCCTGATGTTGTGAAGAAATCAAAGGTTAAAGCTGAAGTCGAGCTCCCATTGAAGATTGATAAGAAGAGACCGCTACTTTTTAGGGGGAGCTTGTTGGGTCAATTAAGAAAAGAAAGCTATAACCAAGGGGGAGATTGTAAGGTCAAAATATAGTTTATACTTTGCTTTTCTGGGTAATCGTATTTTTATGTAATATTTTATGAGCTTACAGTCTAGTTTACAGCCAGGTGTGGTGTTTACGGTCAGTGTTTACAGTCGTAAACCCATTTATGGATCATGTTCGCCAAGCCCATATTCCCTAGTGTGTGTGTGTGTGTGTGTGTATATATATATATATAGGTGTTAGGGGTGAGGAGTAGAGATTGATGAACGTGAGAAGAGAGAAACTAGAGAGAAGAAGAGAGCATTTTGTGTGTGTGAATCTATTGTAAGGAACTTAATTCTAATCATATCATTCAAGATTCATCATCTTCTTCTTCTCCTTCTCATCTATTTGATCTGACATCAGCCGTTTGATCGGGATTCCGCACCATCAAACGGATCTGATTGATACACAAGCAGATTAAGGACTTACAGGTCACCTCATCATGAATCATCCTAAGAAACTCAACATCGCTAACTCCACTGCTCTCTGGGGTGTGGTGTGTACCTACCATGATGTCTTTGAAACATAACCCAAAATCATCAAAGACTCGCTCGAGCGTAATCACACTCGACTACTCATCCTTACTTGCTCCTTAGCATCCTAAGGATTCTTACTTGGATTGCACACAAACCTGGTGCTTTTTTTAGTACGGGCCCAATACTACCTTCGACACCCCACTTGTAGTCACCCCAAGTCCTCCTCCTAGGATTCTAACTCACAATTACTCTATATCTCACGATTTATAAGCTACTCTCTTAGTAGAACCCTCTCTTAATCTCATCTAAGTATCTCTTCCTAGATCATCTCCCGACTCAGAACTCAATATATATACAAGAAAATAACATATAACTCTGATCAAAATATCTCCTAGGCTAAGGCATCACAAATCAGGCAACTCTAGCTCTAGAATATGAAATACCTAGCCTACCCTCTAGCTTGCAATCTTAACAAAATATCTCATAAATATCACAAAGTGAGGGTATTTTGGGAAATCACCGTTCGGGGTCTGGCTGATTGTACACACCGCTTCAACTTGTTTTCTATTAAAACTCGTTCTCATTTTGGAAAATTTCTTTTCTTTAGAAATTTCTTCTCAAATCCTTAGTTTGAGTCCAAACACACCAGGAGGTGCATCCGAATCCCTCAAACCAAGACTCTGATACCAACTTGTTACCACGTAAAATCATCAAAACTCATGTCCAAAAACTATATATATATATATATATATATATATATAACTCCAGGATCCTCTCAATCATAAATCAAACTCTAATGTGTGTATAATCAAGATGGCGACTTCTTGTGATTCTGAGAAGTAACTGAATCACATAAAACATAACACAGTAAACACAAAGCTTAGTGAGTTCCCCAAATACCACACACATAACTCGTTAGCCACTCTAGGCCATAACTCAATAAGACCCTCTAGTTAGTGTGTATCAGTAGGACCCTTCGGTCCCAACTCGGTAAACTCATAATAACAATATTCAACATAATTACAAATACATAATGCAGAATATCACAATACAAAGATAAGCACATAAGACAACTCAATCATGCAAATACACCAATATTGGTAAGTATAGTGACAAGGGTCACCTCGTAAGCTAGCAAGTAAAAATCTTGTACTCGAGAATCTCGAACTAGCCTCAGCCTAACACATTGGATACGTATCTTTAATCAATACTCCACTCATACTTAAATACACCAAAGGTTGTTCTCTCATTCTGTCTAACTCTTTGAATGGGTAAAAGACCATTTTACCCCTCCATGGTCTCCATTACTTATGTTGACCAAACCTAAAGTCAACAGAAGTCAAACTCGAGTTCAACAATCCCAGTTTGACCTGACTCGCCAAGTCCATTTATTCCTCAGAAATCGTCTTGAGGGTCTAGCTCGTCGACTTAACCCCCAACTCGCCGAGTAATAGCATAACCAGCTCATCGGGACAAACCTTAACCGACTCGTCGAGTCGACTCCTCGACTTGGAGAGTCCATTCAAACTATTTTCTCATTCAGACGATTTCAAGGTAGAAAACCTTCCCAAACTCTAGATCTACACCCCCAAGGCTCATTTATCACGTAAAGTTAAAGACTTTACGTCCATGCATGGCACTTAGGGATTGAAATGCCAAAACACACCTTAAAAAGGGTTTTTTCATTCAATAGCATTATTATGGCTGAATAAAGCATGAACTTTTGGACTCTAGGGACCTCACATGGTCCAGATTTGAAGGTCAAACCTCAATATGAACTCAAAATACTCTAGGTCATCGTATTAGATTGAAAAATCCCTAAACTCCCAAAATCATGAGATCTACTCAACAAAATTAGAAAGGTGCAAGCTTTATACCTTTCCTAGAAGCTCTGAGGTGAAATAGCCACAGATCTAGTAGCTGTTTCTCATATATTGGCCTGGGATCCTTTTCTTCTCTTCAAAAGATGAACCAAATACTCAAGGTTAGCTCAAAACTCTCTCTCTAAGCTCAAAGGCCAATTAGGGTTTACTCTTAGGAGAGTGCCTTTTTATAGGCCCCAAACCCAGGGATTTAGGGTTTCCCATCACAACGTCTACTCGGCGAGTCTGCTCTCGGACTCATCGAGTAGGTCATTAATTTCATGTGGCGCATCGCGACTATACTCGACAAGTTGTAGCACCGACTCATCGAGTAGCTCAGTGATCTTCAAAATAAATGAATAAATAAATATACAATATACCTAGAAGTTCAGATGTTACATGATGAATGTACTTAGTTTTGCAATGTGTATTTGTTACATTTTAAGGATAAAGCCTTAGATAAATTCAAAATCTACAAACTGAGGTTGAATTGCAATTGGTCATTTCGGTTAAACGTCCCAGGACTGATACGGGAGGTGAATATATGGATCCCATATATTTTCAATCGATGAGTATCATTCATGAGACCATGACACCTTACACACCCTAACATAATGGTATTGCTGAGCACAAGAATTGAGTTTTAATGGAAATGGTAAACTCGATGTTACGATGTTATCATACTCGGGATTGAGTGAAGGATTCTAGGGAGAGGCCATGTTAATGGCCTATCATTTATTAAATAGGGTTCTAAATAAAAGGAACAAAATAGTCTCATATGAACTTTGGTTCAAGAAAAAGCCAAATTTGAGTTATTTTTGGGTTTGGGGATGTTGGACGGTTGTAAAACTCATCGATCCCAAAAAGAAAAATTTGGGAGAATATGGAATTGATTGCATATTCATTGGATATGTTGAATATTCTAAGGTATATAGGTTTTATGTAATAGAACCTAATAATTCGGTTTCAATTAAGACTGTTATAGAATCATGGGATGCAATTTTTAATAAGATGTGGTTTTCATCGATTCGAATACCTAAGGATCTGAATTTTGGTGCTAATAAAGAGCAAAATTCTGAACGTCAAGATGGTGGTGTCGTGCAAGAACCCCAAGAGCTTCGTAGAAGCAAAAGAGACCAAATTGCGAAAAATTTCGGATCCAACTTCCAACTGTATTTGGTTGACGGTTCAAGGGATGAAATTAATCTTGAATTCTCCTATTGCTATAGTATTGAAGATGATCCTAAGACATATCAAGAAGCCATGGAGTCTCGTGATAATTCCTTTTGGAAGGAAGCAATTGATGATGAAATGTCATCAATTCTTGAGAACAACATATGGGGGTTGTCTGATTTGCTTCCGGGTTCTAAACCTCTTGGTTATAAATGGATTTTCAAAAAGAAATTGAATGTTAATGGGACTATTGACAAATTCAGAGCCTGGTTAGTCATTCAAGGTTTTAGACAAAAACCTGGAATTGACTATTTTGATATGTATGCTCCAGTTGCATGTATTTCTACTATTAGATTGTTGGTTGCCTTGATAAGTATCCACAATCTTGTTATTCACCAAATGGATGTGAAAACAGCCTTTTTAAATGGTGATCTTGACGAGGAAGTTTACATGAAACAACCAGAAGGTTTCATTATGCCCGGTAAAGAGCATATGGTTTGTAAACTTGTCAAATTTTTGTATGAGCTGAAACAAGCACCTAAACGATGGCATCAAATATTTGATGAGGTGATTTTTTCTTTTGGTTTCAAGACAAACCAATGTGAAAAATGTGTTTATAGTAGATTTGATGATGCTACTAGAGCTGGAGTGATCGTTTGCTTATATGTAGATGACATGTTGATTTTTGGTACCGACCAAAATCAAGTGGATGAAACAAAGAAATTGTTATCATCCAAGTTTTCCATGAAAGATTTAGGAGAGGATGATGTAATTCTTGAAATAAGAATTAAGAGGATGAACAAAGGATTGGTAATGACTTGAAGTCATTATATTGAGAAAATTCTCAAGCGGTTTAATTTTATGGATTGTTCTCTTTTGAGTACTCCTATGGATCCAAGTGTGAAATTAATGCCAAATAATGGCATTCCCATTTCACAATTAGAATACTCTAAGGCTATTGGTAGCTTAATGTATGCCATGACAAGTACCAGACCTAAGATTGCTTTTGATGTGGGTAAGTTGAGCAGGTATACTAGCAATTCAAGTGCTCAAAATAGAGTGTTTAAGTATCTCAAAGGAACTATGGATTATGGTTTGAGCTACTTAGGGAATCCTTCGGTTTTAAAAGGTCATCCGCATGTAAGTTGGGTAACCAACATGGAGGACCATTTCTCAACTTCTGGTTGGGTATTCTTTATTGGGGGAGGTGTCATTTACTAGGCTTCCAAGAAGCAATCTTGCATTACAAACTCAACAATGGAATCTGAGTTTGTTGCGTTAGTAGCTGTTGGTAAAGAAGCAAAGTGGCTAAGGAATTTAGTCTGTGAGATTCCTTTGTGGTCCAAACCGATAGCACCTATTTCTATCCTTTGTGATAGTGCAACCGCTTTGGCTAAGGTATATAGCCAGGTTTATAATGGCAAGTCTAGACACCTAGGTCTTAGACGTAGTATGATTAGATAACTAATCATAAATGGTGTGATTTCGGTTGAGTTTGTGAAATCACAACAAAATTTGGCAGATCACTTGACTAAAGGTCTGACAAGAGACTTAGTGCACAAGTCTGTAATCGGGATGGGATTAAAGGCCATTTAATTATGTAATGATGATACGCCCAATTCCCTCCTAATATAATGTTAGGAGTTGAATTTAATGTGTAAAGCTCATACTTATAGATTGGAACACATGAATTATTCATCCCAGGTATGTGTTCGGTTCTACAAGTTATCCTGGTTGAAGTTTAACTTCTTAATAATTCCTTTTATAAATGTATGTGCAGATACATGGAAAGGAATTACCTACGTGATTGTGAAGTGTAGCCGCATTTTAAGAGGTTGTGGACTTGACCTTGATACGATCATGAGAGGATTGGGACATATGGATTTATAATAGTGGTAAGTTGTATTTTGCTAGAAATTCAATAAACTAGTATGCATTTTACTTTCTGGTATTTAAATGGGTTGATGGGTTCAATTCTTAGAACAACCTGATTCTCGAGTATTTAAAAATGCATGATACTAAGTTGAAATTCAATCGTTTTGAAATTTTCATTATGTGCTAGTTTGGTTTGTTTGATAAGGTTATGTTTGTTCAAGGGTTACATTAAAATGGGGGAGGATTGTTGGTGATTTTAGTGTCACCATGTCATTTTAAGTAACTTGAATTGAAATGTGAGCTAAGGGGATTCATAATTTGTACGCTAATATATGTACGGGGTTTTGTGGAGTGCATGCATGTATGAGATCAAATTAGAAGCTAGTTCGACGACTAGTCGGGGGTAGCGCCCCTGGGTCCGGGGTTTCCAAAGGGGCAGCACCCCTTTGGCGGGGTCTAGGGGCAGCACCCCTAGTAGGGTACAAGGGGTAGCACCCCTGTCTAGGGTTCCTAAATCCTTGTTAAATCCAGATTAGCCTGACTCGCTTACAAAGAAACTAATGACGACCCAACCCTAATAAAACCATAATCTCATTTAATGTATAAATGACACTTCTTTCTTAGAAGAGAGTTACGATCATTAGCTCTCGTTTTCATCAAACTCTCACAGAATCTCTATAGAAAATTGGCTTACGATTTCTATGCCTAGAATCGTAAGTGTCCACTTGGATTATCCTTGGCTAAATTTCTTGCAACGCAGACATAGGGTAGAAATATCAGTTCAGAAAGTGTTCTCACGATCCAAGTTGGTACCCAGATCTTAACCCCAAACCCTATATTTCCTTACAATGGAGTGGGTCAATGACGACAGAGGGTGGAGGAGTTCAGGTGGTGTCATGGTGGTCGAAGTTATAGCATTAGGCAGTGGCTAGACTAAAGCAAAAGTAACATCCGGCGGCAGCAGCAGCATCGGAGTGTATGGTGATGGTGGTTCACGACCGGAGGAGGCGGAGGGGATACCGCAGTTGGTTGTGGTGGTTCCCTTCTCCGGTAGAGTAGGAAATTGATGGGTTTTGATCAAAAGACATCTTATGTGCTCATACAAACCCTAATGCTTGGATCTAGGTTTCTCTATTGTACATGCTTTGAATCCAAGACTATAAACCCTAATTCTAGCATATGGAAATCAATATTAATATAAAATTAGGTTTAAGATATTACCTTGATTGTTATGTAGCAATAACAATCCTAATTACTCCTTGAATTGACTTTGGAAGGCTTAGAGTCAGAAGTGTCACTCCTCTAATGGCTTACAAACACCAAGAGCAAATGGAGAAGGTATAAAGAGAGAGGAGAGAGGTTAGAATTCGTCCTTAGGACTCCTTGGGAAAAATTACACGAATTCTAAGGCCTTAGGGTCTTTATATAGGTGTAGAGATAGGGTTTCAGTCATTATCCTTATCTAGTTGCTTATCCACAAAGCAATCATAAGATAAGCCTTGAAAACCCTTATCCTTTATCCTTTGGACGATTTCAAGGATCCTTATCTCCTTGAATTCATTCAACCCATATTTAGGATAACCATTACCATATTTTGTAACTATCACATAATTACAATTCAGCCCTTCTAGTTTAATTAATTCCACTTGATCACAAAATTAATTCCTAATTAATTATTGACCAATATTAATTAAGCAAATATGATTTCTCCTTTAATATATTATTCTTATAACATATTAATAAATCATAATAACCTCTCTCTCTTTATTTATTTCTCCAATCAAGTTGCTTTGGTGAAGGCAACCCAAAAGGACCATGCACTATCGGGTCAAGTATATACCAAAATAGTTATGGACTTAGACACTAATCCAACAGTCTCCCACTTGGATAAGTCTAATAACTATTCTGCGTATGACTTCAGATCCTAATCTGCAATCGTAGCTTTCCAAAGCCGCTATCAACTCTGATCCTATCAGATACGCGTGTCCTTAGATAAGGGATCATATATTCCTCCATTCTAGATATCGTATGAGATATGATTTCAAATCATTCTCTTTGTACTACTTATTGATTTCTGATTTATGACGACAGACTAATTGAACAAATCAAATTAGCCCTAGCCCGGCCGAGCATTTACGTTTGTCATCGCTAAACCATCGAGGGGCCCAAAAGATATCGCTTTTATCCTTCTTTGGATAAAAGGAACGGATAAACTTTGATACAATGCTTGCTTGCACTCACTAACCAAATCACACACAACAATATGTTTTATAACACCAAGTTACTAGTGCGTTTACATATTATCAATGTGCAACTGATTTGAAAGATACAACTCACACATCTCGGTTTTAAGAATATAAGATGTTATCGTCTCACCAATCACTCGTGATACAATTCATGGAGTGATCCAAGCGAGCGTGGGTTTAATCCAATGCTCAAATTCATATTCATAAGCACTCATGAACGTTGCAGCAAACATTTGCTTATGTCTAATACTCTTTTAGACAATCCACACACCAATTCACGACAATCTTCATTGATATCTACTTCTAACATATGAACGACTGTGGCCCGTTTGAATAATTCAATTATTCTTAATAAACTCAATTATTCTGGAAGTCAAAACATGCAAAGTGAAACACAAGAATAATACTAATCCCATATGGCCTCAACCCTTTGAGCATAAATAAAACACCTTTTATTTATCACCATATCGATTACTCATTATTTGTCGTTTCGGGTAATCAACTTCTTACTTGAATTATTACACTTGTCCCATGCTCCTAGCATGCACACAATGTTTACATATGGTTCTTACTTTGTGAAATAGATCAAATTGGACACATTTCCAATCATTCTCATTTCACAACTCCAAATCTGTTTTTCATAAGTTTAAGAATATCAAATTCTTGCTACTTATAGAATATGCTAGATTCTAACATTTTATGCAATGATTCTTTCGTAATGTCACTGCACCAAAGTCACAAAGACTATTGCTAATGATGTTACAAAATCTTCTATCGGAGATTGTTACAAGACAATTCCTTAGATATGATGTCTCTCACTCAAAGTACATTCCTTTGAACATCCTTTTGCATAAAAGTTTCTAATCTAGTCATAGATTTTCAATATTTACTTCCCAATATGGACACGCTTCCATATTTTCCATATGACAACTCATTCTTAATAGAATCTTATCTACTCGTAATAATGTCGATATGGTCCATTCAATACCATGCTTCCAACTACTCACAAGCAACCAATCCTCGTCGAACTTTGGATTGTCCTTTGATAGTTGTTTAATTATTTTAGTCAAAACTGATTCTAGTCCCTTTTTCCTCTAAATGTGCTAGACATTTGGAAAATTTTAGAATGGTCAAACATTAAAGCATTTGCAATCGATCCTATACCCGAAGCGTATGGGACACGACGCATAATGTTTTATTTGCTATGTTCTCAAAATTCGAATTGTGAAGAGGAATGCTGTAATCATAATCGAAATTTTAAGAACACACTATGCACCTTTGACTAAATTTATCAACATTTCTCAACCTAATCCTTTAGATTTGAAATGAAACATAATATTCTCTCCCTTAATTATAGCACAACAACTTTACAACCCTTACGACTTTGCAAGGTATAACTCTTGTTTTTCTATAATTAATATTGCCAACTTGCAATACTTTCTATAATAATCATACAATCATAAATTTTATGCTCCCACTATCATGATGATTACTATAAAATATAACACTTATGCTCCTACTAGCTTCGAAATGTATTCATAAACATCTTAACTTTCAGAGAGACAATACCTATTGAATTTCTTAAGTCCATGTTTCTAATACTTAGTGCTTTGATAATCTTTTATCAAGGCTTCTTGAACGTATACACCTTTGCCTTTAGATAGTTCATATGTGTGTCTCAACAATTAAGACTAATTGCCAAACCTCACAATTCAAATTATGGAAAGGGATACCGTAACCATGATCGAATTCGAGAATGCAATTTTACAATCACTATCTTCTTAAAATCTTTCTTAGTGAAAGCATTTCCTCACAATCATTTTCATGAAGGAGGAAATGTTATGACACTTAGATTTAAATGGTGTATTTGTTCCTATCCATGTGAATTTGTTAAAACTAAAGTTTACGACAAATTCAAACTCATATGGACCGAGCCTTTTTTTAATCTTGATTTCTTGCCTTATGGTAGCACAGCTGCCCATCATGTCTTCCAAGTAGTTAAGCATCTCACCCTTTTCCTATCAATGTACCTTCCATTGATCAAGGTGCTTTGCCTTTTATGCGTTCAAAATGAGTACTCATAGGACTCACATGCATAATTAACTCAATTGGAACAGCACAGAATCAAAATATCGTCAACACGATAGGTTGTAAAACTCAACTCGTGTGCTAGTGATGATCAATAAGGTTTATTTCATTTGTTCTTGAAACTTTTCAAGACATTTAAGACTCCCACTGACTCCTTGACATATAAGATTCTCTTGTCAATAAACATTTGTTGACAACCAAATATTCAAGAGTTAGTGTAGCTTTTATCAAAACACTTCATAAATTGGTCCAAGTTGGTCTTTGTCTTATTCAAGACATCACAACTTTCCACATTTTATGAATGTTATAAACCTTTAATAGTTTTCACTCATTGCCACAATCTTAACTTTAAGACTTGTTATTGGAACGAAGTATGATAGACTTCTTGATTTAACCATTTCTTCAATCCTTGATTCCTCTTCTTAAACATACAATTGTACTAAGACTTACTCAGAGGATCAATTAAGACATGGTTCTTAATCATTAAGACCCATTATAAAGCATAAAAGCTACTCTCCCTTCTTCTTAGAATGGAGAAACTTTTATCTTTCTACCTACTTGATTCTTCTTGTTCGTTCTACTATTGATCTAAACCCTTTGATCAATTCAGAATTACACTTAATCTTGTAAGTGTAATCATATTTACTAAGCCATTAGTAAATCATGACAAATATATTTGTTACTCTTATGGTGAACTTGATCAACACACAACTTCGTGTACTCGATCTCCTAGTCCTTCACTTGACACTTTGTCAACGAATTTGTCTAATTTCCAAATATGAAATTTCTCATTCACCATGCAACCAAGTTGTGTGATTCCAAATTTCAGTCCAATTGAAACTTTGGGCGATGAGAAACTCTCCCTATTTGGTAAATTCTCGACATTTTCATAAATAACATAACTAAGAATCATATCCATTCGTAGTAGAAATATGCAAACATCAATTTTCATAACGATTTCATTGCAAGGAAGTAAACAAATAAATAAATAAGTCAAACAAAATTTATCTTATTTATAAAAGCAGCGGAAAAACATTTGTCCTTACAATGCAAAATCTATTGAAAACTACGTAAAAGGAAAATTTCTAACAACTCTATCATAACTATCTAAGCTCAAAATCCAATCTTCAAGTCCATGTTATCGAGATCCATCTCTTGTGATTAGATTCATCTTGCTCTCTTATCAACCTTCCTTTCTTTTCACCGATCCTGCAAAACATTCAAATGCAATCTTATCACATCATGTATTTGAATCAATGAATAGTAACTTAACGAAGTTAGATAGTGGATTTTACCTGAAGCGCAGTCATACTCTTTGACTCTCCCATCTTTGGAATTTTCAGGCTCTTGGGGCAGACTTCTATCCAACGCCCTTTCTCTTGGCAGCAAACGCAGGTCGGTTCTCCTAGAATGTCATCGGAAGCATGGTCGGTTGACTCTCCCAACAAATACGCTCCATTGCTTCGCCAAATCATTTCTGATTCAGCAGCAATGAGCATGTAGGTTAGGTTAATGAGGTTGTCGTCATCATCCATCATATAATACTTTCTTTTGAACTCATTATATGATTCAGGAAGTGACTGCAAAACCCAATTACAGCCAACTCATTCGGGAATGACACACCCAATATAATCAACCTATCAATGTGTGATTTCATTCCTAGAATGTGGGCACATACGGATTTACCATCTTCATGTTTCATTTCCAATAGGGCCTTTGTGATATTGAACCTTTCAATTCTTTGATCTTGTGGGTTAGGGAGAACAATTGGAGGAGGAGGAGGAAGTGAAGCATGATTTCTTGTTCCTCGATCGAATCGTGGAATATCATCTTCATGTGGAATGCTTGTTCCACGGGATTTGGGAAGACCATGATTGTTGAACTTTGACATCTACAAAACGGGAGAAAACAAATTCAAGTTAGTTGATCGATTGAGTCCTTAGTAAATCACCCAAATGAGATACTAAGGGTAGGACCCAACACAATATTCCACAACTCGGGAGAGGGATGTCGTAACCCTAATTGCAGAACATTTGAAGGTAAGTGAATGACGATTCACTAATTTCACCATGATAAACAAAAAAGAAAATTTAAGTATGAAAACTCCTAGATTCTTTGAGATTCATTGAACTTTCAATGGCATGTTTAAATCTCGATATGCCACTCTTGTTTGTGACTGGGATGCCGAGGATCACAAAGCGGGTGTGAATAACCACGCAAAATTACATGGTTCCCTCACATGTTACAGTCACCTATTCGATGTGCCGGTAAACCACACACGCTCCACCAAACTATGACAAACATTGAGTCACCCTTTGCTACCATTGCTTAGAACCATTTAGTGTGTCGGTAAACCACACACGCTCCACTAACGTCTTCGCAAGGGCATAAAGCGTAATTTCATGGAATTGCATCAATTCACTTTTGCCTAAGTAACTAAGATTGGGAATTTTATGAAAATATTTAGTTACTTTTATACTTCATTATACTTATAATGGAAGGTTTCATCCTATCCTACCCATTCGGCTAACGACCCTCCACTAGTCAAGAGTGCGGTGGGTAAGAGTGGATACCCATTCAATCGCCATTTTATAGGCAATTTCCTTAAACACCCCTTATAGACCAGCTTCGTGAATGAGGCCTACTAACGGTAAGACTGACTTTTATTCATACATATATATAATGTTAGACTTTTAATGTTATATATATAATATAGGGTGCATTTCATACTTTTAAAATACTATGTGGTCAAATTTAATAATTATACCTTTAATATAATTAAATTGCAAACCAAAACTTTTATGGATTTATTAAATCTCTTTTAATTATACACCTTAATTAATTAATAAAACCATAAGGGTGTGATTTGAACTTTTCAAAACAACACTAGGGTTTTAGAATTTAACACTCCTAATTAAACCTTTTTAATCAACTTTTAAATTCCAAAACTTGAGGGAAAGTTTTGAAACATTTCAAAACAATTTAGTTTTAATCTATCTTAAAATTTCGAATTTATGACATTTAAATTTAAAATTTTAAATATTAAAACTCTTGATTTAATAATTATCCTAAATTTGACTATTAATTTAATTATTAAATCATAAGGGATTATCTAAATAATGAGGATAATTACCATTTATACATTTAAGTTATCATAATCCCTTAAATATCTATATAGATTTCGAAAATATGGATGGATAATACAAGATCTTGAATTACCATATATAACAATTAGAGGATAATTACAAGATATGGGATAATCCAAATCCCTAAAAATTAGGAGCTTATCTTGGGGAGGAGGCAAATTTCGAAAATCAAGGGATTATAACAAACCCTAGATTTCGAAATTTAATGGTTTAAGGAAAGGATTTGAAGATCTTATTCAAACTCTTGCAAATTAGGGTTTGCAAACCCTAATCTCGAAAAACCCTAGCCTCTTAGGGTTTATTGGCAATAAACCCTAATATATCAAGTTCATACAATTGAAACCAAACCAATGGCTCTGATACCACTGATGGGTTTTGATCAAAAGACATCCTATGTGCTCATACAAACTCTAATGCTTGGATCTAGGTTTCTCTATTGTACATGCTTTGAATCCAAGACTATAAACCCTAATTCTAACATATGGAAATCAATATTAACATACAATTAGGTTTAAGATATTACCTTGATTGTTATGTAGCAATAACAATCCTAATTCCTCCTTGAATTGACTTTGGAAGGCTTAGAGTCACAAGTGTCACTCCTCTAATGGCTTACAAACACCAAGAGCAAATGGAGAAGGTATAAAGAGAGAGGAGAGAGGTTAGAATTCGTCCTTAGGACTCCTTGGGAAAAAGTACACGAATTCTAAGGCCTTAGGGTCTTTATATAGGTGTAGAGATAGGGTTTCAGTCATTATCCTTATCTAGTTGCTTATCCACAAAGCAACCATAAGATAAGCCTTGAAAACCCTTATCCTTTATCCTTTGGACGATTTCAAGGATCCTTATCTCCTTGAATTCTTTCAACCCATATTTAGGATAACCATTACCATATTTTGTAACTATCACATAATTACAATTCAGCCCCTCTAGTTTAATTAATTACACTTGATCACAAAATTAATTCCTAATTAATTATTGACCAATATTAATTAAGCAAATATGATTTCTCCTTTAATATATTATTCTTATAACATATTAATAAATCATAATAACCTCTCTCTCTTTATTTATTTCTCCAATCAAGTTGCTTTGGTGAAGGCAACCAAAAAGGACCATGCACTATCGGGTCAAGTATATACCAAAATAGTTATGGACTTAGACACTAATCCAACAGAAATGAGAGAGAGAGAGAAAGAAAGAGATGAGGGAAAGGTGGAAGGTGGTCGGAATGGGGAGTTCAAATCACTAACAATAGTGGTGGGTGGCAAAGTGGGTTTTGTCATTGGCAATGTATGACATTCGACTATTTTCGACGGGTTTTGCCCGTTTTCTCCTCAATTCTGTGTCACAGATTCGAAGGGGAGGGTGTTGGGTTAGGTTTGATCGATGAAGACAGTGGGGGAGTAGAGGGTAGTGGGAAGCTATGGTGGTGACGAGGTGGAGTAAGGTCGTCCTCGATGGTATTGGGGTGTTTCTTGGTGTCGTCGGTGGTTAGGGGGGCTGAAGCAACAACGAAGGGTGTTTGGATGGTGTTTCTCTGATGTGTGGGTGATGGAAGTTGCTGCCTCCTTTTGGGTTTCACAAATAAAAACAGGATGGTCGTTTATAGGGAAGAAAAGAAATGGAAATGTAGAGAGATAAAGACTAGAGAGAGGTAAAAGATATATCGTATATTACAGGGGAAAGAAACAAAACTCATAAACCATGATGTTGACTTTTCATTGGGTCAAAGGTCAAAGGAATATATTTGACCTTTTTTTATTCCAAACATAAGTGGCCTTGATTTACGTGACGCTGGTTTCGAGGCTCTTAAAAATATTTCAAAAGTGCCTGGAGACTGCCACGGTTGCGGTGATTTCAAATGTTCAAACATAATTTTAATTTGATATACTGATCATCGTGAAACAGTGTTCGAAGTTTCACATCTAGTTGGTCTAAAACGTCTGCTTTTCTGATTTTTACAAATATTTTTGCTAAAAATATTTAGAGTAGTAAATATAATATTAAACCGTAGTGTGAGTCCAAAAAAGCTCTCAGAATTTCTATATGAGGTGTGCAAGTGACTCAACGGATCATTACGGTTTACGAAATCAGACAAAGTTAGTGTTATACCGGTTTGGTTTTCATAAAACGGTCATATCTTTTGCATACGAACTCCATTTTGGATGTTCTTTATATACATGATTAGGGAAACATATACTGCAAGTCTAGAGTATGTTTCTTTGCTCACAGACGCTTAATAAAAAATATTCGTTTTTAGTCATAAATTAGAGTTACAATTTGTGCTTTAAGTTTCATTCGACATTTTCCATAATTTGAGATAAGATACCACTTCATATCTTATTGCAATAGAAATGACCCTATATTTCTATTAAAATATGCATTATAATTCAATCGGTCAAGATACAAAAAGTTCCATCGTGAACTGACCGTTTACAAATTAAGACCTAAATTCCACGATGTCACATTACCTCCCCGTTAAAGGAATTTCATCCCGAAATTATATCGTTCCTAAAAATATTTCGTTCCACTAGTAAAGTGATCATCACTAAGCGGTTGTGGGTACTTCTGCTTCATTTCGTTTTCACGTTCCCAAGGAAACTTTGGCCCTCTACGAGAGTTCCATCAGACTTTTACTATAGGTGTGCAGCCTTTAACCTTTCCCTGATCTGGATAATCTTCTCCGTGGTTTCCTGAATGATCTCGGGGCCAGTACGTAAAGTATTTACAACATGCTTTCTAGGCAGTTGGATATCTCCAATGTTTTCCAGCATAGCGGGGAATGAAATTTGTGCCCATATAAGGCTTCAAACGGGGGATTCTATATGTTGTTATGATAACTATTGTTGTATGAAAAATCGACTAGTGGTAAGTGAATATCCCATGTACTACTGAAGTCTATCACACAAGTATGGATAGATTTGTATCATTCTTTAATTCTGTCCATCCATTTGAGGTTGATATGTAGTACTCATGTCTACTTTGGTTCCTAGATATCTCTGCAATGTTTGCCAAAACCTGAAAGTGAATCTGCTATCTCAGTCCAAGATAAAAGATATTGGTACTCCGTTCAGTCAGACTACTTACTTGATGTAGGTCCTTGTGAGTTTCTCCATTTTGCCAGTTTCTTTCAAGGCTAGAAAAATGAGTAGACTTTGTTAGACAGTCAACCACTACCAAGGTGGTGTCATAACCGCTTGAAGTATTCAACAACTTCATTATGAAGTCCATAGCTATATGTTCACCTTTCCATTATGGAATCGATGGTTTTTGTAGTAATCCTGGTGGTTTCTGGTACTCTGCTTTGACTTTGGTGAAAGTCAATCATTTACCGACATATGTGGCAATCCCAGCCTTCATGTTGGACCATCAATAATGCATCTTAAGATCAAGATACATCCTTCCTGATCCTAGATGTATTGGATATTTTGACTTATTCGCTTCGTTTAACACTAGGTAATCAAATTCCCTAAACATTAGGGTTCAAATTTAGTTAATGGAATATCGTGTTCCATCTCCTTGAGGTCAAACTGTTCATCCATTCCTTCCAGGCTTTCTTCTAGGATATTATCGAGTCGATTGCTTCCAGCTCAGCATCTCAAATTTGGGTGGTGAGATTGGGGTGGATTGTTAGGGTTAGAGTCTTTACACGAAGTGGTTTTTTCTCGTTCCTTCTTGCTCAAAGTGTCTATTCCGATATTCTCTTTACCAAGGTGACAACGAATTACGCATTCTTAATCATTTAGCAATTCTACCCACCTTCGTTGTCTCATGTTGAGCTATTTCTCAGTGAAATTGTGTTGGAGGATTTTATGGTAGGTGAACATGACACACTTCGTTCCGTATAGGTAGTGCTTCCAATTCTTTAAGGAAAGCACTACCGCTCCCAACTCTAAATCATGGGTGTTGGATCAATATACCCAAGAATCATTATGGAGTGATACTGCTAATAATATATGATCTTATAGGGTCACACCTATATCAAGTTGGCACATTTTGTATATTTATTATTAATATGATTATTAATAAATAATATCAATTATTGTATTTTAATTAGGGAATAATTATTGTTTTGTGAAAATAATAATTATAAGAGATTATTACTAGTTATTATTTCATACAGTAGAAATTAATAAGTCATGCTCAACATTTTAGACTAGTTGGATTCTTTTGTCTTTTACCTAAAGGAAAAATTTATATTTTATAAACTTGTATTTTATAAAAAAAAATAAAGAATCTTACTTTTTAAAAGGCATAATGATGGTGTGGGAGGTCGCTTTTTCAACATTCCACCTTTTGTCTCTCATGCTTCTAAAGGCTATCATTACTTTAGATTGTTTTAATGGTTAGACCTTACTTTTCATGAGCTATATAAGAGATGCATGAGGCTTGCATTTTTGCAAGAGTAAAGCTCTTATTTTTCCTTTCTTTTCTCTCTAAAACCGTGGGTTCTTCTTCTCTTCTTCTTCTCTCTCTTTTGAAGTTATTTTGGTGATTAGAAGTCCTATTGAGTTGTCTCCTTTAGTTCTTATTTGATTTAAGCACTTAAAGGCTTTAGACAATCAAGAATATAAGAAGGAACTAGCATTCCAAGTGCCTTACTCTTGATGGTGGATACTTGTAGAGAAGATCATACACTTTGATCTTTCGTTATCTTCATCAACACCCCAAAACCAAGTGGTTTCAAAGGCTTCAAAGGTTATCTCTAAAACATCATATGGTTGGTTTTATTTCGTTCTAACATCTATAAATGCACTCATGATGGTTCGGTTTTATTATAAACTAAAAACAAACTTGTTATTTTAGAGTCTTCCATGGACGGTTTTTAGTGAAAAACAAACTTTTATTTCGTATCAAGACCTAACAGTGGTATCAGAGTCATCTTTTATATATTATAATGATTTTTTTATGTTTGATAATATTTGGTTTTTGGAAAACAAGCTTGGATTTCCTTTTGTTAAGAAAATCCATATTTGTCTTCTTTGACAACTTATTGGTTAAAATTGTTTATTTTTATATATAACCATTTTTGATGCATTTTGGTTATATAAAAGTTGCCTTAGAAAAAACAAAGAGTTATTTGTTATAATATTTGATATGTTGTTGTGTATAAAAAAACTATTTGGTTGATATATATTTATTCATAAGATGTAATAGATAAATATGTATTTTTCATTTGTTCATTTGATGTAATAAATTAGTTAAACTAGTTGTATTTACTTAAAATGTAACAAGACGAAGGAATTACCACCTTGAAGACCTTTTGAAGTATGTCTTAAGTCCTTTAGGGAAGACTTAATAATTCTTGTGATGACTCACAAAAATTATTACTAGACATAGCTTGGTTTATATATACATTATAATGCATGTTTGTGATGTTTATTTTATGTTAAATGTATGTTATGTTTTATGTATGAAAATAGTTTTTACATGTCAATTAACATTTTTTCATAAGATAATATCACTTGGAGTTTGAGTAAAAAATATTTAAAAGATAACATAAGATGTTTATAAATGGATATTTATAAAAACGTTTTACCAGTTACCGGTTAACGGTTTACCGGTTAAACTCAATTTTGTTGAAAATAGTTCTATTGTAAAGCTTATAAATACCCAAATTTAAAATATTTGATATGGTTTAAAAGATGTTTAAACTTTATATAAACTTCATGTCTTTATAATAAATAATGAGTTTTTATTAAAAAGACTAAAATTGGTTTATAGCATTATAACGACAAATAATAAAACTAGTAATTATTTTTGCGTCGAAACTTAATATATGACATTGGTGTTTTACATGTTGATATTATGATTTATGCATGCTAAATGAGATTTAAAACATAAGTATCATCACCCAAGTTTTGGTTTATCGAAATATGACTTTTATCATATGATGCATAAAATTGAGTTTATAAAATAACATGAGTTTATTCTATAAATTCATGAAGTCATGAGTTTTTTTATTGTTAAAAGGAGATTTAAAAACTCCAAGTCTTAAGCATAAAATAAAGTTTTATTAAGACTCTTACAGGTTCTTAAAACCGATCTACGACTAATCTATAAAATACCGGATTTTAGTTTATAATTGATCGCGGTAATGGAAAATAAAATAAAGTTTTATTTGGCACCTTAAGAACCTCATAACAAGTGATATGAGTTTTACAAAATGGTACATGAATTGTTGGATGCATGTAATATTCATGAGACCATGTTTTTATAAACTATAATTGTAAAACATATATAAACTCATATTTACAAAACTTCAAATGTATGCAATCCATTTAAAATTCACTTGAGATTTTTTTGCAGTTCATATGGATTTTAGAGTCACCTTATTCATTTGATTTGTCAAAAATAGTCAAGGTGTTTTTGTATTTGCTTATGGGATAAAAGTCACCTAACCATTTGTGAAACAGAACTCCATGTTTTTTAAATGGATGATTTGATCAATTTCTTATGTGATAAAGGTCGCCTAAGCATAAGAGTTTTGAAGCATAGATGGGATAAACATGCCAAACTAAACAAGAGTTTTTTAGGATCCCATAATCTAGGAGTTGTATATCGTATGCAATTGGTAATCAATACCTACCGAGTTTGATTAAGTTTATGGTATAAAGGTCGCCTAACCATTTACTTGTTTCATTACTTGGATCCTAGACTTTAATAAATTAATGTTTTAAGAAACAATATAAGGTATTAATTTTTAAAGACTAAATATTGAATATACTAATTAAATGAAACTTTGTTAAATTATGTTGATAACTGTTAATAATTTTACGACTTACAAAACCTCTCACTTATTGAGTTTCAACATTTCATGGTTATAATTTCTGTAACTGGTATAATATCTTGAAATTCTACCTTTAAGATCAATAGAAATTATATATACTAAAATATATTTAATACCTGAATAACCTCTGCAACCAGTTAGTCTGATCATGATACTTTGATGGAAGTATTATTGTGATGATGATGACATGTCTCACATCATACTGAAGAAATTAACCATGACTTGCAGAAAGTCTTAGATAATTATGAAACATATTAGATGTCTCATCAAGTAAAGCAGATATTCAATCAAAACACTAGAAATAGGTTCAAGTATGTTCAACCATTGAATAAAAGGAAGTCTAAGAGATTGTGCACTCATATATACTTATAGTTAAGTTAAGGGAAATACAACATAAACCCAAAAATCAACAAAGGACCAAACGATTAGTGTTGTTTCTATTGTGGAAGAAACTAGACACTAAAGGAGGAAGTGCTCCTCTCATCTCATCAGGCTAAAGAAGTCTAACTTGGACAAGACTATATATATATATATATATATATATATATATATATATATATATATATGATAGAACTATTTATTTTTCCATCATTCACTTGAGTATGTAATACTTCATGTGACACTAATAATTGATATTATGTGTTGATGATTAGAATACATAATCAACTGATTACAAATGAATGGTATTTCGTGTTGAAGATATAACAAGTGTTGTTATTGTCTTTTATTTAAACAATAGATGTATTGTACCTATCTTTATAGGGACATGTAATAGTTGTAATTTATGAATAAATTCAGATTTACTTATCATTTAATGCATGTTCACATTCATGTTATGAAACGATGTATTCTGTGTTAACGACTATTTTCTAATAATGTTATTTATGAAGTAAATCTATAATCTTTCATTGAATTAATACTTCCGATCATAACACCTATACCATAAAATGATATTTTATTGTACCTTATCTATGTCATAATAATCATGACAATATAAATATGAAATACATATACCAAATTCAAAAGGATGGAATTTTCGAAGGCCAGTGAGCTTGATTCATTTGATATATGTGAATCATATTTATATGGGAAGATGATTCACAAGTGTCTTTATCTATTAGTAGTTAAAGAGGAAAATGATTGACAAAGTGTTATACATAAGTGATGTATGTAATCTTTTTTCAATCCATGAATAGATTTGGTGATAGTTACTAATCAATTTCACTTCTGACTTTTATTCGTTGTTGATGAAACATTTTGATTTGATCAAATTTTCCATAATGAAGATTGAAATACACATTAATGAGATCATCATTAACTTTTCGATGTGATAAAGAAAATAAGTTTCGTAAACCAAGTCTTCTTGGAACATGTTAGTGTTGGATTAGATGTCTAAGCCCATAACTATTATTGGTATGTACTTGACCCGAGAGTAGCATGGTCCATTTGGGTTGCATATCATCAGGACAATTTGTTAGGATGGACTCTTGAGAGAAGGTTATATACTATTTATTAATATATTATAAGTAGTAATATATTAATATGAAATCATATGATTTTAATTAGTATTTATCAATAATTAATTTGGAATTGATTTAGTGATAAAAAAGACTAATTAAATATATGTGGATTAATTATGTTAATTAGTTATATTTATATATGTTGGGCTTATGATGCATGTTGGACCAAGTTTATGTATGGATACATAAAGAGTTGATCCAAATGAACCATGGATCATAAAGCACATCGGTATGGGTTTGGGTTTTACCCATGACTCTTAGAATTCAACAAATATAAATACATATATGATGACCTAAAAATGGTGAACCCTAGTATGCAGGTGCATGTTCTTGGAGTTCATAAAGGTTTTAGAGTGCATGGAGATTCTGTCTCAAGTCCTATCTTTGTCCTTGATTTGTTGTGATTCCACTTGAGGCTTCCATACTATTGGGGCTAAGCTCTTAAGGCCAAAATGCATCAAGACTTCCAGCCGTATGAAAAGGTATGTTACACTAACTAGTATCTTGTGTAGTTTACATCATTGTATGCTAACTATAGACTTAATTCCTTGGAAACACCTTTGCATGTATAATTAGTGATAACATAGATCCAATGTATTTAGGGTTGCATGAACACCTTAGGAGTATTAGAATGCTCAAAACCCAACAGTGGTATCAGAGCCTAGTTTTTTTTTTCAATTATACTTGATGCAAATTGCTGAAAAATGCTGAAAAAATCGATTTTTTGCTATTCTGGACAGTGGACTGGTCGAGTCCACTGATGGACTCGCCAAGTCCATGCACATATTCATCCAACTCGACGAGTTGGTTCCTACAATCGATGAGTTGGACCCCCAGACAGCATATCTTCGAGTTTTAAGGCTGGGATTGGACTAGAATCATTACCCTAAGCTGTTTTTCAACCTATAAACCTGTTTTTGATGTGGTAATGATCAGTCTAATCCAATTCAAAAGATAATTGTCAAAAGTTTCATGTTTTGTATTAGTTTAATGATTAGGCTAATTACATGAAAATTGTTTGATTTGAATTGTCTTGTTCATATGAGTTTAATCAAGATTATGAATATTTCTAGACATGTTTGTGATAGTTGTTTGCAATCTAAAAGTTATTCATAATATGTGTTTTGTAACTTCTCCTCAAGTTATATGAAATGTTTTATTAAAATGTTATTAAAACCATAGGATAAGGAACATGAAGAGTCTTTTTGACATAAATACTTTTATGAACTCCATAACTTGTCCTCAAGTTATGGATGTTTAAGAGTCTCTTCATTAAAGATTTTTAAAACCTTAATTAAACTCATAAGTTATGAAAATCTAAGAGTTTTGAAAAGTTTCAAAACTTTCCCTCAAGTTTTGGAATCGGAAAAGTTACGTCCCCATGTATATATTAATTAGGCCTGGCAATTGCGTCGTGTTCGGGTTGACGTGTCGCGGGTTGGCGGGTCAAAATATATCAACCCAAACACGACCCATTTAAATATACAGGTCACGGGTTGGCGGGTCACGTGTTGGCGGGTTTAGAACAAAAACCCATATATGACCCGCCAACCCATTTATTTATACGGGTTCATAGGTTGGCTGGTTTGTGGGTCAAATTTGGGTTCGTGGGTCCGAATTTTATACATTTAAGTCTTAAACATCCAAATGAAAATTATAAACATTCATAGAAACATGTTACAGAGTTAGCCTTATAGGTTACGACTTACGACCTTAGACCATTCACCACGACTCAAAATGTCAAAACAGTCAAATTATCTATGAATCAATGGTATATATTATATAATACTTATTAAATATTCATACTTGATACATAAATACATTTAAAAATAAAATAATTTTTTTATTAAGAATATAAACGGGTTGGCGGGTCAACCCGTTTATTTTTTAAGAAACCCATATATGGTCCGTTTAATAAACAGGTTGGCGGGTTGACGAGTTAGCGGGTTGGCGGGTTGAAAAACTCAACCCAAACCCATTTATTTCGTGTCGTATCGTGGGTCGTGTCGCGTGTCGTGTCGAGAATTGCCAGCCCTAATATTAATTCCAAATTAAACCTTAGAATTTTAAAAGTTTAAAATTCAACATTATACTATTATAATATTAAAAGTTAATGATTATATATATGTATAAGATATAGTCAATCTTACTGTTAGTAGCCTCCTTCACGAAGCCAGTCTCTAAGGGGGGTATAAGGTTACTGCCTATAAAATGGCAGTTTAATGGGTGTCCACTCTCACTCACCGCTTCCTTGACTATAATTCTCCCTTCATTAAAAGTATAATGATAAATACTAATTAACTAAACACTTATAAATTCCCAATCTTAGTTACTTAGGAAAATGTGAATTTGGTGCTAACCCATGAAATTACACTTTGCACCTTGTTAAATCGTTAGTGGAGCGTATGTGGTTAACCGGCACACTAACATGGGATTGACAATGTGTGGCAAAGGGTGACTTAAGTTTTATCATAGATCGGTGGAGCGCGTGTGGTTAAGCGGCACATCGATTAGGTGATAAAATTAAGGCTACCAAGTCAATTTGCATGGTTATTCACACCTTGTTTGTGATCCTCGGCATCCCAGTCACAAACTTGAGAGGACACAATCAAGATTTTAACATGCCATTGAAAGTTAAATGAATCTCAAAAGATCTAGGAGTTTCAAATCCATTTAAAACTAAATAATTTATTTTGTTTTTCATGGTGGAAATTGGTAAATCGTCATTTACCTACCTTCAAATATTTTGTAGCTTGGATTACGACATCCCTCGTCTAAGTTATAAAATAGTTTGTTGGGTCCTAGCCTTAATATTTCATATTGGGTGTTATGTTAAGGACTTGAATCAACTGAAACTTGAATTTCTCCCTCTTAGATGTCTAAGTTCAGACAACTATGGTCTTCCTCATCCTTTTGGATAGAGCTTTCCTAAAGAAGATGATATCCCAAATGGAAATCAAGGTGAAAAATCAATCCCTTTGTTGTGGATTAATAGTCATGGAAATCATACTTCACTTTCTCCACCTCCTCCAATTATTCTCCTAACCCACAAGTTCTTGAATAGTTCAAAGTCAGTCGAGCTCTATTGGTAAGCAAGGTCTATGTGTGCTCACATCTTGGAGATGAAGTCACATATTAACAAGCCAGTAGAGTTGGGTGTCAAAGTCTTGAGAAAGTTGGATGTTCAATCACTTTCTAAGTAACATAGTGAGTTTCCTTTGGGCCTACTATGAAACAAACTATGATATGAACCTTAATGATCTTATCTATTTGCTTGGTACTGCTGAATCAGCAATGATTTGGAGGACTGGTAAAGGAAATTTGATTAGAAGATCAACTTCCCAAACCTATTTGGACATTGACAATGGTGACATTGGAAGTCCATAAAACCTTTCTCTTCCCAATAGAAAGAGATCGACCTTGGTCAAGTTGTTTGACTCAATGGTAAAGAGAAAGGCTAATTCTGAGATAATCTCATGCACCATTTCCAAAGAGTCCATATGTTTCTATTCCCAACAGAAGGGACATTGGTTGCAAAGCTGCCTATTTCACCTGAAAGATCTTAAGGATGGTAACGTCAAAATGTTTGACTCTACTTCAGGTAAAGTCCACTATCTAACTCTATTAAGTTCTTATTTGGAGATTCTCGATACATGATGTAATTACATTTTGATGTTTTGTAGAATCTAGGAAGAGTAAGGAAGCTTAAAGAAAGAGTAAGCTGATTCTGATCGCGAATAGATGGATTTCGATCGCATGGTTCGGTGATCAGAATTTTAAGCTGCTACTTAAGAGTTATGATAGATTGCTTAGGAATAGATAACAACAGGTTTTTCATATGTATTTGCATTGTAAGGATAAGTTTTTCCACAAGTTTTAAAATAAAAAGAAAAAGGTTTTGATTTTATTTATTTTAAGTATCCTTACAATGGCATTTGTGAAAAATCGTCGTTTATATGTTTCCATTTGATAGCAATATTGGAAAACATATTTGATTCTTTTGTTTGTGGTAGTGTCATAATTTACTAAATAAGGAAAGATTCGCATCGCCCAAGTTTTAGTTGGATAGAAACAAGGAATCATGCAACTTGTATTGTATGATGAATGAGAATTTTCATCTTTTGTAAATTAAGACTATTTCCTTGTTCACATGTATATGTGAGTCAAGTGCCACTAAGGGATCGAGTACACATTCTTGTGCACTGGTCAAGTCCACCACAAAAGATCGATAAGACTATTTGCCATGATTTACTAAAGTGTAGTAAATATGGTTATACTTACAAGTTTAAGTATAATTCTGAAGCATTAGAAAAGTTTCGATGATTAACAAAATGAATAAGAAGAATCAAACTAGGCAAAAAGATAAAAGTTTCTCCAATCTGAAGAGATGGGAAAGTACATGAATATCTTTTTTTATGATTATCTTAGTGATTATAAAACCATATCACAATTGATCCTCTAAAGACACCTTAGTGCAATTGTTTGGCTAAGGAGAGGAATCATGAATTGTTGAAAGGGTTAAATCAAAAGATAAATCATACTTCGTTCCCAAATCAAGTCTTAGAGTCATACTCTAAGACTGTAACTTGAGTGACATAATTTTAAGAAAAGTTTATAACACTTATCAAATGTAGAGTAACATGTTTCTTACTCTTGTACATTTGTGATTAGTAAGTTGTGATGTTTTGGATAAGACAAAAACCAACTGAGACCAATTGTGAGAAGTGTTTATCTTGATAAGAATCCACACTAACTCTTGAATATTTGTTTGTCAAGGAATGGTTCTTGACAAGAGAATCTTATATGTCAAGAGGTTAGTGGGAGACTTAAAAGATCTTGAGATAGTTTCAAGAACTGATCAAGAGTATTGTTAATCACTAGCCCACGACTTGAGGTTTGTAACCTATCGTGTTGACATATTCTTATTTTTGTGTATATTCTAGTTAAAAGTTGACTATGCTTGTGAGTTCTATGAGTTCTCAATTGTTTGCATAACAACCTAGAAGCAATGGTAGCCCATGTGCTGCCAGGTGGCAAGAAATTAAGATTAAAACAAGTTCAGTCCATATAAGTTTGGTTTTGTCATTAACCTTGTCTTATGATTATGGTTATGACAAATTCGCATGGATAGGAACACTTACGCCATAGAAAATCTAAGTATCATAAGGTTTCTCTCTGATTCACTAAAATGATGGTGAGGAAACTCTTTCACTAAGTAGATTTTCAGTAGATAGTAATTATGATATTTGCATTCTCAAAGTCATTAGTGGAGCGCGTGTGGTTAACCGACACACTAAAATAAACTTGTGAGAAATGGAAAAGGTCTAAACAATTGAGAATATGATTATGGCATCCCTTTTCATAGTTCTAAAATTTTTTAGACACACATGTGAGCTATCTGAGGAAAGGTGTATGATTTTGATAAAGTCTTATGAAAGCATCTCGTATCAGAAAACTAAACTTTGGTAAGAAAGTCAATAAAGTATTGATATCTAGAAGTCCAGCTGATTTCTGGGTACATGTCAAAGCTAGTGGGAGCATAAAGTGTTATGCTAGTTACATTATAATTATCATGTTAGTGGGAGCATGATTATTATGTTTAGTGTTGCAAGTTAGCAATGTTAATTATAGAAAACAAAAGTTTCAATTCACCTTGAAAAGTTGTTTTGCTATAATTAACGGAGATGATTTTTTACTTCATTCCAATTCTACAAGTTTAGATTGAGATTTTAATCAAATTCGGTCATATATATATATATATATATATATATATATATATATATATATATATATATATATATATATATATATATATATATATATATATATATATATATATATATATGAATGTTATGTTGGAATGGTTCAACATAAGGAAATTCTATATATGTTGCGTTCTCAAAATTCGATTATGATTACGGCATCCCTCTTCATAGTTCGAATTGTGAGAACATGGCAAAGAAAAGGAATAGAACCATATATGACTAAAATCATTAAACAATTGTTGAGGACAATCTGAGGTTTACCAAAGATTGGTTGATCGTGGACAATTGGAAGTATAATGTAAACTTTGGAAAGGACCATATTGACATATTTTGAAAAGAGGCAACTCTTGTTGATAAGTGATGGTCAAAATGGAAATATGGAATTGTTTCCATTGGTGGAAGTTATTCTCTAAATCTGTGTAAGATTAGAAAACATAATGCAAAGAAGGATGTTCAAAGGAATGTACTTTAAATACGAGACTTCGTTTCCATGGAATTGATCTTCATTGCAATACTTTGTAATGTATGTTGCCAAGCCTTTGTGACTTTTGTACATAGTCATTACAAGAGAATCATTGCGTATAAGTTTAGAATCTAACAGATTACAGTAAATGGCAACAGATTGGCATTGTTACATTTACAAAAGGGATTAGGGTTGTGAAATGAGCATCATTGGATTCGTGTTCAATTGATCTATTTCTTAAAAGGAAGGACCATTGGTAAACATAGTGTGCATGCTTGGAGCATGGCATGCCTATTGTTTTAATTCAAGTATTAAGTTGATAATTCGAAACATTACATGAATAATGAGTAATCAATATGGTGCTTAGATAAAAGGTGTTTTTTATTTAATCTCAAAGTGTTGGGGCCATATAAGATTAGTATTATTCTTGTGTTTCATGTTGTATGTTTTGACATTCCGAATAACTAGGTTATTCAAACCATCCACAGTCGATCATACATTGGATGTAGGTATTGAGGCAAGACTATCATGAATGGGTGTGTAGTCTGTCCAGGTGGCTAGACTTAGTTGTAGTGTTCATGAGTGCTCTTGGAATAAGATTCGATTATTGGATTAAACCCATGCGCATTTGAATAACTTCATTGATTTTATCAAGAGTGAATCATGAGATGATAATATCTTATATTCTTCAAACCTAGAGATCTGAGTTGTTGACTATCAGTTGGTTATACATTGATTGTACGAAAATGCATTAGTAACTTGATGTTATAAAATGTGCCTTTGTATATGATTCAAAAAGTAGTTAGTACAAGCACATGAGTCGAATTTTATCCATTCCTTTTACCTCATAAGGATAAAAGCGATAACTGTAGGCTCCTCGTTGATCTAGTGATGACACCCCTAAGTGCTGCGCCAAGCCTGGACTGATTTGATTTGTTCAATTAGTTAGTTGTCATAAATAGAAAATCGGGAAACAACTAATGTATAGGGAGAATGATTATAATCGATGTCTCATTCCATATGATATCTAGAATGGAGGAATATAGGATCATTTATCTACTGGACGCGTCATTTGATATGTTCAGAGTTCGACAGCAGCTTTAAGAGCTATAATTGCTAGTCGGGTTATGAAGTTGTACTTGCAATAATAGTTTTAAACTTATCCGAGAGGGAGACTATTGGATTAGATGTCTAAGCCCATAACTATTATTGGTATGTACTTGACCCGAGAGTAGCATGGTCCATTTGGGTTGCATATCATCAGGACAATTTGTTCGGATGGAATCTTGAGAGAAGGTTATATATGATTTATCAATATATTATAAGTACTAATATATTAATATGAAATCATATGGTTTTAATTAGTATTGATCAAGAATTAATTTGGAATTGATTTAGTGATCAAAAAGAGACTAATTAAATATAGGGAAATCTTCAGAAAAGTCCCAATATTTACGGAAAAGTTACACTTTAGTCCCAAGATTTTTTTTTTGAACGAAAAAGTCCTGAAAACCGGCAAAAATTTGCAGTTTGACCCTTTTTGACCGGTTGAAACCGGTACCAAACTAATTTGGGACTATTTCGTAAACTAATCCAAAATATTGGGATTTTTCAGTAAACAAAAAATATTAGGACTTTTCTGTAAACAAAAATATTAGGACTTTTCTATAAACAAAACCTTAATTATTATTATTGTTATTATTATTATTATTATTATTATTATTATTATTATTATTATTATTATTATTATTAAAAATATAAATAAGAATACTATTTTTTGAACTTGTTATTTTTAATATTATTACTAATACATATAAATGCATTAAATGAAAAAAATATTATTAATAACATTGTTTAAGGGTGGAGGTGGAGGAGATGGTGATGTTTTTAGTATTGAAATCGTGAATGTCTACTTGTATATTTTTACTTTGTATATGGTCATTTCATATTTGTTATTATTGTTTTCAATTCAGAATATTAATATTTAACAATTTGAAAGAAGTTGCATATTAATAGTTTAAGGTAGTAGAGTTTCTCATTTTGTATATAAAATTGTTTAAGGTTGAAGAATTACTTTCCAAATCCAACAAATCCACTACAAACATCTACATAAGTAACCTATATTAAAATTCGAAAGTATTAATTACAATATTTTGTTTAACAAAAAGTAATAGGAATAATTCAAAAGTATTATTCAAAATTCAAAAGTATTAATCCAAAAAACATGTCCTATTACTTTTTATTGAACAAGATATTGTAATTAATATTTTTGAATTTTGATATGGGCTACCTATGTAGATATTTGTAGTGGATCTGTTGGATTTGGAAAATAATCCTTCTACTGTAAACATTTTTATATACAAAGTGAGAAATCCTTCTAACTTAAACTATTTATAATGAATTTTACAAATATGCAACTTCTTTTAAATTGTTAAGTATTATTATTTTTAATTGAAAACAATAACAACAAATGTGAAATGGCCATATAAAAAGTAAAAATATACAAGCAAACATGCATGATTTCAATGCTAAAGGCAGCAACATCTCCTCCACCTCCACCCTTAAACAATGTCATTAATATTATTTTTTCATTTAAATACATTTATATGTATTAGTAACAATATTAATAATAACAAGTTCAAAAAAAAGTATTCTTATTTATATTTTTAATAATAATAATAATAATAATAATAATAATAATAATAATAATAATAATAATAATAATGATGATGATGATGATGATGATGATGATGATGATGATGATAATAATAATAATAATAATAATAATAATAATAATAATTATAATAATAACAATAATAATAATTAAGGTTTTGTTTATAGAAAAGTCCTAATATTTTTGTTTACAGAAAAGTCCTAATATTTTTTGTTTACTGAAAAATCCCAATATTTTGGATTAGTTTACGAAATAGTCCCAAATTAGTTTGGTACCGGTTTCAACCGGTCAAAAAGGGTCAAACTGCAAATTTTTGCCGGTTTTCAGGACTTTTTCGTTCAAAAAAAAAATCTTGGGACTAAAGTGTAACTTTTCCGTAAATATTGGGACTTTTCTGAAGATTTCCCTTAAATATATGGGGAATAATTATGTTAATTAGTTATATTTATATGTGTTGGGCTTATGATGCATGTTGGACCAAGTTTATGTATGGATACATAAAGAGTTGGGCCACACGAACCATCTATCATAAAACCCATCGGTATGGGTTTGGGTTTTACCCATGACTCTTAGAATTCAACACATAGAAATACATATATGATGACCTAAAAGCGGTGAACCTTAGTGTGTGGGTGTATGTTCTTGGAGTTCACGAAGGTTTTAGAGTGCATGGAGATTATCTCTCATGTCCTACATTTGTCCTTGATGTGTTGTGATTCCACTTGAGGCTTCCACACTATTGGGGCTAAGCTCTTAAGGCCAAAATGCATCAAGACTTCCAGCCATATGAAAAATGTATGTTACACTAACTAGTATCTTGTGTAGTTTAAATCTTTGTATGCTAGCTATATGCTTAATTCATTAGAAATACCTTCGCATGTATAATTAGTGAAAACATAGATCCAAGGTATTTAGGGTTGCATGAACACCTTAGGAGTGTTAGAATGCTCAAAACCCAACAGTTAGGAGTTGTGGAATCGATCACAACTCACTCTCTCAAAAACATTCACTCATCATTAGTATGGTTCTTGTGGCACATGATCACCTGGTTACTTGAATATATCTTTTGATATTCAAGGTATACTTCGTATTCTCTAGTGGGATAGGGTCACCTAGCCACTAGTTGAATGTCGATAGTACAAGTTTTTGAAGAGGATATAAGTATACCTTGCAATCTATTGTATGATGTTTTAAAAGAACTATTTACTTTACAAAATTTTGGAATTATGCTCATTAAAATAGCTATATATTAAATATATATCTCCAACCAAACAAGTGGATTAGATACTTATATTAGACTAAGGATGAAATGGTTTATCCTTATCTAAAACATATGGAGTCATTGAGCTCATGTTAGACAATAAGCTTAACCACTCTAGCATCTACTAACTGCATTTATGTAGAATATCCTAGATGATTGTTTAGTATGAAGTTTCTATTAGTCCCACTAATTGTCATTCCATAAGACATAAATGGTTTTTACTAAGTGGGAGCAATTTGGAGATTTAAGAGCTAAAGATCCATAAACTAAATACATCATAGTTATGTCTTTATGATCATGTGTTATGTCTTTGCGATCGCAGGTTTGACCTTGCGATTGTAGGTTAGGTCGCAGGTTGCCATCGAGGTTCCAACGAGTCACAAAACTCACCATATGAGAAAAAAGTGAACCTGCGATCGCAGGTTGGTCAAATTGCCTCAAAATAGCAACGCACTTCATTAAATAATCTCGTGACACGTTTCAGCCCTAAATTTCATTGATGTAATTGAACCATTGTCTGCAGAATATTTTGAGATTACTAACAATGAGCCACTAGCATTTGTGCTCCACAATTATTTGTCTATTAATACAGCTCAGGTTATATCAAAAAATTATGCGGTTAGTAGAGAAGTTCAAGAGATAGCAGCTCATATGGACCAACAGACGAAGTTGAGGTATGGTACCCAAACTCTTAAATTACCAATTTCTAACTCCAAGATTTTTCCTTCTGTAGTGCAAGCTCCTATCTTGGAGCTGAAGACACTTCCAGAACATCTATAATATGCATATCTTGGAGAAAAACAAACATTATCAGTTATCATATCCAGCAAGCTATCAGAAAAAGAAGAGTTCAAGCTGATCAGAATTTTGAAGGAGTATAAAACTGAAATTGGATGGACTATTTCAGACATTAAAGGACTCAACCCATCTCTATGCATGCACAAAATTCTGATGGAAGAAGATTATAAGCCATCGTGCGAGGCCCAATGCAGATTAAACCCAACAATGATGGAGGTGGTTAAAAAGGAAGTTATGAAGTTATCGGATGTTAGGATGATATACCCAGTTTCTAACAGCAAATGGTTCAGCCCAGTTCAAGTTGTTCCTAAGAAGGTCAGGGTTACAGTGGTAGAGAACAAAGAAGGAGAGCTAGTTCCAACTCGGGTTCAGAACGGATGGCGTGTGTGTATTGACTACATGAAATTAAACGCAACCACCCGGAAAATCCCACTACTACTACTTGGATGGATTTTCAGGTTTCCACCAAATTCCAGTTGCTCTAGAAGATCAGGAGAAAACGACTTTCACCTGCCCTTTCGGAACATTTGCATATAAGCATATGCCATTCGGACTCTACAACGCACCCGCTAACTTTCAAAGGTGTATGGTTAGTATATTTTCTGAGTATGTCGAAAATACCATAGAAGTCTTCATGGATAATTTTACCGTCTATGGAGACTCCTTTGATATTTGTTTAAAAAACCTCATAAAAATCTTACAAAGATGTATAGAAACAGACTTGGTCTTAAATTTTGAAAAATGTTACTTTATGGTTGACCAAGGTCTGATTCTTGGGCATATTATTTCAAAAAGAGGTTTGAAAGTCGATAAAGCAACAATAGATATTATAAAGAGCTTACCCTACCCGAAGAATGTTCAGGAAGTCCGTTCCTTTCTTGGCTATGCAGGGTTTTACAAGAGGTTTATAAAAGATTTTTCAAAGATATCATTTCCTATGTGCCAGCTATTGCAAAAAGACGTTGAATTTGACTTCAATGAAGATTGCAAGAAAGCTTTTGATGTGCTGAAAAATCTTCTTAATTCTGCACCCATCATTCATCCCCCATATTGGAGTTTACCATTCGAGATAATGTGTGACGCTAGTAACACTGTTGTTGGAGCTGTTCTTGGACAAAGAAAAGACTGGGTTCCCCACGTTATATATTATGAATCAACGACTTTGGACAGCACCAAAGAAAATTACTCCACCACTGAAAAAGAGTTGTTGTCAATTGTTTTTGCATTGAAAAAATTCAGACAATATTTGTTGGGCACAAAAGTCATAATCTTTTCGGATCACGCATCTATTCGGTACCTTCTTGCCAAAAAAGACTCAAAGCCATGGTTGATTAGATGGATTTTGTAGCTACAGGAATTTGATATAGAGATTAGAGACAAAAGTGGGAGAGAAAATTTGGTAGCTGATCATTTGAGCCGACTCACCCCACCCGAAGACCCGACACCGATCTGCGAAACATTTCCTGATGAGCATTTATTCGTTGTTTAAAACCCTCCTTGGTTTGTAGATATTGTGAATTACTTGGTCTCCAGAGAACTCCCTGTAGATCTTACCCGAGCTCAGAAAGATAACATAAAGAAGGAAGCGAAAAGATATGTTTGGGACGAGCTGTATCTATGGAAACATTGTGCCAATCAGGTGATTAGAAGATGTGTACCTCAAGATGAAGTCAAGTCAATCCTGAATTTCTGCCATTTAGAAGCTTGTGGGGGGCATTATGGTCCACAACGTACCGCACGCAAGGTCTTAGATAGTGGTCTTTATTGGCCTCATATTTTTCGTGACTCTTTTCTATTTTGCAAAACCTGTGAAAGATGTCAAATGATTGGGTCTTTGACATCTCGCAATCAAATGCCACTTACTCCAATCTTGGTATGTGAAATTTTTTACATTTTGGGTATAGATTTCATGGGTCCGTTTCTGCCTTCTTTCGGGTTTGTATACATCTTACTTGTTGTGGATTATGTATCTAAATGGGTCGAGGCAAAAGCTACACGAACAGACGATGCCAAGTTTGTGATTGATTTTGTCACGACAAATATATTTGCTAGGTTTGGGATACAAAAGGCTATTATTAGTGATCAGGACACACATTTCTGCAACCGCACCCTTGAAGCAATCCTCAAGAAATATGATGTCACACATCGGGTATCCACAGCATATCACCTACAAACCAATGGGTAGGCTGAAGCTTCAAACAGACAAATTAAGGGCATTATAGAGAAAACCATCAATCCAGTCAAGAAAGATTCGAGTATTCAATTGGATGATGTGTTATGGGCTCATCGGACAGCATACAAAACTTCTATTGGTATGTCACCATATAGAATTTTTTTCGGAAAACCTTGTCGATTACCGGTTGAATTGGAGCATCGAGCATATTGGGCTGTCAAAAAGTTAAATATGAGCATGGATGAAGCTGGGAAGAAAAGAATATTGGATATTCAAGAGATAGAAGAAATCAAGAATGATGCTTACGAGAACGAGGCAATCTATAAAGAGAAGACGAAAGCGTTTCACGATAAGATGATCTCGCAAAAGGTATTCACTACCAGTCAAAAGGTACTCTTATATCACTCTCGTTTCAAACTTATTTCCGGTAAATTGAGATCTCGTTGGGTGGGAGCTTTTGTTGTTACTAATGTGTTTGATCATGGTGCTATAGAAATTAAGAGTGAACAAATAGGAAATTTTTTTAAGGTAAATGGCCACCGTCTCAAACCATTTTACGAAGGGTTTCATATTACAAATGAAGAAGTGGACGTAGTCGAGGTCCCGACTTACCGCAATTGAGGAAACCAAGTAACAATGTCGAGCCAACGACAATAAAAACCGGCAGCTTACCGGGAGGGAACCCGGGCGTTTGCTTTGGTTTTCGTTTTTGAAACTTATTTTTAATTTTTGTGTGTTTTTAGCTACTTAGGTCGTTTCTTTTTAATTGAATCGCGTTTTTAAAATAAAAGGGAATAGAGAGATTTTGTAAAAAGTTGAAAAATTAGGTTTTGGTGGAACCTGCAATCACAAGTCCTGTCTTTGCGATTGCAGGTTATACAGATTAGGGTCGCAGCACGCAGTCAAGGTTTTTTTTGTTCGTTTTTCACAAAAAAAGCAACCTGCGATCGTAGGTTTACCACTTGCGATTGCATGTATCAGTTTTTAGGTTTAGAACATTTTTGGCCAATTTTAAAAGTGGCTGAAGTAATTTTCGCAAAACCTGCGATCACATGTTTCCCCCTTGCGATCGCAGGTATCCGTTTCTTATAATCTATCTGTTACCTTGCATTGGAAAACGTGCCCAACAGTCAAAAAGTCAAACCTACGATGGCAGGTTCCCTCATTGCGTTCGCAGGTTGTGTTTTCCCTATAAATTGTGATTGCTGGCCTCATTTCTCACCACCACATTTCAAAAACACTCTCTGAAATCCTCTAATTTTCGAGTTCTTTCACCAACAAACACCCAAATCGCTCGTTTTTCGTCCAAATAATGAAAAAAATGTATCAATATCTTCTATTTTACTCTTACAACATATTTATGGTAACGAAATCATGATTTAACGGTTGAATTTCTCCAAAAACTTCATTTTATTCATTTGTTTATTTGAATTTTTGTGAGTTTCTTTTTCTGATCTATGCTCCATTATTTACCCGTAGGCCACGAAAAGTAGATATGTTTGTTCCTGACGCAATTTAGAAGAGATCCATCCGAACGGAATTTCAAAAATCAAAAAAAAAAAAAAAATTGGGCGGAAAATATACTACTGCTCAGCGCACAGTCAGGTATTTTCGTTCTGCAACTGAAATTTTTGTTTTTGTCATATATTTTTGCGGGCTTGTGTATCAGCTTGGGAGTAGTTAGACATAATTACTTTTGCTTGATTTCGACTTTTACCTAGAAATTGTGCCTGCCTTGTCCCATTTTTTTTTACCTGACAAAATGCCCCCAAGACATTCCCGTTCACGCAAGCAGGTTGACACCTCAGACCCGTCATACACTGTACAGGTGGACAATGTTACTGTAGATTTAGGTTCACAGGCCACACTTGACTGTTACCAGTGACTTCTCGACCACGAGATTTTGCCATAGGTCTAGGACCCTAGCCGCACCTTAATGCAGGAACTCCATATTTATGATGGTGTTCGCACTCTTTTCGCCAACATTGGCTGGGAGCGCTTATTATCTGCAGATTTTGTCACTTGTCCCCTGTTGACCCAAGAGTTTTTAGCCACGCTTGGTGACATAAGTTATGAGGGAAACATATCTTTTCGTATTTTTAGCACCCCTTACACTCTTCATGTGGACTAGTTATATGCTATCTTCCATACCCCTATCACTAGTTTATCCCAGCCCACACCCGCCTTTAACGTACGCGAGTTTAGGTACTCCAGTACCGGTCTGGAGTCATATGATTCAGCCTCATCCGTACAGACTAGCATCGTGCACCCTGTTCTCAAAATTGCATTGAAAATTATATGCAATATCATTTATGCACAGATTGAGACTACGAAAGCTGGCAAAGCCGAGCTTTTTCTTTTGTGGTGCATGATCACTGGGTCATACCATCCACATTTTGGTGATCTTATCATTAGACGGTTCCATAGAGTTATAGCTCTCTGCACTAGCGGTGCAATTCGCTGTGGTGGTTTGATTTCTGTCATTACCCACTCCCTCGTGCCGCAATCTCCTCCAAAGTACACCTTCTTTACAGGTGATTATTTTTGTCTGACCCTGCAGAACTTTCGGGCCATGCACATGCTTCGTAATGCCCCTAGTGGGTTTGTTTGGATGCGGGGTCGCTCCACGTATTTCAAGGTCACTAGACCTGATGCCATCGCTCTCCCTGGCCCTATTAGCGAGACTGTGTGGGTGCTTCCTTCGAATATCCCACCACCTCCTTGCCTACGTAGGGCACAACAGGCCCAACGCCCACAGTCTGATCGACCATCTTCATCCACTCAACACCTAGATTACACAGACGCCACACCCATATCCTTTAGCCCGCTTGATCCTATGCAGACTGACTTTCACGATCAGCCCCCACCCACCCAGCCATCTCACCTTCACCCCGACTCTCCCTTCACCTACCAGCATTATCTTGACCTCCGTCAGGATATTGCATCCCTTCAGCAGACGATGACTGGTCTTCGCCTTGATTATCAGCAATATAGCACTCAGGTGACCGATTATCGTGACGAACTCTTAGGTCTGCGCGACCATTTCACTGACTTCCGCGACGATTTCTTCCGTTGCTATGCACCCCCGTCAGAGTAGTCGCCTTCCACTCCTCCCTAAGCATTGATGACAATGCTTAATTTTAAGCTTGGGGAGGGGATTTCTTATCTTTTTGTTAAAAAAAAAAATTATATTGTCATTTGAATTATCTTAAAAAAAATTTAAACATCTAAAAAAATTAGAAAACTTAAAAATCCAAAAAGATTTTTCATTTATGTTTCTTTTATTTGTCATTTTATTTATTCTTAGTTTTTTAAAAAATATATTTGTTTTGTTGCATTTTGCATTCAAAAAAAATACGAGGTGATAACACTGTTTACATACGATAGCTCCATGAAGTGGAATATTGAGAATTGAAAATGAAAAAAATATGAAGCGACTTGATTGTTATTGGAAGTGTAGAATCAGCTATCATAACCAGGGGACCCAAGACACCGTGATTCAAGACCCCGGCCTTAGATAATAAAAAAAATGGCATACTGAAATGTTTTTTGGGCGGTAATAACAGCTCTAGGATGATTTGCTTATTAATGTTTAAAAAGAATCTTTATCGGCAACTGTGAACCCACAAAACATGGCCCTATTTGTTGACACGCGTTACCCTCACGGTAACAGAGAGCTTAAGTATCAGATCCACACAGTCAAATGAAGAAAGGGTACAACGTTATATCTAGTACCCAAATCAAAGAATTTCAAGTGCTCAATTGAAGAAACTTCAAGAAATTCCAAAAAAAAAAGAGAGAGAGATTGAAGAAATCAAGCTCAAAACGAAGTGTAAATCAAAGTTCAATAAAGTTAGAAGCCGATACAAAGTTACATCTGGCGAATAAAGAAATGTGTGATATGATATTTGTGGCTCTCGGAAAAAGTGAAAGCATAGAGCTCGGGCTCCTACAGAGGTTGGTCATCTAGTCTTAAGGACATGAGAGCCGGACTATGTTATTTTCACTCATAAAGCTAATGAAGGTAGAAAGTTTAGATAAAACTAGAGTTGGATTATTGGGTTACACCGTTTTGTGGTCTTCCTTACTTGGGGAGTCTGTGACACATGAAAGATAGCATGATTGTTGCTTTGGTGTCAGTGATTGGAGCCTATTATCGATGTAAAGTCTGATCGTAAGAAGAAAAAAAAAACATGTTTCATTTTAGTTGTTCGTTCTCATTTGCATATTGTTTTAGTTTATTGTTCATTTTCTTTATTTGTGCATGCATATTTTGTGTTTAGCTTTGATAGTTTTCATTGTTTAGGTTTTCGTTTTCGAGTTGATGTGTGTCTAGTTTATTCCTTTACTGCCCTTAGCCTTAATTCCGTTTCTAAAGTTATCATTTCCTTACTTGAGGACAAGTAAGGTCTAAGCTTGGGGAGGTTTGTTAGATGCATTTTATATGCATCTTTTAGCACAATTTCCTACGTATTTCATTATAAAAAGTTAACTAATTCCCGATTATTCTTATGTATTTCGTGTTTCATGATTATTTTGAAGAATGCCCGTACTGCTCACGTTTGTTATGACTTTTCAGGTCCATTTGGAGCACATGGATGATTGTGCTAGTTCGGGATGCGTTTGTGGATGCTTATGAGCTTAATTCGAGTCTAGACCGAGGAAGGATGTCGGGGAATGATCGAGAACTACTTGGAAGCAGGAACGATGAAAAAAAGAGCCAAAAAGCCTCATTTGCGATCGCATGTTATGTCTTTGCGATCGCAAGTTTGACCTTGTGATCGCAGGTTAGGTCACAGGTTGCCATCAAGGTTCCAACGAGTCATAAAATTCACCAGATTAGAAAAAAAGAGAACCTGCGATCATAGGTTCTGCCATTGCAATCGCAGGTTTGTCAAATTGCCTCAAAATAGCAACGTACTTCATTAAATAATCCTGTGACACGTTTTTTATTGATACCTGTGATCGCAGGTTGTCCCTTTGCAAATCGCAGGTATGGCGTTTTGACAGCTAGACGTATAAATACTGCCTGATACCCTTCTAGTAACCCTAATTGGCGATTCCTGGTGATTCAGAGGCAATTTTCAAAGGTTTTCAAGTGAAGAACGCAGATCTGAAGGAGATGATTCAATTCCAATTCATAGCTTAGTAAGATCTATCGTTTATGTTCTATTTTCACTGTTTGTAGTCCATTTTTAGCCATGTCAGGCTGAAAACTCATATTTCAGTTTCGCAAGACATAACCTTTTTGTATGATTAATCGTTAGGCACTACGTTTGACTATGATTACTGTTTAGTTTGATCAATTCTGTGTTAAGTTGAATGTTTGATTTTGATTTCAGTTTCTGTTGGCCACTTAAATTGTTTGTGAATCATTCTACTCATCTAATTGTTTAGATCCGTAATAGTCTAGATTAATTAGTAAAAAGTGACAAGTATTAGATTAATTCTGATTTTAGGGTTAACTCTAGTATGAAATGATCAAACAAGTTTCTACGCCTCCGAGCTCATGAGAGGTATTGAACTTTATTGGGAGTTATACTGTGTCTAATGCAACTTTTCTTTATTAGTCAAGAGCTTGTTTGGTTAATTTAGTAAAAAGTTTGATTTAATTCATAGAGCTTATTTTGATTAAATGATTTTTGTAATAAAGGTCGTTAGAGCTTGTTAATGAACCTTAGTACCAGTTTAAACAAGCGCATAGTTAAATATTGTGTCGAATATTAATTATATGATTAGGGGAGTCACCGCAAAATTGGAATTGCTTTCTTATATTTGAATTTTCATCACTTTAAATTTAGTTGTTCTTTTGTAATTTTCGATTTCTATTAGTTTAATTTTCAGAAATAACCCCCCCCCCCTTTTATGTTTATTGCATTCATCAAGAATTAGATCACACCTTATGCAAAAGGGTGTAAACATTAGGATGTGTCCCTAAGGATCCGACCCTGCTTACTTGTACTACCTGTTAGTGCAATCAAGCAGTTTATTATTTATTTTTATTTGTTAAATCGTGCACAACAGCGGTCTTAACAGTACATGTGGGTACGATGAGCGTACTAGGGTGCGCCCTAGTATGCTGGACGAACAAATATGTACGATGGGCGTACTCACGTCTGGAAGTAACCCTAAGTTTTAGGGTTTCAGGAGTATTTAAACACCCTTATGGTTCATTTCTCTCCACCTTTTCAGCCTTCATACTCTTTGAGTCGTTTTTGGCAAACCCTAGCCCTTAGTGAGTGTGTTTTTAGCTCAAGAGTGTGTTTTTGATGTGTTAAAGGAAGAAGGGGTTTCATCAAGGAGCTTGGAAGCTTGAAGTAAGGCTTGGATCTGGAAGTTTTTCCCTTTCATTTCAAGGTATAAAGTTCATACCTTGATGGATTCTTTTCTAGATCTCTTTATTGGGTATTTTTATGCTTCTTTTAGGTCCCAAATGCTCCATCTTGAGCATGGCATGTTCTGTATGTTTTGATTTTTCCATTTAGACCCTTGGAGGGGCCCTTAGTCATAAAAGTGAGGTCCTAATGGCTAGAAGTGTCTCATGCATCTTGTGGAGTGTCTTAATGAATTAAGACCATGTATTAAGGACTTTTTAGACGTGTAAAGTCATAAAGTTGGAGACTTTATGACTCTAGGGTGAATTTGGACCAAAGATCTGAAGTTTGGGCTTAAGTGCTTAAGCCATTAAGCACTTAATGAAGTTGTGGATTTTGCGAGGGTACGCCCTACATAGGTGGGAGTATGCCCTGCGTACTCGGTCAACCACCCTATAACTTAATCAATGTGAGGCCTTGTGTACTCTAAGCATACTTCTGGGAACTCCTCATGTACTTGGATGGATCAACCGATGTTAAGTTAACTCGGTTGAGTTGACTTGGCTGGATTGACTCAGTGGGTTTGTTGAGTTTGACCATGTTTGACCAATTTTTGACCATGTTTTACTACACCGAGGAGGCCAAAGCAGCTCCAGATGTTGTGACAAGTATGTTTCTATCCATTGTTCTGTTGATTATGTTTTATGTTATGCTTACATTCCTACTGAACTCTTTGCTTGATATAGTGTTTTGTGACTCTGGTGCGAGTCGGTCTTTTTTGTCTCGATCATTTAGTATGGAGTTTGATATGCCCATTGGGGAGATAGAGTGTCTGTTGCGAGTTTCTATCGCCCACGAACACGGGGTTTCTGCATCATCAGTATATCAGGGTTGTATTCTGGAGATCTCCAGGGTGCCTTATTTGATCAATTTGATCATTATCCCCATAGGGGATGTCTGCGTGATTGTGGGTATGGACTGGCTTAGCCATTTCGGTGTTATAATTGATTGTGAGGGTCAGCATATGGTAGTTTGAACCCTAAATAAGGGAGAACCGGTTATCTATGGAGAGGGCACCAAGATGGGTTTAGGGTTTTGTTCTGCAGCCACAGCTCGACAGTATATTCAGCACGGGTGTGGGGGTTATTTGTCATATCTGGTGGGTACGCATTAGGTTTCAGTTTCATAGGTCCCATTTGTTATGGATTTTGATGATGTGTTTCCGGAGGAGTTACCCTGTGTGTCACCTGAGAGGAAGGTCGAGTTCAAGATTGACCTTGTGCCAGGTGCGACCCCGATTGCCAAGGCGCCGTACTGCTTGGCGCCGCCTGAGATGTTGGAGTTCTCATCTAAGCTGCTGGAACTGCTAGGCAAGGAGTTCATCAGACCGAGCAGTTTTCCGTGGGGATCGCCTATTGTTTTCATCAAAATGAAGGATGGTTCGCACCGGATGTGTACTGATTGCCGAGATTTGAACAAGTTAGCAGTGAAGAACCGTTATCCCTTTCTACGGATTGATCAACTATTTGATTAGTTGTAGAGTGCATCTTGGTTCTCCAAGATAGATCTGAGGTGCAGGTATCAATAGGTCAGGTTGAGAGAGGAGGAAGTGGAGAAGACTGTGTTTCAGACTCGTTATGGACATTACGAGTTTGTGGTGATGCCATTTGGGGTCACCAATGCGCCTGCAGTATTCTTGGATTTGATGAATCGAGTGTGTAGGCCGATGCTAGATCGCTTGGTTATTGTGTTCATTGATGATATCTTGGTATATTCCAAGACCAGGGAGCAGCATGAGGAGCATCTTCGTGAGCTTTTGGGGGTTTTAAGGCGAGAATGACTTTATGCTAAGTTCTCGAAGTGTGAGTTTTGGTTACGAGAGGTTCAGTTCCTTGGACACCTCGTTAACCAGGATAGGATATTGGTCTATTTGGCCAAGATCAAGGTTGTGATGCAGTGGGAGGTTTCGAAATATCCCTCGAATATCATGAGTTTCTTGGGGTTGACAGGGTACTACTGGAGATTCATTCAGAAATTCTCCAAAATTGTAGTATCCCTCACTCGTCTGATAAGGAAGGGGGTGGATTTTTTGATGGGGCTTTGAGCAGCAAACAACATTTGAGACTCTTCGGTAGAGATTATGTGAGGCCCTGTTTTTGACCTTCCTAGAGGGGATTGAGGATTTTGTTGTATTTTGTGATGCATCCATCACTAGTTTGCAGGCGGTCCTTATGCAGAGAGAACGAGTAATACTTTATGCTTCGCGACAGCTGAAGCCGCACAAGACACGATATCCCATGCATGATCTGGAGTTGGGGGCAGTGATTTTTTCCCTCATGATTTGGAGGCATTATCTTTATGGGGTCCACTGTACTATCTTCACAGGTCACAAGATTTCCAGGCATATTATGGACTAGTCAAACCTGAACATGAGGCAGCACAGGTGGCTGGACGTAGTCAATGATTATGAATGCGAGATCCTTTACCATTCGGGTAAAGCGAATGTTGTGGCGGATTCCTTGAGCCACAATTCAGCTGGACCTTCTTCGGGGATATTGTGTATGAGGATATTAGTGGATTCTCCATTGTTGGGATTGATTAGACAGGCTCGGGCATAGGTTGCAGACTACTCAATGCCGGTAGAAGAGCTATGCCGACCGGCGCTGATCCGAGTTGGAGTTCCAGGTTGGCAACATAGTTCTACTAAAGGTCTAACCTTGGAAAGGTGTGATACACTTAAGGAACTGGGGAACGTTGGGTCCTCGTTACATTGGGCCATTTTAGGTTATATCTAGGGTTGGCAAGGTTGATTACAGATTGGATCTTCCTAAGGAGACCAGTCAGATTCACAAAACTTTCCATGTTTCGTAGTTGTGGAAGTGCGTGTTGGATAAGGAGGTGGCGGTTTCATTGGATGACATTCAGTTTGATGAGCTTTTGAACTACATGGAGAGGCCTGTGGCTATTCTAGAAAAAAAAGGTGAAGGTTTTGCAAAACAAGGAGGTACCTTTGATAAAGGTATGAGGATAGCACTGGAGGAGTTCCGAGTGGACCTGGGAACTGGAGGTTGAGATGAGAGAGTATTATCCAGATTTGTTCTCTACATCAGACTTCAAGGTCGAAGTCTAGTTTAAGTAGGGGAGATTTGTAACACCCTGGTTTTCAGGCATTTTAAAATTCATCCCTTGGTATTAATTTATGTCATTTTAGCCCTTGGATTGGAATTAAATAGGCATGAGATGTCCTAGTGGCAAGTTTGTAATTTTAGGGATGAGAGGAGTATGCTAAGCGTACATGTGGGTACACTGATCGTACTAGGGCGTGCCCTAGTATGCTGGGCATACACATATGTACGTTGGACGTACTAACATCTGGAAGAAACCCTAAGTTTTAGGGTTTGAGGAGTATTTAAACACCCTTATGGTTCATTTCTCCCCACCATTTCAGCCTCCATACCCTTTGAGTCGTTTTTGGCAAACCCTAGCCCTTAGTGAGTATGTTTTGAGTTCAAGAGTGTGTTTTTGGTGTGTTAAATGAAGAAGGAGTTGCATCAACAAGCTTGGACGCTTGAAACAAGGTTTGGATCTGGAAGTTTTGCTCTTTTCTCCATCATTTCAAAGTATAAAGTTCATACCTTGATGGCTTGTTTGCTAGATCTCTTTATTAGGTGTTTTTATGCTTCTTTTTAGTCCCCAATGCTCCATCTTGAGCATGTCATGTTCTGGATGTTTTAAGTTGTCCATTCAAACCCTTGGAGGGTCCCTTAGTCATAAAAATGAGGTCCCAGTGGCTAGAAGTGTCTCATGCATCTTGAGGAGTGTCTTAATGAATTAAGACCATGTATTAATGACTTTTTGGACGTGTAACATCATAAAGTTGGAGACTTTATGACTTTAGGTTACATTTGGATGATATATCTAAAGTTTAGGATTAAGTGCTTAAGCCTCTAAGCAATTAATGAAGTTGTGGGTTTTGTGAGGGTACACCTTGCGTAGGTGGGAGTACGCCCTGCGTACTCGGTCAGCTACCCCGTAACTTGGTCAATGAGAGGCCTTTCGTATACTAAGCATACTTCTGGGAACGCCCCCATGTACTCGCATGGATCAGCCCATGTTGATTTAACTCGGTTGGGTTAACTCAGTAGGTTTATTGAGTTTGACCATGTTTGACCAAGTTTGACCATGTTTGGACCTATTTGACCAATTTTGACATTGTTTGACCGTGTTTGACTATTAAGGGTGTTTTTGATATTTTGGGGTTTTGATGGGGTTGGTCACTTGGTGGATGTAGGCATTAAGTAGGGAGCTGAGATTCGGAGTCGTTCCTTATCAGTTATGTTCAGCTTGTGAGGTGACTTTTCCTCACTGTACTAATAGGGTCTAAGGCACCAAGGTCGGCCCTTTGGTTTGATAACCTGTTATGTGTGTTATTGTATTGTAGAGACCTGTTAGGTTATTATCCTGGTAGATAGGACGATGTTATGTGATCTGTAGATTTGTCTGATTGTCTGTAAATTGTTTTATGATTATCTGTTATATGTGCTGTAATGCTTGAATCTCGGTAAGTTTTCTCTTTAGACCTTATATTATTAAAATTGTCCCATTTTGACCCTTGAGTTGTACGCAGGGCATACAACAAGGTACGCTTAGCGTAAAAAAGTGTAGCGAGTACGCGGGGCATACCAAGTTGTAGGCTTAGCATACTCATGCGAGGGTTTTGATCAGGGTTCCAGATGCGTACGTGGGGTGTACAACTTGGTACGTGGGGCGTACACGAGGTTTAATGAAAACCTTAATTTTAGGGGTTGGCCACTATTTAAGCAATCTTATGGACTTGAACTCTCATTTTTATCAGCCTCCTTAACCTACACTCGAACCCTAATCCCCTCTTGTTTGATTTTGGAGCTTAGAAGGCCATTTGTAATACTTTTTGGTGCTTGAATGAAGGGTGTTCATACTTAAAGCTTCATTGAAGGAGTGAAGGCTTATAGATGCAGAATTTTAGCATCCTTGTGCACTCATTTGAGGTATAAATTCTCATACTTGATGCTTATTATCTTAGATCTCTTTTGGTTTGGGTTTATCGAACCTTTTGGTCCCTGTGATGATATCTTACAATTCCACATCATTTTTGGAGCTTAGAGTTTCCATTCTTTGTGTTTCCTAGGTCCTTGAGTCATAAAGCTGTCATTTTTTGGGGTTGAAATTCATCAATGCATGAGTTAGAGTCATTTCCATGAAAGTAGATTGTTATATTTTGAGTTTGGATTCATTTATGGCATGCAAAGTCACCAAGTCAGTGACTTTATAGGAGTACGATGGCCTAATCAAACAAGTGTGTACTATGGGCGTACAAGTGTGTACTATGAAAGTAGATTGTTATATTTTGATTTTGGATTCATTGGACCTTTGGACTAAGCATTAAATTCTTAATAGTAAAAGATGGCCTAATAGAGGAGTACGATGGGTGTACAAGTGTGTACATACAACATACATGCCCACAAGCGTGTACGCACAACATACAACTGAGTACTCCCTGCGTACTCAGTTAGAGTGCACTATGCACAAGTGGGCTTCGGTTTGGGTCATTTCTTGGACTTGACTGCTTTGGGCCTTAGTAGGCCATTAGGGAATAGGCTTTTAGAATAAGTAAATTGTTGGGCCTTAGGATAAGGCCTATTGGAGGGGTTTGGGCTGAATTTGGAAAACGGGGCCATAAGTGGGCTACTAATGGGCTTTGGTGGATTGTTTACAGTTAGGCCTTTTATATTGTGGATTGGGCCTTAGTCATGGATCAAATTAGGGTTAGGGGTAGAATGGTCATTTTACCCCAAGATTGGAGTATTGGATATTGACTAGGTGTTATTTGTACGGCTAGCTCGGAGGGTCATCAGGGCAGTAGCTAGAGATTCTTTCTGTGAGATTTAGCATTTGAGGCGAGTTTCCTCACTCGGTTTAGCAGGTCTAGGGCACCAATGTCGGCCCTTACTGTGTATGTTAGGATGTTAGGAGTCGGTATGACCCTGACATGGGTTATGTGCTACTATGTATATCGGGCGGGGCTCGATGTCAGGCGAGGCATGCTGGAACATATGCTAGTGTTTATAATTATTATATGTGTTAGTATGATTATGTGATATAAATTGCATGTGTATAACAGGTGAGGCCCAGGGACAGGCTAGGCCTGAGAATAATAGATTTGTATACCGAGTGGGGCTTGATGTCTGGCGAGGCCCAATGAAGGCTGGGGCCCAATATGTGATATATGTATATGTGATATGTGGTAACTTGGGGAACTCACTAAGCTTTGTGCTTACGATTTTCAGTTTATGTTTCAGGTACTTCATGCGGCAAGGGGAAGAGCTCGGGGTGACTGCATTGCACACACCATTGGGATTCCGCATATGATACTTACTCTGATTTTTATGACATTTGATACTTGGATTTTGATTGAAATGTATGGATGATATATGAAATATTATTTTATCTATTTTAAAAATGAAATTTTCGGGACCATATTTTTGGATGTTACATGTACATATGTTTGGCTGATGGTTGAGGCTTTACTGCTTTGTGCGTGAGCCAACAGACCAGGGAATTCCAACCCAGTGGTTGAATGGGCCCGGGGATATTCCATCCCGAGGATGATTAGAAGCATAGTATGTTGGCATTCCACCCCGGTGGTTGAGGGACCTGCGGTATTCCAACCTGATGGTTAACTGGACCCAAAGTGTGTTGACATTCCAACCAGATGGTTGTGGGGCCTAGGGTATTCCAACACGATGGTTGATCGAACCCATAGTACACATTTTTTAGTTTATGTGATATTTGTATGTGTGTTGGTATTTTGGGGTAACTCACTAAGATTTGGGATTACAGTTTTGGATTATGTTTTAGGTACCTCAGATGATCGCGGAAAGGTGAAGGCATGATCGTGTACCTCCTCGTGTTTTGTTTTTATGATTTTGGTCAAACTCTGATATTGAAATGTTTTGAAACTATTTTGTAAACAATGAGGATATATGGGTTGTTTTAAAAGTTTAAAATTTTCATGAATTTTATGGATGTTACAATGTTGCTCTATGTTAGTCCAAGTTGCTCTAAGTTGCTCTTTAGCCCCGTTTAGAAGATCCATTCCTTTGTCAATTGATTTGTTCCTTTGCCTGCTAATCCATTCCCTTCTTAGATGATCCGTTTCTTTGTCACATGCTCCATGAACCTCAAGTGCTCTATTGAGTTCTAAGTGCTCCATTGAACTCAAATGCTCCATGAGAATGCTCCAAATGCTCAGGTCACATTTAGCATCTATGATCAATGGTCAACATCCTTCGCATCATAACTAGCTCCATAGTCGTATCGCAGTCACTATCAAATAAAACAGTCGCGATCCAAACACAACACCACATCGCAGACGCTCCTTGGTTGTGTCGTGTTAGCTCTAGTAGAATCCAAGTTCGTTAAGCGCTTAACCCTTTGAGATTAAGGTTCCAACTCTCTGGATAATATCAAAATATCAACTTAATGGATAATGTTTCCAACTTCATCCATTTGCATGCCTCAAAACACATAATATTCAATGTAGGTTATGAATGGGGATAAATGCTACAATCTTTATCCATGAACCAAATAGCAAGATAAAAATTTCTTCTCTCTACCACCATGGGTTCAAAAGTAATCAAGATGCAGCCTTTAGATCTGGAGTTGTAACGCCCGCAGATCCGGGCTAGTCAATTTAAAGGCAATAGGGGTCGAAAAAGACTTTTCGACAAAAAGATTATTTAGAATAAATAATCTTAACCAAGTTGTAGAATATGTCACAAGGTTTCCGTGCATATAAAGAACGCCGAAATCCGAGTTATAACGAAGAAGTTATGACCCGTCGAAGTTTCGCGTTGGAACCGGCACGGCACCGGGAAGCGTAAATAGTAAATTTATGATAGAGAGAGATTTAGCCTTAGCGCTCTAAACGAAAGTCGTATAATATGTTAAACTAAGAACATCGATAAAAAGAACGCCCAAATCTGACTTCGTATGAAGATGTTATGATTTTTCGAAGTTTCGGATTAGCGGTGTACAGCCCGAAATTCGAATTTTAGATCGATTGATTTTTAGCCGACACAACCTAAATAAGAATCGAAGATCTCGTTATTAGTAGCATAACGATAAAAAGACAGACGAAAATGGACATCGGATAAAGAAGTTATGAGATTTTAACGGACCAATCCTGTCCTGGCTTGTTAAAAATATAACTTTAAAAATAAAGTCAAAATTAGCCGACGGAGTCTAAAAAAAAGTTGTAGAGTACGTCTCCACCTACGCATGGATATAAAGAACGTCAAAAACGGAGTTCGTATGAACGAGTTACAAATTATAATAGCATATTTACGTATTAAAATAAAGTATAAATCATGTATACGTACACATATATATACATATGTATATATCATTAGAAAGGTATCGACGATGCGATCATTATAAGACTAATGTTGAGTTCTTTCGACATTAGTTTAGTACAAATATCATTAAATCCATTTCAAATAGTATTATAGAGGGGTGTTTAGTTGTTTATATAACTAAAAGGTCATTAAGTAATTATGGAGGGTAGTTTTTGAAAATTCAATTAGTATAAGTAAGAGCCTTGGGCTCTCATATTTCTTGCACCATTCTCTTGATTCAAGAGTCTTTCTCTCCTTATCCCCTGAGCATTTCGGTCCCTCGTGATTCGACTTCTCTTTCTGTAGTTTTAGTATAGTAAGGTGAGCGCTGAAGCGCTGCACGAATCTTTCTTAGAAAGATTCAGCGACGAAGTTCTGCCCCTGCAGAGCCCGACTCCTAGCTAAAATCCCCTTGAAAGTAAGTTATGCTTACCCTATTTTAAATATAGTTTATATTTAAAATTAGTATTGTTATTATAAATTTATAATAAATATTTGAACTATTATTATGACTTATATAAGTGTCGTTATAATATCTTTAAACTACTCGTGGTACGGGGAATCTGGTTTAAAGGGCCGCATAGGGTTGTTGGATTTCAGAAGTGCTATACGCCAAAATGGTCCTGCCCTCCGGTGTTTTATGTCTGGCCCTGTCTGTACATAGTAGTTGGAAAGTATTGTTTAAACGCTTATATAATAATAATAATAAGACTAATAATTAGTGACGGTAATATTAGACTAAAATCTAGTGGTGATAATATTAGGTTTTATCAAAGGAAATTATTTTAAAGTAAACGAAGCGCTGTCCGAGTACCGAGTCACCACCTTCTCAGGCGAGTGCATAGTTACTTTCATCTTACACATAGATATGAAGTATTTTATATAAACTACATGCTATGTGTGCTTATTATCTGTATACTTGCTGTCTATGTTGGATGAACGTTTTTATACATGTTTTAGATGATTTAAACTCTATACGTATTTTATATACACGAATATGTTGGGTATGATACGGGTAGATGAATGATGAGAGATAAAAGATGATGTGAGTAAACATTGGCAACTATAGACTTAGTGCCTAACTAATAAACATCGGCAGCTATGGACTTAGTGCCTATTGGACAAACACCGGTAGCTATGGATTTAGTACCTGCTAAGGAATTGGTAGCTATGGACTTAGTGCCTACTAGATAAACACTGGTAGCTATGGATTTAGTACCCGATGAATAGACTATAGCAGCTATGGAAATAGTGCTTTATGAACGAACATTAGCAGCTATGGATTTAGTGTCAGTCCTATAACCCTGGAGGTAAGGGACTTCGGAATAAACGAATGCAGGATAGATGACTCTTAGGTTAAATCCTTAAAGAGTAAAGAAGATAATGGGGATAGATAATTGGGTTGATTGTTTGATTGAACATAGTAATTATATTATTGTGGGTTGAAAACCCTATGTACTCACCAGGTTTCCCAACCTGACCCACTCAGTTTATGTATATCACAGGTGACGAAGTGAAGTGACATTACACTGAGAGATTTAAAAGAGATGTAGATCACTAGTGTAAATCATTGTAAGTTCTGTTTATGCTTATGTTTCGGTATTAACGATGACATCCCAAACATTTTAAAATGAAATAAATACGTTTCTTCGAAAATGTTTTAATAACGTATTTACCATGTTTTTCTGGGAACAAATTCCGCAACCTTTTTATAAAATGAAGTACTCTGATTTTTATAAAGCATAAACAAAATCGGTCTTTTCTGGCCGTGATTTTGGGGATGTCACAGTTGGTATCAGAGCATTAGTTTAAACGAACTAGGAATATGGATTTATTTTCTAGACTTAAACTTAGAATGCTAAGCGATGATTGTAAGGTGTGAGCACTAGCTTATTTTAGGAATAATGCCTAAATTGCTTTTATGTGCTAAATGCTTTTCGCATGATATGATTTGTTCGGATCTATGGTCTGTTGCCGACCGGATCTGGAAACCTTATGTGTTTAGGATTCTAAGCGTTTAACTACGATATTAGAACTAGCATATAAACGTTTCGGGGTGATAAGGATGATTTAAGACATCAATCCTAAATTAAGATCTAGATTCACCTTATTCGGTGTAGAGATCAAGATGGCAAGAACCCGTAGCGGAAACGTAAATGCGAATGGGAACCGAAACCAACCCCCAGTGGTTCAGCAAATACCTGTTGTTGAAGAAGTTGCACCTGAGCCAGTCACCATGGCTGGAGTTCAAGCCATGATTCGGGCTATGTTAGCTGAACAAAGGGAAGAAATGAGACAAATGTTGAACAGGGACGAACCTACCGTACATGTTGAACCGACGGAGCCAGTTCCCGAGCAATCTGAGGAAGGGAACTACAGCTGCCAAGTGAGTCAAGTAGGGACTCAAGGTGAGCAAAGGGATGGCCCAGAAGGGAGAAACAACAAGGATGGGCGGATGTACAAGAATTTCTTGGGTGCAAAACCACCAAGTCTCTCAGGAAGCCCGAAGCCGGTTGAGATTATGGATTGGATCTCTGAGATGGAGATGGTGTTGGAGAGCTGCAGCTGTAACGAGAAACAGAAGACTGTCTTCGCAGTAAGACAGCTGAAAACTGGAGTCTTGAGCTGGTGGAAGCTATTGGCAGATATGATGCCACGAGGAGAAGCCTTAAGGATGTCGTGGGAAGAGTTTTTGGAACAGTTGAAAATGCAATACTGCTCGGAGATAGATCTGATAGACCTAAACAACGAGTTTCAGAACCTGAAGAAAGGAAAGATGAGTGTTGACGAGTATGCCACCGCATTCACTGAGAGGATGAAGCTATTCCCCTACTTGGTGCCTATTGAACTCTCCAAGATTGATAGGTTTGCTAACGGGCTGCCCATTGACTTTGGCCCAATGGTCAAAATGACAACTACCTTGAAAGCAGCTGTTAGGGCAGCTAAGAACGTAGAGGCCCAGATAAGAGAAAAGGGTCTAGAAAAAGATAAGGTAGGAGAGAAGCGGAAGTTTGAAGGATCTTCGAGGCCGAACAAGGAAAGCAAATTCTCAAAGCTTGGAGGAGCAAATGGAGGTGAAGCAAGATGGTGTGATAGATGCAAGAAGAAGCATGGTGGAAAGTGCAACGAAGAAGTGACTTGTTACAAGTGTGGGAGGACTGGTCACTATTCCAAAGATTGCACGCATAATGACAAAGTATGCTACGGATGTGGAGGCAAGGGGCACATGTCCAGAGACTGCCCAAGGAAAAATAAAGCAGCAAGACCAGAAACGCCACCAAGGCCAAGGGCATTTCACATGATCCTCGACGAAGCAGAGAACTGTGCGAGGAATCAAGAATGAGGACTTCTTACCCGAGGATCGGATTATGTAGTAGTCACAGTTTCGTATGATGTAGCCTAGTAGAGGCATAGTCTAGGGTGAACTTGAACACCTTTGTAATCGTTTCAAGAAATGATATAAAACCTTCATTTTGTTATCTGATGTGTTGAATAATTGTATGAATTGTTGCATAGTGACTTGGGAAACTGCGAGACAATACTTGGGACGAGTATGAGTAGGTGTGAATGGTAGTAGAGGCCTATACTACCGGAAGCACAGGACTCACACTTGGATTAGGGAAAGTCACAAGGTTACCAAGAAGCTAGTAATTGATTTCGTTTTTTTTCAAGTATGTCATTACCATCGTTTCGATAATGACTAAAAAGATTGTTGATTTCCGATCCTAGTGGTCATACCAAATTGAGTCCGACTACGATGAGTATGTTGCGTGGTTCAGGGAACCAAGTTCAATGTAGCGTCCGACTTAAACCAAACAATTGAAATCAAAGCGATCAATAGAAGTATCGCGTTCGTTGTTAAAGAAGTTGGTAGCCAGAAACGCTACATATTAAAGTGTGATTATATCACATTAGAACATGAAGGAAGGCATAGTCTATTTTAGAATTTAACTCTAAGAGACCTAAGTCTAAACGTGCATCACATGATGATAGGTCATAATTTGAAGTCTAGCCTGAGGTAGAAAGCAGGTGCACGATCGAGTATTGCTTACAGTCAATGAGTCTAAGAGATAGACTTGAAGGAATATAGAAGTTATAATTATTACCTAGGATGAAGAGATGACGTATGGAGTCATTATACGAGCCCTTTTTTCGTTGATGATTCCGGGACGTAATCATCCTAAGGGGGAGATAATTGTAACGCCCGCAGATCCGGGCTAGTCAATTTAAAGGCAATAGGGGTCGAAAATGACTTTTCAACAAAAAGATTATTTAGAATAAATAATCTTAACCAAGTTGTAGAATATGTCACAAGGTTTCCGTGCATATAAAGAACGCCGAAATCCGAGTTATAACGAAGAAGTTATGACTCGTCGAAGTTTCGCGTCGGAACCGGCACGGCACCGGGAAGCGTAAATAGTAAATTTATGATAGAGAGAGATTTAGCCTTAGCGCTCTAAACGAAAGTCGTAGAATATGTTAAACTAAGAACATCGATAAAAAGAACGCCCAAATCTGACTTCGTATGAAGATGTTATGATTTTTCGAAGTTTCGGATTAGCGGTGTACAGCCCGAAATTCGAATTTTAGATCGATTGATTTTTAGCCGACACAACCTAAAAAAGAATTGAAGATCTCATTATTAGTAGCATAACGATAAAAAGACAGACGAAAATGGACATCGGATAAAGAAGTTATGAGATTTTAACGGACCAATCCTGTCCCGGCCTGTTAAAAATATAATTTTAAAAATAAAGTCAAAATTAGCCGACGGAGTCTAAACGAAAGTTGTAGAGTACGTCTCCACCTACGCGTGGATATAAAGAACGTCAAAAACGGAGTTCGTATGAACGAGTTACAAATTATAATAGCATATTTACGTATTAAAATAAAGTATAAATCATGTATACGTACACATATATATACATATGTATATATCATTAGAAAGGTATCGACGATGCGGTCATTATAAGACTAATGTTGAGTTCTTTCGACATTAGTTTAGTACAAATATCATTAAATCCATTTCAAATAGTATTATAGAGGGGTGTTTAGTTGTTTATATAACTAAAAGGTCATTAAGTAATTATGGAGGGTAGTTTTTGAAAATTCAATTAGTATAAATAAGAGCCTTGGGCTCTCATATTTCTTGCACCATTCTCTTGATTCAAGAGTCTTTCTCTCCTTATCCCCTGAGCATTTCGGTCCCTCGTGATTCGACTTCTCTTTCTGTAGTTTTAGTATAGTAAGGTGAGCGCTGAAGCACTGCACGAATCTTTCTTAGAAAGATTCAGCGACGAAATTCTGCCCCTGCAGAGCCCGACTCCTAGCTAAAATCCCCTTGAAAGTAAGTTATGCTTACCCTATTTTAAATATAGTTTATATTTAAAATTAGTATTGTTATTATAAATTTATAATAAATATTTGAACTATTATTATGACTTATATAAGTGTCGTTATAATATCTTTTAACTACTCGCGGTACGGAGAATCTGGTTTAAAGGGCCGCATAGGGTTGTTGGATTTCAGAAGTGCTATACGCCAAAATGGTCCTGCCCTCCGGTGTTTTATGTCTGGCCCCTGTCTGTACATAGTAGTTGGAAAGTATTGTTTAAACGCTTATATAATAATAATAATAAGACTAATAATTAGTGACGGTAATATTAGACTAAAATCTAGTGGTGATAATATTAGGTTTCATCAAAGGAAATTATTTTAAAGTAAACGAAGCGCTGTCCGAGTACCGAGTCACCACCTTCTCAGGTGAGTGCATAGTTACTTTCATCTTACACATAGATATGAAGTATTTTGTATAAACTACGTGCTATGTGTGCTTATTATCTGTATACTTGTTGTCTATGTTGGATGAACGTTTTTATACATGTTTTAGATGATTTAAACTGTATACGTATTTTATATACACGAATATGTTGGGTATGATACGGGTACATGAATGATGAGAGATAAAAGATGATGTGAGTAAACATTGGCAGCTATAGACTTAGTGCCTAACTAATAAACATCGGCAGCTATGGACTTAGTGCCTATTGGACAAATACCGGTAGCTATGGATTTAGTACCTGCTAAGGAATTGGTAGCTATGGACTTAGTGCCTATTAGATAAACACTGGTAGCTATGGATTTAGTACCCGATGAATAGACTATAGCAGCTATGGAAATAGTGCTTTATGAACGAACATTGGCAGCTATGGATTTAGTGTCAGTCCTATAACCCTGGAGGTAAGGGACTTCGGAATAAACGAATGCAGGATAGATGACTCTTAGGTTAAATCCTTAAAGAGTAAAGAAGATAATGGGGATAGATAATTGGGTTGATTGTTTGATTGAACATAGTAATTATATTATTGTGGGTTGAAAACCCTATGTACTCACCAGGTTTCCCAACCTGACCCACTCAGTTTATGTATATCACAGGTGACGAAGTGAAGTGACATTACACTGAGAGATTTAAAAGAGATGTAGATCACTAGTGTAAATCATTGTAAGTTCTGTTTATGCTTATGTTTCGGTATTAACGATGACATCCCAAACATTTTAAAATGAAATAAATACGTTTCTTCGAAAATGTTTTAATAACGTATTTACCATGTTTTTCTGGGAACAAATTCCGCAACCTTTTTATAAAATGAAGTACTCTGATTTTTATAAAGCATAAATAAAATCGGTCTTTTCTGGCCGTGATTTTGGGGATGTCACAGGAGTTTTCCATACTCCAACTAAACATCAATAAAGGGACCAAGCATGCATAAAAATCTAGATCTACAAAGAAGGATGCATAAAGCTTGAACTTGAGAACTTACAAAGATGCATATTATAATTAGAAGGTTAAATGCTTGTGGATCTAGCTTCTTGACAACACCAATCACTTGCGTCTTCCTCAAGTTCCACCAAGATACCTCAAGAACAACAAAGAGGGATTAGAGAGGCTGGGGTTTCAAGGTTAGGGTTTTTCTGAAGGTGGAGGCTAGAGGAAAGTGAGCAAACCCTCACATCAAGTTCCTTAAATAGGGCCCAAGGCCCTAGACCTAGGGTTTTGAAGCGTCACCGCATCGCCATACACTTCTTAACCGTGCTGCAACTTGAATAACGTGTCTGCATCGCGATACCTTTCCACCCGTGTCGTGGCCTCAGGTTTTCCCGAAACCTTAATCTCAAACTCCAGAAGTCTTTAATTGATCAGTCCAGAAAATAGATGTTATAATTCTTCCCAACTTAAATTGGATTTCGTCTTTAAAATTTGCCTCGATTACACTACAAAAATGTCGAACATTTGAAACCATTGTTTTAAAAACCGGTTTGAACAGGCCGATCGAATCAATTGGACTGGAAAGCGGAGAAGGGAGCGGTTCAACTATCACCGGTTTTATACCAATTTTTGAACTGGATTGAACCGGTTGGTTTTTTGAAACAACCGGTTGAACTAGTCAAAATGAACCGGTTAAACTAAATAAAAATACATGGAAAAAACCATTTTCAATAATAAACTTTGCTGGATTTTTTCACATTTATTTAGATTTTTCTCAATAAAAACATATGATAAATATTAATTATGATGTTTTTTTATGCACTTGTATTAATCTAAAACTATATTTTGTTTCGATATTATACTTTATTTTCTTTTTGACGTATACGAATTGATGTAAAACTTATAGTTATGTGTTCTTTTAATGTATTTAGATTGATCTGCAACTTATTTTTATGCATATTTTTAATGTTTGAACTTGTAGACGTCAAATCATGATTTATGAATTTATGTATATATGTGTAGAAAAATAAGAAAAAATGATGAAAATTATAGAAACCGGTTGACCCGACGGTCGAACCGGTTAAACCGGTTGAACTGAGAACCGATCGCCATACCGGTTGAACTAAAAAACCGGCTTTTAAAACATTGTTTGAAACCTTTATGACTTCATCAACTTAAACTGGATTTTGTACCTTAAAATCTGCCTCTGGATGAATCCATTGAGAAACAAAATTTATAGTCAATTCTTATTTTGGTATGTTATCAATTTTCTCCTTACGACCCTACAAAGATATAATAATTGGGATGGGCTTGACAAGTTAAATTGATTACACGTTTATAGTTTTACACAAAACACAAATTAATCGTGCATTTAGGAGTACCCTTCAATATTTAAAATTCCTCCACTCCAAACCAAAACTCTCACTCACTCTTTTGCTCGCCTTCAGATTCCATCCATGGCTACTTCCGAGTTCAAGAAGATTCGTATTCACAGGGACGATATTGTGAGTTTTTCATATTTCCTTTACCTACTGAAATGCCATTTGTTCCATGTTGATTAGAAATTCAGTAGTTTTCTTTTGGCGTTTCTACATTTGTATATGTATTCGTTTTTGTTTATTATAGTAAGGAAAAAAAAAAAAAGGAAATGTCAGGAGAAAGATGAAATGGAGAGAAACTCGATGTTTTGCTTTGTGTAAACATCGATTTTGAGAAAGATGATTTGTTAACCTTGAAGCTACACATCCATTCATTGCAGATATTTGATGCATATTTGATTGGCAAAGAAGACGCACCCGGAATCGTTGTTCTTCACGAGTGGTGGGGAGTTGATTTTGAGATCATGAGCCATGCACTCAGAATTTCTAAAATTGAATCTGGCTACAAAGTACTTATACCCGAGTAAACTATCAAACCTTACGTCTAGGCTTCTAGAACATAACATGTGATTATAAACTTAATTAATTCAACTCTCATCTCCCTTTTTATAATTAATAAATCATATCCTTTCATAATTTCAGTTTATACCATGGAAAATTTGGTCATGATGCTGTAGAAGCAAAACATTTGATGGATTGTCTTGATTGGCCATGTGCGTTAAAGGACATCCAAGCTTCGGTTAACTGGCTCAAGTGCAATGGCTCACGAAAGGTTTCTAAATACCAATAGTTTTAGTATTTTACTCGATATTAATGCATGAAATAGCAAATGTAGTTTTTAGTTGATATTAATGTGGTGATTGATGATTTGATATAGGTTGGTGTGACTGGATTTGGCATGGGTGGTGCTCTTGCTATTGCAAGTTCCGTTTGTGTCGCTGATGTTGTTACTGTTGTATCATTTTATGGAGTTCCTCCTCTTCACTTTGCAGATCCTGCTAAAATCAAAGCACCTGTACAAGCTCATTTTGGTGAACTTGACAATATTGCTGGATTTTCAGACAAAAAGGTACATTTTATATAAATTTTATGATGAATAAAAATGAGGATAGCTAAAAAGAAGGCACATAGTTCGTAGTAGAAAACATGTGAGTGAAAGAGCAAAGAAGTAAAAATGTCGCAGGTGGTATGAATGATGGTAAATGACCGAATTACGTTGTGTTTAGAACTAATATAAAATGCAAATGACAATAGCGACGAACAACTCACATACCTTATAGTAATAAAGAAGTGATGTTGAAGGATAAAAAGGTTAAAAGGATGTGTAAATGGATTAGGATTATGTTCCCTTCACTCACTTAACTTATTAAGATCTACTTTATATATTTAGAAAAAATCCCTACAATACCAAGCTTTTATTGAAAATCCGCTATTTTATTATTTTTTTCTTTTATAAAAGCCCTCACTTTATTTTTTTTCTTTTAGAACCATTCAAATTTCTTTTAAAAACAATCATCCAAGAAAAACTTTTAAAAACATCTTTTTTTATGAAAACATTTTTTTTTTCAATATACAAAATAAATTCTACCCATGGAACAAACTTCGTTAACCACTAAATGTGAGAAAGGATCTCTTACTAAAACCAAAACCGAGACCGAAAATTTCGGTTTTTTACTTTGAATTTTTGGTTTTTTTAGAATACATCATTTTTTTAGTATTTTTTTTCCTGCCCTTTATATAAAAACCACATTAACCAGAAACTTTTTGGTTTTTACGAAAAACAAAAACGAAAATGTCGATTTTCTAAAACAGTTTGATGTTTTTTGTCATTATGGGACCTTTTTCGCTTGCAATTTTCTTTTTATTTTTTTTACAAACCTTGCTAACCACCAATGTGTTTTAGACTCAAATATGATATACTAGTTTTGTAAAGATATTCATGAAATATATTGAAGTTTAAGCATGATGATGAAAGCTTATTAACAATGTATATGGCTACAAGAACACCGCAACCCTAAAGCTTTACGGGAAAATAAGAAACCTACAAAAAAAATCGATAATTTGGTATTTCCAAAATCAAAAACCAAAAATTTCGGTTCAGTGTTGGTTTTAATCAAAAATCAAACCATTCTAACATCTAATGGTTATCAAACTTTGTTTCATAGCCACAAATTATGATTATTCTAAAAAAAAATGTTTTTTGAAAATTTTTTAGTATTTTCTTAAAGAAAAAAAAGTAAAACAATGGGTTTTCTTATAAAAGCGTATAAAAACTATCTTTATGTATGTCCCTATTAAGTTCATCTACCATTAAATCAAATAGAAACAACACTTAAGGGGTTGTTTCTTTATTGTTTTTTCCTTCATCTAGTGGTGTATGGGTGTTTGTTTGGAGTAACAATTGTACAAGCAAGTAACTTTCTTTTTGTGTGTGTACCCTATCAGTAGTCTTTTTTTTTTTTTTTTTGAACGGCAAGGATAAAATATTCATTAAAAGAGCCAGCAGGACGTTGGGCAATCACAGTACATACATGAGAAGAAATAGGAAAGAGAGAAAATAGATGCAGATAAGACAACCTAGACTAAGTTAATGTTGATCTAGGAAATTTAAATGGAATCCAAAACTTGTTTACAACCAGATTCTCCGCCTAGGGTGCTTGAGGCATCGGCGACCTTTTGTTGAAGCAGCACTGACAGTTTAGTTCTGTACTACGAGTGAGATGGTTGTGCTTCAAAGCAAACTACCCCTCCAAAAGACTAGGTTCTACCGGATTCTGTGTTCCTTGACGATCCTCCAGATGCGAATATGAGATCCTTCATGGGATTTCTACAACTCCAATAAATGCAATTGAGAGATCCTGCAAGATGTTTTGCAACTACCTCTAAAACCAAGAGTGAGATTGAAAGGAAACTGCAAGAGAAGTCAAACACGAATAGAGAAAAACACACGCCAAGTTAACTTTTCCCCCATCCCATTTTAAATCAGCCCACACTAGAAAGAACCACACGAAAGAATGCCAGGCATAGTTATATGCCTAAAAAAGATGTCTACCCGAGGTAAAGGAAAAACGCACACCAAACACACACTTAAACTACTACCTGGCATACACCAAGACACCAAAAGAAATGGAATGGAGCCAACCCCCCCCCCCCCCTACTTGAATTTTACATCAGGCCAGCCTCTTGAATTGGGTTGCAACACCATTCTAACCATCTGAGCTTCTTAGTTTTATGTCTAACATTTATCCATAGATACGATAAGGTCTGAATATCGTTTATGAGAAAGGAAGGAGAGATGCATTTTTCTGAATAAGCCATTTTGTTTCTAAAGCTCCAAATGACCCAAATAAAGACCAAGGACACAGCTTCATGAAGTAAACCTAGATCATCATTAGATTGAAGATTTACTTTGCAGTGAAGTAAATCTATAACCGACTGGAAACCCGGTGGAAACCGGTGCCACCAAGATGCAACGTCACCCCAAACTTTTAATGAAACTGAGCAAGTGGTGAATAGATGGCTCTCGGATTCTGCATGCTGATTGCATAGGGTGCATAGAGGGTTGGATCCAATTCCTAATTTGAACAAGTTCTCTTTGGTTGGTAATCTGCCATGACTAACTCTCCAAGCTAGGATGTTTACTTTCCGAGGTACCAGATGATTCCAGATCCAACAGTTGCTTGATTTTGGCATGATCTTGTTATCGATATGGATTCTCAGAGAGGCTACTGTGTATACTCCTGAGGCCACAAGCTTCCAGAACCTACCTTCACTTTGGTTCGAGTAGTCTTAATATGAAAATTTTGATAATCGTTCTTTCTAGAAGTCATGCGGAATAATAATAATAATAATAATAATAATAATAATAATAATAATAATAATAATAATAAAGTTTTTATGTAGACATGATATAAATTGAAATTGTAAATGATCACACGATATAAAAAAGTCATAAATGAAACTTTCTACTAAATACAACTTGTTACAAATTTGTCCTAACTATTTATATTCTTTGTAATATTATAAGTTAATTTTGGGCTTGTTTTGTAGACTGCGAAAGCTCTGGAAGAAAAACTAAAGGCATCGGGAAAGCAATATGAGGTACATTTATATCATGGAGTGTCACATGCATTTATGAACACTTCTCCTGAAGGTGAGAAAAGGAGAAAGAGTTTAGGGATGATTGACGAAGACATAACAGGTACAGCTGACGTGGCATGGTCTCGATTCCAAGCTTGGATGAACCGTTATTTATGAGCTTGAGCTCAATCATAATTGAGGTAATAATAAACAGAAACACCATCTTAGGAATCAATGATTTGGTATATTTGATGCTAAAATGGTGTGTGTATTGTTTGTAAAATCGGTTTCTTTTTATTTCCGTTAAGTTGTTGATATCATTTCAATTATGTGATGTGTAACCCTCTCGAACTATTTGATATTAAAATGGTGTGTATAGAAATGTTATCTCGTGCCTAGAACCTAGTTGCATTTTCTTTAGCTAAATAAGCCTTTTTATTATTGAACACCAACTTGCAACCCATGATCTATATTCCCTTAAGTTTAAGTAAGTCATAAGTGAACAAATCTCCAACGTCTTGTTCTTAATTATGCAATGATTCCACCTCTTTTATCATAACAACCATCCATAACTCTTCCTCTTTTGAAGAAACCACTTTGTGGTAAAATAGTTGACTTATTGGAACTAATCTTGTCATCCGCTACTTGTAATGCATAAGCCCCCAAACCTTCACACCAAAACCATAATGGGGGGATGCATATTCTTTAATGGATTATCTCATGCTATGGAGGAACAATGATTTCACGTTAGAACTAGTTCCCCTTATCATAATCCAAATTATGTATTACCGGAGAAAACACACGGTCGAAATGGACTACCCTCTATGTGGTTGTGTATCATGATGAAATTATGTGACTCCTCAATGACATAACCATGTACCCCATCATTCTCAACCCATTAAACACCACTTTATACATGAAACTCATAGATATGAGACATAGTTATGGGTACATGGTTGGGTATTTACAGTTCTACATAGCTTTGTAGTCTCCTATGTTGTAACTCCAATTTGAGTACCGGAACCAATATTTTCGAAACGGTGGTAGTAGTCGACAAATTAATAGTAGTTTTACAAGATGGTGTATTCACTGTATTGTGTTAACTTTTTGACCTGTCTAAAATGTCCACCCAACTGAAATTACCCTCGTATTGACAACATTAAATAGTCATTTAATCAATGAACAAACATTTAAGTAAAAGATTTATAGATAGGGTCCCAAAAATTGAAATATTTAACAGTTTGATTATATTGAAACATAAAGGCGTACAAGGGTATGACAAAATAATCAAAGAGACAATAGTTGATGTTTTCTTTTTGAATAATTTGAATAAGTTTAATTATAGATCGAACACAAAAATAAACTTAATAATTAAATATATATATATACAAAATCTAAAGTTGATTATCCTTAAAGTCATTATTCATTAATTTTATTCACATGTAAACCACGTGTTAGTTGTTCCTAAAAAAATTCACATACCAAATATAAATAAATATCATAAAACAATATGATATTAATATGTATTTATTTTATAATATAAATAAAATGACAATATAAGTATTATTAATTATAATTAAAATTCCAATAACATATTTATTTTAAAATATGTATCTGATAAAAAAAAATTAACAATAATGGATATACACCTACTTTATAATATACCATTAGTATCTATAATCAAATAAAGAGAAAATTACAATTTGGTCCATGTGGTTTGCGATTTTCATTGGATTGAATCCAAAAACTTTCATACTTGAGAATTTGATATTTGATGGATTTGGTCCTCATGTAAGGTATATTTGTATTTTCACATGCCTTGCATACATATTTTCCACACCATTTGTTAAACAAAGTACATAAATAACAATACCACACAAAATACATATGTTTTACTTTATATAATACCAAAAGAGTATACCGTAATTAGTTAAGAAAATTACATATAATACTGATGTTTTTAAAACACAACAAACAAGTACAAATAACAAAAACATCAAATGACATCAAAAGAAACTTAACAAGCATCAAACTATATACACTGTGACATTCCCAATTTCACGGTAAAAAAAGACCGATTTGTTTATGCTTTGTTTTTAAAATCAAAGTAATCTTTTAAAGAGAACGGTTGCAGAATTTGTTCACAAAACAAAATATGATATGAATTTATCAAAAGCATTTCTTAAAAAAAATGTATTTTCATTATATAACAAAATCTCGGGATGTCATGTTCCAATAAAGACACATAAGCATAAACAGAACTTACATTTAATTACACTAATGATTTACATCTGCATAAATCTCTCAGTAAAATAAGTCTTCGTATTGATACATGTGATACAAAGAAAACTGATAGGGTCAGACTTGGGAGCCTGGTGAGCATATATGGTTTTCAACCCACAATAATATAATTATTATATTTAATCATTAAATAATCAACCCAATTACCCATCCCTCTTATCTTCTTTAATTCTTAATGTTTTACCCTAAGAATCAATTATCCTTCAATCATTCATTCCTAAGAATTGACATAAGGAATTGACACAAAATCCATCGCTACACAAGGTGCATCTGCCAAGGTTATCCTTTAAGCGCCTCTGCTCGGATTACAACATACACTATTAGGTGAATCTGTCAACATTATGACATTCTATTTTAGGTACATTTGTCGACATTATCGTTTAAGCGTATCTGCCAGGACTACGACATTCATTATTAGGTGCATCTGCCAATATTATCCTTAAGAGCATCTGCTAGTATTATGACATTCTCTATTTGGTGCATCTGCCAAAATTATTCCTAAGCGCATCTGCAAGTATTATTACATTCACTATTGGTGCATCTGCCAATATTATTCTTAATCATCTTTCGCACCTCATCATTTATCTACCTATATTTTCCCCAATATAATAGTAGATATAAAACACATACACAGTTTAACTTATTTAAAACCTATACCAAACATTGCATTCAACACCAATCTCAAATAAAACAAACAACTTATTAACATATATCACGTATTTTATAGTCAATACTTCGTATTGAACACTCATCTCAGATAAAAAAACAACTTATTAACACATAGCACGTATTTCATAGCAAATACTTAATATTTATGTGTTAGAAGAAAGTAACTATACACTTACTTGATTAGATGATGCTCGGACAACACTACGGCTTGTAAAAGTAGTATTCTTTGGTAGATCTGGAAGATCTTCACAAAAACCTGGCTTCTTGCGGGCAGAGCTTCGGCTCGGGAATTTCACTTCTCAGAATCTTCGAGGCCTCGGGACTCGCTTTGGGTATCGGGAATGATACCAGGGATTCGAGGTATTTCTTACATGCAAAACGAGGTAAAAACGCGAGAGAAATGGAAGAATGGAGCACCAAAACTCGGCAGCCCTCAACATCTATTTATAGGGTGCTGGAAGAAGGATTACGTTGGGCGTAATCTCTAGTTACGCTGGGCGTAACCTGGATAAGGTCGTTGACTCCCCCCCCCCCCCCCCCTCTTTGGATAATATCGAAATTAAATTTAATATTTTAGTTATTTAATAAACTTCAAAAATTCATATCTTTCTCATACGAACTCCGTTTTCGACGTTCTTTATATCCACGCGTAGGTGAGACTATGCTCTACAACTTTTGTTTCAACTCTATCGGCTAGTTTTGACTTTATTTTTAGTAAGCCGGGACAAGAAAACCCCGTTATAAATTCATAACTTCTTCATCCGACGTTCGTTTTCATCTGTCTTTTTACCGTTGCACTAATATCAACAAGATCTTTGATTTTCGTTTAGATTGTTTCAGCTAAAAACCGTTCGATCTCAAATCGAGTATTCGGGTTGCATACCGCTAAGTCAAAACTTAGAAAAATCATAACTTCCTCATACGAAGTCAGATTCGGACGTTCTTTTTATGCACGCTCACGGTTTAACGAACTCTACGACTTTCATTTAGATTTCTAAGGCTAAATATTTCTCTAACATAAATTCACTTTTTACGTCATTCAACGTAGTGCCGGTTCTATCGCGAAACTTCGACAGGTCATAACTTCTTCATTATAACTCGGATTTCGCCGTTCTTTATATGTACGAAATCCTTGTAAAATATTCTATAACTTAGTTAAGATTATTGTTTCTAAATAATCTTCCATCAAAAAATCATTTTTGACGCTTATTGTCTCTAAATTGACTAGCTCTGATCTACAGGCCTTACATACACCTTGACCTATCTTTAGCTCGACCTATAGTTTGCCACAAATAGTCAAGAATTCTCAGCTTCTCTATACTTTCCATAACTTCATCAATTAAATCCTTCACCTTTAAGTCAGACTCGTTTTCTTCATGAAGATAGAAAAATTATTTAGTCCTTACGCTGATTTTAGGTTTCTTCTTCATAGCTTTGAACTGTTTGACCATACTCTCCCCATGATAATTTAGACACAACTTTTCAACATTAAAATCTAACCTCATTTATATAAGTTAGTTGACCTGCATGGTAGAAAATTTTGCAATATGTTACATGTATTCTTTCTGGTGTGAGTCTATTTTATATATATATATATATATATATATATATATATATATATATATATATATATATATATATATATATATATATATATATATATATATATATATATATATATATGCACTTAGCTTTAATAAACCCAAATTATACATACACTTTTGTTTATATGATTACTAAACAACACAAATAAAATTCTACACATTTATTAATATCTTGAAAACAAAGTATGGGTTTTCTCAATGTCATAGCAATAATGCCAAATTCACCCATTTTTTGGGATTACTATCTGGGAAATGTAATAATTACAAGGATTTATACGTGGCTTCATGATTACCACCTAAGAAATTAATTAAGACGTTGATTACAAATTAGGGGTCTTTTCATTTGGGGGTTGACTAATAAGACACCCTATTTTACCATTTAGACAACCCTAATTAATGTTTGAAATATTTTTATTGGTTGAAATTGCATTGTTTTCCGAAAAAGATGATTACAAGAAGTTGATTATAGGTTGATTTTTTATAAAAATGATTATAGGGTGTCTAAGGGGTGTCTTATTAGCATCACCCTTTCATTTGTCATAGTACTTAAATGATAGTAGCCTAAATTATCCATATAAGCAACCACACCTAGAAAAAGCTAATCATATTTCCAAGTTTCAAACAAAACCTAGTTCTCTAAAACAAATCCACAACAAAGAAATGACGTCAAGCATTCAATTCCAGTTAGCATTAATCCCTGAAATTGAGTATGATATATCGAAGGACATGAGAAACATAAAAAAAGTTTTAATAAGGTTCAAGGAGATAAACTCAAACTTTAAGAGGAAGGTAATATGTTGGAGTAGCTCAAAGGCTTCCCATACTTCATCAATGGGTTTATCGCACAATTTTACATCTCCAGATCTCAAGTTAAAGATACCGAGCTCCTTTTGGCCCTCAACAGTCTGTTGGAGGTAGTTGGACAATGATTGAATGATCGTATGACACATCTTGATAGGGTCCGACATTAAGCCTCAAGATTGCAACTTTTAATATTCTTGTTAGGTTTAAGCTTGTGATGTTTTTTTGGTAAGGGGTTAAGGTTTTTTTTTGCTGTAAAAGATTCAACATTTTTTGTGAATGAATGTAATATAATCGATGTTTTATTATCTTTAGTGTATGAATATGAATGAAAGTGACATAAATTGTAGTGTAATACCTTATATTAGATGAGGATGCCATGAGTCGGTGCTTAGGGCTTATGATGCCAGTGTTGAAGAGGTGAATGTCGGAGATGAGAAACAAAGTGATTATCGGAGTGGATTGGAGAAGAAAGGGAAAACAATGGATTGTTTCTTGAATTAGCGTTCATATGGGATGGCATATTCGGCTAATAAATGAAATGGTAGGTGAAAAAACAAATATACCTCACGTAAGGTGCACATGGGGTGGAATAACAACCAAAACAGATGGTTGTTAAGTCTAATAACCAATTCCACAACAAAAGTTATCAATAAAAACCAAATCCACAAATTAAACAGTTTTTGGATTCAATTTAAGTGGTGTGGTTTACAAGTTGTTCAATTCAGTACAATAACGGAAATTATTGATTTTGCTGCATCCTAGGGTAATTGTCCAAAGAAGAGAAGTATCCTTCAAATCATTGTCTACGACACCTTGTGGATTATCTGAAAAGAAAGAAACATTATAATATTTAACAACCGGCGAATATCACCCAATAAACATACAGTCATTAGTATTCACTTGGATCAAATTCTGAAAAATAACCGGAAGAAAATGAACCGAAGAATATTTGGTGTATCGATCTTTTTTCTTGTACTTAAGTTGTCTTTGTATCTATGCTTTTTACTTCTCCCTCTCTAACATCATGCTAGAGTTGGGTTTCTTTTATTTAATATATATTTATTTGGGGGTTCTAAAAAACCATAGACTATTTTACAATTTTTGTAAAAAATAAATGATTAATTTTAGTTTGTACTTTCAATAAAAACAAGTATGCTGAAAACGACACAGTTCAGTTGAATAAAAACTAGGGGTGTTCGTGGCTCGGTTTGAAACCGTGAAACCGGCCAAACCGGTCATCGGTTTGGTTTTACGGTTTGTATTTTTCTTTACGGTTTGGCTTGCGGTTTCGAACTTTTCAAACCGTAGTGAACGGTTTGGCTTATGGTTTTGAAGATCTCAAACCGTATAAAAACCGGACCGGACCGTAAGTTTTTTATATATATTATTTATTTTTTATATGTAATTATATTTTGTTGTATTATATATTAATTTTTATATATAAATAATAAAATTAAAACCAACCACATTTAATTATCACAACCCAGTCATTCTATTGTGGTTTCTTTTGTGAAGTCCAAGCCCAATCCAACTATCCCACAATCCAAAGACGGGAAGTAAGTTTTTCTTGCTCTTAACCTAATCGCAAAAGACGCAAGCTCAGGAGTGAACTCAGAAGAGTTGAAGCCATTTCCCTTTCGTTGTTCTTCGCTTCTTCAGTTCCTCTACACCTCGTTGCCACCTGCAACAGCTCCGACTACACCTTGACACGGCCTGCAGCAGCTCCGACTATAGGTTTGCTTCTCGTTCAGAAGAGAGCAGCTCCGCTTGCAGGTTCGCTTCTCGTTCTTCCTTTCTAAACAAATCGTTTTTTTATCTTGATCTGAGCTCTAAGCCTCTAGCTTCTAAGCAAATATGATTGATAATCTGATTCATACTCAAATGGATGTAGATTTAGATGTTTGTTCAAAAAGTATTTGAGAAAGAAGAAATTGTTCTTGTTTTAGATGGCAACTATCAACATTCAGGAGGATCTTATTTCAAAAGAAAAAATTAGGTGTGTTATTCATCACGTATATTTGTAACTTTACATATGTTTTTGTGAAAGCTAATGATTTGTTAATCTTTTACATCATCAGGAGTCATTGGTTGCTAATGTAAATAAATATTATTCTTTTGAATAAATCTGGGATGGATCTTCCAATACTTCCTCATCAGATCAGGAAAGCTAGTACGTCCACCCCCCCCCCCCCCCCTCCCCCTCCTTTTTTTTTCCTTTCTTTATGATAAATGATGTTTAAAAAAGTAATTGAGAAAATTGATACTAATCAAATCTTTATAAATATCCTTGTATGACCCATTTTCTTATATATCCTACACTTGTAGTGTAGTCTTATATTTTACACGATTATTTGCATAGATATTTATTTACTTGTTTTTTATTTGAAATTTGAAAATGCAGCCAGGATGGTAGGTTGGTTGAAGGGGTGGGTGGACATCCATCAATTCTATATCACAGAGACATAGACTTCAGCTTGATTGGTTCCCAATATAATAAATTAAATTATTCTTTAATCATTTTGTTTCTCCTTATTTGTATTAATATTTAAACTTTAATGTTTTTATAACAAAACATATACCATCCAGTTCACCTGAACTCCTGAAGGAGCACGCATAACATATATTCACTCTAGGGAGCACGCACCGCTCGGTTTAATACCTTTAATAGTGCAATATTTTTTATTTTATTTTTTCTAAATTAGTCTAATGGGCTCGACTAAAATGGGCCTAAAAAGCCCAAACCGTGAAACCAAACCGGAGCCAAACCGTTAGTAACGGCTTGGTTTGGTTCGGTTTTAATTTTTAATGGCTTGATTTTGGTTTTCGCTTGACAAAAACCGTTACTAACGGTTTGGCTTCGGTTTTACCTAAAAACCGAAAAAACCGGACCGTGAACACCCCTAATAAAAACCCAAAAGTCATATCTTGTCGAGGTCTTATTAAAAAAATAGAAATAAAATCATCGGTCGGTGAGCAGCGAGTCGCTGAGCCATCGAATCGAAGTAGAAAAGTTCAAACTCAATGGCACTGCTCAATTATTCCCGAGTCTTCTCAAAAACCCTCAACTCAAAAGCTGTAAGCAGAACTCTCACTCCCTCATTTGCTCGCCTTCAGATTCGATCCATGGCTACTTCCGAGATCAAGAAGATTCAGATTCAAAGAGACGACACCGTAAGTTTTTCGTATTTCCTTTATCCATTGAAACGCCCTTTGTTCTCTGTGGATAAGAAGTTTAGCAGTTGTCTATTGAGTGATTACTTTTAAATTGTTTGTCCACGATTACGAGCTGTCAAATTATGATACATATGATGGTTTCTTTGCCCTAATCATTATCATACTACGATTTCTTTGTTCTAATCGTGCGCATGCTTAGTCTGATGCATATGATGATCCTTTGATCTAATCGTGCAACTCCATTAGATTGTTATTCTATAGATTTGATCAATATTTTTGAGCTTGCTACTTTATTCAAGTTCACTCTCATACTAGTGTTCGTTCCTTCTGCCTTTCTTGTACGATTCGTTGACCTTGAAGTTACACATCTATCTCTTCATTGCAGACATTTGATGCATATGTGGTTGGAAAAGAAGACGCACCTGGAATCGTTGTTCTTCAGGAATGGTGGGGAGTTGATTTCGAAATCAAGAATCACGCCCTCAAAATTTCCAAACTTGACCCTGGATACAAAACACTTATACCCGAGTAAACTATCAAAACACTTCTAATTATAATCTTTTACTTCCCATCTTCTTCTATAATCTATAATCAATAAATCAAATCATCTTCCATGATTTCAGTTTATACAGAGGAAAAGTTGGTCTTGATGCTGCAGAAGCACAACATTTAATGGATGGTCTTGATTGGCAAGGTGCTGTAAAGGACATTCAAGCTTCAGTTAACTGGCTCAAGGCCAATGGCTCAAAGAAGGTTTATATACTTTAAATACAACAACGATTTTAGTATTTTACTCGATGTTAATTCAAGAAAATAGTAAATGTAGTTTTTAGTTAATTTTGATGTGGTGATTGATGATTTGATGTAGGTTGGTGTGACTGGATATTGTATGGGTGGTGCTCTTGCTATTGCAAGTTCTGTTTTAGTCCCTGAGGTTGATGCTGCTGTTGCATTTTATGGAGTTCCTCCTAATGAACTTGCAGATCCTGCCAACATTAAAGTACCTGTACAAGCTCATTTTGGAGAACTTGACAACATTGTTGGATTTTCGGATGTTAAGGTATGATAAATGACCATTTTACCCTTTTGTTTGAAATTTATCTTGAATAGAAATGACATTAGCTAGAAATAACTGAAATAGTTCATAGTGAAAAGGAAGTGAGGGTGAAGAGTAAAGAAGTAAAAAAAATAAGTGGTGTAATGCTAAATACAGTAAATGACCAAATTACCCTTTTTGATATTGTGCTTTTGGTTTTGTTTTGTAGACTGCTAAAGCTTTGGAGGAAAAACTGAAGGCATCAGGAAAGCCATATGAGGTATATATTTATCCTGGAGTAACACATGCATTTATGAACACTTCTCCTGAAGGTGTGGAAAGGAGAAAGAATTTGGGAATGATAGATCAAACTGAAGCTGATCCTGCTGACGAGGCGTGGTCTCGTTTCCAATCTTGGATGAATCGTTATTTATCAGCTTGAGTTTAATCATATAATTGAGGTAGTAATAATAATTACAAAACCTAAACACTATTTTAGGATATAATCAAGGATTTGGTAAGTTTTGTTAAAAGTTGTGTGGTGTTGGTTTGTAAGATCAAATTTTCATTTGTGGTTATGTTTGATGTTAATGTTAGAGATCTCATTTTAAGTACAAGATCAAAATTTCATTTGTGGTAAATTTTGCTAACATAATAATGATTTCCATGCCCACAAGGCCACGACATAAGAATTTACAAAAGTTTGAATGTGATGGTTGCAAAGAGAGCAACATGAACAACATTACATCCTCGTTCTCAATCTTTATTCCAACATTCTTAGCTCCAATAGAACGGAATTTGACTTGTATAAACGATCCCTTCACACTAAACTTTTCTTAATTCAACAAAAACAAGTGTTATGAATAGGGATGAGAATTTGGCATGAAAATCCAAACCGAACCAAATTAGTCCGTAATAAATAATTCGATTAGGTTTTTGGGTATCTATATTATGTTTATTCGGTTTTCGGGTTATCCAAATAACGGCTTAATCGGGTCAAAAAGACCAAACCCGAAATTGAAAAGTCACATTTTTTAATCCCTATTAACGCATCATTGATTTGCCTTGTGTAACATCTTGTTTATTGAACAGATAAGTAGATAAAGATTTATAAATGAATATTAGTCCTAAAGTAAATAATATTTAGCGTGGTGTTGGTGTTGAGGAGCCAAATGATATATTTTAGACTTCGGGGGTCAAAGTGTAATTTAAGGATGTATTTTGTAAAGATTTTTAGAAGTTAGGGTGTGTTTGGTAAGTATTGGACTTGATTTGAAAGAGATTTCAGAAGGCAAGGGTTAAATCGTAAATTTTGGATTTGAATTAAGAAGATTGTGAAGGGGAGGGACCAGGATTACCAAATCCGTTAATAGTTTGAATGGACTTTAACCGTGCCTTCCATTCCCGGTGGTCGTTGTTTCATTAAGTAACCCTAACCCTAAATCGTTATACCATCGGCCGCCACCATCAAATTGTAGCACCTTCAGCCACCGCCCCTGTCGTGACCGAGCACCACCCTCCGCCAACAAGCACCTTGTCGCCGAAAACGCTACCCTAATGTCGGAGACGTTGTGACAGTCGAATGAACCACCGAGGCCGAGTGTTGAAGTGTTGATTTGTCGTTGTGCTGGGTGTAAGCGAATGGGAAGCTGTCGGTAAGTCTAAACGCAACCCATCTTCTTTCTTCTTCTTCATTTTTATTGGTTGAACGCCGTGGGACGTCGCCGCTGCCGCCAGTGGCCTTATGGCCTCCGTTTTCTGTCCATTCTAGTAATGGCAGCCACCGTGAGGTGGCTGAATACGAGTATGAGCAAGTATATAGGTTATTCTCAACGTTTTTGGTATTATATGCGAGTTATTAATTGGAACAATCCACCACCACCACCTCTAGGTGGTGGCTACCACCCTTTGCCATTTTTCTGCCACCCTTTTCCGCCACCAGTGACCGTGGGAGGTGGCTGTATGTGTATATATATTATGTGTGAGGTTGTTTATGCTTTTTTGGGCAGGAACTACCACCACCACCACCACCACCTTTGGAAATGGTGACTGTCGCCGCCTGCCGCCGTGAGCCACCACCGACCACCACTGTCGGAGGTGGCAGTGGGTGGTGCATGGCCTAGTGGAACCCTAATGGACCTAAACATTTAATCTTGGATTGGGCTGCTTCGTGATTAGGTTAGAAAACCCTAATTTTGGGTTTGTTAGTTTGGAGTTTACCGGGACTCGCGGTTGGATTGTTAGATTGATATTGTGAATTATGTCCGACTTCATTATGTGAATGGCCTAGTAGAGTGACAGACTTAATGGGTTCAGTAAGAAACACTTAACCCTAATTGTCCTTTTATGTGAAAACCCTAATTTTACCTGGGCCTTGAGTTGAGCTTTGGTGATTGGGCTATTGATGGGCCATCCGAGAACAATCATGTGGACTAGAATATATAGATGGGCTTTAGGGTAAGGCCCATATGAGGGTTTGGGCCGAATTTGAAAAATTGAGCCATAGTTGGGCTATTAGTGGACCTTTGTGACCCCATTTGGTATTGGGCCTTGGTGGGCCCAATGGGATTGGGTTATTTATGGGACGGGTTGGTGGACCATATTTAGACCTAATATGTGAAGGTTTGGTTTTAGATCCTAATGTGGTTAATTGTGGGTTTGGCTCAGTGTTAGAGGCTGGAGTACAACATCAACATTTATAGGATCTGTCCGCCATCCGCCATTCGAGGTGAGTCTTGTTACTATACTTACATGTGTGGTAATTTATGTTTGACCGGAGGGTCTTATTCGTGTTATTGACTGGAGGGTCTTAGTACATTATTGAACGGAGGGTCTTGGTACATTATTGACCGAGGGGTCTTGGTACATTATTGACTGGAGGGTCTTAATTGTTTATACTGTGATATGTGTTATCGTGCATACTATCTTTGTAACTTATGCAGTTATATTATTCTGTGTATATGTTGATCCTATGTGCTCATATTCAGTTATGTGATATTATGCAATTTTGTCTTTATGACATATGCTATATTATTCTGAGCCTTATTGAGTTGGGACCGGAGGGTCCCACCCGAGTTGTGAGACAAGAGGGTCTTCACTGAGGTACCGAACTGGAGAGTCCGACCCGAGTTTGTGAGAAAAAGAGGCTTCTCACTGAGACACATTACCGGAGGGTCCTTATTGAGATATAACCATGAGAGGCTAATTATTTGTGTGTGGTATTTTGGGGAACTCACTAAGCTTCGTGCTTACCATGTTATGTGTTATGTGTTTCAGGTACTTCTCAAGATCATAGGAAGGCGCCGACTTGATTGTACACATGAGGTAGAGTTGTGTTTCGACGATCCTGGATTTTATTCAAATAATTATGAACACGTGTTGTTGATAAATGATATATTGAGATTTTGTGGAAAGTGTTGATGTCATTTATGTGATTTTAAAAATGAAAAATCTGTGCAAAAATTTACGGTGTTACAAGTTGGTATCAGAGCCTTGGTTTGAGGGATTTGGATGTGCTCTCGGGTATGTATGAACTCAAATTGAGGATTTGAGAAAATTTTCTAAAAATAAATTATTTTTTTTTAAAAACGAGAAAGATTTTTTAAAGAGGAAACGAGATGGAGCAGTGTATACAATCACCTCGAGCCCAAATGGTGATTTCCCAAAATACCATTATTTGATTGTATTATGAGATATTTATGAGATATTAGAGTTGCATGCTAGATGATAGGCTAGGTATTTCAGAAATTAGGGCTAGAGTTGACTGATTCATGATGCCTTAGCCTAGGGGATGCTATTAATTGATATTATCTGCTATTTGCTCTGTATGTACTGAGTAGAAGTATCTAGCAGGAATCTTTTAGAGGGAGTCTTGAGTCGAGGAGTAATCTAGGAGAGATACCTAGACGAGTATTTGAGGAATCTACTGAGAGAGTAGTTAGAGATCCACGAGAGGTAAGACTGCCTGAGTTCGGTGATGCCTTTTGAGTTATGAGAAGAGCGAGTGGAGTGGTATGCTAGAGTGGTTTCATGTGCTGGTTCTTCGATGCCCGAATGCTGCTTGCTTTGTGCTTTGTGGAACTCTCGAATGATGGGAGTCGGCTACTAAGTGAATATGACGATATTCAGGAGGTAGATGGTTGGCATCACGAGGAGTTCTTCAACAGCTGATGGAAGAGAAGTGTGAGAACTAGGGAGTAATTCTAATCTGAGGAGTACGCTGTTTTGAGGTATGTATTTGCTGGAAGCGAACATGTGTATTGGGAATGGTGATTGAGAAGGTTGAGCAGCTTCTTAGAAAATCCGAGACGGTCTGTGTGGAAAGTATGGGTAGATGTGGTAGGTAGTATGGGCCTGTACTATTGAAAGCAGAGGACCCATACTCGAAACATGAAGAATTCTGAAGGTTCTAAGTAGCAGGATGAGGAGAAATGACATGGTTCGGGTACCATGATTCGTAGCAGAGTGTGTTTTCGCCTTTATCCATTATCCGGTTGTGATTATTCAAATTGGGAGTTGATATGGGAGATCGTGGGACCAGAGGGCCATGTCGGTTGAGCTTAAATGGAGTTTGCCCTGGGTGGGAAATTTTGAGTTTAGATCTCGAGGGTTTTGACTGGTGAGGTGCCACTTGGAGTCGGAAGACTCAAATAGGGGATGGAGATGATGCATCGTGGAGGATTGCAGTTTGAGTTGAGTGGTCGGGCGATGGCATGTGATGTCAAGTTTTATATTAAGAATTATATTGTCCCTGATTCCCATTTTGAGAGGATGGGTGAGTGAGCTTCTGATGCTAGAGATTAAAGGAAGACCCCGTAGGGCACTAGGTAGTTGCGATATTGACATCAAGAGTATTTTTGTTGTATGAGATCATTAGGTTACACTCTTATGTTGGGAAGGAGTCATTAGTGGGGACTGTGACCAATGAGGGCTTGAGTATGCCTTGTTTGAATTTGGTAAGCCGTATATCAGCAACTATTTCAGGAAAACGAGAGGAGTATATCAGGATGACAGCTTTCGTGGTGAGAATAAGGTCTCCCGTGCTATGTTGATTCTTAAAGTGGGGTGATGGTTGAGGATTCAGAGAATGAAGTGTGTGATAGTCCATTATCTCCAAGAAAGGAGATGGGGCTATTCTAGGACCGTAAAAATATTTGCATGTGCAACCGGACGAGGTTCTGGGTGACTGGAGGCAGTCACATTGGGAGGATTCTGAGGTTTTCACATGGGGTTCGGGGTACTTGGAGTTATTTGGTCATTTTCCAGAAAGTCATCGAGTGCTGCGTGGTACGTCTCCTGAGTCGGGAATGATGCATCTGGAGAGCCAGTCTGTAGTGTGGTTGTTTGGGTATGACTTTGGGCGATGGTTCAAGCCCTAAGTGGGGGAGAACTGGGTATTCTATTGAGAGGATCGACAATATGTTTAAGTTGCGGTTAGGAGATTTGGTTATGGGGATCTGCGGTAAAGACATATGAGACATGGGATTAATGGTGGATGAGGCAAGGTGCAGAGCAAGATGATGCATGTTGTATGTGTTCAGGAAAGAACGAGTGTATCCACGGCTAGTAGCTGTGGGTTAGGGTATCTTCGAGTTTTCAATGGTTGAGTTCGAGGTGGTGGGTTCGTTGAGGTCCAGCTTCGATTGTTGAAATTTTTTAGTTTGATGTATAGATTGTTATCTATACCCCGGGAGGGGCAACAGTTAATTTGTCAATCAACTTTAGCATCATTATGAGTAGTTTCGCATGGGATTGATCAATAGAGTTTAGGATTTCGGATTGTCGTTGACGTTTTCTCAATCACCTGCGATTCCTCCTAAATTCAATTATGAGTTGAAGTTCTTCAAGGGTTTCGATTGGTGAAAGCCAAAGATCCGAGGTAATGGCAAGCTTGCGTGAGATTTTATGATGGTGTATCGAGGTATCCGAGTATAATGCCCTAACATGTTGGATTATTTTGAGACTCGGGTTTTTGAGGCGGCAAGTGGAGTATCGAGTGGTTATTGTCCCAGTGGGAACCCATCAACTAATTGTCATCGGATGAGGATTGTCCAAGAATGTAAATTGTATTGAGGGAAAGTGCTTTGTTGCGGCGATTGTTGTCAGGGCTAGTGTTACTTAATCTGGGTGGGTGTGTGCACCTGTCCATGATGGATCGCAAAGCATGAGTTTAGTGAACGCATTATGGTGATGGTATAATGATGAGATTGTAGGGTGATAAGAGAGTGGAGGGATCCAGGCGGGCGTAATCACTTGGGATTATTAGGGAAAACTATGGGGTTAGCCCATGGCAAGCGAGAGAGTGATGTAAGACTGCGGGGAGCCGAAGCAACCACGAGTCAAAGAGAGAGAGAGAAAGAGAAAGAGAGAAAGAGAGACTATGGTAAGACTGTAGCGAGCTATAGCAATCATGAGTCAGTGAGGGAGTGTCTTAAGACTGCGGGGAGCCGTAGCACTCATTAGTTAATAAGAGAGAATTATGTAACTACAGGGAGCCATAGTATTCCCTTTTTAGAGCATGACGTAGAGTAGTTCTTAGGTTTAGGTAAGCTTACCAACTGAGTCTTTGGGAGCCTGGTGGTCAGACCAGGGGCGAGATCGGGGTCTCTGTGATGGTCGGAAATCGTTATATCTCGAGTTAGGGAGGGGATATCGCAATCGGAAGGAATTGGAGAAGTGATGTACATGTAGATTAGTGGATCACTAAGTTATAATATATTAATATGAAATCATATTATTTAATAAGTATTGATCTAGAATTAATTTGGAATTAATTATGTGATCAAAAGAGCCTAATTAAATATATGGGGATTGATTTGGTAAACCAATGATTCTTATAGTGTGGGCCAATTGTTATTTAGGATGGGCTAAACTAATATGGTAGTCCATGGATTGTCTATGGAGGTTTAACCCATGGAGCCTAAGTAATATGAAAGGTCATAGGCATTAGGGTTTGCATGGATGTAACCCTAGACTTTGCCACACTAAAAACGGACTCCCTTAGTACCCAAAATTGGTAACTAGAGTTCTTGGAGTTCATTAGAGCTGATTTTGGAGCTAGCAACATCTCTCTCAAGTTCTCCTTTGTCCTAGGTGTGTTGTGAACTGCTTGAGGCATCACACTTAGGATGCTAAGTTCTTAAAGGCCAAATTTAACAAGTTCTACAAGCTATATAAGAGGTAAACTCCTAACTAGTATTTATGTTGTTTATGTCAATTGTATTCTAGTTGTAGGCTTAATGCTTTGGAAACAATATTGAATGTATAATTAGAGAAAACATAGATCCAAAGCATTTAGGGTTGTATGTGCTCCATAGGATGTTGTAGTATAGAAAACCCAGCAGTACGAAGATAAGATGGGTTGGGAATCCATCACGTTTCATGGAATTGGAGAGCTTTGACAAGTCAAAGTGGGGTAGTATCGATCAGAAATTTCCGGGAGTTGGATTGGGTGTGAATCTAGGGTAAGTTTCGTATCCCAGTTAGGAGGAGAGATGACCCAAGTTACCATTTGGATTGAAGTTGTGTAAGTTGGAAGTTCAAGAAACTCTTTTGTTATGAATAACAAGCTTGTTGATGGCTCCAGGTGGAGGGTTGTGTTAGAGTCTTATTGCATGTTCTTGTATGATGAAGGATTTGGGGTTCGAAGCATGACCCGAACACCTCATTGGATGCAGTTGGATGTAGGTTTCGGCTTATGATGCATGGGGTTGTGATGGGTTAGGTTTGGTAAGACCATGGTTGGTTAGAAGTGTTGTAATACTGTGATGGGATCGTTGCATTCACCAGTTTGAGGTAGATTGTCATTGGAGGTGGTCATGAGTGTAAAGGAGGATCAATTTGTGCCTTGGGCACAACATTCGGGATTGTCGAGGAGTATTTATTTGTTTTAGGTTGAGGACTATTGGGTTCTGCGGCGGATTCGAGCCTGTGTAGCTCTAGATGGGCGGGATCTGTGGGGGGGGGGGGTGCTTTATGATATAGTTTGGGTGAGACCTATGGACGATGCCTGTATCTATATGGAATTACATATGCGACCTAGTAGAGACCGTTGGGTCAAGGTGTTGGATCTTGGTTTACCGGATTGAGTGTGTGGTCAGTGAATGGCGCAGAGGGATGTTTATGTTGGTAGCCTTGTCATTTGCACTCCTGGGAATCTGGTGGCTGGACCAGGTATAAGACTGGTAGTCTCAGTGATGGTTTGGTAATATCTATATCCCAGTTTAGTGAGGGGTTGTGGTGAATCATAAAGGTTTCAGGTGAAATGCAAGTGTAGATCCTTAGATCTCAGGTTATAAGTTATGTACGAAGTTGGTTCTTGATGGGAACTCGTATTAGAAATCGCAAGTATTTGTGTGCAAGGTCCTCATTTTAGTGGGATATGAATTAAGGAATATGCATGCCAAGGGTATTAGTTGAAGGATTCGGAGTTAAAGGATGGGTTCAGTTTCAAAGGTAGATCAGGCTCTTGTGATTATGTTTTGGTTTGGTTCTATATGTGTAAGGGTCAGGAAAGTATGGGGTTTTGGAATTTCAGCAGTGCTATATTGATTATGTAGTTCAAGGAAGCAGTGTCTTGTTCAGCATCAAAGGTTTTATCTCCTAGTTTATCTCGCATGGTTTAGTATTTTCATGAAGCTATTATTATCATGATGGGTCTTTTCTTGAAGGATTATCTAATTCCTTTGGTCAATTGGATTGGAATTAGCAATATTACAGTATGGGCGGTCTGCCAGGGAGTCTGATCAATTCGAGACTACCGATTTCAGGATGGGTAGATGTTGGTATTCTACAAGGGATTATTTTAGTCTGGGAAAGGATTCATTCATTTCTAGGTTTGGAGAACCCTGCTAGGGTTGGGCTTGGATGCCTTTCTGTAAGGGTGTTGTATTCTTGTTGTGCATTTCGAGGTAGAAATCTAATTCAAGTGGGGGAGAGTTGTAACGCCCTAGTCCAAATTGTTTGCCATTTCAGGGTGGTTATCAAGGATTAGGTATTAGCAGACTAGGGACCCTTGAGGAATTGAGATCTAGACTCATTTGGAGGTGGATGACTTAATTTAGATGATTCGGGTGTTTGGTTTGTGTTTTAGAGCCAAAGGGTATCTTGGTAATATATCAGTTCGGGATTTTATGGAAATTGGATTTTTATTCGGGATGTTGCAAGGCTAGTATGATTTGATTAAAGCATAGAGCTTCTCCTTACCTTTTCATGGATATAAGGATTGTCAAAATTGGATTTATAATTAGAAAGTTATGGCCTTCGGAGTATATTAGGGTTACTGGTGCTAGGGTCGATATGCGAGGCGTACACTAGTGTATGCGTCGCATACTAGGAGGGTCTGATTGTGGATGCAAGACCTCATACATTGGGCGTATGAGGAGTACGCGGGGCGTACGAGTAGTTAGTGGAAACCCTAATTTAGGGTGTTGTACCCGATATAAGAACCTTATGTCGTAATGGATGGCCTCCTTACCAGCCCAAAACCCTAGAAATCGTCTCTTAAGCCTCCATTGTTGTGTTTTTGAGCTCATTGTATGCATCTTGGTATGTTTTGGTTCATATTCAAGAAAAAGGAGTTTGGTTCAAGGTTGTGGATCAAGGAAGTTCTTGTGGATCCTAATTCTCTACTTCATTTCTAGCTTGTTTGAGGTAAAAAGCTATGACCTTTATCATTAGAAGTTAGATCTAGTTTTTATGGGGTTTGGACCCTTTTTGGCACCATGAATGAGATCTAGTGGTTTTTCACCATGTCAGGAGCTACGAGTTGCCACTCCTGATGTTTTTGAGGTTCAAAGTCCATAAAGTTAGCACCTTTAAGGTTTAGAATCACCCATACATGAGATTATGTCCATTTAGCTAAAGGAAAGTGTTCTATCTTGAAGTTGGGTCCTTTTGGGGCATGCAAAGTAACCAAGTCAATGACTTTATTGTTGGATTAGGTGTCTAAGTCCATAGCTATAATTGGTATGTACTTGATTTGATAGTAACATGATCCTTTTGGGTTGCCTTCACCATAACAACTTGACATGATGACTTTTGGAGAAAGAAGTTAATGAATGATTTATTAATATATTATAAGAATAATATATTAATTAATTAGAAATCATATTATTTAATTAGTATTATTTAGAAATTAATTTGGAATTAATTTTGGGATTAAATGAACTGGTTAAAAGAACGGGGACTGGTTTTGTAAATCATTGATAGTTGCAAAATTGGGGTGTTGGGCTCCTTATTTATAGACTATACATAATCTATAGGAGGCCCTATAGAATTTCATCCAAGACTTCTAGATAGGAGGTCCATGGACTGCTTAAGGCCTAAGCAAGGAAATTAGGGTTTCCACCTAAAAACCCTAGCAACATCAACTATATAAAGAGCCCCAAGCATATGATTTTTTTGACCCCATGCCTTCTTGGAAAACCCTAGCTAATTTTCATAGTGTTTTACCTCCTCTCTCCTTCATCCTTTGTTATTGGTGTTTGTGACTCCATTAGAGGAGCAACACTTGAGGCACTAAAGCTTTCAAGATTTAAGATCAACCAAGGAATTCTTATTATTACTAGATAGCAAGCAAGATAATATTGTATCCCTATTTTTCATATGGATTTCGAAATTGTATGCTAGTATTAGGGTTAATGCTTTGGAATTTCTATTTGCATGTATAACTAGTGAAAAATTAGATTCAAAGCAATTAGGGTCAGAAGATCACACAGGAATGTAGATATGCTCAAAACCCATCGGTGGGATCCGAGCCTAGGATGTTTTTTAGTTATATGTGATGTAATAGTGATATGTCCAAATCGAAAGAAAAACAGAATTTTCATTCTGTATGATAAACTCGACAAGTCCATGCCCTGACTCGACGAGTTGACTCGACGAGTTGACTCGTCCGTTAGCTGATTTTTCGATTTTGAGATCTTGTTTGGATTAGGATAATTATCATGATTCGTTTTTAATACCTTAAACTGAATTTTCTGAATGTAATCTAATTTCCTTATCAAATAAGATTGATTTGGTCAAATTTTAAGATAATGACAAATTATTTGATTAATTTAATTATTTGAAATTTGATCTAGTAATTTTTGAAAAAGTTTCAAATTGCACCTTTTAGTTTTGGAATTTGAAATTTAATTAAAAGATTAATTTTGAAATATTAAATTCTGAAACCCTAGTATTTTAAAAGTTTAAAATACACCCTTATACTATTATAATATTAAAAGTTTAATTTATATATGTATAAGATGAGTCAGTCTTGCCATTAGTAGGCATCATTCACGAAACCGATCTATAAGGGGGTATAGGGAAACTGCCTGTAAAATGGCAGTTGAATGGGTGTCCACTCTAACCCACCGCTTCCTTGATTGGTGGAGGGTCGTTATCCGAATAGGTTGGATATGCCATTAATTCTCTCGTTAATACGTGGAATGATGAATATAAAGCAACTAAATGATTTATAAATTCCCAATCTTAGTTACTTTAGGAAAATGTGAATTTGATGCTAGTACATGAAACTGCACATTGTAGTTTGTCAAGTCGTTAGTGGAGCATGTGTGGTTAACTGACACACTAATGTGGACTAACAAAGAGTGGCAATGGGTAACCTGTAAATTATCATTGATCAATGGAGCGTGTATGGTTAACTAGCACATTTATTAGATGGTAAATGACATCGAGAGTACAAAGCTAATTGGCATGGTTATTCACACCTTGTTTGTGATCCTCGGTATCCCAGTCACAAACTTAAAGGGTATAATCGAGATTAAACATGCCATTGAATAATTTAATGAATCTAAAAAGATCTAGGAATTTCATCTAATAAAACCTTATTTATTTAAATTTGGTTTTTCATTGTGGAATTGGTAAATTGTCATTTACCTATCTTCAAATAATTTACAATTGGATTGTGGCATCACTTTTCTGAATTGTGAATTATTGGATTGGGTCCTAGCCTTAATATTTCATTTTGGGTGTTATATTAAGGATTTCCTATCTAATAAAAAACTTGTCTTTCTTCTTTTTCAGATGTATGGCCCAAAAAAGTTTTTTTGTCTAAAAATCCAATAACAACAACTCCTCAAACCCACTCTCACTCCTGATCATTTGTGGGAGGGTCACATTTGATGGATCAATTTCAGTGATTGAATCGGAACCATCAGGATGGCCTTACATTACAAGGATAAGGAACATATTCTCGACAAGGAACTGGTCGAGATAGATGAAGCCATTGCTAATCCCAAAGTAACGGCTGAGTATAGGGCCTAATGCAAGGAAGTGACCAAAGTGTCACGCATTATGGTGGCCACTATGACTCTTGAGCTATTGTGGTTCTATGAGGACTATTGACCTTACGAGATGTGCCAGGACTTGATAGAAATGTACCATCAAAGATCATGTCAAGAGAGGTATGAAGTAGTCACCTTATTCATAACAACCAAGATAAAGGATGGATAGTCCATCATGACCCACCTGCAAAGGATGCAAAGGTATGTGGATCGTTTGCTCAAGTTGAATGTCAACTTTAATGAAGAGCTGGCTATAGACATAGCCTTGCACTCTTTTCCTCCCTACTATAATTAGTTCAAAATGGCTTGTCATCTGAGGAAGGATGAATTCACATTGAGCAAACTTGAAGGTATTTTAAGAACTGTTGAAAGTGGATTAAAAGGAAAAAGTGTTGAATCCACTCCTGCTGCTGCCCCAGTGCTGGTTATTGGACATGGAAAAGGGAAAAAGAGGAAAGCTCCCTTACATAATTGGAAGGGAATGTCTCATGATGGATCTTTTTCTAGTGGATCCAAAGGTAAAGCCAATTATGCCCCTCCCTCCTCTGATCCAAAAGAAGCAACGTGCTTCTACTGCCATGAAAAAGGTCATTGGAAATGAAGCTGCCCGAAGTACTTGCAAGGAAGATAAACATAATAATGGGCAATAGGAAATCATCTCCTGTTACCAAGATCGAAGTTTACTCTTTAATGCTTAGTAGTGGGTTAGGTTTAAATTTGAATGATTGTTGCTACTCGTCAGAAATGACGAGGAATATTATTTCTTTTCATAGTTTGTACATAAAAGGGTTTAGATATTCGTCTAATAATGAAAGCGGTTCTATAAATGCTTATTATAATGGTATTTTTTATTTTGAAGAATTTCCTTGTAATGGTGTATATGAAATTGTGATGGTTGTAGATAACTTAGGAAATAATGTATTGCATATTGATTAGTCTAATGGTTTAGACAAGGCATGATTGTGGCATTGTCGTCTTGGACATGTCAACAAAAAGCACATTGCCCAACACCAAAAAGGATGGAGTGTTGGAGTCATTTGACCTTAGGTCAGATGATGTGTGTGAGTCCCGTTCACTTAGGAAGATAACTAAATCACCTTTCACTGGTTCTTGTGAAAAAGGTGACGGATTGTTGGATCTCATACACATAGATGTGTGTGGGGCCTTCAGATCCACCATAAGGGATGCATATCGCTTTTATATGACTTCTACTGATGATTATAGCATATATAGATATATATACTTGATTAAGCACAAGTCAGGAACCTTTGAAAAGTTCAAAAAGTTTATGAAAGAAGTGGAGAATCAATTGGGCAGGAAGATAAAGATGATCAGATCTAATAGAGGTGGTTATTATCTTAGTATCGAATTCCATGATTATCTTAAGAAATGTGGAATTGTTTCACAACTGACACCTCCTAGGACACCACAACTTAATGGTGTGGCTGAGAGGTGTAATTGGACCTTGTTGGACATGGTTCGTTCCATGATGGGTCGAGCTTCGCTACCAATTTCATTCTGGGGGCATGCCTTAGAGACTGTCGCCCATATCATTAATCTAGTCCCAACAAAGAAGGTTGCCAAAACACCTCACGAGATGTGGACAGGGAATGTTAACAAGAGACTCACCACAAGGTTCAACCTCGAAGTGAGCGATGTATTTTCATCGCCTATCCACAGAAATCCTTTGGATTTTTGTTCTATAGACCTAGTGAGAATGTGGTCTTCATAGCATGGAGGAGAGTCTTCCGTGAGAGATAATCATATGCCAAGAGGACAGTGGGAGCATAATTGATCTTGAAGAAATTCAAGAATCAAGCGGTGAAAGAACCTCTAACACTAGCGCTCACCTTGAGGAAGAGATTCTTGTTTAACCAGTTGACCAGCCATTGCCTCTTAGGCATTCTAGCAGAGATAGCGTTCCACCTGTGTCGTATGGTTTCCATATAACAAAATATGATGACATGTTTATTAATGATATTACATTGATAAATTTGGATGAACCCGCTAACTAAAAGGATGCCATAGTGGTCCCTGAGGCTACCAAATAGAAAGCGGAAATGGACAGTGACATCCAATCCATGTATGACAATCAAGTTTGGAACTTGGTTGACAATGTATAAGGTCGTAAGACAATTAGGTGCAAATTGATCTTCAAGAAGAAGACCACCATGGATGGAAAGGTGCACATGTTCAAGGCACGACTGGTTGCAAAGAGCTTTACTAAAACCCTAGGGGTTGACTATGATGACACATTCTCACCAGTGGCCAAGATCAAGTCTATTTGGCTTATGTTAACCATCGTTGCGTTTCATGATTATGAAATTTGGCAGATGGATGTCAAAACCGCTTTCCTTAACGGGAATCTAGATTAAGATGTTTATATGTGTCAGCCAGAGGGTTTTGTCGATGCTAAATACCACAATAGAGTGTGCAAGCTTGAAAAATCCATCTATGGATTAAATCAATCATTTCACCAGTGGAGTCATTGCTTCGATGAGAAAGTAAAAAGCGTTTAGTTTCTATAGGAGTGAGGATGAGTAATATGTGTATTTCAAAGCTAGTGGGAGTATAGTTAGCTTTCTAGTGTTGTATGTCGCTGACATACTACTCATAGGAAACAACGTCCCAACCTTGCAGGAAGTTAAGTCCTTGCTTGGAAAGTGTTTCACTATGAAGGATCTAGGAGAATTTGCTTATATTATGGGGATAATGATCTTAAGGAATAGGAATAATAGACTAATTGGACTTAATCAAAGTACTTACTTGGATAAAGTGCTGAAACGTTTTAGCATGGAGAATTCCAAGAAAGGGAGTTACCTATCCAGAGCAATACGAAATTGGGTAAGACTAAGAGTTCGAGTACCGATGCAGCGATAACAGAAATGAGTCGAGTGCCATATGCTTCTTCCGTTGGTTCAATCACGTACACTATGACATGTACACGCCCTAATGTCGTATTTACGTTAAGGATGGTAATTCGATATCAAGGGAACACGGGTAGAGCTCACTAGATAACAGTTAAGAATATTCTTAAACATCTTTGAAAGACTAAGGATTGGGTCCTTGTGCTTAGCGGAAGTGATGACCTAAGAGTCACTAGGTATAGTGACGCTAGTTTTCAGACCGACAGAGATAATTTTTGATCTCAGTTGGGCTGGGTGTTTACCCTAAATAGAGGAGCAATGACTTCATTGGAGACCTTGAAGTTGCACCAGCCATAAAAGAGCCCATGGAGATTTTCTGTTATAACGAATGAGTGGTTTCTATAACCAAGGAACTGGGGGAGCATGGTAGATCCAGACACATCGACAGAAAATACCACTTCCTCAGACATCGAGTAGAAGAAGGAATCCTCGTTGTCAAGAGGGTATCGTCCGAAGAGAATACTGCAGATCCTCTCATAAATGGTCTGAGTAGGATTAAGCATATTCAACATGCGAGGAGGATTGATCTGAAGGACTATCTTAGTTTTAGTGATTAGATAGACATTTAGAAACTTATAACAATATAAATGTAATTGACATTTGATGACTAAATAATGGAAAATTTATTTATGAGTAAAGTTGACTGTCTTTTGTTAATTGGTTATTTTGTGTTGCACCTTTTGCATGTTTTACTTCCTGAATTATTGGATTATTCAAATTATCGACAGTCAATCATACTTTGGAAGTAAGTAGTGAATTAAGACTATCATAAATTGGCTTGTAGATTTTTTAAGTGTTTAGAATAGCAAAGGTTTGCTGCAACGTACATGAGTACTCCTAAAATAGGATTTGAGTATTGGATTAAACTCACCCTCATTTGAATTACTTCATGGAATTTATCGTGAGTAATTGTGAGACGATAATATCATATAATCTTTAAACCAAGAAATATGAGTTGTTGTTTACGAGTTGGTTGTGCATTGATAATGCATAAACACATCAATAACTTGATGTTATAAAACGTATTGTTGTGTACGATTTGATAAGCACATAGTACAAGAATATAAGTCAAAGTTTGTCTGTTCCTTTTATCTCATGGGGTAAATGTGATATCTTGGGCCCCTCGATGATCTTGTGTTGACTAATGTGTCGGTCCCAGTCAACAGAAAATTGATGTGTTCAATTAAGTTTGTTGTCAAACAAATCTGAAATCGGGAAACAAACTGTTATACATTGAGAATGATTCTGTTCCATGTCTTTGTGAACATGATATCTTGCAGAATGGAGGATTATATGATCCCTTATCTAAAGGATGCGTCATTGACTAGTTCAGAGTTCAACGACGACTTTTGAGAGCTACGATTACTAATCTAATTCTGAAGTCATACTTGAAACTATAATTATTTGACTTATCCAAGTGGGATACTGTTGGATTAGGTGTCTAAGTCCATAACTAAAATTGGTACGTACTTGATTTGATAGTAGCATGGTCATTTAGGGTTGCCTTCACCATAACAAATTGATAGGATGACTTTTGGAGAAAGAGGTTAATGAATGATTTATTAATATATTATAAGAATAATATATTAATTAAAAATAATATTATTTTATTAGTATTAATCAAAATCTATTTTAGAATTTATTTTGGGATTAAAGGAACTGGTTAATAGAACGGGGACTGGTTTTGCAAATCATTGATAGTTGCAAAATTAGACTGCTGGACTCCTTATTTATGGAGTGGACGAAATCTTTAGGAGGCCCTATAGAATTTTGTCCAAGGCTTCTAAATAGGAGGTGCATAGACTCTTTAAGGCCTAAGCAAGGAAATTAGGGTTTCCACCAGAAAACCATACCAACCTCAGCTATATAAAGACCCCCTAGCATATGATTTTTGGCCCCATGCCTTATTGGAAAACCCCAGCTGATCTTCATAGTGTTTTACCTCCTCTCTCCTTCATCATTTGATATTGGTGTTTGTTACTCCATTAGAGATGCAACACTTGAGGCACTAAAGCTTTCAAGAGTCAAGATCAACCATGAATCCTTGTTATTACTAAATAGCAAGCAAGGTAATCTTCTATCCTTAGTTTTCATATGGATTTCAAAATTATATGCTAGTATTAGGGTTAATGCTTTGTAATTTCTATTAGCATGTATAACTAGTGAAAAACTTATATCCAAAGGAATTAGGGTTGCATGATCACATAAGAATGTAGATATATTAAAAACCATCATTTATGGTTCTAGACATTTATTAGGGATTAGATCTGTGGTTTGGACTTCTGGTCTTAAGCGTGAAGTGCTTAAAAAAGGTTTTAACTTATTGGGTGAGTACGTTGGGTGTACAACTCTGTACGCACGACGTACAAGCCATTTAGCGTCTCCACTTACCATACAGCTGAGTATGCCCCGCGTACTCAGTTTGATTAGACTTCGGTGTCTGGGCTTTGGTTTGGGCTTAGTTGGTTTAGGCCCTGTTGGGCCATCAGGTTTTGGGGTGAGAATTATTTCAAGAAGGCCTACAATGGGATTTGGGCCCAATTTGGAAAATTAGGCCATTGTAACACCCGAAATCAGAAAGTCCAATAAAGGAAAGGAAAACCATAAGTTAAAGAGGGTCGAATCGTCGAGTCCAGGGAGGAACTCGGTGAGTCGGAGCGGGATCCGGGTGTAAAGTAAGTGACCGACTCGGCGAGTTGGCAAGTGGACTCGGCGAGTTTGAAGCTTGGTACCCTATTTAAGCACCTTATTCTCTTCCCTAGGGCTCATTTGCGGCCCCTATAGTCCAAAACCCCAAACCCTGGCCACCATATCTATTTTTTGGAGCAAGATCTACCCTTGGTGAAGTAATTTGAAGCTTGGAAGAGAAGAGATTCATAGTGGTGCAAGAGGAGGCCTTGGATCTAGAGTTGGTGGAACTTTTTAGAGAATTTGGAGGTAATGAATCGTTATCCTTGGATTTCTCCTTTCTAGATCCATCTTTCATGGAGTTTTAGGGTTTCTTTGAGAGTATGTGATGAGAAATTGGTGCACAAGTTAGATCTGGAGTTGAAACTCTAGATCTGAGCTGTATTTGGATCGAAAATGCAGAAAGCCCTGTTAGTTGTTATGCAAAAGCCATTCCCCATGAGTTAAGTTCCTCTCTAGCTTGGCTTTTGGTATTATGAGACAAGTAGCACGTAAAGTTAGCAACTTTATGTTGCTAATGGACTCTAGGAACCCATATCCATTGTTTAGAGCAAAGGATTAGCTCTATGACTCAAGATTATGAGAATATACGTAAGGACTCAGCGAGTCTGGGAGAGGACTCGGCGAGTCGGGCTATATACCAGGCTTAAATCGCGTAGTAACTCGGCGAGTCACATGGGTAGACTCGGCGAGTTGGGTGAAGACAGGCAGGAACTCAACGAGTTGGAAGAACAACTCGGCGAGTTTGTTGAAGATTGCCTTAGAATCGGTGAGTCTGTTCTTGGACTCGGCGAGTCAGGTCGCGAAACCCCAAACCCTTCTAGTTAAGAAACTGATCAGTGAGTTGAGTGGAGACTCAGTGAGTTGGACAGGTTAGGACTCAGAAATCAGTAGACTCGGCGAGTTATGGTCTGACTCGGCGAGTCGAGTTGCGAATGAAAGGGGTTTCTGAGCTTATGAACTCGACGAGTCAGTAGGCTGACTCGGCGAGTAGAGTCAACCTGGAAGGTTGAATTTGACCAAGACTTTGACTTTGTCAAGATTTGACTTAGTTGACTTTTAGAGGACTGTCAGACTAAGTGTTATATTGATATTGGTTGCTCGGAGAGCTAGAGGAGCAGCGCCTCAGAGGGTTGTCGGTTAGCAGCCAAAGGGTTATCAACAGAGCTCAGTAGTTCAGGTAAGTTTCCTTCCAGTAGGAACGGGTCTAAGGCCATAATGTCGATCCGTTTAGCTAGCAGTAGTTTCCGGACTTCGGTCCGATGCAGTAGTTGGTATGTTTTATGCCTTCGTGGCTCAGTCAAGATTTATGTGTTATGTGTTCCGGGCTACGGCCCGATGCAGTATGCAGTATATGTGTTCATGCTAGTTGATATGTTTATGCTATGATATGTTCAGTCAGTTTTCGGACTTCGTTCCGATGCAGGGGGCAAGGCCCCAGTTAGTCCAGACTTCAGTCCGATACAGGGGACAAGGTCCCAGTCAGTTTCTGGACTTTGGTCCGATGCAGGTGGCAAGGCCCCAGTTAGTCCGGACTTCAGTCCGATGCAGGGGACAAGGTCCTAGTCAGTTTCCGGAATTCGATCTGATGCAGGGGGCAAGGCCCCAGTTAGTCCGGACTTCGGTCCGATGTAGGGGACAAGGTCCCAATCAGTTAGTCCAGACTTCGGTCTGATGATGGGGACAAGGTCCCAGTTAGTCCCACCCTCAGTCTAATGTAGTGGGCAAGGCCCAGTATGTGGTTTATATGTTTGCATGGTATGTGGTAGTTTTGGGGAGCTCACTAAGCTTCGTGCTTACGGTTCCAGTTTTTGGTTGCAGGTACTCAGTTTTCAAAAGAGGAGCTCGGAGAGGTTGCAACGCACACACCATAGTTAGTTAGCCTGGGAATGTGTTCCTCTGATAATAAGATTATGTTTTGAATTAATACTCGGAAATTATGTTATAACTTATGATACAATTTTTATAAATATGGTTTTAATAACGTTTTAAAAGAATTTTTTTGTGTAGTGATTTTTGGGTCGTTACAGCCATGTTTGCGCCTTGTGTGATAATTTGGTATTTGTACCTTTTGGATTATTAGGTTTAGGCTTTAGTCTTGGTCCAAACTAGGTAACGGGTAAATTGGTCATTTATCCTAATAATGGACTTACGGTTTGGACGGGAATCCAATTATTAATTGAATGTTATTTGATATTGATAGCTCGAGGATTTTTTGGACCAGCAGCTAGGGATTATCAGTGTGATTCAGCGGTGCAAGGTGAGTCTCCTCACTGTGCTTAGCGGGTATGAGTCACTAATGTCGGCCTATGGTTTATTATGTTAGGATGCTAGATGTTAGCGTGATTCTTGCACGTGTATGCATTGGTATGTATGTCGAGTAGGGCTCGATATCGAACAAAGCTTGATCACTGTATTGTATGCTGTTATATTTATTATTATTGCATGTGTTAGAAGGATTTTGTGTTTGTATGTTTGGCGGGGCCTTTTATGCGAGTTTGGATGGGGCCCGTTATACTCAGTGGGCGGGGCCCGTAATATTCAGTGGGCAGGGCCCGTTATATGAGTGTGGGTGGGGCCCATTATCTCAGTGGGAGAGGCCCGTTATATTCAGTGGTGGGGGACCGTTATACGAGTGTGGGTGGGCGCATTACACTCATTGGGTGGGGCCCATTATATGCTTCGTTGTGTATGCTACGTGGTATCTTTGGGAACTCACTAAGCTTTGTGCTTATGGTTTTTAGTTCATGTTTCAGGTACTTCGATTTTCAAATGGGATAGCTCGGGATGATTGCAAAGCACACACCACCTTTGTTGAGTATTAGAGTTGCGTCATTGGGCTTAATGTTTGGTTTATTTTGTATATCTGGAATGGGCCTGTCCATCCATGTTTTTTTTATTAGGGTTTAGCTATTTATAGTGGATGCATGTATTGCACTAAGAAGGTTGTTTTTCATTAATAGTTGCATTGTAACCCTTAAACACCTCTACAATTGAAGTTCTTAATCGAGCTCTTCTGAGGTGTTAAAGTTTAATCTTTCGACATCATTTGAGCCATTCTTGAGTTCCTTACATTATTGTTCTTGCTTTTCTGTTTAGAATCAATCGATCCAAATAGTATATTGATCCAACAAGTAGTATCAGAGTAGGAGACTGTGTAACAAATACACATTCCTTCTATTTGAAGAACTGTTAGGGTTTCTGCTTTTATCAAATATATAGAAGCCGTCCTCTTCCTGTTGACGGTAACTACTGTGTTAGATAAAATCCTAATCTCAAGTTTACAGGTCTAATTCTAGCAGTACCAAAGAAGGCTCATCCTGACTCACGACAACTCTCAAGCTAATCCGATCAACATCTCCAACATCATAGGATCCACTACAAGGATTCCCATTCTTTACACTCAAGACTATGAAGTGTGGGCACATCACTTTGAAGATTAGGTAGTTGGATCTGAAGACAATGGTTATCTTATCTGGGAAGCAATCACGTTGGGTCCATTCGTTCAATCTGGAACGAGTAAAACAGTAAAGACTCAAAAAGAGTATAATCATCTCTTGGTGGACGTGGAAAAGATCCCTCAAGACGAGAAAGACAAGCTGTTGTGCAACATCAAAGCTTTGAGGATGATTAGATTTGCCTTACAAGCAGACACTTTTCGTCTGGTAAGTTCGTGCATACCGCTAAAGAAATATGGGACAGGCTAAAAGTACTGTACTCATCCGACGAAGATCTAGAGCACTCAATCCAAACCTTACTATTCTATGAGTTTGGAGCTTTTACGCAAAAAACTGAAGAGACACTACTTCAGACGTTCGACCGTTACAATAATCTAATTAGAAAGATGGTGAAGCATGGCATTGAAAGGAAAGGGATTGAACAGAAAGTCACGTTTATGAATGGCCTGAGACCCAAATGGATGGCGGTTGTCTCAACTGTGAAAGCTCATGAACACTTTAAATCATATATGCTGGCGAAACTGATGGGAATTTTAAAATCTCATGAAAGCATGGTGACAAAAGAAGCAAAGGTAGTTTCAGGTGTAGGTTCATTGGCTCTTGTTTCTAAGAGAAAAAGTGTGGTAGACAAAGAGGAGGAATCTGACATGTCAGAATGTGATTTAATCAGTGAAGATTATGCGATGATGGTCACAAACCCAAAGAAGTTTGCTCGAAAGAAATTCCCTGTTAATAAGAACCGAAACTGGCAAGGAAGCTATAGTTCAGAGATGTTGAAGGAAGAGACAAAGAACACTTCTCAGAAGGATGATGAAAAGAAGGAAAGCAAGGTTGTGGGAGACTTAGGGTATGACTGCAATTATTGTCATGGCAAGAACCACTTTGCCAAGGATTGTATGCTGAAGAAGATGGCTGAGAAAAGCGATGGTGAAGACGACGGAGCTTACTACATGAGAAAGCTTGAAGAAATAAAGAAAAAGAAGACAATTAACAGTCCCATGAATGCCTTGATTGTGCAGGAAAACGTGTATGAAGATGAGTTTTGAGGTGTCGAAGTTTGGTCTACAGATTCTGAGGATGAAGAGGTGAGAAAACCTACACATGGAAGAGTATTTGTGGCAAGAGAAGAGGATGGAAAGTCGTCCGGGAAATGCTTAATGGTGACGGCTGGAGTGTCAACCGAAGGTAAGCATGAGGAACTGAATGCGTATGAAGATAAATTCTTTGCGGCCAAGCCTGTAGGTGAAAGGATCAGTGACTACGATCGTTTGATCAAGAAGTTACAATCCATCCTTGAATCTCTTAAAATTCTAGTAAAAGATTACGAAAAAGAATTAAATGAATTATAATTCAAATTCTCTAACTTAAGTAGAAGTCTTATGCAAACTCACTTAACAAACTCTAACTTAACCGACCAACTTAGCAGCACGTCTTCGAAGAGTGAGGAGAGAAGGATGTGGATAGAGTTGAAGGAGGCAGAGTAAGTTAGAGCTAGGGACGAACTTATTTACTTACAAAGAGACAATTTAATGTTTTTAAAGCAACGAAATGTTTTTTGTTTAATTGCAAAACGTTTATACATGAATATTACTCAGTTGTACTTAGATTGTGTAATACGGGAAAAAGATTCATAAGATGATCTTACCCTTCCTTGAACTTAAGGAGGATGAGGTCATTGCTGATTGTGAGTCCATAATGTCCTCAGATGAGATTTCAATCTCTTACAAAATTAGACTGGACAAGACTGAGAACTTTATTGACTCCAGAGAACACAAATGCATGCTTAAGAATCTTTTGGATGAAAATGATAAGTTGAAAATTAAGTCCGAGACTATAACATCATTTGACTCATTAAATGTCACAACTAGAAATTTTTGTGCCCTGTAACTACAACACTTATGTCATCTATGAATCAAAAACATGAAAGCATGCATGATGCTTATTCTATGACAACAGAATTTCAATCAAACACTTCATACAAGCACTGCAAATAGTCAACAAATAATTGGAAACCTTAGAAGTCCATGTTTAAGTCCATTTTGGACTATGACTTCCTTATTGGGCCCAATGGACCAATAAGCTTCCAATTGGACTATCGTGGGCTTAGAACTCTTGAATGGGCCCAAATTGGACCCACTTCCATTTGTTTCAAAATTTTGGGCCATATTGGGCCTAGAATGAAATAAGTTAATTTAATGAACCATATTGGGCCCTAATTAACCTAATTTAGCCTTCATGGGTCATAAAAATCACATTTATAATTATTTGGACCAAAAATCACTCAACATAACCATGAAAATTGGGCTTAAGCAATTAAGGCTCAATCCCTTCCTTTTTCTTCACCATTCTCGGCCTAAGCCCAAAGCAAAAGAGGAAGTTGACATCTTGCATGACACATCACTTTTATATGGAGGATATCCATGTTTTACACTTCGTACATCCATGCAATCTCATCTTTCCATGCAAGCACTTCTCTTCTTCTCCCTCTCTCTCATTCTCGGCTAAAACCAAACAAACGCACACATCCCAACTAGATTTCTCTCTAAACCACTCAAAGATCATCTCTTCTTCTTCATCCAAAATCTCGAAAATTTGGCTTGAAGTCTAAGGATCTTCATCAAGTAATTCATCATCTAAGGTAAGTTAATGGCTAACCTGTGATCTAACTCCCTTCATTTCATCAAAATCTCTTCTAAATCCATTCAATCTTGTGATCTTCCACCTTATAAGCTCTTTAAATTCAAGGTCTTCCAAGAAAGGTTGCGAGGATCAAATTCTTCTCATCTTTTCCTTCCAAAACCACACCCAAGGTGAGTTTCATACCCCCTTCTTTTCGGTTTTTATAAGTTTTTATGGGGGAGAATACAAGTAAATGTGTAGATCTATGTGTGAATGTATGCTATGTGTGATTTGATGCATGTACGTGTGTGATATTATGTGTTTGTGATGAATATGTTATTTAACACGTGTGTAAAACTGAGATCTAAAACATGGGAAAGGAAATAAACATAACCTAAACTATTTTATACTAATCAAGTCAAGAAAAATAGTTTATATGGTTCGGATGAACATACTTGAACATAAAACTCATTTTTGGGCTTAAATTGTCAAAAATACAAAACTTGGGGTCCAAACCGACAAATTAAAATTTCTGGAGGGTCAAAAGTGTCCAAACAGTTTCTATGATAATTTTTCTGAACATTAACATTTTTGGAGGGGCTTAAACGTAAATTTTGAATTTAATGGGCTAAATTTGGGCTTTTCGGCCCAATAAGCTTCAAAATGCGAAATTTCCAAATTTGAGGGGCTGAAAATGCAACTTTATGTAAAACAGGGGATTTGAAGTGAAATAAAACAATTGCAATGGTCAAAAATGCTTTTCAAATTCAAAAAGGACAAAAAATGTAAAATTTTTCTATTTTGGGCCAAAACTGTCAAAGTTGCGAAATTGAGGGTTTTAACAGAGAAAACTTTATTCTGGAAGGACTAAAGCTGTTACAAAACAAATTTTGGGGTAAAAATGTCTTTTCTATAATTTTATGACACAAAAGTGTCAAAATAATGTTTTAAGGACTAAAATGAAATTCTTTTATATAAAGGACTAAAAGTGCTATTTTTATAAAAGAAAGGTTGTGAAAAAGTAAAAATCTTACTTTTAAACGAATTAATTCATTAAGACGAAATACAAGACCCACGACTACCGACAAAGCATAAGAACAAATACACACTCAACACCCAATATCGTTACAGAACGAATTGATTCGGTCTCGAATCAATAATAAAACAAAAATCAATAAATCATAGGATTTCAATAAACACGCGATAACTACGATGAATCAACATTCAATTTTTGGGCTTGAAAGTTTGAAATCATGCTTGTTGGGCCTTGCTAGCCCAATAACATGATCATTGGGCCCGAAGGGAACGCGCTTACATGTTAATGGGCCTTCTATGACCTAGTTTCATGTAAAAGAACTTTCAATATCTCTATTGTGCTATTGGGCCCTAATGGCCCATTAGTACTGCTAGTGAGGTCGAGAAGTCAAATGTGATTCGGGCCAAGTGCTTTTCGCATTCCCGATAGCCTTGAATAACCTATGGAAATAAAGGGGGATTCGTACCCTCCTTTCTCCTCGGTTGTTGGGCTTATGAGAATTCGAGTAATCAGATTCGTAGCGTTAATCAATAGAAGTCAGGGTGGTTGGATTGTGTGAGTAGTACAAACGACGCCTTAGGGATCGTTCGTAACCTGTAGTTATAAACTAGTCATTTTCATTAATGCGTGATTCTAACCACTCACAAACCCTGGTTAATCCAATGTCACCTAGGTAATCAAAAACATTCGTCGTATCGGTATAACAATAAATAAGTCATGTGATTTACGTATTGGGAAAACATCGAGTTTTCCCGGGAAGTTCAATGTTTTAATCTATGTGATGTATACAAAGTTCAACAATTATACATGTTTTCAAAATCGACAAACATATTTACGGATCTTCACACTTGTTTTTTGTAAACAAATACTATTTTCAGAAAATATCGGATTTTCTGGGTGTTTCAAACTTCAGAAAAATCAATTTTCCATAACATTACTTATGAACTCACCAACATTTCATATGTTGACCGTTTTCAAAATAACTTGTATTCTCAGGTAACAGGTAAGCCGGAGAATAAGTACGAAGTCATGTCATGGTGCTTTGCTTATACTATCTATTAGACAGTCTATGTTATGAAATTGTAACATTTAAACAATGTACTGAATGTAAACAATATCAGTTGTAATATTTCAATGCATGGTGATGAATGATGTTATGATTTATGTATAATCATTGTGATGGTATTCAATTTAAGTCACAAGAGCCCTCGGACGTTTCCACAATTCGGTTCGGGGGTGTGACAGGTTGGTATTAGAGCTCTGTTTATAGTGAACTGGCATATCTAACCACACATTGATATGCAACTATAAACCAAAAAGAGGGACTAACACAACTCTGAACAAAACAAGTAAAACATAAGAATAAAAACATCCTTGCTTGTATTAGGGAAAGAACATAATACCGAACCAAACAAGATAATGCTAGTATCTCGGTTAAGCCAGAACTGTTCTTAGTCGTATCAAGGAGTGGATGTAGCCTGATCAACTACATTTCCTCCAAGGTATAACTATCACATGTCCTGAGGAAATCGTGATAGCTAGGGAACCTAAAAACATACCCCTTTATCACCAAAAAGAGAACATCCGTTTAGTCTATACAATAGTTGTAAAGTCATAGGATAATGATAGTTTATTCGTATACCTTCTCCCAGTCTTCATGGAAGGAGAGTAGCAGGGCATTCAGTTTCATCAAGTCCTAGTGGCTCATGGGATGCTTGAAGATGAACCTGAAGGGTATCAAGGGGAAGCACACGACATCCGACCTAACGAGTACACGGACACTGACTACGAGTTTGAGGAGACCGATGATGACATGAAGGAAGGACACGACTCTAGAAAAGATAACACCACATCATTTGTCGGTGAGGCGCAACCGGACCACCCCTCCCCACCAGTGAACCCCGCAAGGGAGAATCGCTCTCCCGAAGCTGAGATTGCGGCCCTGCGGCAACAGCTGTTCGCCATGGAAGCACGTGCAGTGCAAGCTGAGCATGAGAGGGATGAGGTCATTGGAGACATGACTGAGATGGCTCAGTTGTTGGCTCAACACTTCGGCATATGATCTCACCACTATCTTAGGACACACCATGGAGTGTTAGGGATAGACTTATCTTACTAGGTCATTAGGATCTATGGTATGTACCCCGACTCTATGTTTAAGTGACTACACTACTCATAGAGTCGTTATGCTGTCGAACTAGTATCACTTATGTATGCTCTTACGAGCAAAAAAAAAATCATGTATCAAATGCGGATAATATTAGTAAAACTTATAATCTGCTATGTGTTACGTATCCATGATTGTATGCTAAATTGTAGAAATACTTAAGTTTGTGCCACGCACCTAGTCTATAGGATCACAACCTCACAAAAACCACATACACTCAACATCTTTCTGTTCTGTGACAGAAAGATGCCTCCACGACCCGCTCGAGGAAACCCTGGACCAACCCCACCCGAAGTCGACTCAGCTGCATTCCAGGAAACTGTATCTACTGTAGTCACTGCAACAATGGCACAAATTCACCAAGGGAACAATGGAGGAGTTAACAGACAAGGGGCCGGAAGTTCGAACAATGGGATGAATCAAGGACCCACCAAAACATGTTCCTACAAAGACTTCACAAACGCCAAACCACGAACCTTTAACGACACTGGAGGAATGATCACCCTGAAACGATGGATCGAGACGGTGGAATCGGTATTCGAGATATGCGATTTCCCTGAAGAGATGAAGGTGAAGTTTGCCGCATGCACTTTCGTTGACCAAGTGCTCACTTGGTGGAACGGACACGTGGAAGCCATGACAATCCCCATAGCCAATTCCATGCCATGGGCAGAAATGAAAGAAATGTTGATGGCCGAATACTATCCTCGTGGTGAAATTCAGAAAATGGAACAAGAGCTATGGAATCTCACTGTCCGGAACGCTGATACAGATGCCTACATATCAAGGTTTAGCGAACTGTCTCTGTTATGCCCTGGCATGATTACCTCATAGGGTAAGAAGATCGAGCGATTCACCTGGGGACTAACCTCCCCGATCCAAGGAAACGTGATAGCTGCAAATCCCGAAACTTTCAACAGTGCTAAGAGATTGGCCAAGATGCTGTATGACCACAACAACAAGAAGGGTGAGAAGCCAGTGGAGAATGAAGTTAAGAAGGAAAATGATAGCAAGAAGGGGAAGAACAACAAGAGAAAGGGGCGTCAAGGCTCCGAATCGTCCAAGAAGCAGCAAACTGTGGCAGTTAATGCTGCAACCGCTCAAGTTCCGTCCACACCACATGCTCCAGCCTCAGCTGCTCCAAGTGCTCCTAGACCTTATTCCGGTAATCTTCCCAAGTGCAACAAGTGCGGTCTCCATCACAATGGAGAATGCAAAGAGATGCAGTGCACCAGCTGCAATCGGAAGGGGCACACAGCAAGGTACTGCAGGACTTACCCTCCTCATAATCAACAATAGGGAAGCAACAACAACAATAACCGCAACAACAACATCACCAACACCGGTGGCAACAATGCAGGACCTAGCCACACCTGCTATGGATATGGAAGGACTGGGCATTTCCGTCGAAATTGCCCTAACAACAACAATCCCGAAAATGGAGGAACAGGAAGGGTGCTGACCATGGGTCAGGGGGAAGCGATTCAGGATCCCGCTGTTGTTACTGGTACGTTTCCCCTAAACCACTCTTATGCATGCATCCTATTTGACACCGGAGCGGAGCGAAGTTTTATGAGCAATAAGTTTAAACATTTGTTAAAACAACAACCCAGAAGCTCAATGAAACCTTTACGGTGGAAATGGCCAATGGGAAAACCGAATCCACTAGGGAAGTCTATATCGGATGTACCCTAACTCTAAATCAACACGTCTTCCAAATAGACTTAATGCATGTTTCCATTAGGAGTTTCGATGTGATTATTGGCATGGACTGGTTAAGCCCCCACCATGCTGAAAGTATGTGTCACGAGAAGGCCGTTCGCCTTCACCCTCCCAATCACGAAACCCTAGTTATTTATGGAGACAAGCCGAGCACGAACCTTCGCCTCATCTCGTGCATCCAGGCACGGAAGCATCTGCGAAAGAACGATTTGACATTCCTGGCTCATATAGTGGATAAAACCAAGGAAGAGGTTAGCATTCAAGACATTCCAGTAGCACGTGAATTCCCAGACGTATTTCCTGAAGATCTTCCTGGAGTACCCCCCAGAGAGACAAGTTGAATTCCGAATTGATCTTGTTCCAGGAGCAACTCCCCTCGCTAAATCGCCTTACCGACTAGCTCCTGTTGAGATGTAGGAAATGTCTAGCCAACTCAGCGAACTCCTGGGCAAAGGATTCTTCTGACCCAGCTACTCGCCATGGGGAGCTCCAGTCCTCTTTGTCAAAAAGAAGGACAGATCTTTTAGGATGTGCATCTATTACAGGGAGCTAAACAAGCTCACTGTCAAAAATCACTATCCACTCCCACGAATCGATGATCTATTTGACCAGCTCCAAGGATCTAGTTACTTCTCTAAGATAGATCTACGATCTGGATACCATCAACTCAAGGTTCGGGAAGAGGATATACCCAAAACCGCTTTCCGAACTCGTTATGGACACTATGAATTTTTCGTAATGCCCTTCGGTCTAATGAATGCCCCTGCCGCATTTGTAGACCCAATGAACCGAATCTGTCGACCATTCCTCGACAACTTTGTTATCATTTTCATTGACGACGTTCTAGTCTATTCCCGAAGCGAAGAAGAGCATGGACAACATCTCCGACAAATCCTGGAAACCTGCAAACGGAGAAGCTATATGCAAAACTCTCCAAGTGTGAGTTCTGGCTCCATAGCGTGAACTTTTTAGGTCATGTCGTTAGTCGGGAAGGAATACAAGTGGATCCTTCTAAGGTCAAAGCCGTTGAAGGATGGGCAGTTCCGATGACACCCACTGAAATTCGCCAATTCTTAGGCCTAGCAGGCTACTATAGGAGGTTCATTCAGAACTTCTCTAAGATCGCCAAGCCACTTACCTCGCTTACATAAAAGGGCGTACCATTCAAATGGACGGACAAACAAGAAGTTGCATTCCGAACTCTGAAACAAGCACTCTGTCGTGCCCCGGTACTATCTTTCCCAGAGGGAACGGAAGATTTCATGGTCTACTGCAACACGTCAAATCAGGGTTTAGGTTGCATTCTTATGTAGTATGGAAAAGTGATAGCTTACGCATCCCGCCAACTAAAGACACACAAAGTGAACTATACAACCCATGATCTGGAATTGAGAGCAGCGGTTTTCGCTCTGAAGATTTGGAGGCATTACCTCTATGGTACGAAGTGCACCATCTTCACAGACCACAAGAGTCTCCAACACATCTTGAATCAGAAAGAGCTGAATATGAGGCAACGAAGATGGGTTGAACTATTAAATGATTACGAGTGTGAAATCAAGTACCACCCATGTAAGGTTAACGTGGTAGCTAATGCCTTGAGCCGGAAAGAGTACTCTAATCATCGTGTGAAAACTCTCTCAATAACCATCCAATCTCACCTAACCACTCAGATCAGGGTAGCCCAGTCAGATGCCATGAAGGCGGAAAACACAACAAGCGAAGCATTACGCGGAATGGAGAAGAATCTCGAGGTGAAAGAGGACGAAGTATACTATTTCATGAACCGTATTTGGGTCCGTAAATTTGGAGGATTTAGGGAGGTAGTCATGAACGAAGCTCACAAGACGCGATACTCCATCCATCCAGGTTCGGACAAAATGTACTTGGATATTAAACAACATTATTGGTAGCCTAACATGAAGGCAGAAATTGCCACCTATGTCAGCAAATGCCTTACTTGCGCCAAAGTAAAGGTGGAATACCAGAAGCCCTCGGGGTTATTACAGCAACCAGAAATCCCCGAGTGGAAATGGGAAGGGATTCTATGGACTTTGTGACCAAGCTACCCAAGACGTCAGATGGATTAGACACTATATGGGTAATAGTTGACCGACTGACGAAATCCACCCATTTCCTGCCAATAAAAGAATCCTACAAGATGGAGAGACTGACAAGAATATACATCCGAGAAATCGTGAGGCTTCACGGAGTGCCAGTGTCTATCATCTCAGATAGAGACAGTAGGTTCACTTCTAATTTTTGGCAATCACTTCAGAAAGCACTTGGAACCCATCTCAACATGAGCACCGCTTATCACCCACAAACGGATGGTCAAAGCGAACGAACTATCCAGACGCTCGAAGACATGCTTCGAGCATGTGTGATAGACTTTGGGAAGTCCTGGGATACCCACTTACCCTTAGTTGAATTCTCGTATAACAACAGTTACCATTCGAGCATCAAAGTCTCTCCTATCGAAGCGCTATATGGACGTAAGTGTAGGTCACCGTTGTGTTGGGCTGAGGTGGGCGACACCCAACTGGCAAGGGGACTAGCATCAAACAAGACGTTGATAGGACCGGAAATCATACGTGAAACCATGGAAAAGATAGTTCAAATCAGAGCTCGACTACAAGCCTCGCGCGACCAAAAAAAGAGCTACGATGATAGACGGCGAAAGCCCTTAGAATTTCAGGTCGGGGATCGAGTACCGTTAAAAGTTTCACCATGGAAAGGGTTCATTCATTTTGGAAAACGGGGAAAACTGAACCCACGATACATTGGACCTTTTGAGATTGTTTCCTGAATAGGTCCAGTGGCATACAAACTGCAGCTACCCGCTGAGCTCAGTAGTGTACACCCCGTGTTCCATGTTTCCAATCTAAAGACGTGCCTATCCGATGAAACTCTCGTCATTCCCCTTGATGAAATTGAAATCAATGAGAATCTCCTATTCGTTGAAGAACCAGTCGAAATCATGGACAGGGAGGTGAAGCGTACTAAACAAAGTCGCATCCCGATCGTGAAAGTACGGTGGAACGCGAAGCGTGGGCCAGAATTCACGTGGGAATGCGATGAGCAAATGAAGAAAAAGTACCCTCATCTATTCTAGCATTCTCAAATCTAGCTTTCAAAAGAATTTCGGGACGAAATTCCCTCTAACGGGGGGATGATGTCACAACTAGAAATTTTTGTGCCTTGTAAGTACAACACTTATGTCAACTATGAATCAAAAACATGAAAGCATGCATGATGCTTACTTTATGACAATAGAATTTCAATCAAACACTTCATACAAGCACTAAAAATAGTCAACAAATAATTGGAAACCCTAGAAGTCCTTGTTTAAGTCCATTTTGGACTATGACTTCCTTATTGGGCCTAATGGACCAATAAGTTTCCAATTGGACTATCTTGGGCTTAGAACTCTTGAATGGGCTCTAATTGGACCCACTTCCATTTGTTTCAAAATTTTGGGTCATATTGGGCTTAGAGTGAAATAAATTAATTTAATGAACCTTATTGGGCCATAATTAACCTAATTTAGCCTTCATCGGTCATAAAAATCACATTTATAATTATTTGGACCAAAAATCACTCAACATAACCATGAAAATTGGGCTTAAGCAATTAAGGCTCAATACCTTCCTTTTTCTTCACCATTCTCGGCCCAAGCCCAAAGGAAAAGAGGAAGTTGACTTCTTGCATGACACATCACTTTTATATGGAGGATATCCATGTTTTACACTTCAAACATCCATGCAATTTCATCTTTCCATGCAAGCACTTCTCTTCTTCTCCCTCTCTCTCATTCTCGGCCGAAACCAAACAAACACACACATCCCAACTAGATTTCTCTCTAAACCACTCAAAGATCATCTCTTCTTCTTCATCCAAAATCTTGAAAATTTGGCTTGAAGTCTAAGGATCTTCATCAAGTAATTCATCATCTAAGGTAAGTTAATGGCTAACTTATGATCTAACTCCCTTCATTTCATCAAAATCTCTTCTAAATCCATTCAATCTTGTGATCTTGCACCTTAGAAGCTCTTCAAATTCGACGTCTTCCAAGAAAGGTTGCTAGGATTGAATTCTTCTCATCTTTTCCTTCCAAAACCGAAACCACACCCAAGGTGAGTTTCATACCCCCTTCTTTTTGGTTTTTATGAGTTTTTATGAGGGATAATACAAGTAAATGTGTAGATCTATGTGTAAATGTATGATATGTGTTATTTGATGCATGTATATGTGTGATATTATGTGTTTGTGATGAATATGTTATTCAACAAGTGTGTAAAACCGAGATCTAAAACATGGAGAAGGAAATAAACATAACCTAAACTATTTTAAACTAATCAAGTCAAGAAAAATAGTTTATATGGCTAGGATGAACATACTTGAACATAAAACTCATTTTTGGGCTTAAATTGTCAAAAATACAAAACTTGGGGTCCAAACCGACAAATTAAAATTTCTGGAGGGTCAAAAGTGTCCAAACAGTTTCTATGATAATTTTTCTGAACATCAACATTTTTGGAGGGGCTTAAATGTAAATTTTGAATTTAATGGGCTAAATTTGGGCTTTTCGGCCCAATAAGCTTCAAAATGCGAAATTTCCAAATTTGAGGGGCTGAAAATGCAACTTTATGTAAAACAGGGGATTTGAAGTGAAATAAAACAATTGCAATGGTCAAAAATGCTTTTCAAATTCAAAAAGGACAAAAAATGTAAAAATTTTCTATTTTGGGCCAAAACTGTCAAAGTTGCAAAATTGAGGGTTTTAACAAAGAAAACTTTATTCTGGAAGGACTAAAGCTGTTACAAAACAAATTTTGGGGTAAAAATGTCTTTTTTATAATTTTATGACACAAAAGTGTCAAAATAATGTTTTAAGGACTAAAATGAAATTCTTTTATATAAAGGACTAAAAGTGCTATTTTTATAAAAGAAAGGTTGTGAAAAAGTAAAAATCTTACTTTTAAACGAATTAATTCATTAAGACGAAATACAAGACCCACGACTACCGACAAAGCATAAGAACAAATACACACTCAACACCCAATATCGTTACAGAACGAATTGATTTGGTCTCGAATCAATAATAAAACAAAAATCAATAAATCATAGGATTTCAATAAACACGCGATAACTACGATGAGTCAACATTCAATTTTTGGGCTTGAAAGTTTGAAATCATGCTTGTTGGGCCTTGCTAGCCCAATAACATGATCATTGGGCCCGAAGGGAACGCGCTTACATGTTAATGGGCCTTCTATGACCTAGTTTCATGTAAAAGAACTTTCAATAGCTCTATTGTGCTATTGGGCCCTAATGGCCCATTAGTACTGCTAGTGAGGTCGAGAAGTCAAATGTGATTCGGGCCAAGTGCTTTTCGCATTCCCGATAGCCTTGAATAACCTATGGAAATAAAGGGGGATTCGTACCCTCCTTTCTCCTCGGTTGTTGGGCTTATGAGAATTCGAGTAATCAGATTCGTAGCGTTAATCAATAGAAGTCAGGGTGGTTGGATTGTGTGAGTAGTACGGATGACGCCTGAGGGATCGTTCGTAACCTGTAGTTATAAACTAGTCATTTTCATTAATGCGTGATTCTAACCACTCACAAACCCTGGTTAATCCAATGTCACCTGGGTAATCAAAAACATTCGTCGTATCGGTATAACAATAAACAAGTCATTTGATTTACGTATTGGGAAAACATCGGGTTTTCCCTAGAAGTTTAACGTTTTAACCTATGTGATGTATACAAAGTTCAACAATTATACATGTTTTCAAAATCGACAAGCAGATTTACGGATCTTGACACTTTTTTTTTTTTTTTTTTTGTAAAAAAAATACTATTTTCAGAAAATATCGGATTTTCTGGGTGTTTCAAACTTCACAAAAATCATATTTCCATAACATTACTTATGAACTCACCAACATTTCATATGTTGACTGTTTTCAAAATAACTTGTATTCACAGGTAACAGGTAAGCCGGAGAATAAGTACCAAGTCATGTCATGGTGTTTTGCTTATACTAACTATTAGACAGTCTATGTTATGGAATTGTAATGTTTAAACAATGTACTGAATGTAAACAATATCAGTTGTAATATTTCAATGCATGGTGATGAATGATGTTATGATTCATGTATAATCATTGTGATGGTATTCAATTTAAGTCACAAGAGCCCTCGGATGTTTCCGCCGTCCGGTTCGGGGGTGTGACATCAAATGCCAAATTAAGTTTAGAAAATAAAATAAATATCGAAAACATGTCTGAATTTGATGAGGAAAGTGATATGAGCAAAATCTCGGTGGAAGATGTGGTTGAATGTTCTGAATACATGAAGAGCGAAACCGAGAATGAAAAACCACTTATATCTGAAAACTTGGTTGAATATGCTCGCCTGTCAATGAACACCTCAAAGAAACTCAAAGAAAAGGCGGCTATCTATCAGAAAGTTCAAACAGTACCAAATCAAGTATATGTTGTTGCAGGAGTCACCAAAAAACAAACAACATAATCGAAAATCTTGGTCGACAAAGATAACACTAAAGGGTGTGACAACTACTTATGGTCTGTCCTTATCGATAATGCAGACGAAACCATCGGATTGTCAGAGCAAACCTCATGGAGAGTAAAGGGTAGGTACGTCGCTGAACCCATCAACAATCCCACAGGTTTTGACAAACCAAGATCAAGTGGAACAAAATATATACCGGAAGAACCAAGGGAGGCATCCAATGTATCCTCCAAGACAACCGAACCTCAAAAGAAGAAAACAAAACCAAGCTTCAATATTCATAAATCTCAGAAGCAACTCGCTGAACAAAAATGCCAAAGAAATCGAAGATACATGAAGAACCTAAATGAGCGAAAACAGTTTTGGAAGTCACAAAATCCTGACTTCGTCTCAACCAAGAAAGAGACTAACATCAAATCATGTGACGAAACCAGGTTCAGATCTCCTTTACATAATCACCACAAAACTCAGAACCAAAAGCCTAGTTTTGGTCCCAAATCTTTCTACTCTCAGAAACGAAAGCCCAGTGTTGGTCCCAACTCTTTCTACTCTCAGAACCAAAAGCCTAGTTTTGGTCCCAACTCTTTCTACTCTCAGAACCGAAAGCCTCGTTTCGGTCTCAACTCTTTCTACTCTTAGAACTGAAAGCCTAGTTTCTGTCCTGAAGACAAAGTTCCTAACCGAACGTCTGGTTTCTGTCATAAAACCCAAACTCCTCGCTCTCAACCAAAGATAAACTCTGAGAAATACATCAATGGAAAGAGAAGGCTAGTCTCGAAAACTAATGTCAATGATAAGAAAAAGTCAGCTAACTCTAGGACTCAAAAGAAAACATCTAATGTGAAACCATCTGACACACCTCAATTGAAACAAGATAAAAATAAAATCAAAGTATATACAATCAAAAGTAAAGACGAAACCACTTTGATTAAACAAACATATTTGGTTGATCTTACTGTTGCAATTCCCATTTCTGTAAAAGACACACCAGGGCCCAAGAGACTTTGGGTTCCTAAATCTGCTTAAATTTACAGGTGATAAGTGACGAGCAGTTTGATGAAGAATGGTACATAGACAGTGGATTCTCTCGTTATGTGGGTTCCTAAATCTGCTTAAATTTGCAGGTGATAAGTGACGAGCAGTTCGATGACGAATGGTACATACACAGTGGATGCTCTCGCCACATGACATGAAGGAGGGAAGAATTAAGGGAGTTTCGGTCCTTAAAGACGGTGGTTGTGTCAAATATGGATATAACTCCTATGGAACGATTAAAGGGTATGGAATGATTAGCAATAGAGAATTCTCAATTCGTAAAGTGGCTTACGTGGAAGGATTGCAGCACAACCTCATTAGTGTTTCTCAACTTGTTATGGGAACCAGTTTGAAAGTATCATTCAATGATGAGGGCTTAGAGATAATTGAAAAGCAAACAAAAAAGGTTCTGTTAAATTCTAAACGCAAGGGAGAAATGTATCCTCTCAATCTCAACCTAATTCGGGGTAAACCGGCTGTATGTCTGTTGACGAAAGCGAAATCTGATGAAAGTTGGTTGTGGCATCACCGACTTTCGCACCTAAAATTCAATAACATTAATAAACTTGTGCTTGGTGATCATGTTCGGGGTCTTCCAGTTCTTAAGTTTGAAAATCAACACTTGAGTGTAGCATGCGAGATGGGCAAGCAAAATAGAAAGAGCCATCCTACTCGTATCAACACAAAAATCATTGAACTCCTGATCTTCTACTTATCGACTTGTGTGGGCCTTCAACTATCGAAAGCATCGGTGGTAGTAAGTTCATTCTTGTTATAGTATATTATTTTTCACGCTTCACCAGGGTTTTCTTTCTTAAACAGAAATCAGAGGCAACTCCTAAATTGAAAGCATTTATCAAGCAAGTGGAGCTGCAACTGCGGAAAGTGGTGAGGAACATATGAAGCGATAATGGGCATGATTTCAAGTATAAAGAGTTTGAAGACTTTCTGGATGAAAAGGGAATAACTCACAACTTTTCTGCTCCCTATACTCCATAGCAGAATGGGATCATTGAAAGGCGAAACCGTTCGTTGTGTGAAGCAGCCTGAACCATGCTAAGCTTCGCTTCTCTTCCACTCTACTTCTGGGCTGATGCCATTGCAACTACATGCTACACTCATAACAGATCCTTCCTCAACAAACGATTCTCAATAACTCCATATGAGATTCTGAACAATCGTAAGCCCAACATGAAGTTTTTCCACGTTTTCGGTTCTACATGTTTCATTTTCAATTCTAAAGAGAACCGAAACAAGTTCGATGTAAAAGCGGACAAGGGGATATTTCTTGGTTATTCGCTTACATCAGACGAATTTAGGGTTTTGAAAAAACTATCCAGGAAGATTGAAGAAATCTACTATATGACTATTGATGATAATTATGTTGGATTAGTGTCTAAGTCCATAACTATTTTGGTATGTACTTGACCCGATGGTGCATGGTCCTTTTGGGTTGCCTTCACCAAAGCAACTTGATACGATGAATTATGGAGAGAAAGGATTAAATATGATTTATTAATATATTATGAGAATAATATATTAAAGGAGAAATCATATTGTTTAAATTGAAATTAGTCAAGAATTAATTGGTAATTAGTTTTGTGACTAAAAGAGATTAATTAAACTAAAGGGACTGCAATTGTAATTATAAGATAATTGCAATTTGGGCTATAGATTGTCTTCTATTAAGGAGTGGACGAATTCTATGGGGAAACCCATAAGAAATCATCCAAGGCCTTAAGGAAAGGAGTCCATGGGTTGCTTAGGGCTTAAGCATCCAAATTAGGGTTTCCTTGTTAGATAACCCTAATAGCTTCACTATATATAGAGCCCTTATGCTCCAAAAACGGGGTGAACTGATCATAAAGGGTTTCCACACGTCTTTGAGAGCCTCCTTCTCTTATCTTCTTCATCCTCTTGCTCTTGGTGTTTGTGAACCATTAGAGGAGTGACATTTGTGACTCTAAGCTTTCTAAAGTCAATACAAGGAGGAATTGGATTGTTATTGCTACATAACAATCAAGGTAATGTCTTAAACCCATTCTTATGTTAATATGATTACTTGTATGCTAGAATTAGGGTTTATAGTCTTGGATAACGTGCATGTACAATAGAGAAACGTAGATCCAAGCATTAGGGTTTGTATGAGCACATAGGATGTTCTTATGACTAAAACCCATCAGTGGTATCAGAGTCTTGATTGGTTTCTATTGTATTGATGCCTTGTATGTTGAAAAAATTCGTTTTTTGTGGTTCTGCTGGCTGAAGTCGCCGAGTCCATGCCTGACTCGACGGGTCAGTCGGTCAGAATGAGGGAAAACCGGGATTTCTTGCTGTTTTTGCTTGAGGATACTTGCCTTATCATGTTAGATCAATATAAATCCGTTTTTTATATATATGGGTATATTCTTGATCTAATTGAAGATATTTATCAATTAAAAAAAATATTTGTTTCCTTATGTGATAATTGATTAATTATTTTGATTAAATTGGTAAATTGTTTTGCAAGAAATCATTAAATAAATCAAATATGGATAATTATGTAATTAAATGTTAATTTAGATTATTTGTTATTTGATCCTTGTGTTATGAAAAGTTTCATATTTTCCCCTTCAGGTTTTATAGTTTAAATTTGAACTTAAAAGTTTTGTTGTTTTGGAATTTAAATAGTTAAAACCCTCATGTTTTGAAAAAGGTTTCAAAACTTGCCCTCAAGTTTTGGAATTTTAATTTTGATTAAAAGTTTAATTTTGATGTATATTTAAATTCTAACCCTAATGTTTTGAAATGTTTCAAAACTTTCCCTCAAGTTTTGGAATTTAAAAGTTGATTAAAAGGTTTAATTAGGAATGTTAAATTCTAAAACCCTAGTAATGTTTTGAAAAGTTCAAATCACACCCTTATGGTTTTATTAATTAATTAAGGAGTATAATTAAAAAAGGTTTAATAAATCCATAATAGTTTTGGTTTAAAATTTAATTGAATTAAAGGTATAATTATTAAATTTGACCACCTAGTATTTTAAAAGTGTAAAATACACCCTATACTATATATAACATTAAAAGTCTAACATTATATATATGTATGAATAAAAGTCAGTCTTACCGTTAGTAGGCCTCATTCACGAAGCTGATCTATAAGAGGTGTTAAGGAAATTGCCTATAAAATGGCGATTGAATGGGTATCCACTCTTACCCACCGCACTCTTGACTAGTGGAGGGTCGTTAGCCAAACGGGTAGGATAGGATGAAACCTTCCATTATAAGTATAATGAAGTATAAAAGTAACTAAATATTTTCATAAAATTCCCAATCTTAGTTACTTAGGCAAAAGTGAATTGATGCAATTCCATGAAATTACGCTTTATGCCCTTGCGAAGACGTTAGTGGAGCGTGTGTGGTTTACCGGCACACTAAATGGTTCTAAGCAATGGTAGCAAAGGGTGACTCAATGTTTGTCATAGTTTGGTGGAGCGTGTGTGGTTTACCGGCACATCGAATAGGTGACTGTAACATGTGAGGGCACCATGTAATTTTGCATGGTTATTCACACCCGCTTTGTGATCCTCGGCATCACAGTCACAAACAAGAGGGGCATATCAAGATTTAAAGATGCCATTGAAATGTTCAATGAATCTCAAAGGATCTAGGAGTTTTCATAGATTTAAAACTTAAATTTCTTTTTCGTTTTTTCATGGTGGAAATTAGTGAATCGTCATTCACTTACCTTCAAATGTTCTGCAATTTGGGTTACGGCATCCCTCTCCCGAGTTGTAGAATATTGTGTTGGGTCCTAGCCTTAGTATCTCATTTGGGTGATTTACTAAGGATTCAATCAATCAACTAACTTGAATTCATTTTCTCCTGTGTTGTAGATGTCAAAGTTCGACAACTATGGTCTTCCCAAATCCCGTGGAACAAGAATTCCACATGAAGATGGTATTCCACGATTTGATCGAGGAACAAGAAATCATGCTTCACTTCCTCCACCTCCTCCAGTTATTCTCCCTAACCCACAAGATCGAAGAATTGAAAGGTTCAATATCACTAAGGCCCTATTGGAAATGAAACATGAAGATGGTAAATTCATGTGTGCCCACATTCTAGGAATGAAATCACACATTGATAGGTTGATTATGTTGGGTGTGTCATTTCCCGATGAGTTGGCTGTGAACTTGGTTCTGCAGTCACTACCTGAATCATATAATGAGTTCAAAAGAAAGTATTATATGATGGATCATGACGATAACCTCATTGACCTAACTTACATGCTCATTGCTGCTGAATCAGAAATGATTTAGCGAAGCAATGGAGTGTATTTGTTGGGAAAGTCAACCGACCATGCTTCCGAGGACGTTCTAGGAGAACCGACCTGCATTTGCTGGCAAAAGAAAGGGCGTTGGATACAAGTCTGCCCAAAGAGCCTGAAGAGTCCAGAAAATGGGAGAGTCAATGTGTATGGCTGCACTTTAGGTAAAATCCACTATCTAACTCCTTAAGTTCCTATTCATTGATTGTTAATACATGATGCGATAAGATTGCATTTGAATGTTTTGCAGGATCGGTGAAGAGAAAGGAAGCTTGGTGAAAGAGCAAGATGAATCTAATCACAAGGAACGGATCTTGATTGCATGGACTTGAAGATTAGATTTTGAGCTTAGATAGTTATGATAGAGTTGTTAGAAATTTTCCTTTTGAAATACATAGTTTTCAATGAATTTTGCATTGTAAGGACAAATGTTTTCCGCTGCTTTTTATAAAATAAATTTTCGTTTGACTTATTTATTTATTTGTTTATTTCCTTGCAATGAAATCATTGTGAAAATTGGTGTTTGCATATTTCTACAACAAATGGATATGATTCTTATTTATGGTGTTTATGGAAAAGTCGAGAATTTACCAAATAGGGAGAGTTTCTCATCGCCCAAGTTTCAATTGGACAGAAATTTGGAATCATGCAACCCGGTTGCACGAAGAATGAGAAATTTCATATTTGGAAATTAGACTAATTCATTGACAAAGTGTTAAGTGAGGGACTACGAGATCGAGTACACAAAGTTGTGTGTTGGTCAAAGTCCACCGTAAGAGTAACAAGATATTTGTCATGGTTTACTAAAAGTTTAGTAAATATGATTATACTCATAAGATTAAGTATAATTCTGAATTGATTGAAAAAGTTTAAATCAGTAGCAAAACGAATAAGAAGAATCAAGTAGGCAGAAAGATAAAAGTTTCTCCATTCTAAGAAGAAGGCAGAGTACCTTTTATGCTTTATGATAGGTCTTAATGATTAAGAACCATATCTCAATTGATCCTCTAAGTGAGTCTTAGTACAATTGTATGTCTAAGAAGAGGAATGAAGAATTGAAGAAATGGTTAAATCAAAAAGTCAATCATACTTCATTCCAATAACAAGTCTTAAAGTTAAGATTGTGGCAATAACTGACAAGTATTAAGAAGGTTTTTAACATTCATCAAATGTGGAAAGTTGTGATGTCTTGGATAAGACAAAGACCAACTAGGACCATTTTAGGAAGTGTTATGTTTTGATAAAAACTACACTAACTCTTAATTATTTGGTTGTCAAGAAATGTTTATTGACAAGACAATCTTATATGTCAAGGAGTCAGTGGGAGTCTTAATGGTCTTGAAAGGTTTCAAAAACAAATCAAATAAACCTTATCGATCATCACTAGCACACGAATTGAGGTTTATAACCTATCGTGTTCACACTATTTTGTTTCTATGCCATTCCAATTAAGTTAATTATGCATATGAGTTCTATGAGTTCTCATTTGAACGCGTAAAAGGTAGGAACCTTGATCAATGAAAAGTACATTGATAGGAAAACGTGAGCTGCTTAACTACTTGGAAGACATGGTGGGCAGCTGTGCTACCATAAGGCAAGAAATCAAGATTAAGAAAGTTTGGTCCATATGGGTTTGAATTTGTCGTAAACCTTGGTTTTGACAAATTCACATGGATAGGAACACATACACCATTAAAATCTAAGTGTCATAAGATTTTTTCCTTCATGAAAATGACTGTGAGAAAATGCTTTCACTAAGAGAGATTTTAAGAAGATAGCAATTGTAAAATTGCATTCTCAAATTTGATTATGGTTACGGTATCCCTCTCCATGATTCGAATTGTGAGATTTGACAATTAGTCTTAATTGTTTAAGACACATATGAGCTATCTTGGATAAAGGCGTATGAGATTAAGAAGCCTTGATAAAGGATTATCAAAGCATTAAGTATTAGAAACATGAACTTAAGAAATTCAATAGGTATTGTTTTTCTGTAAGTTAAGCTGTTTTCTGAATACATGTCAAAGCTAGTGGGAGCATAAGTGTTATGTTTATAATAATCATCATGATAGTGGGAGCATAAATGTTATGATTGTATGATTATTAAAGCAAGTATTGCAAGTTAGAAATATTAATTATAGAAAACAAGAAGTCATTCTTTGCAAAGTAGTAACGATGTAAAGTTGTTTTGCTATAATTAAGGGAGAGAGTATTATGCTTCATTTCAAATCTAAAGGGTTAGGTTATGGAATTTTATTAAATTTAGTCAAAGATACATAGTGTGTTCTTAAATTTCGATTATGATTAAGGCTTCCCTCTTCATAATTCGAATTATAAGAACATAACATGTAAAATATTATGGCAGAAGATTGATAAAGTATTAAATCTTCATGTAAGACATTGTGCATCATGTCCAATACGCTTCGGGTATAGGAGCGATTGCAAATGCTATAATATTTGACCATTCTAAAATTTTCCAAATGTCTAGCGCATTTAGAGGGAAAAAGGACAAGAATCGGTATTGACTAAGATAATTAAACAACTATCAAAGGACAATCCAAAGTTCGCCGAGGATTGGTCACTTGTGAGTAGTTGGAAGTATAGTATTGAATGAATCATATCGACATTATTATGAATAGATAAGATTCTATTAAGAATGAGTTGTCATATGGAAAATATGGAAACATGTCCATATTGGGAAATTGAATATTGAAAATCTATGTCTAGATTAGAAACTTTTATGCAAAGGATGTTCAAAGGAATGTACTTTGAGTGAGAGACATCATATCTAAGGAATTTTCTTGTAACAATCTCCGATAGAGGACTTTGTAATATCATTGGCAATAGTCTTTGTGACTTTGGTGCAGTGACATTACGAAAGGATCATTGCATAAAATGTTAGAATCTAGCATATTCTATAAGTAGCAAGAATTTGATATTCTTTCACTTATGGAAAAGGATTTGGAGTTGTGAAATGAGAATGATTGGAAATGTGTTCAATTTGATCTATTTCACAAAGAAAGAACCATAGGTAAACATTGTGTGCATGCTAGGAGCATGGGACAAGTGTAATAATTCAAGTAAGAAGTCAATTACCCGAAACGACAAATAATGAGTAATCAATATGGTGATAAATAAAAGGTGTTTTATTTATGCTCAAAGGTTTGAGGCCATATGGGATTAGTATTATTCTTGTGTTTCACTTTGCATGTTTTGACTTCCTGAATAATTTAATTGGTTTAGAACAGTCAAATTATTCGAACGGGCCACAGTCGTTCATATGTTGGAAGTAGATATGAATGAAGACTATCGTGAATTGGTGTGTGGATTGTCTAAAAGAGTATTAGACATATGTAAATGTTTGCTGCAACGTTCATGAATGCTTATGAATTAGATTTGAGCATTGGATTAAACCCACGCTCACTTGGATCACTCCATGAATTGTATCACGAGTGATTGGTGAGACGATAACATCTTATATTCTTGAAACCAAGATGTGTGAGTTTTATCTTGCAAATCGGTTGCACATTGATAATATGTAAGTGCACCAGTAACTTGGTGTCATAAAACCTATTGTTATGTGTGATTCGGTGAGTGAGTACAACCAAGCATTGTATCAAAGTTTATCCGTTCCTTTTATCCAAAGTAGGATAAAAGCGATATTTTTGGGCCTCTCGATGGTTTAGTGATGACAAACGTAAATGTTCGGCCGGGCTAGGGCTAATTTGATTTGTTCAATTAGTCAGTCGTTATAAATCTAAAGTCGAGAAATAGTACAAAGAGAATGATTTGAAATCATTTCTTATACGATATCTAGAATGGAGGAATATATGATCCCTTATCTAAAGGACACGCATATCTGATAGGATCAAAGTTGACAGCGGCTTTGGAAAGCTACGATTGCAGATCAGGATCTGAAGTCATATGCATAATAGTTATTAGACTTATCCAAGTGGGAGACTGTTGGATTAGTGTCTAAGTCCATAACTATTTTGGTATGTACTTGAACTGATGGTGCATGGTCCTTTTGGGTTGTCTTCACCAAAGCAACTTGATACGATGAATTATGGAGAGAAAGGATTAAATATGATTTATTAATATATTATGAGAATAATATATTAAAGGAGAAATCATATTGTTTAAATTGATATTAGTCAAGAATTAATTGGTAATTAGTTTTGTGACTAAAAGAGATTAATTAAACTAAAGGGACTGGAATTGTAATTATAAGATAATTACAATTTGGGCTATAGATTGCCTTATATTAAGGAGTGGACGAATTCTATGGGGAAACCCATAAGAAATCATCCAAGGCCTTAAGGAAAGGAGTCCATGGGTTGCTTAGGGCTTAAGCATCCAAATTAGGGTTTCCTTGTTAGATAACCCTAATAGCCTCACTATATATAGATCCTTTATGCTCCAAAAATGGGGTGAACTGATCATCTAGGGTTTCCACACGTTTTTGAGAGCCTCCTTCTCTTCTCTTCTTCATCCTCTTGCTCTTGGTGTTTGTGAACCATTAGAGGAGTGACATTTGTGACTCTAAGCTTTCTAAAGTCAATACAAGGAGGAATTGGATTGTTATTGCTACATAACAATCAAGGTAATGTCTTAAACCCATTCTTATGTTAATATGATTACTTGTATGCTAGAATTAGGGTTTATAGTCTTGGATAACTTGCATGTACAATAGAGAAACGTAGATCCAAGCATTAGGGTTTGTATGAGCACATAGGATGTTCTTATGACTAAAACCCATCAAATTATACGAAGAAGATTTAAACAAGCGAAGGTACTATAGAAGGCATATTTCTAGAATCCGATCAAATCTCGGTTCCTATCTCAAATCTCTTTGATGAACGAGAGAAGGCAATAAACTCCGAAGAGAAAGCAGTTGATAACAGTATCAACAACCTCAAAAAGATCATCGGTGATGCTGCAAAGGAAATGGAGGGTGATCATCAAACCCCAACCGAAAAACAACCATCTAAAGACCCTCTAAGTGAAAGTTATACATTCAAAGGGGAAGGTTCATCAGTACCACAAACAACCGAAACACCTTTTGAGGGGAAGAATCCATCTCCTACCCCAACCAATGATGGTCCAACCGAGGGAGAGAGTCCTGAACCAGATATGAACTACACTTTGCCATTTGAGGGGGAGAATGAAAATGCAAATGACGAAAGAGAACAATCGGAACTTGAAGAAGAAGTAAATGTTGAGTTGGATCCTGTTTATAACCCGAACTACCCTCCTATTACGAAATGGACAAAGGATCATCTTAAAACGCAAATAATTGGTGAATCATCTGAGCGAGTTCTCACACATTCCCAACCTAAAGCAAAACAAACTGATTTTTTCTCACAAGTTGAATACTACATGTTCAATTCGTTTGTCTCCAAGATTGAACCAAAGTCAGTCAATGCTGCCCTTGATCACTATGACTGGGTGCTAGCAATGCAAGACAAACTCCATGAGTTTGAACGTAATCATGTTTGGAGGCTGATTCCCACACCAAAGGATGCATCGATGGTTGGTTTGAAATGGGTATTCAGGAATAAGCTTGATAAAGAGGGTAATGTAATTCGCAACAAAGCGAGACTTGTGGTTAAAGGTTATTGTCAGGAAGAAGGGATAGATTATGAGGAGACCTTCGCTCCTATAGCAAGATTGGAATCTGTAAGAATCTTTTTGGAATACGTTGCTCATAAAAACTTCGAAGTTTTCCAAATGGTATGCTGATCATTGCTATGTTCTGGATAAAGCAGTATATGGTCTGAAGCAAGTGCTGAGAGCATGGTATGAAACTCTAACTCGCTTTCTCAAAGTGTCGAAATTTAAGCAAGGTTTGGTTGACCCAACCTTCTTTCGCAAGAAAGAAGGAAACCATTTAATGATAGCTCAAATTTATGTCGATGACATCATCTTCGGCTCCACGAATACAAGCCTAACAGCTGAATTCAAGAAGTTGATGGAGACTAAATTTAAAATAAGCGCAATGGGTCCAATTAACTTTTTCCTTGGATTGATTAATAGACAGGGACTAGAAGGCATATTTATTAACCAGGAAGCTTACATCAAGTCCCTGTTGGCGAAATTCGGCATGATGGGAGACTCTAAGGTGAAACTTCCCATGGTATTTGGCACAAAGCTTACACCTTCTCTGGATAAACCGACTATCGATATGACCCTCTATCATCAAATGATAGGGTTTCTTATGTATCTAACAGCTAGTAGACCATATATTATGTTCTATGTGTCTTATTGTGCCAGGTTCCAAGCAAATCCAAGAGAACCTCATATGATTGTTGTGAAGACTATTTTTCGGTATCTTAAGCGAACCTCATCTCTCGGTCGCTGGTATCCAGCAAAATCCGGATTCTTCGTTCAAGCCTTTTCTGATGCAGACCTTGGTGGATGTGGTCTGGACCGAAAGAGCACAACTGGTGGATGCCAATTTCTTGATGGCAAACTTGTAAGTTGGCAGTCAAAGAAGCAAACTTGTGTGTCTCTCTCAACAGTCGTAGTTGAGTACATCATAGCAGCCTCCAGTACGTCACAAGTGATTTGGATTCAAAGCCAGCTTAGATATTATGGACTAAGTATGAAGAAAATTCCTCTTTACTGTGACTCAGAAAGTGCGACAAGAATATGTCACAATCCAGTGCAACCCTCTAAGACCAAACATATTGCATTGAGATACCATTTCATCAAGGACCATGTTGAAGATGGTAATGTGGAAATTCATTTTGTTCGGTCCTCTGATCAACTAGCTGACATCTTCACTAAGGCCTTACTAGAAGCATGTTTTAATAGAATATTACAAGGTTTAGGAATGATGGAAGCAGAGTTGGTACCGAAACCCCTTACATCTCTCTAAAAATTTGACAAGTGAAATAGAGTGAATGCTCAGTCTATTTCGGCTCTGTAATTTTTGTCAACCGAGATGAGCCGAACGCTCGGTCTATTTCGGCTCCGGAATATTAGGGAACTGAAATGACTTGATCACTCGGTCTGTTTTGCTTCATCTTTTCAAGGTTAGGTTTCGGTTGTATATCTTGTATATTTTGTTCAATGTTTATGATCATCTTTCATTGGTCTTTATCTTTATCCGTTTTCTTTTATTTTCTGTTTTTATTTTTTTTACAGAAATTTCAAAAATACAAAAATTTCTTTTATTTTCTGTTTTTATTCTTTTTCAGAAATTTCAAAAATACAAAAATATTTTATTTTCTGTTTTTATTCTGTTTCAGAAATTTCAAAAATAAGAAAAATTAATTTATTTTTTGTTTTATTCTATTTCAAAATTTTCAAAAAGGCAAAAATTTCTTTTATTTTATGTTTTTATTCTTTTACAGAAATGTCACACCCCAAAACCGAGAACGGCGGAAATGTTCTGGGGCGGAGGACGTCATGTAATGTATCACAACAAATGTAAAGTAGTAAATAAGCAACAACATCATCCATTTCATTAATAGTATAATTTTAGTTACAATTGTTTTCTTTCATAGTACAAGACAACAAGATAACTGATCAAAATAAAAGATGAGTCTTGACTGCTCCGTCTTCTCTAAACCTCGCATCGGCACCTGTCTATTTGTAACATGAGAATACAAGTTATTTTGAAAGAGTAGATCAGCATTTAAGCTAGTGAGTTCATAAGTATTTAATGTCATTGCTTTGATTAGTTGTTATGAAAGACTGGTGAATGATTGATGAAACATTTAGTATAAGTATGAAAAACTCTAGAAAATCCCTTATTTCCTACTAGTATAAAAGTAGTCTTCCACCAAGACTCGAATGTTTTGAAAGTACGCATCACTTGAAAATGTGATGGTTTTTCCCTGTTTAACTATTATTATAAAATTATAAAAGTAATAATATAATAAATCATGTTGTATCCTTTGGTACTAAGATACACACGGCATGGAAACTCGTCGTAAACAGATCAAACGTAGACATCCGTAGATGTGCATTTACCTCTGTTGCTAACATCTGGGTTTAGGAATAGTTAGTCCCTTAAGTATACCTGCAATGGTATCAACCTAAAACATCCGTAGATTGTTCATTTACCTCTGTAGCTAACAGTGGTTCTAGGAATGGTTAGTCCCTCAAAGTATCCTTTGGTACTAGGATATAAAGTCCAATCTATCTCGTCGATGATGTGATTGTATCACAAGGTAAAGATAGAAAGGAGAACTATATAACAGTATCTAGACATATAACATGTAATAGTAATTTGCCATATAATGTCTATGTAAAAGTATTCATGCATAAGTATTCATGTAAGAGTATCCTTTCATTTAGCATGTTGTCTAGACTCATGAATGAACTGACTCTGGTGTAATTTCTTGTAGTAGGGATAATGTTTTGTTTACTCTAAACTATTCCTATAATAGTTTACTAGAATGTAATTGATGAGTGTCCAAGTAGGTTTATACACTCTTGCTACCCAGGAGTATCGGAACTAAATTAACTAATGGAACATTTATGACCATATATGTATACATGATATATAACTAATATTTAAACGACCTTTGGAGGAGTACCCGATATCCCACCAGACCACATCCAAATCGAGGAAAAGGAAACAGGGTGGATAGCCTTCCTAAGTCTTTTAAACATTTCTTATATAACTATACGTATACAGTCATGCAATTTATAATATAAAAGCATAAAGAAGTTTTGTAAATCCGTTGAAAAGTCTAATAAAGAATTTGTGACTTGATGTCAGTTTATAAAATGATTGAAAGTATTTTGTTTGATAAGACAGTTTAAGTACACGGAAAACCACTGTTTGAAAACACCTTTTGTAACGAAGTTTGAAAGGAAGCTTACAGCGTGTAAGATAGTTTGATAACAAGCTTTAATCATGTAAAACGTTTAAGAAAGTCATTTGAAGTAATATGTTTAGTAAAACTGTTAAACTTGTAGTAAATCCATTTGTATACTAGTTATAAATCCCATATGATTGATTTATTAACAACAAGTATCCCAAAATATTGATGTTTTTCGTGCCAAAATAATCGTATGTTTGTAGTATCAAAGGTGGACACATATACATACAGTATAAGCAGAGTGTTTGATTATATATATATATATATATATATATATATATATATATATATATATATATATATATATATATATATATAACAACACTTTTCATTTCAAAATCTATGATGTTATCGTGATATATTTTTCATACAGAAGTTTTCCCTATAATTGTTATAAAGCACATATGATTTCGTTGATAAAAAGCGTATAATGAACTTTATTATATAACACACGACAATAATCGAGTATTTAACTTGTATTCCCCCCCTTAAAAGCATATAAAAGTATTTATAAAACATTTAAAAGTGTAGTTTATAGGGTTATGAACTCACTTGATTGATTGAAGAAAGCGTGACGAAAACCGAGCAGAACTTCTACTCGAGAAAGCGGATCTCTCGAGATTCTCGGGAAATCTCGGGAATCTCGGGAGTGTAAAACTTTCTTCCCACCTTGGATATGAAAACCGGGCCTTTGGGATGATTCCGAGGGTTGAAACGCAGAGCTTCGGCGCTCGAAAGGAAGGAAATTAGCAATTTTGGCCGGCACCCTCGCATCTCTATTTATAGGGGTCTGAGAGGTTGTGTTACGCGGGGCGTACTAGAGTACGCGCTGCGTACTCATGCGTCATGCATGAGCGCATCCTCGGTCGAAACATTGGAGCGACGTGGATGAACCGGAGCCTAGCATCCGAGTACGCTGGGCGTAGGACGGTCGCTGGGCGTACGAGGGATCGGACCGCTGACTCGTTCTTCGGATAATACCGGGTTTTAATTAAATTTATATCTTTCTCATACGAACTCCGTTTTCGATGTTCTCTATATCCACGCGAAGGTGAGACTACGATCTACAACTTTCGTTTAGACTCCGTCGGCTAGTTTTGACGTTATTTTTAATATTATATTTTTAATAGGTCGGGACAGGAAAAGTCCGTTAAAGTTCCATAACTTCTTCATCCGACGTCCGTTTTCGTCAGACTTTTTACCGTTGCGCTAGTATTGTTGAGCCCTTCGATTCTCATTTAGATTGTGTCGGCCAAAAGTCTCTCAATCTCTATTTCGAGTTTTTAGCTGTTTACTACTATATCTGTAACTTAGAAAAATCACAACTTCCTCATACGAAGTCAGATTTGGACATTCTTTTTATGTACATTTATGGTTTTATGATATCTAAAACTTTCATTTAGATACCTAAGGCCAAAAACTATTGTATTGAAAGTTCGCGTTTTACGTTTATCAGTATTGCCAGTTTTGCCGAGAATCTTCGGTTGGTCATAACTTCTTCGTTATAACTCGGATTTTAGGGTTCTTTATATGTATGAAAACCTTGACACGATTCCTACTACTTTATTTAACCCAAATAAGATTTTTGGAAAGTTAAATTTTGACCTAAATTTGACTTGCGTTCCATCATATTGCCTCGAAATATCGGGTTGTCACATCATCCCCCTGTTAGAGGGAATTTCATCCCGAAATTAGAGTTTAAGCAGAATTGATACTATGCTACGGATAGAAGTTTAATTTGATCTTTGCATTCCTAAGTGAATTCAAATCCTCGCATGGCCTTCCGGTGAACCTTTCACTATCGGGGAACGACTTTGTTTCTTTCGTTTACCTTACTGGTGTGATAACTCTTCTTGGTCGAATGTATGTTGGATGTTTTGTGGACTGTGAAATTAGTACACCTTGTACCCTACAAGTAGTGTCTCCAAATCTTCAGAGCGATTATCACTGCTCCTGACTCAAGATCATGTGTTGTATAGGTAATTTCCTGTGTCTTAAGTTGTCTTGAGGTATAGGCAGTGACCTTTCCTCTTGCATAAGAACACAACCTAGTTGTACTGATTATGAAGTCAAAACCTTGTGGTCGATTAGATGTCGTGAAGATGTAAAATAAGGTATGGTTACTCATGAATTAAGGGAAAAGGATAGGTACTTTTGTTCTATCTGTCTTCCTTTTCCCACTCGACAGAAAGGGAATGCGTTGGGATTCTAAGTTTATTTGCATGGCAGCATGATGACTCGTAGTCTTGGGAAGTCTCCGTCCTAGAGTTCATAGTAGAACCCATACCAGGTTCATCAATCATAGTCTCGGGTATATGAGCTGTATATAAATAGGCTTGAAACTGTGGGTCTTTGGATTGAACTTGATGTACTACACGAGTGGTACTTCGGGGCGGTTTGTTGAATTTTTCTTCGGAAAGGATGAGAAACAATAAGTGCTCTATGCACGAGTACTTTGGTGTTCTGGAATGACGGCTTTGCTAGAAAGACAATTTCAGAGGAAGAGATGTACGTATGAAGCTGTTTTTGTGAGGGTCAAATTGAATCAAGTCATATGATAATGTCGGAATCATAAGGAAACTTAAAGACATTAGATTTGAACGTAAGATGTTTACAGATAAAACACAACCGTGCAACCATCAACAGAGTTACAAAACTTTAGACTACTATAAGACTATTACTGCGAATAAGGTATACTACAAAAGGTAAGTATACGCATTACGAGCATCCCTATACCGACGGGATCCCGCAAAAGATAAGACTCTAGTTGCACTAGTTTTAAACATGTTTTAAAAAGACATACATAATACTGACGATTGGAAGTGAACGTATACAATAGTAGGTTCTTTCGTTGCTTCTTTCCATTTTGAGGTCAAACTCCTCCGGATTCGCCGTCGTCCTTCTCTATTGGAAAGTCCCTCTTGAAGTGTCCCATTATGCCACATAAATGGTATATTCGAGAGATTTTGACATTGGTGTTTGAAGTAATGTGTTGGGTCCGAGTCTGGCAACAATTGGTAGTATGTCCGTTCTTGTTGCATTTAAAGCAGTGTAACGGACGACAATTACCCCAATGATGGAAGCCGCACTTATTGCATTTCGGTAGGTTTCCGGCATACTGCCTAGCTGGTGTAGTGACAATTGGGATACCAGAAGGGATGGTAGTAGGATGTACAGATGTCGTGGCTGCGAAGGTTGCCACATGTTGTTGTCTTTTGCTCGTCCCTTGGGGTGATTTTCCTTTAGCTTTAGCCCAGAACTTTCGTTTGTTATTCTTGGGCTTGGGATTCGGGGTTTCGTGGTAGTTTGTTGCCCGTTGAGGTATTTGATTGTTACTTGGAGTGGAGTTATTGTTAACAATCCCGTTAACATTTGCGTTGTTAGCGTTAAGGTGGGTCAGAACAGCTGACACGGCAGCCGAGACTGCAGCTTGAAAGGTAGCTGCATCAATCTGAAGAGTTGGCGTTTGGTTGATGGGTTGATCGTTTTTCTTTGGCGACATAATTCTGTTACATGGAAAGAAAATGAATTTGTGAGTGAGAATGGTTGAACCTGGATGTACTTTGATCGCTTAAGTAAAGAGTAGAAGTATGTTCTTGAAGTTTTGACCTACATCTCTATGATGCAGTCCTAGTACAGATTAGAAGTATGTTCATGATAGTTTGACCTACATCCCTATGATGCAGTCCTAGTTCATAGTAGAAGTATGTTTGTAGAATGGTCTTTAAACGTTTATCGTTCAAGCCGAGGTATTATAGGTTGGTGGATAAAATGATCCAACCTTTAAAAGAGGCTTGAAAATGATTTTGGAGTTAAATTACCATAGTCCAATAACTTGACTAGATGGGGTTTTAAATAGACTCCAACGGTAGTAAAATGAAGGTATTTGAACAAAGAGTAACACGGAAGTTAGTCGACTTTCGATATCATTGATGTTTAAGATGTAATAGGTTTGGGGAAATTGACCTTGTTGTAGGTCATACATCATATTCGGAGTAGAAAAGTATTTGACAGCATAAAGACTTAACGAAAAGTACTTATAGTACAAGGTATTCACATAAAAATACTACACAGAACATAGATAGGAACACGGTTCTTTAAAACAAAGAAGGAAGTAAGGTATCTCTTACTAGCGACAGTCACCCCCATGGTGAACCCTTAGTTCGGTTAGTTGACGTTCCATATCAAGCAGGTATCTCTCGTACACTCTCTGGTGTACTTGGAGCTGTATGACTTTCGCTTGGGTTTTCAGCTAGTGCTTGCATCAGGGTCTCATGGTTTCTCTCTAATCTCTCGTGAGCATATTCTAGATGAATGGTGTGGAGGGTATGCATTCTTGCGTCGGCGACAACTTCGGCAATCTGATGTAGGGCTGTTCTGCCTTGAATCTCATTTCGGGCCCCTCTACGGACCAAGATTGGCAAGATTGTGCGTGCTGAGACCCCATTGCTCAGGTCGTAAAAGTTTCGGTCGCCAATAAATGGCATGGACTGATCTTGTCCTTGGCTCCATGTTTACAAGCATTCCACCGACACAGGCATCAGGCCATGAAAAGCCAGACGAGGGTTAGGAATTGGAAAGGGAGTTGCTTGGGGTAGGTTCTCAACCTCTGGTTCGGAATTAGCATCGTCTGAAAGGTTTTCATCATGGTGATCATTCAAAGGGATAGGATGATCATTCTCTGGTTCTTCTCCAAACCAACCAGCTATGACTTCGTTCGAAAGATATTGGTTGCCGTGGGGATGGAGTCCAGCTATGTTTTCTATGCGAGAATTTAAGGGTAAGAGAATAATTATTAGACGAACTATCTAGATAACTATTTAGAAAACCTTCATTAGTTACATCGCTATTTGTGAAGTGCATACCAGCTATGTGTAATTTAACGGGACAGACCTTCGAATAAGTAACCTTAACTCCGTATTCACACAGAATAGGGGTGAATTAAAATTTTCACAGATTCTAAGTCTATAACATCCTAATTACATATAGCCTTAGTGTATCCACTTAGCAACTATCAACTTAGTGATGAAGATCCCGTTTTTAGTTCTCAAGTATAAAGTACTTATAGTAACACCAAATACTCCTATAGTATTTTAATTTTAATGTTATGTTCTATTGCTCTCATTTAGGTAGGGTTGGTAAGATTTTAGCATTGTTGCAACTACCCAATTTAAACTTAGGCACATGCTAGTCAACCCTCGGATAATATATGTGATCAGGCTATATCTTCCCAGTTTTGACCATATGCCTCTAAGCCCACTTGTGTTGCCCAACAATCGTAATTCTTTTGTACTGTCCTAGTGACACTGGTTTTAGTATGAATGCAGGCACGTATACTTACTAAAATATTTTATTATTTAAAGTATAAACTCTAAATCAGAGTATTTTTAATCCCATTGTATTTATAGATAGTATATCTTTTATGGGTTGATATACTCAATTCACTATAAACAAGCTCTGATACCAATCTGTCACACCCCAAAACCGAGAACGGCGGAAACGTTCTGGGGCGGAGGACGTCATGTAATGTATCACAACAAATGTAAAGTAGTAAATAAGCAACAACATCATCCATTGCATTAATAGTATAATTTTAGTTACAATTGTTTTCTTTCATAGTACAAGACAACAAGATAACTGATCAAAATAAAAGACGAGTCTTGACTGCTCCGTCTTCTCTAAACCTCGCATCGTCACCTATCTATTTGTAACCTGAGATTACAATTTATTTTGAAAGAGTAGATCAGCATTTAAGCTGGTGAGTTCATAAGTATTTAATGTCATTGCTTTGATTAGTTGTTATGAAAGACTGGTGAATGATTGATGAAACATTTAGTATAAGTATGAAAAACTCTAGAAAATCCCTTATTTCCTACTAGTATAAAAGTAGTCTTCTACCAAGACCCGAATGTTTTGAAAGTACGCATCACTTGAAAATGTGACGGTTTTTCCCTGTTTAACTATTATTATAAAACTATAAAAGTAATAATATAATAAATCATGTTGTATCCTTTGGTACTAAGATACACACGGCGTGGAAACTCATCGTAAACAGATCAAACGTAGACATCCGTAGATGTGCATTTACCTCTGTTGCTAACATCTGGGTTTAGGAATAGTTAGTCCCTTAAGTATACCTGCAATGGTATCAACCTAAAACATCCGTAGATTGTTCATTTACCTCTGTAGCTAACAGTGGTTCTAGGAATGGTTAGTCCCTCAAAGTATCCTTTGGTGCTAGGATATAAAGTCCAATCTATCTCGTTGATGATGTGATTGTATCACAAGGTAAAGATAGAAAGGAGAACTATATAACAGTATCTAGACATATAACATGTAATAGTAATTTGCCATATAATGTCTATGTAAAAGTATTCATGTATAAGTATTCATGTAAGAGTCTTCTTTCATTTAGCATGTAGTCTAGACTCATGAATGAACTGACTCTGGTGTAATTTCTTGTAGTAGGGATAATGTTTTGTTTACTGTAAACTATTCCCATAATAGTTTACTAGAATGTAATTGATGAGTGTCCAAGTAGGTTTATACACTCTTGCTACCCAAGAGTATCGGAACTAAATTAACTGATGGAACATTTATGACCATATATGTATACATGATATATAACTAATATTTAAACGACCTTTGGAGGAGTACCCGATATCCCACTAGACCACATCCAAATCGAGGAAAAGGAAACAGGGTGGATAGCCTTCCTAAGTCTTTTAAACATTTCTTATATAACTATACGTATACAGGCATGCAATTTATAATATAAAAGCATAAAGAAGTTTTGTAAATCCGTTGAAAAGTCTAATAAAGAATTTGTGACTTGATGTCAGTTTATAAAATGATTGAAAGTATTTTGTTTGATAAGACAGTTTAAGTACACGGAAAACCACTGTTTGAAAACACCTTTTGTAACCGAGTTTGAAAGGAAGCTTACAGTGTGTAAGACAGTTTGATAACGAGCTTTAATCATGTAAAACGTTTAAGAAAGTCATTTGAAGTAATATGTTTAGTAAAACTGTTAAACTTGTAGTAAATCCATTTGTATACTAGTTATAAATCCCATATGATTGATTTATTAACAACAAGTATCCCAAAATATTGATGATTTTCGTGCCAAAATAATCGTATGTTTGTAGTATCAAAGGTGGACACATATACATACAGTATAAGCAGAGTGTTTGATTTTATATATATATATATATATATATATATATATATATATATATATATATATATATATATAACAACACTTTTCATTTCAAAATCTATGATGTTATCGTGATATATTTTTCATACGGAAGTTTTCCCTATAATTGTTATAAATCACATATGATTTCGTTGATAAAAAGCGTATAATGAATTTATTATATAACACACGACAATAATCGAGTATTTAACTTGTATTCCCCCCCTTAAAAGCATATAAAAGTATTTATAAAACATTTAAAAGTGTAGTTTATAGGGGTATGAACTCACTTGATTGATTGAAGAAAGCGTGACGAAAACCGAGCAGAACTTCTACTCGAGAAAGTGGATCTCTCGAGATTCTCGGGAAATCTCGGGAGTCTCGGGAGTGTAAAACTTTCTTCCCACCTTGGATATGAAAACCGGGCCTTTGGGATGATTCCGAGGGTTGAAACATAGAGCTTCGGCGCTCGAAAGGAAGGAAATTAGCAATTTTGGCCGGCACCCTCGCATCTCTATTTATAGGGGTCTGAGAGGTTGCGTTACGCGGGGCGTACTAGAGTACACGCTGCGTACTCATGCGTGATGCATGAGCGCATCCTCGGTCGAAACATTGGAGCGACGTGGACGAACCGGAGCCTAGCATCCGAGTACGCTGGGTGTACGACGGTACGCTGGGCGTACGAGGGATCGGACCGCTGACTCGTTCTTCGGATAATACCGGGTTTTAATTAAATTTATATTTTAATTAATTAGCAAACTTCAAAAATTCATATCTTTCTCATACAAACTCCGTTTTCGACGCTCTTTATATCCACGCGAAGGTGAGACTACGATCTACAACTTTCATTTAGACTCCGTCAGCTAGTTTTGATTTATTTTTAATATTATATTTTTAATAGGTCGGGACAGGAAAAGTCCGTTAAAGTTCCATAACTTCTTCATCCGACGTCCGTTTTCGTCAGACTTTTTACCGTTGCGCTAGTAATGTTGAGCCCTTCGATTCTCATTTAGATTGTGTCGGCCAAAAGTCTCTCGATCTCTATTTCTAGTTTTTAGCTGTCTACTGCTATATCTGTAACTTAGAAAAATCACAACTTCCTCATACGAAGTCAGATTTGGACGTTCTTTTTATGTACGTTTACAGTTTGATGATATCTAAAACTTTCATTTAGATACCTAAGGCCAAAAACTATTGTATTGAAACTTCGTGTTTTACGTTTATCAGTATTGCCGGTTTTGCCGAGAATCTTTGGTTGGTCATAACTTCTTCGTTATAACTCGGATTTTAGGGTTCTTTATATGTATGAAAACCTTAACACGATTCCTACTACTTTATTTAACCTAAATAAGATTTTTGGAAAGTTAAATTTTGACATAAATTTGACTTGCGTTCCATCATATTACCTCGAAATATCGGGTTGTCACAAGAAATTTCAAAAATACAAAAAAATATATTTTAAGTTTATGTTTTTATTCTTTTTTCAGCAATTTCAAAAATACAAAAATTTCTTTTATTTTCTGTTTTTATTCTTTTTTAGAAATTTCAAAAATACAAAAATATTTTATTTTCTGTTTTTATTCTGTTTTAGAAATTATAAAAATACAAAAAAAATTATTTTCTATTTTATTCTATTTTAGAAATTTCAAAAATACAAAAATTTCTTTTATTTTATGTTTTTATTCTTTTATAGAAATTTCAAAAATACAAAAAAAATTCTTTTATTTTCTGTTTTTATTCTTTTTCAGAAATTTCAAAAATACAAAAATATTTTGTTTGTTTGTTTGTTTGTTTGTTTGTTTGTTTGCTTGTTTGGTTGTTTGTTTGTTTGTTTGTTTGTTTTTTTTTTGTTATTATTTTTTTTTATTTTTTTTATTTTTTTTGTATTTCGTGTGGTTTCTTTTCTTTCTGTGGTCTCAGGATCACAGAAAGTACATGCAGTGAAGCAAGGGAAGGTACAAATTTTCTTATCCATGAACTAGTTAGGTGTCCCTAGAAGCATGATGTTGTATGTAGACCGAAGCCTCCAAGAATCTAAGTGAAGCCTTAATGATTCTATTCATACCAATCGTTTCTTCCCAATCAGGCTGCTAAATTCACTCAAGTCATGAGCTACCTTACTCTTCTCATATGAGTTAAGATTTTTCTGCTTTGTCATTTTTTTATAGCAGAGGTACTTTCGGTTCTTTAACCATCTCTTCTTATTTCTCCATTACGTTTCATTCCACTAATGTAACCCTTGAGACTCTCAGCTATTACCACTAAGGTTTATGGTTACACAAAATCTGAGTTTATGATCTTAGACGCGTACACCATGTGCTAAGTGAGACCCAAAAATCCAACACCAACAATGAATTGACAGTGAATACTTTATATTCAAGCTATTACTTGTTACCTTATGAAGTCTTTTTTTAGTGATCTTTATGAAATTGTCTGACACCAAGGCATTTCTTCCCAAAAGATCCAGTTTAGTTTTTGTTTTTGAGATTTCTATTAAACATCATGTCACTACAAACAATATCCAACCTACTTGTTCAACAGACCACATCGGTCTCATAAGTACTTCATCCAACTTTCGGACTTATATTAAGTTTTGCAATTCGGTTAAAGATAAGCCACCTTTTAAAGCCAATAGTTGAAAAGAAGCCTTTCGATGTTTATTTAGAAACACTCGATCGTATTCTCTCGGGAAACAACACAAGCACTTCAAATCTCTCTTGACTTTGAAGGAAGTGATTCATGCCCGGAATCATATGCTTTATGTGTTAAGACATCACTCATGTCCTATACACATTTTGCTTTATTTCTTTATCTTTGACACACTCTTGCATGAAAAATCTTTGTGATTTTCCAAAACTCGGGGTGTTATTCCTAATGGCACGTTTCAGTTTTATGTTTGAGGATCTAACAGAACTGATGTTTCTTTGTCGTATGGAGTGAAAGTGGTTACGTTGAAGTGAAAGAATGATCTGTGTTTAACATTGCCTGTGTTGCAATTTGAAGATTGTTTTTAAAGAGACGATATTTGGATAAGAATTTGAACTGATTCATTGGATAAGCATTAAATTGGGCGCATGAATTTGAAACGATTCCTAAACCCACGCTTGATGACGTCTATCTGGGGAAACCAAGCTGTCAAATCGCGCTTTTTTAGGCGACGTTTCAAAGATCGTATAATCATTACAGAAGTTTTTTTTCTATCTCCTGGAAATGGTATATAAAGGGTTTCTCATACCTATTGTACCTCACTATCTTCTTTGATCTCTCTCTCTCTAATGCAACAGGCGATTGTTTGCTAGTCATCTTCTTTATTACAACAATGGAAGAATCATCTTCCATGCAAGATCAGATAACTTCTTCGAACTTGCTTCCTATCAAACCCAACCAGAATCTAATCATACAACTGAATCCCTTTTTGTATGATCACTACATACTACATGTTGTAGAGGTGCTCAAGTATTCCCTATTGGTGATTGCTCTTATGGAAATTGAATCAGTACCAATGTCCCTGTTGTCACAGGTCTATACTACTGCTTCCTATGAAAAGAAGGAGGATCACATCTATTTTGAGATATTTAATCACAAGACCTCCGTTTCTAAAGCCCGCTTCAGTTCTTTACTAGGGCTTGTTGTTGATGCATCTATTATTTCTCCTGATTTCATCACTATGACTCAGTTATTCTCAATGTTCTATGAGATGGGTTATACTGATGTCCTCACTACAGTGACAAAATTCAAGAAGTCCTGTTTGCCACTGCAGTGGAATGGATTACTGACTCTTATCAACAAGGGTTTAGCAGAACGAGTAGCTGGGTCGGATGGTACTAGCAAAGGTTTTATGACCATTCTCTATGGTCTATATAATGGTATTAACCTAGATTATGGTTCTATTATCTGGTCGCAACTAGTACAAAGTATCAACTCCTCCACCCGACGCTCAGAGATTTCTTATGGTCGTTTATGGACCATAGTGACTTGAAGGTCTACTGATCATTTTCAGATTCCGGTTATGACTGATGTTCTACTTTCCTTTGTGTCTACTTTTCACACCAAGAAGATTATCTTCTCTAATGCAACTAAATTTTCCTTCATTGGTTCAATATGTGAAACAATGTAAAGGTGTGAGTCAAGTGAAAGTAAGGTAATAACTGAGTACAGGAAGCTTTGTCCAACGGGTCCACAACAACTAACTACTGAAATGCGAGAAGCATTGGATGCTTTTGAGAAGCCTGCAAAGCGAGGGAAAAAGGCAGATACCAAGAAAGTGGGAATCAAAGGTCCATCTGCTAAGCCTGTCAAATCCAAGAAGCGAAAAGCTGCATCTTTGGCTCCAAAGAAAATTAAGAAGACGGCAAGGCGTCGAAAGAGTCCTTCTCCTTCTAGCTCTGGTCATGATGACGAGCAGTCTACTTACTAGGAAGAAGAAGTTCAGCATGATGGTTCAACAAGAGGTAATACACCTCCTCATTCTCCAACTCCTACTTAACACATTAACGACAAGGTTCCAACTCCTCCTACATCTCCACCGAAGTCTACTATTCTAGTTCGGTTGCTCCTATTCCACCGCCGGTTTCTTCTTAACCAATTTCACCAACTCCTTGCACTCAACCTACTACTACTGTTCCCCCACCTCCACCAGTTAGCACAATACCTATATCTACAACTTCACTCCCACATCCAATTTTTTCTCAAGCTGCTTCTACTACTACACCAATCACTACAATTTCACATAACTCTTTAGTAATCATCAACGTATCTGATACGGGGGCTAATACTGAAACCGATACCCTTATTACACCCAAACCTCTTTCACCCTCACCCCAAGTGATTCTGCACCTACTCTCGGCGGTGCTAATTTTTAGTTTGACTCAACTTATTACAGTCCTTATAGACTTCCCTCTAATGAAGACAATGAAGCTTCGGTTACATAACAACAATTGCAGGGTATTCATGATAAGCTTGATCGACTGATTGCTTCTTCAACAAAGAATAATGATGTGCTTATAAAGGCCTTTCTGGACACTGCTTTTGAGCAGTATACAGATTCAATTGATAAATCCACAAAAACGGTTGATGATTCCACGTCCCTCTACAAGAAAGTGACAACCAATGTGGAGGATGTGTTTCAAGATTTTAAGATGTTTTTTGATTCCCTTAAGGGTCATGCTGATACGAATGCAGCTAAGGTGAATGCCATGGTTGATTCCCTATCAGAATCTTTTCAATCATAGAAAGAAAATTTGATTCAGTTCGGTCTGAAATTCAAAACAAGAACCATTCTCTCATTAGCTTAGTTAATTCTCGCTTAGAAAAGCTTCACACTGACTTGGCAATGGAAAACAAAATAACGTATGATCTGGCTCGCAAAACTACTTAGATTGAAGTCCAGAAAGTTCAACTTTATCAAGCGGATAAGGAGATTTCTTCATTGAAAACTGAGTGTGCAGTTCTAAAAAGTTTTGCCTCCGATGTTCTTAATCTTTTGAGTACTATTCTTCATCCTCATGATCTAATTCTTACTCTCATAATAAAGAATCATTTGACATCCAAACTTCTTTCAACAATTGAATTTCTAAGCCAGATGAAGGGTGTTACAGAGCCGATAGTCACTCCGCAACAAGGGGGAGATGGTGTTCTGCAATCTCCTCCCCTTCCACCCAAAGTTGTTATCAAAACATAACTGAAGGGTAATGAAGCTTCAGGTTATGGTGTTCAAGATAAGAATGGCATTTCTGGTGAAAGTGACGAAGATAATGAAATGATTGTTGAAGCCTTGAAGTGAAAGCAAATGGACAAAGAGTTAGATGATAATCTTCATATCACTAGAGAGAAAGAAGAGAGAGAACGAAAGAAGAAGGAAGAGTATGATGCTCTTTTTTGCAAGAAGGCTCTTTTTTCTGCTTGGACTAGGGAAGGACTGATCAAAGAAGCAATTGAGTTTCCTAGCATGTACTAGCTGGAACTTGTTGTCTCATTTAATCGTGACAACTCAAGGGACTCTCAATTTGATATGCCTATAACGAGAAAGGCATTTTTATTTCACTGTTTTGATTCAACAGTTAAAGTTACCTCTCCTCATCCTCAGGTTGATCGTGATCTTCTCGACTACTATCTCAAGTTAACCTCAATACCTGACATGGAGTGCCCAGAAGATAACCACTATCAAGGTGATGAAACCCACACCTGCTTGGGAAATTTTTTTATATTCAATTTCGGATAACCAGAGGTTTGGACAACTCGGTCCATACAATTTCTTTAGCAGATCTTCCTAATTTAAATGCTCACGAATGGATTTTACCGTTTAATATTTTGCTCACTAATTTCAAGGAATATGAGCCGATCCTCAATCATCTTAAGAGGATGCGGGCCTCTTATATCCTTGAAGTTGCAAAAATGGATCAAGAGATGGCTCATGTTATGAGGAAGAGACCGATTGTGAAGCCTACTGGAAAGCCTGGAGATGTTAACAAAATGAAGTTGGGTCAGATTGACTCTTCTAATCTTACTGTCATGTTCACAAGAGCTGAAGGTGAAAGGGTTTTGTTCGCTCTTGTTGATAAGCACTTGTTCTCCACTGACTGCTTGGAGCACATTATTGATATTATTCACCGATGTAAGCAGAACATAGAGTCAGATAAGAAGAATTTCACGAACATGCTTCGGTGGTATATCACTTTTCATCAAAATCTACTGGCCATTATGCCGAATGTGTTCAAGACTGTCAAGAAATCTTCTGTTTCTCAACCGAACCAAGCTCTCGCCTCAATTGACGCAAAGGGGGGAGATTGTTGAGTATTAGAGTTGTGTCATTGGGCTTAATGTTTGGTTTATTTTGTGTATCCGGAATGGCCTGTCCATCCGTGTTTTGTTTTTATTAGGGTTTAGATATTTATAGTGCATGCATGTATTGCATTAAGAAGGTTGTTTTTCATTAATAGCTGCATTGTAACCCTTAAACACCTCTACAATCGAAGTTCTTAATCGAGCTCTTATGAGGTGTTAAAGTTTAATCATTCGACATCGTTTGAGCCATTCTTTAGTTCCATACATTATTGTTCTTGCTTTTCTGTTTAGAATTAATCGATCCAAATAGTATATTGATCCAATAACCTCATTCTGCATTTTCTTGATTTACTCTGATAATAAATAGTGATTGATACAATTGTTTTATTTGGATTCATATGATGATGTTTTGGAAATTACGGTTTTATTAATCTAAAAATGAAACTTTTGGATCTTATTTTTGGGACGTCAAAATTTCAAAGATTATTTTTTTTTTCTTTTGTTTTTTAATGAATATTACATTTTGTAACGTTTAATATAACCGTTTTTCAATAAAATGTCTAATTTTGTACACCAATATTTTATGTAGTTAATATTACTGTTTTGTATATATATATATATATATATATATATATATATATATATATATATATATATATATATATATATATATATATATATATATATATATATATATATATATATATATATATTTTAAATTAAGCAAAAACATGATTTTTTTTCACGAAATTCCAGAAGTTTTCTTTGTATTTCAGATTTTTTATTAATATTACAGTCTTTTTTTCCGAAATCCAAAATTTTTGTTCGGAATCTGTAATGACGTTTCACAATTGGTCAAAAAAAAGCTTTTTTTTTTTTTTTTATCTGGAATGCCCATTCCAGACAAAATGGTTATTTTTGTTAATTTTTTTTTGTTATTATCCTTAAATACACATTAAAAACTTATTAGATTACTTAATTTCCTATAAATATTTAATGAAACTAAATTAAAAAGATAGAATTTTAGCAAATCATATTACATGAGGCTTTACTTCAACATGACATGTCCTAAAATAGTATTTTCTTATAAAAAATAATTTAGATGGTAATACCGTAATGCATTTCCCAAAAAAAATCTATAAGTAATTAAATTATAAAAAAAGATTACTTACTATTTTATCTGTTAGTACATAGGTTAAAATTACATTGGGGACTTACAATTTTAAGCCCTAACTTCCTGTGAATCGGTAAATTAATTCAAGTTAATTTGCTACTCGTTTTGCAGTTCACATATGATGATCGTTGTGATTTAGATGTTTTATTCTCTATGAAATGGAAGCTAACTATAGGTGAAATATTTCCTTATGGATAAAAAGACCAAATAAACCCTAGATTAAATGATAACCTTAAGAAACAATAACTTTGGCTCTTCCTTTTTTACATGTTTGGTTACTAAAACCCGTAAAAATCAACCATTTTGACTTTATAAATCGAAAATCAAATTTAGAAATGAATCAAGAAATTTATTGTACTTTGTCATCCATACCTAATATGAATTGTAGCTTTATAGATCAAATAAAGTAACGCTAATGCTGGTGGTGTATTTAGAGATAGAGGTTGTAGGTCTTTTAGTAGAGAGAGAGAGAGAGAGAGAGATGATGCAGAGGTTTGTGGCATTGGTAGAAGGTGGTAAGGTTAGTGTAGGTCAAAGAGGTCTTGTGTGCTGAAAAAGAAAGAATGCAAAGCATGCCTTAGAGTCCTCTAAATCAAAAAAATTATAGTAAAGCACATTGTAGAGTGATGTGCTAATGATTATTCAAGAAAAGACTGTAGTAAACCACACTATAGAGTGATGTGGTCATGAGTATCTACATGGGACTAATGTTAAGTATATAATACAATATGAAAAGACATGTAATTTATGTTTGTATTTTAAATTGGTCTTATGAATTCCATTTAATTATTAATTTTTTTCAAGAAAAGACGTTTTTGTTATGTAAACGTCCTCAAAATGATTATTCTAGAAAAGACATTTTTAAAGAAAGTTTGAAATAAAAATAGTGAAATCAAGGTTTTTTCTTCAAATTGGGTTTCTCGAAATGATGTTTTTAGGTTTTACTTGTTGATTTTTATTAAATATAAAAGATAATGATTGTGTGAATGCTTGTGCTCATGTTATGATTCATGGAGACAGAAGTATTGCATGGAAACCATAAACTAAATGACACATGAATAAATATTATAAAACCAAACAAAATTAAAGAGAATATATGAACACACAGTCTTTTGAATATAAAATAGAATCATATCCAACTTCCTTCTAAATGATAGTTTATTGACTGAAGTAGAAACTATTTAGATAATGCGGGACAAACATTGTGAAACTCGATATGACAAGCATCAACAACAGAACGGAAACCCAATGTGAATCCACGTCGGTTGTAAAAACAAAAACATTTTCTATGTTGTTTAAGTTCATCACAACATTTATCGGTTGGCGGTGTACCTGGGTCGTCTAATGCTAAAAAACAATCTTGAATATCAAGCATGTCACAAAACCCTGGATTCTGGATATACTTTGCCTAGAAGCAATGTGAGAATTACCATCACTATTAGAGAGTAAATGCATAAAATGTATATGAGTTAAAGAATATATATGTTGGTATTTATAGACGTTATAAAATGAATTTATAGATTTAATGATTTTAAAAATACTAAAATGCAGCATTAATTAGATATAAATTACTTTGTTTGTTATGTATAAACTAATTAATAATAAGGAGAACCAATAAACAAAACGGATGAAATTATTTAAAAAAAAAAAAAAAAAAAAAAAAAAAAGAAGATAGATTTATTCTACTAGAAACAATTCTTTAAAGTTAATTAAATCAAAGAAAATCAATCAATCATCAATTGCTATTGAAGAATTACCATTTTTTCCTCATATACCCGATAACCTTCTCTATTTAAAGTTTTTATTTCATATGGCGCCAAAGAAAATTGAATCCTTTCTCTACTGTCATGCTATACACCTTTGTTCAAATTATCCACAATCAATCACTATACACCTTTGTTCAAATTATCCACAATCAATCACACTTTGGAAGTAAGTAGTGAATTAAGACTGTCATAAATTCGCTTATAGACTTTCTAAGTGTTTAGAAATAGCAAAGGTTTGCTGCAACATACATAAGTATTCCTAAAATATTATTTGAGTATTGGATTAAACTCACACTCATTTGAATTACTCCATGCAATTTATCACGAGTAACTGTGAGATGATAATATCATACAATCATTAAACCGAGCTATATGAGTTGTTTACGAGTTGGTTATGCATTGATAATGTGTAAACATATCACTAACTTGATGTTATAAAACATATTGTTGCGTACGATTTGATAAGTACATAGTACAAGCATATAAGTCAAAGTTTATCTGTTTCTTTTATCTCAAGGGTTAAATGTGATCTCTTAGGCCCCTCGATGATCCTGTGTTGACTTATATGTTGGTCTCGGTCAAGACTCTATTGACGTGTTCAATTAAGTTCGTTGTCAAACAAATCTGAAATCGGGAAACAAATTGTTCATCAGACATCGAGTAGAATAAGGACTCCTCGTTGTCAAGAGTGTATCGTCCAAAGAGAATCTGACAAATCCTCTCACAAAGGGTCTTAGTAGGATTAAGCATACCCAACATGCAAGGAGCATTGGCCTGAAGGATGATATTAGTTTTAGTGATTAGATAGACATTTAGAAACTTATAACAATATAAATGAAATTAACATTTGATGAGTAAGTAATGGAAGATTTATTTATGAGTAAAGTTTATTGTCTTTAGTGAATTTGTTATTTTGTGTTTCACATTTGTATGTTTTACTTCCTGAATAATTGGATTATTCAAATTATCCACAGTCAATCATACTTTGGAAGTAGGTAGGGAATTAAGATTGTCATAACTTTGTTTGTAGATTTTCTAATTGTTTAGACATAGCAATGGTTTGCTGTAACGTACATGAGTACTCCTGAAATATGATTTGAGTATTGGATTAAACTCATGCTCATTTGAATTACTTCATGGAATTTATCACAAGTAATTGTGAGACGATAATATCATATAATCTTTAAACCGAGATATATGAGTTGTTGTTTACGAGTTGGTTGTGCATTCATAATGCGTAAACACATCAGTAACTTGATGTTATAAAACGTATTGTTGTGTACGATTTGATGAGTAAATAGTACAAGCATATAAGTCAAAGTTTATCTATTCCTTTTATCTCAAGGGGTAAATCTGATATCTTGGGCCCCTCGATGATCTTGTTTTCACTTATATGTCCGGCCCGGTCAGGACTGAATTGATGTGTTCAATTAAGTTTGTTGTCAAACAAATCTGAAATTGGGAAACAAATTGTTAGACATTGAGATTGATTTTGTTCCATGTCTTAGTCTGCACGATATCTTGTAGAACGGAGGACTATATGATCCCTTATCTAAAGGACGCATCATTGACTAGGTCAAAGTTCAACAACAGCTTTTGAGAGATACGATTGTTAATCAGATTCTGAAGTCATACTTGCAATTGTAGCTATTATACTTATCCTAGTGGGAGACTTTTGGATTAGGTGTCTAAGTCCATAACTATAGTTGGTATGTACATGATTTGATAGTAGCATGGTCCTTTTGGGTTGACTTCACTATAGCAACTTGATAGGATGACTTTTGTAGAAAGAGGTTAACGAATGATTTATTAATATATAACAAGAATAATATATTAATTAGAAGTCATATTATTTAATTAGTATTAATCAAAAATTAATTTGGAATTAATTTTGGGATTAAAGGAACTGGTTAAAAGAACGGGGACTGATTTTGCAAATCACTAATAGTTGCAAAATTGGGTTGGACTCCTTATTTATGTAGTGGACGAAATCTATAGGAGACATTTTTCTACTGCATGCATGATGATAAGCAAGCTTGTAAGTAACGATGGTCATTTCTAGTTGTACTCTATCTATTTATATTTACATATAAATTTTGCGTTTTGTTGTATGATTCTTAACGTTTCGACCTACATCCCTATGATTTATTTATGGTGATAATTAGTAGTAGGTATTGCATGAATGCTAAGTCTATCAATACAGTGCATAGATATCAATACACTTAGTTGATTCAGATTACAAGATTCTTAGAGGGCTCACCTCTATTGATTTACTACTATTAGCTGTAACGAAATACATAATAAACCTAGGACATAGTGCGAGTGGTGTAATGATGCTCATATGCCGAAATAACGCACAAGGAGTTTGGCCAATTCAATCATTTCATGAGTGATCTCATCTTCCTTCGGTTCTGCTCGAACTTCCATAGCTTTGGTTGCAAAGAGTTGTTGCTTGAGGTTGGCTATTTCTTCCTTGAGAGAGCGTAGACGGTCAGTAGGACTTTCCTGCACTGTGCTATGCCCTAGTATGGCTTCCGAAGGGTAAGACTCGCTATGGATCCCTCTGCTATCTTCATTCTCGCATGACTCCCCATCAATATTCTCTCCCTCATAGTTAATTTATGTATATTCTTCAGGTCCCACTTCTAGGTTTCCCCCTTGAACCTCTTATGGTTCTTTATCGACCCCTCTATTGGCCACCAAGGCCTGATAGTAGGGGTCTTCGTGCTGGAACTCAGCCATGGTACCTGCGCGAGAATGGAGGTGTGAGAAGAGTGTAGAAAGTGTACGTACGAAAGTTATATAACATCCTAAAATGCTTCTATAGTATTTTATTTGTTTATGTTCGATTCATCAATCCTTTGGGTATTAGGTCGACAAGTTTTAGATTCGTTGTCCACCTCGATCACTCCCAAACACATGTTGGTCGTATTTTAAATAAATATAGTTGATCAAGCTATATTTGTCCCCAATACGATTACAAAATTGCATGGGTTTAACCGCGATGTTCCAACTACTCCAATAACTTTTAAGTGTTTGTATCTTTGTTCATGGTATTTTAGTCCCATTGTATTTATAGTTTCATATCTTGTAAGGTTAGATACACTAGTTTAGTATAAACAATGCTCTGTTACCAATCTGTCACACCCTGGAACCAGACGGAAGAAATGTCCGGAGGCGGGTTACTTCATCTTGTAATATCATCATAGTGGATATAAATGAATCAAAGACACCATCATCGCCATACATAAAATATACCAACCATCATAGTTTTTACATCATTGTATTTGTTTATGACAATACATCCGAAACATCAAGTATGGTGAGAAACAAAAATATAGCAAAAACTTCATTCCCTATCGACCAACCTGTTTTAACATGTTCCTGAGAATACATATCGTTTTGAAAAGTGTCAACATATAAAAATGTTGGTGAGTTCATATGCATGCTTGTATGAAAAGTTTAGCAGCAGTTTGTAAACACCTGAAAATCCGATATTTTCTATTAAAAAAAGTAATTTGAGAGTATTGTTTCAAATCTTTTATTAGAGCATGTGTCATTTTGTTTTATAGTGTATAAAGAGAGTTTCCCAGAAAATCCTATATTTTCCATACAAATGAAAAAAATGTGTGGTCTTAACCTTAAGACCTGGGTGGTGAAAGTTTAAACGTGAATAGTAACTTTATAGTTCGTACTTTGTTTCATGAGTATATTATGTGCATTTCGTAAATTCATTTGTTATTTATTCTCTATGTGAGTCGCTGTAACCATACTTGATATGACTGATATGTCTGTCATGACGTTCTTCAGGTGTCGGTTGCAGTAAGATATTTGTCACCCTAGACTGACCCATCTAGCTATAGCGAATAGCTCAGGTGTGGGGGTGTCAACAATATAGATCTATACACAAATTCTCGCTCTCCCTCCAGGAGATTCTGGTTATAACTATAGGGCTTACGGTGTACGCTATATAGGTATGAATGAAGGTGTCTCTCACAAGAGCTTTAACTAAATTTATGCGAATGGTGTATCTCGTCATTTAACTTTATAAATAATGTTGCAAATGTGAATTTTGACTACAAATTAATAGTGATAAAAATATAATTGTTTTTATCTACAATGTCAAAATATTTGTTGTCATCGCGAATAACTTCTAGTTATCCCAAAGTATCGTGAATGATTCGAGTGTATTAGAATTCTCACTAACGGCCCGATTATTATAGTATTTGCAGTAAAAGTCCCAATTTGAATGTCATTCTCAAACATGGCCGAATAGGAATGTCAATGGGCTTATAAGGCCCAAATAGGTAAAAATGTTGTAAAGAGTCCGTTTGTTACCAAAATGATCGTTTTAGTTCAAATAGTACCAAAATGACATAAAAGGCCCACTTTTGTTAGAAATGACCCTTTTTGGCCCCATAAAAATTTGAAATTGACAATAAAGGCCACTTTTTGCCAAAATTGATATTTTTGGCCCATTGAAGCCGATATTTTACTACCAAGGCCCATTCTTTGTAAAAATTATATTTTAGACCCATTAAAGTCGGAAATTTAAAACCAAGGCACATTCTTTGTAAAAATGACATTTTAGGCCCATTAAAGCGGAAAATTTACAATCAAGGCCTATTTTTGTTAAAACTGAGATTTTAGGACCATTAGAGCCGAAATTTTACCAAAAATGCCCATTTTTGTTACAAATGGCATTTTACGCCCAATAAAACGAAGTTTGTCAATTAAAGCCCATTTTTATGAAATTTGACACTTTCGGCCCATAAAACCGTAAATTATCAAATAAGGCCCATTAAAAACCGAAAATGACTCCGAAAGACCATTTTGTTTATCTTTATTGTCAAGTATGGCCCCTTTTTTGTTCTTTCTATGGTTTTCTAGTAACTTTTACATGTTAATGTTTGGTTTTGAGCATTCTAACACTCCTAAGTGTACATGCAACCCTAAATACCTTGGATCTATGTTTTCTCTATTATACATGCAAATATGAACTTTCCAAGGTATTCATCCTAACTAGCATAATAACATTGATTCATATGAATATTTCAAGTTAGAATTACATACCTATTTGATGTAGAATGTCTTCATGAAGCTTGAGTGCCTAGTGCCCCAAGTGTGACACCTCAAATGGTTCACACAACACCAAATACACATGGAATGACTTGAGAGAAATGTACCACTCCTTGAAATCGTATAGCCCTCATACTCACACACTTGTGCACGTTTTCTTGAGCCATGGGATTCTTTAATATGGTGGCTATTAGGGTTACAGCATGTAACTCATAACTTTACCTATTCCTTATGCTCCATGGATTTTAACCTCCATGGAGTATCCATGGGTCACCCCATGGACTTAGTCCAACATAAGGAATCTTGGATCACAAGCCCACATATAAAAGAATGAATGATTTACACAATCAACCCATATATTTAATTAGTCTCCTTTTGATCACTTCATTAGTTCCAAATTAATTCTTGATCAATACTAATTAAATAAACTTATTAATATATTAGAACTTATGTTATATTAATAAACCTGAAGTGTTATTTCTCTCATTTTAGTCTATCCAAATGCATGATGCCATGCAACCCAAATGGACCATGCCGGTCGGGTCAAGTCTTACCAATTATAGTTATGGACTTATACATTAATCTAACAGTCTCCCACTTGGATAAGTCTAAAACTATTATTGCGTATGACTTCAGGAACCGATCAGCAATCGTAGCTCTCAAAAGCTTCTGTCAAACTCTGACCTTGTCGATGAACTCTAACCTTTATCAATGACTTGTCCATTACATAAGGGATCATGTATTCCTCCATTCTAGATATCATATAGACTGAAACATGGATTAAAATCATTCTCTCTATCCATTTTTTGTTTCCCGATTTCTGATTCATGATGACTGACTGATTGAACAAATCAAATCAGTCCTGGCTTGGCAAAGCACTCTCATGTGTCATCATTAAATCATCGAGGGGCCCACATTTATCACTTTTATCCCGAAGGTAAAAGGAATGGTGTGACAGCCCAAAACTTTTATCCTGTACAATCGATCCATGTATCAATATTACACCTGAACTTATCATCTCTTAGCGAAATTTTGGGTCCATATGAGGGCTTTAGGCTTAGTATATCATAGATATGAGTCTTAAGAAGGGTTAGAAAGTGTGTAGCATCACAAAATTGATCCAATCACACCAAGGAAGGTGTGTGCGGCCGCACACACTCCCCCAGCCACACACCTAACCCTATATATAGTGGAGAACCCCCTTTCAGTCACTTTTTTTTCTTTGGCTGCACACTACTCTCTCTACTTTCTCTCTTCGAAAACTTCATCCAAGAACACTCTTAAGACCTCAAAATGTTAACTATTTCACCTTTCAACTTGTTATAGTGGTAAGAGACCTAAATCTAAGCCTAAAATTCATAGTGTTCTTCATGTTCTTCATCCTTTGAAGGGGTGCAGCCGTACACCTTAATAAGGTGGCTGTACACACCTCAAATACCCTCCAAAGTGAGAGTATGGCTCCTGTATTTGAATTATGACATGGTTTGGAACTTGAAATACCTCAAAATCGACATTTCGGGCTCAAACAAGGATTGTACGGCCGTACACTTCTATGTACAGCCACACACACCCTCTGTACGACCGCACACTCCTGTGTGCAGTCGCACACACAAGTCTGACCACACTCCCTAGTTGCACACTCACCTTTATGGCCATACACCCACTCTAATGCTCATATTTGGCTATAAACTTGCAAGGATCACTACATGTGGAACCTAGAACACTTAGTACAAGCATTCCAAAGATCTTATGGTGGTTTCCCATCATGATTAGTCATGAAATACCCTAATCTAATATGTATATGTGTTACCCTATGATTAATAGGGTCCACTTGCGTTCAAAACATCCGTTGACACTTAGCACTCATATCGATCGTACACTTGAATCCTACGTTAAACTGTGAGTTCATACCCCTACACTTTTTCTGAGTTTTCATGTTTTCAGGGGGGATACAAGCTAAACATAAAAGGTTTTCGTAACTTACAAATTGATGCAATTACAATGATTTTCTATCAAACGTTTAGATACAATTATCCCTTTTGTATTATGCGGAGCATAAGGGATGTTTTCAATTCATAGTTGCATAGTATTCAAACCCATACACGAACGTAACAACCATTCAAACTATAATAGGTATAGTTTGGGATTTCATTACCAGTCTTACAGGTTCAAACTTCATGCAAACTCAAACATATAAACTATATCAGATTTAGTTTATCCATTACTACGAATACAAAACTAGAGTATCATGCTAAATAATTATTTTATGTATAATTATTTATACTCTACACTGTTACAAACGATTTCGAACTCGAGAACAACCGAATAAACACGTAAACTAGTTAATACAGGATTGTGAGGCTATCTTCGTTTTGCCCCTCGGGGTATCAATAAATCCTCACCAGTAGTATAACCAGAGTCTCCTGGAGGGAGAGCGTGAAATTTGTGAATAGATCTATTCAGGATCGACAATCCCACACCTAAACTGTTAGCTACAGTTAGGCGGGCACGTCTGGGGTTACAAATTTTGTAATCGTACGATGCCTGAAGAACGTCAAGGAGGTCACAGGTCAAATTAGTAAGGTTATACGACTCATAATAAGTATAAAATAATCATTGTTTATGGGAATTCTTTCTTCTATAGTTTTATTTTAACTAATAAAACTACTTCTCTACTTACTGGAGGGTATTCCAGGGACAAAATCTATAGTTTTATTTTAAGTAATAAAACTACTATACATACTAGTGGTAACCAGGGTTTCCGAATGATCGTACACTACATACTGGTGGTAGCCAGGGTTTTCAAACAGAACGTATTTTTTCATACATAAATCAACAAACATGTTAGAAAATATTGGATTTTCTTGATAAGCATGCATACATGTTTCAGAACTCGGTAACAACGATTTTCGATACAAACAATATTTACTTATAATGGAAAGAAACTATTTATACAAACTCAGTGACTAGTTTTCAATACAAAAACATGCTTATGAACTCACCAGCTTTATGCTGATACATTTTAAAAAAACGCTTGTATTTTCAGGGCAACGATAGACTGGTACCTAGCCAGCTTTTGGAAAAGACGGAGCATTTTTGGAGTCTCGTCTTTATCTTTTGTTATATAATGTGATGTACAAACTATGTTTTCAAACATATGTAAATATTCATATTGTAATGTAATGGTTGTGTTTACTTTGATTGCTATGATACGATTGTTGTGATACTACGTATGACGTCGCCGCCCCGGATGTTTCCGCCGTTGTTATCCTGACAGTTCGGAGGTGTGACAAATGGATAAACCTCGACTCATATGGCTTGTTATACTACTTGTTGAATCATACACAAAGGCACGTTTTATAACATCGAGTTACCAATGCGTTTTCGTGCAATCAATGTATACCAACTCATATCTCTAGGTTTGAAGAATATAAGATATTATCGTCTCATGATCACTCGTGATAAAATCCATGAAGTGATTCCAATGAGCGTGGGTTGAATCCAATACTCAGAACTTATGAGAACTCATGAGTGTTGTAGCACCACTTTGTCCAACAACTTAGACCTCTACAAGCCAACCCATGACAGTCTTGATTCATATCTAATTCCAACATATAACCGACTATGGATGGTTTGAATAACTTAGTCTTTCAAGAAGAATGACCTAGTTTATTCTGGAAGCCAAAACATGCAAAATGAAACACAAGAATAATTGAATTTGATATGGTATCAAAACCTATGAATATAAATAAAACACCTTTTATTTATCACCATATTGATTACTCATTCTTCCTTGTTTCGGTTTTATCAACTTAATACTTGAATTAAAAACACTAGTTGTCCCATGCTCCAAGCATGTACACTATGTTTTTCTAAATAATAGCTTTGCCATACACCAAGTATGCACTCTATGTTTGTCTATTATCCTTACTTTGTGAAATAAACCAGTTGAACATAATTTCAATGATTCTAATTTCACACTCCCAAATCGAAATCTGTTAGATTTTAAACTTAAAACACTACCCTCTTGCAATGAATGTGTACAAAGTCATAAAGACTTGTCAACAACCATTATAGGGTATTCCAATGAATACCTACTCCACGGAAACAAAGTCTTATGTTCAAAGTATGCATTGCTTTGAACATGCTTCTTGCACTAAGTTTTTTCTAATCTTACACAGATTGCTTCCATCTATGGAGACAACTCTATATTCCCATTTTGACTACCACTTCTGAACAAGAGTTGCCCCTTTTCAGATTAGGTCAATATGGTCCTTCCAATATTAACATTATACTTCCAAATATCCCTGAGCAACCAATCTTTGGTAAACCTTAGATTGTCCTTGACAATTGCTTAATCACTTTAGTCAAATCCAATTCTAGACCTTTTCCCTCTTAATGCCCTAGGCATTTGGAAAAATTTGGAAAGGATAAATATTATAGCACATGCAATAGATCCTATATCTGAAGCATATGGGACACGATTCATGATGTCTCACATAAAGACATGATACTGGACCAATCCTTTTGCTACAATATTTCTATTTGCCAAGTTCTCATAATTCAGATTATGAAAAGTGTTGCCGTAATCATAATCGAATTTTAGAACGCAAATAATAGAAACATATATAGAATTTCCTTATGTTGAGCAATTCCAACAGAAAATTCATATATATCCTTGACTAAAGATGATTAAAACCTCAATCTAAGGTTCTAGAATTGAAATGAAGTATAATTTCCTCTCCCTTAATTATAGCAAAACAACTTTTCAACCCCAGCAACTTCACGAATTAAAACTTTTTTTTCTATAATTAACATTGCTAACTTGCAACCTTTATCATAATTATTATGCTCCCACTAACATGATGATTATTAGCATAACACTTATGATCCCACTAGCTTTGACATGTATTCAGAAACTAGCTAGACTTTTAGAAGTCAATACTTTATTGACTTTCTTACCAAAGTTAAAATTTCTGATACTAGATTGCTTTGATAAGACATTATCAAAATCATACACCTCTCTTAGATAGCTCAGTTGTGTGTCTAAACAATATCAGAACTATGAAAAGGGATGTCATAATCATAGTCTCAATTGTTTAGACCTTTGCTATCTGCTTCAAATCTACTTGGTGGAAGTGTTTCCTCACCATCATTTTCATGAATCGGATAGAAACCTTATGACCCTTAGATTTTATGGTGTATGCGTTCTTATCCACATGAAATTTTCAAAACCATAATCACAAGACAAGGATAATGACAAATAGAAACTCATATGGACTGAACTCAACCTTAATTTCTTGCCACCTAGCAGCTCAAGGGCCTATCATTGCTTCCAAGTCATTATGCAACCAATTGAGAACTCTAAGAACTCAAATGCAAAGCCAACTTTAACTGAAATGGGCACAGAAATTTCAACACGATAGGTTATAAACCTCTAGTTGTGTGCTAGTGATGAAATATAGGTTTTTCTTCTTGATTACTTCTTGAAACCCTTTCAGGATCCTTTTAGACTCCCACTGTCCTCTTGAAATATAAGACTTTCTTGTCAGATATTCAAGACATAGTGTGGATTCTAATCAAGACAAATACTTCACACAATTGGCCTTAGCTAGTCTTTGTTTTATCCAAAACATCACAACTTACCAATTTCAAATGTACAAGAGTAGAAAACCTTTTACTCTTACATTTGACTAGTGTTAATAAACCTTCTTTAAGATGTGTCAGTCAAGTTACAATCTTGGACTATAACTCTAAGAATTGTTTTTGGAACGAAGCATGACTCATCTTTTTGATTTAATCATTTCAACAATTCAACATTGCTCTTCTTAGTCATAAGAATACACTAAGATGACTTTAGAGGACTAATTGTGACATGATTTTTTAAATCATTAAGATAATCACAAAACATGATGCTAAAGTACTCTCCTATCTTTTCAGACTTGAGAAAATTTTATCTTTCTGCCTAAGTTGATTCATCTTATTCGCTCTGCCATACATTGGAACCTTTTCTAATGTCTTAGAATTGCACTTAAGCTTGTAACTATAACCATATTTACTGAGCTTTAGTAAATTATGACAAATAGTCTTATCGATCTTTTGTGGTGGACTTGACCAGTGCACAAGAATGTGTACTCGATCCCTTAGTCCCTTACTTGACTCACACATCCATGTGAACAAGTAGTTAGTCTTAATTTTCCAATGCTTGAATGTTCTCATTCATCATGCTATACAACTTGCATGATTCCAAGTTTATATCCAACTGAAACTTGGGTGATGAGAATCTTTCCTTATTTGGTAAATTTAGACACTACCACAAATGAAAGAATCAAATTCATATTTCCACTCTTGCTATTAATGGAATCATATAAGTAACAAAATTTTCACAAATGCCAGTGTAAGGATATTTTAAAATAAAATCAAAATTTTCCCTTTTATCTTAAAAACTTTGTGGAAAAACTATCCTTACAGTTCAAAATCACATGAAAACTTTGTTGTTATCTATTCCTAAGCTGTATATCATAACTCCTAAGAAGTAGCTCAAGAATCCGATCTTCAATCAAGCGATAGAAATCCATCTTCACGATCAGATTCAACATACTCTTCCTTTATGTTTCTTCACTTTTCTTTTGATTCTTAAAACGTCAACATGTGACCCAGTCACATCATGTATCAAGAATCTCAGAATAGAAACTTAGCAGAGTTAGATAGTAGACTTTACCAGAGGTAGAGTCAAACTTATTGACTTTAACATCCTTAGGTAAAATTGGCTGCTTCGGAATTAATGCCCTTTACTTTGGCAATATAACCATATGGACCCTTTGGTAATGGTACATGAGACTATCTCAGACTTAGCCTTTCTCTTTACCATTTGGTCAACTGATTGACTATGTCCGATCCCTTTCCATTGGGAAGAGAATGCTTTTTTTGGATTTCCAGTGTCATCATTCTCCATATCCATAAAATTTTGGGATGTTGATGTTAGCAAATAGATAAGACCATTAAGGGTCTTCTCATAGTCTGTTCCATAGGAGTCCCAAAGGAACTCACTATATGACTTAGAAAGTGATTGGACATACAACTTTCTCAGGAATTTGACACCCAACTCTCCCGGCTTGTCAATATGTGACTTCATCTCCAAGATGTGAGCACACATATACCTTGCTTGCTAATAGGTGGAGGAAGTAATGTTCCAAGAGATTTAGGAAGATCATAGATGTCTGAACTAGACATCTTTTGGGAGATATTCAAGATAGTTGATTTAAAGTCCTTAACATAACACCCAATATGGAATATTAAAGCTAGGACCCAACACAATATTTTATAACTTGGAAGAGGGATGTCGTAATCCAAGCTATAGAATATTTGAAGGTAGGTGAATGACGATTCACCAATTTCCACCATGAAAAACGAAATAATTTATTAGGTTTTTAATTGGATTTGAAACTCCTAGATCTTTTGAGATTCATTGAACTGTTCAATGGCATGTTTCAATCTCGAGTGTGCCCTTCAGGGTTTGTGACTGGGATGCCGAGGATCACAAAACAAGGTGTGAAGTAACCATGCAAATTACTTGGTACTCTTAAGTGTTACCCCTCAATCGACATGCCGGTTAACCACACACACTCCATCGATACTATGATAAACATTTAGTTACCCTTTTCCTACCTTATTAAATACGAGTTAGTGTGTCGGTTAACCACACACGCTCCACTAACCGACTTAAACAAAGTGCAAAGTGTAATTTCATGGATTAGCACCAAATTCACATTTTCCTAAGTTACTAAGATTGGGTATTACTAAGAGTTTGGTTACTTAGTATTTATCATTAATACTTTTAATGAAGGGAGAATTATAGTCCTTGTCCTATCCGTTCGGCTAACGACCCTCCACCAGTCAAGGAAGCGGTGGGTAAGAGTGGATATCCATTAAACTGCCATTTTATAGGTAGTAACCTTATACCCCCCCCCCCTTTATAGACCGACTTCATGAATGAGTCCTACTAATGGTAAGATGACTTGCTCTTATACATATATAAATATTATTAACTTATAATATTATAAAGTATAAGGGTTGAATTTTAGCTTTTAAAATTCTAAGGGCTTAACTTGGAATTAAAGTATTCATTGGAAAACTCTACAAATTTCAAAACTTGAGGGCACGTTTTGAAACTATTCAAAACTATTTAATTCTATAACTTATGTGTTTAAAGTAGTTTATTTAAAAAAAAACTCTTCAAATTCCATAACTTGTGGACAAGTTATGGAAGACTTTAAACTATTAAAGAATGTAACTCTTTTTTTTTGTAACTTATGGAACTAATTAAGGTTACACATTTTTATTATTTAATGAAGAGACTCTTGAACCTCCATAACTTGAGGACAAGTTATGGAGTCATAAAACCATTTAATGAGGACAAGACTCTTCATTTTGTAACCTTTGCCAACTTTTATGAGTTTTAAGAAACTTAAATGTGACCTTTCATGTAACCTGAGGACAAGGTACACAAACACATTCTAAAATCAATTCTTAGATTAAAATTGATTAAAGACACATAATCAATCAACTTTTCTATTAATCTAAGGAACTCATAAGATCAAGATAATTCATATAAAACTTTTGGATTTCATAACTTATGGAGTTTAATGTTTGTTTAATGATGAAACTTTTCATGTTCCATAACTTAAGAAAAAGTTATGGAATTCTTGAAAACATTAACATCAATTTATGTAACTCTATAAAAAAAACTTTGAATCAATTTTTTTTAAACCTTTTCATATCCATAACTTATGGAGGTTTCAAAAAACTCTTTAGATCAAACTTTTAAAACTAATAAAATAATCATATCATTTTATCTTTTACTAAATTTGACCTAATTTAAGTCATATAGCAAATTATTCAAATTTTACAAATAATTAGTTTTTCACAAAAACAAGTAATTATCTTCAAATTTTACAAACGTCATGTTTTTTTTTCCAACTTTGAAAATAAAACATTTGCATCAATATAATAGAAAACAACCTGGCTCTGATACCACTGTTGGGTTTTGAGCATTCTAACACTCCTAAGTGTACATGCAACCCTAAATATCTTGGATCTATGTTTTCTCTATTATACATGCAAATATGAACTTTCCAAGGTATTCATCCTAACTAGCATAATAACATTGATTCATATGAATATTTCAAGTTAGAATTACATACCTATTTGATGTAGAATGTCTTCATGAAGCTTGAGTGCCTAGTGCCCCATGTGTGACACCTCAAATGGTTCACACAACACCAAATACACATGGAATGACTTGAGAGAAATGTACCACTCCTTGAAATCGTATAGCCCTCATACTCACACACTTGTGCACGTTTTCTTGAGCCATGGGATTCTTTAATATGGCGGCTATTAGGATTACACCATGTAACTCATAACTTTATCCATTCCTTATGCTCCATGGATTTTAACCTCCATGGAGTATCCATGGGTCACCCCATAGACTTAGTCCAACATAAGGAATCTTGGATCACAAGCCCAAATATAAAAGAATGAATGATTTACAGAATCAACCCATATATTTAATTAGTCTCTTTTTGATCACTTAATTAATTCCAAATTAATTCTTGATCAATACTAATTAAATAACCTTATTAATGTATTAGAACTTATATTATATTAATAAACCTTAAGTGTTATTTCTCTCATTTTAGTCTATCCAAATGTATGATGCCATGCAACCCAAATGGACCATGCCGGGTTGGGTCAAGTCTTACCAATTATAGTTATGGACCTAGACATTAATCCAATAGTTAAATCATTCCAGCATTATAAAACGTTACATCAAGTAGTTTGTTTAGAAATATCACCAAGACTTGGAAGATATTTCGAATTTTATGGATGTTTAACATGTTTTCATCGCATACTAACTCAACATAATCATGAAAAATACACACATTCATGCATAATACTAATATTAACCACAAAACTTGCTTGTATTCTCCACCAAAAAGGTAGTCAAACTCGAAAACAAGGGGATATCAAGCTCACCTTGGTGTTAGATCAGTTTAAGAAGAGGAAGGAAATATGACTTTTAAGCTAGCTTGCTCATTTGAAGAGATTTTCGAACTTAGAAAGTTCTAGGAGTAGAAATATGAAAATTAAGTGTTTATGAGGAATAACCTTAGCATACAATGGAAGTAACAACTTGAGTATGATCAAAACTTACCAAGAGGATGAAACTTGATGAAAACCTTTTGAGACAACCACACTCTCACTGGTTCTAGGAGGAAAATGAGTGGGCTTTTTGAAGATTTAGAGAGTGAGGAATAAGTGAGTGAAAGATGAAGTGGGGAAATGAGAGAGATGGAGGTCCTGGTCAAAAATAAAGTGGATAGGGAAAGAGACTAATGGGTAATACTTAATGGCTAATACACTTTGCTTAGATACATGAAATGTAAATTACATGGTTATATGTCAGTTAATGGTGAGGTGTCACTAATTTTAAACCAAATAAACGTTTTTTTATATATATTTATGGGATAATCGGATTTCAGAGAGGGGAGAAGAAAATCAATTGGGATCGCTTTTTATGTGTAACCGAGAAACATAAGCGTAATGGGTGTTCTCGGCCCATAAGGTGCTCCATAAAGGTATTGGACCAATTAAGCCTTAACATAATTCATCATGGTCCAATAACAAGGTCTAGGTCCGTTAGAAATTTTGGACCAAGAAGGCTTGGGTTAAGGCCCAAAGTTGAGTGATCATGGCTTATTGGGTTTGATTTTGGCTTACACGAGGAGGTTCCAACTAAAACACAAATTATGGATGAATAAACTGGTATATCATTAAAGTTTGGTTCATATTTAAACATGGTGTTACATGGTTACACAAAGAATTATCTTGTTCATGAATAGGAAACCTCTGGCCCTAAAATGCTATTTGTGACATTGTTGGATAGCATTGTTTACTTAAGACTTATTGCAACTCGATCTCCAGTGTACGTGTTTCACTTTTGTCTTGCTAAACTTGTTTACTTTTAAGAGGTTACCCTATATGTGATTTCTAAAATGTATACTTCCATGTACAAGCACCTATTCCCTTTTTGTCTTCAAGGTTTTCATTGTAACAGGGTTACAATTTTGACCTTGCTTGATCCAAATATTTTGGGTTGTCAAATAGGTTTAGGCTTTAACCTTGGTCCAAACTAGGTAACTTGTAAATTCGCCATTTACCCTAACTATGGTTTAGCGCTTTGGACGGGAATCCAATTATTAATTGAATGTTATTTGATATTGATAACTCAGGGATTTGTTGAACTAGCAGTTAGGGATTATCAGTGTGATTCAGTGGTGCGAGGTGAGTCTCCTCACTGTGTTTAGCGGGTATGAGGCACCAATGTCGGCCCATTATTTATTATGTTAGGATGCTAGATGTCAGCATGACTCTTGCATGTGTATGCACTAGTATGTATGCCGAGTAGGGCTTGATATCGGACAAAGCCTGACGACTGTATTGTACGCTATTATATTTATGATTATCCCATGTATTTGTCGGATTGTGTCTTTGTATGTTAGTCGATGTCTTTTATGCGAGTTTGGACGAGGCCCGTTATACCCAGTGGGCGGGGCCCATAATATTCAGTGGACAGGGCCCGTTATATGAGTGTGGGTGGGGCCCGTCATCTCAGTGGGCGAGGCTCGTTATATTAAATGGGCGGGGTCCGTTATGCGAGTGTCGGTGGGGCGCATTACACTAATTGGGTAGGGCCCATTATATGCTTCGTTACGTATGTTATGTGGTATCTTTGTGAACTCATTAAGCTTTGTGCTTATGGTTTTTAGTTCATGTTTCAGGTACTTCGATTTTTAAATGGGATAGCTCGGGATGATTGCAAAACACACACCACCTCATTCTGCATTCTCATGATTTACTCTGATAATAAATGGCAATTGATACAATTGTTTTATTTGGATTCATATGATGATGTTTTGGGAATTCTGATTTTATTAATCTAAAAATGAAACTTTTGGGTCTTATTTTTGGGACGTCAAAGTTTCAAAGAATTATTTTTTATTTTTTTGGGATGAATATTACATTTTGTAAGGTTTAATCTAACCGTTTTCAATAAAATGTCTAATTTTGTACACCAATATTGTATGTAGTTAATATTACTTTTTGTATAATTTTTTTAAATTAAGCAAAAAGATATTTTTTTCTCGAAATTCTAGAATTTTTCTTTGTATTTCGGATTTTTAATTAATATTTCGGAGTTTTTTTTTTTTCCGAAATACAAAATTTTTGTTCGGAATCTGGAATGACGTTTCAGAATTCGTCAAAAAAGATTTTTTTTCTTCGTCGGTAATGCCCATTCCGGACAAAGTGGTTATTTTTGTTAATTTTTTTGTTATTATCTTTAAATACACACTAAAAGGTTGTTAGATTACTTAATTTCCTATAAATATTTCATGAAACTAAATTATAAAGGCAAAATTTTAGCAAATCATATTACATGTGGCGTTGTTTCAACGTGGCATGTCCTAAAATAGTATTTGCTTATCAAAAATAACTTAGATGATAATACCGTAGTACATTTCCCAAAAAAATTATGTAAGTAATTAAATTATAAAAAAGATTAATTACTATTTTATGTGTTAGTATATCGGTTAAAATTAGATTGAAGACTTACCGGTTTAAGCCCTAACTTCTTGTGAGTCGGTAAACTAATTTAAGTTAACTTGCTATTGGTTTTACAGTTCACATATCAGGATCATTATGATTGAGATGTTTTATTCTCTATGAAATGGAATCTAACTATTGGTGAAATATTTCCTTCTGGGTAAAAAGACCAAATAAACCCCAGATTAAATGATAACATTATGAAACAATAAATTTGGCTCTTACTTTTTTACATGTTTGATTACTAAACCCGTAAAAATCAACCATTTTCACTTTATAATTCAAAAATCAAATTTAGAAACGAATCCAGAAGAATTATTATACTTTGTCATCCATACCCAATATTAATTGTACCCTTATAGATCAAATCAAGTAACGTTAATGTTCGTGGTGTATTTGGAAATAGAGGTGGTAGGTCTTTTACTAGAGAGAGAGAGAGAGAGAGAGAAAGAGAGAGAGAGAGAGAGAGAGAGAGAGAGAGAGGTGAAGAGAGAAAAATGATGCAATGCTTGATGGCATTGGTAGAAGGAGGTGAGGTGAGTGTACGTCAGAGAGGTCTTGCGTGCTGAAAAAGAAAGAATGTAGAGCATGCCATTGAGTCCTCTAAATCGGAGACAATTGTAGTAAAGCACACTATATAGTGATGTGCTAATGATTATTCAAGAAATGACTATAGTAAAGCACACTATAGAGTGATATGGTAATGATTATCTAAATGAGACTAATGCTAAGTATATAATACAATATGACAATACATGTAGTTTATGTTTTTATTTTAGTTTGGTCTTATGAACTCCATTTAACCATTAATTTTTCCAAGAAAAAACGTTTTTGTTATTTAAACGACCTCAAAATGGTTATTCAAGAAAATAAGTTTTAAAGAAAGTTTGAATTAAAAACAGTGAAATCAAGGTTTTTTTCTTCAAATTGGGTTTCTCGAAACAATGTTTTTAGGTTTTACTTGTTGATCTTTATTAAATATAAAAGATAATGATTGTTTGAATGCTTGTACACATGTTATGATTCATCGAGACAGAAGTATTGCATGGACACCAGAAACAAAATGACACATGAATAAATATTATAAAATCAAATAAAATTAAAGAGAATATGAACACACAGTCTTTTGAATATAAAATAAAATCATATCGAACTTTCTGGTAAATGACAGTTTATTGATTAAAGTAGAAACTATTTAGATAATGCGGGACAAACATCATGAAACTCGATATGACAAGCATCAACAATAGAACGGAAACCTAGTGTGAATCCACGTCGGTTGTAAAAACAAAAACAATTTCAATGTTGTTTAAGTTCATCACAACATTTTTTGGTCGGTGGTGTACCAGGGTTGTCTAATGCTAAAAAACAATCTTGAATTTCAAGCATGTCACAAATCCTGGATTGTGGATATACTTTGCCCGGTAGTAGTGTGAGGATTACCATCACAATAACAAGAAAGCCAAACATCTTCATGATTATTCAAAATAGATCAATCAACATCAATATTAGAGAGTAAACACAAAAAATATATATATGAGTTTAAGAAGATATATGTTGGTATTTATAGATGTTATAAAATGCATTTAAAGATCTAAAAATTTTAAAAGTACTAAAATGCAACATTAATTGTGAAATAAATTACTTTGTTCGTTATGTATAAAATAATTAATAATAAGGAGAAACAATAAACAAAACGTTTCAAATTATTAAAAAAAAAAAAACAATTAAAGATAGATTTATTCTACTAGAAGCAATTTGGAAAGTTAATTAAATCAAGGGAAATCAGTCAATCATCAATTACTATTGAAGAATTACCATTTTTTCCTCATATACCCTATAACTTTCTTTATTTAAAGTTTTTATTTCATATGGCGCAAAAAAAAAAAAGTGAATCTTTTCTCTATTGTCTTTATATACACCTTTGTCATTCATGTGTTTCCATGTATTTTTTGGTGAATCTATTTCTTTGCTCTTCTTACTATGTAGGTTTCTATTAATCCTTTATGGCTTGTAATTATGTGTGTTTGATGAAATATAATGTACAGTTTTGACAATCCTTGATTGTTTTGGGTTTTTTGCAGTTTATAAAAAATTGGGTACCAACTCATGCAAATAATCCCCAAACACATATAAGGTTTTCAATTTTGAGCAATTAGTTTGTATATTTGATGGAATCTGATGAAGCCCCTTTCTAATTTGTGATGCATGACAAACTGATTGCAATGTGTTAATGAAACATGTTGGGTGCTTATCCAAATAATTTGCACAAAGTTTAGAACTTTTGAGAATGTGTAATCTTGTCATTCACATTCAGTAGAGTTATGATCTAGCAATTTAGGCAAAAGCTTTTCATAACAGATAAGTTTATGGTGGAATCCTGACTGTCTCTTGGTGATTTCCACATTATACGTTGATAAATTTTCATTTTGTGTTAATTCCATTCTTGTATGATAACCCACTCACATATATTTGTGGTGAATAGAATAAGAAACAAGACACCAAGTGTTAGTTTTTCATGCGAGCATCATATTCTTCTTTCATTGCATTTTGCCAAGAAGTGTGCTTAACGCCTAGGGTTCAACATCAGAGTTGGGGTCAGTGGTGGTCTGTAACATCCCGGAATCGCAAGAGTAGAATTGAAGGGCTGGAAGTGTAAGTTTAGAGGGTGACTCGGCGAGTCCATGGATGGACTCGGCGAGTCAGGTCGCAGTTGGGTCGCGTGTCTAGTGGCCTACTCGGCGAGTCCCAAGGGTGGACTCGGCGAGTAGGTGCTGTATGAAGAAAACCCTAATTTCCGGGGTTGAGCCCTATATAAAGAACATTATACCCCTCCACAGCCTCTCCTATTCCCCCCTTGAGTTCCAGAAACCCTAATCTCGTGGAGAATAGCATTGGTGGAGCAAATTGGAACTTGGAGAGGTGTTGCTTGGAGAAATCTTGAAGGAGAGGTGGTTTGGATCAAAGGGCTTTGCTTGGATTCGTGTTTAGCTGTTATTGAGGCATCTTTTGGAGGTAATATCTTCGTCCTTAAGCTGTGCATTCCTAGTTTCATCATTTGGGGTTGTGTGGGATGCTTGGTTGTGTGACATTTTGGTGTTGGAGGATGGATCTGAGGTTGCTACCTCAGATCTGGAGTGGAGAAGTCATTGAGTGCATTAAAGTCCCAACCTTTGTGCTATGAATGAAGCTATCATGTCCCAAACCTTGGTTTTAAGGTGGAAATGGCCTAGATCTCGTTTGATTCACATAAAGTTTGCTACTTTACGTGATGGTTGGATTGTAGGAGGCTGGATCTATGTTTTGGATCAATTGCATGGCCTGAGATGCTTCTGTATGGATTCAGACCGGTGGAACTCGGCGAGTCACATGGGTGGACTCGACGAGTTGCTTGAAGATGGCCTTGAACTCGACGAGTTGGAAGAACAACTCGGCGAGTAGGTTGAAGATGGCCTTGGACTCGACGAGTCCGGTTGGACTCGGCGAGTCTTGTCAAGGAAGTCCCAATATTTCTGGTTGAGTCGATGAATCGGTGAGTCGAGGGACGACTCGGTGAGTTGGGGTGCGAGTGGACTCAGAGTGTTGTACTCGACGAGTCTTGGGGTGACTCGGCGAGTTGGGTCGCTAATTAAGGGAAGTCTGAGCATAAGGACTCGGCGAGTCATCAGTTGACTCGACGAGTAGGGTCAGTCAGGGGTTGACTTTGACTTGACCAGGGTTGACCAGTTGTCTTCCAGGGGTATTTTGGTAATTATGGATATTTATTGGGTTTTTGTTGATGTTCAGTGGAGGAGTTGTGTCAGAGTTCGAAGCAGCGGGATCTTATCTTTTCAGCCGTCAGTTTCGAGGTGAGTTATCCTCATTATATCAACAGGGTCTAAGGCACCAAGGCCGGCCCTTTATTGTATTGAGATTTAGTCACGTTTATCATGTTGTTGTTGGTTGTGTCTGCATCCTGGTAGTTAGGATGATACATGCTAGGGGGCCTTGTAAAGGTCAGTTCTCGATATGCAGAGTAATGCTATGCTAGTGAACGGGTAGGTCGGTAGCCCGGTTAGAGTAATGATATGCTATGTGATCTGTTTACTCGGTTTGCTGATTATGACTGTTATATGAATGTATGTTGGTGCACATGGTTGTTTGGACTGGAGATGGGTTGAGGCGGGTCCTGCTTTGTGCTGTAGGCCAAGATACCCAGGGCGGACCGGTTATTCCGAAGGCCCAGCGAGCGGTCCGGACAGGCTGTAGGCCCCATGAGGGCGGACCAGACGTGCCGAGGCTCGGAGAGTGGACCAGGCCGACTGTAGGCCCCAAGCGGGCGGACCAGTCACACTGTAGACTCAGAGAGTGGACCAGGTGGGTTGAAGGCCTGATGCGGGCGGACCAACCCCACTGTAGACTCGAAGGACATGACTAGACCCGGAGGATGGATTCGAAGGACTGAAGGCCCGATACGGCGGACCAGTCACGTTAGACCCGATATGCATGGTTGTTCTATGTTCTGTTATGTTATGTATGATTTATATGTCTTGGACCGGAAGGTCGTAGCCTGGAAGGGCGTATGCGTGGTTGGTATCTTGGGGGTATCTCACTAAGCTTTCGGGCTTACAGTTGTGGTTTAATGTTTTTCAGGTTCTTCAGGAGACTGTGGCAAGGCGAAGGCGCGATCGTACCGCTCCTTAGGATTTCGTAACGACATGATTCTGGGAATACTTAAATGAACTGTATTGAAAACCTTTTTGTAAACATTTTAATGAAAATCGGGTTGTTTTGAAAATTTTAAATTAGTTGTGTTTTTCGGACGTTACAAGTTGGTATCAGAGCCTTGGTTTGAGTGAATTGGAGGGACACTTGTGTGACTCCAGTCTCAAATCGAGGAGAGTTTTCAAAAAGAGAAATTAAAATGGTTTTCAAAATAAGTAAAGGAGGACGCGGAGGTACGATCAGCCGGAGCCAGTAAGTAACCCCAAAATATCATACATGGCAATTGTTTTATTGAGCTTTGATAGAACAGCATGCTAGAGTTAGGCTAGGGATCTTCAGGATTTATTGATGAGTTGCCTGATTTATGATGCCTGCTAGCCTAGGGTTCCTTGGGAGGGATTTCTAGTGTTCCTCTAGTGGTGAGGATAGAGCGTTGCTATGTGTGTCGCTAGGGTGTTGTGGGAGTACTTCATACAAATATGGGTTGGTGTGGAAGGTAGTATGGGCCCGTACTACTGAAAGCACGGACTCATACGTGTATCAGGGAAATCATGACCTCTAGGGTTGGGATGAGAGCTGGTTCCCGGAATAGTGGAATATGTCTGAGATTGGTGTTTTATTTTCAGTATGGAGATTCCAGGGCACGCTGGGAGTGGATCCGGGTCAGGATCAGGAGCAGGAGAGGGAGCTCCAAGTGGGTCTGCACAGCCAGAGGTTGTCAGTCAGATGAGTACGCACGAGTTGGATGCGAGGATTCGCGAGATTCTGCATGATGAGGTTGCTACGTTGATTCGGGCTGAGCTGCCAGAGTTGTTTGGGTCGATCAAGACCGCCATGGTGGAGTATTTTGATGAGCGTTATGCGGCTCTCACGGAGACGGCTGCCGCGGCGGCTACCGCAGCAGTAGCGGCGGCAGGGGGAGGAGCCAGCAGAGGTTTTCAGTATCGGGACTTCGATAATACGAAGCCTCCCACTTTTGATGGAGTTCAGGATCCGATCGTTGCTATGAGGTGGTTATCAGATGTGGAAGGATGTTTCTTCATGTGTTCATGCCCTGCTGATCAGAGGGTGAGGTGTGCTTTGAACCTGTTGAGGCTCGGAGCAAAGGATTGGTGGAGATTGACCACGGGATCGTACTCGGATGCGCAGAGGGCTGCGATTTCATGGGATTGGTTCAGGGAGATGTTCAGTACTCGTTATGTTCCACAGGTCGAGAGGGAGAGGTTGGCTCAGGAGTTCTTGGAGCTGAAACAGGATTCAGAATCGGTGACGGAAATCACCAGGATGTTTACTGAGCGGGCGATGTTTTGCCCTGAGTTCGCTTCGGAGCAGGCTCAGATGTCTCGATATCTGAGCATGCTAAAGAGGGATATTAGACAGTTTGTGTCTGCGCAGAGGTGCAAGACTTTGCTGGAGTTGCAGGAGGCCGCCAGGCGGCGTGAGTTAGAGATTGAGTTACAGATGCGGGAGCTGAGGCAAGCTCCGGTTCAGTCGCAGCCGGCGACGAAACGGTCTAAGACCGTTGATTTCAGGATGGGAGATCAGGGTGGCCACGTCTGTGGTAAGTGTGGAAGGGGTCATGCCGGGGTTTGACGGTCCGGTGGAGCATGCCGCAAGTGCGGGAAGGAGGGACACTATGCGAGGGATTGCCGGCAGTCGGTGCCGGTTCGGGATTTAAGGATATGCTATCATTGTCATCAGGTTGGACATTTGAAGGTCAACTGTCCACAGATTGCTGCAGGATCGGTGCAGGCTCCAGCACCGGCTACATTGAGGATCACAGGTGGAGGTCAGGGTGGAGCGGAGCCCCCAAGGGCTTAGGGTCGTGTTTTTCAGCTTGCTGTTGCGGGTATGTTTCTTTCTGATGTTTTGATTATTTATGATTGTTGTGGAGTATTGTTATCTTCTAGTTTCATTGGTTGGCTATGGAAATTGCGTTTCGGGTTTCTTGTGGTATTCATTGTTCCTTGAGGGATTGGCGAGTTGTGATCGAAATTTTGATTTTAGTATCTTGTGTCCTTTGAGGGATCGTTATGGTTATGGGATTATAATTCGAGCCATCATTGATTATCTTTGTGAGAATTGGTGGCGAATGCGGCGTTAGTTTGGAGGCTAGTTGGATTCTGCAATCTGAGGAACGGAAAGATGAAGGTTGAGTCGCTTTCGAGCGGGTTGTACAGCGGGGGAGCATGATTGGTATGAAAGCTGTTGGTACTGGTGAAACGCACTTGGAGTGCATGTGTTGATTTCTGCGAGGTGCTTCGGGAGATCGGTGATGGCGACCGGTGATTATCTGTCAGTGTCTTAAGTGGGGGAGAATTGGAAATTCTCCGGATGGTCGTTGGGCATGGAAGGTTATTGAGCCGCTTGGGGAAATTCAGCGGTATTTCTATCAGATGAGAGCAGGCTCGTGTGGGTGAGCAATAGGCGTGCGGGGCGGAACGCAGACCTAGAGAAGTTGATTGAGGAAGGCATGGGGGCAGGCCGGGATCGAGTATGTATGATGGGGGTAAAGTTCGGAACCCCTAGAGGGCTAGAACGGTATGCACGGGAGGATTTCCCGAAGAGATAGTTCGGAATGATGAGTGATTGTTGAGCGGTCCGGGTAGACTGAAGGCCGGTAGGCGTACCAGTCAGGCCGAAGGCTCGGAGGACGGTCCGGTCAGATTGGCTGAAGGTTCTGAGAGTGGTCCAGATTGACTGAAGGCCCGGGGAGGCGGTCCAGTCATGCTGAAGACTCTGCGGGTAATGTTGGATCGGTTGGAGGTTATGGGTTGCGTATGTTGTAGTGGGAATACATTGGGAGGTCTGGCCCCGGCAAGCGATCATTAGCGGTAAAGGTAGTGCATGGGCTTGAGAGCCCTTGTGATGAGAGGCAGAGTAGCGGTGGCGCATGGATGTTTAGTGCGCTGTAGGGAGGTAATGTGGCGCAGGATGGGCACCAGGGTGCCTGTCGTGATGAGCGGGCAGACGAGTGGTTTCCTTGGTAAGGGAAGAGGGAGGAATGAAACTCCAGCAAGGGAGAGCGAATTCACGGAAGTGAAAGCGGCAATGTGGAGTTGCGATCACTGTGGTCCGTCGATGATCTTTGAGTAGTGTGTTTAGGCGGCGGAATATAAGCTTATTCGACTCGATATGTTGCTTTGGGCGCAGAGGGAATAGCGCAACGTGGAGTCAGGGAGGGGAGTTCGGAAGGGATGCAGAGCAAGAGTCTTGGACTCTCAGTGAGATCATGATCAGGGTTCTGGGTATGTATCGGTGGTTTATCCTGGAAGGATGTTGAGGATATCGTCTGTATATCAGGTTATCCGCACCTGAGGGTGCCAGAGCTAGATCAGCATGTATGTGTGATTGCGATAGGAGAACTCGGGGGAGTTGCTCCGAAATGGAAGAATGGGTCCTTCGGTCGTCAGGGTAAAGGTAGAGTGGAATTCGGATCGGGAATCCGAGGGTGCGTGGCTTTATAGCCATGTGAGTCAAGTGAAAGATGAGAATTGGAGCAGTAAGGCATCATGGGTAATTCTCGGTTGTGGAGTGTGGTTATCAGAGGGTTCAGGGGGTGCCGGTTCGAGTAGATGGTGGGGAACACCGTATGGAAGGAGAAAGTGAGCTTCTGGTTCTATGGTTGTACTTTGAGGGACTTGGTTCGGTCAAGGTCAAGTGGCGCATTGTGGGAAGTAAATGGAAGATGAGATGCCGAAGGCGTCGAGGACGAAGCCTAATTTAAGTGGGGGAGAATTGTAACATCCCGGAATCGTAAGAGTAGAATTGAAGGGCTGGAAGTGTAAGTTTAGAGGGTGACTCGGCGAGTCCATGGATGGACTCGGCGAGTCAGGTCGCAGTTGGGTCGCGTGTCTAGTGGCCTACTCGGCGAGTCCCAAGGGTGGACTCGGCGAGTAGGTGCTGTATGAAGAAAACCCTAATTTCCGGGGTTGAGCCCTATATAAAGAACATTATACCCCTCCACAGCCTCTCCTATTCCCCCCTTGAGTTCCAGAAACCCTAATCTCGTGGAGAATAGCATTGGTGGAGCAAATTGGAACTTGGAGAGGTGTTGCTTGGAGAAATCTTGAAGGAGAGGTGGTTTGGATCAAAGGGCTTTGCTTGGATTCGTGTTTAGCTGTTATTGAGGCATCTTTTGGAGGTAATATCTTCGTCCTTAAGCTGTGCATTCCTAGTTTCATCATTTGGGGTTGTGTGGGATGCTTGGTTGTGTGACATTTTGGTGTTGGAGGATGGATCTGAGGTTGCTACCTCAGATCTGGAGTGGAGAAGTCATTGAGTGCATTAAAGTCCCAACCTTTGTGCTATGAATGAAGCTATCATGTCCCAAACCTTGGTTTTAAGGTGGAAATGGCCTAGATCTCGTTTGATTCACGTAAAGTTTGCTACTTTACGTGATGGTTGGATTGTAGGAGGCTGGATCTATGTTTTGGATCAATTGCATGGCCTGAGATGCTTCTGTATGGATTCAGACCGGTGGAACTCGGCGAGTCACATGGGTGGACTCGACGAGTTGCTTGAAGATGGCCTTGAACTCGACGAGTTGGAAGAACAACTCGGCGAGTAGGTTGAAGATGGCCTTGGACTCGACGAGTCCGGTTGGACTCGGCGAGTCTTGTCAAGGAAGTCCCAATATTTCTGGTTGAGTCGATGAATCGGTGAGTCGAGGGACGACTCGGTGAGTTGGGGTGCGAGTGGACTCAGAGTGTTGTACTCGACGAGTCTTGGGGTGACTCGGCGAGTTGGGTCGCTAATTGAGGGAAGTCTGAGCATAAGGACTCGGCGAGTCATCAGTTGACTCGACGAGTAGGGTCAGTCAGGGGTTGACTTTGACTTGACCAGGGTTGACCAGTTGTCTTCCAGGGGTATTTTGGTAATTATGGATATTTATTGGGTTTTTGTTGATGTTCAGTGGAGGAGTTGTGTCAGAGTTCGAAGCAGCGGGATCTTATCTTTTCAGCCGTCAGTTTCGAGGTGAGTTATCCTCATTATATCAACAGGGTCTAAGGCACCAAGGCCGGCCCTTTATTGTATTGAGATTTAGTCACGTTTATCATGTTGTTGTTGGTTGTGTCTGCATCCTGGTAGTTAGGATGATACATGCTAGGGGGCCTTGTAAAGGTCAGTTCTCGATATGCAGAGTAATGCTATGCTAGTGAACGGGTAGGTCGGTAGCCCGGTTAGAGTAATGATATGCTATGTGATCTGTTTACTCGGTTTGCTGATTATGACTGTTATATGAATGTATGTTGGTGCACATGGTTGTTTGGACTGGAGATGGGTTGAGGTGGGTCCTGCTTTGTGCTGTAGGCCAAGATACCCAGGGCGGACCGGTTATTCCGAAGGCCCAGCGAGCGGTCCGGACAGGCTGTAGGCCCCATGAGGGCGGACCAGACGTGCCGAGGCTCGGAGAGTGGACCAGGCCGACTGTAGGCCCCAAGCGGGCGGACCAGTCACACTGTAGACTCAGAGAGTGGACCAGGTGGGTTGAAGGCCTGATGCGGGCGGACCAACCCCACTGTAGACTCGAAGGACATGACTAGACCCGGAGGATGGATTCGAAGGACTGAAGGCCCGATACGGCGGACCAGTCACGTTAGACCCGATATGCATGGTTGTTCTATGTTCTGTTATGTTATGTATGATTTATATGTCTTGGACCGGAAGGTCGTAGCCTGGAAGGGCGTATGCGTGGTTGGTATCTTGGGGGTATCTCACTAAGCTTTCGGGCTTACAGTTGTGGTTTAATGTTTTTCAGGTTCTTCAGGAGACTGTGGCAAGGCGAAGGCGCGATCGTACCGCTCCTTAGGATTTCGTAACGACATGATTCTGGGAATACTTAAATGAACTGTATTGAAAACCTTTTTGTAAACATTTTAATGAAAATCGGGTTGTTTTGAAAATTTTAAATTGGTTGTGTTTTTCGGACGTTACATGGTCTAAAATATTTTTGGTTTGAGATTGTTTGTACGGACATGAGTGATCATGGTATGTTGACTTTGATCTGGTGGTCAAAAATGGTTTGGTATGGAATTTTGTTTTGCACCGGAACTAATGGTTGATTGGTGATAACGAGGAGTTGATGTAGTAGTGTTGGGTGGCATCACAGGCTGTGGACTCTCGACGTGGGGGCCGGTTGGTTGAGAGTTGTTGTATTTAGGGTTGTTGAGGTGATCACCGGTAGGTGTTGTGGTAAGTGGAGGAGATGAGTTTGAAGGTATAGCCACCATGGATAATGCTTGGCAGGTCATAGATCATGGGCATGTTGAATAATACCTGAGGAGGTGTTAGGCAGTGATGAGTTGGAGGAGGACTCAATGGGTGTAGAGGCGGTGTAGGGAAAGATGCCTTAATTTGACGACAACATGGTGTCACACCCCCAAACCAAGGATGGCGGAAACGTCCGGGGGTGGAGGACTTCATGTAGAGTATCACAACAATGAGTATAATAGTGCTCAAAGTAAAAACAACCAACACAAATATAATTGAAAATGTTACATCAAAGCACATGTTTACATGATTCACATCAATTACATTATAATACAAAATGAACTGTTTGACGATTTATCGTCCCATCCTCAAAACGTTGTTGATTTCCTGTTTTCACTGAATTCCTAAGAATACAAGTAGTTTTGAAAAGTGTCAACACAAAGGTTGGTGAGTTCATAAGAGATTTCGTTGGAAAAGTAAATCGTTTTCCTTGTAAACGCGTTAGAATATGTATCCAGAAAATCCGATATTTTCTTTAAAATCTGCTTAATGTAGTCTTATGACTGAAGACTAAAATGTATAAGTAACCTTTCTTATTAATAGAAAATGTTATGTACTTAAATGGACATGGACGCGTTTGAATTAAATGAAATTTCTGTATGTTCTCATGTTCGTTAATACTTTATATATATGTAGTCCTAAATTAGAGGACCGAGAAAATAACAAGTATTGACCATACTTAAAAGTATAAATGTGGTTTCAAATGATGTGTAGTCGTAACTACCAAAACCAAAAGTGTACAGTAATATTTGTATTCATAGAGATAAAAGTGATTTTAAATCGACATAAAACTCATTTAGGTTTTAAAAATAAAATCCCGTAAACTTATGGATTGTTATATCCCTATGTGAGTCGCTATAATCATACTATGAGTATGTGAACCTGCCACGACGTTCTCAGGTGTCGCGAAAAATAAAATGATATTTGTCACCCGTAGACCTGCAGGTCCAACTGTAGCTAGCAGCAAGGTGTGGGGTGTCAAACCCAATATAGATCTATATACAAGTATCACGTTCTCCCTCAAGGAGATTCTGATTATAACTACCAGGAATTATATCCCGCACTCGGACGTACGGGGAGAGAGAGAGAGAGAGAGAGAGAGTCTCACAATATAGGTTAACAAGTTTACATGAAATGTGTGTGAATATAAATCTTTCTTGTATGAATGTACCCTTTTTGTACGAGTGCGTTGAGTGATGTATCATAAACTATACCTATTATAGTTTATCTAAAATGTATGTAATATGTATGAACTCTTTTATGGAAATGTATTAGTGTTATGAATTTATCAAACTATAGTTTAACAAATTTACGTGAAATGTGTGTAAATATAAATCTTTCTTGTATGAATGTACCCTTTTTGTACGAGTGCGTTGAGTGATGTATCATAAACTATACCTATTATAGTTTATCTAAAATGTATGTAATATGTATGAACTCATTTATGGAAATGTATTAGTGTTATGAATTTATCAAACTATACTTTTTATAGTTTAATATACGTGTTCTAAAATGAATGAATAATATTTATTATGAATGACTTAGTTTCAGTTCATGATGATAAACTAACAAAGAAACACATTCAATAATTAGAACTTATGATTATACACTTTGCTCAACATATTACAAAGTGTTATGATATTTACATGATGTTGGCTAAATTTAGCCATTCTGCCCTGTTTTGGAAAAATCATAGAAAAATCATACGAAGTCGAAAACTAGATCCGTAAATTCTGAGAGTTCACAAAATGTGTCTAGTTTACTCATAATTTTTATCACGATTTTTAATGACCTCCAACTTGGGTGAATAAGTCCAAAATCACAGACTGGTCCAGATTGTTGTTTGAAATGATAGGACGTTTTGTAAAAATCACCATAAATTGTAGAAAAATTTTATGGAGATGTGCAAGTAGTCATTTTAAAGCTAAAAACTTGAACTATTTGCACCTTGTACAGTTTTGAAACCAAAAATGTTTAAGATGCCCAAAACAGTCCGTGAATGGAGTTGAACTTTTTTGATGAAGGCTGTTAGAAAATTTTAGTTATGTTCTTAGTGTTTTAACTTGTATTCCCCCCCCCCCCTGAAAACTTGAGAAAACATAAAAATGTAGGGGTATGAACTCACCTTGAGTGATTTCAGTAGATAAGTGTTGAAGAAGAGAAGTGTTCAACCCAAGAACACTTGAAGATTCGAAGCTCTAACGCTAATATGATAGAGTTTGTGTAAGATATTCATGATTTGAGTAGAATGAAGTGAAATAATCATAAGGAGGATGAATTATACCTACTAAGAGAGGAAGAACACTTGAAAATCAGCCTTGAATCTCGAAATTGGAGTGGGAAAAGTTTGAGAGAAAAGTGGTGTTTGATACTTAGTGAAATGAGGGCAAATGAGAGAAATGAGGAGAGAGGATGTTTGTTCCAGCTCTAAAAACGTGGGAATGAGTGTAAATTGAGTGTAAGGGACATTGAAGTGACTTAGGTAAGGTGGGGAGGTGTGGTTAGTCAAAGAGTGGGTGTGGGGTGGTTGCTTGTGACATTGGATAAGGCAAAGTCAACACTCCACCTTTAATAATTCACCCATTTGATTTTTATTATTTAAATAATGATTTTCATCAAAATATGTTTAAAGTATGAATATTTAGAGTTTATTATGTTAAAATATAATTTCTGGAGAAAATCCCGCTTTAAAATCACGAAAAACGGGCTTAAAATGTTAAAAATATCAAAAATGGGCTAAAAGTGACAAATTTTCGAATTCTGGCCGAGGTTCGGCCTTCTGATGCTGAAACCGAGAGGAGGGAGGGTAGAAACCGAGAGGGGATAAGGGAGAGGGTAGGAACCGAGAGGGGAGAAAGGCGAGGGTAGGAACCGAGAGGGGAGAAAGGAGAGGGAGGGAACCGAGAGGGGAGAAAGGAGAGGGAGGGAACCGAGAGAGGAGAAGAGAGACCGAGAGAAGAGAAGAGACAGAAAGGAGAGAAGGAGCAGAGACCGAGAGGCGGGAAGAGAAAGCAGAGACCAAGAGGCGGGTAGAGACAGAGAGTGAAGAGGCGAACAGAGAGTGAGAAGCGACAGAGACCGAGGCTCGGTCTCAGCTATATTGATTCGGTCCTCCGGTTTCGGCCAACAGAGGCTCGGTTCGTCCAGGAGAGAAGGCGACAGAGACAGAGAGGCGCGAAGAGAACAAAGAGGAGAGAAAGAAGCAGAGACCGAGAGGAGCAGAGACCGAGGCTCGGTCTCGCATGCCTCAGCCAACAGAGGCTCGGTTCTGGTCCTAAGAGGCCTCTCTTCTTGGTTTCGGTTCCTAAAGCCTATTTTTCTCGTTTTCGCCCCGTTTTAAGCCGTTTTTGACCCGGTTAAGGGCCGGAATGACCCGAATGATTCTAAAAAGTTACGGGAACTATTTGAGGGAGATTTGGGAGAGATTTCTCATACTTGGAGAGATTTGGGAGAGATTTGACATTCTTGGAGAGATTTCTCATACAAAGAGATATTTGAGAGAGGTTTCACATACTTGGAGAGATTTGGGAGAGATTTGACATTCTTGGAGAGATTTCTCATACAGAGAGATATTTGAGAGAGATTTGGGAGAGATTTCTCATACTTGGAGAGATTTGGGAGAGATTTGACATTCTTGGAGAGATTTCTCATACAAAAAGATATTTGAGAGAGGTTTCACATACTTGGAGAGATTTGGGAGAGATTTGACATTCTTGGAGAGATTTCTCATACAAAGAGATATTTGAGAGAGGTTTCACATACTTGGAGAGATTTGGGAGAGATTTGACATTCTTGGAGAGATTTCTCGTACAGAGAGATATTTGAGAGAGATTTAGGAGAGATTTGACATAGAGAGAGATAGAGTGAAAACGATTGAGAGAGGTTCCATGTGAGACAATTGTGAGTGTCCGGCATCGCAATGCATGGTTCGTAAACCCTGTTAAGCCTTGTTTAAGGATCTTACACACTCCCGATGAGTATGAATCATTGTTTTATCGGTTTGGCTCGCCACGTACTACAGTTCTAGGTTAAGGAGATCTAGATGTTCGCACTTTTTGCTTTATGATTTCTCATTAGAATAGAAGTTATGTAGAAGTTTCATAGTGTGAATTTTAGTACTCATGGGCAAATTGAGTCAAACGGTTTGACTTGCTGACTTTAGTTGACTTTGACTTGACCGAAATTTGACGGTTGTCACACATAGCGAGAGATGTAGATGCAGTTTTGGGTTGATAGAAGCTTAAATAACCATTATGAGTTGCACTATAACTAAGAAAGATGTATGGTAAGGATCTTAAATCAATTTTATGTTTATTTTAGGCCCTTAGAAAGGCGTAGCATAGACAACCAAATGTTTTCAGAAAATCATAATCTAGGGTTTTGTTATAAAGCTTTTGGTATAGAAAAGCATTGTTGACCACAGGGGTGATGGTATGGTTGTGCATATAGGTTGCAATTTTGATGGCATGTTTCCACAATAGTTGGGAAAGAGATTACTAAGATAAGAGTGTCAAATCTTTTTCAACAATTATGCGATTTTGACGTTCTACCACACCATTTTGTAATTGTGCATGGGGACAAGAAACATGGTGAATGATACCAAGGGATTTAAGAAAGGTTGAGACATTTTGAAATTCACCACCCCAATCAGTTTGTAGCTGTTTAATGCCATAGGAGAACTGAGTTTTGATCATGGTATGAAATTCTTGAATCATACAGAAAACCTGTGATTTTTAGATTAGAAAATAGATCCATACAAATTTTGTGAAATCATCAATAATGTGAAGAAAATATATGTTTTCATTCAACAAAAAAATAGGGGGTACCTCAAACATCCGAATAAACTAACTCAAAAGGTTTTGTAGTAGCTACATGACTAGAAGAAAGATGAAAACGATGACTTTTACCCATCTCACATGAATCACAAACAGATAGGAGTTTATTTGATGACAATGGAAGATTAAATGAAGAAACTAAGTGTCTTAAAATAGGTTCATTAGGATGCGCATGTCGTCTATCCATCCTTGAAGACAGGTTTTATCGCCCATGAAACCCACATGAGGATGCTTGGAGAGATTTATTTGCACTACTAGAAAAACAACATTTTAAGACGCGTAATGCGTGTCGTAAAACACTCAAACGACGCGCAAATGCGTGTCAACGAAGGCCCTGTCATAATGAGAGATGACACACTTTTGCTGATCGTCTATAAACGACGCGCATTTATGACACGCAATGTGTATCGTTAAAGCCGTTGTCAAGAAAGGCGACGTCATGTATGAAGATGACAAACATTTTTTCGTATCGTAATTTTAAATTTTTTATAAAAAAAATTATTTATAGATTTACTAATTTTTGAATTAAATTTGCATATCATGTCTCATAATAGAAAATAAATTACCATATACAAAAAATACAATCCATTTCACAAAAGTTAATGTCATATAAATAATCATTCCAAAAGTAGACAAATGTAATACATCAAATCTGAAAGAGCTGAAAGTCATCAACAAATAATAGTTGAACTACAAGAACTTGTTGCCCATCTTCACAACAAGCACCTGGATATTGAAGCGCCTGGATATTGAAGACTTTTTTATTATTTCCTTGAAGGTTTCCATTAACATTGAAGGAAAAGATCATACTAGCCATACAAATTTATAGTCCTTCATGAAGCATCTATACACCAAGCCAACCAGATAATAATTAAAGACACTGTGATACATTAGGAAATCAAATAAAAAATAAGTTAAAATGATGAACAATGAGACTACAGGTTAAGAACTTAGTCATACAGTAAAATGATTGATGAAAAGTACCTTGAATTTCATGTGCTCTTCGTTGAGACTCTCCAATGTGATCCCACCTTATCCTAGTAAAAATTAACCAAAATAGACAACTAATTGGTAGATTTTTAATAGCATAAAAATTAGGTCGTGGAGTTTAAAATACCATAAGGTATAACTATTTTCATATAAGGTAATAATAGACTATAAGTATTAAAAATCTACACAACTAGTGTTTTTATTTTACACAAGCACAGACGCATAACATAAAAAATGTTTAATAAATAGCAGGAAATAAAGTAAGTTAGAGAGGAAACGTGTTCTTGTGATATTTTAAAAGGAGTGGAGGGATTGGAAAGGGAAGAGAACAACTTGATAGATTTGCCCTTGCCTACCTACCCAACTTCATCTTCATCAATGTTCAGCTATGTTTCTATCTTGTAAAGATATTGTCTCCATTCCCCCAATTTGGAGAGGTAGTCATAAGCTTGCACGATAGAATCACAAGAATAATGGAGAAGATTGTAATTTTATTTTTTAAAACTAGAAGATATACTTCATGATAGAATCAACTTTAATGTCTTCATTAAATGGGAGAGATGATTGAAGTAGTAACTTGAATCCTTTTGTTGAACAAGCCCAATGTCACAACATTCTGTTGAATATAAACATGTTTTCCATTCCTAAATAAGAAGTAGATACATTAATTTATTATCTTGATTTCAAAAAATAAAAAGTATGATGCAATTTTCATACCAAATCAGAAAGTTGAATATTTGAGAACAAACTCGAATTAATACTTTTATTGGGCCCACATGGAAAGTAACTAGAAGTTTCCCATGACCTGAACAACTGATTAATAAAGTATTAATTAGACACTTGGAAGCACTTTTTATGGTTATTATGGGAAAAGGGTATATATGGAAAATATATAAATGTGGGATTTCTTAACTGTAGCCATCTTGTAAGGTCTGTGACACTGGGCCAACAACCAATTCAAACTTTTCCTTTGTTAAAACTGCACAAACTACATCACCTAAAGCAACAATATGTAAGGAATCAATTCATTCACCAAGAAGTGTCCATTCTCCAAAATACCCCCTTCACTATTCTCCATTGAAAGCTCAGAACCACTTTCCATGTCATCAGACATTAAACCGGTTGCATTTTGACTTCTCATATATGAGTCAAATATGATATGGCTGCAATGTGACCACAAAATGATAAGGATTAGAGGTTGGTGCACAAAGTGTAGGATCCACTACACAGAAAACATGCAGTTCACACGTTAAATAATGTAACATTTGTTTCCTATACCTGCAGTTCATAGGTTACATTTTGACTTCTAATATATTATGTTTACCTGAAGTGCTAAAGCTTGTCATTTTGTTACTCCCTGATGATGTCTGGAAAGGTACAATGCAACTACAAATGTCAGATACGAAAATTGATTAAACAAATGTCATTATGCCTTCACAACATTTAAACTAAGAAGAATAAATTAAATTAGAAAAAAGTAAGAATGGAGATATATACTTGATGCAGTACTCATGAACACCGCCATGAGATTTATCATTGTTGGTTCCCTGTTTTGAGCTTCCATAAAACTTCCCAAATGCTTCTGTCTGCTGAAAATCATAAACAATGCGAAGAAAATTAATTGAAGGTGACTTTAACAAGAGATCCAAACCTGATCTGTTTTTTTTCTTTCCTATTATTGGATATATAATGTTTCACAAACCTATGTATAAAAAAAAATAGACAAACCTCGAGATTAATTCAAAATTTTTTAAGAGAGAATCATTTTTATTTCAGTAGGGAGGAGTAGGTTCATTTCGGTACTAAGAAGTCGGGTCAATTGAAAATTCTGAAGCAAGAATCATTTTTATTTCAGTAGGGAGAGTACTTAAAAAATTCTGAAGCAAGACCCATCGGAACCCAAGTAGAAAATATGATAACAATTGAAAAAAATATAAATCTTAAAACAACTAGGCCAAATTAAGGGACTGCTTACCTATGGACGACATGAATAACCTCCATCAATGGTTGAACTCATTCGATCCATTTAAAAGCCTACCCTTTACCAAATCGATTGAAGGCATCATATTGAAGGGTGTTTGTAACTAAAATATAGGATATTGTTGATTTTAGTAAGCTAAGTAAACAGATGATGGAGTGTTGACATGGGGAAATATGGATTCGAGCCCTAGAAGCTGAGAAGTAAATGCATCTATGAAACAGGGTACTTGGAATCGATTTGTTGGATGTGTTGGTCTGACTTTTGGGGGGATTTGGTGTGGTCCGGAGAAAAGCGCTAGTTATTACAAACCTCAAGATGATCACGATAGGTTATAAACCTCAAGTTGTGTGCTAGTGAGGAAATTCAGGTTTCGTTCTTGATTAGTTCTTGAGACTTTCAAGACCTTTAAGACTCCCACTGTCCTCTTGCATATAAGACTCTCTTGTCAAATATTCAAGGGATAGTGCGGATTCTTTATCAAGACAAACGCTTCACACGGTTAGCCTAAGTTGGTCTTTTTTTTATCCAAAACATCACAACTTACCAACTTCAAATGAACAAGAGTAGGTCACTTTTACTCTTACATTTGACACGTGTTTTAAACCTTCTTAAAGACATGTCACTCAAATTACAATCTTGGAGTATGACTCTAAGACTTGTATTGGAACGAAGTATGACTCATCTTCTTGATTTAACCATTTCAACAATTCAAGATCCCTTCTTCTTAGTCATAAGAATGCACTAAGACTTCCTTAGAGAACTAATTTTGATATGGTTTCTTAATCATTAAGATGATCACAAAGCTGATACTAAAGTACTCTCCCATCTTTTCAGATTTGAGAAACTTTTATCATTCTGCCTAATTTGATTCTTCTTATTCGCTCTGCCATGCATTGAAACCTTTTCCAATGTCTCAGAGTTACACACTAAGCTTGTAAGTATAATCATATTTACTGAGCTTTAGTAAACTATGACGAATAGTCTTATCAATCTTTTGTGGTGGACTTAATCAGTGCACATGACTATGTACTCGATCCCTTAGTCCATTACTTGACTCACACATCCATGTGAATAAGTAGTTAGTATTAATTTTCCAATACTTGAAAGTTCTCATTCATCATGTTATACAACTTGCATGATTCCAAGTTCCGGTCCAACTGTAACTTGGGTGATGAGAATCTTTCCTTATTTGGTAAATTTAGACATTACCACAAATGAATAAATCAATTTCGTATTTCCACTCTTGCTATTAATGGAATCATATAAGCAACAATTTTTCCTCAAATGCCATTGTAAGGATATTTTAAAATAAATAAAATCAAAAATTTTCTTTTATTTTAAAACTATGCGGAAAAACTTATCCTTACAATCCATATGAAAACTTGTTGTTATCTATTCCTACGCAATATCTCATAACTCCTAAGAAGTAGCTCAAGAATCCGATTTTCAAACTACGCGATAGAAATCCATCTATGCGATCAGATTCAGCATATTCTTTCTTTAAGTTCCTTTACTTTTCTTTGATTCTTAAAACATTACCATGTGACCCAGTCACATCATGTATCAGGAATCTCAGAATAGAAACTTAACAGAGTTAGATAGTGGACTTTACCTGAAGTAGAGTCAAATTTATTGACTTTAACATCCTTAGGTAAATTAGGCAGCTTCGCAACTAATGACCCTTCCTTTGGCAATATAAACATATGGACCCTTTGATAATGGTACACAGGACTATCACAAACTTAGATTTTCTCTTTACCATTTGGTCAACCTAGTTGATTATGGTCAATCCCTTTCCTTGGGAAGAGAATGTTTTTTTCTGTATTTCCAGTGTCACCATTGTCAATGTCCATAAAGTGTAACAGCCGGATTTTATCAGGTATTTTGTTTGTTGTATTTTGTTGATTTGTGAGGGGGACTCGGCGAGTTGGAGCTCAGACTCGCCGAGTAGGGACGCGGATTTGGATGAAGGATCGCGCCTGGACTCGACGAGTCTAGGATATGGACTCGGCGAGTCAGCGCTGTGTAATGAAACCCTAATTTCTCGGGTTTGAGACTTATTTAAAGGGCCTAATGGCCGTCATTTGTGCTCACCAGCCCCTTGAGTGAAACCCTAATCGAGTGTGAGCATTGGAGCTAAGTAGGAGGCCGTTATTGACCTTGGAGGTGCCATTGTTGCAAGGAAAGGAGAAGAGATAGCCAAGGGAAAGCAAGAAGGAGCCACTTCTGTGGGTTTGGAGTCCAGAGCATCACTTTTGTGGTAATAAATCCGAGTTACCTTCTTGTTGTTATTGTTGTTTATCTAGATTTAGGGTTTGTTGAACCCTTTTATGGCAAATTTTGGTGTTCTTTTGGTCCCTTGTGAGGTTGGAACCATAGATCTGGACCCTTAGAGGTCCAGAGTGTCCCTTTACCCAAGCTTTTTGGGAATCAATGGAGGCTTTGGATTGGAATCCTCATGCCTTAGGTCAAAAATGCCATTATTGAGTTATAGGGTGTGTTATGAGCACCAAGATAGGAGCTTTACGTGATGAATCAGTCGAGGGAGGCCAGATCTATAGTTTTTGGAAGCGGATCTGACCTTAGAAGCGAGTTGGAGTGATTGCATGGCATGGACTCGCCGAGTCTGTTCATCCGACTCGGCGAGTAGCTTGAAGATTGCCTTGGGACTGCTCAGCGAGTGGTCCAATCGAGTCATGGGTAGACTCAGTGAGTCAGGGTGAGTTGGAGAAGGATGACGATTGGACTGAGTCAAACTTGGACTCTCCAAGTTGTCCTTGAGACTCGGCGAGTTGAGTCGGGGTGGCCCCGCGATTCATCCAGGTGAAACTCGTCGAGTAAAGCGGGGGATACTCGACGTGTAGTAAGAGGATTTCAGAGGGTTGGTGAAAACGTGTGTACGATCAGTCAACGCCCGAACGGTGAATTCCCAAAATACCTTTATATTACGTGATATTAATATTGATATGATGTATCTGCATGCTAGAGTAGGCTAGGTGCTGCTAATAGGACTAAAGTGGCCTGATTTGTGATGCCTTAGCCTAGGGAGGGGTGAGCTGCTATGAGATGCTGAGAGTGAGTAGGTAGCAGTAAGGGGTTTACAAGAGATCTATTAGAGAATGGTATACGCATGATAGAGTACTTGGGAATTGGGATCCGAAGAGGAAGGTTTGGGGTATGTACTGAGACGGTGTGGCAGTAGTATTGGGCCCGTACTACTGAAAGCACTGGGGCAGTAGACAGTCCAAATAAGAATCTTGGGATACCAAGAATCAAGGAGGGGTGGATTGTCGAGTGTGGGAATGTTCGAGTAAATTCTAATTTATCGCATGTTGTATTTTAGAGGTTGATCATGGTGAGGACACGTCATATGCCGGAGGATGCCGGAGCTAGTGATGAGGAGATTCGGCAGATCATTCATGAGGAGGTGGCTGCGGTCATCAGAGCTGAGATACCAGAGATGTTCGGGTCTATTAAGACCGCGCTGATTGAGACATTTGACAAGCGTTATGCCGCTCTTTCTGAGGCTGCTGTTGCAGCGGCTACCGCAGCGATCGCTGCGGCGAGACCCCAGGGAGGTGATGCGTCACTGTTTCGGGAGTTCAGCAGCACCAAACCACTAGAGTTTGATGGTACACAGGATCCAGTGGCAGCTATGAGGTGGATATCTGATATGGAGGGGTGCTTCTTCACTTGCTCATCCCCTGAGCATTTGAAGGTTCGGTTCGCACTGAACCAGCTTCGCTTGGGAGCGAAGGACTGGTGGAAGTTTGTGACGGCACATTTCATGCCTGCTGAGCTTTCGGCAGTGACCTGGGAGAGGTTCACTACCATGTTCCGAGATGAGTACGTTTCCCAGGTGGAGAGGGAGCGTTTGGCACAGGAGTTTCTGACCCTCAAGCAGGGTACTGAGTCAGTTACAGCGATCACGAGGATGTTTCATGAGAGGGCGATGTTCTGCCCTGAGCACGTGTCCACTGAGCAGGCACATATGAGCCGCTATCTGAGCATTTTGAGACGGCATATTCGGGAGTTCACTGCGAACTCCTCATATCGGACATTTGCTGAGCTTCAGGCAAATGCCCGGAAGAGGGAGATTGAGCTTGAGACTCAGGCCAGGGAGGAGGCGGAGTCTCTGGGGAGGGATCGGCAGCCGGCACAGCTTCAGCCGGCAGCCATAAGGGCCAAGCCCGCTGATCCCAAGCCCGGGAGCCATAAGGGCCGCACTTGCGAGAAGTGCGGCAAGGGTTACGATGGAGTCTGTCGAGCAGGGTCTTGCTACAAATGTGGCAAGGAGGGGCATATGGCCAAGGACTGCCCCAAGGGGTTTGCAGTGTGTTTTCACTGCAACCAGACCGGACACCGGAAGGCGGAGTGTCCGCTGCTGCGTGGAGCGTCTCAGGGATCTGCTCCCGCCGCCATCAGAGCTACAGAGAGTCGGCCCGTGAAGGCCGAGGCACCGAGAGCTCGAGGGAGAGCCTTTCAGCTGACTGCGGAAGAGGTCCGCGCTGCACCCGATGTTGTGGCTGGTACGTTTCCTTTTATATAGTTATTTTTGGTTTTGATATATTATGCTTATATTATGCTATGCATAGGTACCTTCCTTGTGAACTCTGTGCCTGCTTTAGTGTTATTTGACTCGGGTGTGAGTCGGTCTTTTGTATCTTTGGCCTTTATTCAGCATATCAGTGTTAGTCGTGAGGCATTGAGTCGGCCTCTGCTGGTTTCCATAGCCGCCGACATAGTGATTTGTGCCACGGAGGTCCTCCGGGGATGTATGTTAGAGATTTTTGGGATTGAGTTTCCGATCGATCTGGTTCCTATTGCGATGGGTGATGTCTGTGTCATAGTGGGCATGGACTAGTTGAGCCGATTCGGCGCGGTTATCGACTGCGAGCGTCAGTTGGTGACCATACGAGATCCTAGTGGGGGAGTTCTTTCGGTATACGGCGAGGGTACACGTTCTGGATCAGCCTTTTGTTCGGCCGCTAGGGCGAGGCAGTGTTTACAATAGGGCTGTAAGGGTTTTGTGGCGTATGTGATGGATACGTGAGTGACCTCCGAGAGACCGAGTTCAGTGGATGAAGTTCCGGTGGTGCGTGAGTTTCCAGATGTTTTTCCCGAAGAATTACCAGGTGTGCCTCCCGTGAGGCAAGTGGAGTTTGGTATCGATTTGGTTCCGGGAGCCACGCCTATCGCTAAGGTGCCTTATCGCCTTGCACCTCCAGAGATGCAAGAGTTATCCTCGCAGCTTCAGGAGCTGTTGGGGAAGGGGTTTATTCGCCCGAGTAGCTCGCCGTGGGGAGCACCCATTCTGTTTGCGAAGAAGAAGGACGGCTCGCATCAAATGTGTATTGATTACCGAGAATTGAATAAGCTGACGGTCAAGAACCGTTACCCGTTGCCGAGGATCGACGATTTATTCGATCAGTTGCAAGGAGCATCTTGGTTCTCCAAGATCGATTTGACGTCGGGCTATCATCAGCTGAGAGTGCGGGACGAGGACGTCCAGAAGATAGCATTTAGGACGCGTTATGGGCATTATGAGTTTGTGGTGATGCCTTTTGGACTCACCAATGCCCCGGCTGTGTTCATGGACCTCATGAACAGGGTATGCAGGCCGATGTTGGATCGGTCGGTGATTGTGTTTATCGATGATATTCTGGTATATTCGAGATCTAGAGAGCAACATGAGGAGCATTTGAGGGAGGTTCTTGGAGTTTTGAGATCGGAGAAACTTTATGCAAAGTTTTCCAAGTGCGATTTCTGGTTGCGGGAGGTCCAGTTTCTGGGGCACCTCGTTAATCAGAATGGGATATTGGTCGATCCGGCCAAGGTTGACGCGGTGATGAGGTGGGAGGTGCCAAAGTCACCTTCTGAGATCAGGAGCTTCCTTGGGTTGGCAGGGTACTATCGGAGGTTTATCAAGGATTTCTCCAAGATTGCAGTGCCACTTGCCAGATTGACCCGGAAGGGTGTTACATTTTTATGGGGTCCCGAGCAGCAGACCTCCTTTGAGACGCTTCGCCAAAGGTTGTGTGAAGCTCCGGTATTAGCTCTTCCGGAAGGGATGGAAGAATTTGTGGTATTCTGTGATGCATCGATTTTAGGGCTAGGAGCGGTGCTGATGCAGAAGGGACATGTGATAGCATATGCATCGAGGCAGTTGAAGCCTCATGAGACGAGATATCCCACACATGATTTGGAGTTGGGGGCAGTGGTGTTCGCTCTCAAGATTTGGCGGCACTACTTGTATGGGGTTCGTTGTACGATATACACGGACCATAAGAGCTTGAAGTACTTGATGGATCAGCCTAACCTAAATATGCGGCAGAGGAGGTGGTTAGATGTAGTCAAGGATTATGATTACGAGATCTTGTACCACCCGGGCAAGGCTAATGTGGTAGCCGACGCATTGAGTCGTAGGGCGGAGAGTACTCCACTGCGAAATGTATGTTTGAGATTGACCATGATAGCTCCAGTTCTGGATGCCATTCGTGGAGCACAGGCCGAGGCTGCGCATCCGGAGATGCAGAAGAGAGAACAGGTCGTTGGTTTGGTTTCTGAGTTTGTGTCGGATAGTCGAGGGATTATGACTTATCAGGGCCGGATTTGGTACCGTTTGTTGGCGGTACGCGTACTATATTGATGGAGGAAGCTCATAGATCGAAATTTTCAATCCATCCCGGGGCTACGAAAATGTATTTGGATTTGAGGAAAGAGTATTGGTGGCCTTGTATGAAGAGGGACGTCGCATGGTTTGTCGAGAGGTGTTTGACCTGTCGAAGGGTGAAGGCCGAGCACCAAAGACCGCATGGCAAGTTGCATCCATTGGAGGTTCCCGAGTGGAAGTGGGAACAGATCACTATGGATTTCATCACCAAATTGCCGAGGACTGCCAGAGGAGTCGATGCAATTTGGGTGATTGTGGATAGGTTGACGAAGAGCGCTCGCTTTCTTGCCATCAGTGAGAGTTCTTCGGCGGAGAAGTTGGCGGAGACTTATGTGCGGGAAGTAGTATCTCGGCATGGGGTGCCGATCTTGATTGTTTCGGACCGTGATGTGCGCTTCACTTCCCGATTCTGGAAGAGATTTCATGAGGAGTTGGGTACTAAGCTTCATTTTAGTACCGCATATCACCCCCAGACAGACGGCCAGAGTGAGCGGACGATTCAGATGCTTGAGGGCATGTGTATTGGATTTTGGGGGTAGTTGGGATACGTATTTACCCTTGGCAGAGTTTTCCTACAATAACAGCCATCATTCGAGCATCGGTATGCCGCCCTTTGAGCTGTTGTATGGTAGGAGGTGTCGAACTCCCATTTGTTGGGGTGAGGTTGGGCAGAGAGTGATGGGCAGTACAGAGATCATGATTCAGACGACAGAGCAGATACAGCAGGTCAGACAGAGGTTATTGACCGCCCAGATCCGACAAAAGAGTTATGCGGACAGACGCCGGTCCGAGCTTGAATTTCAGGTCGGTGACTTCGTTCTCCTGAAGGTTTCTCCTTGGAAAGGGGTGATCCGGTTCAGGAAGAGGGGTAAGTTGGGGCCCCGGTTTATAGGTCCATTTCGTGTGATTGCAAGGGTAGGCCGGGTAGCCTATCGGTTGGAGTTGCCAGCAAAGTTGGGATAGATTCACGACACTTTTCATGTGTCGCAGTTGAGGAAGTGTATAGTCGATGAATCGGCAGTGGTTCCGTTAGAGGATATTCAGGTAGATGCAAGCCTGAATTATGCCGAGAGACCAGTGGCCATCAGGGATCGGAAGATCAAGGTTCTGAGAAACAAGGAGGTACCTCTGGTGTTGGTTCAATGGCAACACCGGAGGGGATCAGAGATGACCTGGGAACCAGAGCGTATGATGCAGGAGCAGCACCCGGAGTTGTTTTTAGAGCGAGACTTCGAGGGCGAAGTCTAGTCCAAGTGGGGGAGAGTTGTAACAGCCGGAGTTTATCAGGTATTTTGTTTGTTGTATTTTGTTGATTTGTGAGGGGGACTCAGCGAGTTGGAGCTCAAACTCGCCGAGTAAGGACGCGGATTTGGACGAAGGATCGCGCCTGGACTCGACGAGTCTAGGATATGGACTCGGCGAGTCAGCGCTGTGTAATGAAACCCTAATTTCTTGGGTTTGAGACTTATTTAAAGGGCCTAATGGCCGTCATTTGTGCTCACCAGCCCCTTGAGTGAAACCCTAATCAAGTGTGAGCATTGAAGCTAAGTAGGAGGCCATTATTGACATTGGAGGTGCCATTGTTGCAAGGAAAGGAGAAGAGCTAGCCAAGGGAAAGCAAGAAGGGGCCACTTCTGTGGGTTTGGAGTCCAGAGCATCACTTTTGTGGTAATAAATACGAGTTACCTTCTTGTTGTTGTTGTTGTTTATCTAGATTTAGGGTTTGTTGAACCCTTTTATGGCAAGTTTTGGTGTTCTTTTGGTCCCTTATGAGGTTGGAACCATAGATCTGGACCCTTAGAGGTCCAGAGTGTCCCTTTACCCAAGCTTTTTGGGAATCAATGGAGGCTTTGGATTGGAATCCTCATGCCTTAGGTCAAAAACGCCATTATTGAGTTATAGGGTGTGTTATGAGCACCAAGATAGGAGCTTTACGTGATGAATCAGTCGAGGGAGGCCAGATCTATAGTTTTTGGAAGCGGATCTGACCTTAGAAGCGAGTTGGAGTGATTGCATGGCATGGACTCGCCGAGTCTGTTCATCCGACTCGGCGAGTAGCTTGAAGATTGCCTTGGGACTGCTCAACGAGTGGTCCAATCGAGGCATGGGTAGACTCAGTGAGTCAGGGTGAGTTAGAGAAGGATGACGATTGGACTGAGTCAAACTTTGGACTCACCGAGTTGTCCTTGAGACTCGGCGAGTTGAGTCGGGGTGGCCCCACGATTCATCCAGGTGAAACTCGTCGAGTAAAGGGGGGGATACTCGACGTGTAGTAAGAAGATTTCAGAGGGTTGGTGAAAACGTCTAGACTCCCCGAGTCACCATGGGACTCGTCGAGTCCGGTCAGAGTTGACCGTTGACCGTTGACCAGAGTTGACCTATGTTGACTTCTTATAGTTAGTCAACCTTAGAGATATAAAGTGTTAATTAGAAACATATAACGTTATAGGAGGATTAGAGCTCGGAGGATCGAGCACGAGGGATTTCCAGGATTCGTGAGATACCAAGATACGCGAGGTGAGTCTTCTCACTATACTATATTACCTTGCGTAGGTAACCTGAGTTATGTGATAGAGTATTGTATGCTATGTATGTTATGTGTTGTACTGCATTATTTTTATGTGATTTATGTAGTGCGTGTTTATCAGAGCTAGAACCTGAGGGTTCACAGAGTTTGGGTGCACGGACCCACAGAGTTATAGCCTCGAGTGGCTAATATGTGTTATATGTGGTATTTTGGGGAACTCACTAAGCCTTGTGCTTACAGTGTTTGATGTTATTGTTTCAGGTACTAGTGACGACCGCGGGAAGGCGCCGGCTTGATCCGTACACACACTCGGAGTTTTTACATTGTGATCTCAGGATTTTGTATTGACCTATTTTGGATAATTAATATGGTTGTTTGAAGAATATTAATTGAATTATGTTTTATAAGAAAATTGAAAAATTTGTTTTGAAATTTATGGTGTTACATAAAGTTTCAGGAAGTTGATCTTAACAAATAGATAAGATCATTAAGGGTCTTGTCATAGTCTGTTTCATAGGTGTCCCAAAGGAACTCATTATGTGACTTAGAAAGTGATTGAACCACCAACTTTCTCAAGACTTTGACACCCAACTCTCCCGGCTTGTCAATATGTGACTACATCTCCAAGATGTGACCACACCTAGACCTTCACTTGCCAATAGGGTTCGAGTGACCTTAAACTTTTCAAGAACTTGTGGGGTAGGGAGAATAATTGGAGGAGATGAAAGAAGTATGATTTCCATTGGAACATCGTCTTCATTTAGGAAAGCTAGTTTTAAGAGATTTGGGAAGATCATAAATGTCTAAACCAGACCTGTTTTGGGAGATATTCAAGATAGTTGATCTTAAAGTCCTTAATATAACACCCAATATGAAATATTAAGGCTAGGACCCATCAAACTATTTTATAACTTAGAAGAGGTATGCCGTAATCCAAGCTATAAAACAATTTGAAGGTAGGTGAATGACGATTCACCAATTTCCACCAAGATAAACGAAATATATTATTAGGTTTTAATTGGTTTTGAAACTCCTAGATCTTTTGAGATTCAATGAACTGTTCAATGGCATGTTTCAATCTCGAGTGTGCCCTTCAGGTTTTGTGACTGGGATGCCGAGGATCACAAAACAAGGTGTGAAGTAACCATGCAAATTACTTGGTACCCTTAATAAATTACCCCTCAATCGATGTGCCGGTTAACCACACACGCTCCATCGATACTATGATAGATATTAAGTCACCCTTTACCTACCTTGTTAAGTCCAAGTTAGTGTGTCGGTTAACCACACACGCTCCACTAACGACTTAGACAAAGTGTAAAGTGTAATTTCATGGATTAGCACCTTATTCACATTTTCCTAAGTAACTAAGATTGGGAATTATTAAGAGTTTAGTTACTTAGTATTTATCATGAATACTTTTAATGAAGGCAGAATTATAGTCCTGTCAAACCCGTTCGGCTAACGACCCTCCACCAGTAAAGCAAGCGGTGGGTGAGAGTGGACACCCATTAAGTTGCCATTTTATAGGCAACAACCTTAAACCCACCTTATAGACTGGCTTTGTGAATGAGGCGTACTAGCGCTAAGACCGACTTTACTCTTATACATATATATATTATTAACTTATAATATTATAAAGTATAAGGGTTTAATTTTAACTTTTAAAATTCTAAGGGCTAACTTGGAATTAAAGTATTCATATGAGAAAACTTTACAAATTCCAAAACTTGAGGGCAAGTTTTTGAAACTATTCAAAACTAATTAATTCCATAACTTATGTATTTAAAGTAGTTTTAATCCAAAAACTCTTCTAGTTCCATAACTTGTGGACAAATTATGGAAGACTTTAAACTAATAAAGAATTAACTTTTCTTTATTTTATAACTTATGGAATTAATTAAGGTTACATTATTTTTATTTATTTATTTAATGAAGAGACTCTTGGTCCTCCATAACTTGAGGACAAATTATGGAGTCATAACTCCAATTAATTAGAACTAGACTCTTCATTTTTGTAACCTTTGCCAACTTTTATGAGTTTTATGAAACTTAAATGTGACTTTTCGTATAACTTGAGGACAAGTTACAAAAACACATTTTAGAATCAACTCTTAGATTAATTTGGATTGAAAACAACTTTTTCACTCAACTTTTCTATTAATCTAAGCAACTCATAAGAACAAGATAATTCAAATCAAACTTTTTCATGTAATTAGTCTAACCCTTAAACTAATACAAAACATGAATCTATTGACAATTATCTTTGAAAAATGGCTTAGCATGAACATTACCACATTAAAAACAAGTTTATAAGTTCAAAAACAACTTAGGGTAATGTTCCTAGTCGATTTCTAGCCAAAAAAGTCGAGTTTATGCTGTTTGGGGTCCAACTCGTCGAGTGCACTAACCAACTCGGCGAGTTGGATGCTTTTTGCCTTGGACTCGTCGAGTCCCTTCATGGACTCGGCAAGTCTGCTGGGTAGACAGCAACAAAACTCGATTTTTCAGCTTCTATTGCAAGTATAACAAGAAAACAAGACTAGGCTCTGATACCACTATTGGGTTATGAGCATTCTAACACTCCTAAGTGTACATGCAACCCTAAATACCTTGGATCTATGTTTTCTCTATTATACATGCAAATAAGAACATCCAAGGTATTATCCTAATCTAGCATACAAAACAATGACTATAGCAAGATAGAATACATACCTCTATGGTGTAGAAAGTCTTCATGAAGCTTGAGTGCCTAGTGCCCAAAGTGTGACACCTCAAATGGTTCACACAACACCAAATACACTTGGAATAACTTGAGAGAATTCTACACTTCATGAAATCGGCTAGCCCTTTTCTTTCTCTCACTAGTGGCCGATTTTGGTCAAGAATAAGATCTTTATATAGTGTTACAATTAGGGTAAACTCTAATTGTCATGACTTTCCATTTCCTTGGATCCATGGGTTCAAATACACCATGGAGCATCCATGGAGCATCATATGTGTTTTAGCCCAACTTGATTATCCATGGAGCATTAGCCCACTATACAAGTATGAATGATTTACACAATCAACCCATATATTTAATTAGTCTTCTTTTGATCACTTAATTAATCCTAGATTAATTCTTGATCAATACTAATTAAATAATCTTATTATTCTTATTATTAATATACTAGAACTTATAATATATTAATAACCATAAGTGTCTTATTTCTCTCATTATAGTCTATCCAAGTGCATGATGCCATGCAACCCAAATGGACCATGCCGGGTCGGGTCAAGTCTTACCAATTATAGTTATGGACTTAGACATTAATCCAACAGAAATAGGGTACTTGCAATCGATTTGTTGGATGTGTTGGTCTGATTTTTAGGGGGATTTGGTGTGGTCCTGAGAAAAAGCGCTAGTTATTACAAAGCTTGGGAGGATGGATCAATGTAACGTGGATTAGGTCACCGACAAGGCGAAGAGAGCATGAGATCACTAGACGTGAGGTTGCCGGCAAGGTGAGGTTGCTGGCAAGGTGAGGTAGCCGAAAAGGTGAGGCGAGGTGATCAGGTGAGATTGTCGATCATTGTAGAGGCAGAGCACAGAGAACGGTCATCTTTCATTGGAATTCGATGGTGGTGGGAGACACTCGGAATGGTCGAGGGTAGTAGATGGAGGGGGTGAGCTAGGGTTTTCAGCCGGTGGAAACAAAGCGGGCTTTTTAACTTTTGGATTTCATTTCCACCTCGAATGAAATGCGTGTTTCATAAAAGTTTATAAAGCGATATGGTTCGACGACACACATTTTATTTAAGGTGCCCTCTGTGTTTTTTTTATTACACACTAATTTTACGGCACGCAAAAATATGTGTTCTCTATGCTTCATATTTTGGAAAACTGACATCAATTTTTAGGGCACGCAAAAACGTGTGTCCTCTATCAGCGTGTGTCATTGCTTGCGCATCGTAAAAGGCTGTTTTTCTAGTATTGTTGGTTATGGGGCAACCGGTACAGTCCATCACTAACGTCCCCTCGAAGAAGTGTTTGTCCCTGCAAGTTCTTAATATTGCAATGTTTAGACCAAAGTTCAACATAGACATTATTGTCATCAATTAATTTAGAAACACTGAGGAGGTTTTCGGTTAATTTGGGTACAATAAGCATGTTTGGAAAATGTAAATTAGGCAGAGAAGACTGTAAAAAAATGAGAAATACACAATTGGTTTTCGTTTCCTACTTGTAGTTTGTTATGTCCTTGATACTCATCTACAACATTGAGTTTATGTAGATCATGTGATACGTGATGTTGTTGGATATAATGTCTAAGTCCATAACTATATTTGGTATGTACTTGATCGACCCCGCATGGTCTATTTGGGTTGCATGGCATCATGCACTTGGATATACTAAATGAGAGAAATAAGACACTTATGGTTTATTAATATATTATAAGTTCTAATATATTAATAATAAGAATTATAATATTTAGTTAGTATTGATCAATAATTAATTTAGAATTAATTATGTCATCAAAAGAAGACTAATTAAATATATGGGTTGCTTGTGTCAATCATCCATAACTTATATAGTGGTCCAAGGCTCCATGGATTATCAAGTTGAGTTAAACCCATAAGATGCTCCATGGGGGATACATAACCCATGGGTCATTAAAATGAAAGGTCATGATAATTAGGTTTTACATGGTGTAACCCTAATTGTAACATACTATATAAAGAAGCTATTCTTCACCATTTTCGGCCAATAGAGTGAACAAAAGATGGCTAGTTGAAATACTAAGTGTTCTTATTCTCTTAAGAGTTTATTCCAAGTGTACTTGGTGTTGTGCGAAGCATTTGAGGCATCACACTTGAGGTGCTAGGCTCATAAGGTTTCAAAGGAATCCAAGCTACAAAGAGGTATGTAATTCTTACTAACTATTAGAATAAAAGATCCCCATGTATGCTAGATAGGATTATGAACGTTGAAAATCATTTTGCATGTATCTTAGTCAAACATAGATCCAAGGTTTCGAAGGTTGCATGTACACCATAAGAGTGTTAAAACGCTCAAAATCCTACAGCGGTATTAGAGCCTAGGCTTGTTTGTTTTATACTTGATGTAAAATAGCTGCAAAACGCAGTTTTTTGTTTACTGCCCACATGAACTCGCCGAGTCCAAGGGGAGATTCGACGAGTCCATGAAGAAATGCATGCAACTCGTCGAGTCAGTTCACGTACTCGACGAGTACGTGCTTCAGTGTTCAGATTTTTGAGTTATGCTGCTGGAAATGGACTAGAAACATTACCCTAAACTGTTTTGGTGTTTTAAAACTTGTTTTAGTTGGTGCAATGTTTATGCTAATCCATTTACAATGGCTATATTCAAAGATTACAAGTTTTATATAAGTTTGTTATGATACTTGAAATTATTTATAATCATGTTCTTGAACTTATAAATTTAGATGTTCATAGGAATTATTTGTAATCTTCATGTTAGTTAATTCTTGATCATTATTTGTTTTAATGGAGTCCATAACTTGTCCTCAAGTTATGGAAATATTTGTAATCTTCAAATATTTTATAGTTTGGATTACGGCATCCCTCTTCTAAGTTATAAAATATTGTGTTGGGTCCTAGCCTTAATATAGCATTTGGGTGCTTTATTAAGGACTATCCTGAAATCTAATCTAAACTTATTCTTTCATTTCAGATGTCTTCCAATAACAATGCTTCTGGATCAAACCCTACTGGCCCCTTCTCTCTCGTGAACCTTTGTGGGAGAGTCATCTTTGATGGATCCAATTTTAAGGATTGGATCAGAAACATCTGGATGGTCACTCGCTATGAGGACAAAGAATATGTCCTTGATAGGGAGCTAAATGAGATTGATGAGTCAACTGCTACCCCAGATGAGATTGCTGCATTTCAAGCACATGAAAGGGATTCTACCAAAGTAGCATGTATCATGACTTCCACGCAGAGCTCCAAAAGTCCTATGAGGATTATTACCCTCTTGAGATGCACATGGACTTGATGGAGCAATACCATCAAAGTGCTCGTCAAGAGAGGTATGAGACAATCTCCTGCATGATAACTACCCAAATAACGGACAAAGAGTCCCTCACGAGCCACTTACAGAAAATGTAAAGGTTTGTGGATCGCTTGAAGAAACTGAATGTTGACTTTCCTGAGGAGTTTGAAATAGATATCATTTGCACTCCTTACCTTCATGTTATGATCAATTTATAATGACATAACACATGAATAAAGAAGAAGTTACACTTAGTAAACGTCAAAGGACTCTTAAAGACTACATAAAGTAGTCTTAAGGGTAAGTTGGGTGCTACTACTCGTCCTACTCCTACTGTGGACAATGTCTTGGCAATCGGGCATGGAAAAAGTAATAAGAAAAAGAACCCTTCTAAGGGTACCAAGGGTAAGATCCTTGAAGGCTCCTGTTCAAGCAAAACCAAGAAAGGTTTTGTCACTCCTTCTGCTAACCCTAATGAGGCTGAATGCTTCTATTGCCATGAAAAGTCGCACTGGAAGTGAAAATGCCCAAAGTTCCAGCAAGATTTGAAGGATGGGAAAATAAAACCCAACCATGCAGGTATATACACTATATTGTCTAATAACTCATTTCATTCTAAGTCTTGCGTCCTTGATACAGGTTGTGGAATTCACATATGTTCTGATTTGCAAGGACTAAGAAGAAGTGAGGATTTGGAGCATGGAAAGATAAAACTAATCACGAGGAATAGAAAAGTTTCACCTGTCACCAACATTGGATTTTATTCCTTGTTACTAAATAGTGGGTTTACATTAGACTTGAATAAATGTTGTTAATCTCCATAAATGGCAAGAAATGATATTTTCTTTCATGCATTGTATAAACAAGGTTTCACCTTTTATTTTGATAATAAAAGTTGTGGTATTGATGCTTTCTATAATAGTGTTCTTTATTTTAAAGCATTACCTTGTGATGGTGTGTATGAAATTGTATCTGATGTAGATAACTTAGGAAATAATGTATTGTGTATCAATTCTTCCACTAGCTTAGATAAGGCATCTTTATGGCATTGTCGTCTTGGACATGTAAGCAAGAATTGCATAGGCCAACTCCAAAAGGATGGAGTCTTGGAATCATTCGACCTAAAGTCAGATGATAGTTGTGAATCTTGTCTACTTGGAAAAACAAAAAAGTCACCTTTTACTGGCACTTGTGCTAGGGGTGAAGGTTTGTTGGTTCTCATACACACATATGTGTGTGGACCCTTTAGAACCGCCACTAGAGATGCTAATCGCTTTTATGTTACTTTAATTGATGATTTTAGTAGATATGGATATGTCTACTTAATCAAACATAAGTCGAAAACCTTTGATAAATTCAAAGAGTTTAAGCAAGAAGTGGAGAATCGGTTGGGCAGGAACATGAAGATGCTTCGATCTGATCGAGGTGGTGAGTATCTTAGTACCGAGTTCCTTGACTATCTTAAGGAATGTGGGATAGTCTCACAATTGACACCTCCCAGAACACGACAGTTGAATGGTGTAGCTGAGAGGTGCAATCGAACCTTGTTGGACATGATTCGTTCCTTGATGAGTCGAGTTTCGCTACCAATCTCATTTTGGGGGTATGCCTTAGAGACTGCCGCCCATATCCTTAACCTAGTCCCTACAAAAAAGGTTGCCAAAACACCTCACGAGATGTGGATTGGAAAAGTTCCAAATCTAGACCACATCAAGTTTTGGGGTTGTGAGGCTTTCGTGAGACGCAAAACTCACAACAAGCTCGAAACTCGAAGTGAGAGGTGTATTTTTATCGACTACCCACATAAATCTTTTGGTTATATCTTCTACATACCCAGTGACAATGTGGTCTTTGTAGCAAGAAGGGCAGTCTTTCAAGAGAGAGAACTCATAAGCCAAGGAGACAGTAGGAGGAAAGTTGACCTTGAAGAAATTCAAGAGTCAAGCGGTGAAGGAACCTCAAACCCTAGCCCTCAACTTGAGGAGGAAACTCCTGTTGAGCCGACTCAAGAGTCTATACCTCTGAGGCGTTCCACCAAAGTTTGGAACACACCTAAGCATTATTATGGTTTCCATATAACTGTAGAAGGTGATACCCTTATCAGTGATAATACACTGATATATCTGGAAGAGCCTAATAGCTACATGGAAGCCATGGCAGGCCTTGAGTCTGCTAAATGGAAACAGGCTATGGATAGAGAGATACAATCCATGTATGACAATTATGTTTGGAACTTGGGTGACAATGTACCAAGTCGTAAGATCGTATGGTACAAATGGATCTTCAAGAAGAAGACCAACATGGATGGTAATGTACACACTTATTAGGCATGACTGGTTGCAAAGGGTTATTCTAAAACTTCGGGATTTGATTATGATGAGACCTTTGCACCAGTGGCCAAGATTAAGTCTATTAGGGTTCTATTAGCCATTGCTGCATTTCATGACTATGAAATATGGCAAATGGATGTCAAAACCCCTTTCCTTAATGGAAAGTTGGTTGAGGATGTTTACATGGTTCAGCCAGATGGTTTTTTAATTACAGAATACTCTAATAGGTTGTGTAAGCTTGGAATATCCATATATGGATTGAAATAGGATAGATCGGGATAATTGCAAAGCACACACCACCTCATTCCACATTCTCATGATTTACTCTGATAATAAATGGCAATTGATACAATTATTTTATTTGGATTCATATGATGATGTTCTGGGAATTCCGATTTTATTAATCAAAAAATGAAACTTTTGGGTCTTATTTTTGGGACATCAAAGTTTCAAAGAATTGTTTTTTGTTTTTTTGGGAGGAATATTACATTCTGTAAGGTTTAATCTAACCGTTTTTTTATTAAAATGTCTAATTTTGAACACCAATATTGTATGTAGTTAATATTACTTTTTGTATAATTTTTTTAAATTAAGCAAAAAGATGATTTTTTTTCTCGAAATTCTAGAATTTTTCTTTGTATTTTGGATTTTTAATTAATATTTCAGTCTTTTATCCGAAATACAAAATTTTTGTTCAGAATCTGGAATGACGTTTCAGAATTCGTCAAAAAAGCTTTTTTTTCTTCGTCGGTAATGCCCAATCCGAACAAAGTGGTTATTTTTGTTAATTTTTTTGTTAATTTTAGCAAATCATATTACATGTGGCGTTACATCAAGATGGCATGTCCTAAAATAGTATTTGCTTAACAAAAATAACTTAGATGGTAATACCGTAATACATTTCCCAAAAAAAAAATTATGTAAGTAATTAAATTATAAAAAAGATTAATTACTATTTTATCAGTTAGTACATCGGTTAAAATTAGATTGAAGACTTACCAGTTTAAGCCCTAACTTCTTGTGAGTTGGTAAACTAATTCAAGTTAATTTGCTATTGGTTTTACGGTTCACATATCAGGATCATTATGATTGAGATGTTTTATTCTCTATGAAATTGAATTTAACTATTGGTGAAATATTTCCTTCTGGGTAAAAAGACCAATTAAACCCCAAATTAAATGATAATATTATGAAACAATAAATTTGGCTCTTACTTTTTTACATGTTTGGTTACTAAAACCCATAAAAATCAACCATTTTGACTTTATAAAACGAAAATCAATATAGAAACGAATCCAGAAGAATTATTATACTTTGTCATCCATACCCAAGATGAATTGTACCCTTATAGATCAAATCAAGTAATGCTAACGTTGGTGGTGTATTTGGAGATAGAGGTGGTAGCTCTTTTAGTAGAGAGAGAGAGAGAGAGAGAGAGAGAGAGAGAGAAAGGTGAAGAGAGAAAAATGATGCAATTCTTGATGGCATTGGTAGAAGGAGGTGAGGTGAGTGTACGTCAGAGAGGTCTTGCGTGCTGAAAAAGAAAGAATGTAGAGCATGCCATTGAGTCCTCTAAATCGGAGAAAATTATAGTAAAGCACACTATACAGTGATGTGCTAATGATTATTCAAGAAATGACTGTAGTAAAGCACACTATAGAGTGATGTGGTAATAATTATCTAAATGAGACTAATGTTAAGTATATAATACAATATGAAAAGACATGTAATTTATGTTTTTATTTTAGTTTGGTCTTATGAACTCCATTTAACCATTATTTTTTCCAAGAAAAAACGTTTTTGTTATTTAAACGATCTCAAAATGGTTATTCAAGAAAATAAGTTTTAAAGAAAGTTTGAATTAAAAAAAGTGAAATCAAGGTTTTTTTCTTCAAATTGGGTTTCTCGAAACAATGTCTTTAGGTTTTACTTGTTGATCTTTATTAAATATAAAAGATAATGATTGTTTGAATGCTTGTGCACACGTTATGATTCATCGAGACAGAAGTATTGCATGGACACCAGAAACAAAATGACACATTAATAAATATTATAAAATCAAACAAAATTAAAGAGAATATGAACACACAGTCTTTTGAATATAAAATAAAATCATATCCAGCTTTCTTGTAAATGACAGTTTATTGACTAAAGTAGAAACTATTTAGATAATGCAGGACAAACATCATGAAACTCGATATGACAAGCATCAACAATAGAACGGAAACCTAGTGTGAATCCGCGTCGGTTGTAAAAACAAAAACAATTTCGATGTTGTTTAAGTTCATCACAACATTTTTCGGTCGGTGGTGTACCAGGGTTGTCTAATGCTAAAAAACAATCTTGAATGTCAAGCATGTCGCAAATCCTGGATTGTGGATATACTTTGCCCGGTAGTAGTGTGAGGATTACCATCACAATAACAAGAAAGCCAAACATCTTCATGATTATTCAAAATAGATCAATCGATATCAATGTTAGAGAGTAAACACAAAAAATATATATGAGTTTAAGAGGATATATGTTGGTATTTATAGATGTTATAAAATGCATTTAAAGATTTAAAGATTTTAAAAATACTAAAAAGCAGCATTAATTATGATATAAATTACTTTGTTTGTTATGTATAAAATAATTAATAATAAGGAGAAACAATAAACAAAACGTTTCAAATTATTAGAAAAAAAAACAATTAAAGATAGATTTATTCTACTAGAAGCAATTTGGAAAGTTAATTAAATCAAGGGAAATCAGTCAATCATCATTTACTATTGAATAATTACCATTTTTCCTCATATACCCTATAACTTTCTTTATTTAAAGCTTTTATTTCATATGGCGCTAAATAAAAGTGAATCTTTTCTGTATTGTCTTTCTATACACCTTTGTCATTCATGTGTTTTCATGTATTTTTTTGTTGAATCTATGTCTTTTCTCTTCTTACTATGTAGGTTTCGATTAATCCTTTATGGCATGTAATTATGTGTGTTTGATGAAATATAATTTACAGTTTTGACAATCCTTGATTGTTGTGGCTTTTTTGCAGTTTACTACCAAAATTGGGTACCCACTCATGCAAATGATCCCCAAACACATATAAGGTTTTCAGTTTTGAGCAATTAGTTTGTATATATGATGGAATCTGATGAAGCTCCTTTCTAATTTGTGATGCATGACAAACTGATTGCAATGTCTTAATGAAACATGTTGGGTGCTTATCCAAATAATTTGCACAAAGTTTAGAACTTTTAAGAATGTGTAATATTGTCATTCACACTCAGTAGAGTTATGATCTAGCAATTTAGGCGAAAGCTTTTCATAACAGATAAGTTTATGTTGGAATCCTGACTGTCTCTTGGTGATTTCCACTTTGTACGTTGATAAATTTTCATTTTGTGTTTATTCCTTTTCTTGTATGATAACCCACCCACATATATTTGTGGTGAATAGAATAAGAAACAAGAAACCAAGTGTTAGCTTTTCATGAGAACATCATATTCTTCTTTCATTGCATTTTGCCAACAAGTGTGCTTAATGCCTTGGGGTTCAACATCATAGTTGCGGTCAGTGGTGGTCTAAAATATTTTTGGATCAACACTAAAACTGCACAAACTACATCACCTAAAGCAACAATATGTAAAGAATCAATTCATTCACCAAGAAGTGTCCATTCTCCAAAATACCCCCTTCACTCTTCTCCATTGAAAGCTCAGAACCACTTTCCATGTCATCAGACATTAAACCGGTTGCATTTTGACTTTTCATACATGAGTCAAACATGATATGGCTGCAATGTGACCACAAAATGAGAACGATTAGAGGTTGGTGCACAAAGTGTAGGATCCACTACACAGAAAACATGCATTTCACACGTTAAATAATGTAACATTTGTTTCCTATACCTACAGTTTCGTAGATTACATTTTGATTTCTAATATATTATGTTTACCTGAAATGCTAAAGCTTGTCATTTTGTTACTCCCTGATGATGTCTGGAAAGGTACAATGCAACTACAAATGTCACATATGAACATTGATTAAACAAATGTCATTATGCCTTCACAACATTTAAACTAAGAAGAATAGTTCAAATTAGAAAAAAAAGTAAGAATGGAGATATATACTTGATGTAGTTCTCATGAACACTGCCATGAGATTTATCATTGTTGGTTCCCTGTTTTGAGCTTCCATAAAACTTCCCAAATGCTTCTGTCTGCTGAAAATCATAAACAATGCAAAGAAAATTAATTGAAGGTGACTTTAACAAGAGATCCAAACCTCATCTGTTTTTTTTTCTTTCCTATTATTGGATATATAATGTTTCACAAATCTTTGTATAAAAAAATTAGACAAACCTCGAGATTACTTCAAAATTTCTGAAGAGAGAATCATTTTTATTTCAGTAGGGAGGAGTAGGTTCATTTCGGTACTAACAAGTCGGGTCAATTGAAAATTCTGAAGCAAGAATCATTTTTATTTCCATAGGGACAATGCTTCAAAAATTCTGAAGCAAGACCCATCGGAACCCAAGTAGAAAATATGATCACAATTGAAAAAAATATGAATCTTAAAACAACTAGGCTGAATCAAGGGACTGCTTACCTATGGACGACATGAATAACCTCCATTAATGGTTGAACTCATTCGATCCATTTAAAAGCCTACCCTTTACCAAATCGATTAAAGGCGTCATATTGAAGGGTGTTTGTAACTAAAATATAGGATATTGCTGATTTTAGTATGTTAAGTAAACAGATGATGGAGTGTTGACATGGGGAAATATGGATTCGAGCCCTAGAAGCTGAGAAGTAGATGCATCTATGAGACAGGGTACTTGCGATCGATTTGTTGGATGTGTTGGTCTGATTTTTGGGGGGATTTGGTGTGGTCCAGAGAAAAGCGCTAGTTATTACAAAGCTTGGGAGGATCGATCAATTTAACGGGGATTAGGTCGCCGACAAGGCGAAGCGAGCAGGAGATCACTAGACATGAGGTTGTCGGCAAGGTGAGGTTGCTGGCAAGGTGAGGTAGCCGACAAGGTGAGGCGAGGTGATCAGGTGATATTGTCGATCATTGTAGAGGCAGAGCACTGAGAACGGTTGTCGTTCATTGGAAGTCGATGATGGTGGGAGACACTCGGAATGGTCGAAGAAGCAGTAGATGGAAGGGATGAGCTAGGGTTTTCAGCCGGTGGAAACAAAGCGAGCTTTTTAATTTTTGGATTTCATTTCCCCCTCGAATGAAATCCGTGTTTCATTAAAATTTATAAAGTGATATGGTTCGACGACACACATTTTATTTAAGGTGCCCTCTGTGTTTTTTTTATTACACACTAATTTTATGGCACGCAAAAATATGTGTTCTCTATGCTTCATATTTTGGAAAACTGACATCAATTTTTAGGGCACGCACAAACGTGTGTCCTCTATCAGTGTGTGTCATTGCTTGCGCATCGTAAAAGGCTGTTTTTCTATTATTGTTGGTTATGGGGCAACTGGTACAGTCCATCACTAACGTCCCTTTGAAGAAGTGTTTGTCCCTGCAAGTTCTTAATATTGCAATGTTTAGACCAAAGTTCAACATAGACATTATTTTCATCAATTAATTTATAAACACCGAGGAGGTTTTTGGTTAATTTGGGTACAATAAGCATGTTTGGCAAATGTAAATTAGGCAGAGAAGACTGTAAAAACATGAGAAATACACAATTGGTTTCCGTTTCCAACTTGTAGTTTGTTATCTCCCTGATACTCATCTACAACATTGCGTTTATGTAGATCATGTGATACGTGATGTTGTTGGATATAATGTCTAAGTCCATAACTCTATTTGGTATGTACTTGACCCGACCCGGCATGGTCTATTTGGGTTGCATGGCATCATGCACTTGGATAGACTAAATGAGAGAAATAAGACACTTATGGTTTATTAATATATTATAAGTTCTAATATATTAATAATAAGAATTATAATATTTAGTTAGTGTTGATCAATAATTAATTTAGAATTAATTATGTGATCAAAAGAAGACTAATTAAATATATGGGTTGCTTGTGTCATTCATCCATAACTTATATAGTGGTCCAAGGCTCCATGGATTATCAAGTTGAGTTAAACCCATAAGACGCTCCATAAGGGTTACATAACCCATGGGTCATTGAAATGAAAGGTCATGACAAATATGGTTTACATGGTGTAACCCTAATTGTAACATACTATATAAAGAAGCTATTCTTCACCATTTTCGGCCAATGAGTGAACAAAAGATGGCTAGCCGAAATACTAAGTGTTCTTATTCTCTTAAGAGTTTATTCCATGTGTACTTGTTGTTGTGAGAAGCATTTGAGGCATCACACTTGAGGTGCTAGGTTCATAAGGTTTCAAAGGAATCCAAGCTATAAAGAGGTATGCAATTCTTACTAACTATTAGAATAAAAGATCTCCATGTATGCTAGATAGGATTATGAACGTTGGAAAATCATTTTGCATGTATCTTAGTCAAACATAGATCTAAGGTTTATAGGGTTGCATGTACACCATAGGAGTGTTTAAATCCACAAAATCCAACAATGGTATTAGAGCCTAGGCTTGTTTGTTTTATACTTGATGCAAAATAGCTGAAAAACGTAGTTTTTTGTTCACTGCCCACATGAACTCGCCGAGTCCAAGGGGAGACTCGACGAGTCCATGAAGAAATGCATGCAACTCGTCGAGTCAGTTCATGTGCTCGACGAGTACGTGCTGCAGTGTTCAGATTTTCGAGTTATGCTGCTGGAAATGGACTAGAAACATTACCCTAAACTGTTTAGGTGTTTTAAAACATGTTTTAGTGGTGCAATGTTTATGCTAATCCATTTACAATGGCTATTATCAAAAATTACAATTTTTATATAAGTTTGTTATGATACCTGAAATTATTTATAATCATGTTCTTGAACTTATGAATTTAGATGATCATAGGAATTTTTTGTAACCTTCATGTTAGTTAATTCTTGATCATTATGTGTTTTAATGGAGTCCATAACTTGTCCTCAAGTTATGGAAAAACCAAGAGTCATAATTAAATTAAAACCACTAAAAGAACACAAGAGTTATGAAAATGAAGAGTATTCATTTTAATACTCTAATAAACTCATAAGTTATGAGAAATGCAAGGTTTTGAAAGTTTAAAAAACTTTCCCTTAAGTTTTGGAACAAGTATCGTTGGAGCGTGTGTGGTTAACCAGCACTTCGATTGAGGGGTAATACATTAAGTGTACCAAGTAATTTGCATGGTTACTTCCCACCTTGTTTTGTGATCCTCGGCATCCCAGTCACAGAACTTCAAGAGCACACTCGAGATTGCAACATGCCATTGAAAAGTTCAATGAATCTCAAAGAACCTAGGAATTTCTAAACCAATTAAAACCTAATAAGATTTATTCCATTTTATGGTGGAAATTGGTGAATCGTCATTCACCTACCTTCAAATATTTTATAGCTTGGATTACGGCATCCCTCTTCTAAGTTATAAAATATTGTGTTGGGTCCTAGCCTTAATATAGCATTTGGGTGCTTTATTAAGGATTATCCTGAAATCTATTCTAAACTTATTCTTTCATTTCAAATGTTTTCCAATAACAATGCTTCTGGCTCAAACCCTACTGGCTAATTCTCTCTCATGAACCTTTGTGGGAGAGTCATCTTTGATGGATCCAATTTTATGGATTGGATCAGAAACATCAGGATGGTCACTCGCTATGAGGACAAAGAATATGTCCTTGATAGGGAGCTAAATGAGATTGATGAGTCAACTGCTACCCCAGAGGAAATTACTGCATTTCAAGCACGTGAAAGGGATTCTACCAAAGTAGCATGTATCATGACGGCCACAATGTTAGCTGAGCTCCAAAAGTCCTATGAGGATTATTACCCTTTTGAGATGCACATAGAATTGATGGAGCAATACCATCAAAGTGCTCATCAAGAGAGTTATGAAACAATCTCCTACATGATAACTACCCAAATAAAGGACAAAGAGTCCCTCACGAGCCACTTACAAAAAATGCAATGGTTTGTGGATCGCTTGAAGAAACTGAATGTTGAATTTCCTGAGGAGGTTGAAATAGATATCATTTGCACTCCTTACCTTCATGTTATGATCAATTTAGAATGACATAACACATGAATAAGGAAGAAGTTACACTTAGTAAACGTCAAGGACTCTTAAGGACTGCATAAAGTAGTCTTAAGGGTAAGTTGGGTGTTACTACTCCTATTACTCCTACTGTGGACAATGTCTTGGTAATCGGGCATGGAAAAAGTAAGAAGAGAAAGAACCCTTCTAAGGGTACCAAGGGTAAAGTCCTTGAAGGCTCCTCTTCTAGCAAAACCAAGAAAGGTTTTGTCACTCCTTCTACTAACCCTAATGAGGTTGAATGCTTCTATTGCCATGAAAAGTCGCACTGGAAGCGAAACTGCCCAAAGTACCAGCAAGATTTGAAGGATGGGAAAGTAAAACCCAACCATGCAGGTATATACACTATATTTTCTAATAACTCACTTCATTTTAAGTCTTGGGTCCTTGACACATGTTGTGGAATTCACATATGTTCTGATTTGCAGGGACTAAGAAGAAGTGAGGATTTGGAGCATGGAAAGATAAACCTAATCACGGCGAATAGGAAAGTTTCACCTATCACAAGGATTGGAGTTTATTCCTTGTTACTAAATAGTGGGTTTACATTAGACTTGAATAAATGTTGTTATTCGCCATAAATGGGAAGAAATGATATTTTCTTTCATGCATTGTATAAACAAGGTTTCACCTTTTATTTTGATAATAAAAGTTGTGGTATTGATGCTTTCTATAATAGTGTTCTTTATTTTAAAGCATTACCTTGTGATGGTGTGTATGAAATTGTATCTTTTGTAGATAACTTAGGAAATAATGTATTGTGTATCGATTCTTCCACTAGCTTAGATAAAGCATCTTTATGGCATTGTCGTCTTGGACATGTAAGCAAGAATTGCATAGGCCAACTCCAAAAGGATGGAGTCTTGGAATCATTCGACCTAAAGTCAGATGATAGTTATGAATCTTGTCTACTTGGAAAAACAAAAAAGTCACCTTTTACTGGCACTTGTGCTAGGGGTGAAGGTTTGTTGGTTCTCATACACACATATGTGTGTGGACCCTTTAGAACCGCCACTAGAGATGCTAATCGCTTTTAAGTTACTTTTATTGATGATTTTAGTAGATATGGATATGTCTACTTAATCAAACATAAGTCGAAAACCTTTGATAAATTCAAAGAGTTTAAGAAAGAAGTGGAGAATCAGTTGGGCAAGAACATTAAGATGCTTCGATCCGATCGAGGTGGTGAGTATCTTAGTACCAAGTTCCTTGACTATCTTAAGGAATGTGGGGTAGTCTCAGAATTGACACCTCCCAGAACACCACATTTGAATGGTGTAGCTGAGAGGTGCAATCGAACCTTGTTGGACATTATTCGTTCCATGATGAGTCGAGTTGCGCTACCAATCTCATTTTGGGGGTATGCCTTAGAGACTGTCGCCCATATCCTTAACCTAGTCCCTACAAAAAAAGGTTGCCAAAACACCTCATGAGATGTGGACTGGAAAAGTTCCAAATCTAGACCACATCAAGTTTTGGGGTTGTGAGGCTTTCGTGAGACGCGGGACTCACGACAAGCTCGAACCTCGAAGTGAGAGGTGTATTTTTATCGGCTACCCACATTAATCTTTTGGTTATATCTTCTACATACCCAGTGACAATGTGGTCTTTGTAGCAAGAAGGGCAGTCTTTCAAGAGAGAGAACTCATAAGCCAACGAGACAGTAGGAGGCATGTTGACCTAGAAGAAATTCAAGAGTCAAGTGGTGAAGGAACCTCAAACCCTAGCCCTCAACCTGAGGAGGAAACTCCCGTTGAGCCGACTCAAGAGTCTATACCTCTAAGGCGTTCCACCAGAGTTAGGAACACACCTAAGCATTAGTATGGTTTCCATATAACTGCAGAAGGTGATACCCTTATCAATGATAATACACTGATATATCTTGAAGAGCCTAACAGCTACATTGAAGCCATGGCAGGCCCTGAGTCTGCTAAATGGAAAGAGGCTATGGATAGCGAGATACAATCCATGTATGACAATCAAGTTCGGAACTTGGGTGACAATGTACCAGGTCGTAAGACAGTATGGTACAAATGGATCTTCAAGAAGAAGACCAACATGGATGGTAATGTACACCCTTATAAGGCATGACCGGTTGCAAAGGGTTATTCTAAAACTCCGGAATTTGATTATGATGAGACCTTTGCACCAGTGGCCAAGATTAAGTCTATTAGGGTTCTATTAGCCATTGTTGCATTTCATGACTATGAAATATGGCAAATGGATGTCAAAACCCCTTTCCTTAATGGAAAGTTGGTTGAGGATGTTTACATGGTTCATCCAGATGGTTTTTTAAGTACAGAATACCCTAATGGGATAGATTGAGATGATTGCAAAGCACACACCACCTCATTCCACATTCTCATGATTTACTCTAATAATAAATGGCAATTGATACAATTGTTTTATTTGGATTCATATGATGATGTTCTGGGAATTCCGATTTTATTAATCAAAAAATGAAACTTTTGGGTCTTATTTTTCGGACGTCAAAGTTTCAAAGAATTGTTTTTTGTTTTTTTGGGAGGAATATTACATTTTGTAAGGTTTAATCTAACCGTTTTTCAATAAAATGTCTATTTTTGTACACCAATATTGTATGTAGTTAATATTACTTTTTGTATAATTTTTTTAAATTAAGCAAAAAGATTATTTTTTTCTCTCGAAATGCTAGAATTTTTCTTTGTATTTCGGATTTTTAATTAATATTTCGGAGTCTTTTTTTCCAAAATACAAAATTTTTGTTCGGAATCTGGAATGGCGTTTCAGAATTCGTCAAAAAAGCTTTTTTTTCTTCGTCGGTAATGCCCAATCCGGACAAAGTGTTTATTTTTGTTAATTTTTTTGTAAATTTTAGCAAATCATATTACATGTGGCGTTACTTCAAGATGGCATGTCCTAAAATAGTATTTGCTTATCAAAAATAACTTAGATGGTAATACATGTATTTCCTAAAAAAAAATTTATGTAAGTAATTAAATTATAAAAAAGATTAATTACTATTTTATCTGTTAATACATCGGTTAAAATTAGATTGAAGACTTACCGGTTTAAGCCCTAACTTCTTGTGAATCGGTAAACTAATTCAAGTTAATTTGCTATTGGTTTTACAGTTCACATATCAAGATCATTATGATTGAGATGATTAATTCTCTATGAAATGGAATCTAACTATTGGTGAAATATTTCCTTCTGGGTAAAAAGACCAAATAAACCCCAGATTAAATGATAACATTATGAAACAATAAATTTGGCTCTTACTTTTTTATATGTTTGGTTACTAAAACCCGTAAAAATCAACCATTTTGACTTTATAAATTGAAAATCAAATTTAGAAACGAATCCAGAAGAATTATTATACTTTGTCATCCATACCCAATATGAATTGTACCCTTATAGATCAAATCAAGTAACGCTAATGTTGGTGGTGTATTTGGAGATAGAGGTGGTAGGTCTTTTAGTAGAGAGAGAGTCAGAGAGAGAGAGAGAGGTGAAGAGAGAAAAATGATGCAATGCTTGATGGCATTGGGAGAAGGAGGTGAGGTGAGTACACATCAGAGAGGTCTTGCGTGCTGAAAAAGAAAGAATGTAGAGCATGCCATTGAGTCTTCTAAATCGGAGAAAATTGTAGTAAAGCACACTATATAGTGATGTGCTAATGATTATTCAAGAAATGACTGTAGTAAAGCACACTATAGAGTGATGTGGTAATGATTATCTAAATGAGACTAATGTTAAGTATATAATACAATATGAAAAGACATGTAATTTATGTTTTTATTTTAGTTTGGTCTTATAACTCCATTTAACCATTAATTTTTACAAGAAAAAACGTTTTTGTTATTTAAACGACCTCAAAATGGTTATTCAAGAAAATAAGTTTTAAAGAAAGTTTGAATTAAAAACAGTGAAATCAAGGTTTTTTTCTTCAAATTGGGTTTCTCGAAACAATGTTTTTAGGTTTTACCTGTTGATCTTTATTAAATATAAAAGATAATGATTGTTTGAATGCTTGTGCACATGTTATGATTCATCGAGACAGAAGTATTACATGGACACCAGAAACAAAATGACACATGAATAAATATTATAAAATCAAACAAAATTAAAGAGAATATGAACACACAGTCTTTTGAATATAAAATAAAATCATATCCAACTTTCTTGTAAATGACAGTTTATTGATTAAAGTAGAAACTATTTAGATAATGCGGGACAAACATCATGAAACTCGATATGACAAGCATCAACAATAGAATGGAAACCTAGTGTGAATCCGCGTCGGTTGTAAAAACAAAAACAATTTCGATGCTGTTTAAGTTCATCACAACATTTTTCGGTCGGTTGTGTACCAGGTTTGTCTAATGCTAAAAAACAATCTTGAATATCAAGCATGTCGCAAATCCTGGATTGTGGATATACTTTTCCCGGTAGTAGTGTGAGGATTACCATCACAATAACAAGAAAGCCAAACATCTTCATGATTATTCAAAATAGATCAATCGATATCAATATTAGAGAGTAAACACAACAAATATATATGAGTTTAATAAGATATATGTTGGTATTTATAGATGTTATAAAATGCATTTAAAGATTTAAAGATTTTAAAAATACTAAAATTCAGCATTAATTATGATATAAATTACTCTGTTCGTTATGTATAAAATAATTAATAATAAGGAGAAACAATAAACAAAACGTTTCAAATTATTAGAAAAAAAAACAATTAAAGATAGATTTATTCTACTAGAAGCAATTTGGAAAGTTAATTAAATCAAGGGAAATCAGTCAATCATCATTTACTATTGAATAATTACCATTTTTCCTCATATACCCTATAACTTTCTTTATTTAAAGTTTTTATTTCATATGGCGCTAAATAAAAGTGAATCTTTTCTCTATTGTCTTTCTATACACCTTTGTTATTCATGTGTTTCCATGTATTTTTTGTTGAATCTATTTCGTTGCTCTTCTTACTGTGTAGGTTTCTATTAATCCTTTATGGCATGTAATTATGTGTGTTTGATGAAATATAATGTACAGTTTTGACAATCCTTGATTGTTGTGGCTTTTTTGCAGTTTACTACCAAAATTGGGTACCCACTCATGCAAATGATCCCCAAACACATATAAGGTCTTCAGTTTTGAGCAATTAGTTTGTATATTTGATGGAATCTGATGAAGCCCCTTTCTAATTTGTGATGCACGACAAACTGATTGCAATGTCTTAATGAAACATGTTGGGTTCTTATCCAAATAATTTGCACAAAGTTTAGAACTTTTAAGAATGTGTAATCTTGTCATTCACATTCAGTTAAGTTATGATCTAGCAATTTAGGCAAAAGCTTTTCATAACAGATAAGTTTATGTTGGAATCCTGACTGTCTCTTGGTGATTTCCACTTTATACGTTGATAAATTTTTCATTTTGTGTTTATCCCTTTCTTGTATGATAACCCACCCACATATATTTGTGGTGAATAGAATATGAAACAAGACACTAAGTGTTAGTTTTTCATGAGAGCATCATATTCTTCTTTCATTGCATTTTGCCAACAAGTGTGCTTAACGCCTTGGGGTTCAACATCAGAGTTGCGGTCAGTGGTGGTCTAATATATTTTCGGTTTGAGATTGTTTGTACGGACATGAGTGATCATGGTATGTTGACTTTGATCTGGTGGTCAAAAATGGGTTGGTATGGGATTTTGTTTTGCACGGGAACTAATGGATGATTAATGATAACGAGGAGTTGATGTAGTAGTGTTGGGTGGCATCACAGGCTGTGGACTCTCGGCGTGGGGGCTGGTTGGTTGAGAGTTGTTGTACTTAGGGTAGGTGAGGTGATCACCGGTAGGTGTAGTGGTAAGTGGAGCCGACGAGTTTGAAGGTATAGCAACCATGGATAATGCTTGGCAGGTCATAGATCATAGGCATGTTGAATAATACCTGAGGAGGTGTTAGGCAGTGATGAGTTGGAGGAGGACTCAATGGGTGTGGAGACGGTGTAGGGAAAGATGCCTTAATTTGAAGACAACATGGCAAGAGATGTAGATGCAGGTTTAGGTTGATAGAAGATTAAATAACCATTATGAGTTGCGCTATAACTAAGAAAGATGCATGGTAAGGATCTAAAATCAGTTTTATGTTTATTTTAGGCCCTTAGAAAGGAGTAGCATAGACAACTAAATGCTTTCTGAAAATCATAATCTAGGGTTTTGTTATAAAGCTTTTGGTATAGAAAAGCATTGTTGACCACAGGGGTGATGGTACGGTTGTGCATATAGGTTGCAATTATGATGGCATGTTTCCACAATAGTTGGAGAAGAGATGACTAAGATAAGACTATCAAACCTTTTTCAACAATTATGCGATTTTGACGTTCTACAACACCATTTTGTAATTGTGCATGGGGACAAGAAAAATGGTGAATGATGCCAAGGGATTTAAGAAAGGTTGAGATATTTTGAAATTAACCACCCCAGTCAGTTTGTAGGTGTTTAACGTCATAGGAGAACTAAGTTTTGATCATGGTATGAAATTCTTGAATCATACAGAAAACCTGTGATTTTTAGATTAGAAAATAGATCCATACAAATTTTGTGAAATCGTCAATAAAGTGAAGAAAATATATGCTTTCATTCAACAAAAAAATAGGAGAGGGACCTCAAACATCCGAATAAAGTAACACAAAAGGTTTTGTAGTAGCTACATGACTAGAAGAAAGATGAAAACGATGACTTTTACCCATCTCACATGAATCACAAACAGATAGGAGTTTATTTGATGACAATGGAAGATTAAATGAAGAAACTAAGTGTCTTAAAATAGGTGCATTAGGATAAGAAATTCGTCTATCCATCCTTGAGGAGAGGTTTTAACGCCCATGAAACCCACATGAGGATGCTTGGAGAGATTTATTTGCACTACTAGAAAAACAGCATTTTACGACGCGCAATGTGTGTCGTAAAACACTCAGACGATGCGCAAATGCGTGTCAACGAAGGCCCTGTCATAATGAGAGATGACACACTTTTGCTAATCGTGTATAGACGACGCGCATTTATGACACGCAATGTGTATTATTAAAGCCGTTGTCAAGAAAGGCGACATCATTTATGAAGATGACTAACATTTTTACGTATCGTAATTTTAAATTTTTTATAAAAAAAATTATTTATAGATTTACTAATTTTCAAATTAAATTTGCATATCATGTCTCATAATAGAAAATAAATTACCATATACAAAAAATACAATCCATTGCACAAAAGTTAATGTCATATAAATAATCATTCCAAAAGTAGACAAATGTAATACATCAAATGTGAAAGAGATGAAAGTCATTAACAAATAATAGTTGAACTACAAGAACTTGTTGCCCACCTTCACAACAAACACCTGGATATTGAAGCGCCTAGATATTGAAGACTTTTTTATTATTTCCTTGAAGGTTTCCATTAACTTTGAAGGAAAAAATCATACTAGCCATACAAATTCATAGTCCTTCATGAAGCATCTATACACCAAGCCAACCAGATAATAGTTAAAGACACTGTGATACATTAGGAAATCAAATAAAAAATTAAGTTAAAATGATGAACAATGAGACTACAGGTTAAGAACTTAGTCATACAGTAAACTGATTGATGAAAAGTACCTTGAATTTCATGTGCTCTTCGTTGAGACTCTCCAATGTGATCCCACCTTATCCTAGTAAAAATTAACCAAAATAGACAACTAATTGGTAGATTTTTAATAGCATAAAAATTAGGTCATGGAGTTTAAAATACCATAAGGTATAACTATTTTCATATAAGGTAATAATAGACTATAAGTATTAAAAATCTACACAACTAGTGCTTTTATTTTACACAAGAACAGACACATAACATAAAAAATGTTTAATAAATAGCAGGAAATAAAGTAAGTTAGAGAGGAAACGTGTTCTTGTGATATTTTAAAAGGAGTGGAGGGAATGGAAGGGGAAGAGAACAACTTAATAGATTTGCCATTGCCTACATACCCAACTTCATCTTCATCAATGTTCAGCTATGTCTCTATCTTGTAAAGATATTGTCTCCATTCCACCAATTTAGAGAGGTAGTCATAAGCCTGCATGATAGAATCACAAGAATAATGGAGAAGATTGTAATTTTAGTTTTTAAAACTAGAAGATATACTTCATGATATAATCAACTTTAATGTCTTCATTAAAAGGGAGAGATGATTGAAGTAGTAACTTGAATCCTTTTGTTGAACAAGCCCAATGTCACAACAGTCTGTTGAATATAAACAAGTTTTCCATTCCTAAATAAGAAGTAGATACATTAATTTATTATCTTGATCTCAAAAAATAAAAAGTATGATGCAATTTTCATACCAAATTAGAAAGCTGAATATTTGAGAATAAACTCGAATTAATACTTTTAGTGGGCCCACATGGAAAGTAACTAGAAGTTTCGCTTGACCTGAACAACTGATTAATAAAGTATTAATTAGACACTTGGAAGTACTTTTTATGGTTATTATGGGAAAAGGGTATATATGGAAAATATGTAAATGTAGGACTTCTTAACTGTGGCCATCTTGTAAGGTCTGTGACACTGGGCCAACAACCAATTCAAACTTTTCCTTTGTTAAAACTGCACAAACTACACCACCTAAAGCAACAATATGTAGAGAATCTATTCATTCACCAAGAAATGTCCATTCTCCAAAATACCCCCTTCACTATTCTCCATTGAAAGCTCAGAACCACTTTCCATGTCATCAGACATTAAACCGGTTGCATTTTGACTTCTCATATATGAGTCAAACATGATATGGCTGCAATGTAACCACAAAATGAGAAGGATTAGAGGTTGCTGCACAAAGTGTAGGATCCACTACACTGAAAACATGCAGTTCATACGTTAAATAATGTAACATTTGTTTCCTATACCTGCAGTTCATAGGTTACATTTTGACTTCTAATATATTATGTTTACCTAAAGTGCTAAAGCTTATCATTTTTTTACTCTCTGATGATGTCTGGAAAGGTACAATGCAACTACAAATGTCAGATACAAAAATTGATTAAACAAATGTCATTATGCCTTCACAACATTTAAACTAAGAAGAATAGATTAAATTAGAAAAAAAGTAAGAATAGAGATATATACTTGACGCAGTTCTCATGAACACCGCCATGAGATTTATCATTGTTGGTTCCCTGTTTTGAGCTTCCATAAAACTTCCCAAAGGCTTCTGTCTGCTGAAAATCATAAACAATGCAAAGAAAATTAATTGAAGGTGACTTTAACAAGAGATCCAAACCTCATCTGTTTTTTTTTTTTTTTTCATTCCTAATATTGTATATATAATGTTTCACAAACCTCTGTATAAAAAAATTAGACAAACCTCGAGATTACTTCAAAATTTCTGAAGAGAGAATCATTTTTATTTCAGTAGGGAGGAGTAGGTTCATTTCGGTACTAACAAGTCAGATCAATTGAAAATTCTGAAGCAAGAATCATTTTTATTTCAGTAGGGAGAGTACTTCAAAAATTCTGAAGCAAGACCCATCGGAACCCAAGTAGAAAATATGATCACAATTGAAAAAAATATAAATCTTAAAACAACTAGGCCGAATCAAGGGACTGCTTACCTATGGACGACATGAATAACTCCAGCAATGGTTGAACTCATTCGATCCATTTAAGATCCTACCCTTTACCAAATTGATGGAAGGCGTCATATTGAAGGGTGTTTGTAACTAAAATATAGGATATTGCTGATTTTAGTAAGCTAAGTAAACAGATGATAGAGTGTTGACATGGGGAAATATGGATTCGATCCCTAGAAGCTGAGAAGTAGATGCATCTATGAGACAGGGTACTTGCGATCGATTTGTTGGATGTGTTGGTCTGATTTTTGGGGGGATTTGGTGTGGTCCAGAGAAAAGCGCTAGTTATTACAAAGCTTGGGAGGATGGATCAATGTAACGAGGATTAGGTCGTCGACAAGGCGAAGCGAGCATGAGATCACTAGACGTGAGGTTGTCGGCAAGGTGAGGTTGCTGGCAAGGTGAGGTAGCCGACAAGGTGAGGCGAGGTGATAAGGTGAGATTGTCGATCATTGTAGAGGCAGAGCACTGAGAACGGTTGTCTTTCATTGGAATTCGACGACACACATTTTATTTAAGGCGCTCTCCGTGTTTTTTTTATTACACACTAATTTTACGGCACGCAAAAATATGTGTTCTCTATGCTTCATATTTTGGAAAAAAGACATCAATTTTTAGGGCACGCACAAACGTGTGTCCTCTATCAGTGTGTGTCATTGCTTGTGCATCGTAAAAGGCTGTTTTTCTAGTATTGTTGGTTATGGGGCAACTGGTACAGTCCATCACTAACATCCCCTCGAAGAAGTGTTTGTCCCTGCAAGTTCTTAATATTGCAATGTTTAGACCAAAGTTCAACATAGACATTATTGTCATCAATTAATTTAGAAACACTGAGGAGGTTTTCGGTTAATTTGGGTACAATAAGCATGTTTGGCAAATGTAAATTAGGCAGAGAAGACTGTAAAAACATGAGAAATACACAATTGGTTTCCGTTTCCTACTTGTAGTTTGTTATCTCCTTGATACTCATCTACAACATTGAGTTTATGTAGATCATGTGATACGTGATGTTGTTGGATATAATGTCTAAGTCCATAACAATATTTGGTATGTACTTGACCCGACCCTGCATGGTCTATTTGGGTTGCAAGGTATCATGCACTTGGATAGACTAAATGAGAGAAATAAGACACTTATGGTTTATTAATATATTATAAGTTCTAATATATTAATAATAGGAATTATAATATTTAGTTATTATTGATCAATAATTAATTTAGAATTAATTATGTGATCAAAAGAAGACTAATTAAATATATGGGTTGCTTGTGTCAATCATCTATAACTTATATTGTGGTCCAAGGCTCCATGGATTATCAAGTTGAGTTAAACTCATAAGATGCTCCATGGGGGTTACATAACCCATGGGTCATTGAAATGAAAGGTCATGACAATTAGGGTTTACATGGTGTAACCCTAATTGTAACACACTATATAAAAAAAGCTATTCTTCACCATTTTCGGCCAATAGAGTGAACAAAAGAGGGCTAGCCGAAATACTATGTGTTCTTATTCTCTTAAGAGTTTATTCCAAGTGTACTTGGTGTTGTGCGAAGCATTTGAGGCATCACACTTGAGGTGCTAGGCTCATAAGGTTTCAAAAGAATCCAAGCTATAAAGAGGTATGTAATTCTTACTAACTATTAGAATAAAAGATCTCCATGTATGCTAGATAGGATTATGAATGTTGGAAAATCATTTTGCATGTATCTTAGTCAAACATACATCTAAGGTTTCTAGGGTTGCATGTACACCATAGAAGTGTTAAAATGCTCAAAATCCAACAGTGGTATTAGAGCCTAGGCATGTTTATTTTATACTTGATGCAAAATAGCTGAAAAACACAGTTTTTTGTTCACTGCCCACATAAACTCGCCGAGTCCAAGGGGAGACTCGACGAGTCCATGAAGAAATGCATGCAACTCGTCGAGTCAGTTCATGTGCTCGACGAGTACGTGCTGCAGTGTTCAGATTTTCGAGTTATGTTACTGGAAATGGACTAGAAACATTACCTTAAAAAGTTCTGGTGTTTTAAAACATGTTTTAGTGGTGCAATGTTTATTCTAATCCATTTACAATGGCTATTATCAAAAATTACAATTTTTATATAAGTTTGTTATGATACCTGAAATTATTTATAATCATGTTCTTGAACTTATGAATTTAGATGATCATAGGAATTTTTTGTAACCTTCATGTTAGTTTATTCTTAATCATTATGTGTTTTAATGGAGTCCATAACTTGTCCTCAAGTTATGGAAAAACCAAGAGTCACACTTGAATTAAAACCACTAAAAGAACACAAGAGTTATGAAAATGAAGAGTCTTCATTTTAATACTCTAATAAGCTCATAAGTTATGAGAAATGCAAAGTTTTGAAAGTTTACAAAACTTTCCCTTAAGTTTTGGAACAACTAAAGTCATAATTGAAACTTTAGTTCCAACCCATAGAATTTTAAATATTAAAATTCAACCCATATACTTTATAATATTATAAGTGAATAATAATTATATATGTATAAGATAAAAGTCGTTTTATGTGACAACCCGATATTTCGAGACAATGTAATGTAAAACCAATCAAATTTAGGTCAAAATATAACTTTCCTAAAATCTTATTTGGGTTAAATAAAGTAGTAGGAATCGTATCAAGGTTTTCGTACATATAAAGAACCCTAAAATCCGAGTTATAACGAAGAAATTATGACCAACCGAAGATTCTCGGCAAAACCGGCAACACCGATTAAACGAAAAACGCGAAGTTTCAATACAATAGTTTTTAGCCTTAAGTATCTAAATGAAACTTATAGATAACCTCAAACCATGAGCGTACATAAAAATAACGTCCAAATCTGACTTCGTATGAGAAAGTTATGATTTTTCCAAGATTCGGGTATAGCAGTAGACAGCTAAAAACTCGAAATAGAGCTCAAGATACTTTTGATCAAAACAACCTAAATGAGAATCTAAGGTCTCAACATTAGTAGCGCAACGATGAAAGGTCTGACGAAAACGGACATCGGATGAAGAAGTTATGGATTTTTAACGGAATTATCGCGTCCCGTCCCGTTAAAAATAAATAATTAAAAATAAAGTCAGAAATTGCCGATGAAGTCTAAATGAGAGTTGTATATCATGATTTTAGCTACGCATGCATATAAATAACATCGAAAACGGAGCTCGTACACGAAAGTTATGGATTTTACAAGTTCGATGTCCGAAATCTGAGGCTGTCAGGCTTGCCACGACGTGGCACAAGCTTGTCGTGACCCGGCAAGTGACTGAGGGCGTCCAATCAATGGAAGAGGATAAGTTTGACTCCCCACGACGTGGCCATCACTTGCCACGACGTGGCACACCCGAAAAACGCCCTTATAAGTAGATTTCAAGGGTTCCGAGCTCCATTGCTCAGTTCCTTTCTTTCTCGCGCCGAAACTATGCGTTTAAGCCCCCGAGACCCTCCCAAAGCCCCGGTTTTCACCTTCAAGTCCCGAAGGAAGGTTTTGTGTTCCCGAGATTCCCAAGAATCCCGATATTTTCCCGCGTTTTCAACTCTTCATGTCGAAGTTCTGCTCGATTCCTCTCTCGACTACTTCAAATCAACCACTTCAATCAAGTGAGTTCATACCCCTTAACTAATGTTTTAAACTACTTTTAAATGTTTTATGGGGGGGGGGGGGGAATACAAGTAGAATCATGCTAGGATTATATCAATCACATGCGATTAATAAGTAGAATTATGCTAGTTATTACATCAATCACATGTGATTAATATACAGCATTCAAAAGATTTGGCTACTCATTAGCCATTTTACCAAATAGTTTACTTCAAATGATTTTTATAAACATTTTATATGTTTTAAACTACTTATTACACTGTACATCTTACTCGGTACATTACCTTTCAAACTTATTTACAACTGTGTTTCAATCAAATGTTTCCTTATACTCAAAACTGTTTTATCATACTTATGCCTTCAAATTGTTTTATAGATCGACATCAAGTCGATCTTTTCTTAAAATAATATTTATGTTTCAAATGTCTTACAAAATTTATTTATGCTTTTATATTATAAATTGCATGCCTCTATATGTATAGTTATATAAGAAGTGTTTAAAAGACTTAGGAAGGCTATCCACCCTATTTCCTTTTCGTGCCTTGAGATGTGGTCTGGTGGGATATTGGGTATTCGTCCGAAATTCGTTTAAATATTAGTTATATATCATGTGTACATATATAGTCAGAAAAGGTCTTTCCAGTTCATCCCATGCCCTTAGTTAATAAGGGTATATATCCATGACCATACGTACCAGTTAGACTGCTAGTAAACTACCATATGGGTAGTTTAGGAAGATACTAGAACCATTACTAGAACGCGATATCATACAATGAGTTAGTTCATTCATGAGTCAATACTTTCTAGAACATTACATATACAACTATACTAGGACAAGAACATATACAACTATACTAGAACGAGAAACATTACCCTTACATTAATACGTTAACAATTGTGATCCACTGTATCAGAGCATGCCTTAAATGTCATGGCCCGAGTTGTAGCCAGAATTCTATTAGAGGGAGAGCGTTGAGTTTGCGTATAGATCTATACTGGATTGACAATCCTACACCTTGCTGCTAGCTACAGCCGGACCTGCAGGTCTGCGGGTGCCAAACGTCATTCCGTTATTACGACCGTTCTTTATGTCGTTGTTATCAGTCGATAGTATGGTGCAATTATCACATTATACTTTAATATAAATCCGGTTTAAGGTAGTTAGTACAGCAGTAGTTCCTATAATACAAAACTACAGTACTACAATGATTTACCCATTACATTTTTAGCGATAACCTCACTTAAACTTTAATGTACAAACTATATTTTGTTAAAAGATAGTTACACTTGGGAAATTACACACTTTTACATCAAACGAGCATACAAAACAGTTAAGCCTTGGTAGAAGGCTACTTTAATAGAAAATATAGGTTTTTCTGAGAGATTCAAACTTTTTCAAATTCTTACAATACATAGACTTACAAATTCTTACATACAAATTAAGACACTAAATACTTATGATCTCACCAGCTTCAAAGCTGATACTCGCTTTCAAAATTACTTGTATCCTCATGTCATCATAGACAGGTACCGATGCAAGGAGAAAGGAAGATGGAGCTTGTTCAAGACTTATCTTTCATTTTGATTTATGCTTTAGTGTTTATCAAAATTTGACAGAATACAATTATATAATAATTATTTTATTAATGCAATGGATGATGTTGTTTCTTGTTTACTACTTTACATTGTTGTTGATATTATACATGACGTCCTCCGCCCCAGAACGTTTCTGCCGTTCTCGGTTTTGGGGTGTGACATTTTACCATTAGTAGGCCTCATTCACGAAGCCGGTCTATAAGGGGGTATAAGGTTGTTTCCTATAAAATGGAAACTTATTGGGTGTCTATTCTCACCCACCTCTTCCTTGATCGGTAGAGGGTCGTTAGCCGAAAAGGTAGAACAAGAACTATAATTCTCATAATAAGTATTATGAATATACTAAAGTAACTAAACTTTTATTAATTTCCAATCTTAGTTACTTTAGGAAAATGTGAATAAGGTGCTAATCCGTGAAGTTACACTTTGCACTTTGATTAAGTCGTTAGTGGAGCGTGTGTGGTTAGCCGACACACTAACTTGGACTTATCAAGGTAGGCAAAGGGTGACTTAATGTTTATCATAGTATCGTTGGAGCGTGTGTGGTTAACCAGCACTTCGATTGAGGGGTAATACATTAAGTGTAGCAAGTAATTTGCATGGTTACTTCCCACCTTGTTTTGTGATCCTCGGCATCCAAGTCACAGAACTTGAAGAGCACACTCGAGATTGAAACATGACATTGAAAAGTTCAATGAATCTCAAAGAACCTAGGAATTTCTAAACCAATTAAAACCTAATAAGATTTATTCCGTTTTATAGTGGAAATTGGTGAATCGTCATTCGCCTACCTTCAAATATTTTATAGCTTGGATTACGGCATCCCTCTTCTAAGTTATAAAATATTGTGTTGGGTCCTAGCCTTAATATAGCATTTGGGTGCTTTATTAAGGACTATCCTGAAATCTAATCTAAACTTATTCTTTCATTTCAGATATCTTCCAATAACAATGCTTCTGGCTCAAACCCTACTAGCTACTTCTCTCTCATGAACCTTTATGGGAGAGTTATCTTTGATGGATCCAATTTTATGGATTGGATCAGAAACATCAGGATGGTCACTCCCTATGAGGACAAAGAATATGTCCTTGATAGGGAGCTAAATGAGACTGGTGAGTCAACTGCTACCCCATAGGAGAGTGTTGCATTTCAAGCACATGAAAGGGATTCTACCAAAGTAGCATGTATCATGACTGCCACAATGTCAGCTGAGCTCCAAAAGTCCTATGATGAAAATTACCCTTTTGAGATGCACATGGACTTGACGGAGCAATACCATCAAAGTTCTCATCAAGAGAGGTATGAAACAATCTCCTGCATGATAACTACCCAAATGAAGGACAAAGAGTCCCTCACAAGCCACTTACAGAAAATGCAAAGGTTTGTGGATCGCTTGAAGAAACTAAATGTTAACTTTCCTGAGGAGTTTGAAATAGATATCATTTGCACTCCTTACCTTCATGTTATTATCAATTTAGAATGACATAACACATGAATAAGGAAGAAGTTACACTTAGTAAACATCAAGGACTCTTAAAGACTGCATAAAGTAGTGTTAAGGGTTAGTTGGGTGTTACAACTCCTACTACTCCTACTGTGGAAAATGTATTGGCAATCGGGCATAGAAAAAGTAAGAAGAGAAAGAACCCTTCTAAGGGTACCAAGGGTAAGATCCTTGAAGGCTCCTCTTCAAGCAAAACCAAGAAAGGTTTTGTCACTCCTTCTGCTAACCCTAATGAGGCTGAATGCTTCTGCTGTCATGAAAAGTCACACTGGAAGCAAAACTACCCAAAGTACCAGCAAGATTTGAAGGATGGGAAAGTAAAACCCAACCATGCAGGTATATACACTATATTTTCTAATAACTCACTTCATTTTAAGTCTTGGGTCCTTGATACAGGTTGTGGAATTCACATATGTTCTGATTTGCAGGGACTAAGAAGAAGTGAGGATTTGGAGCATGGAAAGATAAACCTAATCACGGCGAATAGGAAAGTTTCACCTGTCACCAAGATTGGAGTTTATTCCTTGTTACTAAATAACGGGTTTACATTAGACTTGAATAAATGTTGTTATTCGCCATAAATGGCAAGAAATGATATTTTCTTTCATATATTGTATAAACAAGGTTTGACCTTTTATTTTGATAATAAAATTGGTGGTATTGATGCTTTCTATAATAGTGTTCTTTATTGTAAAGCATTACCTTGTGATGGTGTGTATGAAACTGTATTTGTTGTAGATAACTTAGGAAACAATGTATTGTGTATCGATTCTTCCACTAGCTTAGATAAAGCATCTTTATGGCATTGTCGTCTTGGACATGTAAGCAAGAAATGCATAGTCCAACTCCAAAAGGATGGAGTCTTGGAATCATTCGACCTAAAGTCAGATGATAGTTGTGAATCTTGTCTACTTGGAAAAATAAAAAAGTCACCTTTTACTAGGACTTGTGCTAGGGGTGAAGTTTTGTTGGATCTCATACACACATATGTGTGTGGACCCTTTAGAACCGCCACTAGAGATGCTAATCGCTTTTATGTTACTTTTATTGTTGATTTTAGTAGATACGGATATGTCTACTTAATCAAATATAAGTCGAAAACCTTTGATAAATTCAAAGACTTTAAGAAAGAAGTGGAGAATCAGTTGGGCAAGAACATTAAGATGCTTCAATCCAATCGAGGTGGTGAGTATCTTAGTACCGAGTTCCTTTACTATCTTAAGGAATGTGGGATAGTCTCACAATTGACACCTCCCAGAACACCACAGTTGAATGGTGTAGCTGAGAGTCGCAATCGAACCTTGTTGGACATGATTCGTTCCATGATGATTCGAGTTGCACTTCCAATCTCATTTTGGGGTTATGCCTTAGAGACTGCCGCCCATATCCTTAACCTAGTCCCTACAAAAAAGGTTGCCAAAACACCTCACGAGATGTGGACTGGAAAAGTTCCAAATCTAGACCACATCAAGTTTTGGGGTTGTGAGGCTTTCGTGAGATGCGAGATTCACGACAAGCTTGAGCCTCGAAGTGAGAGGTGTATTTTTATCGGCTACCCACATAAATCTTTTGGTTACATCTTCTACATACCCAGTGACAATGTGGTCTTTGTAGCAAGAAAGGCAGTCTTTCAAGAGAGAGAACTCATAAGCCAACGAGATAGTAGGAGGCAAGTTGACCTAGAAGAAATTCAAGAGTCAAGCGGTGAAGGAACCTCAAACCCTAACCCTCAACCTGAGGAGGAAACTCCTGTTGAGCCGACTCAAGAGTCTATACCTCTGAGGCTTTCCACCAGAGTTAGGAACACACCTAAGCATTAGTATGGTTTCCATATAACTGCAGAAGGTGATACCCTTATCAATGATAATACACTGATATATCTAGAAGAGCCTAACAGCTACATTGAAGCCATGGCAGGCCCTAAGTCTGCTAAATGGAAAGAGGCTATGGATAGCGAGATACAATCCATGTATAACAATCAAGTTTGGAACTTAGGTGACAATGTACCAGGTCGTAAGACAATATGGTACAAATGGATCTTCAAGAAGAATACCAACATGGATGGTAATGTACACACTTATAAGGCATGACCGGTTGCAAAGGGTTATTCTAAAACTTCGGGATTTGATTATGATGAGACCCTTGCACCAGTGGCCAAGATTAAGTCTATTAGGGTTCTATTAGCCATTGCTGCATTTCAGAGAGAGGAGAAGAAAATCAATTGGGATCGTTTTTTATGTGTAACCAAGAAACATAAGCGTAATGAGTGTTTTCGGCCCATATGGTGCTCCATAAAGGTATTGGACCAATTAAGCCTTAACATAATTCATCATGGTCCAATAACAAGGTCTAGGTCCATTACAAAGTGTGGCCCAAGAAGGCTTGGGTTAAGGCCCAAAGTTGAGTGATCATGGCTTATTGGGTTTGATTTTGGCTTACACGAGGAGGTTCCAACTAAAACACAAATTATGGATGAATAAACTGGTATATCATTAAAGTTTGGTTCATATTTAAACATGGCGTTACATAGTTACACAAAGAATTATCTTGTTCATGAATAGGAAACCACTGGCCCTAAAATGCTATTTGTGACATTGTTGGATAGCATTGTTTACTTAAGACTTATTGCAACTCGATCTCCAGTGTACGTGTTTCACTTTTGTCTTGCTAAACTTGTTTACTTTCAAGAGGTTACCCTATATGTGATTTCTAAAATGTATACTTCCATGTACAAGTACCTATTCCCTTTTTGTCTTCAAGGTTTTCATTGTAACAGGGTTACAATTTTGACCTTGCTTGATCCAAATATTTTGGGTTGTCAAATAGGTTTAGGCTTTAATCTTGGTCCAAACTAGGTAACTTGTAAATTAGCCATTTACCCTAATTATGGTCTGGCGCTTTGGACGGGAATCCAATTATTAATTGAATGTTATTTGATATTGATAACTCAGGGATTTGTTGAACTAGCAGTTAGGGATTATCAGTGTGATTCAGTGGTGCGAGGTGAGTCTCCTCACTGTGTTTAGCGGGTATGAGGCACCAATGTCGGCCCATTATTTATTATGTTAGGATGCTAGATGTCAGCATGACTCTTGCATGTGTATGCACTAGTATGTATGTCGAGTAGGGCTTGATATCGGATAAAGCCTGACGACCGTATTGTACGCTATTATATTTATGATTATCCCATGTATTTGTCGGATTGTGTCTTTGTATGTTAAGCGAGGTCTTTTATGCGAGTTTGGATGAGGCCCGTTATACCCAGTGGGCGGGGCCCATAATTTTTAGTGGACAGGGCCCGTTATATGAGTGTGGGTGGGGCCCATCATCTCAGTGGGCGAGGCTCGTTATATTAAATGGGCGGGGTCCGTTATGCAAGTGTCGGTGGGGCGCGTTACACTAATTGGGTAGGGCCCATTATATGCTTCGTTACGTATGTTATGTGGTATCTTTGTGAACTCATTAAGCTTTGTGCTTATGGTTTTTAGTTCATGTTTCAGGTACTTCGATTTTTAAATGGGATAGCTCGGGATGATTGCAAAACACACACCACCTCATTCTGCATTCTCATGATTTACTCTGATAATAAATGGCAATTGATACAATTGTTTTATTTGGATTCATATGATGATGTTCTGGGAATTCTGATTTTATTAATCTAAAAATGAAACTTTTGGGTCTTATTTTTGGGACGTCAAAGTTTCAAAGAATTATTTTTTATTTTTTTGGGATGAATATTACATTTTGTAAGGTTTAATCTAACCGTTTTCAATAAAATGTCTAATTTTGTACACCAATATTGTATGTAGTTAATATTACTTTTTGTATAATTTTTTTAAATTAAGCAAAAAGATGATTTTTTTTTCTCGAAATTCTAGAATTTTTCTTTGTATTTCAGATTTTTAATTAATATTTCGGAGTCTTTTTTTCCGAAATACAAAATTTTTGTTCGGAATCTGGAATGACGTTTCAGAAGTCGTCAAAAAAGATTTTTTTTCTTCGTTGGTAATGCCCATTCCGGACAAAGTGGTTATTTTTGTTAATTTTTTTGTTATTATCTTTAAATACACACTAAAAGGTTGTTAGATTACTTAATTTCCTATAAATATTTCATGAAACTAAATTAAAAAGGCAAAATTTTAGCAAATCATATTACATGTGGCGTTGTTTCAACATGGCATGTCCTAAAATAGTATTTGCTTATCAAAAATAACTTAGATGATAATACCATAATACATTTCCCAAAAAAAATTATGTAAGTAATTAAATTATAAAAAAGATTAATTATTATTTTATGTTTTAGTACATCGGTTAAAATTAGTTAGAAGACTTACCAGTTTAAGCCCTAACTTCTTGTGAGTCGGTAAACTAATTCAAGTTAACTTGCTATTGGTTTTAGAGTTCACATATCAGGATCATTATGATTGAGATGTTTTATTCTCTATGAAATGGAATCTAACTATTGGTGAAATATTTCCTTCTAGGTAAAAAGACCAAATAAACCCCAGATTAAATGATAACATTATGAAACAATAAATTTGGCTCTTACTTTTTTACATGTTTGGTTACTAAACCCGTAAAAATCAACCATTTTGACTTTATAATTCAAAAATCAAATTTAGAAACGAATCCAAAAGAATTATTATACTTTGTCATCCATACCCAATATTAATTCTACCCTTATAGATCAAATCAAGTAACGTTAATGTTGGTGGTGTATTTGGAAATAGAGGTGGTAGGTCTTTTACTAGAGAGAGAGAGAGAGAGATAGAGAGAGAGAGAGAGAGAGAGAGAAAGAGAGAGAGGTGAAGAGAGAAAAATGATGCAATGCTTGATGGCATTGGTAGAAGGAGGTGAGGTGAGTGTACGTCAGAGAGGTCTTGCGTGCTGAAAAAGAAAGAATGTAGAGCATGCCATTGAGTCCTCTAAATCGGAGAAAATTGTAGTAAAACACACTATATAGTGATGTGCTAATGATTATTCAAGAAATGACTGTAGTAAAGCACACTATAGAGTGATATGGTAATGATTATCTAAATGAGACTAATGCTAAGTATATAATACAATATGAAAAGACATGTAGTTTATGTTTTTATTTTAGTTTGGTCTTATGAACTCCATTTAACCATTAATTTTTCCAAGAAAAAACGTTTTTGTTATTTAAACGACCTCAAAATGGTTATTCAAGAAAATAAGTTTTAAATAAAGTTTGAATTAAAAACAGTGAAATCAAGGTTTTTTTCTTCAAATTGGGTTTCTCGAAACAATGTTTTTAGGTTTTACTTGTTGATCTTTATTAAATATAAAAGATAATGATTGTTTGAATGCTTGTACACATGTTATGATTCATCAAGACAGAAGTATTGCATGGACACCAGAAACAAAATGACACATGAATAAATATTATAAAATCAAAGAAAATTAAAGAGAATATGAACACACAGTCTTTTGAATATAAAATAAAATCATATCGAACTTTCTGGTAAATGACAGTTTATTGATTAAAGTAGAAACTATTTAGATAATGCGGGACAAACATCATGAAACTCGATATGACAAGCATCAACAATAGAACGGAAACCTAGTGTGAATCCACGTCGGTTGTAAAAACAAAAACAATTTCGATGTTGTTTAAGTTCATCACAACATTTTTCGGTCGGTGGTGTACCAGGGTTGTCTAATGCTAAAAAACAATCTTGGATTTCAAGCATGTCGCAAATCCTAGATTGTGGATATACTTTGCCCGGTAGTAGTGTGAGGATTACCATCACAATAACAAGAAAGCCAAACATCTTCATGATTATTCAAAATAGATCAATTGATATCAATGTTAGAGAGTAAACACAAAAAATATATATGAGTTTAAGAAGATATATGTTGCTATTTATAGATGTTATAAAATGCATTTAAAGATTTAAAGATTTTAAAAATACTAAAATGCAGCATTAATTATGATATAAATTACTTTGTTCGTTATGTATAAAATAATTAATAATAAGGAGAAACAATAAACAAAACGTTTCAAATTATTAGAAAAAAAAACAATTAAAGATAGATTTATTATACTAAAAGCAATTTGGAAAGTTAATTAAATCAAGGGAAATCAGTCAATCATCATTTACTATTGAATAATTACCATTTTTCCTCATATACCCTATAACTTTCTTTATTTAAAGTTTTTATTTCATATGGCGCTAAATAAAAGTGAATCTTTTCTCTATTGTCTTTCTATACACCTTTGTCATTCATGTGTTTCCATGTATTTTTTGTTGAATCTATTTCTTTGCTCTTCTTACTATGTAGGTTTCTATTAATCCTTTATGGCATGTAATTATGTGTGTTTGATGAAATATAATTTACAGTTTTGACAATCCTTGATTGTTGTGGCTTTTTGCAGTTTACTACCAAAATTGGGTACCCACTCATGCAAATGATCCCCAAACACATATAAGGTTTTCAGTTTTGAGCAATTAGTTTGTATATTTGATGGAATCTGATGAAGCTCCTTTCTAATTTGTGATGCATGACAAACTGATTGCAATGTCTTAATGAAACATGTTGGGTGCTTATCCAAATAATTTGCACAAAGTTTAGAACTTTTGAGAATGTGTAATCTTGTCATTCACATTCAGTAGATTTATGATCTAGCAATTTAGGCAAAAGCTTTTCATAACAGATAAGTTTATGGTGGAATCCTGACTGTCTCTTGGTGATTTCCACATTATACGTTGATAAATTTTCATTTTGTGTTTATTCCATTCTTGTATGATAACCCACTCACATATATTTGTGGTGAATAGAATAAGAAACAAGACACCAAGTGTTAGTTTTTCATGAGAGCATCATATTCTTCTTTCATTGCATTTTGCCAAGAAGTGTGCTTAACGCCTAGTGTTCAACATCAGAGTTGGGGTCAGTGGTGGTCTAAAATATTTTTGGCTTGAGATTGTTTGTACGGACATGAGTGATCATGGTATGTTGACTTTGATCTGGTGGTCAAAAATGGTTTGGTATGGAATTTTGTTTTGCACCGGAACTAATGGTTGATTGGTGATAACGAGGAGTTGATGTAGTAGTGTTGGGTGGCATCACAGGCTGTGGACTCTCGACGTGGGGGCCGGTTGGTTGAGAGTTGTTGTATTTAGGGTTGTTGAGGTGATCACCGGTAGGTGTTGTGGTAAATGGAGGAGATGAGTTTGAAGGTATAGCCACCATGGATAATGCTTGGCAGGTCATAGATCATTGGCATGTTGAATAATACCTTAGGAGGTGTTTGGCAGTGATGAGTTGGAGGAGGACTCAATGGGTGTAGAGGCGGTGTAGGGAAAGATGCCTTAATTTGAAGACAACATGGCGAGAGATGTAGATGCAGTTTTGGGTTGATAGAAGCATAAATAACCATTATGAGTTACACTATAACTAAGAAAGATGTATGGTAAGGATCTTAAATCAATTTTATGTTTATTTTAGGCCCTTAGAAAGGCGTAGCATAGACAACCAAATGTTTTCAGAAAATCATAATCTAGGGTTTTGTTATAAAGCTTTTGGTATAGAAAAGCATTGTTGACCACAGGGGTGATGGTATGGTTGTGCATATACGTTGCAATTTTGATGGCATGTTTCCACAATAGTTGGGGAAGAGATGACTAAGATAAGAGTGTCAAATCTTTTTCAACAATTATGCGATTTTGACGTTCTACCACACCATTTTGTAATTGTGCATGGGGACAAGAAACATGGTGAATGATGCCAAGGGATTTAAGAAAGGTTGAGACATTTTGAAATTCACCACCCTAATCAGTTTGTAGCTGTTTAATGCCATAGGAGAATTGAGTTTTGATCATGGTATGAAATTCTTGAATCATACAAAAAACCTGTGATTTTTAGATTAGAAAATAGATCCATACAAATTTTGTGAAATCATCAATAATGTGAAGAAAATATATGTTTTCATTCAATAAAACAATAGGGGGGTACCTCAAACATCCGAATAAACTAACTCAAAAGGTTTTGTAGTAGCTACATGACTAGAAGAAAGATGAAAACGATGCCTTTTACCCATCTCACATGAATCACAAACAGATAGGAGTTTATTTGATGACAATGGAAGATTAAATGAAGAAACTAAGTGTCTTAAAATAGGTTCATTAGGATGAGCATGTCGTCTATCCATCCATGAAGAGAGGTTTTAACGCCCATGAAACCCACATGAGGATGCTTGGATAGATTTATTTGCACTACTAGAAAAACAACATTTTACGACACGCAATGTGTGTCGTAAAACACTCAGATGACGCGCAAATGCGTGTCAACGAAGGCCCTGTCATAATGAGAGACGACACACTTTTGCTGATCGTCTATAGACGACGCACATTTATGACACACAATGTGTATCGTTAAATCCGCTGTCAAGAAAGCCGACGTCATGTATGAAGATGACAAACATTTTTTCGTATCGTAATTTTAAATTTTTTATAAAAAAAATTATTTATAGATTTACTAATTTTCGAATTAAATTTGCGTATCATGTCTCATAATAGAAAATAAATTACCATATACGAAAAATACAATCCATTTCACAAAAGTTAATTTCATATAAATAATCATTCCAAAAGTAGACAAATGTAATACATCAAATGTGAAAGAGATGAAAGTCATCAACAAATAATAGTTGAACTACAAGAACTTGTTGCCCATCTTCACTACAGGCACCTGGATATTGAAGCGCCTGGATATTGAAGACTTTTTTATTATTTCCTTGAAGGTTTCCATTAACATTGAAGGAAAAGATCATACTAGCCATACAAATTCATAGTCCTTCATGAAGCATCTATACACCAAGCCAACCAGATAATAATTAAAGACACTGTGATACATTAGGAAATCAAATAAAAAATAAGTTAAAATGATTAACAATGAGACTACAGGTTAAGAACTTAGTCATACAGTAAAATGATTGAAGAAAAGTACCTTGAATTTCATGTGCTCTTCGTTGAGACTCTCCAATGTGATCCCACCTTATCCTAGTAAAAATTAACCAAAATAGACAACTAATTGGTAGATTTTTAATAGCATAAAAATTAGGTCGTGGAGTTCAAAATACCATAAGGTATAACTATTTTCATATAAGGTAATAATAGACTATAAGTATTAAAAATCTACACAACTAGTGCTTTTATTTTACACAAGCACAGACACATAACATAAAAAAATGTTTAATAAATAGCAGGAAATAAAGTAAGTTAGAGAGGAAACATGTTCTTGTGATATTTTAAAAGGAGTGGAGGGATTGGAAAGGGAAGAGAACAACTTGATAGATTTGCCCTTGCCTACCTACCCAACTTCATCTTCATCAATGTTCAGCTATGTTTCTATCTTGTAAAGATATTGTCTCCATTCCCCCAATTTGGAGAGGTAGTCATAAGCTTGCACGATAGAATCACAAGAATAATGGAGAAGATTGTAATTTTATTTTTTAAAACTAGAAGATATACTTCATGATAGAATCAACTTTAATGTCTTCATTAAATGGGAGAGATGATTGAAGTAGTAACTTGAATCCTTTTGTTGAACAAGCCCAATGTCACAACATTCTTTTGAATATAAACATGTTTTCCATTCCTAAACAAGAAGTAAATACGTTAATTTATTATCTTGATTTCAAAAAATAAAAAGTATGATGCAATTTTCATACCAAATCAGAAAGTTGAACATTTGAGAACAACTCGAATTAATACTTTTATTGGGCCCACATGGAAAGTAACTAGAAGTTTCCCATGACCTGAACAACTGATTAATAAAGTATTAATTAGAAACTTGGAAGCACTTTTTATGGTTATGATGGGAAAAGGGTATATATGGAAAATATGTAAATGTGGGATTTCTTAACTGTAGCCATCTTGTAAGGTCTGTGACACTGGGCCAACAACCAATTCAAACTTTTCCTTTGTTAAAACTACACAAACTACATCACCTAAAGCAACAATATGTAAGGATTCAATTCATTCACCAAGAAGTGTCCATTCTCCAAAATACCACCTTCACTATTCTCCATTGAAAGCTCAGAACCACTTTCCATGTCATCAGACATTAAACCGGTTGCATTTTGACTTCTCATATATGAGTCAAATATGATATGGCTGCAATGTGATCACAAAATGATAAGGATTAGAGGTTGGTGCACAAAGTGTAGGATCCACTACACAGAAAACATGCAGTTCACACGTTAAATAATGTAACATTTGTTTCCTATACCTGCAGTTCATAGGTTACATTTTGACTTCTAATATATTACGTTTACCTGAAGTGCTAAAGCTTGTCATTTTGTTACTCCCTGATGATGTCTGGAAAGGTACAATGCAACTACAAATGTCAGATACGAAAATTGATTAAACACATGTCATTATGCCTTCACAACATTTAAACTAAGAAGAATAGATTAAATTTGAAAAAAAGTAAGAATGGAGATATATACTTGATGCAGTTCTCATGAACACCGCCATGAGATTTATCATTGTTGGTTCCTTGTTTTGAGCTTCCATAAAACTTCCCAAATGCTTCTGTCTGCTGAAAATCATAAACAATGCGAAGAAAATTAATTGAAGGTGACTTTAACAAGAGATCCAAACCTCATCTGTTTTTTTTCTTTCATATTATTAGATATATAATGTTTCACAAACCTCTGTATAAAAAAAATTAGACAAATCTCGAGATTACTTCAAAATTTCTGAAGAGAGAATCATTTTTATTTCAGTAGGGAGGAGTAGGTTCATTTCGGTACTAAGAAGTCGGGTCAATTGAAAATTCTGAAGCAAGAATCATTTTTATTTCAGTAGGGAGAGTACTTAAAAAATTCTGAAGCAAGACCCATCGGAACCCAAGTAGAAAATATGATCACAATTGAAAAAAATATAAATCTTAAAACAACTATGCCAAATTAAGGGACTGCTTACCTATGGACGACATGAATAACCTCCATCAATGGTTGAACTCATTCGATCCATTTAAAAGCCTACCCTTTACCAAATCGATTAAAGGCATCATATTGAAGGGTGTTTGTAACTAAAATATAGGATATTGCTGATTTTAGTAAGCTAAGTAAACAGATGATGGAGTGTTGACATGGGGAAATATGGATTCGAGCCCTAGAAGCTGAGAAGTAGATGCATCTATGAAATAGGGTACTTGCAATCGATTTGTTGGATGTGTTGGTCTGATTTTTGGGGGATTTGGTGTGGTCCTGAGAAAAAGCGCTAGTTATTACAAAGCTTGGGAGGATGGATCAATGTAATGTGGATTAGGTCACCGACAAGGCGAAGAGAGCATGAGATCACTAGACGTGAGGTTGTCGGCAAGGTGAGGTTGTTGGCAAGGTGAGGTAGCCGACAAGGTGAGGTGAGGTGATAAGGTGAGATTGTCGATCATTGTACAGGCAGAGCACAGAGAACGGTCGTCTTTCATTGGAAGTCGATGGTGGTGGGAGACACTCGGAATGGTCGAAGAAGTAGTAGATGGCAGGGATGAGCTAGGGTTTTCAGCCGGTGGAAACAAAGCGGGCTTTTTAATTTTTGGATTTCATTTCCCCCTCGAATGAAATGCATGTTTCATTAAAATTTATAAAGCGATATGGTTCAACGACACAGATTTTATTTAAGGTGCCCTCCGTGTTTTTTTTATTACACACTAATTTTACGGCACACAAAAATATGTGTTCTCTATGCTTCATATTTTGGAAAACTGACATCAATTTTTAGGGCAGGCACAAACGTGTGTCCTCTATCAGCGTGTGTCATTGCTTGCGCATCGTAAAAGGCTGTTTTTCTAGTATTGTTGGTTATGGGGCAACTGGTACAGTCCATCACTAACGTCCCCTTGAAGAAGTGTTTGTCCCTGCAAGTTCTTAATATTGCAATGTTTAGACCAAAGTTCAACATAGACATTATTGTCATCAATTAATTTAGAAACACTGAGGAGGTTTTCGGTTAATTTGGGTACAATAAGCATGTTTGGCAAATGTAAATTAGGCAGAGAAGATTGTAAAAACATGAGAAATACACAATTGGTTTTCATTTCCTACTTGTAGTTTGTTATCTCCTTGATACTCATCTACAACATTGAGTTTATGTAGATCATGTGATACGTGATGTTGTTGGATATAATGTCTAAGTCCATAACTATATTTGGTATGTACTTGACCCGACTCCGCATGGTCTATTTGGGTTGCATGGCATCATGCACTTGGATATACTAAATGAGAGAAATAAGACACTTATGGTTTATTAATATATTATAAGTTCTAATATATTAATAATAAGAATTATAATATTTAGTTAGTATTGATCAATAATTAATTTAGAATTAATTATGTCATCAAAAGAAGACAAATTAAATATATGGGTTGCTTGTGTCAATCATCCATAACTAATATAGTGGTCCAAGGCTCCATGGATTATCAATTTGAGTTAAACCCATAAGATGCTGCATGGGGGTTACATAACCCATGGGTCATTAAAATGAAAGGTCATGATAATTAGGGTTTACATGGTCTAACCCTAATTGTAACATACTATATAAAGAAGCTATTCTTCACCATTTTCGGCCAATAGAGTGAACAAAAGATGGCTAGCTGAAATACTAAGTGTTCTTATTCTCTTAAGAGTTTATTCCAAGTGTACTTGGTGTTGTGCGAAGCATTTGAGGCATCACACTTGAGGTGCTAGGCTCATAAGGTTTCAAAGGAATCCAAGCTACAAAGAGGTATGTAATTCTTATTAAATATTAGAATAAAAGATCCCCATGTATGCTAGATAGGATTATGAACGTTGGAAAATCATTTTGCATGTATCTTAGTCAAACATAGATCCAAGGTTTCGAGGGTTGCATGTACACCATAAGAGTGTTAAAAATGCTTAAAATCCAACAGCGGTATTAGAGCCTAGGCTTGTTAGTTTTATACTTGATGTAAAATAGCTGAAAAACGCAGTTTTTTGTTCACTGCCCACATGAACTCGCCGAGTCCAAGGGAGACTCGACGAGTCCATGAAGAAATGCATGCAACTCGTCGAGTCAGTTCACGTACTCGACGAGTACGTGCTTCAGTGTTCAGATTTTCGAGTTATGCTGCTGGAAATGGACTAGAAACATTACCCTAAACTGTTTTGGTGTTTTAAAACTTGTTTTAGTTGGTGCAATGTTTATGCTAATCCATTTACAATGGCTATATTCAAAAATTACAAGTTTTATATAAGTTTGTTATGATACTTGAAATTATTTATAATCATGTTCTTGAACTTATAAATTTAGATGTTCATAGGAATTATTTGTAATCTTCATGTTAGTTAATTCTTGATCATTATTTGTTTTAATGGAGTCCATAACGTGTCCTCAAGTTATGAAATATTTGTAATCTTCAAATACTTTATAGTTTGGATTACGGCATCCCGCTTCTAAGTTATAAAATATTATGTTGGGTCCTAGCCTTAATATAGCATTTGGGTGCTTTATTAAGGACTATCCTGAAATCTAATCTAAACTTATTCTTTCATTTCAGATGTCTTCCAATAACAATGCTTCTGGCTCAAACCCTACTGGCCCCTTCTCTCTCGTGAACCTTTGTGGGAGAGTCATCTTTGATGTATCCAATTTTAAGGATTGGATCAGAAACATCTGGATGGTCACTCGCTATGAGGACAAAGAATATGTCCTTGATAGGGAGCTAAATGAGATTGATGAGTCAACTGCTACCCCAGAGGAGATTGCTACATTTCAAGCACATGAAAGGGATTCTACCAAAGTAGCATGTATCATGACTGCCACGCAGAGCTCCAAAAGTCCTATGAGGACTATTACCCTTTTGAGATGCACATGGACTTGATGGAGCAATACCATCAAAGTGCTCGTCAAGAGAGGTATGAAACAATCTCCTGCATGATAACTACCCAAATAACGGACAAAGAGTCCCTCACGAGCCACTTACAGAAAATGCAAAGGTTTGTGGATCGCTTGAAGAAACTAAATGTTGACTTTCCTGAGGAGTTTGAAATAGATATCATTTGCACTCCTTACCTTCATGTTATGATCAATTTAGAATGACATAACACATGAATAAAGAAGAACTTACACTTAGTAAACGTCAAGGACTCTTAAAGACTACATAAAGTAGTCTTAAGGGTAAGTTGGGTGCTACTACTCGTCCTACTCCAACTGTGGACAATCTGTTGGCAATCGGGCATGGAAAAAGTAAGAAGAGAAAGAACCCTTCTAAGGGTACCAAGGGTAAGATCCTTGAAGGCTCCTGTTCAAGCAAAACCAAGAAAGGTTTTGTCACTCCTTCTGCTAACCCTAATGAGGCTGAATGCTTCTATTGCCATGAAAAGTCGCACTGGAAGTGAAAATGCCCAAAGTACCAGCAAGATTTGAAGGATGGGAAAGTAAAACCCAACCATGTAGGTATATACACTATATTGTCTAATAACTCACTTCATTCTAAGTCTTGCATCCTTGATACAGGTTGTGGAATTCACATATGTTCTGATTTGCAGGGACTAAGAAGAAGTGAGGATTTGGAGCACGGAAAGATAAAACTAATCACGACGAATAGGAAAGTTTCACCTGTCACCAAGATTGGAGCTTATTCCTTGTTACTAAATAGTGGGTTTACATTAGACTTGAATAAATGTTGTTATTCTCCATAAATGGCAAGAAATGATATTTTCTTTCATGCATTGTATAAACAAGGTTTCACCTTTTATTTTGATAATAAAAGTGGTGGTAATGATGTTTTCTATAATAGTGTTCTTTATTTTAAAGCATTACCTTGTGATGGTGTGTATGAAATTGTATCTGATGTAGATAACTTAGGAAATAATGTATTGTGTATCGATTCTTCCACTAGCTTAGATAAAGCATCTTTATGGCATTGTCGTCTTGGACATGTAAGCAAGAATTGCATAGGCCAACTCCAAAAGGATGGAGTCTTGGAATCATTCGACCTAAAGTCAGATGATAGTTGTGAATCTTGTCTACTTGGAAAAACAAAAAAGTCACCTTTTACTGGCACTTATGCTAGGGGTGAAGGTTTGTTGGATCTCATACACACATATGTGTGTGGACCCTTTAGACCCGCCACTAGAGATGCTAATCGCTTTTATGTTACTTTTATTGATGATTTTAGTAGATATGGATATGTCTACTTAATCAAACATAAGTCGAAAACCTTTGATAAATTCAAAGAGTTTAAGCAAGAAGTGGAGAATCGGTTGGGCAGGAACATGAAGATACTTCGATCCGATCGAGGTGGTGAGTATCTTAGTACCGAGTTCCTTGACTATCTTAAGGAATGTGGGATAGTCTCACAATTGACACCTCCCAGAACACGACAGTTGAATGGTGTAGCTGAGAGGTGCAATAGAACCTTGTTGGACATGATTCGTTCCATGATGAGTCGAGTTGCGCTACCAATCTCATTTTGGGGTATGCCTTAGAGACTGCCGCCCATATCCTTAACCTAGTCCCTACAAAAAAGGTTGCCAAAACACCTCACGAGTGTGGACTGAAAAAGTTCCAAATCTAGACCACATCAAGTTTTGGGGTTGTGAGGCTTTCGTGAGACGCAAAACTCACAACAAGCTCGAAACTCGAAGTGAGAGGTGTATTTTTATCGACTACCCACATAAATCTTTTGGTTATATCTTCTACATACCCAGTGACAATGTGGTCTTTGTAGCAAGAAGGGCAGTCTTTCAAGAGAGAGAACTCATAAGCCATGGAGACAGTAGGAGGAAAGTTGACCTTGAAGAAATTCAAGAGTCAAGCGGTGAAGGAACCTCAAACCCTAGCCCTCAACCTGAGGAGGAAACTCCTGTTGAGCCGACTCAAGAGTCTATACCTCTGAGGCGTTCCACCAGAGTTAGGAACACACCTAAGCATTAGTATGGTTTCCATATAACTGCAGAAGGTGATACCCTTATCAATGATAATACACTGATATATCTGGAAGAGCCTAACAGCTACATTAAAGCCATGGCAGGCCCTGAGTCTGCTAAATGGAAAGAGGCTATGGATAGCGAGATACAATCCATGTATGACAATCAAGTTTGGAACTTGGGTGACAATGTACCAGGTCGTAAGACAGTATGGTACAAATGGATCTTCAAGAAGAAGACCAACATGGATGGTAATGTACACACTTATAAGGCATGACCGGTTGCAAAGGGTTATTCTACAACTCCGGGATTTGATTATGATGAGACCTTTGCACCAGTGGCCAAGATTAAGTCTATTAGGGTTCTATTAGCCATTGTTGCATTTCATGACTATGAAATATGGCAAATGGATGTCAAAACCCCTTTCCTTAATGGAAATTTAGTTGAGGATGTTTACATGGTTCAGTCAGATGGTTTTTTAAGTACAGAATACCCTAATAGGGTGTGTAAGCTTGAAATATCCATATATGGATTGAAATGGGATAGATCGGGATGATTTCAAAGCAAACACCACCTCATTCCACATTCTCATGATTTACTCCGATAATAAATGGCAATTGATACAATTGTTTTATTTGGATTCATATGATGATGTTCTGGGAATTCCGATTTTATTAATCAAAAAATGAAACTTTTGGGTCTTATTTTTGGGACGTCAAAGTTTCAAAGAATTGTTTTTTGTTTTTTTGGGAGGAATATTACATTTTGTAAGGTTTAATCTAACCGTTTTTCAATAAAATGTCTATTTTTGTACACCAATATTGTATGTAGTTAATATTACTTTTTGTATAATTTTTTTAAATTAAGCAAAAAGATTATTTATTTTTCTCGAAATGCTAGAATTTTTCTTTGTATTTCGGATTTTTAATTAATATTTCGGAGTCTTTTTTTCCAAAATACAAAATTTTTGTTCGGAATCTGGAATGACGTTTCAGAATTCGTCAAAAAAGCTTTTTTTTTTCTTCGTCGGTAATGCCCAATCCGAACAAAGTGGTTATTTTTGTTAATTGTTTTGTTAATTTTAGCAAATCATATTATATGTGGCGTTACATCAAGATGGCATGTCCTAAAATAGTATTTGCTTAACAAAAATAACTTAGATGGTAATACTGTAATACATTTCCCAAAAAAAAATTAGGTAAGTAATTAAATTATAAAAAAGATTAATTACTATTTTATCAGTTAGTACATCGGTTAAAATTAGATCGAAGACTTACCAGTTTAAGCCCTAACTTCTTGTGAGTCGGTAAACTAATTCAAGTTAATTTGCTATTGGTTTTACAGTTCACATATCAGGATAATTATGATTGAGATGTTTTATTCTCTATGAAATTGAATCTAACTATTGGTGAAATATTTCCTTCTGGGTAAAAAGACCATATAAACCCCAAATTAAATGATAAAATTATGAAACAATAAATTTGGCTCTTACTTTTTTACATGTTTGGTTACTAAAACCCGTAAAAATCAACCATTTTGACTTTATAAAACGAAAATCAATATAGAAACGAATCCAGAAGAATTATTATACTTTGTCATCCATACCCATGATGAATTGTACCCTTATAGATCAAATCAAGGAATGTTAATGTTGGTGGTGTATTTGGAGATAGAGGTGGTAGCTCTTTTAGTAGAGAGAGAGAGAGAGAGAGAGAGAGAGAGAGAGAGAAAGGTGAAGAGAGAAAAATGATGCAATTCTTGATGGCATTGGTAGAAGGAGGTGAGGTGAGTGTACGTCAGAGAGGTCTTGCGTGCTGAAAAAGAAAGAATGTAGAGCATGCCATTGAGTCCTCTAAATCGGAGAAAATTAGAGTAAAGCACACTATACAGTGATGTGCTAATGATTATTCAAGAAATGACTGTAGTAAAGCACACTATAGAGTGATGTGGTAATGATTATCTAAATTAATGTTAAGTATATAATACAATATGAAAAGACATGTAATTTATGTTTTTATTTTAGTTTGGTCTTATGAACTCCATTTAACCATTATTTTTTCCAAGAAAAAACGTTTTTGTTATTTAAACGATCTCAAAATGGTTATTCAAGAAAATAAGTTTTAAAGAAAGTTTGATTTAAAAACAGTGAAATCAAGGTTTTTTTCTTCAAATTGGGTTTCTCGAAACAATGTTTTTAGGTTTTACTTGTTGATCTTTATTAAATATAAAAGATAATGATTGTTTGAATGCTTGTACACATGTTATGATTCATCGAGACAGAAGTATTGCATGGACACCAGAAACAAAATGACACATGAATAAATATTATAAAATCAAAGAAAATTAAAGAGAATATGAACACACAGTCTTTTGAATATAAAATAAAATCATGTCGAACTTTCTGGTAAATGACAGTTTATTGATTAAAGTAGAAACTATTTAGATAATGCGGGACAAACATCATGAAACTCGATATGACAAGCATCAACAATAGAACGGAAACCTAGTGTGAATCCACGTCGGTTGTAAAAACAAAAACAATTTCGATGTTGTTTAAGTTCATCACAACATTTTTCGGTCGGTGGTGTACCAGGGTTGTCTAATGCTAAAAAACAATCTTGGATTTCAAGCATGTCGCAAATCCTGGATTGTGGATATACTTTGCCCGGTAGTAGTGTGAGGATTACCATCACAATAACAAGAAAGCCAAACATCTTCATGATTATTCAAAATAGATCAATTGATATCAATGTTAGAGAGTAAACACAAAAAATATATATGAGTTTAAGAAGATATATGTTGCTATTTATAGATGTTATAAAATGCATTTAAAGATTTAAAGATTTTAAAAATACTAAAATGCAGCATTAATTATGATATAAATTACTTTGTTCGTTATGTATAAAATAATTAATAATAAGGAGAAACAATAAACAAAACATTTCAAATTATTAGAAAAAAAAAACAATTAAATATAGATTTATTATACTAAAAGCAATTTGGAAAGTTAATTAAATCAAGGGAAATCAGTCAATCATCATTTACTATTGAATAATTACCATTTTTCCTCATATACCCTATAACTTTCTTTATTTAAAGTTTTTATTTCATATGGCGCTAAATAAAAGTGAATCTTTTCTCTATTGTCTTTCTATACACCTTTGTCCTTCATGTGTTTCCATGTATTTTTTGTTGAATCTATTTCTTTGCTCTTCTTACTATGTAGGTTTCTATTAATCCTTTATGGCATCTAATTATGTGTGTTTGATGAAATATAATTTACAGTTTTGACAATCCTTGATTGTTGTGGCTTTTTGCAGTTTACTACCAAAATTGGGTACCCACTCATGCAAATGATCCCCAAACACATATAAGGTTTTCAGTTTTGAGCAATTAGTTTGTATATTTGATGGAATCTGATGAAGCTCCTTTCTAATTTGTGATGCATGACAAACTGATTGCAATGTCTTAATGAAACATGTTGGGTGCTTATCCAAATAATTTGCACAAAGTTTAGAACTTTTAAGAATGTGTAATCTTGTCATTCACATTCAGTAGAGTTATGATCTAGCAATTTAGGCGAAAGCTTTTCATAACAGATAAGTTTATGTTATAATCCTGACTGTCTCTTGGTGATTTCCGCTTTATACGTTGATAAATTTTCATTTTGTGTTTATTCCTTTCTTGTATGATAACCCACCCACATATATTTGTGGTGAATTGAATAAGAAACAGGAAACCAAGTGTTAGTTTTTCATGAGAGCATCATATTCTTCTTTCATTGCATTTTGCCAACAAGTGTGCTTAATGCCTTGGGGTTCAACATCATAGTTGCGGTCAGTGGTGGTCTAAAATATTTTTGGATCAACACTAAAATTGCACAAACTACATCACCTAAAGCAACAATATGTAAAGAATCAATTCATTCACCAAGAAGTGTCCATTCTCCAAAATACCCCCTTCACTCTTCTTCATTGAAAGCTCAGAACCACTTTCCATGTCATCAGACATTAAACCGGTTGCATTTTGACTTTTCATACATGAGTCAAACTTGATATGGCTGCAATGTGACCACAAAATGAGAAGGATTAGAGGTTGGTGCACAAAGTGTAGGATCCACTACACAGAAAACATGCAGTTCACACGTTAAATAATATAACATTTGTTTCCTATACCTGCAGTTCATAGATTACATTTTGATTTCTAATATATTATGTTTACCTGAAGTGCTAAAGCTTGTCATTTTGTTACTCCCTGGTGATGTCTGGAAAGGTACAATGCAACTACAAATGTCAGATATGAAAATTGATTAAACAAATGTCATTATGCCTTCACAACATTTAAACTAAGAAGAATAGATTAAATTAGAAAAAAAAGTAAGAATGGAGATATATACTTGATGCAGTTCTCATGAACACCGCCATGAGATTTATCATTGTTGGTTCCCTGTTTTGAGCTTCCATAAAACTTCCCAAATGCTTCTCTCTGCTGAAAATCATAAACAATGCGAAGAAAATTAATTGAAGGTGACTTTAACAAGAGATCCAAACCTCATCTGTTTTTTTTCCTTTCCTATTATTGGATATATAATGTTTCACAAATCTCTGTATAAAAAAATTAGACAAACCTCGGGATTACTTCAAAATTTCTGAAGAGAGAATCATTTTTATTTCAGTAGGGAGGAGTAGGTTCATTTCGGTACTAACAAGTCGGGTCAATTGAAAATTCTGAAACAAGAATCATTTTTATTTCAGTAGGGAGAGTACTTCAAAAATTCTGAAGCAAGACCCATCGGAACCCAAGTAGAAAATATGATCACAATTGAAAAAAATATAAATCTTAAAACAACTAGGCCGAATCAAGGGACTGCTTACCTATGGACGACATGAATAACCTCCATTAATGGTTGAACTCATTCGATCCATTTAAAAGCCTACCCTTTACCAAATCTATTGAAGGCGTCATATTGAAGGGTGTTTGTAACTAAAATATAGGATATTTCTTATTTTAGTATGCTAAGTAAACAGATGATGGAGTGTTGACATGGGGAAATATGGATTCAAGCCCTAGAAGCTTAGAAGTAGATGCATCTATGAGACAGGGTACTTGCGATCGATTTGTTGGATGTGTTGGTCTGATTTTTGGGGGGGATTTGGTGTGGTCCGGAGAAAAGCTCTAGTTATTACAAAGCTTGGGAGGATCGATCAATGTAACGGGGATTAGGTCGCCGACAAGGCGAAGCGAGCATGAGATCACTAGACATGAGGTTGCCGGCAAGGTGAGGTTGCTGGCAAGGTGAGGTAGCCGACAAGGTGAGGTGAGGTGATAAGGTGAGATTGTCGATCATTGTAGAGGCAGAGCACTAAGAATGGTTGTCGTTCATTGAAAGTCGATGACGGTGGGAGACGCTCGAAATGGTCGAAGAAGCAGTAGATGGCAGGGATGAGCTAGGGTTTTCAGCCCGTGGAAACAAAGCGGGCTTTTGAATTTTTGGATTTCATTTCCCCCCTCGAATGAAATGCGTGTTTCAATAAAATTTATAAAGCGATATGGTTCGACGACACACATTTTATTTAAGGTGCCCTCCGTGTTTTTTTTATTACACACTAATTTTACAGCACGCAAAAATATGTGTTCTCTATGCTTCATATTTTGCAAAACTGACATCAATTTTTAGGGCACGCACAAACGTGTGTCCTCTATCAGCGTGTGTCATTGCTTGCGCATCGTAAAAGGCTGTTTTTCTAGTATTGTTGGTTATGGGGCAACTGGTACAGTCCATCACTAACGTCCCTTTGAAGAAGTGTTTGTCCCTGCAAGTTCTTAATATTGCAATGTTTAGACCAAAGTTCAATATAGACATTATTGTCATCAATTAATTTATAAACAACGAGGAGGTTTTCGGTTAATTTGGGTACAATAAGCATGTTTGGCAAATGTAAATTAGGCAGAGAAGACTGTAAAAACATGAGAAATACACAATTGGTTTCTGTTTCCTACTTGTAGTTTGTTATCTCCCTGATACTCATCTACAACATTGAGTTTACGTAGATCACGTGATACGTGATGTTGTTGGATATAATGTCTAAGTCCATAACTATATTTGTTATGTACTTGACCCGACCCGGCATGGTCTATTTGGGTTGCATGGCATCATGCACTTGGATAGACTAAATGAGAGAAATAAGACACTTATGGTTTATTAATATATTATAAGTTCTAATATATTAATAATAAGAATTATAATATTTAGTTAGTGTTGATCAATAATTAATTTAGAATTAATTATGTGATCAAAAGAAGACTAATTAAATATATGGGTTGCTTGTGTCAATCATCCATAACTTATATAGTGGTCCAAGGCTCCATGGATTATCAAGTTGAGTTAAACCCATAAGATGCTCCATAGGGGTTACATAACCCATGGGTCATTGAAATGAAAGGTCATGACAACTAAGGTTTACATGGTGTAACCCTAATTGTAACATACTATATAAAGAAGCTATTCGTCACCATTTTCGGCCAATAGAGTGAACAAAAGATGGCTAGCCGAAATACTAAGTGTTCTTATTCTCTTAAGAGTTTATTCCAAGTGTAATTGGTGTTGTGAGAAGCATTTGAGGCATCACACTTGAGGTGCTAGGCTCATAAGGTTTCAAAGGAATCCAAGCTATAAAGAGGTATGTAATTCTTACTAACTATTAGAATAAAAGATCTCCATGTATGCTAGATAGGATTATGAACGTTGGAAAATCATTTTGCATGTATCTTAGTCAAACATAGATCTAAGGTTTATAGGGTTGCATGTACACCATAGGAGTGTTAAAATGCTCAAAATCATACAATGGTATTAGAGCCTAGGCTTGTTTGTTTTATACTTGATGCAAAATAGCTGAAAAACGTAGTTTTTTGTTCACTGCCCACATGATCTCGCTGAGTCCAAAGGGAGACTCGATGAATCCATGAAGAAATGCATGCAACTCGTCGAGTCAGTTCATGTGCTCGACGAGTACGTGCTGCAGTGTTCAGATTTTCGAGTTATGCTGCTGGAAATGGACTAGAAACATTACCCTAAACTTTTTAGGTGTTTTAAAACATGTTTTAGTGGTGCAATGTTTATTCTAATCCATTTACAATGGCTATTATCAAAAATTACAATTTTTATATAAGTTAGTTATGATACCTGAAATTATTTATAATCATGTTCTTGAACTTATGAATTTAGATGATCATAGGAATTTTTTGTAACCTTCATGTTAGTTTATTCTTAATCATTATGTGTTTTAATGGAGTCCATAACTTGTCCTCAAGTTATGGAAAAACCAAGAGTCACAATTGAATTAAAACCACTAAAAGAACACAAGAGTTATGAAAATGAAGAGTATTCATTTTAATACTCTAATAAACTCATAAGTTATGAGAAATGCAAAGTTTGGAAAGTTTAAAAAACTTCCCCTTAAGTTTTGGAACAAGTATCCTTGGAGCGTGTGTGGCTAACCATCACTTCAATTGTGGGGTAATACATTAAGTGTACCAAGTAATTTGCATGGTTACTTCCCACCTTGTTTTGTGATTCTCGGCATCCCAGTCACAGAACTTGAAGAGCACACTCGAGATTGAAATATGCCATTGAAAAGTTCAATGAATCTCAAAGAACCTAGGAATTTCTAAACCAATTAAAACCTAATAAGATTTATTCCATTTTATGGTGGGAATTGGTGAATCGTCATTCACCTACCTTCAAATATTTTATAGCTTGGATTACGGCATCCCTCTTCTAAGTTATAAAATAGTTTGTTGGGTCCTAGCCTTAATATAGCATTTGGGTGCTTTATTAAGGATTATCCTGAAATCTAATCTAAACTTATTCTTTCATTTCAAATGTTTTCCAATAACAATGCTACTGGCTCAAACCCTACTGGCCCCTTCTCTCTCGTGAACCTTTGTGGGAGAGTCATCTTTGATGTATCCAATTTTAAGGATTGGATCAGAAACATCTGGATGGTCACTCGCTATGAGGACAAAGAATATGTCCTTGATAGGGAGCTAAATGAGATTGATGAGTCAACTGCTACCCCAGAGGAGATTGCTACATTTCAAGCACATGAAAGGGATTCTACCAAAGTAGCATGTATCATGACTGCCACGCAGAGCTCCAAAAGTCCTATGAGGACTATTACCCTTTTGAGATGCACATGGACTTGATGGAGCAATACCATCAAAGTGCTCGTCAAGAGAGTTATGAAACAATCTTCTGCATGATAACTACCAAAATAAAGGACAAAGAGTCCCTCACGAGCCACTTACAAAAAATGCAATGGTTTGTGGATCGCTTGAAGAAACTGAATGTTGACTTTCCTGAGGACTTTGAAATAGATATCATTTGCACTCCTTACCTTCATGTTATGATCAATTTAGAATGACATAACACATGAATAAGGAAGAAGTTACACTTAGTAAACGTCAAGGACTCTTAAGGACTACATAAAGTAGTCTTAAGGGTAAGTTGGGTGTTACTACTCCTATTACTCCTACTGAGGACAATGTCTTGGCAATTAGGCATGGAAAAAGTAAGAAGAGAAAGAACCCTTCTAAGGGTACCAAGGGTAAAATCCTTGAAGGCTCCTCTTCAAGAAAAACCAAGAAAGGTTTTGTCACTCCTTCTGCTAACCCTAATGAGGCTGAATGCTTCTATTGCCATGAAAAGTCGCATTGGAAGCGAAACTGCCCAAAGTACCAGCAAGATTTGAAGGATGGGAAAGTAAAACCCAACCATGCAGGTATATACACTATATTTTCTAATAACTCACTTCATTTTAAGTCTTGGGTCCTTGATACAGGTTGTGGAATTCACATATGTTCTGATTTGCAGGGACTAAGAAGAAGTGAGGATTTGGAGCATGGAAAGATAAACCTAATCACGGCGAATAGGAAAGTTTCACCTGTCACCAAGATTGGAGTTTATTCCTTGTTACTAAATAGCAGGTTTACATTAGACTTGAATAAATGTTGTTATTCGCCATAAATGGCAAGAAATGATATTTTCTTTCATATATTGTATAAACAAGGTTTCACCTTTTATTTTGATAATAAAAGTGGTGGTATTGATGCTTTCTATAATAGTGTTCTTTATTGTAAAGCATTACCTTGTGATGGTGTGTATGAAACTGTATTTGTTGTAGATAACATAGGAAACAATGTATTGTGTATCGATTCTTCCACTAGCTTAGATAAAGCATCTTTATGGCATTGTCGTCTTGGACATGTAAGCAAGAAATGCATAGTCCAACTCCAAAAGGATGGAGTCTTGGAATCATTCGACCTAAACTCAGATGATAGTTGTGAATCTTGTCTACTTGGAAAAATAAAGAAGTCACCTTTTACTGGCACTTGTGCTAGGGGTGAAGGTTTGTTGGATCTCATACACACATATGTGTGTGGACCCTTTAGAACCGCCACTAGAGATGCTAATCGCTTTTATGTTACTTTTATTGATGATTTTAGTAGATATGGATATGTCTACTTAATCAAACATAAGTTGAAAACCTTTGATAAATTCAAAGAGTTTAAGAAAGAAGTGGAGAATCAGTTGGGCAAGAACATTAAGATGCTTCGATCCGATCGAGGTGGTGAGTATCTTAGTACCGAGTTCTTTGACTATCTTAAGGAATGTGGGGTAGTCTCAGAATTGACACCTCCCAGAACACCACATTTGAATGGTGTAGCTGAGAGGTGCAATTGAACCTTGTTGGACATTATTCGTTCCATGATGAGTCGAGTTGCGCTACCAATCTCATTTTGGGGGTATGCCTTAGAGACTATCGCCCATATCCATAAGCTAGTCCCTACAAAAAAAGGTTGCCAAAACACCTCACGAGATGTGGACTGGAAAAGTTCCAAATCTAGACCACATCAAGTTTTGGGGTTGTGAGGCTTTCGTGAGACGCGGGACTCACGACAAGCTCGAACCTTGAAGTGAGAGGTGTATTTTTATCGGCTACCCACATAAATCTTTTGGTTATATCTTCTACATACCCAGTGACAATGTGGTCTTTGTAGCAAGAAGGGCAGTCTTTCAAGAGAGAGAACTCATAAGCCAAGGAGACAGTAGGAGGAAAGTTGACCTTGAAGAAATTCAAGAGTCAAGCAGTGTCAATAATTAATTTAGAATTAATTATGTCATCAAAAGAAGACAAATTAAATATATGGGTTGCTTGTGTCAATCATCCATAACTTATATAGTTGTCCAAGGCTCCATGGATTATCAAGTTGAGTTAAACCCATAAGATGCTCCATGGGGGTTACATAACCCATGGGTCATTAAAATGAAAGGTCATGATAATTAGGGTTTACATGGTGTAACCCTAATTGTAACATACTATATAAAGAAGCTATTCTTCACCATTTTCGGCCAATAGAGTGAACAAAAGATGGCTAGCTGAAATACTAAGTGTTCTTATTCTCTTAAGACTTTATTACAAGTGTACTTGGTGTTGTGCGAAGCATTTGAGGCATCACACTTGAGGTGCTAGGCTCATAAGGTTTCAAAGGAATCCAAGCTACAAAGAGGTATGTAATTCTTACTAACTATTAGAATAAAAGATCCCCATGTATGCTAGATAGGATTATGAACGTTGGAAAATCATTTTGCATGTATCTTAGTCAAACATAGATCCAAGGTTTCGAGGGTTGCATGTACACCATAAGAGTGTTAAAATGCTCAAAATCCAACAGTGGTATTAGAGCCTAGGCTTATTAGTTTTATACTTGATGTAAAATAGCTGAAAAACGCAGTTTTTTGTTCACTGCCCACATGAACTCGCCGAGTCCAAGGGGAGACTCGACGAGTCCATGAATAAATGCATGCAACTCGTCGAGTCAGTTCACGTACTCGACGAGTACGTGCTTCAGTGTTCAGATTTTCGAGTTATGCTGCTGGAAATGGACTAGAAACATTACCCTAAACTATTTTGGTGTTTTAAAACTTGTTTTAGTTGGTGCAATGTTTATGCTAATCCATTTACAATGGCTATATTCAAAAATTACAAGTTTTATATAAGTTTGTTATGATACTTGAAATTATTTATAATCATGTTCTTGAACTTATAAATTTAGATGTTCATAGGAATTATTTGTAATCTTCATGTTAGTTAATTCTTGATCATTATTTGTTTTAATGGAGTCCATAACTTGTCCTCAAGTTATGGAAATATTTGTAATCTTCAAATACTTTATAGTTTGGATTACGGCATCCCGCTTCTAAGTTATAAAATATTGTGTTAGGTCCTAGCCTTAATATAGCATTTGGGTGCTTTATTAAGGACTATCCTGAAATCTAATCTAAACTTATTCTTTCATTTCAGATGTCTTCCAATAACAATGCTTCTGGCTCAAACCCTACTGGCCCCTTCTCTCTCGTGAACCTTTGTGGGAGAGTCATCTTTGATGTATCCAATTTTAAGGATTGGATCAGAAACATCTGGATGGTCACTCGCTATGAGGACAAAGAATATGTCCTTGATAGGGAGCTAAATGAGATTGATGAGTCAACTGCTACCCCAGAGGAGATTGCTGCATTTCAAGCACATGAAAGGGATTCTACCAAAGTAGCATGTATCATGACTGCCACGCAGAGCTCCAAAAGTCCTATGAGGACTATTACCCTTTTGAGATGCACATCGACTTGATGGAGCAATACCATCAAAGTGCTCATCAAGAGAGGTATGAAACAATCTCCTGCATGATAACTACCCAAATAACGGACAAAGAGTCCCTCACGAGCCACTTACAGAAAATGCAAAGGTTTGTGGATCGCTTGAAGAAACTAAATGTTGACTTTCCTGAGGAGTTTGAAATAGATATCATTTGCGCTCCTTACCTTCATGTTATGATCAATTTAGAATGACATAACACATGAATAAAGAAGAAGTTACACTTAGTAAACGTCAAGGACTCTTAAAGACTACATAAAGTAGTCTTAAGGGTAAGTTGGGTGCTACTACTCGTCCTACTCCAACTGTGGACAATCTGTTGGCAATCGGGCATGGAAAAAGTAAGAAGAGAAAGAACCCTTCTAAGGGTACCAAGGGTAAGATCCTTGAAGGCTCCTGTTCAAGCAAAACCAAGAAAGGTTTTGTCACTCCTTCTGCTAACCCTAATGAGGCTAAATGCTTCTATTGCCATGAAAAGTCGCACTGGAAGTGAAAATGCCCAAAGTACCAACAAGATTTGAAGGATGGGAAAGTAAAACCCAACCATGTAGGTATATACACTATATTGTCTAATAACTCACTTCATTCTAAGTCTTGCGTCCTTGATACAGGTTGTGGAATTCACATATGTTCTGATTTGCAGGGACTAAGAAGAAGTGAGGATTTGGAGCACGGAAAGATAAAACTAATCACGACGAATAGGAAAGTTTCACCTGTCACCAAGATTGGAGCTTATTCCTTGTTACTAAATAGTGGGTTTACATTAGACTTGAATAAATGTTGTTATTCTCCATAAATGGCAAGAAATGATATTTTCTTTCATGCATTGTATAAACAAGGTTTCACCTTTTATTTTGATAATAAAAGTGGTGGTAATGATGTTTTCTATAATAGTGTTCTTTATTTTAAAGCATTACCTTGTGATGGTGTGTATGAAATTGTATCTGATGTAGATAACTTAGGAAATAATGTATTGTGTATCGATTCTTCCACTAGCTTAGATAAAGCATCTTTATGGCATTGTCGTCTTGGACATGTAAGCAAGAATTGCATAGGCCAACTCCAAAAGGATGGAGTCTTGGAATCATTCGACCTAAAGTCAGATGATAGTTGTGAATCTTGTCTACTTGGAAAAACAAAAAAGTCACCTTTTACTGGCACTTGTGCTAGGGGTGAAGGTTTGTTGGATCTCATACACACATATGTGTGTGGACCCTTTAGAACCGCCACTAGAGATGCTAATCGCTTTTATGTTACTTTTATTGATGATTTTAGTAGATATGGATATGTCTACTTAATCAAACATAAGTCGAAAACCTTTGATAAATTCAAAGAGTTTAAGCAAGAAGTGGAGAATCGGTTGGGCAAGAACATGAAGATACTTCGATCCGATCGAGGTGGTGAGTATCTTAGTACCGAGTTCCTTGACTATCTTAAGGAATGTGGGATAGTCTCACAATTGACACCTCCCAGAACACGACAGTTGAATGGTGTAGCTGAGAGGTGCAATAGAACCTTGTTGGACATGATTCGTTCCATGATGAGTCGAGTTGCGCTACCAATCTCATTTTGGGGTATGCCTTAGAGACTGCCGCCCATATCCTTAACCTAGTCCCTACAAAAAAGGTTGCCAAAACACCTCACGAGTGTGGACTGAAAAAGTTCCAAATCTAGACCACATCAAGTTTTGGGGTTGTGAGGCTTTCGTGAGACGCAAAACTCACAACAAGCTCGAAACTCGAAGTGAGAGGTGTATTTTTATCGACTACCCACATAAATCTTTTGGTTATATCTTCTACATACCCAGTGACAATGTGGTCTTTGTAGCAAGAAGGGCAGTCTTTCAAGAGAGAGAACTCATAAGCCATGGAGACAGTAGGAGGAAAGTTGACCTTGAAGAAATTCAAGAGTCAAGCGGTGAAGGAACCTCAAACCCTAGCCCTCAACCTGAGGAGGAAACTTCTGTTGAGCCGACTCAAGAGTCTATACCTCTGAGGCGTTCCACCAGAGTTAGTGATAGCTTCATTTTATTTACTTATTTTTATAGTTTATTTTAGTACATTTCATTCGCATTTTAGTTAACTTTCATGCATATTTTCCCTTTTGTTATTTTTTATGACCATTTCGGGGTACTTTCTAGTTTCTTGAGCATTATTGCAGATTTTCTTGGAAACTAGCGGGGCGGCACTCTTGCGAGGCGATTGGGCTTGAAGGGAATTAGAGATTTCATGCTTGATGGCTATGAAGGTGATTCATGGGGTGGACTTGTCAATTGCTTGAAGGCTTGGAAGAATTGAGCTTTAAATTTGAAAGATGCGGAGGAACATTCAAGCGTATGAAAATTATTAATCGGGCGAGTTCACGAGCTTTGGAGGATTTAGAGAGGTCAAATTGGGCTTTAAATGAAGAAAAACTTGAAGAAAATGGGCTAGGAGGTGATTGGATTCGATCTGGGCTAGTGGGATATGCTTTAGAGGCCCAAAATCTCAAAGGAGCCCATGTTAGGTGCCACCCGCGCAACCCACCCGCGCAGCAGCACGCGGGTCGCGCAAGGCCCTGCAGGGGCAATTTCGGAAATCCTTCTTTTGGGCTATTTGAGGAAGGTTGGTGCCCATCTTTTGCATACACTTGCACATCCGATTTTTGGAGATTCTCTCTGGAGTTTTGAAGACTTTTGAAGGCCAAGAACCCTTGAAGAACACCATATTTTTACCTCTTGATTCTTGCTTAATGTTTGGTACAAATTTCTCTAACTTTGTTTCTTTGTGTTTAGCCATGCTTGGCTAAACTAATCTTGGTTGACTTTTGTTTAATCCTTTGAACTTTTGTTGAATGTTGAAGAATCCATGAACATGTTCTTGAATCTTTATGGAAATATTTTGTGTTTTAACATCTTATCATTACTTGTATGTTTTAGTTCATGAGTTTAAATGTGTTTGTGGTGATTAGTTGGCTAATTTCTTGATTAAGTAAAGGATCCTCAAATTAGCAAGCAACAAATGATTTTTGTGTTGATTTTACTTCACACAATCATAAAAACATTTCCTCCAACATGGTGGTGAAAGCATTTGACCCCTCTTGGATTTGGTGACTTTTTGGTTCTTAATGCTAGTTGACTTTCACTAATTACATGCTATTTGGAATTAGTGACTTTGACTAAGGAAATTGTTATGAGCTTCTCTAGCCATTTCAACAATTAAGAAAAGTCTAGGTAATCTCAAGCTCCTTGGATTACTATAGCCAAATTGAGGATTTAAAACAAGTATTGCACCATTGAATTCTAATGATATGTTCATCAAAAGTCAAAGTGAGAAAACTTTAAGTCAACCATCTTTCCCTTATTGATTTTACATCAAATTCTTATTTTTGTTGCAATTGTCTATTTAAATCATAGTTAATTCTAGTTAGCATCAAGTATTCAAAACACTAAAACCCCCCATTTTATTTTTATTGTTATTTTACAAGTATTTTTACAAAGAGATTTTTCATAGAGTTAGAAATTGAACCAATCTCCGTGGATTCGATCCCTTTACCACTATACACTATTTTAGTGTGTAACATTTAGGGTTATTATTTGTGTTGGCCTCGACAACCACCAAATTTTTGGCGCCGTTGCCGGGGATTGGTTTATTTTTAATCAATTTGTTTCTCTATGCCCAGATCTCAGCGTACAGGTGACTTGATTTACAATCCAGAAATCGAAAAAGAAGCAAGGCGTTTAGCAAAGGAAAAGCGAATTGAACGTGGTCAAACTTCTAATCCTCACGGGGATCCGGAGGTCGAAACCGCTTCATTAAGCGATATAGAGCCTGATTCTAGTCCCGACCTTCGCCAAGAGATTCCCGAAACACCACCCCTACAACAAAATCCACCCATTATTGAACCAATTGAAATGGCGGACGGAGGAGAAGTTCCCGAAAGAACTTTGAGGCAAATGATGGAGACCGATGTTACACAAACTCCAACCGGTATCAATTACCCGGTTTTGGAAGGAGGCTCGGAGTTGAAGTCAAGTTTAGTCCATCACCTACCGACTTTCCATGGATTGGAGAATGAAGACCCTCATAAGCATTTGAAGATGTTCCACATTATTTGCACTAGCATGAAGCCACAAGGGTCAACCGATGACCAAATCAAGCTAAGGGCATTCCCCTTTTCATTGGCTGATAGAGCAAAAGATTGGTTATTCTATCTTCCACCGGGGTCGATCAACTAATGGACCGACATGGCAAGAGCTTTCCTTGACAAGTTTTATCCCGCCTCAAGAGTCTCAAGTCTTCGAAATGAGATTTGTGGAATCCGCCAAGGTTAAAATGAGACTTTCCATGATTATTGGGAGAGGTTCAACAACTTGTGCTATAGTTGCCCGCAACACCAAATTCCGGAACAACTCCTCATTCAACACTTCTATGAGGGATTGTTACCAATGGAGAGAAGACTAGTTGATGCCTCAAGTGGTGGAGATGTCTTTAGTAAAACCCCACAACAAACAAGACAACTTTTCAACACCATAGCCGCAAATTCACAACATTTTGGCCCTCGCCAAGACATGAAGAGAGACACACAACACAAAGTTAATGAAGTGGGAACATCGAATCTTGAGTCTCAAATAAAAGATCTAACATCCGTCGTCCAAAAGCTAGCCATGGGACAAACTCCACAAGTGATGGTTTGTGGAATATGTGCAACCATGGGACATCCTACGGATATGTGTCCCATCCTTCAAGAAGATGCGGAGCATGTGAATGCCACGGGAGAATTCCAAAACTACCACAACAAACCATCCGGGTACCAAAATGCATATAATTCAAGTTGGAAACCAAATCCCAACGGAAGCTACAACCCAAGACCATTGCCTCACAATGCATTGGTTAGACCGTCCTATCCACCACCACAACCTCAATATCAACATCAACAACCACACTATCAATCCAAACCGCACCCTCCACATCATCATCAACAATCTCCTCAATCTCAACCAAGTAGCTTCGGAATGTCTCTTGAAGACATTGTCAAATCTCTAGCCACTAGTACCCAACAATTCCAAAAAGAGACAAGGACTAGTATCTCCAACCTTGAAGCACAAATGGGAGATATAGTTACATCTATAAGCAAGTTGGAATCTCGTGGTAAACTCCCTTCTCAAACCGAAAAGAACCCAAATGTCAATGTGGTGACCTTGAGAAGTGGCAAGCAAGCCGGAGAAAGTAGTTCAAAGAAGAAGCCAAGGGAAGAAGAGGAAGAAATAGAGATCATTCCCATTGAAGAACCTACAGTCAAGAACGATGCACAAGCCGGAGTTCCAAAGAAGTCCATTCCTCTAGTAACACCAATAGCCACTCAACCACCACTCCCCTCTCGACTTGCAACTTCAAAGAAGAATATGGAGGAGAAAGAGATTTTGGACACCTTCCGAAAGGTGGAAGTAAACATCCCTCTACTTGATGCAATCAAGCAAATCCCGAGATATGCAAAGTTCTTGAAAGACCTTTGTACCAACAAGAGGAAGTTGAAGGGAAATGAGAAAATTTTGATGAACGAAAACGCATCCGCGGTTTTACAAAGGAAACTTCCACCCAAATGCAAAGATCCCGGAATGTTCACGGTTCCTTGCAAGATTGGAGATGTCACTTTTAGTAGTGCTATGCTTGATCTTGGTGCTTCTATCAATGTCATGCCCTATTCAGTGTATGAATCTTTAAATGTTGGACCTTTAAGTGAAACCGGTGTCATAATCTCTCTTGCAGATAAATCAAGTGTCTTTCCTAGAGGTGTTTTAGAAGATGTCCTAGTGCAAGTGAACCAATTAGTCTTCCCGGCGGATTTCTATGTGATTGATCTAGATGAGCAAGTGTCTTCCAAATCGGCTCTAATATTGCTTGGGAGACCGTTTTTGAAGACGGCTAGGACAAAGATCGATGTGTATGCGGGAAGTTTGACAATGGAGTTTGATGGTGAAACAATAAGTTTTAATATCTATGATGCCATGAGATATCCTAGTGATGTTTCATCTTTGTACTTCGTCGATGTTGTTAAGCCAATTACTCAAGAATTGTTTGAGTTATCTAACGGTGATATGTTGGAGATGATCTTGAGCAAAGGATTCGATTGTGGGAAGCTAGCCGAGCAATTAAAGTTTTATTCTTTGGATCCGGAAGTTGAGAAGTTGGTAAATAAAATGGAAATGAAAAAATCCACAAGATTAGATGTCAAGCAAATTGAATTGTCCCAAACTCATACAAAATTGTCTCCATCCCTTGTTCAACCACCCGAGTTGGAATTAAAGGTCTTACCTCAACACTTGAAGTATGCATACTTGGAAAAGAATGAAACCCTTCCGGTTATCATCTCAACTCATTTAACCGAATTTGAAGAAGAGCAACTCCTCAAGGTGTTGAAGGAGCATAAAGAAGCTATGGGTTGGACGATTGCGGATATCAAGGGTTTGAGCCCCTCCACTTGTATGCACAAAATCTTAATGGAGGATGAATGCAAGCCAAGTAGAGACGCGCAAAGAAGGCTAAATCCACCAATGATGGAAGTCGTGAAGAAAGAGATATTAAAGCTTCTTGATGCGGGGATGATCTATCCAATCTCAGATAACAAGTGGGTGAGTCCGGTGCAAGTCGTTCCAAAGAAGACGGGAATCACGGTGGTCGAGAACAACAAAGGTATGATGGTTCCCACCCGTGTGCAAAACGGGTGGAGAGTATGTATTGACTACCGCAAACTCAATGCGAGCACACGAAAAGATCATTTCCCATTGCCTTTCATTGATCAAATGTTAGAAAGGTTGGCCGGGAAATCCCACTATTGTTGTCTAGACGGGTACTCTGGTTTTCACCAAATCCCGGTGGCACCGGAGGACCAAGAAAAGACAACATTTACATGCCCATTTGGTACTTTTGCATACCGGAGAATGCCATTTGGATTGTGTAACGCCCCGGCCACTTTCCAACGTTGTATGGTTAGTATCTTTTCGGATTATGTTGAAAACATAATTGAGGTTTTTATGGATGATTTCACGGTACATGGCAACTCTTTTCAAGAATGTTTGACTAATCTCACAAAAATTTTAAAAAGATGCATTGAAACAAACTTGGTTTTGAATTTTGAGAAATGTCATTTCATGGTGAGTCAAGGTCTCATTTTGGGTCACATTGTGTCTAAAAAAGGAATTGAGGTAGATAAGGCAAAAATTGATGTTATTCAAAGCTTACCTTACCCGACTTGTGTTCGGGAAGTTCGTTCTTTTCTGGGCCATGCAGGTTTCTACCGAAGATTCATCAAGGATTTTTCAAAGATAACAAGACCAATGTGCCAACTCTTGCAAAAGGAGGTCGATTTCGAGTTCAATGAGGCGTGCAAAGAAGCTTTTGACAAGCTCAAAGAGTTGCTTACATCCGCTCCCATCATGCAAGCACCAAATTGGGATCTCCCTTTTGAGATCATGTGCGATGCAAGCAACTATGCGATTGGCGCCGTTTTGGGTCAAAAGAATGGGAGGGCCTCCCATGTGATCTATTATGCATCAAGGACACTAGACAATGCCCAAAGCAACTACTCTACCACGGAGAAGGAGCTATTGGCCATAGTGTTCGCCTTGGAGAAATTTAGACAATACCTACTTGGTACCAAGGTCATAGTGTATTCGGATCACGCAGCTCTTAAGTACTTGATGACGAAGAAAGATGCAAAGCCGAGACTCATCCGGTGGATCCTACTGTTACAAGAATTTGACTTGGAAATCCGGGATAAGAGCGGATGCGAGAACCTCGTTGCCGATCATCTAAGTCGAATCATTTCAAATGAAACTCCTCTCCCATTGCGGGACGAGTTTCCGGATGAGCATCTCTTTTCCCTTAACCAATCTATTCCTTGGTATGCCGATATCGTTAACTTTTTGGTCACAAAAAGGTATCCCGACACATTCACGCGTTCTCAAAAAGACAAGTTGAAAAGTGATGCAAAATACTATGTGTGGGATGAACCTTATTTGTGGAAACATTGTCCCGATCAAATCATTAGGCGATGTGTGCCCCAACAAGAGCACCAATCCATTTTGCAATTTTGTCATGAATTTGCTTGTGGGGGACACTTCGGACCTAGCCGGACTTTGAGAAAAGTCCTTGAATGTGGATTATTTTGGCCAACCATGTCACGCGATTGTTATATGTTTTGCAAAAGTTGTGAGCGGTGCCAAAGAACGGGAAACATTTCGCAAAAGAACCAAATGCCCCAAAATCCAATCCTTGTTTGTGAAATTTTTGACGTATGGGGGATTGATTTTATGGGCCCATTTCCCGTGTCATTTGGCAACGTTTATATTTTACTCGCGGTTGACTATGTTTCTAAATGGGTTGAAGCCAAAGCCACAAGATCGGACGATGCCAAAACGGTTATCGAGTTTTTAAAGTCTAATGTTTTTGCGAGATTTGGTGTGCCTAGGGCTTTGATTAGTGACAGAGGGACGCACTTTTGCAACAAAATGATGGAGGCTCTATTAAAGAAGTATCACGTGACTCATCGTGTCTCCACTGCCTATCACCCTCAAACGAATGGTCAAGCGGAGGTGTCGAATCGTGAAGTGAAGTCTATTCTGGAGAAAACGGTGAATCCGACAAAGAAGGATTGGAGTTTGAGACTCGACGATGCCTTATGGGCATATCGGACCGCTTATAAGACCCCGATTGGAATGTCGCTCTTCAGATTAGTTTTCGGAAAACCTTGTCATATTCCCGTCGAGTTAGAGCACCGAGCATTTTGGGCGGTCAAGAAATGCAACTTCGACATTGACGAGGCTGGAAGGCATAGGAAACTTCAACTCCAAGAGCTAGAAGAATTGAGACACGAATCCTATGAAAACGCAAGGATTTATAAGGAGAAAACGAAGCTCTTCCACGACAAGTCCATCACCCGGAAGAATTTTGAACCGGGACATAGGGTCTTACTTTACCATTCACGGTTGAAGTTATTCCCGGGCAAATTAAGATCAAGGTGGATTGGCCCATTTGTTGTAATAAAGACTTTTGATCATGGAGCGGTGGAAATCCAAAGTGAAGAAACGGGACATATTTTCAAAGTTAACGGGCACCGATTAAAGCCATTCTATGAAAGTTTTAATGCAAGTGTTATTGAAGTCATCCACTTGGATGTCCCGGAGTGTTGAACCAAGCTAGAAGGACGTCTCGCCTAAGACGTTAAAGAGAGGCATTTTTGGAAAAGCTTTATGCTTTCGTGTTTCTACGTTCGAATAAAGGAGTTTTGAAAATGTTTTGATACGTCTTTTGAAGTCATTTTTGAAGAAATCAAGAGTTTCTAGGTGTTTGGGGCATTTGGGATCAAGAACTAGTGAAGAAACGGAAGAAAACAGAGAAAAATCGAATTTCGGGAGCAGGAGCCAGCGCGACCCGCGCAGTGGTGCGCGGCTGGTGTGCGCGGCCGGTCTTCAGCATGCAACAAAGATCAAATCCAAACTGCAACATGTGCGCGACCCGCGCGCCCCCTCTGCGCGACCCGCGTGCTGTTCTGACGAATATCCCCTATTTTGTTGACCAGCTTTGACTTTCGTTGACCAGGTGGTTTAATGAGTTGACTAACATTGACCGGGTGTTGACCACACTTGTATATGGATTAAAAACCTCCAGCAACTCTTCTTCTTCATTTCATTCTCTCAAAACCCTCTTATTCTCTCTCAAACTCTCAAGAACACATACACCCACTTTTCACAAAAATTTGATTTCCCGGAGTTCCACCGGTCGGAATACGACGAGACCACCACCATTCTTCACCATTTTCCGTGCTCTACAAACCCCACCTAAAGTTTACCACGAGCCATCGCCGGATCGAGGGGCGCCACCACCACCCATCTCGTGACTTTCCGGCCATTTTCCGGTCAACTCCCACCACCTCTCGCAATTCCGACACCACCAAAGTGTTTCTTTTTCGGAGATCTTTACATCTAACCAAACAAAACCTCAAAATCTCACAAAAAAAAATTTTCCCATAATTTTTGAGCCACCACGAGCCGCCGCCGGATTTTTCACAAAAACCAAGTTGAAAATATCCCTTCAATGAGCAAGTCTTGCATTTAGGCACCCACGAATAACCAAAGCTTGGGGTGCACGGTAGCGGATTCCGGGTTCAAGTTCAATTTTGGGATAAAACGGGTATTCTCTTTCCTTGGTTTTTATTACATTGCATTGTTTCAATTCAGTAATTGCATTCAATTATGCTTTGGAAACTGCCTAAGATCGTTAGTTGTTGCCCGGTTTATTTGAAAACATTGATTTGAGAAAGGTTGAGATTGGTTAATTTGTTTGGAAATTTGTTCAAAAATTGTTTAAACTTTGGTTGGGATTTTCTCATTTTGTCTCGTATTGCTGCCGAATTTTTGTCGGGACTACCAAATTAACCGAGCGTTGTTGTTGAAACCATTTTACATTGTCAAAAGTTGGGTGTCATTATTTCTTGGATTTTTTTCGTGTTCGGTCTAAAGATAGTTGCATTGATTTGAGAGTGGTGAGGTGAGGGATTACGTTGGTGAAGTTGTTTTTGATATTGTAGGTTTCGAAAATGGGCAAAACCACGGCTCGGACACGCACCCATGGATCATCGATCGATCCTAACCCTCAAAAAGATACCGCCGGTCCATCACGCCAAGCAGCCGGTAAACGAAAAAAAAGAGGAGAAGAGGGAAGCGATCCTTCCCTTACAAATGCTGAGATCAAAACCTATCGCTCCAATCTTCGGGGTCGCGCAATCCGGCCGACAAAATTCTACCACAAAAAGTCCATGAAAAAGCTTGGGGTGCATGATGGTGTATACCATTTGTTCAGAAAACTCGGTTGGCGTGGTTTTCTTCGACTTTGTGACAGAACTTACGAGGAACCCACAATGGAATTTCTTAGCACCTATGCACGAGATGATGACACAGAAGTCCTCACATTCCAGTTGAAAGGGGAACATCATAGACTCACATACGCAGAGCTTGATTCTATCATGGGTATAGACGATCCGTTCCGCATCAGCCCCCAAAGTCAAGAGTACCAAGATTTTCTGCGTTGCCCTGATGCAAACTTCTGGATGCAAATTTCCGGTCTCCCAACCTTCAACCCAAGCCGACAGCGAGCCAAGCACATCGTTCACCCATGTTGGCGAATTGCTCACCGAGTCCTTACGACGAGTATCTTCGGGCGTCTCGAGCCCGGTCAAATCAACAGATGTGAGCTATTTTTCCTCCGAAGCATGAGGCATGCACTCTCCCTCAGTTTTTCAGGCTTCTTTTTAGACAAATGTGACTCCATACGCCAACGTTCCTCAGGGGAAATTTTCATCGGGGGACTTATCACGATCATAGGTCGAGCCGTCGGCCTAGACTTCCCGGATCCCGAGTACATACCTGTCGACACCCCACCGAACTTCCTGCTAGATTGTGACACTCTCATCCGGATGGAGATGTTGCTCGATCGGGGAACCCGCACGTACAGTTGGTTAGACGCTGACAAAGCCCCGGTTTACATCCTGCCAAGTTGGATCGGTTCTTCATTCGATACAGGCGACCCCGACACTTGGCTTCCTCCAGATCAATTGACCCAAGCAGGTGTATTCCCAGAATTCGGTGATGATGAGGGTGACGACGCAGAGGAACAAGAGGAAGAAGATGACGAAGAGGACGACGAGATGCCCGAAGCTGAAGACCATTTTGACCAACCCTCGATGCAACAGCCGATGTTTCAGCACGATCAGTTCCAGGCCCCTCCACATCATTTTGACCAGCCGCATCAACAGGAGGGACATGAAGTCCCACCATATTTCCCCCCCACGTTCTTTGACCAATTTGCCACAATGTTCTCCACGATGCAGCGTATCGACGCCCAAACGCAAGAGAATTCGAGAGCCATCCTAGATGTGGCAAGCCGTGTTGATCGATTGGAGCAGTCCTCCTCCCACACTTCCAGCCAACTCCAGGATATGTGGGACTACCACTATCGCCACGGGCATTTCCCGCCGCCCGACCCCCCGATCTAGGTCCTTTCTGCCCTTTCCTTAAGCATTGACGACAATGCTTGTTCTTAAGCTTGGGGTGGGGCATTTCCCTTTTTTTTTTCTTCTTACTCTTTTTCATGCATTTTTAGTAAGGTTGCATAACATATTAGTTTAAGTTAATTTGCATTTATTTTTTTTATTTTTTTAAATTTTAAAAAGATTTTATTTTCTTCTTTTCTACTTTTTATTTTTTGCATAACATTTAGCTTAAGACATTAGCATTCATGCATTTTTGTTGTCTGTTTATTCTCACCTCTCTTGGATGCCATGGAACAAGTTCATAGTTATTGTATCATTATTGGTCCAGGATCTTGTTGCTATCTCACCCATCGAACCGGGACCACTAGCTGCAGTTTGGGATTTCATACTTGGGATCAGATGCTGGTAGCTTAAAGGGGTAAGTGATCATGGACAGGTAGTTTTCATGAAGAATTATGCATACAATACTAACAACTGTAGGATATACTATAGCAATGGGTGTTCTTAGCCTTGCGGTCACTACCGCGGAGAGGATCACACTTGATCATGTTTGAACTGTTAGGATGAAGCATTGGTGCTTGTCCCCGAGTAGAATCCATATCCGGTCTCTTTACATCACCATATCTTTTTGCGATTTTCTTAGAATTTAGAGAGTCTTTTAGTCCACATTTGGACATCTTCATTATCTTTGAAAAACCACAAGTTTGAAAAGGAGCCTACATTACATCTTTATGCTCCACACATGGTCATTTCCACACTTAGGCCATTCGGATTATATCATTACCCTTTCGGTTCCACCTACACACCTTTGGGAACCAAATTTTGAGTCAAAGGGTTTTATCATTACAAATTACAAAAAAAAAAAAAAAACAAAAAAAAAAAAAAAAAAAAAAAAAACAAAAACAAAAACAAAAACAAAAAACAAAAAAAAAAAAAAAAAAAAAAAAAAAAAAAAAAAAAAAACAAAAACAAAAACAAAAACAAAATGAAGCATGCAAATTTTCAGTCGCAACTATCTTAGATAGGTGGCCGGTTCAATTATTGAACAAATTTCCCAACATCTTGGTCACCCGACGTTTGATATTCATTTGTATAGATTTGTTTTATGGTATATAGATCGAGTTATATTTTTTTTTTCTTTCTCACAAATTGGTGATGTTGGAGAGACTGTCGAGTCGGATACTACGGGAGGTTTGGGCCAACACTAAGTGAACTGATTCCTACAACGGTGCCCGAGCGATTAAACCTAGTTACACATGAGAGAAACCGGCAAACGTGAGATCAGAGTGTACACTTAAAGAAGAGCTCCACCCGAGCCCATCCAGTTGCTTTCTCCCTACTACAGATGTTCTTCATTGTATACATGTTCCATTGAGGCTGCGACTGCTCATCCCTCCTTACTCACCTAAAGGAGTTGTCCTGGCTGTGGTTTATGGTTCCATTGTCATCGGATGAAAAAGTTGTGAGATAGCAACGAAATCAATTCTGACCATGTTGACTAACGTCGAACAGGTTCCGTGGTTCTATCCATTCTTTTTATTTCTAGGGTAGTTCATCCCAAGTTCATTTAGTCTTGTCTTACTTGAGGACAAGTAAGGTTTAAGCTTGGGGTGATTTGATAGCTTCATTTTATTTACTTATTTTTATAGTTTATTTTAGTACATTTCATTCGCATTTTAGTTAACTTTCATGCATATTTTCCCTTTTGTTATTTTTTATGACCATTTCGGGGTACTTTCTAGTTTCTTGAGCATTATTGCAGATTTTCTTGGAAACTAGCGGGGCGGCACTCTTGCGAGGCGATTGGGCTTGAAGGGAATTAGAGATTTCATGCTTGATGGCTATGAAGGTGATTCATGGGGTGGACTTGTCAATTGCTTGAAGGCTTGGAAGAATTGAGCTTTAAATTTGAAAGATGCGGAGGAACATTCAAGCGTATGAAAATTATTAATCGGGCGAGTTCACGAGCTTTGGAGGATTTAGAGAGGTCAAATTGGGCTTTAAATGAAGAAAAACTTGAAGAAAATGGGCTAGGAGGTGATTGGATTCGATCTGGGCTAGTGGGATATGCTTTAGAGGCCCAAAATCTCAAAGGAGCCCATGTCAGGTGCCACCCGCGCAACCCACCCGCGCAGCAGCACGCGGGTCGCGCAAGGCCCTGCAGGGGCAATTTCGGAAATCCTTCTTTTGGGCTATTTGAGGAAGGTTGGTGCCCATCTTTTGCATACACTTGCACATCCGATTTTTGGAGATTCTCTCTGGAGTTTTGAAGACTTTTGAAGGCCAAGAACCCTTGAAGAACACCATATTTTTACCTCTTGATTCTTGCTTAATGTTTGGTACAAATTTCTCTAACTTTGTTTCTTTGTGTTTAGCCATGCTTGGCTAAACTAATCTTGGTTGACTTTTGTTTAATCCTTTGAACTTTTGTTGAATGTTGAAGAATCCATGAACATGTTCTTGAATCTTTATGGAAATATTTTGTGTTTTAACATCTTATCATTACTTGTATGTTTTAGTTCATGAGTTTAAATGTGTTTGTGGTGATTAGTTGGCTAATTTCTTGATTAAGTAAAGGATCCTCAAATTAGCAAGCAACAAATGATTTTTGTGTTGATTTTACTTCACACAATCATAAAAACATTTCCTCCAACATGGTGGTGAAAGCATTTGACCCCTCTTGGATTTGGTGACTTTTTGGTTCTTAATGCTAGTTGACTTTCACTAATTACATGCTATTTGGAATTAGTGACTTTGACTAAGGAAATTGTTATGAGCTTCTCTAGCCATTTCAACAATTAAGAAAAGTCTAGGTAATCTCAAGCTCCTTGGATTACTATAGCCAAATTGAGGATTTAAAACAAGTATTGCACCATTGAATTCTAATGATATGTTCATCAAAAGTCAAAGTGAGAAAACTTTAAGTCAACCATCTTTCCCTTATTGATTTTACATCAAATTCTTATTTTTGTTGCAATTGTCTATTTAAATCATAGTTAATTCTAGTTAGCATCAAGTATTCAAAACACCAAAACCCCCCATTTTATTTTTATTGTTATTTTACAAGTATTTTTACAAAGAGATTTTTCATAGAGTTAGAAATTGAACCAATCTCCGTGGATTCGATCCCTTTACCACTATAAACTATTTTAGTGTGTAACATTTAGGGTTATTATTTGTGTTGGCCTCGACAACCACCAGTTAGGAACACACCTAAGCATTAGTATGGTTTCCATATAACTGCAGAAGGTGATACCCTTATCAATGATAATACACTGATATATCTGGAAGAGCCTAACAGCTACATTGAAGCCATGGCAGGCCCTGAGTCTGCTAAATGGAAAGAGGCTATGGATAGCGAGATACAATCCATGTATGACAATCAAGTTTGGAACTTGGGTGACAATGTACCAGGTCGTAAGACAGTATGGTACAAATGGATCTTCAAGAAGAAGACCAACATGGATGGTAATGTACACACTTATAAGGCATGACCGGTTGCAAAGGGTTATTCTAAAACTCCGGGATTTGATTATGATGAGACCTTTGCACCAGTGGCCAAGATTAAGTCTATTAGGGTTCTATTAGCCATTGTTGCATTTCATGACTATGAAATATGGCAAATGGATGTCAAAACCCCTTTCCTTAATGGAAAGTTAGTTGAGGATGTTTAAATGGTTCAGCCAGATGGTTTTTTAAGTACAGAATACCCTAATAGGGTGTGTAAGCTTGAAATATCCATATATGGATTGAAATGGGATAGATCGGATTATTGCAAAGCAAACACCACCTCATTCCACATTCTCATGATTTACTCCGATAATAAATGGCAATTGATACAATTGTTTTATTTGGATTCATATGATGATGTTCTGGGAATTCCGATTTTATTAATCAAAAAATGAAACTTTTGGGTCTTATTTTTGGGACGTCAAAGTTTCAAAGAATTGTTTTTTGTTTTTTTGGGAGGAATATTACATTTTGTAAGGTTTAATCTAACCGTTTTTCAATAAAATGTCTATTTTTGTACACCAATATTGTATGTAGTTAATATTACTTTTTGTATAATTTTTTTAAATTAAGCAAAAAGATTATTTTTTTTTCTCGAAATGCTAGAATTTTTATTTGTATTTCGGATTTTTAATTAATATTTCGGAGTCTTTTTTTCCAAAATACAAAATTTTTGTTCGGAATCTGGAATGACGTTTCAGAATTCGTCAAAAAAGCTTTTTTTTTTCTTCGTCGGTAATGCCCAATCCGAACAAAGTGGTTATTTTTGTTAATTTTTTTGTTAATTTTAGCAAATCATATTATATGTGGCGTTACATCAAGATGGCATGTCCTAAAATAGTATTTGCTTAACAAAAATAACTTAGATGGTAATACTGTAATACATTTCCCAAAAAAAAATTATGTAAGTAATTAAATTATAAAAAAGATTAATTACTATTTTATCAGTTAGTACATCGGTTAAAATTAGATCGAAGCCTTACCAGTTTAAGCCCTAACTTCTTGTGAGTCGGTAAACTAATTCAAGTTAATTTGCTATTGGTTTTACAGTTCACATATCAGGATCATTATGATTGAGATGTTTTATTCTCTATGAAATTGAATCTAACTATTGGTGAAATATTTCCTTCTGGGTAAAAAGACCAAATAAACCCCAAATTAAATGATAAAATTATGAAACAATAAATTTGGCTCTTACTTTTTTACATGTTTGGTTACTAAAACCCGTAAAAATCAACCATTTTGACTTTATAAAACGAAAATCAATATAGAAACGAATCCAGAAGAATTATTATACTTTGTCATCCATACCCAAGATGAATTGTACCCTTATAGATCAAATCAAGGAATGTTAATGTTGGTGGTGTATTTGGAGATAGAGGTGGTAGCTCTTTTAGTAGAGAGAGAGAGAGAGAGAGAGAGAGAGAGAGAGAGAGAAAAAGAGAGAGAGAAAGGTGAAGAGAGAAAAATGATGCAATGCTTGATGCCATTGGTAGAAGGAGGTGAGGTGAGTGTACGTCACAGAGGTCTTGCGTGCTGAAAAAGAAAGAATATAGAGCATGCCATTGAGTCCTCTAAATCGGAGAAAATTGTAGTAAAGCACACTATATAGTGATGTGCTAATGATTATTCAAGAAATGACTGTAGTAAAGCACACTATAGAGTGATGTGGTAATGATTATCTAAATGAGACTAATGTTAAGTATATAATACAATATGAAAAGACATGTAATTTATGTTTTTATTTTAGTTTGGTCTTATGAACCCCATTTAACCATTAATTTTTCTAAGAAAAAACGTTTTCGTTATTTAAACGACCTCAAAATGGTTATTCAAGAAAATAAGTTTTAAAGAAAGTTTGAATTAAAAACAGTGAAATCAAGGTTTTTTTCTTCAAATTGGGTTTCTCGAAACAATGTTTTTAGGTTTTACCTGTTGATCTTTATTAAATATAAAAGATAATGATTGTTTGAATGCTTGTACACATGTTATGATTCATCGAGACAGAAGTATTGCATGGACACCAAAAACAAAATGACACATGAATAAATATTATAAAATCAAACAAAATTAAAGAGAATATGAACACACAGTCTTTTGAATATAAAATAAAATCATATCCAACTTTCTTGTAAATGATAGTTTATTGATTAAAGTAGAAACTATTTAGATAATGCGGGACAAACATCATGAAACTCGATATGACAAGCATCAACAATAGAACGGAAACCTAGTGTGAATCCGCGTCGGTTGTAAAAACAAAAACAATTTCGATGTTGTTTAAGTTCATCACAACATTTTTCGGTCGGTGGTGTACCAGGGTTGTCTAATGCTAAAAAACAATCTTGAATATCAAGCATGTCGCAAATCCTGGATTGTGGATATACTTTGCCCGGTAGTAGTGTGAGGATTACCATCACAATAACAAGTAAGCCAAACATCTTCATGATTATTCAAAATAGATCAATCGATATCAATATTAGAGAGTAAACACAAAAAATATATATGAGTTTAAGAAGATATATGTTGGTATTTATAGATGTTATAAAATGCATTTAAAGATTTAAAGATTTTAAAAATACTAAAATGCAGCATTAATTATGATATAAATTATTTTGCTCGTTATGTATAAAATAATTAATAATAAGGAGAAACAATAAACAAAACGTTTCAAATTATTAGAAAAAAAAACAATTAAAGATAGATTTATTCTACTAGAAGCAATTTGGAAAGTTAATTAAATCAAGGGAAATCAGTCAATCATCATTTACTATTGAATAATTACCATTTTTCCTCATATACCCTATAACTTTCTTTATGTAAAGTTTTTATTTCATATGGCGCTAAATAAAAGTGAATCTTTTCTCTATTGTCTTTCTATACACCTTTGTCATTCATGTGTTTCCATTTATTTTTTGTTGAATCTATTTCTTTGCTCTTCTTACTGTGTAGGTTTCTATTAATCCTTTATGGCATTTAATTATGTGTGTTTGATGAAAAATAATTTACAGTTTTGACAATCCTTGATTGTTGTGGCTTTTTCCAGTTTGCTACCAAAATTGGGTACCCACTCATGCAAATGATCCCCAAACACATATAAGGTTTTCACTTTTGAGCAATTAGTTTGTATATTTGATGAAATCTGATGAAGCCCCTTTCTAATTTGTGATGCATGACAAACTGATTGCAATGTCTTAATGAAACATGTTGGGTGCTTATCCAAATAATTTGCACAAAGTTTAGAACTTTTAAGAAGGTGTAATCTTGTCATTCACATTCAGTAGAGTTATGATCTAGCAATTTAGGCAAAAGCTTTTCATAACAGATAAGTTTATGTTGGAATCCTGATTGTCTCTTGGTGATTTCCGCTTTATACGTTGATAATTTTTCATTTTGTGTTTATTCCTTTCTTGTATGATAACCCACCCACATATATTTGTGGTGAATAGAATAAGAAACAAGACACCATGTGTTAGTTGTTCATGAGAGCATCATATTCTTCTTTCATTACATTTTGCCAACAAGTGTGCTTAACCCCTTGGGGTTCAACATCAGAGTTGGGGTCAGTGGTGGTCTAAAATATTTTTGGTTTGAGATTGTTTGTACGGACATGAGTGATCATGGTATGTTGACTTTGATCTGGTGGTCAAAAATGGTTTGGTATGGAATTTTATTTTGCACGGGAACTAATGGTTGATTGGTGATAACTAGGAGTTGATGTAGTAGTGTTGGGTGGCATCACAGGCTGTGGACTCTCGGCGTGGGGGCTGGTTGGTTGAGAGTTGTTGTATTTAGGGTTGGTGAGGTGATCATCGGTAGGTGTAGTGGTAAGTGGATGAGATGAGTTTGAAGGTATAGCGACCATGGAAAATGCTTGGCAGGTCATAGATCATGGGCATGTTGAATAATACCTAAGGAGGTGTTAGGCAGTGATGAGTTGGAGGAGGACTCAATGGGTGTAGAGGCGGTGTAGGGAAAGATGCCTTAATTTGAAGACAACATGGCAAGGGATGTAAATGTAGTTTTGGGTTAATAGAAGCTTAAATAACCATTATGAGTTGCACTATAACTAACAAAGATGCATGGTAAGGATCTAAAATCAATTTTATGTTTATTTTAGGCCCTTAGAAAGGCGTAGCATAGACAACCAAATGTTTTCAGAAAATCATAATCTAGGGTTTTGTTATAAAGCTTTTGGTATAGAAAAGCATTGTTTACCACAAGGGTGATTGTTCGGTTGTGCATATAGGTTGCAATTTTGATGGCATGTTTCCACAATAGTTGGGGAAGAGATGACTAAGATAAGACTGTCGAACCTTTTTCAACAATTATGCGATTTTGACGTTCTACAACATCATTTTGTAATTGTGCATGTGGACAAGTAAAATGGTGAATGATACCAAGGGATTTAAGAAAGGTTGAGACATTTTGAAATTCACCACCCCAGTCAACTTGTAGGTGTTTAATGTCATAGGAGAACTAAGTTTTGATCATGGTATGAAATTCTTGAATCATACACAAAACCTGTGATTTTTAGATTAGAAAATAGATCCATACAAATTTCGTGAAATCATCAATAAAGTGAAGAAAATATATGTTTTCATTCAACAAAAAAATAGGATATGGACCTCAAACATCCAAATAAACTAACTCAAAAGGTTTTATAGTAGCTACATGACTAGAACAACGATGAAAACGATGAATTTTTCCCATCTCACATGAATCACAAACAGATAGGAGTTCATTTTATGGCAATGGAAGATTAATTGAAAAAACTAAGTGTCTTAAAATAGGTTCATTAGGATGAGCAAGTCGTCTATCCATCCTTGAAGAGAGGTTTTAACACCCATGAAACCCACATGAGGATGCATGGAGAGATTTATTTGCACCACTAGAAAAACAGCATTACACGATGCGCAATGCGTGTCGTAAAACACTCAGACGGCGCGCAAATGTGTGTCAACGAAGGCCTGTCATAATGAGAGACGACACACTTTTGCTGATCGTCTGTAGACGAAGCACATTTATGACACGCAATGTGTATCGTTAAAGCCGCTGTCAAGAAAGGCGATGTCATGTATGAAGATGACAAACATTTTTACGTATCGTAATTTTTAATTTTTTATAAAAAAAATTATTTATATATTTACTAATTTTCAAATTAAATTTGCATATCATGTCTCATAATAGAAAATAAATTACCATATACAAAAAATACAATCCATTGCACAAAAGTTAATGTCATATAAATAAGCATTCCAAACGTAGACAAATGTAATACATCAAATGTGAAAGAGATGAAAGTCATTAACAAATAATAGTTGAACTACAAGAACTTGTTGCCCAACTTCACAACAAGCACCTGGATATTGAAGCGCCTGGATATTGAAGACTTTTTTATTATTTCCTTGAAGGTTTCCATTAACATTGAAGAAAAAGATCATACTAGCCATACAAATTCATAGTCCTTCATGAAGCATCTATACACCAAGCCAACCAGATAATAATTAAAGACACTGTGATACATTAGGAAATCAAATAAAAAATAAGTTAAAATGATGAACAATGAGACTACAGGTTAAGAACTTAGTCATACAGTAAACTGATTGATGAAAAGTACCTTGAATTTCATGTGCTCTTCGTTGAGACTCTCCAATGTGATCCCACCTTATCCTAGTAAAAATTAACCAAAATAGACAACTAATTGGTAGATTTTTAATAGCATAAAAATTAGGTCATGGAGTTTAAAATACCATAAGGTATAACTATTTTCATATATGGTAATAATAGACTATAAGTATTAAAAATCTACACAACTAGTGTTTTTATTTTACACAAGCACAGACACATAACATAAAAAATGTTTAATAAATAGCAGGAAATAAAGTAAGTTAGAGAGGAAACATGTTCTTGTGATATTTTAAAAGGAGTGGAGGGAATGGAAGGGGAAGAGAACAACTTAATAGATTTGTCCTTGCCTACATACCCAACTTCAACTTCATCAATGTTCAGCTATGTTTCTATCTTCTAAAGATATTGTCTCCATTCCCCCAATTTGGAGAGGTAGTCATAACCTGCACGATAGAATCACAAGAATAATGGAGAAGATTGTAATTTTATTTTTTAAAACTAGAAGATATACTTCATGATAGAATCAACTTTAATGTCTTCATTAAATGGGAGAGATGATTGAAGTAGTAACTTGAATCCTTTTGTTGAACAAGCCCAATGTCACAACATTCTTTTGAATATAAACATGTTTTCCATTCCTAAACAAGAAGTAGATACGTTAATTTATTATCTTGATTTCAAAAAATAAAAACTATGATGCAATTTTCATACCAAATCAGAAAGTTGAACATTTGAGAACAAACTCGAATTAATACTTTTATTGGGCCCACATGGAAAGTAACTAGAAGTTTCCCATGACCTGAACAACTGATTAATAAAGTATTAATTAGACACTTGGAAGCACTTTTTATGGTTATTATGGGAAAAGGGTATACATGGAAAATATGTAAATGTGGGATTTCTTAACTGTAGCCATCTTGTAAGGTCTGTGACACTGGGCCAACAACCAATTCAAACTTTTCCTTTGTTAAAACTGCACAAACTACATCACCTAAAGCAACAATATGTAAGGATTCAATTCATTCACCAAGAAGTGTCCATTCTCCAAAATACCCCCTTCACTATTCTCCATTGAAAGCTCAGAACCACTTTCCATGTCATCAGACATTAAACCGGTTGCATTTTGACTTCTCATATATGAGTCAAATATGATATGGCTGCAATGTGACCACAAAATGATAAGGATTAGAGGTTGGTGCACAAAGTGTAGGATCCACTACACAGAAAACATGCAGTTCACACATTAAATAATGTAACATTTTTTTCCTATACCTGCAGTTCATAGGTTACATTTTGACTTCTAATATATTATGTTTACTTGAAGTGCTAAAGCTTGTCATTTTGTTACTCCCTGATGATGTCTGGAAAGGTACAATGCAACTACAAATGTCAGATACGAAAATTGATTAAACAAATGTCATTATGCCTTCACAACATTTAAACTAAGAAGAATAGATTAAATTAGAAAAAAAAAAGTAAGAATGTGGATATATACTTGATGCAGTTCTCATGAACACCGCCATGAGATTTATCATTGTCGGTTCCCTGTTTTGACCTTCCATAAAACTTCCCAAATGCTTCTGTCTGCTAAAATCATAAACAATGCGAAGAAAATTAATTGAAGGTGACTTTAACAAGAGATCCAAACCTCGTCTATTTTTTTTCTTTCCTATTATTGGATATATAATGTTTCACAATCCTCTGTATAAAAAAAATTTGACAAACCTCGAGATTACTTCAAAATTTCTGAAGAGAGAATCATTTTTATTTCAGTAGGGAGGAGTAGGTTCATTTCAGTACTAACAAGTCGGGTCAATTGAAAATTCTGAAGCAAGAATCATTTTTATTTCACTAGGGAGAGTACTTCAAAAATTTTGAAGCAAGACCCATCAGAACCCAAGTAGAAAAATATGATCACAATTGAAAAAAATATAAATCTTAAAACAACTAGGCTGAATCAAGGGACTGCTTACCTATGGACGACATGAAGGCGTCATATTGAAGGGTGTTTGTAACTAAAATATAGGATATTGCTGATTTTAGTAAGCTAAGTAAACAGATGATGGAGTGTTGACATGGGGAAATATGGATTCGAGCCCTAGAAGCTGAGAAGTAGATGCATCTATGAAACAGGGTACCTACAATCGATTTGTTGAATGTGTTGGTCTGATTTTTGGGGGGTTTTGGTGTGGTCCGGAGAATAGCGCTAGTTATTACAAAGCTTGGGAGGATGGATCAATGTAACGGGGATTAGGTCGCCGACAAGGCGAAGCGAGCATGAGATCACTAGATGTGAGGTTGTCGGCAAGGTGAGGTAGCCGACAAGATGAGGCGAGGTGATCAGTTGAGATTGTCGATCATTGTAGCGGCAGAGCACCGAGAATGGTCATCTTTCATTGGAAGTCGATGACGGTGGGAGACACTCGGAATGGTCGAAGAAGCAGTAGATGGCAGGGATGAGCTAGGGTTTTCAGCCGATGGAAACAAAGCGGGCTTTTTAATTTTTGGATTTCATTTCCCCCTCGAATGAAATGCGTGTTTCATTAAAATTTATAAAGCGATATGGTTCAACGACACATATTTTATTTAAGGTGCCCTCCATGTTTTTTTTATTACACACTAATTTTACGGCACACAAAAATATGTGTTCTCTATGCTTCATATTTTGGAAAACTGACATCAATTTTTAGGGCACGCACAAACGTGTGTCCTCTATCAGCGTGTGTCATTGCTTGCGCATCGTAAAAGGCTGTTTTTCTAGTATTGTTGGTTATGGGGCAACTGGTACAGTCCATCACTAACGTCCCTTTGAAGAAGTGTTTGTCCCTGCAAGTTCTTAATATTGCAATGTTTAGACCAAAGTTCAACATAGACATTATTGTCATCAATTAATTTATAAACACCGAGGAGGTTTTTGGTTAATTTGGGTACAATAAGCATGTTTGGCAAATGTAAATTAGGCAGAGAAGACTGTAAAAACATGAGAAATACCCAATTGGTTTTCGTTTCCTACTTGTAGTTTGTTATCTCCCTGATACTCATCTACAACATTGAGTTTATGTAGATCATGTGATACGTGATGTTGTTGGATATAATGTCTAAGTCCATAACCATATTCGGTATGTACTTGACCCGACCCAGCATGGTCTATTTGGGTTGCATGGCATCATGCACTTGGATAGACTAAATGAGAGAAATAAGACACTTATGGTTTATTAATATATTATAAGTTCTAATATATTAATAATAAGAATTATAATATTTAGTTAGTATTGATCAATAATTAATTTAGAATTAATTATGTGATCAAAAGAAGACTAATTAAATATATGGGTTGCTTGTGTCAATCATCCATAACTTATATTGTGGTCCAAGGCTCCATGGATTATCAAGTTGAGTTAAACCCATAAGATGCTCCATGGGGGTTACATAACCCATGGATCATTGAAATGAAAGGTCATGACAATTAGGGTAACCCTAATTGTAACATACTATATAAAAAAGCTATTCTTCACCATTTTCGGCCAATAGAGTGAACAAAAGAGGGCTAGCCGAAATACTAAGTGTTCTTATTCTCTTAAGAGTTTATTCCAAGTGTACTTGGTGTTGTGAGAAGCATTTGAGGCATCACACTTGAGGTGCTAGGCTCATAAGATTTCAAAGGAATCCAAGCTATAAAGAGGTATGTAATTCTTACTAACTATTAGAATAAAAGATCTCCATGTATGCTAGATAGGATTATGAACGTTGGAAAATCATTTTGCATGTATCTTAGTCAAACATAGATCTAAGGTTTCTAGGGTTGCATGTACACCATAGAAGTGTTAAAATGCTCAAAATCCAACTGGGGTATTAGAGCCTAGGCATGTTTGTTTTATACTTGATGCAAAATAGCTGAAAAACACAGTTTTTTGTTCACTGCCCACATAAACTCGCCGAGTCCAAGGGGAGACTCGACGAGTCCATGAAGAAATGCATGCAACTCGTCGAGTCAGTTCATGTGCTCGACGAGTACGTGCTGCAGTGATCAGATTTTCGAGTTATGTTGCTGGAAATGGACTAGAAACATTACCCTAAACTGTTTTGGTGTTTTAAAACTTGTTTTAGTTGGTGCAATGTTTATGCTAATCCATTTTCAATGGCTATTATCAAAAATTACAAGTTTAAATAAGTTTGTTATGGTACTTGAAATTATTTATAATCATGTTCTTGAACTTATGAATTTAGATGTTCATAGGAATTATTTGTAATCTTCATGTTAGTTAATTCTTGATCATTATGTGTTTTAATGGAGTCCATAACTTGTCCTCAAGTTATGGAAAAACCAAGAGTCACACTTGAATTAAAACCACTAAAAGAACACAAGAGTTATGACAATGAAGAGTCTTCATTTTAATACTCTAATAAACTCATAAGTTATGAGAAATGCAATGTTTTGAAAGTTTACAAAACTTTCCCTTAAGTTTTGGAACAAGTAAAGTCATAATTAAAACTTTAGTTCCAACTTTTAGAATTTTAAATATTAAAATTCAACCCTTATACTTTATAATATTATAAGTGAATAATAATTATATATGTATAAGATAAAAGTTGTTTTACCATTAGTAGGCCTCATTCACGAAGCCAGCCTATAAGGGGGGTATAAGGTTGTTGCCTATAAAATGGAAACTTAATGGGTGTCTATTCTCACCCACCGCTTCCTTGATCGGTGGAGGGTCGTTAGCCGAAAAGGTAGAACAAGAACTATAATTCTCATAATAATTATTATGAATATACAAAGTAACTAAAATTTTATTAATTCCCAAACTTAGTTACTTTAGGAAAATGTGAATAAGGTGCTAATCCATGAAGTTACACTTTGCACTTTGATTAAGTCTTTAGTGGAGCGTGTGTGGTTAGCCGACACACTAACTTGGACTTATCGAGGTAGGCAAAGGGTGACTTAATGTTTATCATAGTATCGTTGGAGCGTGTCTGGTTAACCAGCACTTCGATTGAGGGGTAATACATTAAGTGTACCAAGTAATTTGCATGGTTACTTCCCACCTTGTTTTGTGATCCTCGGCATCCGAGTCACAGAACTTGAAGAGAACACTCGAGATTGAAACATGCCATTGAAAAGTTCAATGAATCTCAAGGAAGCTAGGAATTTCTAAACCAATTAAAACCTAATAAGATTTAATCCGTTTTATGGTGGAAATTGGTAAATCGTTATTCACCTACCTTCAAATATTTTATAGCTTGGATTACGGCATCCCTCTTCTAAGTTATAAAATATTGTGTTGGGTCCTAGCCTTAATATAGCATTTGGGTGCTTTATTAAAGACTATCCTGAAATCTAATCTAAACTTATTCTTTCATTTCAGATTTCATCCAATAACAATGCTTCTGGCTCAAACCCTACTAGCTACTTCTCTCTCATGAACCTTTGATGGAGAGTCATCTTTAATGATCCAATTTTATGGATTGGATCAGAAACATCTGGATGGTCACTCGCTATGAGGACAAAGAATATGTCCTTGATAGGGAGCTAAATGAGATTGATGAGTCAACTGCTACCCCAGAGGAGATTGCTACATTTCAAGCACATGAAACGGATTCTACCAAAGTAGCATGTATCATGACTGCCACAATGTCAGTTGAGCTCCAAAAGTCCTATGAGGACTATTACCCTTTTGAGACGCACATGGAGTTGATGGAGCAATACCATCAAAGTGCTCGTCAAGAGAGGTATGAAACAATCTCTTGCATGATAACTACCCAAATGAAGGACAAGCTCGAACCTTAAAGTGAGAGGTGTATTTTTTTCGGCTACACACATAAATCTTTTGGTTATATCTTCTACATACCCAGTGACAATGGGGACAAGAAACATGGTGAATGATGCCAAGGGATCCAAGGGATGCAGAAACTTACCAGAACTTACATTAGCGAGATCGTAAGGCTGCACGGTGTTCTTTTATCTATCATCTCGGACCGAGATAGTAGATTCACATCGAGGTTCTGGCAGTCATTACAAAGTTCCCTAGGAACTAGGCTGGACATGAGTACAGCCTACCATCCACAGACCGACGGGCAAAGTGAGAGGACTATCCAAACCTTAGAAGATATGTTGCGTGCCTGTGTGATTGACTTTGGAAAAGCTTGGGATACTCATTTACCCCTAGTCGAATTTTCCTACAACAACAGTTATCACACGAGCATAAAGGCAACTCCATTCGAGGCCCTCTGTGGCCGAAAGTGCAGGTCCCCTCTGTGCTGGGCTGAAGTGGGTGATACCCAGTTAGCTAAGGGACGAGTTCCCGAAAGCACTCTCACGGGTCCGGAAATCATTCGGGAAACGACAGAGAAGATCGTTCAAATTCGTGAGCGATTGAAAGCCTCTAGAGACCGACAGAAAAGCTACGCTGACAAGCATAGGAAACCTTTGGAGTTCCAGGTGGGCGACCGAGTTCTACTGAAGGTCTCACCCTGGAAGGGCTTAATACGCTTTGGAAAGCGTGGGAATCTCAATCCAAGATACATAGGGCCTTTTGAGATTCATGCGAGAATCGGCCCTGTAGCTTACAAAGTCAATCTACCGCAAGAACTCAGTAACGTACATCCTACCTTCCACGTCTCGAACTTGAAAAAGTGTCTATATGACGAGACTCCTGTTATTCCACTCGACGAGATCGAGATCAACGAGAGCCTCAACTTCGTGGAGGAACCAGTAGAGATCATGGACCGAGAGGTCAAGCAAACAAAACAGAGTCGTATCCCGATAGTCAAGGTGCGCTGGAACGCAAAGCGTGGACCGAAATTCACTTGGGAACGTGAGGATCAGATGAAACTGAAATACCCTCAACTTTTCGCTTAGTTATTTGTAATTTCTTATTTGCTTAAATTCTAATTTCAAGATGAAATTCCTTCTAACGGGGGGATGATGTGACAACCCGAAATTTCCATTCTGTACAAACTATATCACTTCAATAGAAGTTGTAGTAGTCACAGTTAATTTTCAGACTCTTCGCATAAGTTTGAGAAATTCAGGGTTTACACTTCAGGAAATATCAGGAGAGTGGGTACACTTGGGTTTGGTGCAACACTGTTATTCCAACACTCTAATTTATTAGGGATCATTTCAGGAATAAAAATATTTTTAGCCAAAATATCTCAGGGCTATAAATAGATTTCTAAACCAAAATCATTCATTATTCACATTTCCGACTAGAGAAAAGTCATTTTCTCTCTAACGGATCGTCGGGTTTTTATACCAAAACGTGAGTAACTCTTTATAGTATTGTTAGAACGCTTTATACGTGTCTATAACATGTTTTAGAAGGCTAAAACATGAAATCTAGGAGTTTACACCTCGAGGTGTTCTTGAGCGGTAAACTCCCGAAACAAAGCCAAAACCGATACTTGTGTTATGATAAGGCCTTATATGTTTATGTATGCATGTTAGGGACAAGAAAACAAGCCACAATCCACCCAAGATTGGGAGTTTACGGCCCAGAACCCTCTTAGGCCGTAAACTCCACATTTCCAACACTAAATGGTGTTTTGAGGACACTAGGACTTAAAGGCTTGTATCTAGACTATTTCCCCAAGTATAACAAGGTCTTAAACACATCAAATGACACAAATAAAAGTGATTTTACGGCCCAAGAGAAGCTTAGGCCGTAAACTCCATAAAAATGGACAAAAGGGTGGCTTCAAGACACCTAAAGCCCTAGACCCCTTCATGGAATTGTTTCCCACAAAAATGAAGAACCAAAGTACATAAAAATCACTCATCAAAGTGAGTTTACGGCCAAGAGAATGTTCTTGGGCCGTAAACTCAAAAGAATGGCACCAAAGTGTGCCTAGGGTTCTCATTTGCTTTAAACAATTGTCTAGAACATATCCTTCAAATGCAAGAGACTTGAAAACAACAAAAACCCACCATACTTAGAGTTTACGGCCGTAAACTCTAAGGGAAATGGCCTTGAGGCTGTAAACTCCTAATTGGAGTACTTCTAGACCTTAAACCCTTCCAAGGACTTAGCCACTAAGTTAGAACAATTCTAGAAAGCATTTGGGACTTCAAAACACACCAAACACACATGTTTGGGAGTTTACGGCCGTAAACTCAAGAGTTTACAACCGTAAACTCCATGTGTGATGGTTTATAGAGAGTAAACTCTCATATGGGGTCCTTTGGTAACCCTAAACACAAATACCCTGTCCCACAATAGCTTAGATGCAATCCTTATGGCTTAAAATACTTATATAAAGTGTTTATTATGCCTAGGATGTCTTAAACATTATCAATTATTCAATTGTGTCTAATTGAGTGCATATATGTGTGATTATATGTTCATTAGGATTGTAGTGTGTTCACAAGTCCTCGCTTGACACCTAGCAATCTGATACCGTTCATTTCATTCCAATCAACAACTACAGGTGAGTTCATACCCCTAATCAATGTTTTAAATGATTTTAAATGCTTTAAAGTGGGGGAATACAAGTAGAAACAAACATGTTATTAAATCATTGTTATGTATTTTGTAACAGTGTTTGTCATTTAACAGATTTCACATACTACAAAATGTGATGCATGAAATGGTTTTAAATCTTAAAAACGCATTGTTATCAATTGTTTACCTTTGAAATGTATATTATAAATGACATAAAGTCATTGTTAATGATTGTTCAAAAACCCATAGGAGGTCTTATAAAACCATTTTACATTATTGAACTAAACTATGCATGTACACTTATATTCTTATATATGTATGAATGTTATAGTTTACAGTTTTCATTTAGTTTCTCACACCCTTGAGTAGTAAGAGTGTATAAACCTACTTGAACAACCAATTACCTTCCAGCAAACTATCATAGGGATAATTAGGAGATATCAAACATAATTCCTATTACAAGGAATCACACAAGAGTCAGTTCATTCATGAGTCTATACCAGTACATTACATGATACATGAGTACCTTTACATTTGATTACATGATACATGAGTACGTTTACATATACTTACATGATACATAAATACGTTTACATGAACGCATTACATGAGTACCTTCACGTAGATACTGTAACAGCCCGGAATTTCAGGTATTTCTTTAAATTATTTTTGGGGCATATTTAGGAGGGGACTCGGCGAGTTGGTGTCTGACTCGCCGAGTAGGACCACGGTCTTGGACACAGATTCGCAACTGGACTCGACGAGTCCATTAGGGACTCGGCGAGTCGACGCTGTTCAGCTGAAACCCTAGCCGTTTTGATTCTGGATCGTATATAATGCCTTTAGGGCCATCTTGTCTCATCTTTTGGCCGATTGAAGATAACCAAAAGTCTGTGGGCATCTGGAACAAGGGTGAAGGCTAGTGGAAGCTTGAAGAGGTTGTTAGGCAAGGAGAGGCAAGGTGGTGATCAAAGGAGGTTCAAAGGGTCGAGCTCTGAAGGTTGGGGACACAGGGAACACGTTTTCCAGGTAATCCTCGGATCATTTTCTGTAGTTTTGGCGTTGTATGTGAATCTAGGGTTTAGGAAACCCATTTAAGGATTTGATAGATTATAGTGTTGTTACAAGTGTTTAAACCCCTGTAATAGTATATGTGAAGGTCCAGGAAGTCCCATACCTATATATTGCGGAATCATGCGAGTTACAGGAGGCAGTTGAATTGACTGCATGGCGAGGACTCGCCGAGTCAAATGATTAGACTCGGCGAGTATCTTGAAGATTCACTAGGACTCGCCGAGTTGTTCTTCAGACTCGGCGAGTAGCTTGAAGATCTACTAGAACTCGTCAAGTCACTCTTTAGACTCGGCGAGTGGAGTCGGGGTGTCTAGACTCGCCGAGTTGCCTTTGCACTCGACGAGTCCGGTCAAGTTGACCGTTGACCTGTATGTAATTTAGTAGGGTCAGTTGTCTTGTTTGATAAGATCATTAATAAAGGTATGTGGTATTATAGGGAGCCTGCAGATTAGCGGATCGAGTGCGAGTGGCTCGAAGGGTTTATAGCTTGCATACTACGAGGTGAGTCTTCTCACTATACTTCACCCGGAAGGGTTTGACTGCGTGACCAGAAGGTCGTATGTGTTATATTTATGCTATGTCTAGAGAGGTAGATGCTTTATATGTGATGTATGCTTATACGGGCCGGAAGGCGAGACTTTATGTGATAAAAAGAACGGTATGATGTATGACTTATGTGTTATGTGTGATATGTTATATGTGTTATGTTTTATACTAATATGGGCCGGAAGGCAAAATACTATGGGCCGGAAGGCGATATGTTATGGGCCGGAAGGCGATTATGTCACGGGCCGGAAGGCAATGTTATGTGGACCGAAAGGTCCGGGCCGGAAGGCGTATGTGGGTAAGTCGTATACTGGGGAACTCACTAAGCATTTATGCTTACTAGTTGTGTTTATGTTTTTCAGGTACTAGTGATGACCGTGGGAAGGCGCCGGCGTGACACGTACACACTGCCATTGTTGAAGATCTTGAGGATTTCGTTATTTATATTTTTGCAATAAACTTGGAATAAACTCTTTTGTCGAATAATGATGTTTTATTTTAAATGAAAATTTTATTTGAAAATTTGAGCTGTTACAATTGGTATCAGAGCCTTGGTTTGAGGGATTCGGGTGTACTTTCGGGTGCAACTGAACTCAGACCGGGGATTTGAGGAAAAACCTTTTTAAAATAATAAGGACACAACATTTCATAAATGGTAAGGCGGTAAAACAAGAATGGAGCAGTGTGTACGATCAGCTAGCGCCCGAACGGTAAAGATCCCCAGAAAACCTTACAATGTTATGTTATGCACTGAATTATGAATTGTTATGCATGCTAGAAGACTAGGTATACACGATAGGACTAGAATTGCCTGTTTTGTGATGCCTTAGTCTAGGGAGATTGCTTATAAGAGATATTTGGTAGCGTGCAAGTAGATAGTGCATACTAGAGGTAGAGTACTCATTATTCGGGATTTGGGGAGGAAGATTTGGGACGAATACTGATACGGTGTGGTCGGTAGTATTGGGCCCGTACTACCGAAGGCACCGGATCAGTGGAAGACCCAAGTAAGAATCCCTGGAAATCGGAGACTAAGTGGGAGACCCAAGTAAGAATCCACCGGATCAGTGGAAGACCCAAGTAAGAATCCCTGGAAATCGGAGACTGAGTAGGGCGCGTATCGAGTACAATTGTACTTGGTGGGGTCTCTGATGATTTTATGTTGTATTTCAGAGACATCATGGTCATCACACGCAATGGGGCGAGTTCGAGCGGTGCAAGTGACGAGGAGATTCGTCAGATTATTCAAGAAGAGGTAGCTGCGGCGGTTCGGGCTGAGATCCCGGAGATGTTTGGGTCTATTAAGACCACCCTGATGGAGGAGTTTGAGGAGCGGTACGCCGCACTTACTGAAGCTGCAGTCGCTGCCGCTACCGCAGCTGTGGCTGCTGCTAGGCCGCAAGGGGGTGATTCGTTGTTATTCAGGGAATTCAGCAACACGAAACCCCCTGAGTTCGATGGGACGCAGGATCCGATTGCGGCTATGAGGTGGATCGCCGACATTGAGGGGTGCTTCTATACTTGCTCATGCCCGGAGCACTTGAGGGTACGGTTCGCCTTGAACCAGCTCCGTCTGGGAGCGAAGGATTGGTGGAAGTTCGTGACGGTGAACTTCACTCAGGCGGAGATTTCAGCGGTAACATGGGAGAGGTTTACGGAGATGTTCAGGGACGAATACGTTCCCCCGGTGGAGAGGGAGCGATTGATTCAGGAGTTCTTGACCCTTAAGCAGGGTACTAATTTCGTGGCGGTGATCACGCGGAAGTTCCATGAGAGGGCAATGTTCTGCCCCGAGCTGGTATCTACGGAGCAGTCGCGGATGAGCCGGTATTTGGGCGTTTTGAAGAGGAAGATCCGGGAGTTTGTGTCAAACTCCACCTATCGTACTTTCACTGAGCTTCAGGCGAACGCCAGGAAGCGCGAGATCGAGTTGGAGACTCAGGCGAGGGAGGAGGCTGAGTCTCGGCAGGTGGATCGGCGGCCGGCTCAGTCTCAGCCGGCAGCCAAGCAGACTAAGTTCGCTGATTCGAGGATGGGAGGTCCGAAGGGTCGCACTTGCGCGAAGTGCGACAAGAGTCACGAGGGGGTGTGTCGAGCTGGTGGTTGCTACAAGTGTGGCAAGGAGGGACATATTGCCAGGGATTGCCCTAAGGGGTTTATGGTTTGCTTTCACTGCAACCAGACAGGCCATCGGAAGGTCGAGTGTCCGCAGCTTCGTCAGGGAGCTACACCTACTACCAGGACTACTGAGACCCGACCGGCGAAGGTCGAGGCCCCGAGGGCTCGCGGAAGAGCCTTTCAGCTGACTGCGGAGAAGGTCCGTGCTGCACCCGATGTTGTGGCAGGTATGTTATCATTCACGTATTTACTTAAAGGTCGAAATGTTATGCTTATGTTAATGTATGTGTAGGTACTTTTCTTGTGAACTCTATGCCTGCTTTAGTGTTATTTGATTCGGGTGCGAGTAGATCATTTGTATCGTTAGCCTTTAGTCAGCATATCGGCACTAGTCGTGAGCCGTTAAGTCGACCTTTGAGTGTTTCAATTGCGGCCGAGAGGGTGGTTTGTGCCACGGAGGTTCTTCGGGGATGTGTGCTAGAGATCTTCGGGGTCGCGTTCCCGATTGACCTAGTTCCTATTGCGATGGGGGACGTCTGTGTCATCGTAGGCATGGACTGGTTGAGCCGATTCAGCGCTGTCATCGACTGCGAGCGTCAGCTGGTGACTATACGAGACCCTAGTGGGGGAGTTCTTACGGTATACGGCGAGGGTACCCGTTCGGGATCAGCTTTTTGTTCGGCCGCTAGGGCGAGGCAATGCATACAGCGGGGATGTAACGGTTATGTGGCGTATGTGATGGATACGCGGGAGACTTCCGAGAGGCCGAAGACAGTGGAGGAGGTTTCAGTGGTGCGCGAGTTTCCAGATGTTTTTCCCGAGGATTTGCCGGGAGTACCTCCTGCGAGGCAAGTAGAGTTTGGTATCGATCTAGTTCCAGGGGCTGCGCCTATTGCGAAGGTGCCTTATCGTCTTGCACCTCCAGAGATGCAAGAGTTGTCCTCGCAACTTCAGGAGTTGTTGGGAAAGGGATTTATTCGGCCGAGTAGCTCGCCGTGGGGAGCACCGATTCTGTTCGTCAAGAAGAAGGATGGTTCACACCGGATGTGTATCGATTACCGGGAACTGAACAAGGTGACGGTCAAGAACCGCTATCCGTTGCCGAGGATCGATGATCTATTCGATCAGTTGCAAGGGGCATCTTGGTTTTCCAAGATTGATTTGAGATCAGGGTACCATCAGGTAAGAGTGCGGGATGAGGACGTCCAGAAGACAGCATTTAGGATGCGGTATGGGCATTACGAGTTCGTGGTGATGCCTTTTGGGCTCACCAATGCTCCAGCAGTGTTCATGGACCTCATGAACAGAGTATGCAGGCCGATGTTGGATCGGTCTGTGATTGTATTTATCGACGACATTCTGGTGTATTCGCGGTCTAGAGAGCAGCATGAGGGACATTTGAGGGAGGTCCTTGAGGTGCTGAGGTCGGAGAAGCTATATGCAAAATTCTCCAAATGTGACTTCTGGTTACGGGAGGTCCAATTTCTGGGGCACGTTGTAAATCAGGCAGGGATATTGGTTGATCCGGCCAAGGTGAAAGCAGTGATGAGTTGGGAGGCACCGAAGTCACCTTCTGAGATCAGGAGTTTCCTTGGGTTGGCGGGGTACTATCGGAGGTTCATTTGGGACTTCTCCAAGATCGCGGTGCCGCTCACCAGATTGACCCGGAAGGGTGTTACATTTTCATGGGGACCCGAGCAGCAGACTTCCTTCGAGACACTTCGTCAGGACTGTGCGAAGCCCCAGTATTAGCTCTCCCGGAAGGGATGGAGGACTTTGTCGTATATTGCGACGCATTAATTTCGGGACTGGGTGCAGTGTTGATGCAGAGGGGCCATGTGATAGCCTATGCATCGAGGCAGCTGAAGCCTCACGAGGCGAGGTATCCCACGCATGACTTAGAGTTGGGGGCAGTAATGTTCGCCCTCAAAATTTGGCGTCACTACCTGTACGGAGTTCGTTGTACCATATACACGGACCATAAGAGTTTGAAGTATTTGATGGATCAACCCAACCTAAATATGCGTCAGAGGAGATGGTTAGACGTGGTTAAGGATTATGACTGTGAGATCCTATACCACCCAGGCAAGGCTAATGTGGTAGCCGATGCATTGAGTCGTAGGGCGGAGAGCACTCCCTTGCGGGACGTATGTTTGAGATTGACGGTGATGACTCCGGTATTAGATGCTATTCGTGGGGCACAGGCCGAGGTTGTGAAATCTGGGATGCAGAAACAGGAGCGGGTCGTCGGGTTGATTTCAGAGTTCGTTATGAATGGACGGAGACTTTTGACGTTTCAAGGTCGGATCTGGGTACCATTCGTGGGCAGTGCGCGTGTTACTTTGATGGAGGAGGCACACAGATCGAAATTCTCGATCCATCCCGGTGCTACGAAAATGTATTTGGATTTGAGAAAGGAGTACTGGTGGCCTTGCATGAAGAGAGACGTCGCCTGGTTCGTTGAGAGGTGTTTGACCTGCCGTAGGGTTAAGGCCGAGCACCAGAGACCGCACGGTAAGTTGCAACCCTTGGAGATTCCTGAGTGGAAGTGGGAACAGATCACGATGGATTTCATCACCAAATTGCCGAGAACTGCCAGGGGAGTCGATGCGATTTGGGTGATTGTGGATAGGCTAACAAAGAGTGCACACTTCCTTGCCATTAGCGAAAGTTCGTCAGCAGAGAAGTTGGCAGAGTTATACGTGAGAGAGATAGTATCTCGGCATCGAGTGCCGACCTCGATTGTTTCGGACCGCGATGTACGTTTCACTTCCAGGTTCTGGAAGAAATTCCATGAGGAGTTGGGTACTAAACTACATTTTAGTACCGCATACCATCCCCAGACCGACGGTCAGAGCGAGCGGACGATTCAGACATTGGAAGACATGCTTAGAGCGTGTGTGCTAGACTTCGGGGGTAGCTGGGATGCGCATCTGCCATTGGCTGAGTTTTCCTACAACAACAGCCATCATTCGAGCATTGGTATGCCACCTTTTGAGTTGTTGTATGGTAGGAGGTGTCGGACTCCCATTTGCTGGGGAGAAGTGGGACAGAGAGTGATGGGCAGTACAGAGATAGTACTTCAGACGACCGAACAGATTCAACAGGTGAGGCAGAGGTTATTGACCGCCCAGAGCCGACAGAAGAGTTATGCGGACAGACGCCGGTCCGAGCTCGAATTCCAGGTTGGCGACTTCGTTCTCCTAAAAGTTTCTCCTTGGAAAGGAGTGATTCGGTTCAGAAAGAGGGGAAAATTGGGGCCCCGGTTCATAGGTCCATTTCGGGTAATTGCAAGGGTAGGTCGGGTAGCTTATCGGTTGGAGTTGCCAGCGGAGCTGAGTCAGATTCACAATACCTTTCACGTATCACAGTTGAGGAAGTGTATAGCCGATGAAGCGGCAGTGGTTCCGTTAGAGGATATTCAGGTGGATGCAAGCCTGAATTACGCCGAGAGACCAGTAGCTATCAGGGATCGGAAGATCAAGGTTTTGCGGAACAAGGAGATACCTTTGGTGTTGGTTCGGTGGCAACATCGGAAGGGATCGGAGATGACTTGGGAGTCGGAGAGTGAAATGCGAGAGCAACATCCGGAGTTATTCACAGAGTGAGACTTCGAGGGCGAAGTCTAGTTCTAGTGGGGGAGAGTTGTAACAGCCCGGAATTTCAGGTATTTCTTTAAATTATTTTTGGGGCATATTTAGGAGGGGACTCGGCGAGTTGGTGCCTGACTCGCCGAGTAGGACCACGGTCTTGGACACAGATTCGCGACTGGACTCGACGATTCCATTAGGGACTCGGCGAGTCGACGCTGTTCAGCTGAAACCCTAGCCGTTTTGATTCTGGATCGTATATAATGCCTTTAGGGCCGTCTTGTCTCGTCTTTTGGCCGATTGAAGATAACCAAAAGTCTGTGGGCATCTGGAACAAGGGTGAAGGCTAGTGGAAGCTTGAAGAGGTTGTTAGGAAAGGCAAGGTGGTGATCAAAGGAGGTTCAAGGGGTCGAGCTCTGAAGGTTGGGGACACAGGGAACACGTTTTCCAGGTAATCCTCGGATCATTTTCTGTAGTTTTGGCGTTGTATGTGAATCTAGGGTTTAGGAAACCCATTTAAGGATTTGATAGATTATAGTGTTGTTACAAGTGTTTAAACCCCTGTAATAGTATATGTGAAGGTCCAGGAAGTCCCATACCTATATATTGCGGAATCATGCGAGTTACAGGAGGCAGTTGAATTGACTGCATGGCGAGGACTCGCCGAGTCAAATGATCAGACTCGGCGAGTATCTTGAAGATTCACTAGGACTCGCCGAGTTGTTCTTCAGACTCGGCGAGTAGCTTGAAGATCTACTGGAACTCGTCGAGTCGCTCTTTGGACTCGGCGAGTGGAGTCGGGGTGTCTAGACTCACCGAGTTGCCTTTGCACTCGACGAGTCCGGTCAAGTTGACCGTTGACCTGTATGTAATTTAGTAGGGTCAGTTGTCTTGTTTGATAAGATCATTAATAAAGGTATGTGGTATTATAGGGAGCCTGCAAATTAGCGGATCGAGTGCGAGTGGCTCGAAGGGTTTATAGCTTGCATACTACGAGGTGAGTCTTCTCACTATACTTCACCCGGAAAGGTTTGACTGCGTGACTGGAAGGTCGTATGTGTTATATTTATGCTATGTCTAGAGAGCTAGATGCTTTATATGTGATGTATGCTTATACGGGCCGGAAGGCGAGACTTTATGTGATAGAAAGAACGGTATGATGTATGACTTATGTGTTATGTGTGATATGTTATATGTGTTATGTTTTATACTAATATGGGCCGGAAGGCAAAATACTATGGGCTGGAAGGCGATATGTTATGGGCCGGAAGGCGATTATGTCACGGACCGGAAGGCAATGTTATGTGGACCGAAAGGTCCGGGCCGGAAGGCGTATGTGGGTAAGTCGTATACTGGGGAACTCACTAAGCATTTATGCTTACTAGTTGTGTTTATGTTTTTCAGGTACTAGTGATGACCGTGGGAAGGCGCCGGCGTGACACGTACACACTGCCATTGTTGAAGATCTTGAGGATTTCGTTATTTATATTTTTGCAATAAACTTGGAATAAACTCTTTTGTCGAATAATGATGTTTTATTTTAAATGAAAAATTTATTTGAAAATTTGAGCTGTTACAGATACACTTAATTATGTACTGTTACATGAATACTTGTATCTCGAATTGCGAGGATGATTTATTAGTACCTTCTGTTTAAATCTTCCTGCATATCCCTAGTACCTCGGGATATCTAGACAGGACCCTATCCCCAGTACCTCGGGATACCTAGATGGGCCTCTATCCCACAGTACCTCGGGATATACGTACGGGACTAACCATTCCGGAACCCATCTGTTAGCAACAGTGGGTGATGAACATCTACGGATGCCTACAGTTATTACTTATATTAGGAGTACCTTTAAAGGGACTAACCCTTCCTCCCCCCTACTGCTGCTACAGAGGACAATTGGACAATCTTCGGATGTTCATTAGGTTATATAGTTTGTGTTAACCCTAGTACCTTGGGATAACAGTTACATATGATGTGTTGGTCCTAGTACCTAGTGACAATACTTACAATAGTACATTTTCCTGTTCACTTTATTTTGTGATTCTTTCACATAAACGATGAGTTAGACTAAGTACTTTAGTACTAAACAATTAAGGGAAAACTATCACTTTACTTACAAAACATTCGAGTCTTGGTAGAAGACTACACTTCATACGTACAGAACATTCGGGTCTTGGTAGAAGACTACATTTCATACTTATAGAAAATAAGGGTTTTTCTAGGGTTTTCATACGTACACCAACATTTTCATTTAACGATTTGCATGGCCTTTATAACAGATTTTCACAAACAAGGCAATGACACTTATATACTTATGAATTCACCAGCTTTAAAGCTGATACTCGTTTTCAAAATAACTTGTATTCTCAGGTCATCAGTAAACAGGTACGGGGGCCAGATTTTTGAGAAGACGGAGCAGACAAGTCTCGTCTTTTATTTTGATTGTATATTTTTGGTGTCTTACTACAATGAAAGAAACACACATGTATTAAAACTTTACTTATAATGCAATGGATGATGTTGTTGCTTGTTTATTATATTACACTGTTGTGATACTGTACATGACGTCCTCCACCCCTGAACGTTTCTACCGTTCGTGGTTTTGGGGTGTGACACTACACGACTAGAAGAAAGATGAAAACGATGACTTTTACCCATCTCACATGAATCACAAACAGATAGGAGTTTATTTGATGACAATGGAAGATTAATTGAAAAAACTAAGTGTCTTCAAATAGGTTCATTAGGATGAGCAAGTCGTCTATCCATCCTTGAAGAGAGGTTTTAACGCCCATGAAACCCACATGAGGATGCATAGAGAGATTTATTTGCACTACTAGAAAAACAGGATTTTACGACGTGCAATGCGTGTCGTAAAACACTTAGACGACGCGCAAATGCATGTCAACGAAGGCCTTGTCATAATGAGAGACGACACACTTTTGCTGATCGTCTATAGACGACGCGCATTTATGACACGCAATGTGTATCGTTAAAGCCGCTGTCAAGAAAGGCGACGTCATGTATGAAGATGACAAACATTTTTACGTATCGTAATTTTAAATTTTTTATAAAAAAAAAAAAAATTATTTATAGATTTACTAATTTTCAAATTAAATTTGCATATCATGTCTCATAATAGAAAATAAATTACCATATACAAAAAATACAATCCATTGCACAAAAGTTAATGTCATATAAATAATCATTCCAAACGTAGACAAATGTAATACATCAAATGTGAAAGAGATGAAAGTCATTAACAAATAATTGTTGAACTACATGAACTTGTTGCCCACCTTCACAACAAGCACCTGGATATTGAAGCACCTGGATATTGAAGACTTTTTTATTATTTCCTTGAAGGTTTCCATTAACATTGAAGGAAAAGATCATACTAGCGATACAAATTCATAGTCCTTCATGAAGCATCTATACACCAAGCCAACCAGATAAGAATTAAAGACACTGTGATACATTAGGAAATCAAATAAAAAAAAATAAGTTAAAATGATGAACAATGAGACTTCAGGTTAAGAACTTAGTCATACAGTAAATGATTGATGAAAATTACCTTGAATTTCATGTGCTCTTCGTTGAGACTCTCCAATGTGATCCCACCTTATCCTAGTAAAAATTAACCAAAATAGACAACTAATTGGTAGATTTTTAATAGCATAAAAATTAGGTCACGAAGTTTAAAATACCATAAGGTATAACTATTTTCATATAAGGTAATAATAGACTATGAGTATTAAAAATCTACACAACTAGTGTTTTTATTTTACACAAGCACAAACACATAACATAAAAAATGTTTAATAAATAGCAGGAAATAAAGTAAGTTAGAGAGGAAACGTGTTCTTGTGATATTTTAAAAGGAGTGGAGGGAATGGAAGGAGAAGAGAACAACTTAATAGATTTGCCCTTGCCTACATACCCAACTTCATCTTCATCAATGTTCAGCTATGTCTCTATCTTGTAAAGATATTGTCTCCATTCCCCCAATTTGGAGAGGTAGTAATAAGCCTGCACGATAGAATCACAAGAATAATGGAGAAGATTGTAATTTTAGTTTTTAAAACTAGAAGATATACTTCATGATAGAATCAACTTTAATGTATTCATTAAAAGGGAGAGATGATTGAAGTAGTAACTTGAATCCTTTTGATGAAAAAGCCCAATGTCACAAGAATCTGTTGAATATAAACATGTTTTCTATTCCTAAATAAGAAGTAGATACATTAATTTATTATCTTGATTTCAAAAAATTAAAAGTATGATGCAATTTTCATACCAAATCAGAAAGCTGAACATTTGAGAACAAACTCGAATTAATACTTTTATTGGGCCCACATGGAAAGTAACTAGAAGTTTCCCTTGACCTAAACAACTGATTAATAAAGTATTAATTAAACACTTGGAAGTACTTTTTATGGTTATTATGGGAAAAGGGTATATATGGAAAATATGTAAATGTGGGACTTCTCAACTGTAGCCATCTTGTAAGGTCTGTGACACTGGGCCAACAACCAATTCAAACTTTTCCTTTGTTAAAACTGCACAAACTACATCAGCTAAAGCGACAATATGTAAAGAATCAATTCATTCACCAAGAAGTGTCCATTCTCCAAAATACCCCCTTCACTCTTCTACATTGAAAGCTCAGAACCACTTTCCATGTCATCAGACATTAAACCGGTTGCATTTTGACTTCTCATATATGAGTCAAACATGATATGGCTTCAATGTGACCACAAAATGAGAAGGATTAGAGGTTGGTGCACAAAGTGTAGGATCCACTACACAGAAAACATGCAGTTCACACGTTAAATAATGTAACATTTGTCTCCAATACCTGCAGTTCCTAGGTTACATTTTGACTTCTAATATATTATGTTTACCTGAAGTGCTAAAGCTTGTCATTTTGTTACTCCCTGATGATGTCTGGAAAGGTACAATGCAACTACAAATGTTAGATATGAAAATGGATTAAACAAATGTCATTATGCCTTCACAACATTTAAACTAAGAAGAATAGATTAAATTAGAAAAAAAAGTAAGAATGTAGATATATACTTGATGCAGTTCTCATGAACACCGCGATGAGATTTATCATTGTTTGTTCCCTGTTTTGAGCTTCCATAAAACTTCCCAAATGCTTCTGTCTACTGAAAATCATAAACAATGCGAAGAAAATTAATTGAAGGTGACTTTAACAAGAGATCCAAACCTCATCTGTTTTTTTTCTTTCCTATTATTGGATATATAATGTTTCACAAACCTCTGTATAAAAAAAATTAGACAAACCTCGAGATTACTTCAAAACTTCTGAAGAGAGAATCATTTTTATTTCAGTAGGGAGGAGTAGGTTCATTTCGGTACTAAGAAGTCGAGTCAATTGAAAATTCTGAAGCAAGAATCATTTTTATTTCAGTAGGGACAGTACTTAAAAAATTCTGAAGCAAGACCCATCGGAACCCAAGTAGAAAATATGATCACAATTGAAAAAAATATAAATCATAAAAAAACTAGGCTGAATCAAGGGACTGCTTACCTATGGACAACATGAATAACCTCCATCAATGGTTGAACTCATTCGATCCATTTAAAAGCCTACCCTTTACCAAATCGATTGAAGGCGTCATATTGAAGGGTGTTTGTAACTAAAATATAGGATATTGTTGATTTTACTAAGCTAAGTAAACAGATGATGGAGTGTTGACATGGGGAAATATGGATTCGAGCCCTAGAAGCTGAGAAGTAAATGCATCTATGAAACAGGGTACCTGCAATCGATTTGTTGAATGTGTTGGTCTGATTTTTGGGGGTTTTGGTGTGGTCCAGAGAAAAGCGCTAGTTATTACAAAGCTTGGGAGGATCGATCAATGTAACGGGGATTAGGTCACCGACAAGGCGAAGCGAGCATGAGATCACTAGATGTGAGGTTGCCGGCAAGGTGAGGTTGCTGGCAAGGTGTGGTAGCCGATAAGATGAGGCGAGGTGATCAGGTGAGATTGTCGATCATTGTAGCCGCAGAGCACCAAGAACGGTCGTCTTTAATTGGAAGTCGATGACGGTGGGAGACACTCGGAATGGTCGAAGAAGCAGTAGATGGCAGGGATGAGCTAGGGTTTTCAGCCGGTGGAAACAAAGCGGGCTTTTTAATTTTTGGATTTCATTTCCCCCTCGAATCAAATGCGTGTTTCATTAAAATTTATAAAGCGATATGGTTCGATGACACACATTTTATTTAAGGTGCCCTCCGTGTTTTTTTTATTACACACTAATTTTACGGCACACAAAAATATTTGTTCTCTATGCATCATATTTTGGAAAACTGACATCAATTTTTAGGGCACACACAAACGTGTGTCCTCTATCAGTGTGTGTCATTGCTTGTGCATCGTAAAAGGCTGTTTTTCTAGTATTGTTGGTTATGGGGCAACCGGTACAGTCCATCACTAACGTCCCCTCGAAGAAGTGTTTGTCCGTGCAAGTTCTTAATATTGCAATGTTTAGACCAAAGTTCAACATAGATATTATTGTCATCAATTAATTTAGAAACACTGAGTAGGTTTTCGGTTAATTTGGGTACAATAAGCATGTTTGGAAAATGTAAATTAGGCAGAGACGACTGTAAAAACATGAGAAATACCCAATTGGTTTTCGTTTCCTACTTGTAGTTTTTTATCTCCCTGATACTCATCTACAACATTGAGGCATCACATTGTTTTCTGTAAGTGTTCTTATTCTCTTAAGAGTTTATTCCAAGTGTACTTGGTGTTGTGCGAAGCATTTGAGGCATCACACTTGAGGTGCTAGGCTCATAAGGTTTCAAAAGAATCCAAGCTATAAAGAGGTATGTAATTCTTACTAACTATTAGAATAAAAGATCTCCATGTATGCTAGATAGGATTATGAACGTTGGTAAATCATTTTGCATGTATCTTAGTCAAACATAGATCTAAGGTTTCTAGGGTTGCATGTACACCATAGAAGTGTTAAAATGCTCAAAATCCAACATTGGTATTAGAGCCTAGGCATGTTTGTTTTATACTTGATGCAAAATAGATGAAAAACACAGTTTTTTGTTCACTGCCCACATGAACCGCCGAGTCCAAGGGGAGACTCGACGAGTCCATGAAGAAATGCATGCAACTCGTCGAGTCAGTTCATGTGCTCGACGAGTACGTGCTGCAGTGTTCAGATTTTCGAGTTATGCTGCTGGAAATGGACTAGAAACATTACCTTAAACAGTTTTGGTATTTTAAAACATGTTTTAGTTCGTCCATTGTTTATGCTAATCCATTTTCAATGGCTATTATCAAAAATTACAAGTTTTATATAAGTTTGTTATGATACTTGAAATTATTTATAATCATGTTCTTGAACTTATGAATTTAGATGTTCATAGGAATTATTTGTAATCTTCATGTTAGTTAATTCTTGATCATTATGTGTTTTAATGGAGTCCATAACTTGTCCTCAAGTTATGGGAAAACCAAGAGTCACACTTGAATTAAAACCACTAAAAGAACACAAGAGTTACGAAAATGAAGTGTCTTCATTTTAATACTCTAATAAACTCATAAGTTATGAGAAATGCAAAGTTTTGAAAGTTTACAAAACTTTCCCTTAAGTTTTGGAACAAGTAAAGTCATAATTAAAACTTTAGTTCCAACCCTTAGAATTTTAAATATTAAAATTCAACCCTTATACTTTATAATATTATAAGTGAATAATAATTATATATGTATAAGATAAAAGTCGTTTTACCATTAGTAGGCCTCATTCACGAAGCCGGTCTATAAGGGGGGTATAAGGTTGTTGCCTATAAAATGGAAACTTAATGGGTGTCTATTCTCACCCACCGCTTCCATGATCGGTGTAGGGTCGTTAGCCGAAAAGGTAGAACAAAAACTATAATTCTCATAATAAGTATTATGAATATACTAAAGTAACTAAAATTTTATTAATTCCCAAACTTAGTTACTTTAGGAAAATGTGAATAAGGTGCTAATCCATGAAGTTACACTTTGCACTTTGATTAAGTCGTTAGTGGAGCATGTGTGGTTAGCCGACACACTAACTTGGACTTATCGAGGTAGGCAAAGGGTGACTTAATGTTTATCAGAGTATCGTTGGAGCGTGTGTGGTTAACCAGCACTTCGATTGAGGGGTAATACATTAAGTGTACCAAGTAATTTGCATGGTTACTTCCCACCTTGTTTTGTGATCCTCGGCATCCCAGTCACAGAACTTTAAGAGCACACTCGAGATTGAAACATGCCATTGAAAAGTTCAATGAATCTCAAAGAACCTAGGAATTTCTAAACCAATTAAAACCTAATAAGATTTAATCCGTTTTATGGTGGAAATTGGTGAATCGTCATTCACCTACCTTCAAATATTATATAGCTTGGATTACGGCATCCCTCTTCTAAGTTATAAAATATTGTGTTGGGTCCTAGCCTTAATATAGCATTTGGGTGCTTTATTAATGACTACCCTGAAATCTAATCTAAACTTATTCTTTCATTTCAGATTTCTTCCAATAACAATGCTTCTAGCTCAAACCCTACTACCTACTTCTCTATCATGAACCTTTGTGGGAGAGTCATCTTTGATGGATCCAATTTTATGGATTGGATCAGAAACATCAGGATGGTCACTCGCTATGAGGACAAAGAATATGTTCTTGCTACCCCATAGGAGATTGCTGCATTTCAATCACATGAAAGGGATTCTACCAAAGTAGCATGTATCATGACTACCACAATGTAAATTGCGCTCCAAAAGTCTTATAAGGACTATTACCCTTTTGAGATGCACATGGACTTGATGGAGCAATACCATCAAAGTGCTTGTCAAGAGAGGTATGAAACAATCTCCTGCATGATAACTACCCAAATGAAGGACAAAGAGTCCCGCACGAGCCACTTACAGAAAATGCAAAGGTTTGTGGATCGCTTGAAGAAACTGAATGTTGACTTTCCTGCGGAGTTTGAAATAGATATCATTTGCACTCCTTACCTTCATGTTATGGTCAATTTAGAATGACATAACACATGAATAAGGAAGAAGTTACACTTAGTAAACGTCAAGGACTCTTAAAGACTGCATAAAGTAGTCTTAAGGGTAAGTTGGGTGTTACTACTCCTCCTACTCCTACTGTGGACAATGTCTTGGCAATCGGGCATTGAAAAAGTAAGAAGAGAAAGAACCCTTCTAAGGGTACCAAGGGTAAGATCCTTGAAGGCTCCTCTTCAAGCAAAACCAAGAAAGGTTTTGTCACTCCTTCTGCTAACCCTAATGAGGCTGAACACTTCTATTGCCATGAATAGTCGCACTGGAAGCAAAACTGCCCAAAGTACCAGCAAGATTTGAAGGATGGGAAAGTAAAACCCAACCATGCAGGTATATACACTATATTTTCTAATAACTCACTTCATTTTAAGTCTTGGGTCCTTGATACAGGTTGTGGAATTCACATATGTTCTGATTTGCAGGGACTAAGAAGAAGTGAGGATTTAGAGCATGGAAAGATAAACCTAATCACAGCGAATAGGAAAGTTTCACCTGTCACCAAGATTGGAGTTTATTCCTTGTTACTAAACCACATGTTGAGGCTACAGGTTAAACCATGAGAAGTACTCACCTAAGGATGGATAAAACACATCTTGCCTGCAAGATACCATGTCTAACTAGCTAGGTTCCTTATGACTATGAAGTAAGGTATAGGTTGTTTCCATTAACAACCAGATAGGTTGTTTCCATCAACAACCAGATATGTTGTTTCCATCAAAAACCAGAGAGACTTCATTTATGGGGAAGAGCATTGAGTCTTCCGAATAGCAACCTATAAAAAAATCAAACTTGAAATGCTAAGTGCAGTTAAGAATCCTATTTTCGTATTAACTGGTAGTAAATATAATCATTCAAAACTCTCAGTTAGAAAACATCAGCGATTTCGACATTGGTAAGCATTTCTTTAGCAAGCCACGTAGCTTGAAAGAAAGAAAAAAAAAGTGGCAATGGGCTCACTTATGAAAAATAGTTGAAAGATGTTTTTATTTTGGATCATTGTTAAGTGGTAAGGACAATGACAAGCTGGCTCTTGGAAATAACCACAACATACATGTATGATGAGAATGACAATAAAAAACAAAATAAAATAAAGAAAATGGCTAAAAATATGAAAATGTTTCAATATCTAATGTATAATACTACATCTTTTGAAAAAATATATATATATTCTACCGGTAATAACCAATTAAGACTTGGGCCTATCAAGCCTGTTTTCCTCAATGAAATCCCACAGAAGAGCCAAAAACTTAAACCCATCATCAAAGCAAGCCCAAGTCTTCATTTGTAGGAATTTTTTTGATGGTTCATGTAAGCTTGGGTCTTTCATTCTAGCCCTCTTAGGGAACCCTATGGGCCAATGCATATATGCATGGGCTTTATTAATGTGGCTCATTTGATAAATCAGTACATGGATCTCACAAGTCCATTGGCATAGAATATGGAATCTTTTCCATATAAGTTGGTGGTACAAAGCTTATTTGTTCATATAGGCAGTGTGATTTGGGGATCTTTTGTTTGCTCCACAAGGTAGCCAAAGCCAACCATTTTTTCACTAAATAGGCATAAAAGTATTTGAATTGCAGAAAAATAGTGCGAAGAACTAGTCAGAATTGGGACTGCCATCTAATCCGTGACATGGATGATCCACTGAATCCATTGCTGACTTCACCATGATCGATTTGGTAAAACGGTTCGGCAAAGTTTGTTTGTTCATATATGCATCGTGGTTATAGTAGTTGCCAACCATGAAATTTGTACTGCATGGCGAGATTCATCTATCACTCTGTAAACTTCAAACTCATAGTATTCTTGTTTTTTCATAGTTTCTCAACACGAATCTTGAGACTCCCATAATCCTATCAAAAGACCATACAACTTTTCTCACAGACATATTTCATTTAATATATTTTGACAAAGCTCGTACATGTTTCTTCTTAAAACAATTACACTAGAGGAATCTTAAAATAATTGCATAAAAGGAATGAACGTTTTGTAAACAAACAAGATGCACCTTGTGCACCAAGGCAAAGAAACAAAATAAAAAGAAAGATCAAGAGGGATGAACAAGAGACAAAACCGGAAACAAGGAATAATATACTTGGAAAACTTAATACTATAATTAAATTACAAAGGCACTTACATCCCATATTTTTCCAAAACAAAAGCTATTTAACTCCAACTCTAAAACTAAAAGAAAATCAATTAAATAAAAAACACTTTCAAATAAAAAACCTATCGTTTAAAAGATGGTTAACCCAATAATCACCTCATTAATCGGATTGGTCATACCACTCGTTCAAAACATTGTTAATTCCTCTTTGATTAGACTCGTTTCTTATTTTTCCTATTTAGGACACTCATTTCTACAGTGACCAAACTCACCACATTTGTAACATCTAACGTGACTTTTATCCTCGACACGTTCATTTCCATCTCAACTTCTCCTGGATCCCCGACCTCTTCCCCGACCATGTCCAAACTCATCCCGATTTGAATGTATATTGACACAATGCTTACAAACATGTGATTTTTCCTCACTAGCCAACAACAATCCACATTAAGTGTCCTCCACTTTCTCGTTTCCTCTTATACGCTCCTCGTATGCCTTCAATCTACCAACCGCTTCATCAAATAACATTGAATCCAACTCGAAACATTGCTCTATTGAAGCCACGATTTGAAGAAACAACTTAAGCATCAAATCAAGTAACATGTTCACCAAATCACTTCTTCAAGCTCGTAACTGATGGATTATATACAAACAATCCTATGTGTGCATCCAACCCTAGATTGGATCTATATTTTCTCTATAATACATACAAGCATTGAACATATAATACTAAACCCTAACATGCATGTAATATTTTGAAATCTACATAATAAATATTAGAACACATACCTTTGTTGCTATATATTAATAACAACCAATTCTTGAAGATTCTTGCTTTTGAGAACAAGTACCACAAGCCTAGTACCTCTAATGGCTCACAAACACACTAGAGCAAGAGGATGAATATTAGAGAGAGAGAGAGGAGTCACTTGCTCAAAAAATCGGCCCTTCTAGGGTTTCAAGGAGATGCATGAATTCAACAGGCAAAGGGCTCTATTTATAGTTGAGGTTAGCTAGGGTTTTAAGGTGGAAACCCTATTTCCTTACCTTAGGGCCTAAGCAAGTCCATGGACCCCTTCCTTAGGGCTTGGAAGAAAATCTCTAGAACCTTCTAGGGATTTTCTGCACTCCTTAATAAGGGTGATCCAATGGCCCAAAACCACAACTATCAAATAATTTCAAAATAGCCCATGCACTTTTAATCAGTTCCTTTAATCATAAAATTAATTCTAAATTAATTTCTGATTAAAACTATTTAATAATATGATTTCTAATTAATATATTATTCTTATAATATATTAATAAATAATTTTTATGCACCAATTTATTATTCTAAATAATAAACTCAGCGTCTCTCTCCAATAGTCATCCTGTCTAGTTCCAAGTGTGAAGGCAATCCAAAAGGACCATGCTACTATCAAATCACGTACATACCAATTATAGTTATTGGCTTAGACACCCAATCTAACAGTCTCCCACTTGGATAAGTCTAATAACTATAACTGCAAGTATGACTTCAAAATTTGACTAGCAATCGTAGCTCTCAAAGCCGATGTCGAACTGTGAACTAGCCAGTCACATGTCCTTTAGATAAGTGATCTAATATCCCATCATTCTACAAGATTTCATATGGACATGAGATATGGATTATAATCAATGTCTATCCAAAATTTGTTTCCCGATTTCCGATTTATGATGACTTACTAATTGAACAAACCAAATCGGTCTAGGCTTGGCCACGCACTTAGGGTGTCATCACTAAATCATCGAGGGGCCCATAGATATTGCTTTTATCCCATTTAGGGTAAAAGGAACGGATAAACTTCGACTCGTATTCTTGTACTATTCGTTCATAAAATCATACACAATAATACACTTTATAACATCAAGTTATTGATGCGTTTACGTATTATCAATGCACAACCAACTCGTAGACAACAACTCATATGTCTCCGTTTCAATAATATAAGATATTATCGTCTTAAAATAACTTGTGATAAAATCCATGAAGTAATTCATTGAACATGGTTTTATCCAATACTCAAATCTCCATTTCAAGAGTACTCATAAACACTGCAGCAAACTAGTGCTATGTCTAAGCTCTTAGACAATCTATAGTTAGATTCATGACAATCTTAATTCACTACTTACTTAGTTATTCGGAAAGTAAAACATGCGAAGTGAAACACAATAATAACCTAATTAAATATGGTCTCAACCAATTGAATATAAATAAAACACTTATTATTTAATCACCATATTAATTAGCCTTTATTAATTGTATAATGTTTCGAGTAATCAACTTAATACTTAAATTAAAACAGCAGTACGCCATGCTCCAAGCATGCATACTATGTTTAAATATGGTCCTTCCTTTGTGAAATAGATCAATTGAACACATTTCCAATGATGCTCATTACACAATTCTAAATCCTTATTACAAGTGTAAGAATACCAAATTCTTGCCACTACTAGAATTTGTTAAAGTCTAAACTTACATGCAATGATCCTTTTGTAATGTCTATGCGCCAAAGTCAAATAGACTTGGCCAATGATACTACAAAACATTCCATTGGAGATTTGGTTACAAAACAATTCAATGGAAATGAAGTCTCACATTCAAAGAGCATTCCTTGAACATCCTTTTTGCATTAAAGTTACTAATCTTACACATAGATCTCAATAACCAACTCCCACTATGAAAACATTTCCATATTCACATATGACTATCTATTCTGAACAAGAGTTACCTCCATTCAGAACATGTCAATATGGTTCTTCCAAAATTATACAATACTTCCAACTGTCCACAAGCAACCAATATTTGGTAAACCTCAGATTGTCCTTGACAGTTGTTTAACAACTTAAGTCATATCTGGTTCTACTCCTTTTCCATATGTTGAATCATCTCAACATGATATTCATATATGTTCATGACTAAGTTCTATTAAAACTTAAATCTAAACTTTTAGATTTGAAATGAAGTATAAGTGTTCTCTCCCCTATAACTTTCTATAGCGAAACAACTTTCAAATTTGTAACCTTTGTTTCGTGCAATCAGCATTGCCTACTTGCAACACTTAGTATAACGATTATGCTCCCACTAACATAACAATTATACTCTTGCTATCATAACAATTATGCTCCGACTAGCTTTGACATGTACCCAGAAATCAGCTGAACTTCTAGAAATCAATACCAATTGACTTTCTTACCAAAGTTCAGATTTCTGATATGTGGTGCTTCGATAAGTCCTTATCTAGAGTTCTCAAGCTCATACACCTTTCATTAGAAAACTTATGTGTGTGTGTCTAAACCCTTTCAGAACTTATAGCAATAAGTCCCAAATGTTCAAACTATTTTCCATTTCTCACAATTCGAACTATGAAAAGGGATGTTGTAATCATACTCGAATTTGAGAATGCAATTATCACAACTGCTAACTCTAATGATATCAATCAATCCTTTAAAATCCATAAGTGAAAGTTTTTCCTCATAATCATTTTCATGAAGTAGAGCGAAACCTCTTGTTACTTAGATTTTATGGTGTATGTGTTCCTATCCATGTGATTTTGCCATTTCCAACCAATATCATAAGACAAGGTTTATAACAGGTTCAAACTCATATAGACTGAACTTGTTTAATATTAATTTCTTGCCATCCGATAGCACAAGGTCTTACCAGTGCTTCGAAGTTATTAGCAGCTCACCCATATAGATCAATGTACTTTCACCGATCAAGGTGCTTTGCCTTATGCAGTCAAATGAAAAACATAGAACTCATAAGCATTTTAAACTCAAGTCGTGTGCTAGTGATTACTAATAGGTTTATTCTCGATTGTCTTCCTGAAACTTTTCAAGATCAACAATACGTACACTAACTTCTTGACATACAATATTCTCTATTAGGGAACATCCCTCGAAAAAAAATATTGAAGAGTTAGTGTGGGTTCTTATCAAGAAAACACTTCATATAATTGGTCTTAGTTGTTCTTGGTTTAACCAAAACATCACAACTACCAATTTCAAATGTGCTAGAGCAAGAAAACATTTCTTCTCCACATTTCATGAGGTGTTACAAACCTACTTAGAACATGTTACCCAAGGTACAACTTGGAGTAACTAGAGTATGACTCTAAAACTTGATTTTGAAACAAAGTATGACTCATCTTCTAAATTTAACCATTTTAACAATGCCCGATTCCTTTTCTTAGTCATGTGAATGCACTAAGGTACTCTTATAGGATCAATTGTGACATGGTTCCATAATCATTAGGATGATCATAAAACACAATACTAAAGTACTCTCTTTTCCTTTCAGATTGGAGAAACTTTTATCTTTCTGCCCAATGAATTCCTTTTATTCGTTCTGCTACACTTTGAAACTTTTCAAGGTATTATAATTATACTTAATCTTATAAGCATAACCATATTTACTGAACCATTAGTAAATCATGACGAATAGACTTTATTTTCCTTTTTGGTATATCTAACCACATCAATTTGTACTAGATCCATTGGTCCTTCACTTGACTCACATATGCATGTGAACAAGGAATTAATCCTAGATTCTCAAGGATCAGGATTCTCATACATCACACAATTCAAATCGCATGATTTCAAGTTTCTGTCCAATTGAAACTTGAGTGATGAGAATCTTTCCTCACTTGGTAAATTATGACGCTACCACAAGCAATATAACTAAGAATCAAATCCATTTTCAACATTGCTAATAATAGAAATACAAACACCAATTTTCATAATCGCAATTGCAAGTCATCATAAAGCTAATAAGATAAAACCAAAATTTACTTTATTGATAATGTGCGAAAATTTGTCCTTACAATGCAAATACATATGAAAACTATGTTTCTAGATATTCCTAAGCAATCTATCAATCTATCATAACTCTTAAGCAGCAGCACAAAAATCTGATTGTCAAACTATGCGACCGAAATCCATTTCTCACAATCAGACTCAGTTTACTCTTCCTTTAAGCTTCCTTCTTTCTCTTCGAACCTACAAAACATCAAAATGTGATTATCACATCATGTAATAAGAATCTATAAATAAGAACTTAATAGAGTTAGATAATGGATGTACCTAAAGTAGAGTCATACAATTTGACTTTATCATCTCTAAGATCTCTCAGGTTGTCGGGGCAGCTTCGCTTCCAATGCCCCATCAATCCGCAATAGAGACAGATGGACTCTTTAGGAGCGACACGTGAAACTATCTCATAATTGGCCTTTCTCTTACGGTTAAACTTTTTGACCTTGTCCAATTTCTCTCCCTTAGGAGAAGAAATCATTTATGGACTATCATTGTTGTCAATGCCTATATCCATGGAAATTTTGGAGGTAGATCTTCCAAACAAATTTTCTTTACCAGTACGCCAAAGCATTGTTGCTTTAGCAACGATTAGCAAATATCTTAGAGAGACTACGGTCACGTCGTGATCCGTCATCTAGTAGTCCTTCAGGAACTGACTATATGATTCAGGAAGCGATTGAAGAACCAAGTCAGCAGCTAGCTTCCTTAGGAAAACGACACCCAACATTCCCAATCTGTCAATGTACAACTTCATCTTCATGACGTGTGCATACACAGAACTTCCATCTCGGTGTTTACATCCAATAGGGCTTGAGTGACCTTGAACTTTTCAATTCGACGAAAACGTGGGTCAAGGAGAATCACTGGAGGAGGTGGAGGAAGAGAAATATGATTTCCAATTCCACCATAGCACGAAGAAGGGAATGATATTTCACCTTGATCGACACGTGCAAGATCATCATCGGAAGGAAATCCTTTTCCAAAGGATTGAGGAAGACCATAGTTTTCAGAACTAGACATCTACAAAAGGGAGAAAATTCAAGTGAGTTGATTTAATCCATAATATAAGACCCAAATCAAATATTCAAGCTAGGACCCAACACGATAATTCACAATTCATAAGAGGGATGTCGTAATCCAATTGTAATTCCACCATGAAAATGAAATTTTAAACAAATTAGGTTTTAAATGAAATTCCTAGATCTTTAAGATTCATTGAACTATTCAATAGCATTTTCAATCTCGATTATGCTCTGGCTTTGTGACTGGGATGCCAAGGATCACAAATGAGATGTGAATAACCATGCAAATTAGCTTGGTACTCTCGATGTCATTTATCATCTAATTAATGTGTTGGTTAACCACACACGCTCCATTAATCAACGATAATTTACGAGAAACTCATTGCCAATAGTATTGATCTCAAATTAGTGTGCTTGTTAACCTCACTTGCTCCATTAAGGACCAATAAGGTGCAATGTGCAATTTCATGGATTAGCATCAAATTCACATTTTTCTAAAGTAACTAATATTATGAATTTTATAACATCGTTTAGTTACTTTATATATTTTTCATTATACTTATTAATGAGGATTTAATGTCATATCCTACCCATTCGGCTAATGACCCTCCACTAGTCAAGAGTGATGTGGGTAAGAATTGATACCCAATGACGGTCGTTTTATAGGTCGTTTCCTTAAACACCCCTTACAGACCAGCTTCATGAAAGAGGCCTACTAACGGTAAGACTGAATTTTCTTATACATATATAATATTAGAATTTTAATTATATATAGTACAAGGGTGTATTTTAAACATTTAAAATACTAGGGTTTTAAATCTTATTTAAAATTTTCAAAATTAATACCTTTTAATTTAAAACTTTAAATATTAAAAACCTTGATTTAATAATTATCCAATATTAAACAATTAATTTAAACTATTAAATCACATAAGGATTATCCATTAAATTAAATAAAATAATTTAACTTAATCCCTTATCCATTAGATTTCCAAATTTTGGGAAGGGATATTTCAAAATCTTTAATTATCCTTTTAAATAATTAATAGGATAATTACAAATGATAACACCTACCAAAAACCCTAGATTTTTGAAATCTAACCTTGGGGAAGGAATTTTTCGAAAATTCTAGGGTTAGCAAACCCTAAAAATCGAAATCATGAGGTCAAAGCAAAGGGATCAAAAAAACCCTAATCAAGTTTCGAAACTAGGGTTTTGAAGCCATAATTTCGAAAAATCCAAGCCATAGGGTTTTAATGCCATAAAACCTGATTTTGTAAAGTTCAATCTATTGTATCAAATCTAACTGGAAACAAAAACCAAGTGCTCTGATACCGCTAATGGGTTATATATAAACAATCTTATGTGTGCATGCAACCCTAGATTGGATCTATGTTTTCTCTATTAGACATACAAGAATTAAACTCAAAATAGTAAACCCTAATATGCATTTAATATTTTGAAATCTACATAAGAAAGATTAGAACACATACCTTTGTTGCTATATAGTAATAACAACTAATTCTTGAAGATCCTTGGTTTTAAGAACAAGTACCACAAGCGTAGTACCTCTAATGGCTCACAAACATAGTAGGGCAAGAGGATATCATATGAGAGAGAGAGAGAGAGATCAATCACTTTCTCAAATATTCGTCTCTTCTAGGGCTTCAATGAACTGCATGAATTCAAGAGGCAAAGGGCTCTATTTATAGTTGAGGCTAGCTAGGGTTTTAAGGTGGAAACCCTAATTCCTTAGCTTAGGGCCTAAGCAAGTCCATTGACCCCTTCCTTAGGGCTTGGAAGAAAATCTCTAGAACCTTCTAGGAATTTTCAACCCTCCTTAATAAGGATGATACAATGGCCTAAAACCACAACTATCAAATAATTACAAAACAGCCCCTGTAATTTTAATCAGTTCCTTTAATTTCGAAATTAATTTATGATTAAATACTAATTAATAATATGATTTCTAATTAATATATTATTCAAATAATATATTAATAAATCATTTTTATGCACCAATTTATTATTCTAAATAATAAACTCAACCTCTCTATAACATCCCAAATTTCGGGGCCAAAAATTTCATTTTTAATTTAGTAACTTGTAACACAGTTTACCAAAACATTTCCAATTGTCATATCAATTTATAAAAACATAATAACGTGTCTCAAAACCATATCATCAAAAGTAATAAAATCAGAGTAAAATCCCAGAAAACTCAAGGCGAAAATCAAATGTCTTTGTGATGTGTTGCTACACTGCTGGCTCCTTCCCCTTGGATGAAGATGTACCTGAAACCAAAACTGAAACTGTAAGCACAAAGCTTAGTGAGTTCCCCTATCATACCACAAACTAAAACAACATGAATATTGTTGGGAAATTCTGGGGTGACCGAGCTACCCATGTCAAGCCATTCTCGGGTGCTGACCAACCCATGTCAAGCCGTTCTAAGGTACTGACCTACCCATGTCAGGCTATTCTAGGGTGCTGACCTACCCTCCGGTCTATCTTAACCGAACACGAGGACTATTTCAGCCCCTACCGCTAGCATATAATATCCTATCATAATCATGTTGTCAGACATATCTTGGGTGTCCGACCTACCCGTTGGTCCTAGCGACCGAATCGGGGACTAGTGCCCTCCTACTGATATTGTCTCACATAACATAACGTACTAGCATAAACACATATCAAGCAATAACAAACCAGACAGTTATCACAAAGACAATTATCTCAACTAGACAACTCCTAGTGGGCCGGCCTTGGTGCCTTAGACCCACATCTACTGAAAGGTAACTCACCTCGATGTCGAGTAGTGTCTGAACTGTCCTTAGTATGAAATTCGACTCTCCTAGACTCCTCAATCCCTACACGACAACCCTTCTAAGTTATCATTTTGAATATGTAACCCCAATCGGGGTCAACTCAATTCAGTCAAAGTCAACTTTGGTCAAAGTCAACATCCAGTTGACCTGACTCGCCGAGTTGGTTTACCAACTCGTCGATTCCATACTCCTCTTATCTAATCCAACCTCCGACTCTACTCGTCGAGTTCATCCTTGAACTTGTCGAGTTCATCTCTCTCATAAGAATGTGTCCAATTTATGACTCGCCGAGCTGTATGAACAGCTCGTCGCGTCCATCTTCAAAGATTTGGAGAGTGCCTTGTACTCATCGAGTTTGCTCAAACACTCGTCGAGTCCCATGATTCCCAGGTCCCTTATGAGCTTAAACAGTCGAGGGACCTTCCGTCCTATCATCTGATCCATCTACAGAAAGGATTTGGTGGTCATTACACTCTGACTCGCCAAGTCCTAAGAACGACTCGTCGAGTCCATCCTTGACGATTACTATACAGTCGATTTAAATGGGTCTTAACACACCACAACCATAGATCTAGCCTCCTAATGTCTATTTTTTACGTAAAGTTTCGAACTTGGTGTACATGCATGGGGTCTTTGGCTTAATAAGCCATAAAAGATCGTCTACAAGATGCATGGGGTGTTTATGGCAACAAAGTGGGCACTTTTATGCCATAAAGACCCCCAATAGCCCGAGATCTGAAGCACAAACTCATTTCTTATACCAAATCCTGAATACATCCTCACTAGGGCTTAGAAGGATGTAAAACAATGTCCAAAATCAAGATCCAAGCAATGAATAGAAAAAGTTTCAGGTTCATACCTCAAATAAGCTGGAAATGAGCTTAAAACTCTAGATCTTCTTGTTTTCCCATGATCTCACAAGACTCCTTCTCCTCTTCAAGCTTCAATCACACAAAAATAACACCACAATGCTCAAGAACACACAAAAATGGCTAGGGTTTTGAGTTAGGGTTTGCTCTGGACGATGGGGCTGAGTTAGGCCTCCAACTCGAGTCCCAAAGGAAAATATAAGAACTACTTGAATTGAATGCATACCAGCTAGGGATAGGGTGTTACACTCTCTCTCCAATAGTCATCATGTCTAGTTGTCAGTGTGAAGGAAATTCAAAAGGACCATGCTACTATTAAATCAAGTACATACCAATTATAGTTATAGGATTAGACGCCTAATCCAACAGTAACGAAGACTCCTTACTTTTAACGTTAAACCAGATAATTTCATCACAAAATCATCAACCGTTTCACCCTCCTGCATGCGCAAGCTTTCAAGCTCCCTTTTTAAGGTTGCAAGTCGAGCCGTTCTCACCCGATCCACACCCAAATACTGTGTTTTCACCCCATCCCACACTTGCTTTGGGTCTGTGTAACTGCGCAAGCTTTCAAGCTCCCTTTAACCAACAACATCCTTTTCTCTATAACCCCAAGTTCTTTAACCAAGCTTGTTCCGAGAGCACTCTTCCACCGGACAATAAGACAAGGTCACAACCACATTTACCGTCTTTTGTCACCTGCAAAACGAACTAAATCCAAGCTACCCGCTTTGACGTCTTCCCATCCATTTGTTCCACACCTCCGGTTATTCTCTCACAAGCCCAATTAAGAGAAATCGGTTTTGCTTGTAATCAACCCCGAATCACATCCCCTTCAACAAAATCGTTCTGATACTAAGTGTAAACACAACAATTGTGCCTTGTGTACCATGGTAAAGAAACAAAATCACAAGAAAGATCAAGAGGGACGAACAAGAGACAAAACTAGAAACAATAAATAATTTACTTGGAAAACTTAATACTAGAATTAAATTACAAATGAACCTACCTCCCATATTTATACCAAAACAAAAGCTATTTAACTCCAACACTAAAAATAAAAGAGGAACAATTAAATTTAAATAATAAATAAATAAAAACTCTCCAACTCTAAAGCTAAAAGATGAACACTTAAATAAAAAAAACTTCCATAGAAAAAACCCTGCGTTTAAAATCCGATTAACCAAACACATTTAATAAAGCCAACGCTTTTTTCATTTGGTATTCATGGTAAATCAAACTAATGAAGATAATTATTCCAAGGTTTATTCAAATGAAAGCGTTGGTTTGTGATGTGAGATTGCGCCTTCGCATACAAAGTGAGAATGCTTATGATATTGTACTTAATCACATGAGCAGCTCATGTCATCTGATATAAAACCTTTTGTGTTGCATATGTTATCATGTCCTCCTATAAACGGAAAAATAAATAAAATAAACATGGAGCTCTATAAAGAGAGATTTGATGGTGATAACTTATAAGAACAAGTACAAACCATGGAGACGATTGACATCTACGCAAAATAATTTACTTCGCCTACTTCATATCATGACGATAAAGATAATCAGTATCGAAGGGTTGTCAGTTCATAAGTATAATAATTAAGGATAGTTTGCTTGAAATCCCTAAAAATTATCAAAGAAAGAAAAACAGTCACATTTGGAATACGATAAATATAAAAACTCAAATTTCTCTTATATTATTCAAACCAAAAAGGAAAACTTTAAAACAAAAGAGTATCTATCGACTATCATGCACCCAACTACTTCTTAAAATACGAAAGAAAGAATGGAAAATCGAGAGAAAAAAATAAAGTGTGTATAAAAGAAGCGTAAGCGATAATATGCCCTCTCTGCATCAATACTGTGCCCAAACTTGAGATGGACGCATCGCAATATACTACAAAATCCTCCATGCCCTCCAGCAAGGCTAAGATTGGCGCCTCGCACAATCTCTGTCTCAACGTCTCAAACGCGGCCTGCTTCTCAGGCCCCTAGCGAAAGATCACGGCTTTCCTCGTCAATCGGGTCAAAGGCACGGCTATCTTGGAGAAATCCTGAATAAATCTCCGATAGTAGCCTGCCAGTCCTAGAAGCTCCAAATCTCAGATGGAGACCTTGGAACCTTCCACCTCATCATGGCCTCCACCTTGGCCGGGTCAACCGAAATCCCATTCTAGTTAACAAGATGCCCAAGAAACTGCACCTCGCGCAACCAGAACTCACACTTAGAGAACTTAGCATAAAAGCTCTCCCTCCTCATAGTACCCAGAACCTCCCGCAAGTGCTCCTCATGTTGCTCTCGCGTCTTGGAATAAACCACGATGTCATCGATAAAAACTGTCACATACCGATCCAACATCGGTCTGCACACGCGGTTCATGAAATCCATGAACGCGGCAAGAGCATTGGTGAGGCCGAAGGCATCGCCACAAACTCATAGTGACCATAACGCGTCCGAAAGGCAGTCTTCTGCACATCCTCCTCTCTGACCCTAATCTGATGATAAACTGAACGCAAATCGATCTTGGAGAACCAAGATGCTCCCTATAGCTGGTCAAAGAGGTCATTAATCCTCGGAAGTGGGTAACGGTTCTTCACTGTTACCTTATTCAGCTCCCGTTAATCTATACGCATCCGATGCGACCCATCCTTCTTCACAAATAAAATTAGGGCTCCCTAGGGTGAACTGCTCAGTCTAATGAATCCTTTCTCTAACAGCTCCTGCAGCTGTATGCACAGCTCATGCATCTCAGGAGGAGCCAACCTATATGGTGCTTTGGCTATCGGAGCCACACCAGGGACTAGGTCGATCCTGAACTCTACTTGTCTCTTCGGAGGTATCCCAGGCAACTCCTCGGGGAATACATCCGCGAACTCTCGTACTACTGGCACATCGTCCACCGTCGCCTTACCCGCCTCCTGGGTATCCATAACATAGACGACATATCATGTGCAACCCTGCTGAAGGTAGCGTCTAGCCCTCGCAGCTGAACATAAAGTTGTTCCTTGTTGTGGACTCTCACCCTGAATCACCAGCTCTCCCCCGATTGGGGTACCGACCCGTACCAACTGTTGTGTGCAGTCAATCACCTCCCCGTTGGGGCTTAGCCAATCCATAACTATAATAACCTTGTTCCCCTGTAAACGTATGGGAACCAAGTCTACCAGGTAACGCTCCTTGAACAATCTCAAAACACAATCCCTGAAAACCTGGGATGCTCCACTGACCGGTCGTCCGCAATCTCGATCTCTAGAGGGCATTCCAACATGCCCGAGGACTCTGGACACTTCTTGCTAAGCGCAAGAGAGACAAACGATCGGGTAGCACCCGAATGAAACAACACTTGAACTAGGATGACGTTCACATGGAACAATCCTAAACATAGCATACATATATCATATCAAAATCACAGCGACATAACATAAAAGAGTAAAGAGAAGAAAGCATACCCGTCACCACATCGGGTGCGGTGCATGCCTCTTCGGCTGTCAGCAGAAATGCTCGGCTCCACACCACTGGAGCCTCTGTCTTGACCTTTCGGCCATCCGTCACTCGTGTTGTCGCTGGAGTCAGCACCACTACTGGCACTGTTGTTGATACTGCTAACAATCTAGGGCAGTTGGCCTTCTTATGGCCGCTCTGATTGCAATGGAAGCAAATTAGGTCTGACATCTGAACCATGAGGGCGGGGGCAGTACAATACCTGCCAAAGTGTCTCGTCTTGCCGCACTTGTAGCAGCCCGAAGATCCTGCTTTACAAGCTCCCTCATGCGGCCTACCGCATTTCCTGTTGCGGCTCTGGCCTAGCTGGCCCTTCGACCTAACATCGGATCCCTTAGGTTTCTTCCCTGAAACCCTTGTAACCTACTCAGTCTCTGCCTTCCTCTTCCTGAGGTGCTCCAAATCAATCTCCCTCTCCCGCGCCCTAGCAATCATGGACTTTAGGGTTGAGCAAGCTGAATAACTGACATGCTCCCAGATATCAGACCTCAACATATCATGGTAGCAGGTCTTCGGCATCTCCTCGTCCCCCGCATACTGAGGTACCAACAAGGCCCTCTCTCTAAACTTGGCGGTGATCTCCGCCACTGTCTCAGTTGTCTGTCTCATATCAAGAAACTCACTGGACAGCTGTTGAAGCTCCACAGCTGGCGCAAACTCCGCCCTGAACTGGGTCACAAAATCTGATCAAGTCATAGCCTCAATGGCTGGGGCTCCCAGCAAGTCACCAACTAACTCCCACCAATCTCTACCTCTATCCCTCAAACATCCCGTAGCAAAGCGGACTTTCGACCCCTCCAGGCAGAAGCTCTTCAACTGCACAGACTCCATGTCTGCGATCCATCTCCTGGCAGCAATGGGGTCCTTCACCCCGTGAAAGTTCGGCGCACTACTCCCCCTAAAGTCCTTGAAGGACAGTGTGCGCATACTCGTCTGGCCAGACGCCAAATCTAAATGTCCAAAAGCGATCCTCCATCAGCTCAATAATCCCCTCCTTGATCGACCCAAAAATGACTGGGGTTGTCTCAAGGATACCTTTCGTGATCTCAGACGCGATGAACTTGCATAGCCCATCATCGACCTGCTCGGACCCTACACCCGAGCCTGATCCTGATCCTGATCCAGATCCTGAACCTCCTGTTCCATGTCGTGTGACCACCATACTGAAAATAAAGCACGTAAATGTCAAGATCATACATACTTTCGAGAGGTCTCACACACTCCCCAAGTTTCCTAGTTCCATTTCGACCCTCCTTGACTCAAGTATGGATCCTCTGCTTTCAGTAGTACGGGCCCATACTACCTTCCACATGTATCCGTACTTTCCTCAAGGATTGCCTCAACTTCACCAAGTCCCTTAACCATTATCCATTTCCATCTAATCTCATCCTAGGCTTTCCTAGGGCACCCCCTGATCCTGATCTTGATCCTGATCCAGATCCTGAACCTCCTGCTCCATGTCGTGTGACCACCATACTAAAAATAAAACATGTAAACGTCAGGATCATACATACTTTCGAGAGATCTCACACACTCCCCAAGTTTCCTGGTTCCATCTTGACCCTCCTTGACTCGAGTACAGATCCTTTGCTTTCAGTAGTACGGGCCCATACTACCTTCCACATCTATCCGTACTTTCCTCAAGGATTGCCTCAACTTCACCAAGTCCCTTAACCATTATCCCTTTCCAACTAATCTTATCCTAGGCTTTCCTAGGGTACCCTCTGAACTACTCTCCGCCATCAGCTACACTAGGGGTCCCTACCACCCTTCCTTAACTAGCTTGTGAATACTGTTACATATCCGCTCACTAGTTAGTTAAAGTTGGCCAGAACCCTTATAGCACAAATCAAGCAGCATTTCTGCATTGAGTAACCAAATCAAGCATAACCTAATCAGGCTATCCTACTGCTGACAAGATAGCCCTAACATACAACTCATATGACAGGCATATAAGGCATCCTTCCTAGATCCTTAGCCCTATTCTAGCATGCACTTCTCAGAATCATATATCAGGCATATGAGGCATCCTCCTAGATCCTTAGCCCGATTCTAGCATGCAGTTCTCATAATCTTATATCAGGCATACGAGGCATCCTCCTAGATCCTTAGCCCTATTCTAGCATGTAATTCTCAAAATCATATCATAAACATAACAAGTATGGGTATCTTGGGGACAACTTACTTGAGCTCGGTCGGTCGCATGCATCACACACCCTGTTCTTTTTCCAAAAATTCTTTAACTCAAATTTTAGAAAACTGTTTTCTTGTGAAAATCTTTTAATCCCTCGGTTTGAGTCCGGACACCACCGAAGGTGTGTCCGAATCCCTCAAACCAGGGCTCTGATACCAACTTCTAACATCCCAAATTTCGGGGCCAAAAATTTCATTTTTAATTAAGTAACTTGTAACACAGTTTACCAAAACATTTCCAATTGTCATATCAATTTATAAAAACATAACAACGTGTCTCAAAACCATATCATCAAAAGTAATAAAATCATAGTACAATCCCAGAAAACTCAAGACGGAAATCAAATGTGTGTGTGATGCGCTACTACGCCGTCAGCTCCTTCCCCTTGGATGAAGAGGTACCTGAAACCAAAACTGAGACTGTAAGCACAAAGCTTAGTGACTCCCCCCATCATACCACATACTAAAACAACATGCATATTGTCGGGAAATTCTGGGGTGCCCGACTTACCCATGTCAAGCCATTTTGGGGTGCTGACCTACCCATGTCAAGCCGATCTAAGGTGCTGACCTACCCATGTCAGGCTATTCTGGGGTGCTGAACTACCCTCCGGTCTATCTCAACCTAACACATGTACTATTTAACCCCCTACTGCTAGCATATAATATCATATCATAATAAGCGGCATTGCCCTTCTTCACTCACGCGAAAAGACCAGCCAAGCATCATTGGCTTGGTCAGCCTTTACCTGACCAACTACCTAATACTACGCAGGCTCATTAAACAGTGCTTTTTAGCTTTCTATCTGGGGTGTCCGACCTACTCGTTGGTCCTAGTGACCGAATCGGGGACTAGTCCCCACTAACTGATATTGTCTCACATAACATAACGTACAAGCATACACATATCAAGCAATAACAAACCAGACAGTTATCACAAAGACAATTATCTCAAGTAGACGACTCTTAGTGGACCGGCTGTAGCGCCTAGTTCCTGGTATGTAAATCTTAATTGAGAATCTTTCTTTTTTTAAGCCTTGGACTCGGCGAGTCATAGGTCCGACTCGCCGAGTAGGGACGAGACCCGGGACACGTTTAAGTTGGCGACTCGGCGAGTCCATATCCTGGACTCGGCGAGTCACCGCTGTTGGATGAAACCCTAAGTTTCAGGGGTTTGCACCCTATTTAAACCCCATATCCGCCCCCATGCCAGCCCCTATTCACCCCCAGAGCTCCCAACCCTCGTTCTAAGCTTGTTCCTTGAGAGTTTGAGGCTATTGTGTGTGTTCTTGAAGGCTTTGAGGCAAGAAGGAGAAGTAGATCAAGAGGAAGGAGAGCCATCCAAGCATCATTGTGTTCTTTCAACAGTTTCATTGAGGTATACCCCATTTTCCCCCTGTTTCTATGCTTAAGGGTTCATTTAAGACATTCTTGAGCCATTCCCCAAGCTAGTATGTGCATAATGTTTCGTAATAAGTTGTTTGGCCTCTAGATCTAGGCAAGATTGAGTTCCAGGAGCTCAGATCTGTTAGCTTTATGGACCCATGTGGCTTGTTCACCCTAGATCTACCCTTTTGAGGCATTTTGAACCCTAAAATCCATATTGGTGAATATCTACACGTAAAGTTGGAAACCTTACGTGTGATTCGCGTCCTAGAAGCCCAGATCTGTGAATGGCATGGACTGGAATCGAACAAATTGATGTAATTAATGGGTGCATGGCAACGACTCGGCGAGTCGTTCATGTGAATCGGCGAGTCTGTTCGCGAGTCTTCGAGTTGTCCCCTTTTTGCTGTATCAAGTTTGAGCAGTGAGTCACAGGGTGTGACTCGGTGAGTTGGAAGCTGAACTCACCCATGGTAGGACTCGGCGAGTCATGGCCTGGCTCGGCAAGTCCAAGGCAATCTTCATAGATCAAGAACAGACTAGGCGAGTTGTTCATACAACTCGGCGAGTCTAAGCATGAGTGTTCATCGGATGAAGATGAACTCGACGAGTTGTTCATACAACTCGGCGAGTAGGATGAAGGACTTGAACATCAGTTTGGATGGAGAACTCGTCGAGTCAACGCCTAACTCGACGAGTAGGAACAGAACCCTGGATAGTCATTTGGACATGGACTCGACGAGTTGGATAGCCAACTCGGCGAGTCGGGTCAACTGGAAGTTGACTCTGACTTTGACTTAGGGCATGGTCGGGGGTAAAAGGGTCATTTCACCCAAAAAGGCAGTAAATAGTGATTGATTGAGTATGTGTGGGAATTACAGCCGGAGGATTTCCGGAGTAGCAGCAGCAGCAGACAGTCGGTTCCCACACACACCAGCAGCCATTTCGAGGTGAGTTTCCTTTCAGTAGTAACGGGTCTAAGGCACCAAGGCCGGCCCATATGGACGAGACGTTAGTATTAGAGTGTGGGCCGAGCCCGTATCTCTTAATTGAGTGATTACGATATATGCTAGTACGATAGAGCTGTCTATACTTGTTGTCTGTGTGATACTTGTATGATATGAGTTGGCGGTTGAGTGTGGGCTAGGCTCGTATCTCTCCGAGAGTGGAGTGTGGGCTAGGCCCGTATCTCCCAGATAGTGAAGTGTAGACAAGGCCCGTATCTCCCAGATAGCGAAGTGTGGGCAGGGCCCGTATCTTCACGAGTGTGGGCAGGGCCCGTATCTCATAGTTGAATGTTGTTTGTTATATGCTTGCATGGTATGGGGTATTATGGGGGGAACTCACTAAGCTTTGTGCTTACGGTTTGTGGTTTTGATTTCAGGTACCTCTTCAGCTAGGGGAAAGGAGCTGGCGCGGTAGCAGCATATCACACATACGCCTTTTGTTTCCGCATTACAGATTCTCTGGGATGTACTCGGAATTCTGATTATGATTTCACCAGTTTTTCAGACATGGATTTTTATCATGAATGTTTGTAATGATATTTTACGTTTTCATCTAAATTAAAAATGAAATTTTTAACCGGTAAATTTTGGGGTGTTACAAGTTGGTATCAGGTCCCTGGTTTGAGGGATTCAGACACACCTTCGGGGGTGTTTGAACTCAAATCGAGGGATTAAAAGATTTTGGAAGGAGAAAATGTTTCTAAAAGGGTTAAGTAAAGGGTTTTAAGAAAGAATAATGTGTGTGATGTGCGCAACTGGCCGAGCTCAAGTAAGTATTCCCCAAAATACCCATACAAGTTTATGTTATGTTTATCAGCTTTTGTAGAACAGCATGCTAGAATAGGAATAAGGATCTAGGAGTGATGACCTTATGTGCCTGCTTTATGTTCTTAAGTATATGAAAGAATTGCATGCTAGGTTTGAGTAGACAGCAGTAGGGTAGCCTGTTTAGGTTATTCCTAATAGTACGAGTTTAGCATTGTATGCTATTTTAGTGCTCTCGGCGAGGATAGAGTGGCTTGAGATTATTTTCCTTATGTCCAAATGTTGTTTGCTTTGTGCTATGTGGGCCTTGAAGTGATGGGAGTTAACTGTTAGGTGAATACGCTAAAGTCACATGTGATCAGGGTCGTATAAACTCAAAGTGTTGGATTTGACCCTATTGTGTAGCTCTTGTTTGAGTCTTAACCGTTGTAGGGATGAGTCCCTTACTCGAAGGATTATCTGAGCCTCATCACATATGATTGTATTCAGGTAATAGTTAATTGACATCACCAAGAGGCCTTCAACAACTGAGGACTGGTTTGGGTGAAGTCAAAGGTTTCCTAGGGTAAGCCTAGGATAAAGAGTAGCAGTTATTAGCGGTAGTGGAAGGGACCTGGTGGAGTTAAGGCAGTCCTTGAAGAAGGTACGGATAGATGTAGAAGGTAGTATGGGCCCGTACTACTAAAAGCAGAGGATCCGTACCTGAACCAAGGAAGGCCAAGATGAGACCGAGAAACTTGTAGTGAGTAGGATCCCTCCAGGGGTATTAGTATCGCTAACAATTGTTATTTCTTGCATTTCAGAATGGTGGTACTACGCCCGAGCCCAGCGGTTGGCAGTTTAGGAGAGGGGTCGGGTTCGGGATCAGGTTCCGAGCTAGTTGATGAGAGGCTGCGCGAATTCATCGCGTCTGAGATCACCAGGGGTATCCTTGAGTCGACCCCCATTATCTTCGGGTCGATCAAGGAAGGGATCATCAAGCTAATGGAGGATCGCCTCAGGGCGTTTAGGAGCGACATGGCATCCGGCCAGTCGGGATCTCGCACACTGTCCTTTAATGACTTCAGGGGCAGTGGTGCGCCGGATTTCCACGGGGTGAAAGACCCCATTGCCGCCAGACGATGGATTGCAGACATCGAGTCTGCACAGCTGACTAGTTTCTACCCCGAGGGGTCGAAGGTGAGGTATGCAGCAGGGTGTTTGCGGGATCGAGCTCGAGACTGGTAGGAGTCAGTGGGTGACTCGTTGGGAGCCTCAACTATCGAGGCTATGACCTGGTCGGACTTTGTGACCAGGTTCAGGGCAGAGTTTGCACCGGCGGTCGGACTTCAGCAGCTGGCCAGGGAGTTTTTGGATATGAGGCAGACGACTGAGATTGTGGCGGAGATCACCGCCAAGTTCCGAGAGAGGGCCTTGTTGGTGCCCTAGTATGCAGGTGACGAGTATATGAGGAGGACCCGTTATCATGATATGCTCCGGGCCGACATCCGAGAGCATGTTAGTTTTTCAGCTTGCCCTACCCTGGAGTCCATGATCGCCAGGGCGAGGGAGAGGGAGATTGATTTAGAGCACATTCGGAAGAGGAAAGCAGAGGCGGGTCAGGTGATTGGGACTTCAGGAAAGAAGTCTCGGGGATCAGATGGGAGGCCGAAGGGCCAAGGGGGACCGGGCCGCTGCGGGAAATGCGGCAGGACACATGAGGGAGCATGTCGGCGGGGATCAGAAGGCTGCTACAAGTGTGGCAAGACAGGGCACTTTAGCAGGGATTGTACTACTCCCGTTGCGGCGATATGGTCATCTGAGTTACTGTGTTTCCACTGCAACCTGAGGGGCCACAAGAAGGCCGATTGCCCCCAATTGACAGGTTCAGCACCAGTAAAGGTGCCAGCCCCAGCGACCCTACGGATCACAGATGGCCCACAGGGTAAGGCAGAGGCTCCAGTGGTGAGGAGTCGAGCATTCCAGTTGACCACCGAGGAGGCACGCGCAGCACCCAATGTGGTGACGGGTATGATTTTTTTCCTTCTTGTTTATTTATAAGATGTTATGATATTGAGATGTGCCCGGTATATGTATATGTGTTAGGATCATTCCATGTGAATGGTATCCCAGTCCAAGTGTTGTTCGACTCGGGTGCATCCCGATCGTTTGTGTCCCTTGCGCTTAGCAAGAAGTTTTCTGAGTCTTCGGGCATGCTGGATTGCCCTTTGGAAGTAGAGATTGTTGATGATCAATCGGTGCGAGCATCGATGGTATTTCGGGACTGCGTATTGCGGTTGTTCGAGGAGCACTACTTGGTGGATTTGGTTCCTATTCCGTTGCGTGGGAACAAGGTGATCATAGGCATGGATTGGTTGAGCCCTAATGGGGCGGTGATAGATTGTGCGCAGCGGTTAGTGCGAGTCAGGACCCCGGGTGGGGGAGAGTTAGTGATTCATGGCGAGAAGCCACAGTGCGGATCCGCTGTATGTTCAGCAGCGAGGGCTAGACGTTACCTTCAGCAGGGATGTGTTGGATGCGTTGCATACGTAATGGATACCCGGGAGGCGGGTAATTCGACCGTGAGCGAGGTTCCGGTCAAGCGAGATTTCGCAGATGTTTTCCCAGAGGAGCTTCCTGGGATACCTCCCGAGCGACAGGTGGAGTTCAGGATTGACCTCGTTCCTGGTGCGGCCCCGATAGCCAAGGCACCATATCGGTTGGCTCCTCCTGAGATGCAGGAGTTGTCTACGCAGCTGCAGGAGCTGCTAGACAACGGATTCATTAGGCCGAGCAGTTCACCCTGGGGAGCCCCGATTCTGTTTGTGAAAAAGAAGGACGGGTCGCACCGGATGTGTATAGATTATCGGGAGTTGAATAAGGTAATGGTGAAGAACCGTTACCCACTCCCGAGGATTGATGACCTTTTTGACCAACTTCAGGGAGCATCTTGGTTCTCCAAGATTGATTTGCGTTCGGGTTATCATCAGATGAGGGTCAGGGAAGAGGATATGCAGAAGACCGCGTTTCGGACGCGCTATGGTCACTATGAGTTTGTGGTGATGCCGTTTGGGCTCACCAATGCTCCTGCCGCGTTCATGGACCTCATGAACCGCGTATGCAGACCGATGTTGGATCGGTCTGTGATAGTCTTTATTGATGACATCTTGGTTTACTCCAAGACGCAGGGGGAGCATGAGGAGCATCTGAGGGAGGTTTTGGAGACCCTGAGGAGGGAGAGCTTGTATGCCAAGTTCTCCAAGTGTGAGTTTTGGTTGCGCGAGGTGCAATTTCTCGGACACCTTGTCAACCAGAATGGGATTCTGGTCGATCCGGCCAAGGTCAAGGCCGTGATGAGATGGGAGGTTCCGAAGTCTCCATCTGAGATTCGGAGTTTCCTAGGATTAGCAGGCTATTATCGGAGGTTCATTCAGGATTTCTCCAAGATAGATGTACCCCTGACATGGTTGACGAAGAAAGTCGTGGTCTTTCAGTATGGACCCAAGCAGCAGGCAGCATTCGAGACACTGAGACAGAGATTGTGCGAGGCGCCAATCTTAGCCCTGCCAGAGGGCATGGAGGACTTTGTGGTTTACTGTGACGCGTCTATTTCAGGGTTGGGTACGGTATTGATGTAGAGAGGGCACGTCATTGCCTACGCTTCGAGGCAGCTCAAGCCTCACGAGGCGAACTACCCGATGCATGATTTAGAGTTGGGGGCAGTGGTTTTCGCCCTCAAGATTTGGTGGCATTACCTCTACGGGGTTTGATGTACCATTTACACGGACCACAAGAGTTTGAGGTACCTCATGGATCAGCCGAATCTAAACATGAGGCAGCGTCGATGGTTGGACGTGGTGAAGGATTATGATTGTGAGATCCTTTACCACCTGGGAAAGGCCAACGTGGTTGCCAATGCGCTTAGCCACAAGGCAGCACCGATCAGTGGTATGTGCATGAGGATGACTGTGGTGACTCCCCTGTTAGAGGAGATCCGGGAGGCTCAACAGGAGGCTATCAAGGAGGAACATCGAAAGAGCGAACGTGTGGTGGGTCAGGTTTCCTCCTTCGATTATGATAGCCGAGGACTATTAACACTGCACCGTAGGGTGTGGGTGCCGTATCACGGAGGCGTGCGTCAGATCTTGATGGAGGAGGCGCACAAGTCCCGATTCTCTATTCATCCCGGGGCGTCGAAGATGTATAGGGATCTTCGTCTAGATTATTAGTGGCCCTGTATGAAGCGGGATGTGGCATGGTATGTCGAACGGTGCTTGACCTGCAGGAAGGTCAAGGCCGAACATTAGAGACCGCATGGGAAGATGCAGCCGTTGGACATCCCGTTGTGGAAATAGGAAGACATCACGATGGATTTTATCACAAAACTTCCCAGGATTGCGCGCGGAGTAGATTCGATTTGGGTCATCGTGGATCGATTAACCAAGAGCTCCCATTTTATTCCGATCCAGGAGAGCATCTCGGCCGAGAAGTTGGACGATATCTACATCAGGGAGATAGTATCGCGGCACGGGGTGTCGGTGTCAGTAATATCAGACCGAGATGTGCGATTCACTTCCAGATTTTGGAAGAATTTTCATGACGAGTTGGGCACTCTCTTGCATTTTAGCACCGCTTTTCACCCGCAGACGGATGGTCAGAGCGAGCGGACCATCCAGACTTTGGAGGACATGTTGCGGGCATGTATGTTAGATTTCGGTGGTAGTTGGGATACCTATCTTCCCTTGGCTGAGTTCTCATACAACAACAGCTACCACGCGAGTATTGACCGACCACCATTCGAGATGTTGTACAGGCGGAGGTGCAGAACCCCGATATGCTGGGGTGAAGTTGGCCAGAGAGTCATGGGAAGCACCGAGGTGGTGCTCGAGACGACCGAGAGGATCCAGCAGGTTCGGAGCAGACTGCAGACTGCTCAGAGTCGGCAGAAAAGTTACGTCGACAAGCGTCGATCCGACTTGGAGTTCCAAGTCGGGGATATGGTTCTCCTGAAGGTGTCGCCTTGGAAAGGCGTCATTCGATTCAGGAAGCGGGGCAAATTGGGCCCGAGATTTATCGGACCGTTCAAGGTGATAACCCAGGTGGGCAAAGTGGCGTATAGATTGGAGCTGCCAGTCGAGCTCAGCCAGATCCACAACACTTTCAATGTTTCTCAGCTGCGAAAGTGCCTAGTGGACGATTCAGCGGTAGTATCGTTAGAGGATATTCAGGTTGATGACAGCTTGAATTACATTGAGCGCCCAATCGCAATCCTCGACAGGAAGTCGAAGGATTTGAGGAACAAGAGGGTGGAGCTAGTGAAGGTGCAATGGCAGCACCACAGGGGTTCGGAATGGACTTGGGAGCCGGTGGACGAGATGATGGAGCATTACCCCGAGCTGTTCCAGGATCGAGCAGCAGACTTCGAGGACTAAGTCTAAAATAAGTGGGGGAGATTTGTAGCGCCTAGTTCCTGGTATGTAAATCTTAATTGAGTATTTTTCTTTTTTTAAGCCTTGGACTCGGCGAATCATAGGTCCGACTCGCCGAGTAGGGACGAGACCCGGGACACGTTTAAGTTGGCGACTCGGCGAGTCCATATCCTGGACTCGGCGAGTCACCGCTGTTGGATGAAACCCTAAGTTTCAGGGGTTTGCACCCTATTTAAACCTCATATCCGCCCCATGCCAGCCCCTATTCACCCCCAGAGCTCCCAACCCTCGTTCTAAGCTTGTTCCTTGAGAGTTTGAGGCTATTGTGTGTGTTCTTGAAGGCTTTGAGGCAAGAAGGAGAAGTAGATCAAGAGGAAGGAGAGCCATCCAAGCATCATTGTGTTCTTTCAGCAGTTTCATTGAGGTATACCCCATTTTCCCCCTGTTTCTATGCTTAAGGGTTCATTTAAGACATTTTTGAGCCATTCCCCAAGCTAGTATGTGCATAATGTTTCGTAATAAGTTGTTTGGCCTCTAGATCTAGGCAAGATTGAGCTCCAGGAGCTCAGATCTGTTAGCTTTATGGACCCATGTGGCTTGTTCACCCTAGATCTACCCTTTTGAGGCATTTTGAACCATAAATCCATATTGGTGAATATCTACACGTAAAGTTGGAAACTTTACGTGTAATTCGTGTCCTAGAAGCCCAGATCTGTGAATGGCATGGACTGGAATCGAACAAATTGGTGTACTTAATGGATGCATGGCAACGACTCGGCGAGTCGTTCATGTGACTCGGCGAGTCTGCTCGCGAGTCTTCGAGTTATCCCCTTTTTGCTGTATCGAGTTTGAGTAGTGAGTCACAGGGTGTGACTCGGTGAGTTGGAAGATGAACTCACCCATGGTAGGACTCGGCGAGTCATGGCCTGGCTCAGCGAGTCCAAGGCAATCTTCGTAGATCAAGAACAGACTCGGCGAGTTGTTCATACAACTCGGCGAGTCTAAGCATGAGTGTTCATCGGATGAAGATGAACTCGACGAGTAGGATGAAGGACTTGAACATCAGTTTGGATGGAGAACTCGTCGAGTCAACGCCTAACTCGACGAGTAGGAACAGAACCCTAGATAGTCGTTTGGACATGGACTCGACGAGTTGGATAGCCAACTCGGCGAGTCGGGTCAACTGGAAGTTGACTCTGACTTTGACTTAGGGCATGGTCGGGGGGGGGGGGGGGTAAAAGGGTCATTTCACCCAAAAAGGCAGTAAATAGTGATTGATTGAGTATGTGTGGGAATTACAACCAGAAGATTTTCGGAGTAGCAGCAGCAGCAGACAGTCGGTTCCCACACACACCAGCAGCCATTTCGAGGTGAGTTTCCTTTCAGTAGTAACAGGTCTAAGGCACCAAGGTCGGCCCGTATAGACGAGATGTTAGTATTAGAGTGTGGGCCGAGCCCGTATCTCTTAATTGAGTGATTACGATATATGCTAGTATGATAGAGCTGTCTATACTTGTTGTCTGTGCGATACTTGTATGATATGAGTTGGCGGTTGAGTGTGGGCTAGGCCCGTATCTCTCCGAGAGTGGAGTGTGGGCTAGGCCCGTATCTCCCAGATAGTGAAGTGTGGGCAGGGCCCGTATCTCCACGAGTGTGGGCGTGGCCCGTATCTCCCAGATAGCGAAGTGTGGGCAGGACCTGTATCTTCACGAGTGTGGGCAGGGCCCGTATCTCATAGTTGAATGTTGTTTGTTATATGCTTGCATGGTATGGGGTATTATGGGGGAACTCACTAAGCTTTGTGCTTACGGTTTGTAGTTTTGATTTCAGGTACCTCTTCAGTTAGGGGAAAGGAGTCGGCGCGGTAGCAGCATATCACACATACGCCTTTTGTTTCCGCATTACAGATTTTCTGGGATGTACTCTGGATTCTGATTATGATGTCACCAGTTTTTCAGACATGGATTTTTATCATGAATGTTTGTAATGATATTTTACGTTTTCATCTAAATTAAAAATGAAATTTTTAACCGGTAAATTTTGGGGCGTTACACCGGCCTTGGTGCCTTAGACCCATTTCTACTGGAAGGTAACTCACCTCGATGTCGTGTAGTGTCTGAAGTCTCCTCGGTGTGAAATTCGACTCTCCTCGACTCCTCAATCCCTACACGACAACCCTTCTAAGTTATCATTTTTAATATGCAACCCCAACCGGGGTCAACTCAATTCAGTCAAAGTACACTTTGGTCAAAGTCAACATCTAGTTGACCTGACTCGCCGAGTTGGTCTACCAACTCGTCGAATCCATACTCCTCTTATCCAAACCAGCCTCCGACTCTACTCGTCGAGTCTAGCAAGAACTTGACGGGTTCTCCTTCAATCATACCATCAAGACCATCTTCATCCGACTCGCCGAGTTCATCCTTGAACTCGTCGAGTTCATCTTTCTCATAAGAATGTGTCTAGTCTATGACTCTCCGAGTTGTATGAACAACTCATCGAGTCCATCTTCAAAGATTGGGAGATTGCCTTGGACTCGCTGATAGTCATCCTGTCTAGTTGTCAGTGTGAAGGCAATTCAAAAGGACCATGCTACTATTAAATCAAGTACATACCAATTATAGTTATAGGATTAGACGCCTAATCCAACAGTAACCAAGACTCCTTACTTTTGACGTTAAACCGGATAATTTCATCACAAAATCATCAACCGTTTCACCCTCCTGCATGCGCAAGCTTTCAAGCTCCCTTTTTAAGGTTGCAAGTCGAGCCATTCTCACTCGATCCACACCCAAATACTATGTTTTCAGCCCATCCCACACTCGCTTTGGGTCTGTGTAACTCGTCATCTACAACACCATGTCTTCAGGTATCGCTTGAAACAAAAAAGAAAGAGCTTGTTTTGACTTCTTTTGATCTGATGATTCACCTATCGCCTTTGTTTCAACCGTCTCCTATATGGTTTGTGCATCCATAATCGACTTAACTTTGACCGCCCACACCAGATAATTCGTTGGAGTCAAAACCGGAACTTGATACGTCATCGAACATCCTTCTTTAACGAACAACATCCTTTTCTCCTTAACCGCAACTTCTTTAACCAAGCTTGTTCCGAGAGCACTCTTCCACCAGACAATAAGACAAGGTCACAACCACCTTTACCATCTTCTATCACCCGCAAAACGAACTAAATCAAAGCTACCTGCTTTGACATCTTACCGTCCGTTTATTCCGCACCTCCAGTTAGTCTCTCACAAGCCCGATTAAGAGAAACCGGGGTTGCTTGTAATCAATCTCAAATCACATCCCCTTCAACGAAACCGATCTGATACTAAGTTTAAACAAAAAAAAAAATGTGCCTTGTGTACCATGGTAAAGAAACAAAATAACAAGCAAGATCAAGAGGGACGAACAAGTGACAAAACTAGAAACAAGGAATAATATACTTGGAAAACTTAATACTAGAATTAAATTACAAAGGAACCTACGTCCTATATTTATACCAAAACAAAAGTTATTTAACTCCAACTCTAAAACTAAAAGAGGAATAATTAAATTTAAATAATAAATAAATAAATCCAACTCTAAATCTTTTAAGATGAACACTTAAATAAAAAACTTCCATAGAAAAAACCCTGGGTTTAAAATCCGATTAACCAAACACTTTTAATAAAGCCAACACTTTTTTCATTTGGGATTCATGGTAAATCAAATTAATGAAGATAACTATTCCAAGGTTTATTCAAATGAAAGCGTTGGTTTGTGATGTGAGATTGCACATTCGCGTACAAAGTGAGAATGTTTGTGGTATTGGGCTTAATAACATGAGCAGCTCATGTCATTGTGATATAAAACTTTTTGTGTTGTAGCAGCTCATGTCATTGTGATATAAAACTTTTTGTGTTGTAGCTGTTATCATGTCCTCCTATAAATGGAAAAATAAATAAAATAAGGTAGCTATTAAATACACAATCTATGAAAATCCTATTTTTTAAGTCAACCATTTACTATTAAAACACACCCTAAATCTGGGAAAATGTGTAAAAAGACTGAAACCCTTTGTAAGAATTGTAATTTGTGAATTTTAAATACAATTAATTATTTATTTAAAAAGCTTTTTGATTAGCGTGTTATCTTTCTATTCTAATAAAAGAATAGGTTTAATCATATATACAAGTGTCATTCAATTGAACCATTCATTAATGTTATATATCATTTATCATGCCACTTGTCAACCTATTAATTATTCATTTCAAATTTTAAAATTTAAATTTCCTACTCTAATTTTATTGAATTAATAATTGATTCTTTATTTTAAATTTCAAATTTTAAAATTTCTCCCTTTAATTATATTAAATTAATAACATTAGATTAAAAAAAATTAATATAAATTATAAAATGATATAACTTTACGTATTTATTTAAATCGTTAAATCAACGATTATAATTTTATATAACTAAAAAAATATCTCTTAAGTAATAATATATTTAAAATAATTGATTAATAATTTTGATTTTTTAATAGTTTAATTAATTTATCACTGGTTATAAACTAGTTCCTTAATGAAAAGATCCCAAAAGTCTACACAAAATATGTCGTTGACATGATTCGAACCTTATCCTTCTAAGGAACATAACTGCATAATTACCACCAAACTAATCAACCTTTTGATTTTAAAAGCTGAAATATTATATATAAAATACTATATTGCTAAATCTATTATTATTAATAATATAGTCATTATTATTATTAATTATATTATTTATATCATATATTATTATTATATTATTAATATTGTATATTATTATTATTATATTATGAAATATATATATATATATATATATATATATACCAATTATATACAAATAAACATATTTTATAACGTATAAATTCACTTAAAAATGTATATAACTCGTATTTGAAGGTATTTGTATATGTATTTAAATGTATACGTACTCTTTCAAGTATATATTTTCAATATATAAATACCTTATACCTTTAAATTTTATTTATACCTTAAAGCATATTTTTATTGTTTTATATATATATATATATATATATATATATATATATATATATATATATATATATATATATATATATATAACGTTTTAGCCAACGACCAACCACTATCTTTGCCGCCTACAACAACGGCCGGCTACCGCTTAGAACACGCCGACAGCCTACTGGCAACCACCTATATTAACGTTCGTCCACAGTGTAGAAAAAATAGAAAGAGAAAAGAGAGAGTTTGTGATCGTGAGGAAGAAATACCGATAGGAAGAAACAGATGGAGATAGAGACTGAGCAACATTGGTTCAATGACAACAATAATCCGGTGGCGACAGTTCTCTGATGGCGCCGCTACTCCGATCGTCGGCTACTTACCGCCTACCAGATCGAGAGAAAGAAAGAAATACAGATCAGATGAGTTGTTTTGTTTTGGCCAGCGATGAATGAAGGTAATTATTCGGTGACGACAAAGGTCCAATCCGGTAGTGACGGTGGTCTTTAGCAGCCAAAGCAACAAAATGAGAGAATAGAAAACTCAACTACTTGTAATCAGTTTTTTCGGAAAACAATACAATTTCAACCAATAAAAATATTTCAAACATTAATTATGATTGTCTAAATTGTAAAATGGGATGTCTTTTTAGCCAACCCCTAAAATAAACATTAAGCGCTATAAAATTAAGCGCTATAAAGAGAGATTTGATGGTGATAACTTATAAAAACAAGTACAAACCATGGAGACGATTGACATCTACGCAAAATAATTTACTTCGCCTACTTCATATCATGACGATAAAGATGATCAGTAAGTATAATAATTAAGGATAGTTTGCTCGAAATCCCTAAAAATTATCAAAGAAAGAAAAGTCACATTTGGAATATGATAAATATAAAAACTTAAATTTCTCTTACATTATTCAAACCAAAAAGGAAAACTTTAAAACAAAAGAACCTATCTATCGACTATCATGCACCCAACCACTTCTTAAAATACCAAAGAAAGAAGGGAAAATCGAGAGGAAAAAAAAAAAAAAACTGTGTATAAAAGAATAACTAAAATGAATAAAAAAAATTATTAATTTCCTCGGAAACAAGAATTGCTATCTTTATTGTTCCTAGTAGCGACGCTGCCATTATTGTTGTTGTATGTGGTTGTGGTGTTTACAGCGGTGTTTGGATGAGAACCGCCGTCGCTACCACCGCCGCCACCGATAATCGACGAAATCGCCACCGCCAAAGCAGCAGTAAAGTTTGGATTAGTGGCGAGGGCAGTGACGGTGTCAGCCAAAGCGGTGTGCGACGGTTCTTGGCTGTGCAACTGCAGCGAAGACAGATCCCCAATTTGCGAGATGATTCCGGCCGCCGTATCCTGTGACAGTTGAAGCCCTGAAAATTTCGACTGGTTGTATAAACCCTGCCCAAATATCTGGGGCAGTAAAGCACCATTTTGACCGGCGAAGTTCTGTTGTTGACCCAGCGGCGGAGATTGAGTGAGGTCTAATGTGACGGTGGGGAACGGGGCGGAGGCGGAGATTGTGGCAATGTTTGAGGAGCACGGGAGGAGAGTTCTTGCTAAAAAATTGGGATTTATGATACCGTCGGAGCTGGGCATGGATCCTGAGAGGAGCATTCTGGCGGCGGAAGAAGTGGTGGAGGACATCGCCATGGCCGCCGGTGGCAAAGGGTGGTTGTGGTTGCCTTCGTAGGTGGTGATCAGAATTGTTCTATCTTCTGCACATCTTTGTACCTATTCAATCACATTATCAATTTAACTAATCTTTCCTAACTTCATAGAAATTTTTTAAGTTATGAAGTAAAATTGTTTTTTTTATTATTATATTATTTAGTTTTTTCTATAAATATATAAATTCCTAAAAAAAACATGCAAATTTTAAATTGCTATATGCCTTGCAAATAACGTATTAAATAAATAACACAAGAGAATCTTACTTGTTTTCTAACGGGGCAACCAACAGCCATGGTGCACCGATAATATGCTCGAGGACATGGATTTCCTTTCGCCATTTTTTGCCCATATTTTCTCCATTGACACCCATCTGTAATCTATAAATAAAAAAAATAAAAAAAATTAGCAAATAACAATGATGTAGAGGTTGATTTTCAAACTATTTTGCATTAATTATATGTTGTATAAACATATTATGACAGTGATTAACAGGAACGTAGATATAGACACTTTGATAGAAATTAATATTTCAAGCAACGGATGATTTAGGTGAAAGACAACTTCTGATTTTGTTAATAAAAAAACTAACATGAGAGAGTCAACGTTTTCAATGATGATATAGTCCACTACTATTTTTGATGGTGTTCATGTATATGTAGTCTAAAAAAAGTACTATATACGTACGTACCATGGGAGCTTCGGATCGAGCACGAACAGAAACCCTAGCTTTTCGAATGGTTGCTTCAGTAGCTTGATCGATATTACCATCACCATCATTCTTCAAATCATTCAATCTCATGACCTTGTTTGAACAAATCAAAGCCTGCTCAGGGCTCTCTTCTCTCTGATCTTTACCGATGATATTATTGATCGACTTTCGATGAAGTTCATCGGAGGACGATCGGGAATTCTCATCAGTTTCCACCGTTGTTGGATCTGCTAAACCAATAAACGGGATCTCTCCTCCTCCTCCTCCTCCTCCTCCATCAATGTTAGGTTTACGATATTCATCGAGATTTTTTTCTTGTTTTTGTCGAATTACCTTCGTCAGGAGTGTATTGTAATTCAGATTTGCTTGATTCAACTCTTGTTTTAATCGTTGATTCTCGCTTTTCTCTTCTTCTAGTTGTTGTATGTAATGATGTATCACCTCGTTCTTAGTTCGTTTAGAATTTATCAGAGACATTCCGTCATCGGAAACGGAATGATCGTTACTTGTGCTTCGAGTAAGAAGATGCAAACCAGTCTGTATAGTTCACAATTCGATTCATTAATAGCAAAACCATAAATTTTTTAAAAAGGAACACTACTCCTAAGTCCTAATCAACTAATCATTGCATATCGGATCATTTCTGTTTTTACAATCCCAGTTGATTCCTACTTCAAAAACAAAAACAGATCTGTGAATGTCAAAATCAACACGGATTAATCGGATTCGTTCTGAATTAATGTAAAAATCTATACTCATTCGTGTTTGAAAACGGTCTGATTACGAGTAACAGAGATGAGATACTAAAATCGTAAACTTACGTTGATATTACGATGAAGATGATCGGAAGTATCACAGTCGAACTTTGACTGTTCATCTACGTCCTTTCTATCGGCAAAGAAATCCATCATCTGTTTATTCTGATCATCAGACGCAGTTCCGGTGAGGTTGACTGGAAATTGAATGGTGGTAGGTGAATGAGAAGAAGAAGCGGTGGTGTTTCCGGCGGAGTCTGCTTCGGCGTCCATTTACGGTTGTTGAATATCGGAGTTTTTCGTGTGTCTGAGAGCGTGGAATTAACAGAGTGATGAGATCTGAATCAAAGGAGAGTCCACTTGGCCATTTATGAAGATATGAAGATTGAAGAGGAAGGAGAGAGAAAATGGAGTCTTCGAATGAGCAGTGGACTCGGCAACAAAAATGGATATCAGGTTATGACTCCTGACTAAAAACAAAAATATGGTGAATCTGAGTGTTTCCATTTTCTAGATTTTTATTTAAGAAAGTCATGGGATTTGATTTTGTTTTTTTGTGTATTTACTTTTCAAATTTTGAATTTAATGTATCTATGTTTGCATCTATATTATTATTTTTATAAGTAAAAGAATAAGTAAATATTAATTTTATTCAATTTATATTTACAAAATAATATTTAAACTTAATATTAAAAAATATATAAATTTAATATTTTTAATAAAAATTCAATTATAAACCAACTAATCTATACTTAAGGATAATCAATTAATCATAAACATAATTGTTTTGTTATGGAAATTTAACAAATAATTATCATTCTTATAATATCACAAAATAACAATCAATTTTCAAGTGGGTTACATAATACTACTAAAATCAATTTTCAACTATAGTGGGTTGCATATTACTAAAAGTTTTTAAATTGCTTATTTACACAATTTTTATTTAATAAACATATATTTCAAAGTTTCAAAATCTTGTAGAATTTCAAAATAATTCTTAAAATTATGAAATTGTTCATAAAATTATTAAATTTTTTTAAAGTTTTTTGAAACAGAGTTATATTTAAAAAAAAAAAAAAAAGTTTGTTTTGAAGGTTTTCAGGTTTGTTGTGGCAGTAATTTTGCAATTTAAAATTTGTCTAATTACGAAATTAATGGCATTTTTTATGACTATTGAGAAAAAAGTTACCTGATTAAATACTATATCATAAAGTATTATTTTTTAAATATTCCTTATAATTTAGATAGCAAATCATAGTATTTAATTACAAACTAATACCATTGACTACTAAACATTATTTGAAACAGGTTCCTAAAACTTGACTTGAAATAAGTTTGTTTTGTGGTCAAGATATATGAGAGGAAGAGGGAGTTTTTTTGTTTTATTGCTTGTAGAGGAAGGGAGTATATCGTGACACGTGGCAAGTAGGACCCACAAGCATTTGTAGGTCCAGAGTGGAAGACTGACGAAACTTGCTTCCGAGCTTTGTCAAAGATGAGCTTAACCCGTTCCCTAAAATTTCACCGCCCCAAATATCCCGGCGTTTCCGCTTCTCGACGGAGTTGGTAGGATAAATTTTACAAAGTTTTACTTTACCCCCCTAAATTTCTTACCGACTATAATTTCATCCATTTTCTATAGCCAAAAATGTCAAACTATACTTTATTGAAAACTTATTGCAAAGTGCGACCCAACGGCTAAGCATGTGCAGATCAAGCAATAACTATGAATCAAGTTTAACAAACAATAACAAAAAAGACTTAGAGACGCAACTTGTCGTCCGTTCGCCTTCTCATTCGTTGTATGATGATAACTAAGATGTATTAACTTGTAAATAATGATATTTATATTTTAGAATAACAAAATGTAACTCCAACAAAAATGGAGGTAAAGAGAGGTTAAAAATAGGTAACTGAACCTGTTTTCAAAAAATACATTCGGTTTAAAAGGAAAATGAAAGAACAAATTATAAAACAGTTAGTCATCATAAATAGTTTCATGTATAATAAACGCCAGCCCGCCATGAAAGAATAAAGAACTAAATGAATAATCAAGTAAACAAAATAAAGAGACTTTTTTAGTATATTATACGATACATATATAGTGAAACACATACTAGCAATAAAGCATGAACCATACACTAGCCATAAAGCATGTAACGTATACAAGCATATAATAAATATGGGACAAAAATCAAATTCATATGACTACAAGCTCATGCAATCCTGAAAGAACTACAAGTACAAACAAATTTCAAACTCAAAGGTAGCTGTTATATACTTTGCAACATCCTAAAAATACAGTCTAAAATTTTCGTTTTAATTTAATAATAAAATCATAGTCATCGAACATCATATAAAAATCATAAATAGTGTATCTCAAAATATCATAACTACTATCAAAAATATCAGAGTATAAACATCCCAGACTGAACACATGGTGTGTGCACTACAGTCATCCCAAGCTCCTCTTTTGAAAACTGAAGTACCTGAAACCAAAACTGAAAACCGTAAGCACGAAGCTTAGTGAGACTCCCCAAACTACCACATACCATACACATAATCATGCTACTGAGAGATACGTGTCCCGCCCAAACTCAATCAGATACGGGCCTCATCCACACTCCACTAACTAGGAGATACGGGCCCCACCCATACTCCACTACTAGGAGATACGGGCCCCGCCCACACTCTGCTGACTAGGAGATACGGGGCCCGCCCGCCCACACTCCGCTACTAGGAGATATGGGTCCTGCCCACACTCCGCTGACTAGGAGATACTGCCCATAACTCTAAAATCTCCACTTGGGGTAAAAGGACCATTTTACCCATAACTTAGCTTGGTCCAAAGTTAAGGCCCAAACTCATACTCTGAAGGCCTAAAAGTCAAATAATCAACCAAGGCCCAACTATAGCCCAATTTTCCAAATTGGGCCCAAACCCCTTACATGCTCTTACCTTAAGGCCCAACCATTTATTCTTGGTCCAACACTTGGCATTCTAATGGTCCAATATCTCATAATCATCAAAACCCAAATATGGCCCACCTATGGCCCAATTTTCCAAATTAGGCCCAAGATTGTCCAATAGGCCTTATCCTAAAGCCAAATCCAAATATTCTAGTCCATATACTTACTAATAGTTGGCCCATCAAGAGTCCATACATCTAGGCCTAACAGAAAGGCCCAACTCAAAACCCAACATAATTAGGGTTTTCACATGAAATAACGATTAGGATTAATTAGAAACACTTAAACCATTAAGGACTCAATCCATTAAGTCCATCAATCTACTAGGTCAATCATATAATGTAATTAGGCACAATTCAAATTTCAATTCCAATGGTCTATAATGTGGGTCCCGATATGTCCAAACCAACATATTTACAATTAGGGTTTTCAAAACCCTAATTAGGGTTTTTATCCCAATAACGAACCAACCAAGACCAACATTAGGCTTTTAGGTCCATTAGGGTTCTATTGGGCCTAGCACCACCCACTTCCACCTCGAGTAGTAGTGGTCGGCGGCGGCTCACGACGGTAGCCACCATTTCCAATGGTGGTGGCTTATAACCTTGATTCAACTCCATCAAAACAACCCGGAAAACAACATACACCTTAATACACTCACACACACGCACACAACCACCATCATACGGTGGATGGCGGTGGTAAAACGATGGCAGCTACCACCTCATGGTGCACCAACTATAGGGAAACTCAAATCCAAAGCTAGGACTCCAACTCTATTCTCTTCAAAGCTCATTCTTTACTCAAAGAATCCCACAATAACACTTAAAAGCTTAAAATGGCTACTCAAGCTAAGAAAACTGAAATTAGGGTTTTGAGGGGAGTTGATGACTAGAAATGGTGGCCACAAATGAGGGCACCATGTTTCTTAAATAGGGGCACACCCCACAATTAGGGTTTTCACTCTGAGCCTAGCACGTCCAGCGTACCAGGTGGTTTCCGCGTCCAAAACACACACATGAGTACGCTTAGCGTACACATGCATACGTCCTGCGTATTCAGCTACCACCTTTTCTCAAATAAAGGGTCAAACTTGACAACTACAATAAAGTTAGGGTTAATGAGATATACTTGGTCTCGGGATGTTATAGAAGAAAATAGGGTATAGTTTCTTGAATTAAATATTCAAGTATGACTCTTTTAATTTAATAATAATACTTTGTAAAATTGTAATAATCATATTAAACAAAAGTGGTTTCTTTAGTTTATTTTTATAAAAATAATGGGTAATTTTTTATAAGAGATTGTGATTTTTATAAAAAGTGTGGTAAAAATGATGTATAATTACTTATTTGAATCATCTAAATTCAAATTATTATAAAAATCATTATCAGCAAAGATAATAACACATTACACGAAAGTTAGGATGATTCCTAATTCTTTTCGTTAAAGTTTGAGTGTTTAAGTCGGGTATAGAATCTGTCGCATTTGGTGACGAATTCACCAAAAATCTGAATATGTAACATTTGTTAAGAATTAATTTGTCATGTAGTATAATGTTCATTAACTCAACTACATCGCATCAATCATGCCTAAGCCCGACAAAATCCTTAGAAAAGTCTTTCATCCATAGGTTTGGTAAAGATATCTGCATATTTAAACCGTTGTCGTATTTATGAAATGAACTTCAATGTTGCCATCCTCGACATGATCTTTAATAAAGTGATAGCGAAGTGTAATGTGTCTGGTTTTCGAATGTTTCACATAATTATGACAAATTCGAATTGCACTATAAGAATCAAAATATAAAGGTATCTTCTTCATGTTGATGGCGTAATCACGAAGCTGACTTTGAATCCAAATAATTTGAGAAGTGCAAGCCACAACAACAACGTATTCGGCTTCTACTGTGGAAATGGAAACACAAGTTTGTTTCTTTGATTGCCAGTTCACGAGCTTCCCATCCAATAATTGATAGCCACCACTTGTGTAACATCCTAATTTTCAAGATCAAAAATTTCGTTATTGATATAACGATTTAGAAAAAAATCATAAGAAAACATCATCGAGTCACATTATTTCATAAAACCATAATCACTTGTTTCAAAACCATATCATAAAAATAGTAATAATGTTAGAGTGTGATCCTAAGAATCTCATAATGCGAAAATCTTGTGTGTGTGTGATGCGTTGCTACCGTGCGGGTTCCTTCCCCTTCGACGAAGAGGTACCTAAAAACAAAACTAAAAACTGTAAGCACAAAGCTTAATGAGTTCCCCCATCATACCTCATATCATACATAACACATAATGCATAACATAGCTCGATACTAACTACCCCTTCGGTCCTATCGACCGGTACTTTGTCTAGCATATCCGGGTGTTGGCCTCCCCTTCAGTCCTATCGACCGATACCTTGCCTAACATATCAAGGTGTTTGCCAACCTATTCGGTCCTATCGACTGGTAACCTTGCCTAGTATATCAGGGTGCTGGCCTACCCCTTCGGTCCTTCGACCTATATTAGGGACTATTTCACCCCTATTCTACCACATAGCATCACAGTGCATAAACATACAAGTCATATAATGCCTAACTTATCTGGGTGCTAGCATACCCCTTCGGCCCTATCGATTGTACTGGGGTCTATCCTACCCCTTCTATTACATATCACATAACATCATAATATACTAGCACATAATCATAACAGATAACAATATACAAGATAATTATCACAAAGACAATTATCTCTAATATAACTCTTACTAGTGGGCGGTCCTTGGTGCCTTCGACCCACTTCTACTGGAAGGTAACTCAACTCAATGTCGCATAGTATATGAACTGTCCTCGGTGCTGGGATCAACTCCTCTCAAACTCCTTAAACTCCTACACGTAATAACCTTCCTTAATCACCATTTCATACTCTTAACCCTTTCAGGGGTCAACTAAGGTCAAAGTCAAAGTCAACACCCTAGTCAAAGTCAACTTTTGGTTAAAGTCAACGTATGGTTGAATCAGCTCGCCGAGTTGGCTCGTTAACTCGTCAAGTTTCATAACTTATAGAATCTTGATTTTGCGATCTGACTCGTCGAGTTGCCCTTCAACTTGCCATGTGGTTCGCACCATTATAATAATGGCAGTTGAACCCATAATCACTGTTAAGTTTCTTGTCAGTATTCGCATCCTCAATCCTAATTTCCTTCTTCTCAACTTTCTTTTCCTCTCTCACTACCTTCCCAGAAGAACTTCCCTTCGGCTCACTTGGCTTATACTTTGAACTAAATGGCTTTCTGAAAAATTTATTGACCTTATTGTTCGAATAGAAAGTCACTCAGTCGTCATCAGAATTGACAATAAAACCTTCTTCTCCTGAATCTTCTTTCTAAACTAACTCATCATCAACTTCTTTCCCAAAGACTTTCGACATCAATGCAAGTGGTCCTCCCGAATTCATATTTGTTTCCTTAGCAATCTCATTTACTTCATTTTCATGTGCCTTTAACACATTGTAAATATCACTTAAAGAAAAGTTGTTGAAACATTGTTGTGTATTGATCATCAAGCTGACATTAAGCCATTCTTTGTGCAACCCCATTATGAATGTCAAATTGTACTACATTATTGATCTGTTGACACCATATCTGCTACACTTAAAGATTAACTTGTTTAAACGATCATAGTACAACTCAATGTTTTCAGCTTCTTTTTGCTTGAAATCTCCTAACTCAAGCAGACACTGCTTCACAGAACTCTTTTTGGTTTCTCACTTCCTTAATATTTCTCCTTCAGTGTGTCCCAAATCTCTTTTGCAGAAGAACAACCACAGACATAGTTATACACAACTGGTGGAAGAGCTCCTCTTAATTTACACATGCATCGCTTATCATTTGCTTTCTTCTTATCATCTTGAGCCTTAACATCTACTGAAGAACCTGCACTTCCAACTTCAGTTAGCATTAACGGACGAAAATTACCACTCTTAATACACCTCCAGAGATCTTCATCTATTCCAGTAAGATAATCCTCCATTATATCAACCCATTGTTCATAAAACTCAAGAATCAGCATCAGGATCTTAGTTGATGAACCAAGAAGATGAGAATAAGAAGTCATAGTGTTCGTGTTGAAATTAGCCATTGATTTATGGAAATGATTTTGAGAAAAAAACTTCAGAAATTAGGTATTTGTTGATTAAAACTTCCAGAAAATCAAACCAGAAACACTCGATTATAAAAACAAAAAGCAGAATCGTATCAATACAACGGATCTGTAGAGATTTTCAAATTCAAAAGCACGGAATGATTTTTGAGTCTAGAACTAGATTAAAAAACTTTTGAAATCAAAAGAAAATCAGATAGCAGTTGTATGAATACTGCTCTTATACTAAATGAAGTGCTTATTAATCAAGTGTTTGAATGTAATCAGAGTTAAGATTGAAATATGAACATTGAATGTCAATAGAATCTGTATGACTCGATTTATGTTTCTGAAAGGTACAAAGAGAATATAGAGTAAAGTAGCAAATGCTTCAAAAGGATCCCCCTAACTTTAGTACCTATCATTAGGGGTGGCAAATCGTGCTATCGTTTTGTGTTTCCGTCTGACACGACATGACACGACACGATAAGGTTTTATGTAACACGAACATGACACGACACGATATCGTGTTTTTTTAACTAACACGAAAATGAACAAATTAAAAAATGACAAACACGACATGACACGAAAAATATATCATATACTAAAAACTAGGTTATTTAATGAATACTTTATCAAATATAACACGAAAAACACAACAAACATGAAAAACATGATAAAGAATTGCTAAATCGTGTCAATTTCGTGTCGAATTTTGAACACGAACATGTCACAACACGACATCATGTTTTTTACAGTTAACACGAACACGACATGAACACAAATTCAAATTCCAGTTTCGTCCCAATTTCGTTTCGTGTCGTGTATTTTTATTGTGTCATGTCATAAATTGTCACCTCTACCTATCACCTATTTATAGGGATAACAAAAGCATACAAAAAAAAATACACAAGGGCTTATACATTCACGCTTCAACATTACAACATACCCTTATGCAAATAACCAAAACTTACTTCGATACTAACTAAAGACATAGGATGTTTCGACACCTTACAAAAAATTTGACCCCTACAAACCCATTGCTCAAAAAGGTCCAAAATCCTAAATGGCATCCTAAAGCCCAATAAGGCCCAACTTCTAAATTGGGCCCAAAATCAGAAGTATAATGGTCTAACAAGACCCAAACCCTAAAAACCCAATATATGGCCCAAACCCGCAAAAGTCAACCCAAAAGTTAAACAACTGAGTATGTTGGGCATACTTAGGCTTACACTTGGCGTACTCCATCGGGGACAGTAAGGACTTAAAAGGAAACATACAAAATCTCTAATCTTACACCTATGAAAAGACCAAATAATCTCTAGGTTTGAATCACATGAGATACAGAATAACGATATCATCATATATGAATTCAAATATCCATGTGGCAGGTTGGCAACACGCAAGAGGCCATAGTCCTTTTTTTTTGGGGGGTTTTTTTAGGTTTCCCTGTTTAGTATAAATAGTACCTCCCAAGTCCCATTTATTACATACAAGAAAACACAACCCTCTCTGATTATTATTCTCCCCCTCTGCAACATAATACTCTTCATGCTTTTCATGTAATCGCCTTTTGTATTTATCAGTTCTTCCATAGTTGTTAGAATGAACAAAGTACACATTAAATCCCAGGGTTTTAGGTCAACCTTAGTGCAACGTAAAAAAAGGTTTTAATTATAAAAACCTTTTTATAATTAGATATGATCATGAACGATCAATTTGTTTTTTTGACTAATCTCGGTAATTAATTATTAATAATAATACTAATACTACTACTAATAATAATAATAATAATAATAATAATAATAATAATAATAATAATCATTAGTATTCACAACTAATTGACGTATAATTGTCAATATTATTTGTCAGTTTTAATACTTGCTCTTCAAATTTTGAAATACAACATATTTCACCATGTTTGGTCATTCATGTATTTGAACAATCTTTTACACTACTCTAGTAGGTAGATTTCCATTTTATGCCTAACATTTAAAGTGCCATCTTGTGATTTCCTATATTAAATTTTATAATAATAGACATATGATTGAATTAACAAATAAGAACGATGGAGTGTATAAAATTCACCAATATATCTTGCAATTTACCGTATAAAATTCATTAAGATATCTAGCAATTTGATTATCAACTTATCTTTTTTCATCCCCTATTAACTTAATGTTTTGAAAGACAGCCTGATAAGAAAATTTTAATAGTTCTATATGTTAATAATCTAACTAATGGGACTTTGATTATATGGATGTAAATTACACTATCATAAACATATAAGTTTTTTCAACTCATCCTTTTTCATATTCTATTATTGACTTAATGTTTTGGAGGACAATTTGACAAGAGAATTTTAATAATTCTAATTCTGAGTGTTAACAATATGTTTGAGACTTTGATTTATGGAAGTAAATTATAGTATCATGAGACACACTTTTTGGTATAAACATATAATTATATCTATATTTTATTTTATGTAAATAAGTAACCAAAAAAAAAAATGAAAAAAGATAACACTTCTATTTATTCATCCGTGTGTATTATTCCCAGAGAATTTCCAAGGACCCAAAGTGGGTATTAACCAAACTTGCGGGGTACTTAACTGCAAAAGCTGCAGTTAGTTGCTCATCAAAAGCGGTGCTTTATTCTTCCATTCGTCATATTGCTCCCTCTACACGCCTCGGCGGTTCTCTCAAATCTCAGGTGAGTTTAACCTTTTTTCCCCAATTTGCCTTCATCGATATTCTCCGATCAGCCGGATTCAACTGCTATTGTGTATGTTTTATACTTATAACTACAATTGCTTCTATGTTTTGTTTATTTAATGTGTACAGTCTACTGATTCCTAGCGAATATTTTGATCGCTGATGAAAATTTAGGGCAATTACTTAGTGCAGTTTTTGTGTAGTTCTTATGATCTATTATTGGAATCGTATTCTCCGTATTTCACTTCGTTACTACCATAACTACAGTTCGGTTTGGAAAAAACCGTGATTGTTGACAGATAACGATGCATGTTATTCGAATCGGTAAACTGGAATTTTTTTTAGTAAGTTCATGGAAAATAGGTAGGAAATCATAGTGGATTTAAGGTAGGGACGGAATCATGTGTCTAGTTTTTATTTTTATTTTGGCTAGCTATGTTTATGATTGTTCTTCAATTCTCGTAATCGTACTTTATGAATTGATATCTCACACGTAATTGGCATGTTTTGGTTATTAATGGTTAATATTGACAATTGTAGTGCACGTTTATCTCAATGATGATGTAATGATTTTTAGTTACCTCCCTTTTAGGGAAAAAAGAGTCCAACACGTTTTAATTAGAAACCTAATTTCATTTTTCTCCCCAAATATTCACATCTTATTTGGTTTAATGTGGTTATTTGTTTTTTTTTTTTTTTTTTTTTTGTAACAGTATAAAGGATTCATATCAGTTTATAAGTGTTATAACTGAGTTTTTTGAAACATTACTTCGTTGGCAACATATAGTAGCAACTCATAGCTTTGTCCTCCATTTTGCAAATTTTAATGTTCAAATCAATATTTAATAAAAAAAATTTCTCATTGATGCAGTGTTCAACATGGATATGACAATGAAAGCAAGTCTGCTTGCCTTGTTTTTGCTGTTTCTTCTGTCACCTTCAGCATTTTCAGCCTCTAATGGTGGATTGATTAGAGTTGGACTTAAAAAGAGGAAGGTTGACCAACTTACCCAAATCAATGGACATGGTGTCTCAAAGGAACGAAATGCTATAAGAAACTTTGGCCTTGGAGGCCCTCTCACAGATTCAAACACTGACATTATTGCATTAAAGAACTACATGGATGCTCAGTATTATGGTGAGATTGGTATTGGAACTCCCTCTCAAAAGTTCACTGTGATCTTTGATACTGGAAGCTCTAATCTATGGGTGCCTTCTTCAAAGTGCTACTTTTCAGTGAGTTTGACTTTTCTAATTCAAGATTTCTCTCAATCTATAGCTTCAATCATGTGCTCATAGCTCTTCATATGGATGCAGGTAGCTTGCCTTTTTCACTCAAAGTACAAGGCGAGCCATTCAAGCACCTACAAGAAAAATGGTATAGTCTCTTTCGATTGTTTCTCAATGGCGTTTTCGTAATTAACTGTATTTTTCCTCATATGTCAATTAGGGACATCTGCTGCCATTCAATATGGAACTGGAGCTATCTCTGGTATCTTTAGCCAAGACTCTGTCCAACTTGGTGATCTTGTTGTTAAAGAACAGGTAAAAATTAAGAAAATTTGGTTTTTTGATTCACTTAACCACTATTTTCTCATTATGCCTTTTCTTTTAATCTTTCTTTTTTCAGGATTTTATAGAGGCAACAAAAGAGCCTGGGATCACTTTCTTAGCAGCCAAGTTTGATGGTATTCTTGGCCTTGGATTTCAAGAAATCTCTGTTGGAAATGCTGTTCCTGTCTGGTATTTTTCTTCCCCTGTTTCTTATTGACTTAATTGGTACATAACTTAATCAGGACATATATAAAGTAGTGTTTCTTTGAGTTATTTCCAACAGAGGTGGCTTAACATGTTAGTGTCCTTTCTAAATTAAGGGTAAAATGGTCATTTACTCAGATTCAGATTGTTAATTGGGATATTTTCATACCCTTTTAGGTACAACATGGTAAATCAAGGTCTTGTTCCAGAACCCGTATTTTCTTTTTGGTTTAATCGCAATGCTGATGAGGATGAAGGGGGTGAACTTGTGTTTGGTGGGGCCGATCCTAATCATTTTAAGGGCAAACACACATATGTACCTGTGACCCAAAAGGGCTATTGGCAGGTAACTATCTTATTATATATATATATATATATATATATATATATATATATATATATATATATATATATATAATTTAGTATTTATTAAGTCATCATACTGAATTTCATTTTTCTTTTTTGTTTTTAGTTTGATATGGGCGATGTCCTAATTGGAGATACAACTACTGGTAATTGGAGGCTATTTTTGTATTTTTTATCTGAAATTAAGAATTAAAAAAAACTTGTAGATTTTTATTTATTTATTTACCGATGTTTTTCAATTTCAGGATTTTGCAGTGATGGTTGTGCAGCAATTGCGGATTCTGGAACCTCTTTGTTGGCAGGTCCAACGGTATGTTTTAAAAATCAATTTTTTAAAGCATTTTTCTTTTTATAAAAAAACTAACATTTTTATAAAAAAAAATTATATGTGAAACTTGTTTAGACTATTATTACTCAAATCAATCATGCAATTGGTGCTGCTGGAGTAATGAGTCAGCAATGCAAGACATTGGTTAATCAATATGGAAAGACTATAATCGAGATGCTCTTATCTGAGGTAAAACATTCTATTAATAATTTTACTTATAGAAATTTCCAATTCTACCCTTAATCTTTTTCATGATGCTGTATAGGCACAACCCAATAAAATCTGTTCTCAAATGAACTTATGTACTTTTAACGGTGGCCGAGATGTTAGGTCAGTTTCACATTGCATTGGTTATGAATTATTAATTATGAATTATGATCATATTATATTTCTAATTATATAAAATGAATATTAGCTAATAATAATTTAATTTTTTTTACAGTTCAATAATTGAGAGTGTGGTTGACAAGAATAATGGTGGTGTTGGTGTACATGATGAGATGTGTACTTTCTGTGAGATGGCAGTTGTTTGGGTGCAAACTCAAATAAAAAAGAATCAAACTGAAGATAACATACTTAACTATGTCAACGAGGTGAAAAACAAATTAAAATTACTTTTTTACCCCTACTTTATTATCAACCAACACTGATTAAATTATCTTTTTAAATTCAGCTTTGTGATAAGCTCCCAAGTCCAATGGGAGAATCTGCAGTTGAGTGCAGCAGTCTTTCCTCCATGCCCAATATCGCGTTTACTATTGGTGATAAAATTTTTGAGCTTTCCCCAGAACAGGTAACAACTTTTTTTATTTATTTTAAATATGTAAAAAGTCCTTGAGTATAGCTGATTTTTTCAAATTTGGTCCCAAAAAGTGTTCATTTGAGGTTTTTGGTTGATGTTCCAAGTAAAATGTAAGGATCAAAATTGTAAGAGAACATTTTGGGATCAAAATTGTAACAATCAGGTATACCCAGGGATCAAAAATTTTATAAGAACCTCAAATAAGGACCAAAATTGCAAAAAATAGGTATAACAGTGACGAAAATTGTAAATTTACTCTTAATGTTTGAAATGTGTTGTGATTGATCAGTATGTTCTGAAAATTGGTGAGGGAGAAGTAGCACAATGCATCAGTGGATTTACTGCTATGGATGTGGCCCCACCTCGTGGACCGCTTTGGTAAATTACTCACTCCACCTCTACTATATGTTATACTGTGTTTGACATGTTTACTTTTTTGTATGAAAAAGACGTAAATATCCTCCAAAAATAGCCCTAAAATAAAAGCCATGTAACAAAATGTGTTTATGTTAATTAATATTGTGTTTATGTAGGATTTTGGGAGATGTGTTTATGGGTCAATACCATACGGTGTTTGATTATGGGCGCTTACGTGTTGGATTTGCTGAAGCAGCTTGAGGGAGGGACAGACTTTTCTGAATGTAAATATTTTCTAAAAAAAAGAGTTCAAATAAAGTCTTTTCTGTCGTATGTGTTTTTACTTCCGTAAATTTCGTTGTTGGATTGTAAAAAACGTGAGGTGGTATGTGTTAGGAACTGATGTTTGTTTGTTTGTTTTACCGGTTATCGTTATGTTATATGGTTTGTTTTTGTTTTTATTATCTTTGGTTGCTGAATTCAATTCTCACTCATGTCAAATGATCTGGTTAACAAATGTATAATGTTGTAATAAGTCCAATATTTCAAGGAGGAACACATGAAAAATCCTTGGTAAAGTAAGTACATTGATTTTTATCAAATTAGTTGTTTCTGGATTTAAAGTTGTGAAATATGTGGCAAGATTTAGCAACTAATGAAAATGATATTTTTTTTCAAATATTTTAAAACTCGAATTTCAATTGGAGAATGGTAGTAGATATAATTGGTCATCTAAGTTTTAGCCGTGTAGCCGTTTAGTCTTGGTAGATGCAAATTGCAACGATTATGAAGAAACATTTTAAGCAGAAAACAAACAAGATTATTATGATCATGTAAAATTAAAGGCAAACTGTTATAAAGGGAATAAAGGTTTTTTTTTTTATTTTTATTTTTTTTTTATTTTTAACTTATGCATGCATAAGAGTGATCGATATCTAATCTAAGATGGTGTTTGGTTAAGCTTAAAAATGAACTTTTTAACTTATTATTAACTTATTATTGATTTCACATTGATACAGGTTAAAATGAAATGAGTGTTTGTATATAACTTTTTAAAATTAATTGATAACGGTGTGGAACAGAAGATAAACCATTTTTAACAATCACTAAGACCTAACTAATAAAAAATCCTTATTATTTCTAGTTCTACATTTCTAGGAAACAATTTTTGGTTATTTTGTCAAACGCTAAAAATATTTGTCAATTTATAGCGTTTCGACACTGTATAAACTAATCCAAATATTTTTAAAATCGTTGTTCGCTAATAAACTAATAAGTTAAAAAAAACTTATCATTTCAAATAAGGCCTAAATAAGTAGTGTATACACAAAATCTCTTATGAATAAATACCATTTTATCATAATAACTAAGAGAATATTAAATGATAAATAAATATTTACCTAATATCTGTTATTACATAAAAACTTTATTTATAAAAATACCATTTATAAAATAGCTAAATTATATTCTTCACAAAATCATAGAAATTATCGATTATAGTGATTATTTAAAACCATAAAAATAACCATAAACAATGATTATTCTTAAGAATAATAAACAATGAGTATTCACAAAAACTATAAACTAAAAAAGAATCAACAAGATGAAGAAAATATAATGCCACTATATTTTTGTAATAGCTATTTACAAAACCATTAATTAAAACGAATTACAACTTCAAAAGTAATGAAAACTATTATACTATTATACTATTATACTTATTGTGTAAACAAAAACTAATGAAACTAAAACCGGTAAAGTGATTATCCAAAAAAAAAAAAGGAACGTTGGATTAGTGTGGTAATTAGAAACGTAATTTGAGAAACCGAGGGTCTGGGTAAAATCATCATTTTGTCACTTAGAATATTAAGGCATTCTGTTGGTATTAAGTTAAAAAAATATAGTCATATAGTTGTCCATGTTAAGTTGTCTTCATATTATATCCGTTAAATTAAAAAGAAACAACCGTTAAGTTAGTTGTCGTGATGCTTTGCTTAACTCGAAATGAATGAATAAAATGTTTATGTTTTGCTTAATTTGATGGTTAATTGAACAGTTAGTAGCTGGAAACTGAAAATTTAACCAACTTGCGATATTATGTAAGCTCATGTTTGCGCCTAGCACCTTGCTAGCCTTTTAATATATTTATGCTTTTCAAAAAATTAAAAGTTACGTGCTAGTTAACATAAAACAAGTTATTTTTACACATGTAGGTGGAGATTATCATCTATGCTACTATGGTTTATAAACAAGTAAATGTATGTTGTATTTTTTAGAAAAATCTCATTATTTTGGGATAATTAATAATTAAGTCCTAAAATTTTTTTTTTAAATAAATTAATCCAAGAAACCTATAAATTTCTTCACTTTAGCCTATATTGACATGTTTAGCAGGTCATGAAATCAAATTGTTAATTTTACAAAATAATGAGATTTTTCTACACATTCACTCAAAATTTGTATATAATGTATAAATATATTTTTATGTATTTTTTAAAATATTTTTTTCATATATATATATATATATATATATATATATATATATATATATATATATATATATATATATATATATATATATATATATATATATAATGCATTTATATATTTCTTAAAGGCTCTTTTTGAGTTTTTTATGTAGTTTATTATTATTATTTTTTAAGTTTTTTTATGTATTTTACACGTATAAACATATTTTTTACGTTTTATATGAATTTTTAAGTATTTTACGCACTGTTATGTATTTTGGTATATTTTTCATGTATTTACGTATTTTTTAAAGTTTTATACATAATATTTTACATATTTTTATTTATTTTAAATATATAAACATATTTTTTTATATATTTATATGCACTTTTGAAGTATTTTAGTGTGTGTGTGTGTATATATATATATATATATATATATATATATATATATATTACGTATTTATATATCTCTTAAAGGTTATTTTTAAGTTTTTTATGTAGTTTATTATTATTATTATTTTACGTATTTTTATGTATTTTACATGTATAAACATATTTTTTACGTTTTATATGAATTTTTAAGTATTTTACGTACTGTTATGTATTTTGGTATATTTTTCATGTATTTATGTATTTTTTAAAGTTTTATATATAATTTTTTACATATTATTATGTATTTTAAAATATAAACATATTTTTTTACATATTTATATGCACTTTTGAAGTATTTTAGTGTATATATATATATATATATATATATATATATATATATATATATATATATATATATATATATATATATATATTTAAAATTAAAAAAAACGTAAAAAAAACCTGATAAAAAAACTTTAAAAACACGTAAATACGTAAATAAATATAGAAAAACATGTAAAAACACTTTAAAAAAATACATAAAAATACGTTTATACATTATATACAATTTTTGAGAATATTTGTAGAAAAAGTCTCATTATTTTAGAAAAATTATCGATTTGATCTCATGATCTGCTGAACAAGTCAAAACAGATTAAGTGAAGAAATTTGTTGGTTTCTTGAGTTTTTCTATTCATTTTTTTAGGACTAAGATTGTTAATTTTTCCAAAATAACATGACATTTATGTAGATTTCCTTTTTTTTATGTACTTTTGGAGGAAAGGATCACTAATATATATATATATATATATATATATATATATATATATATATATATATATATATATATATATATATTGAATGAGTGTGCTTATTATTTTTATGTGAGTGAGAAAGATACATATACTAACACACACACACTCTCTCTCTCTCTCTCTCTCTATATATATATATATATATATATATATATATATATATATATATATATATATATATATATATATATATATATTGAATTTTATTTGTTCTCATTCTACCTCTTACAATAAGATTAGCTTTCCAGTTGCTAAACTTTGATTTATTACTTATTACAAAACTTATTTCATTAGGCGGAACATGTTTTCATGATTGAACTTTAAAGAACTATTCCATAAATTTCTAATCAAATACATAATATAGTTTTATACACAACAATTTATGTTTTAAAGATTTGTATTGTAAAAATATTATGCATAAATTCATCTTATTTGGTTACCTAAAATAAAAATTAACTTATTGAATGAGTTTATTTAATTTTTTTATGTGAGTGAGAGGGATACATATAGTAACATTATATATATATATATATATATATATATATATATATATATATATATATATATATATATATATATATATATATATATATATAGGCTTAGGTTGTTTGTCACACCCCCGAACCAGACGGCGGAAACGTCCGGCGGCTGTCGTGACTCAATTGAATACCATCACAATGAATATACATGAAACATAACATTATACATCACCAACATTTGGAATGATACAACTGGTAGCGTTTACATCCATTACATTGTTCCAAAACATTACTTTCTCAAAAATAACTGTTCGATACAAAATTAAACCACAGTAAAACATCATAGAGTACAATTCATCCTTCACTTTATCTGTTACCTGAGAATACAAGTATTTTGAAAAACGTCAACATATGAAATGTTGGTGAGTTCATAAGTAATGTTTAAAATCCAGTGTTTGTAATGTTTTGAAAAACCACCAGAAAATCCGATATTTTCTGAAAATAGTATAGTCAAAAAGGTGTGAAGATCCATAGGTATGCTTGTTTGTTTCTATACTTGTAAAAATTGTTCATTTAAAATTGTGTGCATTCCGAATCTGTATGTATTGAAATACCCTAGGAAAACCCGATGTTTTCCTAATTCTTTGAATTACATGAAGGTACATTGAAACAATTGCAACGCGTGAAATTATCAGTACCAGGCGACGTTGGATTATTTTTGAGCATGATTATTTGCTACAAACACACGTTACACAAACGACTAGTCTATAGCAATACTAACGATCCCGTAAGCGTCGTCCGTACTAATCACGTTATCCAACCGCCCCGACTACGTGTAGTCCCACACCCGAAGAGAACGAGGACACGAAGGCCTCGATGACTCCATTAGCCGGTTGGGGATAAAAAGGTACGAGGGGTCCCAGACCCGCCTCGCATGAAAATGTAGACTCTACTAGCAATACCAAAGGACCCTTGGGGACCAGTAGTATACAAGCCATTGAAAGTCCTTTTATGTTATGTCGGATCGGTAAAACCCAACACTTCGTAAGATAGAGGTCTTCGGGCCTTAAGATCAGGTCATTGGGCTAGCTAGGCTCAACAAACAAGATTTTACACTTTTGGGGCTCAAAGATGGTGCGTAGACGTCTGTGCACACTCGCATGTATAATGAATTCCCAATCGTTATTTGTATGAATCGTAGTGTTGTAGTATCATAGTGTCGTCGTGTTAGTAGTTTCGGATTTTTTTATTGGTTCGAGACCGAACCAATTCGTTTAACAATGACTTTTGGTGTTGTAATGTATTGTATTTCGTCAATAGTCGTGGTACCATCATTTGGTCAAATTGCATGTATTGAATTAGCCTTGAAAATTTTCTGTTTTCAGCCCCTCCTTGTTTGTAAAAATTTACTTTTTCAACCCTTTATTTAAATACTTTCCGGTTTGGTCCTTAAATCAATTTTCTTGACATTTTAATACCAAAAATTATTGAAATAAATGTTTTCCAGCATATTTTTCCTAGAAAACAGCTTAAGTCCCTGAAATTTCAGTTTTCTCGGTTATAACCCTTCTTTTTCGCAAGTTTGACAATTTTGGCCCAAATTGTAAAATTTTGCAACTTTAGTCCCTTTTAAATTTAAAAAGCATTTTAAACCTTTGAAAAGGACTTGGATCACTTATAGTCCACTGTTTTATAGAAAAACACAGTTTTGGCCCTCCAAAACAGAAAATTTCGCATAATGGGCCTCATTGGGCCAAAAATGTCATTTTTAGCCCATTAAGCTTGAAATTTATGTTTTTAATCCTCTAAATGAGTATATTTCCAGAAATTGTTTTATTGAAACTGTTTTGACACAGTTCATCCATCAGAATTCGTGATTTGTCAATTTGGGCCCTTAATTTTCGTATTTTTCACATTTTAGGTCCAAAAATTGTGTTTTTAGTCCAAAGAAATTATTACTAAACCACTTAGCTATTTTTCTAGAGACACTTAGTATGTAGAAATATAGTAGAGGCTAAAATCATTTAACATAAGGTAAATCTCGGTTTTGAGGAGTTTTATGGCTAAATCCAACATTATAACTCACAAAAGCACACATATAAGCATGGAAATCATACAAAGCATACAAAACACATATAGATCTACACTTTCACTTGTATCCCCCCCCCCCAAAAAAAAAAAAACTCATAAAAACAGAAAATAGGGGGTATGAAGCTCACCTTGAGTTGTAGTTTCGGTTTTGAAGAGAGAAAAGAAGAAAATTTCGATCCTAGCAAGTCTCCTTGGTAGATCTCGAGTTTAGTGACTTCTAAGGTGCATGATCACAAGTTGGAATAGATTTAGAAGAGATTTTTGATGAAATGAAGTAGCTAGATCATGGATTAGTCATCAACTTACCTTAGATGATGTGTTTGTGGGAAAAACCTCCTTGAAAAGCTCTTGATTCTCGAAACTTTTGAAGAAGGAGGAAGGAGATGTCCTTCAAGACTTAGAGAGAATGAAATGGATTTTTGTGAGTGTGTGTGTGTTGTGTTCGGCCGAGAGCAAGAAGAGAGAGGAGAGGAGGTGACCTTTGAAGTGCTATGCATGGAGATATGGGATGAGTTGCATGGATATCCAAAAGGCAATAATGAAGTGGCAAGACAAAGTCAACTCTCATCTTATCCTTGGGTTTGGGCCTTGGGCCGAGATTTTTGGAAGGAAAAAGGGAAAATTTTGGCTTTAATGCCCACAAGCCCATGTGTATACTAAGTTAGGTGAGTTTTAACCTAAAAAAAATTATAATATGATTCTTACACTTTGTTGGACTAGTTTAGGTTAATCATGGTTCAAAATTTTGAATTTATTTCATTCTAGGCCCAATATAGCCCAAAATGTTGAAACAAATAGATGTGGGTCCAATTAGAGCCCATTTAAGAGTTCTAAACCCAAGATAGTCAAATTGGAAGTTTATTGGTCCATTAGGCCCAATAAGGAAGTTCTAGTCCAAAATGGACCTAAATAAGAACTTCTAGGGTTTCCAATTGCTTGTTGACTATTTGTAATGCTTGTATGGTGTATTTGATTGAAATTTTGTTGTCGCAATCATAGGTGTTACACATGTTCTTAAGCTTTTGATTCACTTTAGCTTGAGTGTATAGTTTACAAGACACAAAATTTCCAGTTGTGACATCATCCCCCCATTAGAGGGAATTTCGTCCCGAAATTCTGTTTGAAAGCTAGATTTGAGAATGCTAGAATAGGTGAGGGTACTTTCGCTTCATTTGATCTTCGCGTTCCCAATTGAATTCTAGCCCACGCTTTGCGTTCCACCGTACCTTCACGATCGGGATGCGGCTCTGTTTAGTACGCTTCACCTCCCTGTCCATGATTTCGATTGGTTCTTCGACGAACAAGAGATTATCATTGATTTCGATTTCGTCAAGAGGAATGACAAGGGTTTCGTCTGATAGGCACTTCTTTAGGTTAGAGACATGAAACACGGGGTGTACACCGTTTAGCTCTGCGGGTAGTTGTAGTCTGTATGCTACTGGACCAATTCGGGCGACGATTTCGAAAGGTCCAATGTATCGTGGATTTAGTTTTCCCCGCTTCCCAAAACGAATGACTCCTTTCCAAGGCGAGACTTTTAACAGTACTCGATCACCGACCTGAAATTCTAAGGGCTTTCGACGTTTATCAGCGTAGCTCTTTTGTCGGTCACGCAATGCTTGCAATCGAGCTCTGATTTGAACGATCTTTTCCGTGGTTTCACGGATGATCTCCGGTCCCGTTAGTGCTTTATCCGACATGTGTGTTTTTGCTAGCTGGGTGTCACCTACTTCAACCCAACATAACGGTGATCTACATTTACACCCGTACAGTGCTTCGAAAGGAGCAACCTTAATGCTCGAATGGTAACTATTGTTGTATGAGAATTCGATTAAGGGTAGGTGGGTGTCCCAAGACTTTCCAAAGTCTATCACGCATGCGCGGAGCATATCTTCGAGCGTTTAGATGGTTCGCTCGCTTTGACCATCCGTTTGTGGATGATAAGCGGTGCTCATATCGAGGTTTGTTCCCATCGCCTTATGAAGTGATTGCCAAAATCGGGACGTGAACCTACCGTCCCTATCCGAGATGATAAATGTTGGTATTCCGTGGAGTCTCACGATCTCTCGAATGTATAAACGCGTCAATCTCTCCATCTTGTACGATTCTTTAATTGGCAGGAAATGGGCAGATTTCGTCAGTCGGTCAATTATTACCCATATGGTGTCTAATCCATCCGACGTTTTGGGTAGCTTGGTCACGAAATCCATAGAAATCCCTTCCCATTTCCACTCAGGGATTGCCGGTTGCTGTAACAATCCTGATGGTTTTTGGTATTCCACCTTTACTTTGGCGCACGTAAGGCACTTACTGACGTAGGTCGCGATTTCCGCCTTCATGTTAGGCCACCAATAGTGTTGTTTAATATCCAAATACATCTTATCGGAACCGGGATGAATGGAGTATCGCGTCTTGTGGGCTTCCTTCATGACAACATCTCTAAACCCTCCAAATTTAGGGACCCAAATACGGTTCATGAAATAGTATACTCCATTCTCCTTTGCCTCCAGGTTCTTTTCCATTTCGCGCAATACTTCGCTTGCTCTATTTTCCGTCTTCATGGCTTCTGACTGAGCTACTGCAATTTGAGTGGCCAGGTGCGATTGAATGGTTATCGAGAGAGTTTTCGTACAACGATTAGAGTACTCCTTCCGACTTAAGGCATCAGCTACCACGTTGGCCTTGCCTGGGTGGTACTTAATCTCACACTCATAATCGTTTAACAATTCAACCCATCTTCGTTGCCTCATGTTCAACTCCTTTTGGTTTAAGATGTGTTGGAGACTCTTGTGATCCATGAAGACGGTGCACTTTGTACCGTAAAGGTAATGCCTCCAAATCTTTAGGGCAAAGACTACAACTCCCAACTCTAGGTCATGGGTCGTGTAGTTTACTTCATGCGTTTTTAGTTGGCGGGATGCGTAGGCTATCACTCTCCCACGTTGCATGAGAACGCAACCTAAGCCCTGATTTGACGCGTCGCAGTAGACTACAAAATCTTTCGTTCCTTCAGGCAGAGATAGTACAGGTGCGCTACAGAGAGCTTGTTTCAAGGTTCAAAATGCAATCTCTTGTTTATCTGTCCATTTGAATGGTACGCCCTTTTGCGTAAGCGAGGTAAGTGGCTTGGTGATCTTAGAGAAGTTTTGAATGAATCTCCTATAGTAGCCTGCTAATCCCAAGAATTGACGAATTTCTGTGGGCGTTGTCGGGATTGCCCATCCTTCTACAGCTTTGACCTTAGAGGGATCCACATGGATTCCATCTTGGCTGACTACATGACCTAGGAAGTTCACACTTCGCAGCCAGAACTCACACTTAGAGAGTTTGGCGTAAAGTTTTTCTGATCGCAGAGTTTCTAAGACTTGTCGAAGATGTTGGCCATGCTCTTCCTTGCTTCGAGAATAGACGAGGATGTCATCGATAAAAACAATGACAAAGTTGTCGAGGAACGGTTGGCAAATTCGATTCATTAGGTCCATAAATGCGGCAGGGGCATTCGTTAGACCAAAGGGCATTACGACAAATTCATAATGTCCATAGCGAGTTCGGAAAGCGGTTTTTGGAATATCCTCTTCCCGGACTTTGAGTTGGTGGTATCCGGACCGTAGATCTATTTTAGAAAAATAACTAGCTCCTTGGAGCTGGTCAAATAGGTCATCGATTCGTGGGAGTGGGTAGCGGTTCTTGATTGTGAGTTTATTTAATTCTCTGTAATCGATGCACATTCTAAAAGATCCGTCCTTCTTTTTGATGAAGAGCACCGGAGCTCCCCATGGCGAGTAACTAGGTCGAATAAATCCCTTGTCCAAAAGTTTGCTGAGTTGGCTGGATAATTCCTGCATCTCGGCAGGAGCCAGCCGGTAGGGTGATTTAGCGAGAGGAGTTGCTCCTGGAATAAGGTCGATTCGAAACTCAACCTGTCTCTCTGGGGGTACTCCCGGGAGATCTTCAGGAAACACGTCCGGAAATTCACATGCTACGGGAATGTCTCGAACGTTAATCTCCTCCTTGGTTTTATCCACCACGTGAGCCAGGAACGCCAGATTGTTCCTTCTTAGATATTTCTGTGCCTTGATGCACGAAACGAGGCGAAGGTTCATGCTAGACTTGTCTCCGTAAATTACTAGGGTTTCGTGATTTGGGAGACGAAGACGAACGGCCTTCTCATGGCACATAATTTCGGCATGGTGGGGGCTTAACCAGTCCATGCCGATGATCACATCGAAACTCCTAATTGACACTGGCATTAGATCTATTCGAAAGACGTGTTGATTAAGAGTTAGGGTACATCCGGTGTAGATTTCCCCAGTGGATTTGGTTTTCCCATTGGCCATTTCCACCGTATAGGTTTCATTTAGCTTTTGGGGCAGTTGTTTTAATAAATGCTTAAACTTATTGCTTACGAAGCTTCGCTCCGCTCCGGTGTCAAATAAGATGCATGCATAAGCGTGGTTTAAGGGAAACGTACCGGTAACAACAGAGGGGTCTTGAATGGCCTCACCCTGACCCATGGTCAACATCCTTCCTGTTCCTCCATTTCTTAAATTGTTGTTGTTAGGACAGTCTCAGCGGATGTGTCCAGTCTTCCCACATCCGAAGCAGGTGTGGCTAGGCCCTGCGTTATTGCTGCTGGCATGGGTGTTGTTGTTGTTGCGATGGTTGTTGTTGTTGGTTCCCTGATTTTGGTTCTGGGGAGGGTAAGCCTTGCAGTACTTTGCAGTGTGTCCCCTTCGGTTGCAACTGGTGCACTGAAAATCCTTGCATTCTCCATAGTGATGGAAACCGCACTTGTTGCATTTGGGAAGATTACTGGAATAAGGTCTGGAAGCATTTGAAGTGGCTGAGGTTGGAGCATGTGGTGCGGCTGGAACCGGTGCGGTAACAACATTAACCGCCACTGTCTGTTGCTTCTTGGAGGTGTCGGGGCCCTGGCGCCCCTTCCTCTTATTGTTCTTTCCCCTCTTGCCATCACTTTCCTTCGTCTTCTCAGTCTCCACTGGCTTCTCTCCCTTCTTGTTGTTATGGTCATACAACCTTTTTGCCAATCTTTTCGCACTGTCAAATGTTTCGGGATTTGCAGCTATCACATTCCCTTGAATTGGTGATGTGAGTCCCCAGATGAATCGCTCAATCTTCTTTCCTTCCGAGGTGATCATACCCGGGCATAGCAGAGATAGTTCGCTAAATCTCGATATGTAGGCATCGATATTCGCGTTCTGCACAGTGAGGTTCCATAGCTCTTGCTCCATCTTCTGTATTTCGCCTCGTGGGCAGTACTCAGCCATTAGCATTTCTTTCATCTCTGTCCACGGCATAGAGTTGGCTACAGGGAGCGTCATGGATTCTACATGTCCGTTCCACCAGGTGAGCGCTTGATCCATAAAAGTGCAGGCCGCGAACTTCACCTTCATGTGCTCAGGGCAGTCGCATATCTCGAATACCGACTCCACCTTTTCGATCCATCGCTTCAGAGTGATCACCCCTCCAGTGCCATTAAAAGTTCGTGGTTTGGCGTTTGTGAAGTCCTTGTAGGTACATGTCTTGGGGGTCCTTGATTCATTCCATTGTTCGAACTTCCGGCTCCTTGCCCATTGACTCCTCCATTGTTCCCTTGATGAATTTGCGCAATCGCTGCAGTGACTGCTGCAGATACAGCTACCTGGAAAGCGGCCGAGTCAACTTCAGGTGGGGTTGGTCCTGGGTTTCCGCGAGTAGGTTGGGGAGGCATCTTTCTGTCACAATACGGAAAGATGTTGAGGGTATGTTGTGTCTGTGAGGGCGTGATCCTACAGACTAGGTGCATGGTACGAACTTAAACACTACTACCATTGACCAATCAATCATAATTTCTCAACACATAGCAATTTGTAATATCGTAACAAAACACGAAAAAAAATTTTTATTAATATTATCCGCATTTGATACATGAAAATTTTGCTCATAAGAGCATACATGAGTGATACTAGTTCGACAACATAACGACTCTATGAGTAGTGTAGTCACTTAAACATAGAGTCGGAGTACATAGCATATTTCCTAACGACCTACTATGATAAGTCTATCCCTAACCGCGATGAGCTGCGTCCTACTATAACGGTGAAATCATATGCCGAAGTGCTGAGCCAACAGCTAAGCCATCTCAGTCATGTCTACAATGACCTCATCCCTCTCAAGCTCTGCTTTCACGACACGTGCTTCCATGGCGAACAGTTGTTGCCGCAAGTCGGCAATCTCGGCTTCTGGGGAGCGATTTTCCCTCGCGGGATTCACTGGTGGGATGTGGTGATCTTGTTGCGCTTCGCTAACAGGAGATGCGACGTGATCTATGTCCGGGGCCTGATCCTCCCCCATGTCATCGTCGGTCTCCTCGAACTCGTAGTCGGTGTCCATGTATTCGTCAGGTTCAACGCCATGGACTCCCTCCTGATTCCCCTCTGGTTCGTCTTCGAGTATCCCGTGTGCTCCTAGGGCTTGGTGAAACTGAATGCCCTGATGCTCTCCCTCCATGAAGACTGGGAGAAAGTATACGAATAAGCTATCACTTTCCTATGACTCTACCGCTATTGCACAAGCTAAACAGGCGTTCTCTTTTTGGTGGTAGGGGTATAGTTTTAGATTCCCTAGCTATCCTGATCTCATCAAGACGTGTGTTAGTTATACATTGGAGAGAGTGTAGTTGATCAGGCTACATCCACTCCTTGGTACCACTAAGAGCAGTCCTGAATTTAACCGAGATACTAGTATTATTTTTGTTTGGTTCGGTGTTATGTTCCTACTCCTAGTGCAAGCAAGGGTGTTTTATTTACTTGTTTTGTTCAGAGTTATGTTAGTCCCTCTTTTTGGTTTATAGTTGCATATCCATGTGTGGCTAGATATGCTAGTTCACTATAAACAAAGCTCTGATACCAACCTGTCACACCCTCGAACCAGACGGCGGAAACGTCCGGCGGCTGTCATGACTCAATTGAATACCATCACAATGAATATACATGAAACATAACATTATACATCACCAACATTTGGAATGATACAACTGGTAGCGTTTACATCCATTACATTGTTCCAAAACATTACTTTCTCAAAAATAACTGTTCGATACAAAATTAAACCACAGTAAAACATCATAGAGTACAATTCATCCTTCACTTTATCTGTTACCTGAGAATACAAGTATTTTGAAAAACGTCAACATATGAAATGTTGGTGAGTTCATAAGTAATGTTTAAAATCCAGTGTTTGTAATGTTTTGAAAAACCACCAGAAAATCCGATATTTTCTGAAAATAGTATAGTCAAAAAGGTGTGAAGATCCATAGGTATGCTTGTTTGTTTCTATACTTGTAAAAATTGTTCATTTAAAATTGTGTGCATTCCGAATCCGTATGTATTGAAATACCCTAGGAAAACCCGATGTTTTCCTAATTCTTTGAATTACATGAAGGTACATTGAAACAATTGCAACGCGTGAAATTATCAGTACCAGGCGACGTTGGATTATTTTTGAGCATGATTATTTGCTACAAACACACGTTACACAAACGACTAGTCTATAGCAATACTAACGATCCCGTAGGCGTCGTCCGTACTAATCACGCTATCCAACCGCCCTGACTACGTGTAGTCCCACACCCGAAGAGAACGAGGACACGAAGGCCTCGATGACTCCATTAGCCGGTTGGGGATAAAAAGGTACGAGGGGTCCCAGACCCGCCTCGCATGAAAAGGTAGACTCTACTAGCAATACCAAAGGACCCTTGGGGACCAGTAGTATACAAGCCATTGAAAGTCCTTTTATGTTATGTCGGATCGGTAAAACCCAACACTTCGTAAGATAGAGGTCTTCGGGCCTTAAGATCAGGTCATTGGGCTAGCTAGGCTCAACAAACAAGATTTTACACTTTTGGGGCCCAAAGATGGTGCGTAGACGTCTGTGCACACTCGCATGTATAATGAATTCCCAATCGTTATTTGTATGAATCGTAGTGTTGTAGTATCATAGTGTCGTCGTGTTAGTAGTTTCGGATTTTTTTATTGGTTCGAGACCGAACCAATTCGTTTAACGACTTTTGGTGTTGTAATGTATTGTATTTCGTCGATAGTCGTGGTACCATCATTTGGTCAAATTGCATGTATTGAATTAGCCTTGAAAATTTTCTGTTTTCAGCCCCTCCTTGTTTGTAAAAATTTACTTTTTCAACCCTTTATTTAAATACTTTCCGGTTTGGTCCTTAAATCAATTTTCTTGACATTTTAATACCAAAAATTATTGAAATAAATATTTTCCAGCATATTTTTCCTAGAAAACAGCTTAAGTCCCTGAAATTTCAGTTTTCTCGGTTATAACCCTTCTTTTTCGCAAGTTTGACAATTTTGGCCCAAATTGTAAAATTTTGCAACTTTAGTCCCTTTTAAATTTAAAAAGCATTTTAAACCTTTGAAAAGGACTTGGATCACTTATAGTCCACTGTTTTACAGAAAAACACAGTTTTGGCCCTCCAAAACAAAAAATTTCGCATAATGGGCCTCATTGGGCCAAAAATGTCATTTTTAGCCCATTAAGCTTGAAATTTATGTTTTTAATCCTCTAAATGAGTATATTTCCAGAAATTGTTTTATTGAAACTGTTTTGACACAGTTCATCCATCAGAATTTGTGATTTGTCAATTTGGGCCCCTAATTTTCGTATTTTTCACATTTTAGGTCCAAAAATTGTGTTTTTAGTCCAAAGAAATTATTACTAAACCACTTAGCTATTTTTCTAGAGACACTTAGTATGTAGAAATATAGTACAGGCTAAAATCATTTAACATAAGGTAAATCTCGGTTTTGAGGAGTTTTATGGCTAAATCCAACATTATAACTCACAAAAGCACACATATAAGCATGGAAATCATACAAAGCATACAAAACACATATAGATCTACACTTTCACTTGTATCCCCCCCCCCCCCCCCAAAAAAAAAAAAAAAAAAACTCATAAAAACAGAAAATAGGGGGTATGAAGCTCACCTTGAGTTGTAGTTTCGGTTTTGAAGAGAGAAAAGAAGAAAATTTCGATCCTAGCAAGTCTCCTTGGTAGATCTCGAGTTTAGTGACTTCTAAGGTGCATGATCACAAGTTGGAATATATTTAGAAGAGATTTTTGATGAAATGAAGTAGCTAGATCATGGATTAGTCATCAACTTACCTTAGATGATGTGTTTGTGGGAAAAACCTTCTTGAAAAGCTCTTGATTCTCGAAACTTTTGAAGAAGGAGGAAGGAGATGTCCTTCAAGACTTAGAGAGAATGAAATGGATTTTTGTGAGTGTGTGTGTGTTGTGTTCGGCCGAGAGCAAGAAGAGAGAGGAGAGGAGGTGACCTTTGAAGTGCTATGCATGGAGATATGGGATGAGTTGCATGGATATCCAAAAGGCAATAATGAAGTGGCAAGACAAAGTCAACTCTCATCTTATCCTTGGGTTTGGGCCTTGGGCCGAGATTTTTGGAAGGAAAAAGGGAAAATTTTGGCTTTAATGCCCACAAGCCCATGTGTATACTAAGTTGGGTGAGTTTTAACCTAAAAAAAATTATAATATGATTCTTACACTTTGTTGGACTAGTTTAGGTTAATCATGGTTCAAAATTTTGAATTTATTTCATTCTAGGCCCAATATAGCCCAAAATGTTGAAACAAATAGATGTGGGTCCAATTAGAGCCCATTTAAGAGTTCTAAACCCAAGATAGTCAAATTGGAAGTTTATTGGTCCATTAGGCCCAATAAGGAAGTTCTAGTCCAAAATGGACCTAAATAAGAACTTCTAGGGTTTCCAATTGCTTGTTGACTATTTGTAATGCTTGTATGGTGTATTTGATTGAAATTTTGTTGTCGCAATCATAGGTGTTACACATGTTCTTAAGCTTTTGATTCACTTTAGCTTGAGTGTATAGTTTACAAGACACAAAATTTCCAGTTGTGACATTGTTTTTACTAACTATCGTGTGTCCGAATGTACAGATCTGGACTACCTGATGGAATATAATCAAAAGTTATGATTAGAGGGTCTATGATATTACAATAGGGTAACATGTACCATATAATCACATAAATTTCAGCATAAGGGCATTTTAGTTAATTTACCCATATTAAAAAAGGAATTTTTCGGATTTTCAGGTATAATTAATTACTTTATTTTTAAAAATCTAAATATTTTAAATTAATGCAAATTTAAAAATTCGATTTTATTCTGTCAGAATGACAGAATTCCAAACATAAACTAGTAAAGCTATTATCAATTTTATTCTTACATAATATATTTCCAATGCGGATATTTTTAATAATTAACTAAGAATTCTACATATTATTCATATACATCCGAGTTGGAATGAGGGTCTATTATTTTATTCTTAATATACATCCGAAAATAAATACCAATCCATACATATTTTTGCCTTATACATTTTAATATAGTTAACAGAATATCATAAAAAATGAATAAAATTCTTAAAATATAACATTCTTGAATATACAATTCTTGAACAAATAAACTTGATATTCTTCAGTGGTCCAGATAATCCACTTGATTCCAACTATTCTTCGCAAATATACTTGTTTTTGAACTCGATTCCAAATCTTTCTTTTGTATGATCAATATTGAATTCCTTCTCCATGTCATTCTAAAAGAATACGATGCATTACTCGTTAGTATTACCAGTTATACAAATATACTTATTGTTAACAAACATTCTCATAGGCATTCTAACAGAATGCATTTATACAAATAAATTATGACATAATACATTACAGAATGTACTTAAATCAGTCTTTTATTATATATATATATATGTATATATATGTATATATATATATATATATATATATATATATATATAAACATTCTAAAGCATTTATAAATAAATTATGTCAGAATTAGTAGCAACACATGTTTTATGCAATATTTATATTCTCATATAATGAACAGGTGTTTGCATATCTATTTTTTGAGAATATAAATATTTATAATTCACTACTAAAAGTCTAAAGTAGAATTTTTACCATATCTATTTTGCATATCTGACAAAATGAGCAGGTGTTTGCATGAAATATTTCTAATTCACTACTTATGTTGATTTGGAATTCGAGATTCTATTCTAACATAATTGGAATTCAAGATTCCATTCTAACAGAATGTTGTAAGATGCATATATAACAAAAAATGGTTAAAAAAGCATCAAAATCTAACAAAAAAATTCAAACTTCCTACATACATGGTTCTTCAAATAAAGCTTATAATATGTTGTGATTACTTGTGATTAATGTAGCTGTAAAAAATAACTATGTAATTAGATGAAATGAATAAAATGATGTTGATAGATCCCAAATTACCATTTTAAATTCTAACAGAATGCATACCAAGTAACACCATTAACCAAGTTAAAATTCTCTTTGTGATTCTTCAAGAATTTGAACATTAAATTCTTTTTCAGCATTTTCACAAACACCTATCATATATAGATAACAAATAATCAAAGTTCAATTATAAAAAAACAAAGATCAATTAATTTGAACAAATACACATCACCTAATTTATAGTCTGTAATTTGTATAATGCAAAACAATAAAAAAATCAAGGGAAAACAATAAAAACTTCTAACATGGATGATGTAAAACAATAAAAACTTTAATCGAAAGTTAATGAAAAAAAAACAATAACCCACAAAAAATCACATTGAATGTAGCCATTACACATTCCAATTGAAATTCTAATGGTATGGTCTTGACATGTATCCATAACATTATTATCAAACATGTTAACCCATAAAAAATCTTATATAGTCTAGTAATCAACTGATTTGAAAAAAAAAAACAACTTCAAAAATAAAAAATGTTTTACCTGGTAAAAGTTTAGAAACGAGAAACGGGGATGATTCAACTCAATCAAAAAAGACAACAGATCAATATGAGTGTCGATTGAAGGAGATAGACGTCAGGTTGACGAATTAATCATTGTCGAGTGAATGAAAAATCTGGCAACGAGCTAACGACCGGTTTATGGAGGAAGAGGGCCACATAGATCTTGGTGTCGTTTGATAGGGAGGGCAATAACCGATGGTGGAGGAATGAGGTTGTCGGTGCTTGTGGCTGCTGTTGAGTGGAGATCGTTAGATGCAAATAGGACGGTGGTGGAAATCAGGAAAAAAATGTGAAAAAGGGGAGAATCGTGATAGGCAATGGTGGAGTAGGGTTTTTAAGATGTAGAATGATGGGTTTCAAGGACCGGTCAAATTTTCCATATAAAAAGATGCATATATTACTATTATACCCTTAAGTGATTTATTATTTCTTCAATTCTTATTGGTGCATACATGTATACAATAGTTACTAGACACATTTGAACATATATATATATATATATATATATATATATATATATATATATATATATATATATATGTACACACACACACACTAGTTTATAACCCATAGGAACCACGGTTATAAAATTAATTAAACTTTAATAGTTAAATTTAATACTATTAATAACTTATTTTAAATAAATTATTAATTAAGAGGTTTTTTTAGTTATATAAAATTATAATCATTGATTTAAATAAATATATAAAATTATATCATTTTATAATTTGTATTAATTTTATTTTAATTTTTAGTCTAATATTGTTAATTTAATGTAATTAGAATGAAAAATTTAAAATTTGAAATTTGAAATGAAAAATCAATACATTAACAAATGGTATACATTAATTATAAATAATAAGGTGAAAAATAACAAAAAAAAAAATAAAATTTGCATTAATTATGAGGCTTAATATGGTGATACATGTCAAAAGGAAATTAAAAACTATTCTTTTATTATAATATATATATATATATATATATATATATATATATATATAAAATAACCTCTCAAATGTTGACTTTAAAGACATTCTCTAAATAATAACTGATTGAAAATACCTTTTTGTCTTAAGTCACGATAGGAAAGATAGAAAAGAAAACTTGCCGTCAACAGTGAAAGAACAAAGACGACCATTTTAAGTCACCGTTAGTTTCAAAAGATATACTTTTTAGACCTTAATTTCTTAGGTAAACACCAAACATGTAACATATTCTTGTAGCTTATGCATTAAAGTTGTACATTAGATTTACTCTTTGACCAGAAAAGTGAAAACTTTTGTTTTGAAAAGCTAGACTTCCCAACCATATAATTATATCATAAATGGTCCGTAAGACTCTCTACCCACTACAATCATCCATACCAACCCGTCGGCAAAACCACTCGGTTATTTTTGAGTGGGAAACTTATAATTCAACTACTTTCAGTTATATATATATATATATATATATATATATATATATATATATATATATATATATATATATATATATATATATATATATATATATATATATATATATATATACACACACACACTAGCCGTCTAACCGTGTCAAACGATGGGTGTAAATAAATTTGCAAAAATCAGTTTGTAGAGTCGATTAGTTATTTTTCACAAATAATTTAATACATCGAAACAATTATCAAGAGACGGGTATGAATAATTGTTTCTAAACTTAGTTTCATATGTTGGATGTATTGTGTCGAAAATAAATCATTTCTATTTCATGATAATATATTTAATTCCGGAAAACACAAAATGCATTATAAATATGTAAATCCCAAACCCTAAAGTCTAGAGCGCATTTATTCTGGTAGTTTACAACAATGTCCAAAACCTTAAAACCAAAGTTTCATTTTAAGGAAAATAACAAAATTATTTATCACTCAAACTTGTCAACTCAAACTTGTCAAGATGTGGTCACTAAAAATACATTTTAAGAAAAAGAAAATGTTAATGTTTACGAATGCAATTTTCATAGAAAATAGTTAGATCTAAAAATAACAATATGGGTTTAGCATCTAATAGAATTTTTTCAATGTCGAGATGCAAGAAACAAATAAATGAAAGTATATAGCTATTAAATGTATGTTTAGTATTTTAATAAAATTTTACAATGTAAAGGTGTAAGAAACAAATAAATGACAGTGTAGCTATTCAACGTATGTTTATCATTTAAATGAAAATTTTATATCGTGTCTTAAACTGGCTAACGGGTACTTGCCAACTTTATTTTTCTGAAAAACGTTTATTTATTAATGATGAATTTTATATTTTACTAATAGTTAATTCTTTCTTTCAAATGTATGTTTTGATTTATTTTTAAATTATGTTAACCGAATTATAAAAGGGTAAAGTATGTGTTTATATTTACCTTTTGATTTTGACCATCTGCAGCTAACATATTTATAAAAAATCAATAAAATAATATAAAAGAATATAACTTTAATTAAAAAAAATTAATAGACTAATAATAAAAAGGATAATAACATTTTTATGTAATTCCAAAATCATACAAAATCAAACCTCACAAACACATTAATACATAATATGAACAATCTATATTTCCAATTTGAAAGATAGTAAAATGAATCAAAACAAAACTTTGAAAAGTATATGAACTCCAGTTTCAATTGAGTCATGTTATAACTCAAAGAAATTAAAGTAGGAACCAATAGGGAGAAAAGGTAAATTCTAATAATCATAAAACAAACAAATCAACTTCTTCCAACCCATCAAAAGCCTCACCAAATGGTCTATCTTCGATTCCATAATCTTCATGAAAATTCAAAAGAAAAATTATAAAAACTCAGTAATCAAATAGTAAATTAAACAATTTAATTATATCTTGAAGCACTAAGGGTTGCTTTGGGTTCAAAATTACAAACACGTTTATCTTCTTTTTTAGGGCAAGATGGTAATTTGATTCCATCCGTAAAAGTTTTTTACGTACAATTTTAAAAAATTAATTGAAAACCTTAATTACCTAGTAATAGAACATCAAAATTCAAAGAAATATCAAACACAATGAACATGGTAACCTCACGTGGAAATATCCCACCCAGGGCCGATCCAAACGTATATGGAGCCCGGGACGTAAAGAAAACAAGGGCCCATCAACGACAAATATAATAAAGATTAAAAAAATATATCATTTATTATTTACTATATACATTTTCAATTAGCACTAACAAGTAAGCCAAATAGTTAATCTTTTGAGCTACTTTTAAGTTTGAACCAACTTTAAACCCTAATAATCATTTAGGTAATATTTTTTTTATATATATACACGGCATAACCTAGAAATTTTGGGCCCCCTGAAGACGTGGGCCCTGGACGGTCGCCCGGGTTGCCCATCATCTGGACCGGCCCTGATCCCACCATATATACTTTCTCGATGACTTCATGCATAATTAAGTAAACAATGATATATGGATTGTCTATTCAAAATAAACAAATAAAAGATGGTGGGAAAATATACATATCATCACCTTTATAAATATCCCTACCCTACAAAACAAATACCAGCCATTAATTTACAGGTAATGAACACGGAAGCAACTGCACACTAAAAACAATCAGAATAAACTCATGATGCATGCTAAATTATAACTCTTGTTTATACCTGCTTAAGTTTGCCTAAGTTTGCCTCCATGTTTACATAAGATTCTTAAGCGAGTTCAAGGATAGGCAAAAGATAAATGCAATTATCAGTTTCAGGATGCAAAAGACAACCATAGAAGGGCCACTTACGAGATCAAGCAGAACGATAATATCCCCAACTTCTCTGAGATACTATAACTACAAGCTGAATTTCAGGATGCAATTCTTTTAATGGGGGAGAATGTAACAATTGGTAAAAATAGACCAGATTTTGCAGGTTAAACCACCATGAACCCCTCTGGATCAGGACCTGTCATATGAATGTTTTGTGTCTTATATGCAACTTAAATTATGTCACTCATAATTTCACTTAGATTACTCCAAATTACTCAAAGTCCACGGTCATTAAAAAAATTCCCAAAATAATTATTAATTAATTCCTGAATTATTTTATCATTAAGTATACTTGAGAGCTATAGATAAGCAATTTGGATAGAATATGATGTCACCTGTAACATTTCGTTAATTAAATAAATAAATAGATAAAATTAATAAAATGAATAGTAGCCCTAAATGCGGAATAATTTAGCAAGGCGTTGGTTTTGGGGGCTTAAATGATATAATTTGGACTTTAGGGGTTAAGAGTGTAATTTCTGGACTAGTTTGTAAAGAATTTTGAAGCTTGAGGGCTGTTTGGTAAGTTATGGATTTAATTTGGAAAGGATTTCAGATGTAAGGGTTTTAATGGTAAATATTTGATTAAAGTTGAAAAGAATATGGTGGAGGAGGGCTAAACTTGAAAATATTGAATAATGTTTAAAAGGAACATGGGTTGAGACCCGGTGCACCCTTCCCTTCCATTTTCAAGATACATCCATGGGTAACCCAAACCTTAGTGTATCTCTTTCATCAGTCGCCGCCAAGGTAAGACTCCTCAGCCGCTGCTCGCATCACCAAGCCCGACCGCCACCTTTTCCACCTGCTACCTCACCGTTGATCGCCACCACTACAACCCCTGCTGTCGTGGACGTCATGGGCAGCCGGATGAACCATCGAGACCGACTATTGGAGTTGTGTTCATTGCTATGCTAGGCGTGAGCGAAAGGGAAGCTGCCGGTAAGTCTAATAGCCACCCACCTCCTCTCTCTTTCGTTCTTTTTTGTGAATACGACGTCGAGAATGTCATTACTATTGTCGGTGGCCCTTGGTTGCCATCTTGCTTGTTCCAGCGCCATCATCCGCCGAGTCGGTGGATGGAAGTTGTGGCCTCGTGTCACATTTGTTCATATGTTGCTGCTAGAAACCTGTGAAGCATGTAGGCCAAAGGTGAGGCGAACCACCATGGCAACCACCCATGGTGGCTGCTGCCACTATTTTCATTTCTTCCAGCCTTAGCCACCATGTATGGGTGGCTGTATGTGTGTGTTTAGTGTAACTTGTGTGAGATTATGGTGTTATGTTGTATGAATAATGTATGGCTGGAAAATCCAAAGAAACCACCACCACCACCATGAGGTGGTGGTTTCCGCCTTTTTCCACCACCAGCCGCCGTGTTGAGAGGCGATGTGTATTGCCTGTGATTGGACTGCTTTTGGGATGATTGGACATGATTTGGACTAGAATCATAATTCATAACCACCACCATGAGGTGGTGGCCGCCTCCGTGAGCCACTGTTGACCACCACTACCCAAGATGGTAGTGGGTGGTGCCAAACTTATTTAACCCTAATTGACCTAATGAAGCCCTAATTGATCTAAAAACCTAACCATTTGGTTAATTGGCACACGATTTGGTTGGAAACCCTAATTAGGGTTTAGAAAACCCTAATTTTGGATATGTTAGCTTTGGTGTTGTCGGGACCCGCGTTTGGACCATTGGATTTGGAATTTTGAATTAAACCCGACCACATTGTATGTTTGGACTAGTGGAGCGATGGATTTAATGGATTAAGTCCTTAATGGATTAAGTAGGAACACATAACCCTAATCGTCATTTTATGTGAAAAAACCCTAATTAGGTTTGGGTTCTTGTTGGGCCATTTCTTATTCTGGTTGTTGTGGGCCTTTGTGGGCTAAATCGGAACATGTTTATGGACTAAGGAAATTATTAGGCTTTAGGATAAGGCCCATAAGGAAGACTTGGGCCTAATTTGGAAAATTAGGCCATAAGTGGGCTAAAATTGGGCCTGGATGATTATAAGATATTGGACCATCGGAATGCCAAATGTTAGTCTAGAATAAATGATTGGGCCTCAAGATAAGTCCATGTAGAGGTTTGGGTTCAATTTGGAGAATTGGGCCATATGTTGGGCCTTGGTTGATTATTGGGCTTTTGGGCTTTCAGAGTGTGTGTTTGGACTTTGGTTTTGGACCAAGTTAGGTTAAGGGTAAAATAGTCTTTTTACCCTAAGTATTGTTATGGTTATGTATTGGAACCTAATTATTAATTGGGTGTTGTTTTGATGTTGACAGTTCGGGAATCTATCAACCGCCAGCTAGAGTTTTATCCGCGGGACTTCGGCAGTGTGAGGTGAGTCTCCTCACCATACCAATGGGTCGAAGGCACCAAGGCCGACCCATTTTGTGATATGTAGTACACTAGTTGATGTAGTGATATGTGGTATGCTAGTTGATTATGATGGGTTTTGAGCACTCTAAAACCTTAAGGTGCACATACAACCCCAAATGTTTTGGATCTATGTTTTCTCTAATTATACATGCAATTTGATTTTCCAAAACATTATCCTAATGAGAATGCAAACATAGGTACTTTTATAACAAAAAACTAGTCAAATGACATACCTTTCTTATCGCTTGTTTCCTTGGACCTTTAAGAGCCTAGCACCCTAAATGTGATGCCTCAAATGCTTCACACAACACCACTAACAATGGAGGAATTGAGAGAGTATTACTTGCACTAAAAAATTGGCTATTCTCTTCTAAAGATCACTAGTGGTTGATTTCATGTGCTAAAGGGTTTCTTATATAGTGTGGAAAGGACTAGGGTTACACCCATGTAAACCCTAATGTGTATGACCTTTCATCTTACTTAGGCTCCATGGGTTAAACCTCCATGGACTATCCATGGACTACCATTTTGGTTTAGCCCAATCTAAATAACCATAGGCTCACACAATAAGAATAATTGATTTACCAAATCAACCCCTTACATTAATTAGTCTCTTTTGATCAATAAATTAATTTCAAATTAATTCTTGATCAATACTAATTAAATAATATGATTTCATATTAATATATTAGAACTTATAATATATTAATAAATCATAATTAACCTCTTCTCAAAAGTCTATCCTTACAAATTGTTCTGGTGACATGCAACCCAAATGGACCATGCTACTCTCGAGTCAAGTACATACCAAATATAGTTATGGACTTAGACACCTTATCCAACAGGTTATATGCTATATGCTATGCTATTTTTTATGTGATATTTTCATGAAAGACCAAGGGGGGGGGGGGGGGAAACATGACACTTGGATGTAAGACCATATGGGGGAGCCCATGGCTTTTCAAGTAAAGACCATGGGGCGAGCCCATGACACTTGGATGTAAGACCATGTGGGGAGCCCATGGCTTTCCTATTAAAGACCATGGGGGGAGCCCATGGCACTTGGATGTAAGACCATATGGGGAGCCCATGGCTTTCCTATTAAAGACCATGAGGGGAGCCCATGACATATAACTTAACTAAACACATCAATTGAGTTCTGTCCGGGCCCGACACACAAGTCAAAACAAAATCATCGAGGGGTCCAAGATATCAGTTTTAATCCTCCAAGGACTAAAAGGAACAAATAAACTTTGACTCATATGCTTGTACTAACTACTCATTAAATTGTATACAACAACATGTTTTATAGCATCAAGTTACTGATGCGGTTTCGTACTATCAATGTACAACCATCTCATAGTCAACAACTCATATCTCTTGGTTTGAAGACTTATATGATATTATCATCTCACGATTACTCAAGATAAATTCCATGAAGTGATACAAGTGAGCATGGGTTTAATCTAATACTCAAACCTTATGAGCACTCATGAATGTTGTAGCAAACTTTTGCTATGTCTAATACAATTCAGACAATCTACAAGCCAAATTCATGATAGTCTTGCCTCAATACCCACTTCCAATGTATGATCGACTGTGGATAGTTTGAATAATATAATTATTCTGGAAGTCAAAACATGCAAAGTGAAACAATAGTAAATGATTGAAACAAGATAGTAACATTACTTATAAATAAAAACACCTTTTTATTTAATCATCAAATGTCAATTACATTTCAACTATTACAAGGTTCAAAACAACTATCTAATCATTAAAACTAATATTGGCCTTCAGCCCGATGCGCCTCACATGCTGTAAGTGCTAAACCCTACTCAGTCCCTTCGTGAGGGGATCTGCTGGGTTCTCCTATGACGATACCCTCTTTTCTACGAGGAGTCCTTCTTCTATCCGATGTCATGAGCCCTCAGTTCCTTGGCTAAGGAAACTATACTCTCGCTGTCACAGAAAATCACCATAGGCTCCTTTATAACTGGTACAACTCCAAGGTCTCTGATGAAGTTCTTCAGCCATATTGTCTCCTTCGCCGCCCTGCTTGCTGCTATGTATTCTGATTCGCACGTTGAATCAGCTACTGTCTCCTGCTTTGAACTTTTCCAAGTGATTGCTCCTCCATTAAAGGTAAATACCTAGCCCGACTGAGAGCAGAAATTATCTTTGTTGGTCTAAAAGTTGGCATCACTATACCCTATCACTCTTAAGTCATCACTCCCACCGAGGGTAAGGACCGAGTCCTTAGTCCTCCGCAGGTACTTGAGAATGTTCTTTACCGCAGTCCAGTGAGCCTTGCCAGGATTCCCTTGACATCTGCTGACCATGCTCAAAGCAAAGGCCACATTAGGGCGAGTACAAGTCATAGCATACATGATCGAGCCAACAACGGAAGAATATGGTACTCGACTCATCTTAGCTATCTCAACCTCTGTACTCGGACTCTGAGTTTTACTCAGTTTGACATTGCTCTGGATCGGTAAGTCACCTTTCTTAGAATCCATAATGCTAAATCTTTTCAACACTTTTTCCAAGTAGGTACTTTGACTAATATTCATAATGCATTCTATTTAAGCTGGTACTGAGAAAAACTAACAAGCTCTAGTATAATCTCTTTTACCCAGTTAAATTTACCAAAACAAGCTCTTCAGTTAACCTTACCTTTTTACTGTCTAATAAAACAAGCTCTTAATTAAGATCAAAAAAGTTGCATTTAGTTCTATGTAAAATTCCCAACAATACCCAATACTTTTCATAAGTTAGGAAGCGTAAAGAGATGATGTTTCAGTTCATATAAGACTAAAATACCAAACATGAAACCAATCTGATACTTGTTAATTATTACTGATTGACAAGAACAATTACAGATTCTATTACTGATTAACTAAAATGATAAAACCCTAGCTAGGTGATCAGACTAACAAGAATTAAAAATAAAACGTACATTAAGTTCAAAACTGAAAATCTAGATAAAAACAGAAAAAGAAAATCATATCTAATAACTGATCGCATGAAAATTACTAGTCTAATGCAAAACTGAAAACTAGGGTTTAGCTAGAAATGGCTAAAAATGAATCAAAACTAATAAAAAGAAACATTAACTGAATAATCTTCTAAACTAAGTTTATGAGATGATTCACATCCTTCAGATCTTTAGAAATCGTTGAAAGGTATCATAAATCGCCTTCAAAAGTGTTTTTCATTGTTTGGAACTGTCTAACCTCCAAATCTGATCATGAGAGCCATATTTATACGCAAGACAGAAGCTTCTGGAGCAAGATATGTGAAAATGTGAACGAAGAATCAAGATATGCAATCGCAGATTTTACGATTTTTTTTCCAGATTTACCCTTAAATGATGTACGATGTTATTTTCAACATTTTTAGAACTTCGGGACAAGAATGCGATGGCGGAAAAAGGTTATGCGGTCGCATATTTTGAAATGTTCTCCAAATTTGCTTTAAATGAAGTACGATGCTATTTCAGAAGTTTCGGGAGTGACATGACAAAAATACGATCACAGAAGGCATATATGCGATCACAAAAATGAGTTTTTCTTCCCAGATGGCTTTTTTTTCGACCTTACAATACCTTGACACGTTTATGCGAACACAGAAACTAAAAATGCGATCGTGGAATTGGGTTTTTTTGCTCGATTCGGACGCAGTTCTTTAGTTTAAGCACTCCAAGTCATTCCTTAGCATCCTTCTTCAGTTACAACTCCATTTAGGATCCACATATGCCTCCAGCTGCTCCCAAAGTACCGCTCCACTTAAAATATCTGAAAAAGACATAAAAATTCTAGTAGTACAGGAATTCTGATAAAAGATATGAGATTAACATTATTAAACTAATGACATGCATATGTACAAATTATGATGCTAAATGCTAATAAAAACTAGCCTAAAAGATGCATGAGATGGCATCTATCAAATCTCCTAAAGCTTGAACCTTACTTGCCCTCAACTAATAAAAAGATTAAGCATTGTGAACAAATAGAAAGATGTAGATGACCTAAAAAGAATTTAAAATAACATGAAGTAAACGTGATAAGCTCCATTACGGACAACCCCTCCTTTTTTCCGAACTCATCCATTAAACGTGATAAGCTCCATTACGGACAAAAACTCCAAACTTACTCCTATAATTCCATTACGAGGGATCTATCTCATTATACCACACATATTCTTTGTCTTGATCAACTCTTTAGATTTAACTTTGTTTGGTTATTGATTTGACTTGAACTTGACTTAGATTTTCACTTTGAATTTTAGATAACTTCAAGTTTATTGATATACCATTTCTAACATATATATATATATATATATATATATATATATATATATATATATATATATATATATATATATATATATATATATATATATATATAGATTGGCATGGATTTTATTTTGAGTCCCAACATATCTTCACTACTTCAAAAATGATAATTATTGTGTGGATATAACAAGAGTTCTCTCCCAACCTCAAAAGGCGTAGAAACTATAGTGTTCAGTACTTCAAGGAAATAAAATGGTTATTCAAATCTAGGTTCTTTTTAAGGCATTTAAGGAAATTATTTCTAAAACACTGTTCGTTTTTCCATCCCACACTTCCATTGTAAAAATTATCAGACTCTTATGTGAATTCACGTTTCGGAAACATTCAAAACACTTTCTAATATGGAAACATAATTCTTAAAATTGATAGCATTGAGACTGTTATTTTCGGTTCCTATCATACTTTATCTTACAAAGCTATCAAATGTAAATAATATCCTCATCTTATGTAATAACTTTCAATTTTTTCAAATTTTTATATGTATCCAGAAAATAAACTAAAATTACTAGAAATAAAATATTTTTGGATTTTTTCATTACGAATGTAGAAAAATAAAAAGGAAAATATTTTTTGGATTTTGAAAATTTAATAGAAAAACTGAAAGATTAAAAAAGATAAAAAAATGCAAAATTTTACACCAACCCCCTCCCTATGCTTAAAATGACGCATTTTCCTCAATGCTCAAAGAGGAATGAACAATTTAATAAAGCATATAAAAGCAAAAATGGTGCAACTAGGAAAGAATATACTTGACAAATTTTGTCACACCCCCAAACCAGAACAACGGAAACGTTCGAGGGTGGATGGCTTCATGTATAGTATCATAACAACGAGTATAATAGTGAAGAAAGCAAACACAACCATCATCAATATAATTGAAAGAGTTATATCATAGAGTAAGTTTACATGTTTCAAAATCAATTACATCATGATGACAAAATAAGTTTTGAATCTAACGCCTTAGCGTCCCGTCCTCGAAAGCAGTTGAATACATGTTTAGTGATTTACTGAGAATACAAGTTGTTTGAAAAAGTGTCAACACAAAGGTTGGTGAGTTCATAAGAGTTTTAATTGAGAAATAAACTGTTTTCCTTGTAAAAGCAGTAAAAGAAATTCCAGAAAAATCCAATATTTTCCTTGAAATGTGAGTTGTAAGTTTCTGTGTTATGAAATTGTGCATCCTAGAATTCCCAATAATTTCCTTCCATAATCTCCAAGTGTATGTAAGTTATATAAAATTAAAGTTAAATAAACCGTCGATCACAACTAAATTCTAAGTCGACCACGATTAAATTCTAAGTCGATCATGACTAAATTCTATATAACTATAGCATACACACCTAGAAATTATAGCTGAAAACTAACAATTCTAGATAGAATTTAGTCTTAAAACCAAAGACCGAAACCAAATACTAGTTTAGTGTATGAAATAGTAGTATTGGCTATGAACATAAACTATACATATCATAGTTCATCGAATAGTGATAGTGGTAGTGAACATGAACGGTGTATATTATAGTTTATCAAATGTGATGGTGAAGGTGAACATAAACTATACATATTACAGTTCATCAAATAGTGATGGTGGTAGTGAACATGAACCATGCATATTATAGCTTATCAAAAGTGGTGGTGATAGTGAAATCCCTTCTTATCATAAGTTTGTAGTGTATATGAAACATAAAATATACCTATTATAGTTTATCTTATAATTTGTAATGTATTTGCAACCTAATAACGTATTTTTAATATCATAAAAACCATTTTATGAAAACCCGGTACTTTGTATTTGTACCCCTTTTGTGAAAACCCGGTACTGTATGGCCGTACCTCGCTTAATGTATAACCTGGTATCGTATGGCCGTACCTCGCTTAATGTGAAAACCTGGTACTGTATATTCGTACCCCATTTATATGTAATGAAAATCTCTTTTAATGAGCTCAAAAAGTAATGTAACATAAAATATACCTATTATAGTTTATCATAATGTTTGTAATGTATATGCAACCTAACTAGATCTATTATAGTCTAGCATACTTATTTGTGGTGCATAATAGACTTACTTATACTTATCATAACTAAGTATAATTATTTGTATTTGTAGTAACCCCTTGTATAAGATTCCTACTTTCGAGCTAAGGTAAATAATATGTAATATCAACCACATGTATTTCAATTAGTACTTTACTTGTCAAAGATTTCCGAATGTTTGTATGTGATGGATGTAAACTTTGTTTATGACAATTAATCATTTACTATGCTTAATATAGCAAAAATCCATTTTTTTAAATAATTTATGTCTATATAACAATACAAAATGACATCTATGGTAGTAACATATCATCACATGAAGGTTACACACCTTGCTCAACAAGTTACAAGGTGTAAATGAAATTGAAAGCATTTTTATAGTATTACCATTTCTATTCTGTTTTTTAGAAAATTCATAGAAAAATCATTAAAGGTCCAAACCAGAATCCGTAAATTCTGAGAGTTTGGAAAATGAGTCTAGTTTGTTCATAAATTTTATCATGATTTTTAGTAACCTCGAACTTTGGTGAAACAGTCCATAATCACAGACTGGTCCGGCTGTTTTCTTGAAATGATAGGCAGTTTTGTAAAAATCACCATAAATTGTAGAAAAATCGTACGGAGATGTGCAAGCAGCCATTTTAAATATTAGAACCTTAAATACCTGCTCCAAATATAGTTTTTAATAGTAAAATGTTTAAGTTGTCCAAAATAGTCCGTGATTGGAGTTCAAACTTTTCAATGAAAGCTGTTGGAAAAGTTTTGTTGTGTTCTTGGTGTTTTAACATGTATCCCCCCCCCCCCCCTTAAAACTTAAGAAAAAAATTGAAAAGATAGGGGTATGAACTCACCTTGTGTGATTTCTGTGGATGGATGTTGAGGCTAAGGAGTGTTCAACTAAAGAAAACTAAGAAGATTGCCTTGAAGATTCGAGATTCTAACACCAATGTGATGGAATTTGTGTAAGCAATCTATGATTGGAGTAGAATGAAGTGTAATAATCATAAGAAAGATGAGGATACTTACCAAATGAAGGAGGAAAGCCTTGTATTATGCCTTGAAGTTCTCTAAATTTAGAGAGAAAGATGAGAGAATTTGGAGTGTGATTCTTGGAGAAAAATGAGAGAATGAATGAAGTGTAAGGAGAGAGAATGGATGTTCCAGCTCTAAGAACGTGGGAAATTATTGGAAATGATGAGAAAGGAAATTGGCATGACTAGGGATGGTGGGGAGGGTGTGGGTTGGTCATGGAGTGGGTATGGGTGGTTGCTTGTATCATAAACTAAAGAAAAGTCAACACTCCACCTCTTGTACTTCACCCACTCTTCTTGGATAAGATTTATCCCCAAAAACGTGGTTAGTTAACAAATATGGGGTCTTATATGTTAAAATAAAGTTTTGGGTGAAAATCCTGCGTTAAAATGATGAAAAACGGGCTTAAAATGAAGTCGTAGTCGAAAACCGGGAAGTTTTGTGCTTCCAGCGAGGCCTCTCGGTCCTGGCCGAGGTTCAGTTCCTGAGGCTTTGGGTTCGGTCCTGAGGCTTCGGGTTCGGCTCCTGAGGCTTCGGGTTCGGTCCTGAGGCTTCGGGTTCGACTCCTGAGGCTTTGGGTTCCGGCCTGAGGCTTCAGGTTTCGGCCTGGAGCTTCGGTTCTTAGCAGTCTCAGTCCCTAAGAGGACCTTCGGCCCTAAGAAGGTTCGCCCCTTTAAGAGGGGTTTTGGGTCCTTAAGCCTATTTTACTCATATTTACCCCGTTTCAAGCCGTTTTTGACCCGTTTAAGGGTCGGGATGACCCGAATGATTTCAAAAAGTTACGGGAACTTTTGAGAGAGATTTGGGAGAGATTTGAAAGAGATTTCAAATAGAGTGAGATAGAGTGAAAACGATTGAGAGAGGTTTCGCTTGTGATATTTTTCAGTGTCCGGCTTCACAACGCAAGGTCCATAAACCACGTTAAGCCATGTTTTAGTGTCCTACACACTCCTGATGATTGTGCAATAGTGTTTTATCGCTTTGGTTCATTGTTTAGCACTATTAAGGCTAAGGAAATTCAAACATACAAATTTTCCAAATGATGTTTTCTCATTAGAACAGTGTATTGTACAATGATTACATAACGTAAACCCTAATGTAACCGGGTTAATAGAGTTGACTGGTTTGACTTGTTGACTTTATTTGACTTTGACTTGACCGGAATTTGACGATTGTCACATCATCCCCCCGTTAGAAGGAATGTCATCCCGTAATTAGTGTTTTGACTGGGACTTCAAGAATTTTGGGGAAAAGATGTGTATACTTTTCAGAGTACAAGAAATTAATATGGTAGGGACCAATCCACCTTATGTTAAATGTCGACCTTGTTATTTTTTAGTGTAATTAGAGCTTAGTCGATTTAGAGGAGTGATTATTCTGGAATGATAATGTATTCTGTGTATGCTTCATACTCTCTATTTTATTCTCGTAATTACTACTATGAATGTTTCATGCTGTAGTTAGTGAGTACTAGCTGATGGGTTTTGGCCATATGAACATTCCTATGTGCACATACAAACCCTAATGCTTGGATCTAGGTTTCTCTAATTGAACATGCATTGAATCCAAGACTTTTGAACAATAGATCTAGGTAATAACATAAGAAAACAGATCTAGAAGATTACCTTAAGTTTAAGCCAAAACTTAACTTTCCTAAAATCATATTTGGGTTAAATAAAGTGGTAGGACTCGTATCAAGGTTTTCGTACATATAAAGAACACTAAAATCCGAGTTATAACGAGGAAGTTATGATTTTCCGAAGTTTCTAACCTAGCAGTAAACAGCTAAAAACTCGAAACAGAGATCGAGCGATCTTTAGCCGACACAACCTAAACGAAAGTTGGAGAGCCCGACAATAGGAGTATAACAACAAAAAGTCTGACGAAAACGGACTCCAGATAAAGAAGTTACGGATTTTTAACGAAGTTATCGTGTCCCGACCTATTAATTAAAATAAAGTCAAAATTAGCCGACGGAGTCTAAATGAAAGTTGTGGAGTATTTTCTCACCTTCGCGTGGATATAAAGAACGTCAAAAACGGAACTCGTACGCGAAAGTTACGAAATTTAGAAGAGGACAGGCCGGATTACGCCCCGCGTTCTCTGGGAGTACGCCCCGCATACTAGACCTAGAGTCGAGTCCCATCGGCCCGCCCACTCTACGCTTAGCTAGACAGGAGTCGTAAGCCATGACGCATTCTTACGCCCAGCGTAACGAGGTACGTGCTGCGTACGTGAGTACGCCCCGCGTACTCACTCCACCAGCACTATAAATAGATGGCATAAGCTTTGAGTTTTAGACACACTTTCTCAAATCTCCAATTACTCTCACACACTTCCAAGCACTAGAAGCTGTCCCGACGACCTCGATTTCCACACTCAAGCCCCGACGAAAGTCCGAAGCCCCGAGATTCCCGAGAATCTCGTCACTCTCTGGTCGAGGTGCCGCCCGGGAAAATGTCGTTTTCTTCAAATCACGCACTTTCTTCGGTGAGTTCATACCCCTATAATCTACATTTTTAAATGCGTTATCAATATTGTTTTAATATACACTTTTAAGGGGGGGGGGGGGGGGAATACAAGTAAAGACACGATTATTATCGTGTGTAACTCAAAGATTCACTAAATACTCATTTTTATCAAGTAAAACATATGTAATTCATAACCATTATATGAAATCCTTCGTACGGAAAACATAACACGATATCATATTATCCGTTAAAATTAAATAGGTTGTTATACGTATACGAATCAAACGGTCTATTTATACCTTGAGTACATGTGTTCATTTATGTCATCACAAAAGTTACACATTACAATACAAGTGAGCATCACACTAAGGTTTACTATACAAACGAAACAAACTTTTAGAAAAACTATATTAGTTTACGAAAGGCATCTTTACATGTTAAAAACTCTTTATCAAACTTTCTTACATACTTTATGATTCCTTTCAAACGCTGTTAGAATCATGTTTCTAACAAAGGTCTTCCTATATTTAAAACTGTTATTATCAAACAAACTGCTTTCAAATCATTTTATAAACTGACATCAAGTCATCATTTCTTATTTATTAAACTTTTCAAAAGGTTTTACAAAACTTCTTTTATATTTTTGTGCTTGCCTATATATGTATACTTATATAAGTAATGTTTGAAGGACTTAGGACGGCTAGCTCGCTTTATTTCCTTTTCCTCGTTGGGATGTGACCTCAGGGCATCGGTTATTCGTCCGAATGTCGTCTAAATATTAGTTATATATATCATATGTACATATATAGACATAAAAGTTTCCGTCAGTTCGCTCAGTACCTTTGAGTAGCAAAGGCATATTTCGAGTTATACACACACATTATCAATAACTATATTAGGTATAGTTAAGACATACTATTTACCATTCCAAATACCAGGAGTTATACAAGATTCAGTCTATTCATGAGTCAATACAAATACATTACATACTACGCGAAGAGATACAATTATATACGATTAAAAAGGCATACAATCTTAAGACATACAATTACAGAAGCATACCACTTCAAGACATACTATTTCAAGGAATACAATTACATGAGAGATTATACTAGATATTCATAACATTTTATTTACTACAAGTACCATATCAAGAAGGTATATTCATATACAAAAACAAAATGGACTTTCATACGTAAATCTATTTAATACTAAGAATTGTGAGACATTTCAGCTTCACGCACGTTCGAGTATGCATTTTAAGTCCTGTATTATATACCATAATCCCTTGGAGGGGGAGCGTGATACTTGTGTATAGATCTATACAGGATTGACAATCCCGCACCTAAACTGTTAGCTACAGTTAGACCGGCAGGTCTGGGGTGATAAATGTCATAACATTCCAACGCCTGAAGAACGTTGTTACAGGCCATCAATGTCAATAGCATGGTTATAAAACTCACATGGAGTATTAAAAAACACATTGATTTACGGAATTATCATATACCTTAGCAGTTATAACTGTACACAAATCTATTGTGTTAGACATGAAAAATATCATGGTAGTACATCTTTGGGTCTTTTAAACTACCACCCGCTTATAAACAAATACTGGATTTCTGAAGCAATCATTCAAAACAGTCGAGTCTTGGTAGAAGACTACAATTTATACTAGAAGAAAATATGGGATTTTCTAGGGTTTTCAAACATTTACAATTACTTGCAAACATGTTCGTTGGTACAAACTTTCCTTCATACATTTACAGATTTTTCTTTACAGCTTTACAAATCAAAGTCACATAAATACTTATGAACTCACCAACATTATTGCTGATACTCGCTTTCAAAATAACTTGTATTCCCAGGATACGGATAGACAGGTACGACTACAAGGTTCTGTGAAGACGAAGCAATCAAGACTCGTCTTTTATTTTTGAATATTCATTTTGTAGAATTATGCTATGAAAGAACTCAAATGTTATTAAAATTATACTATTAATGAAATGGATGATGTTGTTGCTTTGTTTACTACTTTGCATTGTTGTGATACATTACATGACGTCCTCCGCCCCAGAACGTTTCCGCCGTTCTCGGTTTTGGGGTGTGACACTAACTATTCTCCCACTGGCTTTGACATATACACATGATTCATCTTCGCTTCGTACAAATCCAAACTCTTTGACTTTCTCATCAAAGCAAAGATTCCATCTGCGAGACGCTTGCTTAAGTCCATAAATGGACTTCTCAAGCTTACACACTCTATTTGGATGCTTCAGATCAACAAAACCCTCTGGCTGATCCATGTAAACATCCTCAGCCAACTTCGCGTTAAGAAAAGCGGTCTTGACATCCATTTGCCAAATCTCATAATCATGAAATGCAACAATAGCTAGCATCACTCTAATAGACTTTATCTTCGCAACTGGTGAGAAGGTCTCATCATAGTCAACTCCGAGAGTTTGAGTAAAGCCCTTCGCAACCAATCGTGCCTTATATGTGTGTACGTTTCCATCCACATCGGTCTTCTGCTTGATGATCCATTTGCACCCAACGGTCTTACGTCCGGGCACATTATCAACCAAATTCCAATCTTGGTTGTCATACATGGATTGGATCTCGCTGTCCATTTCCTCTTTCCATTTTGCAGACTTCGGGCCTGCCATGGCTTCCTTAAAGCTATTAGGTTCATCTAGATTTATTAGTGTACCATCACTAATATACGTGTCCCCTTCGGTAGTAATATGAAAACCATATAACTGGGGTTGAACTCTAACTCTTTCGGAACGTCTAAGAGGTAAGGACTGGTCAATAGGTTCAACTGGAGTTTCCTCCTCGGGTTGATTGCTAGTGGTAGAGGTTCCTTCATCAATCGATTCTTGAATCTCTTCAAGCTCGATTTTCCTCCCACTGTCTCCTTGGCTTATGAGTTCTCGCTCTCGGAAAACCCCTCTCCTCGCAACTAAGATAACATTGTCACTCGATGTATAGAAGAGATATCCAAAGGACTTTCGCGGGTAGCCGATGAAAATACATCGCTCACTACGAGGTTCGAGCTTGTCGTGAGTATCTCGTCTTACGAAAGCCTCGCAACCCCAAACCTTTATATGAGCTAACGAGGGAGATTTCCATGTCCACATCTCGTGAGATGTTTTGGCAACCTTCTTCATCTCGGTTAAGGATATGGGCGACAGTCTCTAAGGCATACCCCCAGAATGAGATAGATAGTGAAGCACGATTCATAATACAACGAACTATATCTAACAAGGTTCGATTACGCCTTTCTGCCACACCATTCAATTATGGTGTCCTAGGTGGCGTCAAGTGCGAAACTATTCCGCATTCTTTGAGATAGTCGTGGAATTCAAGACTTAGGTACTCTCCTCCTTGATTGGATCGAAGCATCTTGATTTTCCTGCCCAATTGATTCTCCACTTCATTTTTGAATTCTTTGAACTTTTCCAACGTTTCTGACTTTTTCTTGATTAAGTAAATATACCCATATCTACTATAGTCATCGGTAAAAGTCACATAGAAGCGGTTCCCATCCTTTGTGGTTGATCTAAAGGGTCCACACACATCGGTATGTATGAGGTCCAATAAACCCTCACCCCTTTCACATGTACTAGTGAAGGATGACTTGGTCATCCTTCCAAGTAAACAAGATTTGCATGTGTCATCTTCCGTAAGGTCAAATGACTCCAACACTCCATCCTTTTGGAGTTGAGCTATGCGCTTATTATTGACATGTCCAAGATGATAATGCCACAAGGATGCTCTATCCATACTATTGGAAGAATCCATGCATAAAACATCATTTCCTAGGTTATCTACAATCATAATAGTTTCATAAATTCCATTACATGGCATTGCTTCAAAATATAAGACACCATTTAGATAAGCATAAATAGAACCATTCTCATTATTAAAAGAAAATCTAAATCCTTTTCTAAACAACCCATGAAACGAAATGATGTTTCTTGCCATTTCAGGCGAGTAGCAACAATTATCTAAATCTAAAAATAATCCATTACTAAGCACTAAAGAATACACTCCAATCTTGGTCACAGGTGACGATCTTCTGTTCCCCATTATTAGATTTATTCTTCCATGCTCCACATCACTATTTCTCCTTAGTCCCTGCAATTCAGAACAAATCCACATCCGGTATCGAGGACCCAAGAAATAGCATGAGATGAATCATTAGATTTAATTGTGTAAATACCTGCGAAAGATGGCTTGATCTTTCCTTCCTTGATAACTTGTAGGTATTCTGGGCAGCTTCTCTTCCAATGCCCTATTTTGTGGCAATGGTGGCACTCTGCCTCCTTTGGGTTAGAGTTGGACTTAGCGGGATCAAATTTGGTCCCACTAGAAGAGGAACCATCTCGGGACTTTCCCTTGCGGTGGCTCTTAGACAGAGCCTTCCTCTTCTTGCCGCTTCCTTGCCCAATAGCCGAAACAGGAGCAGCGGGTGGATTGGGAGTTGGTGCAACAGACTTGTCCTTGAGGTTGCTCTCAGCAACCCTTAGGAGACCTTGGAGTTTACTTAGGGTGACCTCTTCCTTGTTCATGTGGTAGGTCATCATAAATTGGTTGTAACATGGAGGCAAGGAATGAAGTACCATGTCAATAGCCAAATCTTCCCCAAAGTCGACATTCAACTTGCGAAGACGATCGACATACCTTTGCATCTTTTGCAAGTGTACGGTGAGAAATTCTCCATGTCCCATTTTAGCAGAGATCATGTTAGTGAAGATCTCGTAACGCTCCTGCCTCGCGTTTTGATGATATCTCTCCAATAAGTCTTGATGCATTTCGTACGGATACATGTCCTCATAGGACTTTTGGAATTCGGAGTTCATAGTGGCTATCATGATGTAATGAACCTTCGTTGCATCATGCTCATGAGTTTCAAAAGCGGTGATTTCAGCCAGAGTAGCGATTTCTGGATTGATCTTCTCGAGCTTCTCATCGAGTACATACTCCTTGTCCTCGTAGCGAGCAATCATGCGAATGTATCTTATCCATTCGCTAAAGTTCGTTCCATCGAAAGTCACCTTTTGGCAAAGGCTCATCAATGTGAATGAACTAGCAGCAGCGTTGTTCGCGTTCGACATCTATAAATAGAAAGGACAAAGATTGATTAGAATTTGAATCCCTAATTATCACCCAATAAGAAAAATTAGGGCTAGGATCCAACAATATTATTTACATATTAGAAAAGGGATGCCGTAATCCAACATGCAAACAATTTGAAAGTAAGTGAATGATGATTCACTAATTCTCCACCATGAAAACATTACCTTTAAGTTTTAAACGCATTGAGAATTCCTAGGTTTTGATGAGATTCATTAAACTTTTCAATGGCATGTTTAAATCACGATATGCCCCTCTCGTTTGTGACTGGGATGTCGAGGATCACAAAGTGGGTGTGAATAACCATGCAAATCTACATGGTGCCTTCATTGTAACGATCACCTATTCGATGTGCCGGTAAACCACACACGCTCCACCGAACTATGATAAACAATGAATCACCCTTTGCCACCTATGCTTAGAACCAATTAGTGTGCCGGTAAACCACACACGCTCCACTAACTTCTTATCAATGGTGCAAAGTGTAATTTCATGGGATTGCATCAATTCACTTTTCCTAAAGTAACTAGGATTGGGAATTTTTGAAAAAGCATGTAGTTACTTTGTATTTAATATTATACTTTTAACGAGGAGATGGAGTTGCCCTATCCTACCCGTTCGGCTAACGACCCTCCACCGATCAAGCAAGCGGTGGGTGTGAGTGTACAACCATTAAGCGCCATTTTATAGGCAGCAACCTTATACCCACCTTATAGACCGACTTCGTGAATGAGGCCTACTAACGGTAAGACTAGCATTTTAATTATACATACATATATATATATATATATATATATATATATATATATATATATATATATATATATATAAGCTTGTAATCATATAGAGTATAGGGTTGAATTTTAAACTTGTAAAATTCTAGGGTTTGAAATTTAAATTGTCCAAATTAAACTTTTAATCACAAAACTAAATTTCAAAACTTGAGGATTAGTTTTAAACTTTTCAAAACACAAGGGATCAAATAACAAATAATTTAAATTAACCATTTAATCTCATAATTATCCATATTTCATGTTTCTTGCAAAATAATTTACCAATTTAATTAAAATAATTAATCAATTATCACATAAGGAAATTATTATTCAATTAATTGGTAATTATCTTGAATTAGGTCAAGGATATACTCATATATATGATAAAATCGGATTTATATTGACCCATTAAGATAAAGGTAAGTTTCCTTAAGTTAAACAACAAGAAATCCCGTAATTAGCTCCTCCTGAAGCTCGGACTCGTCGAGTACCACAATGGAGTCATCGAGTCGAGGCCTACTCGACGAGTCCACTATGGGACTCGCCGAGTTCATCATGCAGATTGACAAAATTCGAATTTTGCAAACAACAATCAAGCAGCCAATGCATCAATTCAATAGAAACCAATCAAGGCTCTGATACCACTGTTGGATTTTGGCCATAAGAACATTCCTATGTGCACACACAAACCCTAATGCTTGGATCTAGGTTTCTCTAATTGAACATTCAATGTATCCAAGACTTTGATTGATAAATCTAGTATAATAACACAAGAAATCGGATCTAAAAGAATACCTTGAATTACTTGCTTGAATCTTCCTGTCCTTGGAGCTTAGAGTCATAAATGTCACTCCTCTAATGGATTACAAACACCAACTAGCAAGAGGATGATTTGAGAGAGATGTAAGAGGGTGAGAAATCGGCCAGGGCTCCTCCAATACCAAGGGTGCCGATTCCTCACCCCTATGGGTGTATTTATACTAGTGGGCCTCTTAGGGTTTCACCCTTAAAACCCTAATTGGATAACTTAGACTCTGAGCAATCCAATCTCCTTATTGATAAGCATTTGGACGATTTGTAGGTTTATCCAAACCCTAAAATCCATCCACCCCTTAGTCACAAGGAATCACTGCTCAAAATACAACTATCACAATTGACAGTTTATGCCCCTTTATTCAATTAATCTCTTTAAGTCACCAAATTAATTCCTAATTAATTTCTGACTTATATTTAATCAAATAACAATATTATTATTCCGTATATTATCCTCATAATACATTAATAATATTTCTTCTCTCATTATAAATCATCCTGTCAAGTTGCTATGGTGAAGGCAACCTAAAAGGACCATGCTCAATCGGGTCAAGTACTTACCAAATATAGTTGCAGCCTTAGACACTATTGCAACATGAAGTAATTATAGGAACATTCCCTCGTACGCCCCGTATTGTGCCCATGGTTAGAGTTTGTGGCACCATCTCCACCACCACCGGTACCATTCATACCAATTTGCGACATTGCGGCAACTACGATTGTGGTTACGGCAGCTTGGAACATTATGGGATCAAACTGCGGAGGTGGTGGCGAAGGTGGTGGTGGTGCTGCGTTGCTGGAAGGTCTGGACTTTTTCTTTGGCGGCATAGTTCTGTCATAAGTTTATAAAGACAAACAGACGGTAAGTCTCTAACAGTAGTGACAAGTCGGATGTTATTGTACTAAGTTTTTCCATATTATATTCCGACTTAAAAGCATCTTGTATGCAATTCATACCAGAAGTTCATCTAAATTAACTTATGAATTTAGTGATACTGACTCGAATGAAATCTAGTGATTTGTTCCATGTCTGATCCACTCCAAAAATCGCTTGGCATATACCAGTTGTGTGTAATTAAGGTCCAATAGGACGTTGAACTTAACGATTCTACCCTAGGTCCACAACCAAACAAGGAACAGGACCCAAGGCGGACTCACGATTTCTAAGCCGATCGTCTCTTAATTATACCTAACCTTGAGGTATACATTAAGTAATCTTAGGGTTACTATAAGCAAGTTGTTTGAAATGATGAGTTATGAAATATGTTGAAAATTCCTATTGAATTTTAATATGTGCCAATTTCTTTAATAAAATTTAGTGTATAGGGTTCGAGAAAACTTGGCCTTATAATAGGTCTACATATCATTAATTTAAGGAAAATTTTTCATAGTGCCACGATTCCCTTGAATAGTGTAGTCTCCGGATTTTGGAGGATTCGAATGTCTCTATACATATATAGGGGTAGTCGTTAGACGCATGCTAGTAGTCCAATTCTATACCGATATGTCAGTGGCGTACACCCTACTTGTGGCGGGTGATGCTCTATGGATCATACAGTAAAGACATGAAAGTCCACATTGCCCTAACCTCCACCCTGACTTCTTTTCTTCGATGTTCTGCTTTCATCATGCATTTTCTCTAATGCTTGTTTGACGTTCCCATTACTCTGCGATTCTTGGCTCAAGTTGTCATCACTTCTATCTGCAACCCTTGATGTGGTTCCTGGCCTGTCATGTCCTCTATCCAGGTGACAAAGGTGCCTTGCAGTGATCTCGGTGATAGCGCTAACCTTTCTGATTCGGTTGACCAATGCTCGTATTTGTATATTCCGGCGAGCGATGCGGTATACTAGGGAAAGAGGGCCCTGTCTACTGATCTTTCTCTATTGAGGTTGTAAAAGCCTCCTTCTATACTCCAGAGGGGGTATTTGATCTTGTTCCAGGTTCTATCTCTTTAAATCTATGGTTCATCTAAGTGTCTGACCATGGAAGTTTCGTCGAGGTGGGGATACTGGCAGGTGTGTTGCAGACTTCGGGCTCTTCGTATATTACTTCTTCAGGATTTTCTTTGTTCTAGCCACCATCGTCCCAGTTAGGAGAATAGAGGTCTCTCAGTAGTTGGGTTCCCTCCATGTTGTTCATACGAGAACAGGGGTAGAAGAGATAGTTAATAGACGTCTAATCCTATAATTACTTATAGGGGGTCATCCTTATTAGTTACTCCTATAATCACATAGTGCACACCAGTTATACATAATCTTGAGATCGAATAGAACTTCGAATAAATGACTATACTCTAAATCCACAACCTAACAAGGAATAGGAAGTAGAGAAATACTCATAGATTCTAAGTCTATAATATCTTTAATTATGTATAATCTTAGCGTATGCACCAGTCATTATAGACCTGCTAATAGGGATCTTTAGTTCTCGCATAGGTTAGTGATAGTACCTCAAAGTACTCCTATAGTACTTTAATGTTTGTCTTGTGTTATCGATGTTTCTTTGTAGATAGAGTTGGTAAGTTTTTTTACTTGTTGCAACACCAAGACCATTCCTGGGAATATGCTAATCACTTCTGGGGGAGACATAGCTGATCAGGCTATGTCATTCCCAGACCTAACTATACATCCCCAAGCCTACTCGTACTGTTCAACAATCACCACTTTTGTCCCATCCCACCATGATACTGACCCTAGTGTGTATGCATGTGCTCATACTTTTTAACGAGAAACTATTTGTTTCTAAAAGTATAGTTATTTGGAAAATGTAAAATCAGATACTTTCAGTCCCAATGTATTTATAGTTTGTATATCTTATACGGTTCGATATACTTAGTTCACTATAAACAATGCTCTGATATCAATCTGTCACACCCCCAAACCAGAACGGTGGAAACGTTCGGGGGTGGACGACTTCATGTATAGTATCATAACAACGAGTATAATAGTGAAGAAAGCAAACACAAACATCATCAATATAACTGAAAGAGTTACATCATAGAGTAAGTTTACATGTTTCAAAATCAATTACATCATGATAACAAAATAAGTTTTGAATTTAATGCCTTAGCGTCCTGTCCTCGAAAGCAGTTGAATACCTGTTTAGTGATTTCCTGAGAATACAAGTTGTTTGAAAAAGTGTCAACACAAAGGTTGGTGAGTTCATAAGAGTTCTAATTGAGAAATAAACCGTTTTCCTTGTAAAAGCAGTAAAAGAGATTCCAGAAAAATCCAATATTTTCCTTGAAAAGTGAGTTGTAAGTTTTCGTGTTATGAAATTGTGCATCCTAGAATTTCCAACAATTTCCTTCCATAATCTCCAAGTGTATATAAGTTACATAAAATTAAAGTTAAATAAATCGTCGAATGTAATGGGTCTTCCCTAGGCCCACAACCAAACAAGGAACAAGAAATAAAGCGGACCCACCAATTCTAAATCGATCCCGACAAAATTCTATATAACTCTAGCATATACACTTAGAAATTATAGCTAAAAACTAACAATTCTAGATAGAATGTAGTCTTAAAATCAAAGACCGAAACGAAATACTAGTGTAGTGTATGAAATAGTAGTAGTGGCTGTGAACATAAACTATACATATCATAGTTCATCGAATAGTGATAGTGGTAGTGAACATGAACGATGTATATTATAGTTTATCAAATGTGATGGTGAAGGTGAATATAAACTATACATATCACAGTTCATCAAATAGCGATGGTGGTAGCGAACATGAACCATGCATATTATAGCTTATCAAAAGTGGTGGTGATAGTGAAATCCCTTCTTGTCATAAGTTTGTAGTGTATATGAAACATAAAATATACCTATTATAGTTTATCTTATTGTTTGTAATGTATTTTCAACCTAATAACGTAGTTTTAATATCATAAAATCCATTTTATGAAAACCCGATACTTTGTATTTGTACGCCTTGATATTGCCATATTTATACTTATTTTTAGGCAGTATTTAAGTACATTTTTATTAATAAATTGATAATATGTGCAGAATAGTGATATTTATGAGTTTAAATTGTTATTTTCAGTCAATACAAAGGATTTTCGAAGAGAGGGACCAGAGGTGACAAAATGGGGAACATGGGAGGCTTGGAAGACAAGAAAATAATAATTTCATAATAAGAGCTTAATTCACGACGTGGCGGTGAAGCCCACGACGTGGCACGGGTGTTCCAGAAGATAAACATCGCGACGCGGAGGATTTCCTTGAAGGATACGTTTTACTTGGAGCCCACGACGTGGCGCAGGTTTTTAAGGATTATATAAGTTCTCCTATTATTACGAATAAAGGGACTTTTGGCAGAAGAAAAGGAGTTCCAGGAGACGTTTCAGAAGAGAAGAAAGGTCCTGGAAGAGGGATTTCAACACCAAAAGAAGTAAAGTTTTATATTTAGTTGATTATAACCATGTTTTTCATTAGTTTTAGTTGTGCTAGTTTAATTACTATGATGAGCAGCTAAATCTAGCTACTTTTGCTTAGCTAGATGAAGCTTTGAACTTATGAATAGTTATATGTTTATGGATTAATTTGAGTTGGTAAGAGTTGTTTGTGTTTGATTTGTATAACCTAGCATGTTATTATTTGCTTATCTAATTGCTAGATTGCATGTTCTGTGTAGCTTAGTGACTATGAAACTACATGAACTTGTTTACCTAATAATTTAGTGAACATTAAATTGTTAGAGCTAGGATTGACCAATCTTAGTTAGTAATTAGGCTAAATAAATCTTAGTTGTGCTAGAGAACGTAAATTGTGACCATAATTGCGTTTATACAACAAATCTTACATAGCATATTCACATTCATAATTAGTTCTGTGTTTAATTATGTGTGAACATACATGGTTTAACATGAATTAGTTACTTATTGGTAAGATAGAACTAAATTACTAATATAACTAAAATCCAACTTAATAACCCATAATCATTAGCTAGCCATAAGGAAGAAGTGGATTCAACTAAGCAAGAGTGTGTTTTTATTAATTTGATTAAGTTCGTTTGATCTTGCAAAATCAGATAAAACCCCCTTATTAAATTTGTTAATAAATTAGGTTAATTTATTAGTAATTAGGTTAATTAGTAACACCGTTCCCTGTGATCGACACCCGACTTACCTAAGCTATACTGTAATCTGACTAGGTACACTGCCTATAAGTGCATAGTTAGTCTTAGTTTGTTAGGTTATAAATATTAAAATTAGTGGGTACTTTCGTGCACATCACGCCTTTTTTGAAAAACCGGTACTGTATGGTCGTAACTCGCTTAATGTATAACCTGGTACCGTATGGTCGTACCTCGCTTAACGTGAAAACATGGTACTTTGTATTCGTACCCCATTTACATGTAATGAAAACCTCTTGTAATGAGCTCAAAATCTAATGTAACATAAACTATACCAATTATAGTTTATCATAATGTTTGTAATGTATATGCAACCTAACTAGATCTATTATAGTCTAGCATACTTATTTGTGGTGCATAATAGACTTACTTATACTTATCATAACTAAGTATAATTATTTTTATTGGTAGTAACCCCTTGTATAAGATTCCTACTTTCGAACTAAGGTAAATAATATGTAATATCAACCACATGTATTTCAATTAGTAGTTTACTTGTCATAGATTTCCGAATGTTTGTATCTGATGGACGTAAACTTTGTTTACGACAATTAATCATTTACTATGCTTAATATAGCAAAAATACATTTTTTAACTAATGTATGTCTATATAACAAGACAAAATGACATGTATGGTAGTAACATATCATCACATGAAGGTTACACACCTTGCTCAACAAGTTACAAGGTGTAAATGAAATTGAAAGCATTTTTCTAGTATTACGATTTCTATTCTGTTTTTTTACAAAAATTCATAGAAAAATCATTAAAGGTCCAAACCAGAATCCGTAAATTCTGAGAGTTTGGAAAATGAGTCAAGTTTGTTCATAAATTTTATCATGATTTTTAGTAACCTCTAACTTGGGTGAAACAGTTCATAATCACAGGCTGGTCCGGATGTTTTCTTGAAATGATAGGCAGTTTTGTAAAAATCACCATAAATTGTAGAAAAATCGTATGGAGATTTTCAAGTAGCCATTTTAAAGCTTAGAATCTGAACTACTTTCACCTAATATAGTTTTGAATAGTAAAATGTTTAAGTTGTCCAAAACAGTTCGTGATTGGAGTTCAAGCTTTCCGATGAAAGTTGTTGGGAAAGTTTAGTTGTGTTCTTGGTGTTTTAACTTGTATTCCCCCCCCCCCTCCTCCTTAAAACTTAAGAAAAAATTGAAAAGATAGGGGTATGAACTCACCTTGTGTGATTTGTATGGATGGATGTTGAGGAGAAGGAGTGTTCAACTCCAGAAAACTATGAAGATTGCCTTGAAGATTCGAGATTCTAAAACCAATGTGATGGAATTTGTGTAAGCAATCTATGATTGGAGTAGAATGAAGTGTAATAATCATAAGAAAGATGATGATACTTACCAAATGAAGAAGGAAAGCCTTGGAGTATGCCTTGAATTTCTCGAAATTTAGAGAGAAATATGAGAAAATTTGGAGTGTGATTCTTGGAGAAAAATAAGAGAATGAATGAAGAGTGAGGAGAGAGGATGGATGTTCCAGCTCTAAGAACGTGGGAAATTGTTGGAAATGATGAGAAAGGACATTAACATGACTAGGGATGGTGGGGAGGGTGTGGGTTGGTCATGGAGTGGGTATGGGTGGTTGCTTCTGTCATAAACTAAAGAAAAGTCAACACTCCACCTCTTATACTTCACCCACTCTTCTTGGATAAGATTTATCCCCAAAAACGTGGTTAATTAATAAATATGGAGCCTTATATGTTAAAATAAAGTTTTGGGTGAAAATCCCGCATTAAAATGATGACAAACGGGCTTAAAATGAAGTCGTAGTTGAAAACAGGGAAGTTTTGTGCTTCTAGCGAGGCCTCTCGGTCCTGGCCGCGGTTCGGTTCCTGAGGCTTTGGGTTCGGCTCCTGAGGCTTCGGGTTCGGCTCCTAAGGCTTCGGGTTCGGTCCTGAGGCTTCGGGTTCGACTCCTGAGGCTTTGGGTTCCGGCCTGAGGCTTCGGGTTTCGGCCTGGAGCTTCGGTTCTTAGCAGTCTCAGTCCCTAAGAGGACCTTCGGCCCTAAGAAGGTTCGCCCCTTTAAGAGGGGCTTCGGGTCCTTAAGCCTATTTTACTCATTTTTACCCCGTTTCAAGCTGTTTTTGACCCGGTTAAGGGTCGGGATGACCCGAATGATTTCAAAAAGTTACGGGAAATTTTGAGAGAGGTTTGGAAGAGATTTCAAATAGAGAGAGATAGAGTGAAAATGATTGAGAGAGGTTTCGCTTGTGATATTTTTGAGTGTTCGGCTTCACAACGCAAGGTCCGTAAACCCCGTTAAGTTATGTTTTAGTGTCCTACACACTCCCGATGAGTGTGCAATAGTCTTTTATCTCTTTGGTTCATTGTTTAGCACTATTAAGGCTAAGGAAATTCAAACATACAAATTTTGCCAAATGATGTTTTCTCATTAGAATAGTGAATTGTACAGTGATTACATAACGTAAACCCTAATTTATCCGGGTTAATTGAGTTGACTGGTTTGACTTGTTGACCTTATTTGACTTTGACTTGATCTGAATTTGACGATTGTCACAAATTTGCAGAAATTTGATTTTGACGATGATGTTGGCGAAAAATTTGAATTTCAGCAACTTTGAAAATCCTCTGATTTCCCTAAGCTTGCTTGGAATTCCGACCATCTCTTTATTGAAAGTGTAAAAACTAAAAACTACTCGTCGGCTTGCCTCCCAGAAAGTCGTCTATTTTTAAAGTCGTTAACTTGACTTTTGAAAACTAGATTTGTTAACGGGTGTGGTTGGGACTTCTCTAAACCTCAAATTTCTTCTTTGTCACTCTAGATCCCCTCAGACATAGCAAGATTGGTGGATCTGGAACTTGTACAACAAGCTGAAAAGACTTTATATAGTTATCAGGTAAGTTTTTCTTCTAATGTTTAAACGTCTTTCTATTTCTGATCTTTTTCTTTCTAGAAATCTTCTCTTTCTCTTCAGGTTTTTCTCTGATTTGATTCTTCTTAGCTTTTTACTTCCTCTTCTTCTTTTTCCAAAAGTTTTTTCTTTTTAGGTTTTTCTTTGATTTTCCTTTTGTAGAAATCAGATTCTCCTTCTTCTCTTCCCCAAGCTTTTTTTTTTATCAACTTCTTATCAACTCCTTCAGCAAAAATTATATATTCCTTAACCTCCCCAAGCTTATTTCTGTTTAACTCCATACTTGAATTAAAGAAACTTCACTCTTTTTTTTCTTCACATGATTAGATTACACACCGAGGAAGCTCCAATGAAATCACTACCTAGACAACAATCCCAATACCTTTATTGCAGATTCAGAATTCATATTTAATAAATCAAACCAAGCTTGAGTAAATAATTTTTACGCCGAAGTAAATTTGTGAAAATAGTGTATTTTTAAAAATAATTCTACGAAAATTCGTTTATAAAAACTTAGCTTGACCAACCCCTCCTTTTTTTCCAAACTCGTCCATTAAACATGATAAGCTCCATTACGGACAAAAAATCCAAACTTACTCCTACGATTCCACTATCGTGGGATCTATCTCATTATACCAAACATCTTCTTTGTCTTGATCAGCTCTTCAGATTTAACTTTGTTTGGTTATTGATTTGACTTGCACTTGACTTAGATTTTCACTATGAATTTTAGATATCTTCAAGTTTCTTGATATACCTCAAAAGGCAGAGAAACTATAGTGTTCAGTACTTCAAGGAAATAAAATGGTTATTCAAATCTAGGTTCTTTTTAAGACATTTAAGTAAATTATTTCTAGAACACTGTTCGTTTTTCCATCCCACACTTCCATTGTAAAAATTATCCGACTCTTATGTTAATTCATGTTTTGGAAACATTCAAAACACTTTCTAATATGAAAACATAATTCTTAAAATTGATAGCATTGAGACTGTTATTTTCGGTCCTATCATACTTTATCTTTACAGAGCTTTCGAATGTAAATAATATCCTCATCTCATGTAATAATTTTAAAAAATTTCAATTTTTTATATGTATGCAGAAAATAAACTAAAATTACTAGAAATAAAATCTTTTTGGGTTTTTCTTTATGAATGCAGAAAAATAAAAAGGAAAATATTTTTTGGATTTTTGAATTTTTTTTAAATGCAAGTGCAATGCAGAAAAGGAAAATAAATTTTGAAAATTTAATTAAAAAAGATTAAAAAATGCAAATTTTTACACTAACCCCCTCCCCAAGCTTAAAATGACGCATTTTCCTCAATGCTCAAAGAGGAATGAACAACTTAATAAAGCATATAAAATCAAAAATGGTGCAACTACGAAAGAATGTACTTGATAAATTTGCAGAAATTTGATTTTGACGATGATGTTGGCGAAAAATTTGAATTTTAGCAACTTTGAAGATCCTCTGATTTCCCCAAGCTTGCTTGGAATTGTGACCATCTCTTTATTGAAAGTGTAAAAACTAAAAAGTATTCGTCGGGTTGCCTCCCAGAAAGCCGCCCCTTTTTAAAGTCGTTAACTCGACTTTTCCCAACTAGATTTGTTAACTGGTGTGGTTGAGACTTCTCTGAAGCTCAAATTTCTTCTTTGTCACTCTAGATCCCCTCAGATATGGCAAGATTGGTCGAACTGGAACTTGTGCAGCAAGATGAAAAGACTTTATATAGTTATCTGTCACACCCCAAAACCGACAATGGTGGAAACGTTCTGGGATGGAGGACGTCATGTACAGTATCATAACAATGCATAATAGTAAAGACAAGCAACCACATCCATTGCATTAATATAATAATTTGTAATACAAGCGTGTTCTGTACAGTTTGTAAGACACCAAAAGTAAAATCAAAATAAAAGATGGGTCTTGTATGTGCTCCATCTTCTCAAAAGCTGCATCTGTACCTGTCTACTAATGACCTGAGAATACAAGTTATTTTGAAAGCGAGTATCAACATAAAGCTCGTGAGTTCATAAGTATTTTAGTGTCATTGCTTGTATAAAAATGTTTATAACCATGTAGTATAATAACTGATATTAATGTTTGAAATTAGTGTGTTTCCCTTAGAAAATCCTATATTTTCCAGTAAAAGTAGTCTTCTACCAAGACCCGGTTGTTTGCATGTTTGACCCTTTGAAAAAGTAAAAGTTTTCTCAGTGAAACAATCAGTATGAAAATGTAGTTTTAGACTTTATTCATATAAAGTAATTAGGAAAATAATGCTTTACTCCCAGCAGTGACCCTGCCGGTTTAATGTAATGAAAATGCAGATTCCAGGTAGCATTATGTATAAGATGCACCTCGGGGAATCTGTGTTGCCTTTAATTCTAAATGTATTAATTAAAGGTCCGAATGTGAACTCATATGTAACCATGTTGATTTATGATCGAATAACTGATGACCCTCCGAGTCATATGTGGAATGGTGACATTTTGTCACCCCTGGGCCTAGTCGGCTCGGACTGTAGCTAGCAGTTGGGATGTGGGAGTGTCTGCCCCGTATAGATCTATACACACAATGTATGCTCTCCCTCTAGGAGACTCTAGTTACACGGTGTTACCACTGTGAAGTGTCGTATCGGGAAGTAGTATGGTCACATTCTAATTATAGTATATTCTCTTGTATATTGTATAATGTACTTTCTGTTATAATGTGTCGAGTATTCTCCTGTATAGTATATAGTATTCTCTTTGTATAGTATTTATCATTTATTGATTCCTAACTGTACCGATTCTAGTAAGTACCATAATAATAGTAGAAGTGAGTAGTAATCCTTAACTATACCTATTATAGTTAAATAGAAATATTGATTTCATGTCTTTGATATACAAAGGTACTCAATTAAAGTGAAGACTTTTATATCTATCACAAATATATGTGACATATAACTAAGAATTCAACAACGGTAAGACAGATAACAATATACCCTAAGTCCACAATCAAACGAGGACAGGAAGTAAGGTGAGCTATCAGTTCTAAGTCCTTCAAGTCTTATTTATATAAATATATTGGTGTAGATATGGCTTAGGAACAAAAGAAGTTTTAAAAGAGTTTGGGAATAGTTTTATAACAATTTAACATGAAAATGAATTTGATAAACATTTAAAGCAGTTTTGTTAGGAAAACAGTTAAAACTATAGAAAATCCTTTTTGGTTGCAAGTTATAAATCACACGTGATTGATACTATAACTTGTTTGATTCAACTTGTATTCCCCCATAAAAGCATTTAAAAACAATTAAAAGGTTGATTAAGGGGTATGAACTCACCTATAGTGAGTGGATTTGATGGAAGTGCCAAGTAGGATACTAGGTGTCAAGTGATGACTTGAACACACACTTGGATCCTATGTAACATGTAATGATACATAAATGTATCTAATAAGTTAATTAATTGCTAATTAAGTAAGTAAAGACTCTCTAATGCATGAGATCACTTTGATTCAAGTGTTAGGAGTGCTAAGGGTTGTATCTATGGAGAGTATGGCTTCACATTGGAGTTTACTCCTCAAATGGTTGCCCTTAGGGGTTTTTACGGTCCATGGATCATTTTCCCCATGAGTTTATGGCTGTAAACTCATGGGAATGGTGTATTTATGTGCTTTAAGGCCTCATGCTTCACAACGAAGTGCTCTTGGGTTGGATCAAAGGCTTAGGAAGTGGTTAGGGCTCGAAATGGCATCCTTATGGAGTTTGCGGCCTTTGAACCACTCCATGGGAGTTTACGGTCGTAAAACGTTGGGTTGACAGCCATAAAATCTTGGCCACATCATTCTTTTCGTGTTTTGTGGTTCTTAGATCATGTATGCAAGTTTCTAGCCTCTTGTCTAAGCATCACCCGGGGGGGGGGGTGTTAGGGCATGAAAACACCCTTTGGGGGTGTTTTCGGTTTTGGGAGATCCCCAAACCGTAAACTCATGTTATTGATGGTTTTTGGTGTTCACTCCATGGATTTATAAGCACACTAAGCAAATAACTAGGTAAGAGGAGTATACTTACTTATAGGAGGCTTGTAAGAGTGTTTAGGACCCAAGAACAATGGTGTGTGTTCTTGGTGTTCTTGAAGAGCACTTGAAGATCTATGAAAAACCAAGAATTCATGGATAAAATGATGTATAAACACTAGATTAAGTGTTGTATGAATGAAACTAGGAAGGAAGACTTACGTTTTTGGCGGATTTTGAAGAAATGTGTGATGATAGTTGAGAGAAAACTTGGTGTTCTTGAGGTTGGAAATGTGAAAAAGGGTTAGAAATGATCAATACTCACCTTTATAGGTGGGAGTTCACGGCCTTAGTGAGTTTACGGCTATAAACTCCATGTTTACGGCCGTAAACTCCATATCATGGAGTTTAAGGCATGACTTTTGTGTTGGGGCTTTAGTGGTTGCTTTCTAACACTTGTTCCTTGAGTGTACAAGGCTCGGGATGCTCAAACAGACTTTAAATTGTGCTAAATGATAACAAAAATGAATTTGACTTTCAATGAAGTGTTAGGCTGTAGAAATTATACGTATGGAAATTTCGGGTTCTCACATTATCAGGTAAGTTTTTCTTCTAATTTTTAAACTTCTTTCTCTTTCTGATCTTTTTCTTTTTAGAAATCTTCTCTTTCTCGTCTGGTTTTTCTATGATTTGCTTCTTCTCAGCTTTTACATCCTCTTCTTCTTTTTCCAAAAGTTTTTTCTTTTTAATTTTTTCTTTGATTTTCCTTTTGTAGAAATCAGATTCTCCTTCTTCTCTTCCCCAAGCTTTTTTTGTCAACTTCTTATCAACTCTTTCAGCAAAAATTATATATTCCTTCACCTGCCCAAGCTTATTTCTGTTCAACTCCATTGATGCATCATCATCTAATTTCCTATCTAAAAAGAAATCTTACCCGAAAACATCAGAAAACTCACAACAGTCCTCAGAAAAAGGACTGCTGGTAAACTCACAGCAGTCCTCAGATAATGGACTGAAGGTACCTAGATAATTAACATAACTATTATCAGAAGTAAATTTAGCATCATTCATTTTAAAATTAACCACTTCCTCATCAAACTCCATTGAAATTATGCCACTAAAACATCTATTTTTGTTTTTGCAGTTTTCATAAATGGTCTGTCTAAAATAATAGAGTTTGTATCTGATATGTCTAAATTAGCCAAGTCCAAAATGTAAAAAACAGCGGGAAAGATCAAAATATTCACTTGGACAAGAAAATCCTCTGGTACACATTTTGAGTGTATTGTCGAGTGATCAGTTAACTAGATAATTGTCCAGGTTTTTGTTAAAAATCCAATTTTAATTTTTCAAAAACGGAATAGTGAAGGATATTGATTGAAGTTCCTAGGTCAAGCATGACTTTTGGAAAATTAAGGTCACCCAATTTACAAGGAATCGAGAAAACTCCTAGATCCTTGTACTTTGGAGGTAAACCCTTTTGGAAAATAACTGAAATATTTTCACCAACTTTTAAAATTTTGTTAGTTTTAAATCTATTCTTTGAATCACATAATTCCTTTAAAAATCTAGCATAACGAGGGATGTGTTTTATAACATCTAAAAGAGGAAGATTTACCTCAACCTTACAAACTATTTCCATAATATCTTCATCCTCTCGCTCGTACTGTGTACTCTTTAGTCGGGATGGGAATGGTGGAAGTGGCTTGTACTCCGTTAGACTCAACATGGCTGGTTTTGGAGTTTCTGTTCCTTCATATTTTTCAACATATTCGTCAACCAAAACTTCTTCATATTCTTCTTCATCCTTTTTTTCTTTATCTTTTTCTTCATCTTCTTCAACTAGAACTTCTTCATATTCTTCTTCAGCTTCTTTTTCTCTTTCAGATACGCTTGGGCCTTCATATTGTTTCCCACTTCTCAAGGAAATAGCACTCACATTGTGATTTGGATTGTTTTCAGTACGCCCCAGTAACTTTCCTTGAGATTCCAAATGTCCCGTAGAAGCGGCAAGTTGAGACACATGTTGTTCCAGATTCTTGATACTAGCTCTGGTTTTGTTCTGGAATGCTTGGGTGCTCGTGGTAACACGTTTTACAATACCTTCTAAGGCCACACTGGAACTACTAGGTTGCTGATTTCATAACTGATTCTGAAACTCGGTTGTTGCTGAAACCGGAGGATGTTGAAATTGTTATCTTTGCTGATATTTGTTCTGATAAAAATATGGAGGCTCATTAAAGTTTTTAATTGTTGGTATCCCCCAACAACTTTTACTGGAGCCACATCCTCTTACAGTAGTGGACATATATATTTTGGGTGTTCAATTTTTAAGCAGATTCTGCATAGTTTCTTTGTAGTTGTTTTTTACTTTGTCGATAATAGAATTGCATTTGTCAACTCAGAAATTTGAGACTCCAGATGAGCATTTCTAACTTCTTTGAAACCTAGTGGCTGATCAATATACCACTCGTCTTTGTTTCCGAAATGCTTTGAATCTATCGCCAACTTCTTGATCATCTCTCTGATTTCTGCTGGTGTCATGTTACTTAGAGAACCACCATTGGAAACATTTATCAGACGCCGCTCCATGGGGATCAAACCTTCGCAGAAGTAGTTGTACAAGTGATAATCAGTGATTCCATGTTGTGGGCACTGAACAAGAAGCTTTTTGAACCTTTCTCAATAAGTATGTAAGGCTTCTCTTCTTCCTTGTTTAATACCAAGGATTTCTCTTCTAAGACTCGAAACTTGCGTTTTTGGGCTTCTCTAAAAATAATTTCATGATTTTCTTCCATATAGTGATCAAAATGGATGGGAGCTCGTACAACCATTCTCTCATTGAATCTTGAAGTGAAAAGGGGAATGCCTTAACTTTGTCTAATCTTCAGTAACAACATGTCGCTTCATTCCAAAACATACCACATGAAATTCCTTAATGAAATTATGTAGGTCTTCGTTTTCTAGACCTCGGAATGTGGGAAGAAGATGTAATAGCCCATATTCGAGTTCGAATTTTTGGGCTTCTGGAGAGGTAATGCAAAGAGGTTGCTGATTAACCTCTTGGGTGGGCCACTTTCTAAGAGTCTTTCCTACTTCATCTCCTACGTTACTCATGGCTGATTTTGGAGAGTTGGGTTATGAAAGTTCTGGTGTTTTTGAAATTTCAGAGTGGGTTTCAAAAGAGTCTATCTTCTCATATTTAACTGAGGGTATTGGAGAGTATGATTTATTGGGGATGTTCGAAGGAGAAGTTGAGGATACTTTCTGAAAAAATGAAAATTTTGGGTTTGGTTTGTTCCACAAGGGACTGCCTTGCGGTGTATTGATTTTTGGAGGTACTGAAGAGGATGAACCAAAGAACCTAGCAAATAGTTGTTTTCTTTGTTGCTTTGTTCTTCAATTTCCTTGTATTTCTTTCAATTTCTGGATCAAAAACTAGAGGTGTACCTGTATGGAAATTTCTTGGCATAAAACTATTAGAAGCACCATGTCCCCGACAATGGTGTCAATTTGTTAACATGTTGTTGCGGATGTATTTAGCAAATAAAATTTCACTGTTGGATGTACTAAAAGATAACATAGGGAAGCAGGATCGAATCTCCAGGGATACAGCCTAACGGTCAATGCTTTTTTGCATCAGTCGTATTCTATTCAGTAAAGTAGAAATTATAAAAGGGGTTTTTGAATTAAACTAAAAACTAAAAGTTGCAGTGAAAATAAACTAAATAAAAATAAATAATAAAAATGAATCCAGTTCTACTACGACTTTCCACATCATGTAATCAGCCAAGATCTGGTTATTTAGAATGTGTTTTATTTAAGTTGGTACTGAGAAAAATTAACAAGCTTTAGTATAATCTCTTTTACCTAGTTAAATTAACCAAAACAAGATCTTAAGTTAACCTTAACTTTTTACTGTCTAATTAAACAAGCTGTTACACTTGAATTTGGCAAGTTTCATATTTAATCTATTCTAAAACGTTTGCAAAATTTGTCCTTAAGCTAGTATGTGGGGCGTACTAGGTGGTACACTTAGTGTACTAGCCTGATAATCATTATGGAGCTAATCCACGTACGTTGGGTGTACGTGGAGTACACATGACATATGTGGAGTACGCATGGCATACATGAGCAATTACGAAACCCTAATTTTTAGGGCTTGCACCCTATATAAACATTATGATAGCCTTATTTTTTCATGTTTAGACAACCTCCACCCTCCCTTGTCCAGAAATCGAAACCCTAGTGAGTTCTTGAGAGTTTTAAGCCATAAAATGTGTTTGTTGGTGCTTTGTGAATGAGAAGAAGAAGCAGACCACTTGGAGTTGTGCTCGAAGCATGAGGATCCAGGATCATCATTTTCTAGTCTTTTGAGGTAAAAAGCTTACAACTTGCTAATCTATGATGCTAGATCTAGTTATATGCTATTTTTTTTTTTGAAGTCCTTGGAGTGATCGTTGAGCTTCTTTATTCACTTTAGAAGTGATTGATGGTAGATCTAGGATTTTTTTGGTCCCTTTGTCCATAAAAATGCAAGCTTTGAGGTGTTTATGGACTCATTCATGTGTTAAGACCCTTTGTTAATCTCTTTTGAGCTCTAGAGCCCCCATTAAGCCATGCATGCATGTAAATTTGACTACTTTACGTGATAAGTCACCTTAAGGAAGTCAGATCTGAGAGTTGGGTTGAATACTTAACTGAATAAGGGCATAGTGATGAAAGTTGGCCAACTGGGGAGTTCGTTGGGCGTACAAGGTGGTATGTTGTGCGTACAAGCCCCAGAGCATGTACTCTAAGCGTACAAGCTGAGTACTCCCCGCATACTCAGCAGTGGGCTTCAGAGTTTTGGGTTTTCGGTATTGGACCCATGTTGGACCTTAGGAGTCTAGGGCTTTGTTGGGCCATCAAAATTCTATTTTGGCTGATGCTATTTTATTGGACTCTTTTGGTTGAACGCTCATGAAGGGATTTGGGCCCAATTTGGAAAATTGGGCCATATTTGGGCCTTAAGTGATCATTTTGGAATTTAAGCCTTTTGGATAGTTTGCTTGGGCCAAGTTAGGTAAAGCGTAAAAAGGTCTTTTACCCTGGTTTGGACTCTTAGTGTAAGTCGGGTTCCAATTATTAATTGGATGATATATTATGTTTATAGTGCGAGGATTTTAACAGACCAACAGCCAGAGGATAATCTGTGAGATTCAGCAGTCTGAGGTGAGTCTTCCTCAATGTGTTTAGCGGGTCGAAGACACGAATTCCGACCCATGATTATTATGTTAGGGTGCTAGATGTTTACGTGACTCTTACATGTGTATATGTTTGTATGCTTAGTGAGTCGGACAAATGGGTAATCTGTATGCCTTTACTTGTTATGCGTGTATGTTTGTATGTTGGGTAGGGCCCTTGTGTGAGTTAGGTCGATGCTTATAATACTCGGTGGTTGGGGCCCATTATGCGAGTTAGGGCAAGACATGTTAAACTCAGTGGGCGAGACCCATGATGCGAGTTAGGGCAGCGCCCATTACACTCATGGAGCGAGGCCCATTATATGTTTGATATGTGTGGTATGTGGTGTTTGGGGAGAAAATCACTAAGCTTTGTGCTTACGATTTTCAGTATATGTTTCAGGTACCTCTGGTGCAAAGGGGAAGAGCTCGGGGTGATTGTAGTGCATACACGATATTGTTCCTCATTTCATGATAACTATGATATTTTATGATGTTTGATACATTAGTTTCATTTGGGTTTTATAATGATATTTTGGGATATTTGTTTTATTAATTTAAAAATGAAGTATTTGGGCCTTAGTTTTGGGACTTTACAAGCTGGTATCATAGCCTTAATTTGAGGGATTTTGACTTACTATCTGGTGTGTCTGAACTCAAATTGAGGACTTGGTAAAGTTTTTTAAAAAGAAATGTTTTTAAAACAAAGGGTTTTCTAATACAAGAAAGGGTGTGATGCATTCAATCGACCGAGCTCAAGTAAGTTTTCCCAAAATACCCATACATGTTATCTGATATGATTTGTATTGTGAATCTGTGAACCACATGCTAGTTAGGACTATGAATCTGCTCAGTATTTGCATGATAGAATGCTAGGAGAGATGCCTTTGTATGCTTATTGTATGAGCTTACAAACTTGCATGCTAGTATTTATCAGTCAGTGATAGGATAGTCTGATTAGGTTATGCTTGGTTCTGATTACTTGATGCTCGAATGTTGCTTGCTTTGTGCTTTTTTGGAGTTCTAACTAGTTTTAGATAACTAGTAAGTGAATATGTTAAGTTACATATTACTGAGACTAGATAATTTTAGAAGATTAGGTTTTAACTCTATTTCTCAACTCTTGTTTGAGTCCAACCATTGTAGTGTGAGACCTCTTATTCGAAGAATTATCTGGTTTTGGTGATATATAATTGTATTCGTGAGCTTTCTAGAGGAAATTAGCAGGAGTTCCTTTTGTAGCTAATAGAGAAGAGTGGTGTAGAGTTTGCCCTAGGAAAACCTAGGAAGAGATTTAGTGTTGGGTGCCTTATCTCTATGAGGGTTGATTGTATGGATATAAAGTGACGTGGCAGATTCAAGGAAATTGTTGGGGAAAGTACAGATAGATGTGGAAGGTAGTATGGGCCTATACTACAGGAATCAGAGGATCTCAAATCAAGGAGAGCTGCAATGAAACCAGGAAGCTTGTAGATTTTGTAATCCATTGATATATTTTGATGCGTATTCTGATGGTTTATATGCTTTGTTTTCAGTATGGTGACTCTTCGAGGCAAACCAGTTGGTAGTTCTGCTGCTGGTGAGGGCTCGAGCTCAGGTTCTAGAGTCAAGCAGTTGGATGATCAGACGAGAGCGTTCATTTCGTTTGAGATTACGTGTTGCATACTTGAGCAGACTCATGTGATATTCGGTACGATCAAGGACGGTATTGTGGAGCTTTTGGAGGATAGTTTGGGCACTTTCTGTTCTACGATTGTGGCCTTGATTGGGGCGTGTTCATTGACCTTCAGGGAGTTCCAGGCATGTGGAGCTCCAAACTATCACATGGCGAAGGACATGATATCGAGTAGGAGGTGGTTAGCGGATGTTGTTAACATCTACCACACCAACAGTTGTCATGAGAGGGAAAATGTCATACCTGCTTCATGTCTTTTGAAAGACAGAGCCCAAGACTAGTAGGAGGAGGTTGGGCGCCATGTTGGTGATGAGGTTTTTGATTCAATGTCATGAGGCGATTTTACGAAGAGATTCAGGGCTGAGATTGCACTAGTGATTGATGTGCAACAATTGGCACGAGAGTTTCAGGATCTCTACCAGACTACTGAGACAGTGGCTTAGATCACCGTGATTTGTTTGGGAGAGGGAATTTTTTGTTCTGCAGTATGTTGTGGATGAGGAGATGAAGAAGGCAAGGTACCATGAGATGTTGAGGAGTGATATTTGGTAGTTTGTGAGCCGATCCAGTTGTAGGACGTTGGAGGATATGATAGAAATGGCAAGGGAGAGAGATATTGATATGGAGATGAAGAGGAATAAGAAGCCAGATTATGTGCAGAGTGTTGAGGGTTCTAGCAGGAGGCCCAAGGTTCTTGATAAGAGGTCAAAAGGATAGCAAGGTCGGGGACGCTATGGCAAGTGCGGCAGGACGCACGAAAGGGAGTGGAGGGTGGGTGGTTCTGGATGCTTCAAGTGTGGCCGGATGGGTCATATCAGCAGAGATTGGATTGCTACTACCATCATCACCCCGGTATCTGATCTGATTTGTTTTTTCATTGCAATCAGAGGGACCACAAGAATGCCCATTGTCTGAGTTTGACTACAGCAAGACTGGTGTCAACACCTGCTCCTGCGACTCTACGAATTACTAAGGCCGCCAGGGCAAGGCGGATGCCACTATGGCGAAGAGCTAGGATTTTTAGCTGACATCCGAGGAGGCTCGTGTATCTCCTGACGTGGTGACAGGTATGTATCTTCTCCTTATCTCTTTATTTATATTAATTTCCTTCTTATATTTATGTGATTTATTTTAGGATCGTTTCTCGTGAATGGTATTTCTGCAATGGTATTGTTTGATTCGGGGGCTACTCAATCCTTTATGTTGCTTTCTCTTCGCAAGAGGTTTTCTGGAGCTCCGGGGGGAGCTGGATTGTCCTTTAGATGTCGATTTTGCAGATGATCAATCCGTCCGGGTAAAAAAGTTTCATCGGGGTTGTATTCTCCAGTTGTTCAGCGAGCAGTACCTGGTCAATTTGGTTCCCATTCCATTGCATGGGAACAAGGTTTTCTTGGGTAAGGATTGGTTGAGCCCTAATGGGGCAGTGACCGATTGTGAGCAGTAGTTAGTTCGGATTCAAACCCCAAGTGGGGGTGAGTTAGTGGTTCAGGGAGAGAGAGCTCAGTGTGGGCCGGTTTTATGTTCAGCAGTGAGGGCCAGACTCTATATTCAGTAGGGTTGTTCCGGATTTCTCGCCTATGTTATGGATACCCATGATAAGGGTAAGGCGATTATCGATGATGTACCTTTTGTGCGGGAATATTTGGATGTGTTCCTGGAGGAGTTTCATGGGGTGCATCCGGAGAGGCAGGTTGAGTTCAGGATTGATCTTCTTCTAGGTGTGGCTCTGATAGCCAAAGCACCGTATCGGTTGGCTCCTCCCGAGATGCAGGAGTTGTCTACACAGCTGCAGGAGCTGTTAAACAAGGGATTCATTCGACCGAGAAATTCGACATGAGGAGCACCGATCTTATTTGTGAGGAAGAAGGATATGTCTCATCGTATGTGCATTGACTACCGGGGGTTGAATAAGGTAATGGTGAAGAACTGCTATCCACTCTCGAGGATTAATGATCCGTTTGACTAGTTTTAGGGTGCATCTTGGTTTTCCAATATTGATTTGTATTTGGGCTATCACTAAATGAGGTTAGAAATGAGGATGTGTAGAAGACAGCTTTACAAACTTGTTATGGTCATTATGAGTTTGTGGTGATGCCTTTTGGGCTCACTAAGGCTCCAGCCGCTTTCATGGATCTCATGAACCGTGTGTGCAGGCCGATGTTTGATCGGTCTGTGATTATATCCAATAATGATATCTTAGTTTATTCCAAGACCCAAGAGTAGCATGAGGAGCACTTGAGGGAGGTTTTGGAGACTTTGAGGAGGTAGAGACTTTTCACAAAGTTCTACAAGTGCCATTCTGGTTGCACGAGGTGCGGTTTCTGGGGCACCTTGTCAACCAGAATGGTATCCTAGTCGACCCGGCCAAGGTCGAGGTCGTGATGCAGTGGGAGGTTCCGAGGTCTTCATCTAAGATTCGGAGTTTCCTTGGTCCAACAGGTTATTATTGGAGGTTTATCCATGATTTCTTCAAGATAGTTGTTCCTTTGACTCAGTTGACAAAAAATATGGTTACATTTTGTTGGGGGCCTGAGTAGCAAGCAACTTTTGAAACCTTGAGGCAGCGGTTGTGTGAGGCACTGATTTTGACTCTGCCAGAAGTTGTTGAGGATTTTGTGGTTTATTGTGATGCGTGGATCACATATTTGGGGGCAGTGTTGATGCAGAGGGGTCGTGTGATCGCCACACTTCGAGGCAGCTGAAGCTTCATTAGGCGAATTATCCGACACATGATTTGGAGCTGGGGGTCGTGGTTTTCTCCCACAAAATTTGGCGACATTAGCTCTATAAGGTCCGTTGTACCATTTACACAGATCAAAAGATCCTGAGGTACCTAATGGATCAGCCAAATCTGAATATGAGGCAGCGCTTATGGTTGGATGTGTTGAAGGATTATGATTGTGAGATCCTTTATCACCCGGGGAAGGCCAATGTGGTGGCCGACGTTGTCAGATGCAAGGCAGTTGCGGCTCCGATCAGGGATATATATTTAAGGATGACCGTGATTACTACCATATTGGAGCGGATTCAGGAGGCTCAGGTCGATGCTATGAAGGAAGAGCTCCAGAAGAGTGAGCGTATTGTGGGTCGGTGGCTTCCTTCGATTATAATAGTTGTGGGTTGTTGACTCTTCATCGACGGGTTTGGTTTCCGTATTGGGGCGCTATGTATCAGGTTTTGATGGAGGAGGCACACAAGTATAGGTTCTTCATTCATCCCGGGGAGACAAAGATGTATCAAGACCTTCGTCCTGATTATTGGTGGCCCTACATGAAGCAGGATGTGGCTTGGTATGTAGAGCGGTGCTTGACTTGCAGGAAAGTCAAGGCCGAGCATCAGCGACCTCATGGCAAGATGCAGCCGTTGGAGATTCTCGTATGGAAATAGGAGGATATTATCATGGATCTCATCACGAAGTTACCTCAGACTGCGTGCGGGGTGGATTCGATTTGGGTCATCGTGGATTGTTTGACCAAGAGCGCTTTTCATCCTGATTCAAGAGAGTATTTCTGTGGAAATATTAGTTGAGGTATATATTAGGGAGGTTGTGGCATGGCATGGGGTTCCGATTTTGGTGATTTCACACAGAGATGCTCAATTTACTTCCAAGTTTTATAAGAGGTTCCATGACAAGTTGGGTACTCGTCTCCATTTCAACACAACGTTCCATCCGCAAACTGATGGTCAGAGCGATCGGACTATTCAGACCTTAGACTATATGCTTCGGGCGTGTGTTTTGTACTTCGGTGGGAGTTGGGATAATTATATTTCGTTAGTGAAATTTTCGTATAACAACAGCTATCACGTCAGCATCGATCGACCTCCTTTTGAGATGCTCTACGGGAAGAAATGTTGGACCCTGATTTGTTGGGGTGAGGTCAGTCAGCGGGTTATGGGGAGTATCGAGGTGGTAGTCGATACCACTGAGTTAATTCAACAGGTTCGGAGTAGGCTCCAAACAGCTCAGAGTCGGTAGAAAAGTTATGCTGACAGACGCCGATCAAATCTAGAGTTCCAGGTGGGGGATATGGTTCTCCTGAAGGTATCACCTTGGAAATGTGTCATCCGATTCAGGAAGAGAGGAAATATGGGCCCCATGTATATTGGTCCTTTCAGGGTTTTGGCCCGGATGGGTCGGGTTGCATATCGCTTGTATCTTCTAGATGAGCTCAATCAGATTCATAGCATGTTCCATGTCTCTTAGCTACAAAAGTGTTTAGTTGATAATTTCTTAGTGGTTCTATTGGAGGATATTCAAGTGGATGGCTGTCTGAATTATATTGAGAGACCGGTGGCGATTCTTGACTGGAAGATGAAAACCTTGAGGAACAAGGTTGTTGAGTTGGTGAAAGTCCATTGGCAGCATTACAAGGGTTCTGAATGGACGTGGGAGCGGAAAGATGAGATGAGGGAGCACTATTTGGAGTTATTTGGAGCAGCGGACTTTGAGGAAGAAGTCTGATTCAAGTGGGGGAGAATTGTAACTCTTGAATTTGGTAAGTTTCATATTTAATCTCTATTCCAAAATGTTTTCAAAATTGGTCCTTAAGCTAGTATGTGGGGCGTATTGGGTGGTACGCTTAGAATACATGCCTGATTATGATCGCGGAGCTCATCCACATACGTCGGGTGTACGTGGAGTATGCATGGTGTACGTGAGCATTTATGAAACCCTAATTTTTAGGGCTTGCACCCTATATAAACCTTATGATAGCCTCATTTGGTCATGTTTAGAAAACCTCCACCCTCCCTTGTCCAGAAATTGAAACCCTAGTGAGTTCTTGAGAGTTTTGAACCATAGAGTGTGTTTTTTGGTGCTTTGTGAAGGAGAAGAAGAAGTGGACCACTTGGAGTTGTGCTTGTAGCTTGATAATCCAGGATTAGATCAACATTTGCTAGTTTTTTGAGGTAAAAAGCTCACAACTTGCTAATCTATGATTCTAGATCTAGTTATATGCTATTTTTTGTTTTTTGAAGTCCTTGGAGTGATTGTTAAGCTTCTTGATTCCTTTTAGAAGTGATTGATGGTAGATATAGGGTTCTTTTCGTCCATTTTTCCATAAAAATGAAAACGTTGAGGTGTTTATGGACTCATGAATGTGTTAAGACCCTTTGTTAAGGTTTTTTAGCTTTAGATCCGCATTAAGCCATGCATGCAAGTAAAGTTGCCAACTTTACATGATAAGTCACCTTAAGGAAGTCAAATCTGAAAGTTACGTTGAAGTCTTAACTGAATAACAGCTTAATGATGAAAGTTGGCCAATTAGGGTACATTGGGCGTACAAGCTAGTAGTTGCGCGTACAAGCCCTAGAGCATATACACTAAGTGTACGAGCTGAGTACACCTCACGTACGAGCTGAGTATTCCCCGCGTACTCAGCAGTGGGCTTCGGAGTTTTGGGCTTTTTGGTATTAGGCCCATGTTGGACCTTTGGAGTCTATGCCTTTTTTGGGTCATCATAATTCTATTTTTGGGCTGATGTTATTTTGTTGGACTATTTTGGTTGAAGGCTCATGAATGGACTTAGGCGCAATTTGGAAAGTCGGGCCATATTTGGGTCGTAGGTGATCATTTTGGAAATTGGGCCTTTTTGATAGTTGGCTTGGTCCAAGTTAGGTAAAGGGTAAAAATGTATTTTACCCAAGTTTGGACTCTTAGTGTGAGTTGGGATCCAATTATTAATTGGTTGTTATTTTATGTTTATAGCGTGTGGATTTTAGCGGACAAGCAGTAAGAGGATTATCGAAGGCAACAATGTCGACCCATGATTATTATGTTAGGTTGATAGATGTTTGTGTGACTCTTACATATGTATGTGTTTGTATGCTTAGTGGGTCGGGCGAATGTGTAATATGTATGCCTTTACTTATTATACATGTATGCTTGTATGTTGGGCGGGGCCCGTTGTGCGAGTTAGGGTGATGCCCGTTATACTCAGTGGGTGGGGCCCGTTATGCGAGTTAAGGCGGGACACGTTATACTCCGTGGCCGAGGCCCGTGATGTGAGTCAGGGTGGGGCCCGTTACACTCATCGGACGGGGCCCATTATATTTTTGATATGAGTGGTATGTGGTATTTGGGGGGAAACTCACTAAGCTTCGTGCTTACGATTTTCAGTATATGTTTCAGGTACCTCTGGTGCAAAGGGGAAGAGCTCGGGGTGATTGCAGTGCACACAGGATATTGTTCCTCATTTCATGATAACTATGATATTTTATGATGTTTGATACATTAGTTCCATTTGGGTTTTATAATGATATTTTGGGATATTGTTTTTATTAATTTAAAAATGAAAATTTGGGGCCTTATTTTTGGGAGGTTACACAAGCTCTTAGTTAAGATCAGAAAAGTTGCATTTAATTTTATGTAAAATTCCCTTCAACACCCAATACTTTTCATAAGCTCGGAAGCGTAAATATATGATATTTCAACTCATATCAGAGTTAAATCCCAAACACGGGACCAATATGTTACTTGTTACTTATTACTAGCTGACAAGAATAATTACAGACTAACAATAATTAAAAACTGATTAACAAGAATGATAAAACCCGATCTATTTGATCAGAGTAACAATAATTAAAATCAAACGTTTATTAAGTTCAAAACTGAAAAATCTAGATAAAAACACAAAAATAAAATCAGATTTGACAAATGATCACATGAAAAGTACTATTTTAATGTAGAACTGAAAACTAGAGTTTAGCCAGACATGACTAAAAATGAATCTAAACTAATAAAAAGAAACATTAACTGAATATCTTCTAAACTAAGTGTATGAGATGATTCACACCCTTCAGATCTTCAGAAATCGCTGAAAGGTATCAGATATAGCCTTCAGAAGTGTTTTTTGTCGTCTGGAACCGTTTAACCTCCGAATCTGATCATGACGGCCATATTTATATGCAAGATAGAAGCTTCCACAGCAAGATATTAGAAAATCTGATCGCAGAATCGGGATATGCAATGCAGTTTTACGATTTTTCCAGATTTACCCTTAAATGATGTACGATGCTATTTTCAACATTTTTAGAGCTTCAGGACTAAAATTCGATCGCATAAAAGGTTTATGCGTTCATAGATTTTGAAATTTCCTCCAGAATTGCGTTTAAATGAAGTACGATATTATTACTGAAGTTTCGAGAGTCGCGTGACAAAAATGCTATCGCAGAAGGCATATATGTGATCGCAAAAATGAGTTTTTCTTTCCAGATGGCTTATTTCGACCTTACAAAACCTTGACACGTTTATGTGAACACTTAAATAGAAATTTCAATCGCAGATTTGGGTTTTTTTGCTTGATTCGGACGCGATTCTTTAGTTTAAGCACTCCAAGTCATTACTTAGCATCATTCTTGAAATACCCTAACTTTCGTACTAAAGACATTTTCACTCCAAAACATGCTACATGCATATTTATAAATAATATTTTACATTGATAGTGTGATTACAAAAGACTGGATACAAACCGACTAAGTTTTAGTATATTACATAACTACCCAGGATATTATAATTTTTTTATATAAACATCAACCCAAATACAAAAGTAATACTATAAACTATTCTAAATCTTCCAACAGTATATGACTATAATGGATTCTCATTACCTGCAATTGTTAAACACTGAGAGGGGTAAGTGAGTTCAATAATAGATATAATATAACGCTATGTCATATACATATCAATATGATAGAAGCAAAGAGGTACAAAGAACAAAAAAGGTAGATGAGTATCATATGACATGCTTTCCATATCATCGAATAATCTGATTCAAAGATATACAATCAATAAGACTTTTGCTCATATGGCATGGAAAAATAACCAATTTATGAATAAACATTTTGGCTGGCAAATTATAGGCTTTCAGCCCTGCCTAGCCTTCTGCCAATGTCATAATGGTAGAAGTCCTTCTCTTACGATATATGCTCTACACGGCCAGAGGCTACATACCTGTACCCAAGTGATGCTTATGTCATACACTTCATGGTCTAAGGTATAACTCATTATCATAATAACACGTGAAAGCACATTGAACATATAACACATAACATACAATTGTTCCTATATATTGAAATCACCGTGAAATAACTAGGGATTAATTTGGGCAGCAACTCGGCTCTAAATATGACTTTCTGCAATGACACTGGGGATTTTAGTTGAAAACCGACCTTACACGGGCAGAGTTTCGACTTGAAAATATAATTTTCTTGGGAACTTCGGGACTTGCTTCGGTTGTCGAGGATGTTACCGGGGCTTTGGGGGGGGGGGGGGGGGGGGGTTAAAAGTGGGCTAAAGAAGGTGTAGAGAATGAGAGATATCAGAATTAGCAAACAAATCCCGAAGGCTTCGTTTTCTATTTATAGGGTCAAATTTTGCGATTCACGATGTGAACCATGCTTGTTCACGTCGTGAGGTTTGATCTCGGTCATCCACTAGGCTTTCCGTGTGTCTTCTAGGCTCGAAACGTGTCGTTCACTGAGTTCATGTCGTGAATGCAGTCAAATTCTCGAAGTTTGTGCTCCGAGTTTCAAAAATCCATATCTTTCGCATACGAGCTCCGCTTTTGACGTTTTTTATATCCATGCGTAGGCAAGATTATGCTCTACATCTTTCATTTAGACTCCGTCGGCTAATTTTGACTTTATTTTTAATATTATATTATTATTATTATTATTTTAACGGACCGAGACAGGAAAAGTCCGTTAAAATTTCATAACTTCTTCATCCGACGTTCGTTTTCGTCTATCTTTTTACCGTTGTACTACTATTGACGAGACCTTCGATTCTCGTTTAGGTTACGTCGGCTAAAAATCACTCGATCTTTATTTCGAGTTTTTAGCTGTCTATCGCTATTCCGAAACTTAGAAAAATCATAACTTCCTCATACGAAGTTAGATTTGGGCGTTCTTTTTAGGAAAATTCTCGGTTTAACAAATAATACAACTTTCATTTATATCACTAAGGCTTAAAATTAGTTTATCAAAAACTCACTTTTTACGTCATTCGGCGTCGTGCCGGTTTTGTCGCGAAACTTCGATTGGTCATAACTTCTTCGTTATAACTCGTATTTCGATGAGGTTTTCGCCTAAATGTTTCTAACTGGATTCTCTAAACCTTTCAATAATAAAGTTTTACTTATTTCCAATTTTATATTTTCGTTAAATTTCAATATTATATTGGAATCTCATAAGACTTCCAATATTTTCCGATTGATTTTAAACATAGTTTTACTTCATTTCTAGTAAAAACCATCTGTTAGAACTCAATACTCAAATTTCATATAATATTTCATAATATTATTCACTTTTAAAATTACATAACACGATAATTGAACGTGTATGTTAGAATTCTTCAGTTCCAACACCATTTAGGCTTCAAATATGTGTCCAACTGGTCCCAAAGTACCGCTCCACTCGAAATATCTGAAAATGACATAAAAATGCTAGTAGTACGACAATTTTGATAAAAGATATGACATGAAAATGAACAAATTATGATGTTAAATGCTAATAAAAACTACCCTAAAAGATGAATAAGATGGCATCTATCAGTTACTCGAAGTCAAGGCAGCGCTTCACCTTAACACTTTTCCAGAAGACCTGGATGTCTATAACGCTAAGTATTAGTCTAATTTCATGATTCATGAACTATTATCCTAATGGTTTAGATTCCTTAGTGATGCCAATATATATTAAGTGTTCTATCAAATAAGGATCAGTCTGGTAGGAAAGTTGGGAGGCAGGACCATTTCGGCATATAGCCTTTCTAAAATCCAACAACCAAGCCAACACGACTATTCTAGACACTTCTCCTGCAAGTAGATTAATCAGTATAACGAATTGGAATCACTGATAAATCTTATTTATATGTTCATAATAACGACTTATGACTATAAATATAAGTTACACTAAAAATACTAGAGTGTAGTTTAACTTACACAGGTTCTTATAACAAAATTGCATTGGCAAAGCTTCTACTCGCTAGCTACTACTACTTGAGGGATCGCAAGGCTTTGCCGAAGACTAGAACTAAGGAAAAATGGGCTAAAATGCTAAAATGCTTGAGAGAGAAGGCTTGTATGGGTGTGAAGACTAAATCATATACAGAGGCGAGTATTTATGGTCAAAAAAATATATGCATGTCGCTCGTATATGGAGCATACTGTGCACTCTAACCTCACTGGTTCCACTGGTCGCTTGCCATATGTTGCCTTGTCGTTCGTCTGCATCATCACTTATAGAATGTCACCACATATCGCATTTTTGTGGCACCATGCGTCACGTCCACAACATGTTGCATCGCCTTGGCTCTTGAAGGAGTGGGCGGCCAACGTCATCAACACATGTATTTTCCTGAAATCTTTGGGCGGCCATAACTTTCGCATACGAAGCTTCATTTTCGACGTTCTTTATATCCCCGTAATCCTATCAACGAGCTCTATAACTTTCATTAAGGTCTGAACGTCTAATTATTTCTCTGACAAAAATTCATATTTAGACTAATTTAGACTGTCAAAGTTCGTGAGAAAATCATAATTTCTTCATACGAACTCCGTTCTTAACTATCTTTTTATCGATGGATTCATATTTACGAGATCTACAATTATTGTTTAGATTGTTTTTACTAACAATCAACCGATTAGAAATTTGATTTTCGTGCCCGTATTGCTACGCCAAAACTTCGAAAAATCATAACTTCCTCTCATGAAGTCAGATTTGGACGTTATTTATGTGCACACTCTTGGTTTAACGACTACTATGACTTTCGATTAGATCACTTTGGATAGAAAGAATTTATCAAAAATTTACTTTTTACAATACGCAAAGTCATGTCGGTTTAATCACGAAACTTTGAAGAAGCATAACTTCTTCATAGGAAATCGGATTTCAACATTCTTTGTGTACGGAATCATTGTCGCATATACTACAACTTGGTTAAGATTATTTATCATAAATAATCTTTTATATACGACGCATATTTTAATCATATTTATTTTATTATTAAATACTTATATAATTCACATAAAATATTGTATAAAACATATAAGCACATAAATATATGAATAATCATTTATTATTCGTTCATATAAAGATTACAATAGTTGACCAAAATGATTACAAACTATGACTAATCTAGCAGGAAACATGGGCGTTAAATAGAAAAAATGTGAAATAAAGTAGGCTTCTATGAGCATGATGGAGCCAACGTTATAGCAGTAGTTATGTATATATAATAGTAAGTGTAAAAGTGGTATGCAGGAAATATTATATGGGGCCTCTATTTATAGGGAAAAAGGGACAAAATAAGGGAAATGGATGTGAACTTTAGAATATAGAGTATAACCTTCTATGTCCATGTCTAGAAACAGAGTCATTAGGGAAGGAGCTCTAAATCATAGGTATGTATATATGGTATAACCTTTTATGTCCATGTCAAGTGAATAAAGTCATTAGGGAAGGAGCTCTAAATCACAGGTATGTATCTATGGTATAACCTTCTATGTCCACGTCAAGTGACTGGAATCATTAGGGAAGGAGCTCATAATAATAAGTATGTATCTATGGTATATCAACAAGCCCCTAGTCTAATGTAGTTGGTTTATATATGACTAGCTGCACCAGATTGATTCAAACAATGGGAATATGACTTATCAAGGTAATTAACTTTTCGGTATGTTCACATCTGGGTAACTATCATTTTTTTTGTACATATATAGGTAACAAACATTTTGGAAGTGTTCACATATGACCATTATGACCTGCTATAGCAGGTTAAATCCTAGATGTGAACTCTTTCAACAAGTTTGTTACCTAGATGTGTACAAAAACAATAGTTACCCAAATATGAACAAAATGAAAATTAAAAATTAAATTACATGAATGGTCCCTGTGGTTTGGGGGAATTTGTGGTTTATGTCCCTAATTTATTTTTTTAACTTAAATGGTCCCTACTATTTATTTTCGTTGCGCGTTTGGTCCCCGTCTTACCTTAAAATACTATTGTGCCCTTATTAATTTATTTTTTTAATTAATTTTCTTATCTATGTGTTTATTTTATACATATTTAAAAAAATTAATAGACCACACATATTTGTATCTCCTCGGATGATCTCTACTGTTTATTTTTAACTAATTTTTTTTTTTTTTAACTTAGATGATCCTTACTGTTTATTTTTGTTACGCGTTTGGTCTCTGTCTTATCTAAAAATACTATTTTTCCCTTATTAATTTTTTAAATTAATTTTCTTATTTATGTATTTATTTTTTATAAAAAAATTAATATACCCCAAATATATGTATCTTATCACCGTAAACCTGAAACCACATTTGAAAATTTTAATTTGAGTCTTACCATTCACCATCTCATCTCTGATCCTCCCCATCTTCTATTTCTTTTCCATCTTTAGTAACATCAACGTCTTCACCGTCATTCTTTTTTTTTTTTTGGTACTTCAACTCTGGAGAACCAACACCATAACCTACTGTCTCTTCATATTTAGTGGGTTGTAGTGTTGTTTCGACGGAGTTGAAGGACCGAAAAAAGAAGTGATGATGAAGATGTCGATATCACTAAAGATAAAAAATAAATAGAAGTTGAGAATGATGAAAGATGGGATGGTGAGGAGATACAGATATGTGAGGTCTACTAATTTTTCTTAAACATATAAAGCATAAGTACATAAACAAGAAAATTAATTAAAAAAATTAATAAGGGCACAATAGTCTTTTTAGGTAAGACAGAGACCAAGTTCGTAACAAAAGTAAATAGTAGGGACCATCTGAGTTAAAAAATTAAATTAATTAAAAAATAAATAGTAGGGATCATCCGAGGAGATACAAATATGTGTGGTATATTAATTTTTATAAATATGTAAAAAATAAACATAGATAAGAAAATTAATTAAAAAAATAAATTAATAAGGGCACAATATATAGTATTTTTAGGTAATATGAGGACCAAACGTGCAACAAAAACAAACAATAGGAACCATTTAAGTTTAAAAAAATAACTTAGAGACCAAAACCACAAATTCCCCCAAACTACAGGGACCATTCATGTAATTTAATTTTTACTTTTCGTTTTGTTCATATTTAGGTAACTATTTTTTTTGTACACATCTAGGTAACAAACTTGTTGAAAGCGTTCACATTTAGGATTTAACCTGCTATAGCAAGTCATAATGGTCATATGTGAACACTCCCAAAAAGTTTGTTACCTACATATGTACAAAAAAAAGATAGTTACCCAGATATGAACATACCGAAAAGTTAATTACCTTAATAAGTCATTGTCCAAAAATATACATCCACTAAAAGGTACGAGTTAGAGGACACGTAAACACATAAAGCCAGATTGTTGAACTGTAATTCATCCTATCCAGAAACAAACAAAACAAATCTTTGTAGAAAATTGCAAGATGGTAACAATAGATAATTCTTGCATGGAGAATCACCTTTATCATGTTGAAATACACACTCGACAACAGATTACTTTATCCCACCACCTATTAGGCATGTACTTTCCATTTCTAATCCTAAAATATAAAAAAGGCACCTCGTGAACATTATAAACATGCGAGTGCAATCTGTCAATAAGGAACACAATTTCTTAACTATATGTATCTTAAACCCTCTACACTAAACCCAAAATAACAATACACTAACTTGATTTTTTTTAAAGGATATTCTCGTTTTTACAGGCTCCCTCAGTAAAGATTCACCATTTGGTGAAAGATTCGATATGCTTGTCAACTGATGTTTGCGAGCCTTTCTCCTAGACACCCCTACTTAAAGCTAGTTGAAGCCCTTTGGATTTGAACTTGGGACCTCCTTATGAATAAATAAGTGAGCCATTAGGTGATGATTTATACACTAACTTGATTATTTGAGTGTATTATTGGGACCTCCTCTCACAGTACACATGATTATTTCTTTCCTTTATGTGACCATGCTTTCCAAGTTTATTGTTCAACGCTCACCTGACATATTAGTCTGAAGTTTCTTTGATCACGGAGGACATACAATCTTTCTAAAAATTAAAAATCTTGTAATATAATTCAAGATATCAATTCAACATTTAGTCCTTGAGCATCATTTCTTTAGTATGATATGTTATTATTAATTTCCTTATATTAAGCTATCAAGAATGGGGGATGGCGTTTTCCGACCTAGCCACCTTTCACCTCACCGTCATGTCAACCACGCCCAACACCACCACCGGGGTGGTCTTAACACACAAAAGAAGAGAATGAGAGAGAGAGAGAGAGAGAGAGAGAGAGGTGACACGCCTTCACCATAATGTCGGGCAACGCCAAGTACGGGGTGGTGTTCACGTGGACAACGGTTGAATAACGCTTCCACTCCCGATAGCCTTATGTCTTGAATGTTATATTGAAAACAATATTTCCATGTTATTCAAAGTTTCTAAACAAATTTATCAAATATTATGAAAATAATTCATATTTAAAGTAGACTTTACACAATCAAGATTTGTTCTATTTAGAAGAGGGGCTTGAAGTCTTGAATGCTAGAAAAACTCCTGCACTAAGTGTGACTAAACTCTTACCAAACCAAGAGAAATTTTATTTAAAAAAAAAAAAAAAAAAAAGGAAGATGATAAGAAATTTTTCTTAAGGCACACGCACGCATGAAAGCGTCTATTTTTTCAATTTTCACTTTTCACTTTTCACTTTTCACGTGGTATCGCATTTGTTTAGATAGTTAAAACTAGTTCACAGTAGTCCAAAAAAGAAATATAAATTGGATTTTAGTTTATTTAAGATCACCCTCAAAATATCATCCATGATATTAAAGGTCATATTCTTGTTTTTTATTCGTCCATATTCCCGATCTAAATTGGACTTAGAAAATAAAATGTATGAATTACCAAGAACAAGAAGAGTACAATCTACACGTCTTCATTGTATCATATAATGTTGTCAAATGTTCATATGTTACACTAATCAATTAAATTATGAATTATGTAATAGTATGTTACAAGTACATCAATAAAGTCGTGAATGTTACAATATAACAATGATACATCAAACAATCAACTTCCCTTTTGATGCTAATGCAATGGAGTAGATAGAGGATGAAAACAACAATTCCTTATTCAAGAAAACTCCACCATATTCCAATTTCAAGACTCATAATAAAACTTCCATATAAGTTAATCTTTAAACCTTGAATAGTTCATATCTATATATTTCTTGAATATGTGGTCTTTCTTTATAATCATTCAATAAAAATCTTGATTTAGAAGTCATAACCACCCATGAATAACAATTTAATAACGAAATGATTTGAAACTTCAAAGTTTACTTAAACTAAACACTTCATTTACAAGTTACATGAAAAATGAACCCAAATCATAACTTCAACTCAAACCTACTAATTTTTTTAACCTTTAAAGACTCAAATTTTTTCAAGAGTACAAGCAATTTTTACTCAATTATGTGCCACCCTAAAAGTTTATGGACAATGTTACCCCTACCACACATACCCTTTGACCTAATGTTGACACGTGGCAAACACCCTTTTGGCCTGCCTAAAAGCTGCCTACATTTTTGCCACGCTGGCACATAGCCAACTCTACAAAGAGAGAGAGATAGATCACCTACGGACTTCCCACCCAACAGCTGCATACACCTTTCCAACAAGAGAAAACAAAGCTTTATTTCATATCTCTTATTTAAACCCCAAATATCCAACAAAGATTTCTCTTGTATTCATCAAAAATATCAAACATGAGGTGGAGCAGAGGCCATGTTCTTGGCCGGGGGTCCTCTGCCACCGTCTCCACCGCCACCTCCACCGCCACCGGAGAGGTTTTTGCAGTCAAATCCGTTGTTTTATCACAGTCGGAGACTTTGCAAAGAGAGCAAAAGTTTCTTTCCATTTTGAGTAGTCCTTATGTGGTAAACTACAAAGGGTACGACATTACTAGAGAAGAAAACAAGATAATGTACAACTTACTAATGGAGTACATGTCAGGAGGTACTGTTATCGATGCAATAAAAGTACAGAATTGTGATCGTTTGAATGAATTAGAGATATCGAACTACACAAGACAAATTATTCAAGGTTTGGAGTACCTTCATTCGAATGGAGTAGTGCATTGTGATATCAAGGGTGCGAATTTGTTGGTCGATGAAAATGGTGTCAAAATTGCTGACTTTGGTTGCGCGAAGTGGGCTAGTGAAGGTGTGGCAGTTTGTGGGACGCCGGTGTTCATGGCACCTGAAGTGGCGCGAGGGGAAGAACAGGGGTTTGCAGCCGATATATGGGCTGTTGGATGTGTCGTGATTGAAATGGCCACTGGTGGTTTACCATGGACGAATGTAAACGACCCTGTTTCAGTTCTTTACAAAATTGGATTTTCCGGTGAATCGCCGGAGATCCCAGATGTTTTTTCATATCAAGCGAAGGATTTTATCAGCAAATGTTTGATACAGGATTCGAAGGAGAGGTGGGGGGCGACGGAGCTTCTCAAACACCCGTTTCTCGAACAATTCAAGCGTCACACAAAGGAAATTACGGATCGCGATTTGCGAACAGGTTCACCAACCAGTATACTAGATCGAGACGTCTGGAATTCAATGGAGGAATCGGCATTAGTAGGTAGTGATTTTATCCGGCAATCGTGTTCGTCGTACTCTTTGCGGCAAAGGATCGAACAGTTGGCGGGGAACTCAGAAAAGGTAAAGTGGACATGGATGGTGGAGGAGGAGATCGATTGGATGACAATCAGAAGCAACGAAAGTAGTGGGCGGTGGCGGCGATGATACGGTAGTTGATTGCACCATGAATGGTAGTGAGGTGTTCAAATAATCATTGGCTTAGAAGTATTGTAGAAGAAGTAGGCAGAGGATAGTGTGGCTTGATCCATTTTAGAGAATATGATTTGGAGTTTTATGTTTGTGGTTTGATAATATAACTTTTACTTTTTTGTGATAATTGTATTATCTAAACATATTTAATGCACATAAGCCAATATTCTATAAGAAATGTAAATAATATGATACGTTAAAATTCAATTATAAAAAGATAAATAAAACTGTACTTCCAAAAAAAAAATTGTGAACTTGAATATTCGGATACAATTAGAATACATAAATTGATTATACTTAATTATTATTATTTATTAAAATGAAGTATTAATATATATTTTTTTTAGGAGAAATCAAATATTTTCTTACTTCTTATTTTTATCTATCTTTTTATTCATCAACCTTTCTATATGTCATATACCATACACCACAGTATGAACATATTACCGTAATATGCGGTAAACATCATACCGACCCTATATAAATAGTGTGGTATAGTTACCGTGCGAGGAAGGTATAACTCTTTTTTTTCTTTTGAAGGTTGCTTTCTGACCATTGGCTTCAAACGATCTTTTTTTTTTTTTTAATTTACTATAAATTAAAATGAGATTTTTATGGTAAAGTTTCAATTTTTTGGAAAAAAAGTTTTAAATAAAAGTCCTAAATAAATTATTTTGAATAAAGAATTCTAGAAAACCAGAAAAATTATTCAGTTTAATCTGTTTTTATCTGTTCAACAGATTATCAACCAATGTGGCATGCCAAGTTGGACATTTTTTTTTTTTTTTGATATGGAGCCACTTTTCTAAAAAAAAATTAAACCTTTTTAGGGAAAGTGAAATCATGGGATTACATGCTTCATTAATCACCTTAACCAATTAAACCACGTACATTTCATTTTTTTCTTCTCCACTCAAATCTTTTATGCATTAATTCGTAAACAAATACAATAATTCGTAAACAAATATATATTTAAAAACGTAAATAAATATATTTAAAATATTAAAAATGTAAATAAATATAATAGATCGTAATATATATATATATATATATATATATATATATATATATATATATATATATATATTATCTATTTTACATATTTTTTATGTATTATTTATATATTTTAAGGTTTTTAATAAATTTAAGTATTATTACGTATAAATATATTACATAAAAAGTGCTTACAATACTTAAAAAACACTAAATATATTAAAAATACATAAAATAGATTAAAAAAAATACTTAAAATATTTAAAAAATACTTTATAATAATACTTAAATACTTAAAATATAAAAATAATACTTAAAAAATACTTAAATATATTTAAAATACATAAAATAGATCAAATTACTTTAAATATTTAATAAATACATATAAATACATAAAAAATACATATATATTAAACATATTTATTTACGAATTATTATATTTATTTATGTTTTTCAAAATAATAATAATAATAATAATAATAATAATAATAATAATAATAATAATAATAATAATAATAAAATGGTTGTATTAAAAGCTTCAACAATTAATGCATAAAACATTTGAGTGGAGAGTAAAAGGCATAAAACATATGTACAATTGGTTAAGGTGGTGAAATGAACACGATGAAGCATGGGTTTGAATCCCACGCTCTCCATTTCTCTCAAAAAGTCCAATTTTTGTAGTGAACATATCAAAAATTGTCCAACTTGGAATATCACATATGTTGATGACATGTCTAAATTGAATAAACTTTTTGATTTTCTAGGCTTTTTTATTATAAAAAGGACTTTTTAAAATTTTTTCCCAAAATACTAGGATTTTCCTGTAGAAATCCAAAACTAACACTCTAATTTTTCATTTTAAAACACAAAACAAACACCAAACACTATATATACTTTACATTAATTTTATTTGAAAATGTCTTTATCGTCATCAACTCGTCGGATACTTTGGCCTTGTGGAAAGCGATGTTTTTCGGAGACGTCATACGAACAACACTTGCTTATTTACAAGAAAATGAAGCGAAAGTTCATGCCCAACAATTAGAAATCCCCATTAATGGAGAAATCGTGAAGCCGGACACAACCAACTTGTGAATGACTACTTTGTTGATGATGTTGTGTATGCGGAAAAAATTAGACGTCAGTTCCGGATGAGGAAGATATAATTTTTATGCATTGTTGATGATAAAAAAAACCGATTTCCATATTTTTAGTCGTGGATTGACGGAAGAGGTTAGAAATGTGTCTCCATAATTCAAAAATGTACAACTATAATTCGTAAACTATCATTCAACATGAGACCAAACTTATGAGATGAGTATTTGAGGATGTCAGAACGAACGACGTGAGAATGTGTATACAAGTTTGCTAAAGTTGTGATTATCCTTTATCGTGGTTACTTTTTACATAAGCCTACAATTAGTGACATCCACCAACTACGTACAACACATGAAAACATGCATGGGTTCCATAGAATGCTTGGTATAATTGATTGTATGTATTGGGGTGATCAATGTATCTGTTGTGCGGTGTGGTCTGTTTATGGAAGGTGATCAAAAACAGCCGACAATAATTTTAGAAATAGTGGTGTCGTATGACCTTTGGGTACAACATACATGTTTTGGTCCATCGGATTCCAAAAATGACATAAATGTTCTACACCAATTGTCGATATTTAACGATATCTACATTGGGAAATTGTATGATGTCCCGTTTCAAGAAAATTAGACATCATACAAGCGTGGGTATTACCTTACTGATGAGATACATCCTCAGTTAGTAGTATTTGTGAAATCATTCACATATCCAAATAATGATAATAGAATAAAGTTTAAGACGACATAAGAATCCGCTTGCAAGGATATCGAGTGAGCCTTTGGTGTTCTAAAGAGACATTGGCAGATACTTGCAATACCAACACGATCTGTGGAATGCTAACAAATAAATAGCTTGATGTAAGCATGTATCATATTGCATAATATAATTATAGAAGATAAGGGGAAGACGATTTACCAAATGTCGAAGTAGTTGGTGTTGGTACGATGTACATAGCGAACAAAGAGGAAGTATACGACCGAGTTGGACACCAAAACCTTCGCGTTGAATTTGTGGAACACATCTTCAATGCTTGAGTGAATCCCATTGTTGATGATTTTGATGATGATGATTTGTTCGACTATATAGATGACGAATCAGAAATGGTTGAATGAGATTCGGGAGAGGATTATGATGACGTGGCGAACATCGATGATTAGACATCACATACTATTCTACTATGTTTCATTTATGTTTTTTTATGTTTTTAATCTAGTATGTATTCTTTTGAATCAATGAAGTATTTTTCTTTTATTAGTTTTATATAATCACAGTTTATTTAATTAAAAAAGAAAAATAAAAATAAAAGTGTGGTAGAATTTGGTATGACACCCACCGGTTTTGTGGGGTGAGAGAAAAATGTTATGGCGATAACATGTGGGTGCAATAATTTGGTATAGTGTGGTATGACACTCATAAGTTTTAGATTAAAGTAAATGTCAAATTCAAACATTAATTTTTTTTGGGAACGACGGTTATGTCAGTGAAAGCCCTTTCACATATTTCAGCAAAGGTCCCGAGATCGAATCATCTAATAGGATGGACATGTAACATCCCGAGAATTTTAGTTGAAGAAGAAGGTGTTGCATCAAGAAGTTGAAGAAGTAAGACAAGCTTGTAGATCTCAGGTTTCCCTATACTCTAGAAGCTCCAGGAGGTAAAAAGCTCCAACCTTTGTGCTTGTATGATGTAGATCTTGCTATGTTAGCTTTATGAAACCATTTCTTGTCCCAAAAGTCCCAAGTTGGTGCATGTTACGTTTTGGACGAAATAAGCTGCCTTTCCAGACCCTAGAAAGGGTCCTAAGTAATAAAAATGGTGTCCCAATGGCTAAAAGTGTCCCTATATTAGACATTATGAAGCGTATCCCATATGCTTCGGGTATAGGATCGATTGCATATGCTATAATATTCTCGTGTTCTAAATTTTCCAAATGCCTAGGGCATTAAGAGGGATAACGGAATAGAACCGGATTTGACTAAAGTGGTTAAACAGTTGTTAAGGAAAATCTAAGGTTCGCTAAAGATTGGTCGCTTAAGGACAGTGGGTGGTATAAAAATCGGTGGACCATATTGACGTATTCTGAAGAGAGACAACTCTTGTTCATAAGTGATAATCAAGATGGGAATATGGAATGTTTCCATATTGGGAGTTGAAGAATAGATGAAAAAGTTAGAAACTTTCATGCAAGACGGATGTTCAAAGGAATGTACTTTGAATTTGAGACTTCATTTCCATGGAATTGTCTTGTAACAATCTCCAAAATGAATATTTTGTAATGTCATTGATCAAGTGTCTGTGACTTTTGGAACATAGACATTACAAAAGAATCATCGCATGATAAGTCTAGAATCTAACACTTTCTAGCAGTGACAAGAATTTGGATTTCTTACACTTGCAATAAGGATTTGGAATTGTGAAATGAGCATCATTGAATGTTTTCAGTTGATCTATTTCACAAAGTCAAACCATAGACAAACATAGTGTTCATGCTTGGTGAAACGACCCAAAAATCACGACTAAAAATTTATTTTAAAACATTACTAAAACCATATTTATAAAAACTGCATCATAAGTCATAACATAATTTCCGAGTAATAATCCAAAACATAATCTTATTATCAGAGTAAACATTCCCAGGCTAGCTGACTATGGTGTGTGCACTGCAATCTCTCCGAGCTCCTCCTTTGAAAACCGAGTACCTGAAACCAACGACTGAAACCGTAAGCACGAAGCTTAGTGAGCTTCCCCAAACTACCAAATACCATACAATAACATATAAAGCACATACTGGGCCTTGCCCACTGCATTGGACCGAGGTCTGAAAACTGACTAGGACCTTGTCCCCTGCATCACACCAAAGTCCGGACTAATTGGGGCCTTACCCCCTGCATCGGACCGAAGTCCGGAAACTGACTAGTACCTTGTCCCCTGCATTGGACTGAAGTCCGGAACTAACTAAATATAGCATAACATAAACATATCAACTAGCATAAACACACATATACTGCATACTGCATCGGGCCGTGGCCCAGAACACATAACACATAAATCCTGTCTGAGCCACGAAGGAATCAAACATACTAACTACTGCATCGGACCGAAGTCCGGAAACTACTGCTAGCTAAACGGGTCGGCATTGTGGTCTTATACCCGTTCCTACTGGAAGGAAACTCACCTGAACTGTTAAGCTCCGTTGATAACCCTCTGGCTGCTAACTGACAACTCTTTGAGGCGCTGCTCCTCTAGCTCTCCATGCTACCAATATCAATATAACACTTAGTCTGACATTCCCAACATATAAGCAACTTTTCCTAGGTCCTTTATAGCGAAGCACTTCCCAAGCCAGGATCCTGCAGGGTTGGGACGTCATTTCCTATGAGTAGTATGTCATCCACATATAATACAAGAAAGCTAACTATACTCCCATTAGCTTTGACATATACACAAGACTCATCTTCTCTTCTCGAAAAGACAAACTCTTTGACTTTCCTATCGAAACAAAGATTTCATCTGTGAGATGCTTATTTCAATCCATAAATGGATTTCTCAAGCTTACACACTCTATTAGGGTGATTTGCGTTTAAACAACCCTCTTGGTAACTCATGTAAACATCTTCAGCCAACTTCCCATTAAGGAAAGCGGTTTTGACATCCATCTTCCATATTTCATAATCATGAAACGTATGGCTAGCATAACCTTATAGATTTAATCTTCGCTACTAGTGAAAATATCTCATCATAGTTAACTGTGGGAGTTTGAGTAAAGCCCTTTGCAACCAATCGCGCCTTATACGCGTGTACTTTCCCATCCATGTCAGTCTTCTTCTTGAAGATCCATTTTCACCCGACCGTCTTACGACCTGGTACATTGTCAACCAAGTTCCAAACTTTATTGTCATACATGGACTGAATCTCGCTATCCATAGCCTCTTTCCATCTTGCAGACTCCGGGCCTGCCGTGGTTTCCTTGTAGTTGTTAGGTTCATCCAAATTTGTTAGTGTGCTATCACTAATAAACATATCACCTTCACTTGTTATATGAAAACCATACAACATAGGTGGAACACTAACTTTAATGGAACGTCTAAGAGGTAAGGACTCATCAATCGGTTCAACAGGAGTTTCCTCCTCGGGTGAGCACCAGTGTTATAGGTTCCTTCATCGTTTGATTCTTGAAGCTCTTTAATATCAATTTTCCTCCCACTGTCCTCTTGGAATATGAGTTCTCACTCTCGGAAAACCCCTATCCTCGCAACGAAGACAACATTGTCACTCGGTCTATACAAGAGATATCCAAAGGACTTCTATGGATAGTCGATGAAAATACACCGCTCACGACGAGGTTCGAGATTGTCGTGAGTCTCTCGTCTTACGAAAGCCTAGCAACCCCAAACCTTGATATGTGCTAATGAGGGAGCTTTCCCTGTCCACATCTCGTGAGGTGTTTTGGGAACTTTCTTAGTCGGGACTAGATTAAGGATATGGACGGCAGCCTCTAAGGCATACCCCTAAAATGAGATAGATAACAAAGTTTGACTCATCATGGAACAAGCCATGTCCAATAAGGTTCAACTGCGCCTCTCAGCCACACCATTCAATTATTGTGTCCTAGGTGGCGTTAATTGCGAAACAATTCTACATTCCTTAAGGTGGTTATGGAACTCGATATTAAGATACTCACCACCACGATCGGATCAGAGCATATTTATCTTCCTGCCCAGCTGATTCTCCACTTCTTGTTTAGACTCTTTGAACTTTTCAAAGGTTTCTGACTTGTGCTTGATTAAATAGATATACCCATATCTGTTATAATCATCGGTAAAAGTCACATAGAAGCGGTTCGCATCCCTTGTGAAGGATCTAAAGGGTCCACATACATCAGTATGTATGAGATCCAATAAACCCTCACCCCTTTCACAAGTACCAGTGAAGGGTGACATAGTCATCTTTCGAAGTAAACAAGACTCGCATGTGTCATCGTCCCTAAGGTCGAATGAATCCAACACTCCATCCTTTTGGAGTTGGGATATACGCTTCTTGTTGACATGTCCAAGACGAAAATGCCACAAGCGTGCTTTATCCAAACCATTGGAAGAATCGATATGCAACACATCATTTCCGAAGTTATCTACAACCATCATAGTTTCATATATTCCATTACAAGATAATGCTTCAAAATAGAAAGTACCATTAAAGAAAGCATTAATAGAACCAGTTTCATTATTAAATGAAAATCTAAAACCTTGTTTATACAAACCATGAAAAGAAATAATATTATGTGTCATTTCTGACGAATAGCAATAGTTATTCAAATATAAACCTAACTCGCTACTAAGCACTAAAGAGTAAACTCCAATCTTGGTGACAGGAGACGCTTTCCTATTCCCCATGATCAAGTGTATCTTCCCATGCTCCACATCCCTACTTCTTCTTAGACCCTGCAAATCAGAACAAATGTGAAAACTGCATCCTGTATCGAGGACCCAATACATAGTATGTGATAAGTTATTAGAATGAATAGTATAAATATCTACCAAGGTAGGCTTTATCTTCCCATCTTTGATGTCCTACAGGTACTTCGGGCAACTTCGTTTCCAATGCTCTTTGTCGTGGCAATAGAAGCACTCTGCATCCTTCTGGATGGAAGAGGGAGCAACAGGACCAACCTTGATTCCACTAGAAGTTTTACCATCATGTGACTTTACCTTGTGTCTCTTAGAAGGAGCTTTCCTCTTCTTTCATTTTCCTTGCCCAATAGCCAAAACAAGGGCAGCAGCAGTAGAAGTAGATGTAATAGATTTGCCTTTCAGACTACTCTTAACAGTCCTTAGCAGGCCTTGAATCTTGCTTAGAGTGACCTCCTCCTTGTTGATGTGGTAGGTCATATGAAATTGGTCGTAGCAAGGAGGTATGGAGTGTAGAATGATATCTATGGCCAGCTCCTCATCGAAGTTGACATTCAACTTTAGCAAGCCGTCTACATACCTTTGCAATTTCTACAAGTGGGTCGTGATGGAATCTCCATCCTTCATTTTGATAGCGATCATCGTAGCAATGATCTCGTACCTTTCCTGCCTACCACTTTGATGTTACCTTTCCATCAAATCTTGGTGCATCTCGAATGGGTAGTAGTCCTTATAGGACTTTTGGAGTTCAGCAGTCATTGTTGTGAGCATGATGTAATGAACCTTCATAGCATCTCGCTCATGAGACTCGTAAGCAACAATTTCTTCAAGATTAGCAGTGTTGGTGTCAATCTCCTTCAGCACCCTGTTAAGAACATACTCTTTGTCCTCATATCGAGTGGCCATGCGAATGTTGCGGATCCAATCGTTGAAGTTGGACCCATCAAATATCACCCTCCCACATAAGTTCATGAGTAAGAATGAGCTAGAAGGGGTTGATCCATAAGCGTTGTTGTTTTGAGTAGACATCTGAAAAAAAAAAAAAAAAAAAAAAAGACATAGTTTAGATTAGATAAGAATCCCTAATTTAACACCCAAATGAAAAATTAGGGCTAGGACCCAACACAATTATTTACAATTCAGAAGAAGGATTTTGTAACCTAATTGAAAATAATTTGAAGATAGGTAAATGATGATTTACCAATTTCCTCCATGAAAAATGAAAAAGACAATTAAGTTTTTAATGAGTTGAAATTCCTAGATTCTTTTGAGATTCATTGAACTTTTCAATGGCATGTTTAAATCTCTATATGCCCTTCAAGTTTGTGACTGGGATACCAAGGATCACAAACAAGGTGTGAATAACCATGCAAATGTACTTGGTACTCTCGATGTCATTTACCACCTAATGAATGTTTCGATTAACCACACACGCTCCATTGATCTATGATAAACATCGAGCTACCCTTTGCCACCTTTGCTAGTCCCAAATTAGAGTGTTGGTTAACCACACACGCTCCACTAACGATTTGGCAAGGTGCAAAGTGTAATTTCATGGAATAGCATCATTTTCACATTTTTACTAAAGTAACTAAGATTGGGAATTTATAAAACATTTAGTTACTTTATAGATCATTATACTTATTGATGAGGAATTAGTTGCCCTATCCTACCTGTTGGGCTAACGACCCTCCACTAGTCAAGAGTGCGATGGGTAAGAGTGGATACCCAATGGCGGTCATTTTATAGGCTACTTCCTTAACCACCCCTTATAGACCAGCTCATGAATGAGGCCTACCGTTTATAATATTATAATAATATAAGGGTTAAATTTTTAAACTTGTAAAATTCTAGGGTTTAGAATTTAAATATTTCAAAATTAAAATTAGTAATAAAAAATTTAAATTCCAAAACTTGAGGGCAAGTTTTGAAACTTTTCAAAACCTTCTAGATCAAATTTCAAATAATTTAATTAATCAAATACTTAGCAATTATCTAAATTTGACCTAATTTAATTTATGGTAATATAATTCATATTAAATAATACAAATAATCTATTTTATCATATAACCAAGTGATTATCTAAATATTTAACAGTTATCTTCAAATTGGATGGGATAATCAACATAATATTGAAAAAAATTGTATTTTATCAATCAAAAACGTTTATGGTAACGATCCTAACCCAAATCTAGTCAAAAATCCCAAAAAACTGCTAACAGACGAGTCGACTCGTCGAGTCATAGACTGGACTCATCGAGTAGGCCTAACGCGTCGAATTCATCAGGTGACTTGACGAGTTCATCAGTCAGGACCTTTTTTTCGACTTTTCTAGCTTTAAACAAATTAGTTATACATAAAATACAATAGAAAAACGACCTAGGCTCTGATACCACTATTGGGTTATGAGCAAAATATCAATCTCATGGTGCACATGTAAACCGTAAAGCTTTAGATCTATGTTTTCTAATTGTACAAGTAATAATTTTTGCAAAGCTTTTAAACCCTAATTTTAGCATACCAAAATCGAAATCGGCATCTAATAAACGAGTTAGAGTGTTACCTTTGATTGTAGCTTCATAATCTTGACCCTTTGAGAACCTAGCACCTCAAATGTGATGCCTCTGATGGATCACAAACACCAAAAGCAACTGGAGAATCTTAGAGAGGGGGGGAGGAGGCTCAAAAGTCAGTTGGTTATCCTTCTTAGGGTTCAGTGGCCGATTTTGGCTATCCCAAGGGTTCCTTATATATCTGAGCAATTAGGGTTTCAATCAAAACCCTAATCCAGTTGCTTAGTCCTTATATAGCCGATTCGTCCATTGCTTCCTAATGGATCCTAAGCCCAACTTTTTAACTATCTTATAATTACAGTATCAGTCCCCTTAATTTAATTAATCTCTTTTGACCACAAAGTTAATTATTAATTAATTCTTTACTGATATTAATTAAACAATATGATTTGTCTTTTAATATATTATTCATATAATATATTAATAAACTATAATAACGTCTTTCTCCATTATTCATCCAGTCAAGTGGCTTTGGTGAAGGCAACCCAAAAGGACCATGCTACAAATGGGTCAAGTATATACCAAATATAGTTATTGTCTTAGACACCTAATCCAACAATGCTAAGAGCCTGCGTTATCGACTTCTATGGGAGTTGGGACTCCTACCTACCCCTTGTAGAGTTCTCCTACAATAACAGCTTTCATTCCAGTATTGGTGCCACACCATATGAGCTGTTGTATGGAAGGAGATGTCGCACTCCTGTCTGTTGGGGTGAGATTGGTCACAGGGTGATGAGACAGATAAAGGTAGTTCTGTAAACCACCGAGAGGATTCAACAGATCAGACATCGGCTACAAACCGCTCAGAGTGGGCAGAAGAGCTATGTCGACAAGCATCGATCTGAGTTGGAGTTCCATGTGGGAGACATGGTATTATTGAAGGTCTCACCTTGGAAGGGTGTGACCCTCTTCAAGAAGAGGGGGAAATTGGGACCCCGATACATCGGACCATTCAGGATCATTTCCAGGGTTGGCAAGGTGGCGTATAGACTGGATCTTCCAGAGGAGCTTTGTCAGATTCATAGCACTTTCCACGTTTCCTAGTTGTGGAAGTGCATATTGGACGAGGATGTGGTAGTGTTGTTAGACGACATTCATGTTGACGAACACCTGAATTATGTGAAGCAGCAGGTGGCTGTATTGGAGATGAATATCAAGGTTCCGCGTAACAAGGAGATACCAGGGGTAAAGGTGCAATGGTAGCATCGGAAAGGATTCGAGTGGACTTGGGAGCCAGAGTCCGAGATGCGGGAGCATTACAGATTTATTTGCTACAGCAAACTTCGAGGACAAAATCTAGGTCAAGTGGGGGAGAGTTGTAACATCCCAAGAATTTCAGTTGAATAAGAAGGTGTTGCATCAAAAAGTTGGAGAAGGAAGACAAGCTTGTAGATCTGAGGTTTCCTTGTGCTCTAGAAGCTCCAGGAGGTAAAAAGCTCAAACCTTTATGCTTGTATGATGTAGATATTGCTATGCTAGCTTTATGAAACCATTTCTTGTCCTAAAACTCCCAAGTTGGTGCATATTATATTTTGGACGAAATAAGATGCCTTTCTAAACCCTGGAAAGGGTCCTAAGTGATAAAAAAATGGTGTACCAATGGCTAAAAGTGTCCCATGCATGTATTAGAAAGGTATTAATGGATTAAGACCATGTATTAAGAACTTTCTGGACGTCCAAAGTCTTAATGTTCAAGACTTTATGGTTCTAAGGCATATTTGGTCGATGGATTTGGAGTTTGGGCTCAAGTGCTTAAGTCGTTAAGCACTTATTAGGGTTTTGGTGAAACCTTACGTATGCCCCACGTAATTTCTGTATGCCCAACATACTGAGTCCACCACCCCGATGGTGGTCAACGCAAAATGCAAGTACGCCCCGCGTACGCCCTATGTTGGGCTTTTGACGATTTAGGCTTCGGGATTGGGCTCCTTTTTAGACTAGTCTAACATGGGCCTTGCTGGGATTTCTGAATAAATGTGTTTTGGGCTATTAGTGGTAATAGATCTTAAAATAAGACCCAATTTGGGAGTTAGGGCCCAATTGTTAAAATTGGGCCAATAATGGGCCTTATGTATATGGACTTTTGGATAATGAACTTAATATTGGGCCTTGGCCTAAATTAGAGAAAAGGCAAAAATGGATTGTGTGGACTCTTAGTCAAGATTGATATCCCATGTGTTGACTTAGTATTTGTCATTTTGGATAGTTCGGGATTTTCGATGAGACAGCAGTTGAAGACTTTCAATCCAGTTCAGCACTACTTGCAAGGTTAGTTGTCCTCACTATACTAACAAGGTCGAAGGCACTAATGCTGGCCCTTTTCGGATTTATATCCGGGTTTATTTTCTGATATTCTTGTTGATTTACATCATGGTAGTTAGGATGGTGATATGTTAGTGACTGGTTAGGTCGGTATCCTGGTATATAGGATAATGCTATGTTAGTAACCAGTTATTTTGGTATCCTAGTATATTGGATAATGCTATGTTAGTGATCGGTTAGGTCGGTATCCTGGTATATTGGATAATGTTATGTTAGTGACCGGTTAGGTCGGTATCCTGGTTTTAGGATGTTGGTATGATTAGTGATTAGTTAGATCGGTTTGACTACTATATACGTGCTAGTGTATGATATTTATGTGCATATGATTGTTTGATTGGGGTTGGGTTGAGGCGGACCTACTTTGTGCTGAAGGCCAACATACTCTAGGCGGACCGGACAGACTACAAACCGGGAGGGCGTATTAGTCAGGTTGAAGCCCTGACGAGCAGTCCATAAAGGTTAAAGGCCCTAAGAGGTGGTCCAGACATACCAAAGGCTCGGAGAGCAGTCCAGATATACTGAAGGCCTGGGAGGTGGTCCAGTCAGGCTGATGGCTCATTATGCATGCTGTTTGTTTATATGATATGATTATGATTGTATGGCGTTGGTATTTTGGGGGAAATCACTAAGCTTCGGGCTTACAGTTGTTAATTTTGTTTTAGGTACTTCTGATGATCGCGGGAATGCGAAGACGTGATCATGCACCTCCTTATGTTTTTACGATTTGATTATGAGATACTCTAACATTAAACCATTTTGATAAAAATTTTGTAATAATTATCGATTTTGAATGATTTAAATTTTTTTAAATTTGCTTAAATTTTATTGATATTATAGGACACGACCTCATATGGACTCTAGAGGAAAATTTCCCACATGCAGAGCTATTAAAAAGGTTTGACATGGATCAAACTCCCCATCTCAGACCTCACATAGTTATAAAACCAAGTGCCTCTTCCCAATAAGTAGATTCCACTTGCATTAATAACAACATAAAAAAAAACAAAATATAAAAACATAATGAATTTCTTTTTTTGTTTAAATCAATTTTATCATTCATTTGAAACTTCTTCTAATGTTGTTTCAATTTTGTAAACACAAATCACATATAGACCAATAAAACAAACCATTGTTAAAATATAAAAAACATATTAGGTTACCTATGATATATGGTTAGGCTAGGCAATATGGAGCTCGGTAAGGCTTGACGAATCCAAGGTGGACTTGACAAACACCATGCTGCGAACTCGACATGCCAAGTTCGGCGACCTGACTTGGGAGGTGCTTATAAGTCTCTCTCTACCTTCTCTTCTCCTCACCATTCTTTCTCTCTCTCTCTCCCCCCCCCCCCTCTTTTCTTTTCCACTTGACATCCAATCCCTCTTATCTTCTTCCTTCCTTCTTTCCTTAGCCAGAGCTGAAGTGGAGCTCGATGCAGTCGGCACCACTTCCCTTAACCTTATGAGTATTTTCTTCCGATTATTGTCAGATGTAAAAATAATACAGTTAAAAATTATGTAAGATATATTTGTGAACCTACTTACCAAGTCAACATGTAGAAGACATAATATTCTTTATATCTTCTGTCATATACTTAATTAGGTGTGAGATTCGTATGTTATACAAGTTTATTAAAAATAAAATTTTAATATCAATATATAAACATTAATATAAAATAATTGAAAAAGAAACGAAATCAATACGTTTGTAACATTTATGGGAATTTATTCTCAAATTAATATAATAATAACTTTACATGAATAAGATAGCAACATTCCACATATAATTATAAATTATGAGAATTTAATGTAAAAAAATCAAAATCCCCAAAAAATGACAAGTGGAAAATAAAAAATTAAAAAAATTAGAAAAAATCATGTGGCTAAATGAAGGAGAAAAAGACATATATCAAAATAATTTTCATTTATTATAATGTACTGGGCATTCTTTTTCAGCAACGATTTTGTATTTTCTATTAAGATTTTTCCTTATGAAAATATATATTCATTCACTTTAAAAATATGCTCCACACAATTCAAATATTAGGGTCTTATTTTGAAATATGGAGTAAATTACATGATTTTTCCTTGCTTCAACGGGTCAAATTCAATTATTATTTTTAAATATGAATGCACTGTACTTTGTTTGGTTAAAATGTACACATAGTTTGAATGTGTATATTTTATTCCTTGTGAGATGTGAAATGATTATTCTGTCCTTTTTATTTTAATTTTTATTTAATTTTTCCTACAATTTTTATAAAATACAGAATAAAAAAAAAAAAAAAGCACGTCACCAGTTCATACTGTCGGACCATTACCACCAAGCAACAATCAGTAACACCTAGTTCCCGAGTTTTAACGAAAAAAAAAAAAGAGAAAAGAAAGTAATGAGAGGAAAAAGAGAATGAAAAGCACAAGAAAATTTTCTTTTATGTTCCCGAATTGAAAAGAAAGTTAAATTTTTTTATTCTTTTTATTCAAATCCTATAAAATCGAAAGGAAAGTTAAGAGAGAAATTGATATTTTATTTCCTACTACTTCCCTCCACTTTTTTCCTATAACGAAATCCAGGAATACCAATTTCTTTTACTCTCTTCTCATTTCCATCAATTTCTTTTATTTTCTCTACTCAGGAACAAGGTAATTTACTCAATTCTTTATAGCGCACAAGTCTCTCTCTCTCTATCTCTCTCTCTCTCTCTCTCTCAATATTTTCTAATATGTTTTTTTCCTTATAAAAATATGTATCCATTCACTTTAAAAATATGCCGACACACTTCAAAAAGTAATATCTTGTGCTTTGAGTAACTCGAATCCTCGTAATTCGTTAATTTTAATTAGAAAATGCAAACTCATATTCGACATTTGATCGTGGATGTGTGTTTCTCAACCTTTAAAAGACGGGTTAATTGAAACTTCTTTAGTTTCAAAAATATGTTATGCATCAAAACAATTCAAATATTAAAATTTTATGATTTCAGGAACATGAATCCTTGTAAACTCACATCTTTTTTTGTTATAATCAGTAAACATAAATCCATATTCAACTTTTGATCTTTGGATATGTGTTTCTCAACTTTTTGATCTTTGGATATGTGTTTCTCAACTTTTGGAAAAAGGGTTAATTAAAACTTCTTTAATTGACAAAACTGCAAATTTGATCCTTATGGTTTGCAAAAATCTTTGGATGGGATCCAAAAAGTTTCCAGCTTGCACAGAATATCCAAAATCCGGATTTTTCTAGTGTTTTTAGTCCAAAAAAAACAAAAAAAAAACGTTTATACCCTTATTTATTTACTTTTACGTTTTATTAACATTTAAATAATAATAATAATAGTAATAAGAAAATATTTAAAACTCTATCTGTCTTACGTCTCTTTCTCCCTCCCTCCCTCCACTAATACTTCTCTCTCTCTCAATATTTCTAATATGTTTTTTCCTTATAAAAATATGTATCCATTCACTTTAAAAATATGCCGACACACTTCAAAAATTAATATTTTGTGCTTTGAGTAACTCGAATCCTGGTAATTCGTTAATTTTAATTAGAAAATGTAAACCCATATTCGACATTTGATCGTGGATGTGTGTTTCTCAACCTTTAAAAGACGGGTTGATTGAAACTTATTTAGTTTCAAAAATATGCTATGCATCAAAACAATTCAAATATTAAAATTTTGTGATTTCAGGAACATGAATCTTTGTAAACTCACATCTTGATTTTGTTTCAATTAGGAAACATAAACCCATATTCAACTTTTGATCTTTGGATATGTGTTTCTCAACTTTTGGAAGAGGGGTTAATTAAAACTTTTTTAATTGACAAAACTGCAAATTTGGTCCTTATGGTTTGCAAAAATCTTTGGATGGGGTTCAAAAAGTTTCCAGCTTGCACAGAAGATCCAAAATCAGGGTTTTTCTGGGTTTTTAGTCCAAAAAAAATTGAAAAGACGGTTATACCTTTATTTATTTACTTTTACATTTTTTTTTACATTTTATTAACATTTAAATAATAATAATAATAATAAGAAAATATTTAAAACTCTATCTCTCTTACGTCTCTTTCTCCCTCCCTCCATCCACCAATACTTCTCTCTCTCTCTCTCTCTCTCTCCCCCCCTCTCTCTCTCTCTTTTTCTCTCTTTCTCTCTCTTTCTCTCTCTCTCTCTCTCTCTCTCTCTCTCTTTCTTTCTCTCTCTCTCTCTGTATATATATATATATATCTTTCTCTCTCTATCTCTCACACACACAGAGTGTATTTTCATTAAAGATTAAAGACCCATCGACAAATTCCCCTTCTCCGTTCTTCGTGCCACTGAGTTGTGCTTTTCCGACTATTACAAGGGTTTCATCTCTGGATGCAAGACCCACTGACGAGTTCTCCAACTTCGGCGATAGCTCTAGACATGTATCGGTGGTGGAAGCTCCAACATGTAACAGTAGTGGGATTGCAAACAGAAGGATGAAAACATGGAGCAATAGTGGAATCACTATTAAATCCTCTTCTCAATGATGTATCCTTCAAAATCTCGATACACTCGAGTCAATCCAACCCTCAATTTATATGCAAACCGTCTTATTACAGTGAAATTATGAAACCCCAAATGGAATATGGCTTAGACCGAACACAATCACAATAAATCGAGAAAATTTTGAAAACCCAGATGGTCGGTTTTCCGGTGCGATCCATCGATAGCAAAACCTCATCGGGGGTTGTTGTCTTCGATCCATCGACAACAGTAGGCATGGGAAGCATTTGGGTAATTCTTCTTCAATAGGAGGGGCTGCAGTCGATGTCTCCGGTAGGCCCATCGTGGCTTCCTTTCTCATCGTCGGTAGTGAAGGAGTCAGGGGTGTTTGTGTGGTGTTCCTCGACCAATCTCCAAGGAGGAAGGGGTACCTCCGGTGCTCCACTCGATTGCTTCCCTTCTCGTTGTAGGATGTAGATTTAAGCAGTAACAGTAACAATCGAAGGAGTGTGTTTGGTTGAAATCAGTGAGCAGATTAGGAAGAAAAGGAGTATTGTCATGGTGGCGATTGGTGGTCTCCTAATTCCACCGGTTTCCTCCTATGCTAGAGATACATAACTGGTGAAGGCAGATATATATATATATATATATATATATATATATATATATATATATATATATATATATATATATATATAGAGAGAGAGAGAGAGAGAGAACGTATGGGTGGGTGGGGGATAATATATTTTTTTTTCTTTTTTTTTTATGATAAAATGGTATTAGAATAATTGTAAAAAATAAAAAAAGAAATTAAAAGGGTATAATCATCTTTTCAAGTTTTTTTGGACTAAAAACCCAGAAAAACATTGATTTTGGATCTTCTTTGCAAGCTGGAAACTTTTTGGACCCCATCCAAAGATTTTTTGATAACCACAAGTACTAAATTTGCAGTTTTGTCTCTTTAATTTTAAACCACCAAATTGTGGAAGATAGGTATGGAAGAGTGAGTATAATGAATTAACAAATAATAAATACATATTAAAATTATTTAATTAACAATTAAATTTATATATTTCAAAAAGAAAAATGATTTTGAGCAAGACCATATTAGATAAATCTTATATAAATATCTTTAAGAATTATTTGAAGAATACACAACTTACTAGGTAACTTAGTAAACGTTTATTTTCGTTCTTTTCACAATACTTTATGATATGGTATTATCTTATTCTCAATGTAATCGGTATGTATATAAATTCTCTCTTACATAAAAAAAACATTTAATAACAAATTTTATTAAATAATTATTTATTTCTAAGAATCATAACCTCACATAGTTAAATTCATGTGTTAATCTATTTTTACTATTTTTATATCAATATTGATTATTTCAAACAACACTAAATAATTGAATAAACATCACATAAGTTATTACTAGATCCAAAAATCAAATAAATGGATATGGTACCAAATAGGTAGGTCTACCCAAAATCTTCTACCAAACTATAAAACTCCAATTCAGATGTCTATATCACATTAAAAATACCAAAGAAAGTGATCTATGTCCCTACAATGTTTGCTGATTATTTAACTAACCCAAACGTCCAATGAAGATCGCTTCTTTTCATCCTAATGTTAACACGTGTCAACATATTTGTCGTTTTATAAACCAAGTCATATATTCGGTGGGCTAGCCTAAGGCTCGTGTCCAGGTTCGTATGGTCATTGCTGCCGGCCCATTTGTGACCTCTTTGTGTTTTAGGAATTGGTTTGAAAACTTATCTATTTGGATTTAGGAATTGGTTTGGTCGAAATTAGTAGTAGGGTTTGAACTTTGAAGCTTAAATAGTGGTTTATATCGGTTTAAAGATTTACTTGTGAAATTGTTAAGAATTCGATTTTTAAAACAAATAAATTTTCATATAATAAAAAATGTTTGTTTCCATAAATTATTTCTTTTGTTTGTTGTTGAGACAAAGTTGACCATTTTTCTCCCTTGTATTATTTTGAATGCCTAGTTTTTTTTTCTTTTTAAAAATGAACAGTTGAAAAATATCGTTTTGAACCTGTAAATGGTCCGGAATGCCCTAAAAGCACCTTATATCATCGGAAAGCCACAATCATTGCTTATTTGATCGTTTCTCGTCAACCATATAAATTTTGTTAAATTCTGACACCAAAAACAAATGTTGCAAAAAAATAAATATAATGTCAAAGTGGTTCTTTGTGGGTTCGGATGAATTTTTCTCAAAAAACAGCTTGTTTATAATCTGGTTGGAACTCAATTCGATTTTGACTTTGTTGATCAAAATGATCCATTTTGGAAAAACCGGTTTTGATAAGTACATGGATCCAAGGAGTGACCTGAGGCTGGAAAGTAACTCTGATAATTGATTACACTAAAATGGGAGAGGAATGTTGTTGATTGTAGTGTCATCAAGTCATTTAGTATAGTCAAAATGGCAACATTCCCGATGGTCGGTTAATGGGTAAGGTCTATAAGATATATACATTTGTTAATTCTCCCACCAAAATCCAATTGTTGTGTTTGTTAGGAACATACATAACTTTTCGCAAAAAATAATTGACTTTAACGTCGTGTGTATTTATAAGATACATAATTTGGTTGATGCAAATACGCTATTCTTCTCTTAACATTAGAATGCATAATTTTTTGTCTCAAAGAAACATAAAAACAAAGCAATGTATTTTGTGTTTGAATCTTGGATTGTATATGAAATCCAGATTGCAGTTTTCTTGGACTATCATGAATATGGTTTTATGATACCCAAGGTTGCAAAAAATTCAATTGTAGCTTACAATTTGTATTTCTTTGTTCTTTGTTAGCTTCTAGCTAACTTTTTAATAAAATTAGGCCGTTAAAGAAAAATATAAAGGGTTTGTAACATCCAAATTGTTTATTTTGAAACACATATTTTAGACAACCATATGTTTGAAGCTTGAATCCTAATAAAATGATGTTTATAGTTTTAACCATGTTTTGTTAATAACATGGTTGCCTCCCCTTCAAAAAAAAATTGCATCAAAATTGTTGTTCCTTATCTATTTTGATTATCTCACTGTTAACGTGATAACGTCTTAAGCTAAAGAGAAATTAAATATTCTTCGGTTTTTTCTTCTTATCCATCCTCCTACCATCTTTAGATGATTATAAATATAATTAACTTTTTTTTTAATTTTATTACATATAACAAATGTCACAATCTTAAGTGGATAGGAAGATTGTAGGAAGAAAAAAAATAGGAGGATATTTGATTTCTCTAGTTAAAAACATGCATATTCTTGTCTATTTGACCCTTGTGTGCCTCTAGTTTTGGATCCATGCCCATGCTCTCTAAATAAAACCCAAAAATTCTATAATTTTAATATAGTTGTTAATTTAGTATGTGTATTCGTATTCATGGACAATTACCATTACACATATATAATCTAAATCAGCATCGATACATCTTTTTTTTCCCATAAGACGGATCTTTTGGTCATGAAGTAGATGATCCCAAACACGGATTTGAACTTATAGTAGAACTTACACTACTAATAGTAATGGGACCCACAGTTACAACAGTTGGAGCATACATATCATCTTCTGGTGGCAAAAGGATGTTTGTGTTGAGGGCCGTATAGACCATTAAAACAATGGAAACCATGACCGAAAGTAATGAAAGAAGAAGCATAAGCAAATGAGCAATGCTACTCTTGGTCTCTTGTGCATATTCCGTTGAAGCCAATGCCAAAACTGTTAACGGGTATGAATATGCCCACCATACCACATTGAATTTCTTCATTGATTTCTTGAATAAATTTGGTCTTGTTATCTGTTTTTTACACGTAACAAAGGATTTAGTTGGTTTTATGTAGTATTTATGTAAAATTTGAAAACTTCAGTTGTAGAAATTTAAAGAAAACGTGTTTTAAGAGAATTACAATATAATGGTAGGGTTTTTGCTTCTAGTTTCTAGTTTTGTAAGTTGAAAATAAGAAAATACCATACATGAACTCAAACAATATAAGTGACAAGTTTCTTTTTTGTGGAATGTACAAATTAAAAAAAAATCATTTAAAATATTCAACAACTATTTTTCTATTGTGTATTATGATAGTCTTATATCAAAATTTAGGGTTACAACTAAATCACACCCTTAATTCTATTATATAAAAGGTTTAAGAGAAAATTGCAAAATTGTCAATATTGTTTGTCTTTTTCTTTCGCTAAAATCCAAAATACTTTTAACTTGTAAAAATATTCTTTATTCCCGGATTTCATAGTGAATTTGATTCTTAAACTAATAAACCTAATAACATTTCATTGTCTTTGAAGTCAAGCACCAAATCAACCATGATTACAAACCAAAACATTGATATTTTTTAAAAATGTCAAAATTTTCGAATTTTTGAAATAATATTTGTGTAAGATTGATTAGTGGACTGGTTAGTAATGTTAAGTTTAGGGACCAAATCTTATTAGTTGATCAATCATTATTGATGTGGGAAACCAATTAGTAGATAATTGTGTACAAGTTTAATTGAATCAAATGGTTGAAGTAACTGCAATTAGTTACATAAATAATAAGAATAAACTCCGAGATTGATTATAAAAATAAACTCTGAGATTGATATGGGATGTGAATAAACTCAAAAAGTTTATACAACTTGCATTGATATGCTTAAAAAGTTACGCAACTTGCCGTGATATGATTTAAGAACGATCGATCATCTATAGGAATGTTTTTTTGTTTTTGTTTTTCCGCATAATTTGGTGACAGAAAGTATTTATTTATTTTTTCTAAAAAGTTATTGTCAACTTTATTTTTATTCTTGTTTTTTTCTCATCATCCGGGGGACAAAATTTAAAGATTTTCAAATGCAATGGACATTGATGGCACGATGAAAAGAAACATGTTCATAGAAAACTGACATGTAATTTACTACTTACACTCTTCTTTTTTATAACCAAATTTTATATATTTTAATCTATTTTTTCTTTTATAGTCCCATATTTTTAGATGATGATAAGTATAATAAATATTTACTAATTTTATTAAATATTAAGTGTATAGAAGATGATAGAAATAAAAACTAGAAAAATATACAATTTCATTTATATAAAAAAATAGTTTGAACCCAAAAAAAATAGCCGAAAAAAAAGGACAAAATATGATTCAAACATTTGATACGCTAACCAATGAAATAAATTTAGTAAAAAAAAATGTCAAAAACGTATTGGTTTTCTCTTATGACTAATCAACAGATAAAGACCAAAAAATCCTTATATTCAGTTACTTCTTATTTTTCTTGTACAGTTGTACTCCAATTGTTCAAAAAGGATTCCTCATTTAATTCGATCTACAATTTAATATAATTGTTTGATCAATGATCAAAATTTGTTTTTAAAAAAAAAAAATTGTTTGAAGAAAGCGAACTTGTGAAACAAAATTAAATTCTTTTTTTAAGTAATAGTTAAAATAATTAAATATAAAAAACTTACAAGTTATGAAACCAGCTATGTTTTTCCAAATAATTTAAAACAGAAAACATCATAAGAGAGTAGTAGTGTGGCAGAAATTTATGAATATAGCTTAGTTTAGATATTAATTACAATTATATATATATATATATATATATATATATATATATATATATATATATATATATATATATATATATATATATATATATATATATATATTTGGAAAAAGTAGTTATTTTCAAAGACAAATAGAAAATTAAAGAAAATGAAAATAAGCACATAAAAATGACAATAGGAATGGACCATGAGTTACGTAGGTACAGAAAGGGACACCAACTCCAAAAGTTGTTTGGTGAGCTTGAAAGTGTCTCTTTCCTTTTTTATATTCTAAAGATTGAATTAAAAAAGTAAGGTTATAAAATCATACTGTAATATATAATCATTTATTTCATTTATATTATTATTCTCTTTCATATTTTATAAAACCATTTTACTAAGGTAATATAGTAAAAAAACAATTTGATTTTTTAAGTTATCTTCTTAATATTTTAAATATACAACAATATAAAATTAATAATTTATAAAATATAAGTTAAAAATCAGTAGATTGTTATAACAAGTTGATTGTATATCAAATGTGCATGAGGATTCGTGTATTTGTTCATCTTAACTAATACATTTTGTGAATTATTTGATACTTAAGAAAACCAAATATCTTTTAAGAAGAAGAAAGTATGATGTTCTTTTATGTATAGTTTTTGATATGTAAAGAATATTAAAATATACCTAAGCTACTCAGCTAGATAAACTAATATAATTCTGACTTATTCCTAAATTGTAAATATTTTCTTTTTCTAATTACCATATATATATGACTCTTAAACGTTAATTTTCAAAAGTATAATTATTCAAATAAAATTTAATAAAAATTAAATTCTCTTTTTCATTAAAATTTTCCTTTTCGTTTTCCAATTTGTATGTTAATTCTTCAAATAAAAATATATATTTCTAGTACCCATAAAACATATTAAAATAATAACGTAAATAATGCGATTTTTATGCAAATCGTAATCAAATTTGTTCTTATTCGTCTTTGAATTACGGAACCGAACAAAATCACATAAACATTGAAAATACACCCATCGAAATTCTGGTTTAATTATTTCGTCTGCTACGACTAATACTACTTAATATCTGCATAAATGATTTTAATATAAAATACAGAAACATCAAATATTAGTTTTTAAGACGTATAATATATTAATTTTTGAAAGAATTGTTTATGAATGATTATTTATTCTTTGTCCTTAGAATTTTGTGTGAACTGTGAACCATACTTAATAAAATATATGAATATTATTTAATATATATGTTCCTTCTATTAAAGACAAAATGTCTGAATCTAGGTAGCCACAAAGCGAAATCAATATAGACTACGTTCTTATAATAATAATAATTAATTAATAAAAAACTAAAACTTAGATTGTGGTAATATAATTTCATTTAGTTCGTTTCAACTTTCAAGTAACACTTGCTTAATACAAAACCTTGATCATTCGTCGAATATATTAAATATTTAAGTACTGTATTTAATATTTGATTAAGTTATAGTTAAGTAAAAATGTTAGAATATTAATTAAATGTTTAAAAATATAATTTAATTGAATAAATAGAAAATCTTGTAAAAGACCCTACAAATAATCTATGTATATATGCGTTAAAAGGGGAACAAAATCGAAGACTTACCAGAGACAAGAATAGAAAGAGAGAAAGATAAAAAAGCATCTTTGACGAAAAGTCAAACGTCCCGGAAATGGAGTCCCAAGCTAAGCTTGCCATGCTCGGAGCTGCAATGAACAAGAACATAACCGGCCGGAGCATCGCCGGAAGGCAGTTGTTTTCCGACATTCTCTGATAAAGCGTCACGAAAACCACAAGATAATGTATCATCCCTAACGCAAACATCACCATAGCACTCTCCTTCCACCCCATCTGAGCCGCTGCACGAGCTCCGACGAAGTTTCCGACCACCGACAGCTGGCTCGCCGGGTTTGCCACCGTCGACAGAATACGCTTCCCTTTCGTGAACCACTGCCCGTATATCTTCACGTCGAGAACGAATATCGGAACCACGAAAACCCACCAAAGAAGAAGGTAGTAGATCGTTTTTGGTGTGAAAAACGGCGCCGATTGAAGCAAAAGAAGCCATGAGATTGATGGTGCAAAGAGGTAGTTAACTCCGATATGATTCAGGTATTCGCTTTTAACCATATCGGAAAATAATGCGCATCTTAAGATGTATAAGATAGAGAGTGATGCTAGAATGAGCAGCGATAGTGACCAGAGGAGGAGGAAGGCGGTGGAGGGAAACACGCCGAGCATTCTACGGTAAGCGTGAGCGTTTTCCGGCGGGTCTTTGAGGGTTTTCCAGAGAAGGGCTTGACAGCAAAGGGAGAGGGTGATGCGAAAGTAGCCTGCATGACACCTTGTTAACACCGGAAAAACCAAGCCTTTGATTACGATCAAAATTCCATCATGGGCATCTGGTTTGAGGATGGTTGAATCGATGACTAACTCGATTTGTGGTGGTGGTGGTGGTGGTGATGGTAGTGGTTTGTCATGCGTTGTCATGAATGTTGCGGTGGTGGTGGTGAATGGTGGTGGACTGGCGGCTGCTTGCTTGTTTGTGTTTGAGAGTGTTTTCCAGAACATGTTATTAGTGGTGATATTTATAGAAGAATGTATGCGGTGGTCATGCAACATAAAATACACCGATGTCGTATTTTTTGTTTTATAAAAGATTTAATTTGGCATTCAAACTTTTACTTAAAGTTTTAAACTCTAAAAGTTAATCTAAGGTTATGTTTGGCGTATTAGCTAAAAAACTGGCTGTTAGCTGAAAAGCTAGCTGATAGCTGAAAAACTAGTTGTTAAATAAAAAGTTAGCTTATAGTTAAAAAGTTAACTGATAAAAAATAACGTTTCGTAAAACTAGCTGAAAAGCTAGCTGAAATATATAAAATTACATAAAACAACATGTAAGAATATGTGTTTCTATAGTTAATTAAGGGGTGTATTTGAAAATTTTTAAAAAAGCTCCTAAAAAGCTAGTCTAAGTAGCTTTTCAAAAAGCTAGCTTATAAGCTAGCTAATAAGCTACTTTTTGGCTTACCAAACACGACAATCTAAAAAAGCTCAAAAAATAAGCTAGCTATGGCGCGCCAAACATAACCTAAGACTAAAGGGTGCGTTAGGTTTTTTTTGCCGATTGTAAAAAGATGTCACACATAAGTTTTTATAATTTTTGCCATACTTTGCCTACGAATGGTTTTTTTTTTTTTTTTTTTGTTGTTTTTTTTTAGAATTTCATATATGTCATTTTTAAACATCAAAATATCATATTTACTCAACGTAATTTTTAAATATCATTTTTACCCTTCATAAAATTTTGAAATATCATATACCCTTCATAAATTTTCGAAATATCATATTTATCCTTCATAAAATTTCAAAATATCATATATGTTCTTTTTAAACATCAAAATATCGTATATACTCTTCTTAAATATCAAAATAACGTATATGCTCTTCTTAAATATCAAAATAACGTATATGCACTTTTTAACAAACACATATACAACTAAAAAAAATAATTTACAGTTTTCATGTAGTTAGATGCATCAAACATTCTTAAATATGTAAATTAAAATTTTAGTTTAAAAAAAAAGATTAAAAAGTTATTCAACCCAAATGGTCAAGAGTTTAAGGTTTTTTTTTTTTTTTTTTTTATAATTATTTTTTATAAATTAAATTAAAGAATGTGTGTCACTGTTTAAAAAAAAATATGGCCCATGATAAATGATTCCACAATTTTTTTAAATATTAAATATATTATACCAGATTTATAAGAATAAAATAGATAAGTATATCGTAACCTCCCAAAAATCAAGGATAAAAATTTCATTTTTATTAAATCAAAACACTATTGTAACTTTATCCAAACATTTAAAAGTATTTCAAATAAGACAATTATCAGAGTTCATTTCCAAAGATCTCACATTGAGGAAAACATGGGTGTATGCGCTGCGATCAAGCCGAGACATTTCCTTTCGAAACGGAAGTACATGAAACCATGAACCACAAACTGTAAGCACGAAGCCTAGTGAGTTCCTCAAATACCACATACCAGACATATCAAATGAGTCTTACATAACATACAAAATCATGAGCCATACATATCAAACATAAACATAATCAATATGAGTGTTATGAGCCAACCATAGTCTTGCCATTATGCCACGAGTTGCTTCGTGGTCTTTTTTGCTAGGATAGGGGCCACAACCCTGGCTCTTACAGAAAAGTGTCAGGAGCCACCTCCTGGTATTCCATGCAAGCATCACAAAGACAACTAACATACAATTCTACCATTACGAATCAATTAACTGCCAGAGTTCAGACTCTGGTCTCACATATAGATTGTCAAGGGCCACCCCTGGTCTTCCTACAATACACAAACCAAATGGGCCGACATTGGTGCCTTCGACCCATATAATAGTGAGGAGACTCACCTCGAATGCAGAAGCTCATTGAAAGAATTCCTAGCTGCTTCCATGACGTCACCTCTAAACTATCAAATCAAAATAACACTCAATTAGCAATTGAATCCGTCCCAAGGCTCACCAACCATACTTGGGATAAATAACCATTTTAACCCTGACCCCAATATAAACCAAAATTGAGGCCTAAAATCAAAGGATCCACAAAGGCCCACTAATGGCCCAATTTTCCAAATTGGGCCCAATCCCATATGGGTCTTATCTTAAGCCCATGATTTTCTTGATTACAAAACTGATTAACTCAAATACCCCCTTAGAATACCTTGGTCAAAGGCTAAGGTCAAAAGTCAAAGTCAATAGCCTGAGTTGAACCAACTCGCCGAGTTAATCTTTCAACTCGTCGAGTTCATCTAACAACCCGCGAAGTCGGTAAAAGCCTAGCCAACTCCCCGATGTAACATCCAAACATGTGGTCCCTAATATTTTCATTTTAATATAAGATAAAATAGTAATTCTCCATATCATCCACACATTCGAAATAAACCAGTGTAACAATTTTCATAAATCAGAGTATAACATCATAATGAAATCCAAATGGTGTATGCAATGCAGTCATCCCGAGCTCTTCCCTCTAGAACTAGAATTACCTGAAATATAAACTGAAAACTGTAAGCATGGGGCTTAGTGAGTTCCCCCAAAATACCACATACTAAACATACAATAAACAAATAATGGGCCTCGCCCGACTTCGGATCCTGTCCGGCATCGGGCCCCGCCAGCTTCGGACCCCGTCCAGCATCGGGCGCCACCCGACATCGAGATGAGCGAGGTAAAATGGGCCCCGCCCAATCATACAATAACATATATCAAATAAACACATACACATGCAATAATCACAAAGATATATAGCATACAAATATCCATCAAGCCCCGCCCGGTATCGGGCTTTGACTCAGATAAATATATAAACACAACACATGCAAGAGTCATAGAGACAAATAGCATACTAACAACATAATGTAAATATGGGTCGGCATTGGTGCCTTTGACCCACTAAATCCTGTAAGGAAACTCACCTTGAATACTGGAAAGTAGTTGAACAGTCCCCGACTCCGAATATCAATCCAACTCAATCCCCTAAACATAAAAAGATTTCCTTAAGTACCCCTTATACTCGTAACCCCTTAAGGGTCAACTTTGGTCAAAGTCAAAGTCAAAGCTCTGAGTTGACTCAACTCGTCGAGTTGCCCTTCAACTTGTCGAGTTTCCATGAATCACAAAATCATGATATCGCGATCCAACTCGTCGAGTGTTCCTCCAACTCGAAGAGTTCTCCTTTTCAACAGAACCGAGACTTCTCAATACAACTCGTCGATATCTTCAGTCTATTAACCCTTCTTAATGCATTAAGCCATCATTCCTCAGATCTACACCCTATACTCCAGATCTAGACTGGAAATTAACAGGTTTTGAGCATTACAACATTCCTATGGTGCACATGCAACCTTAATTTCTTTGGATCTATGTTTTTCTCAAGTTATACATGCAAATTAATTATCCAAATCAAGAACCCTAATCTAGCACACAATTTTTTGGATTTAATAAACAAACTAGGATTAGAAGAATATCTTTCTTATTGATAGCTTGATCTTGACCTTCAAGAGCTTAGTGCCTCAATTGATGCACCTCTAATGTAGTCACAAACACCACTTAGAAAAAGATGAACGAGAGAGAGAGAGAGAGAGAGAGAGAGAGGATGGAGGCTATCAATTTTAGCTAGGATTCTTCTATAAAGCATAGGGCCGAAAGCAATAGCCAAAGGGTCCTTATATAATTGAGCTGCTACTAGGGTTTTCAACTGGATACCCTAATTCCCTTGCTTAGGCCTTAAGCAATCCACAGACCCTACGTGAATGGCATTGGACGAAATCTTCATGGAATCCCATATAGTTTTCGTCTACCCCTTATCAATAGGGTCCATTAGCCCAAACTACAACTATTACTGATTTACATAATCAATCATCGTTCTTTTAATCAGTCTCTTTTGATCACTAAATTAATTCCAAATTAATTTCTGATCAATACTAATTAAATAATATGATTTCTCAAGTAATATATTATTCTTATAATATATTAATAAATCATTTATCTACCAATTTCTCATAATTCATCCTGTCAGGTTACTATGGTGAAGGCAACCCAAAAGGATCATGCTACTATCGGGTCAAGTACATACCAATTATAGTTATGGGCTTAGACACCTAATCCAACAATCTACCACTTGGATAAGTCTAATAACTATAATTGCAAGAACGACTTCAAAATCCGATTAGCAATCGTAACTATCAAAACCCACTGTCGAACTCTAACCTAGTTAATGATGCATCCTTTAGATTAGGGATCATATAATCCTCCGTTCTGCAAGATATCGTGTGGAAAAAGACATGGAATAGAGTCATACTCAGTTTCCAACAATTTGTTTCCCGACTTCTGATTTGTTTGGCAACGAACTTAATTGAACACATCAATTTCGTCCTGACTAGGCCCGGTACATAAGTCAACACAAAATCATTGAGGGGCCCAAGATATCGGTTTTACCCTCTTAGGATAAAAGGAACAAATAAACTTTGACTTATATGCTTGTACTATTTACTCGTTAAATCATACACAATAACACGTTTTATAACATCAAGTTACTGGTGCGTTTACGCATTATCAATGCACAAAAAACTTGTAAACAACACATCATATATCTCTGTTTAAAGATTATAAGATATTATCGTCTCATAATCACTCATGATAAATTCCATGAAGTGATTCACATGAGCGTGGGTTTAATCCAATACTCAAATCTTATTTCAGAAGTACTCATGAACGTTGCAGCAAACCTTTTCTATGTCTAAGCACTTAGACAATCTACAACCAATTCATGAAAGTCTAATCTCATAACTTACTCCCAAAGTATGATTGACTGTGGATAATTTGAACAATCTAATTATTCTGGTAGTAAAACATGCAAAATTGAAAAAATAGTAAACAATCGACACAAGATAGTAAACTTTACTCATAAATAAATCTCCATTATTAATTATCAAATGTCAATTACATGTAACATCCTGAAATTTAGGTAAAGCTATTTAACCCTTCCTTTTTGTCAAGTTGTCAAGATTAGTCCCTTGACTGAGTTGTCGTAGCAAATGAGTACGCTGAGCGTACTGGGGAATACGTTGTGCATACTCATGCACTTAAGTTGGATACGGACTTGCCTGGGTACGCTGGGCGTACCCAGGGCTACGCTGGGCGTAGCGGGCCCAGATGCAAACCCTAATATTTGGCTTATGCACTATTTAAGGGATGCTAAGGCTCATTTCTCAGCCTCCATATCAGAGAGTGAAACCCTAAGAGAGCCTTCCATCGTCCTTAGCTTGAATGTGAGTGTTTTGGAGCTAAAAGTGCCTTGGCGTGTTAGTGAAGAAGAAGGAGAGGAGCTTGTGGAGACTAGGGCTTGAAGTGCAAGTTTGGATCTGAGATCTTCAGAGGAAGGAGCTTCATCTAGAGGTATAAAGTTTAAAACTTTCCTCTTTATTTGGTTTGATGTTGCATGGACCATTTCTAGGGTTAAAAGTCCCAAAGGTGGAGACTTTATGAGTGTAATGGACTCCATGGACCTAGATTTGTCCCATTTCAGTGATATTTGTGTTGTAGATCCATAAAAATCCCAACTTGGTCGTTGTTATGGGTCATGCTTGAGTTATGAGCTTTCTAGGGTTGGGAATGGAATGTTATGCGTGTTAGTGAGTTGTCCAGCCATGCAAAGGCTTAAAGTCACCAACTTTATGGATTAAGAGGCTTAGGGATGGTCAGATCTTAAAGTTGGACGTGTGTCTTAACTATTTAAGACCCCAATAGCTAGAGAGTCTGAAACTAGGAGTTACGCGGGGCGTAATCCCAATACGCGCGTAAGGGGTCGCGTACCCCTTTTCTGTGAGGATGTCGGGTACGACCAATGTACATGTTTGGTACATGCAGTGTAACCCGGAGAGTTGACTTTTGTTGACTTTTAGGGTTTGGTCAACTTTAGGGTCTTTGAGCCATGAGAGGGGTAAAATGGTCTTTTACCCTTCTGAGAGTACTAAGAGAGGGAATAGTCTAGTCTCGAGAAACATATTGATTAAGAGTGTTTATTTCGTATGATTAGGCGGAGGCTAGATCAGATTTTACAGAGTTCGAGATTACCAAGTTACCCGAGGTGAATCTTCTCACCATACTTTACCTAGAGTGGTAATTAGAGTTATATGATAGAGTATCTTGTATGTTATTTATGTGATTGTGATGCACTACATTATTTCTATGTGATTTATGTTGTGTATGTTCCAAAGTTTACAGAGTTAGAACCGAAAGGTTCACAGATTTAGGATCAGAGGGTCCACAGAGTTATAGCCTCGAGTGGCTAATATGTGTTATATGTGGTATTTTGGGGAACTCACTAAGCATTTATGCTTACAATGTTGTGTTATGTGTTTTAGGTACCAGTGAGGATCGCGGGAAGGTGCCGGCATGATCAGTACACACATGAGGAGTTTTTATGCATTATGATCTTGGGTTGTGTTTCTATGGTTGATATTGTTGGATAAATGTCTAAGTCCATAACTATAATTGATAAGACTTGACCCGACCCGGCATGGTCCATTTGGGTTGCATGGCATCATGCATTTGGATAGACTATAACGAGAGAAATAACACTTAAGGATTATTTAATATACTATAAGTTCTAATATATTAATAGGATTATTTAATTAGTATTGATCAAGAATTAATTTAGAATTAATTAAGTGATCAAAAGAAGACTAATTAAATATATGGGTTGATTGTGTAAATCATCCATACTTGTATAGTGGCTAATGCTCCATGGATTATCAAGTTGGGCTAAAACCCATAGGATGCTCCATGGTGTATTTGAACCCATGGATCCAAGGAAATGGAAAAGCCATGACAATTAAGGGTTTACCCTAATTGTAACACTATATAAAGATCATATTCTTGGGAAAATCGGCCACTATGAGTGAGTGATAGGGCTAGCCGATTTCATGAGTTGTAGAATTCTCTCAAGTTATTCCAAGTGTATTTGGTGTTGTGTGAAACATTTGAGGTGTCACACTTGAGGCACTAGGCACTCAAGCTTCATGACGACATTCTACATCAAAGAGGTATGTATTCTATCTTGTTATATTTATTGTTTTGTATGCTAGATTAGGATAATACCTTGGAAGTTCATATTTGCATGTATAATAGAGAAAAAATAGATCCAAGGTATTTAGGGTTGCATGTACACTTAGGAGTGTTAGAATGCTCAAAACCCAACAGTGGTATCAGAGCCTAGGCTTGTTTTCTTGTTATACTTGCAAAACTGCTTAAAAATCGAAGGTGTTTGTTGTCTGATCATCAGACTCGACGAGTCCATCAGGAGACTCGGCGAGTCCATGCCTAAAAAGTGATCAAAACGATCCAACTCCCCGAGTTGGTTCATGCACTCGACAAGTTGGAACCCCAGACAGCATAAATTCGACTTTTTTGGCTGGAATTAGACTAGGAACATTACCCTAAGATGTTTTTGGACTTATAAACTTGTTTTTGATGTGGTAATGTTCATGCTAATCCAGTTTCAAAGATAATTGTCAATAGATTCATGTTTTGTATTAGTTTAAGGTTTAGACTAATTACATGAAAAAGTTTGATTTGAATTATCTTGTTTTTATGAGTTGCTTAGATTAATAGAAAAGTTGAGTGAAATAGTTGCTTTCAATCCAAATTAATCTAATAGTTGATTCTAAAATGTGTTTTTGTAACTTGTCCTCAAGTTATATGAAGAGTCACATTTAAGTTTAATAAAACTCATAAAAGTTGGGAAAGGTTACAAAATGAAGAGACTAGTTCTAATTAAATGGTTTTATGACTCCATAACTTATCCTCAAGTTATGGAGGACCAAGAGTCTCTTCATTAAATAATAAATAAATAAATAAAATGTAATCTTAATAATTCCATAAGTTATAAAATAAAGAAAAGTTACATTCTTTTATTAAGTTTAAAGTCTTCCATAACTTGTCTTCAAGTTATGGAACTTGAAGAGTTTTTAATTAAAACTACTTTAAACACATAAGTTATGGAATTAATTAGATTTGAATATTTTCAAAACTTGCCCTCAAGTTTTGGAATTTGGAAAAGTTTTCTCTTATGAATACTTTAATTCCAAGTTAAGCCCTTATAAGTTTAAAGAGTTAAAATTCAACCCTTATACTTTATAATATTATAAGTTAATAATATATATATATATATATATATATATATATATATATATATATATATATATATATATATATATATGTATAAGAGTAAAGTCAGTCTTACCGTTAGTAGGCATCATTCGCGAAGCTGGTCTATAAGGGGGGTATAAGGTTACTGCCTATAAAATGGCAGTTTAATGGGTGTCCAGTCTCACCCACCGCTTCGTTGACCGGTGGAGGGTCGTTCACCAAACGGGTTTGATAGGACTAGAATTCTCCCTTCATTAAAAGTATTACTGATAAATACTAAGTAACTAAACTCTTAATAAATACCCAATCTTAGTTACTTAGGAAAATGTGAATAAGGTGCTAATCCATGAAATTACTCTTTGCACTTTGTTTAAGTCGGTTAGTGGAGCGTGTGTGGTTAACCGGCACACTAACTCGTATTTAACATGGTAGGCAAAGGGTAACTTAATGTTTATCATAGTATCGATGGAGCGTGTGTGGTTAACCGACACAACAATTGAGGGGTAAACACTTAAGGGTACCAAGTAATTTGCATGGTTACTTCACACCTTGTTTTGTGATCCTCGGCATCCCAGTCACAAAACCTGAAGGGCACACTTGAGATTGAAACATGCCATTGAACAGTTCAATGAATCTCAAAAGATTTAGAAGTTTCAAATCCAATTAAAACATAATAATACATTTCGTTTATCTTGGTGGAAATTGGTGAATCGTCATTCACCTACCTTCAAATATTTTATAGTTTGGATTACGACATCCCTCTTCTAAGTTATAAAATACTTTGTAGGGTCCTAGCCTTAATATTTCATATTGGGTGTCATATTAAGGACTTTAGATCAACTATCTTGAATATCTCCCAAAAGATATCTGGTTTAGACATCTATGGTCTTCCCAAATCTCTTGAAACAAGCTTTCCTAAATAAAGATGATATCCTATGGAAATCATACTTCTTTCACCTCCTCCAATTATTCTCCCTAACCCACAAGTTCTTGAAAAGTATAAGGTTACTCAAGCCTTATTGGCACGCAAAGGTCTATGTGTGATCACATCTTGGAGATGTAGTCACATATTGACAAGCCGGGAGAGTTGGGTGTCAAAGTCTTAAGAAAGTTAGTGGCTCAATCACTTTCTAAGTCACATAGTGAGCTCCTTTGGGACTCCTATGAAACAGACTATGACAAGACCCTTAATGATCTTATCTATTTGCTAAGATCAACTTTCTAGAACTTTTTGGACATTGATAATGAAGACATTGGATATCTAGTAAAGCTCACTCTTCCCAGTGAAAAGGAATTAACAATAGTCAACTCGGTTGACCAAATGGTAAAGAGAAAAGCTAAATTTGAGATAGTACCATTACCTAAACGTCCATATGTTAAATTGCCAAAGGAAGGGGCATTGGTTGCGAAGTTGCCAAATTTTACCTAAGGATGTTAAAGTCAATAAGTTTGACTCTACTTCAGGTAAAGTCCACTATCTATCTCTGCTAAGTTTCTATTCAGAGATTCTTGATACATGATGTGACTGGGTCACATGGTGATGTTTTAAGAATCAAAGAAAAGTAAAGAAACTTAAAGAAAGAATATGTTGAATCTGATCGCGTAGATGGATTTCTATCGCATAGTTTGTAGATTAGATTCTTGAGCTACTTCTTAGGAGTTATGAGATATTGCTTAGGAATAGATAACAACAAGTTTTCATATGGATTGTAAGGATAAGTTTTTCCGCAAAGTTTTAAAATAAAAGGAAAATTTCTGATTTTATTTATTTTAAAATATCCTTACAATGGCATCCGTGAAAATTTTTGTTGCTTATAAGATTCCGTTAATAGCAAGAGTGGAAAATATGAAATTGATTCTTTCATTTGTGGTAATGTCTAAATTTACCAAATAAGGAAATATTCTCATCACCCAAGTTTCAATTGGACCGGAACTTGGAATCATGAAAGTTGTATAGCATGATGAATGAGAACTTTCAAGTATTGGAAAATTAAGACTAATTACTTATTCACATGGATGTGTGAGTCAAGAGAAGGACTAAGGGATCAAGTACACTTTCTTGTGCACTTATCAAAGTCCACCACAAAAGATGGATAAGAATATTCGTCATGATTTACTAAGGTTTACTAAATATGATTATACTTATAAGCTTACGTATAATTCTGAAATATTGGAAATTTTTTTCAATGTATGACAGAACAAATAAGAAGAATCAAATTAGGCAGAAAGATAAAAGTTTCTCAAATCTGGAAAGATAGGAGAGTACTTTAGTATTAGTTTTGTGATCATCTTAATGATTAAGAAACCATAGCACAATTATTTCTCTAAGGGAATCTTAGTGCATTCTAATGACTAAGAAGAGGAATCTTGAATTGTTGAAATGGATAAATCAAGAAGATGAGTCATACTTCATTCCAATGTAAGTCTTAGAGTCATACTCCAAGATTGTAACTTGAGTGACATGTCTTAAAGAAGGTTTAAAACACTTATCAAATGTAAGAGTAAAAGTTCTCTACTCTTGTACATTTGAAATTGGTAAGTTGTGATGTTTTGGATAAAACAAAGACCAACTAAGGCTAATTGTGTGAAGTGTTTGTCTTGATTAGAATCCACACTATCTCTTGGATGTTTGACAAGGGAGTCTTATATGTCAAGAGACCAGTGAGAGTCTTAAAGGTCTTGAAAGTCTCAAGAACTGATCAAGAATAAAACCTGAAGTTCTTCACTAGCACACGAATTGAGGTTTATAACCTATCATGTTAACATATTCTGTGCCCATTCCAGTTAAAGTTTGCTTTGAATATGAGTTCTTAGAGTTCTTATTTGGTTGCACAACAACTTGGAAGCAATGGAAGGCCCTTGAGCTGCTAGGTAGCAAGATATTAAGATTGAGTTCAGTCCATATGAGCTTGGATTTGTCATTATCCTTGTCTTGTGACTATGATTTGACAACTCACATGGATAAGAACACATACACTATTAAATCTAAGTGTCATAAGGTTTCTCTCCGATTCAAGAAAATGATGGTAAGGAAACATTTTCACTAAGTAGATTTTAGTTAGATAGCAATTGTGATACTTGCATTCTCAAAGTCGTTAGTGGAGCGTGTGTGGTTAACCGGCACACTAACATGGAATTGTGAGAAGTGGCAAAGGTTTAAACAATTGAGGCTATGATTACGGCATCCCTTTTCATAGTTCTTAAAATTATTTAGACACACCTGTGAGCTATCTAAGATAAGGTGTATGATATTGATAAAGTTTTATCAAAGCAATCTAGTATCAGAAATCTGAACTTTGGTAAGAAAGTCAATAAAGTATTGATTTCTAGAAGTCCAACCAATTTCTGGATACATGTCAAAGCTAGTGGGAGCATAAGTGTTATGCTAATAATCATCATGATAGAGGGAGCATGATAATTATGATAAGTATTGAAAGTTAGCAATGTTAATTATAGAAAACAAAAAGTTTGAATTGGGAAAAAGTTGTTTTGCTATAATTAACGGAGAGGAACTTATACTTCATCTCAAATCTATAAGCTTAGATCGTGAGGTTTTAATCATTTAGTCAAGGATATATATATATATATATATATATATATATATATATATATGGATTTCATGTTGGAATGGCTCAACATAAGTAAATTATGTATATGGGTCCATTATTTGCGTTCTAAAATTCGATTTGTAACACCCCCCTCTGGCACGTATCACAATATTGTCCGCTTTGGGCCACTCGACACGAGGACTTCCCAGGGGGTCACGTATCACAATATTGTCCGCTTTGGGCCACTCGGCACGAGGACTTCCCAGGGGGTCACCCATCCTGGTACTACTCCCGCCTGAGCACGCTTAACTGCAAAGTTCTTATGGGATATGCTGCCCTCACAGCTTTAAAACATGTTGTGATAGGGAAGGTATCCACACCCCTTATAAAGAATGCTTAGTTCTCCTTCCCAGCCGATGTGGGATCAAATCTAACCCACTTTCACCCCCCATTATAGGGTTCGACGTCCCTGTCGAACACATCGACCCGTGCCCTAGCTTTGATACCATTTGTAACACCCACCTCTGGCACGTATCACAATATTGTCCACTTTGGGCCACTCGGCATGAGGACTTCCCAGGGGGTCACCCATCATAGTACTACTCCCGCCCGAGCACGCTTAACTGCAGAGTTCTTATGGGATCTGCTGCCCTCACGGCTTTAAAACGCATTGTGATAGGAAAGGTATCCACACCCCTTATAAGGAATGCTTAGTTCTCCTTCCTAGCCGATGTGGGATCAGATCTAACCCACTTTCTGTGTATGGTGAGGGGACCCGGTGTGGGTCGGCGTTTTGTTCGGCTGCCAGGGCGAGGCAGAGTTTGCAGCAGGGCTGCAATGGATTCATAGCCTACGTGATGGATACTCGAGTGGCTGCGGGGACGCCCAATTCGGTTTATGACGTTCCTGTAGTATGCGAGTTTTCAGATGTGTTCCCTGAAGAGTTACCATGTGTACCTCCGGAAAGGCAAGTGGAGTTCCGTATCGATTTGGTTCCGGGAGCGGCGCCCATCGCCAAGGCGCCTTATCATCTCGCTCCACCGGAAATGCAGGAGTTATCCTTGCAGCTTCAGGAGCTGTTGGGGAAGGGGTTTATTCGACCGAGTAGCTCACCTTGGGGAGCGCCGATTTTGTTTGTCAAGAAAAAGGATGGTTCACACCGGATGTGTATCGATTACCGGGAGTTGAACAAGTTGACGGTTAAGAACCGATATCCGTTACCTACGATCGAAAATCTGATCGATCAGTTGCAGGGGGCGTCTTGGTTCTCCAAGATAGACTTGAGGTCGGGTTATCATCAGATGAGGGTTCGGGATGAAGATATTCAGAAGACTGCATTCAGAACTCGTTATGGACATTATGAGTTTGTGGTGATGCCTTTTGGGTTCACCAATGCCCCGGCTGCGTTCATGGATCTTATGAACCGGGTGTGCAGACCGATGCTGGATCGGTCGGTGATCGTATTCATTAATGATATTTTGGTATATTCGAGGTCTAGGGAGCAGCATGAGGAGCATTTGAGGGAAATTCTTGGGGTATTGAGATCGGAGAGGCTGTATGCCAAATTCTCCAAGTGTGATTTATGGTTACGAGAGGTCCAGTTCCTTGGGCAACTTGTTAACCAGAAAGGGATATTGGTCGACCTGGCCAAGATTGAGGCGGTGTTGAGATGGGAGGTACCGAGATCGCCAACTGAGATCAGGAGTTTTCTGGGATTGGCTGGCTATTATCGAATGTTTATCAATGATTTCTCCAAGATCGTCGTGCCACTTACTAGGATGACCCGGAAGGGTGTTGCATTTTCGTGGGGACCGGAGCAGCAGTCCTCATTCGAGACCCTTCGTCAGAAATTGTGCGAGGCCCCGGTGCTTGCACTCCCGGAAGGGATGGAGGATTTTGTGGTGTACTGTGATGCATCTATATCGGGTTTAGGGGCGGTGCTTATGTAGAGGGGACACGTGATAGCGTATGCTTCGAGGCAGTTGAAGCCTCATGAGTCGAGATATCCCACCCACGACCTGGAATTGGGGGCTGTGGTGTTTGCCCTCAAGATCTGGCGGCATTATCTTTATGGGGTTTGGTGTACCATCTACACTAACCACAAGAGTCTGAAGTACTTGATGGATCCGCCAAATCTGAATATGCAACAGAGGGGGTGGTTGGATGTGGTGAAGGATTACGATTGTGAGATCCTGTACCACACGGGCAAGGCTAATGTGGTGGCCGATGCGTTGAGCTGTAGGGCGGAAAGCGCCCCGATCTGAGATATTTGTATGAGGTTGACGGTGATGACTCTGATTTTGGATACCATTCGAGGAGCTCAGGCTGAGGCTGCGAAACCAGAAAACCAGAAGAGGGAGCGAGTTGTAGGTCAGGTATCAGGATTCGTTTCGGATGGTCAAGGGCTTATGACTTTTCAGGGTCGGATTTGGGTACCGTTTGTGGGCGGTACGCGTACTATTTTGATGGAGGAAGCGCATCGATCAAAATTCTCGATTCATCCCGAGGCTACAAAAATGTATTTGGACCTAGGAAAGGAGTATTGGTGGCCTTGTATAAAAGGGATGTTACATGGTTTGTTGAGAGATCCCTGACTTGTCAACAGGTTAAGGCCGAGCACCAACGTCCGCACAGTAAATTGCAGCCGCTAGAGATTCCCGAATGGAAATGGGAACAGATTACCATGGATTTTATCACCAAATTGTCGCGGACTGCGATGGGAGTCGATACGATTTGGGTGATCGTGGATAGATTGACGAAGAGCGCTCATTTTCTAGCCATCAGCGAGAGCTCTTCTGTGGAGAAGTTGGCGGAATTATACGTGAGGGAGGTGGTATTGCGACATGGGGTTCCGATGTCGATTGTTTCAGATCGGGATGTGCGTTTTATTTCCAGGTTTTGGAAGAAGTTTCATGAGGAGTTGGGTACGAGACTGCATTTCAGTACCGCATACCACCCGCAGATGGACGGACAGAGCGAACGGACGATTCAGACGCTTGAGGATATGCTCCGAGCATGTGTTTTGGATTTTGGAGGGAGCTGGGACACCTATCTACCTTTAGCAGAGTTTTCGTACAACAACAGCCATCATTCAAGCATTGGTATGCCACCCTTTGAGCTGTTGTATGGACGGAGGCGTCGCACCCCCATCTGCTGGGGAGAGGTGGGGCAGCGGGTGATCGGTAGCACGGAGATTGTACTCCAGACGACCGAGCAGATTCAGCAGGTCAGGCAAAGATTGTTGACCGTGCAGAGTCGCCAGAAGAGTTATGCGGACAGGTGTCGGTCCGAGCTCGAGTTTCAGGTTGGTGACCTTGTGCTCCTAAAGGTCTCTCCTTGGAAAGGAGTAATACGATTCAGGAAGAGGGGAAAATTGGGACCCCGGTATATTGGACCCTTCAGGGTAATTGCTAGGGTAGGCAGGGTAGCCTACCGGTTGGATCTACCTGCTGAGTTAGGGCAGATCCATGATGCCTTTCATGTCTCGCAGTTGAGGAAATTTATTGTCGACGAGTCGGCAGTGGTGCCATTAGATGATATTCAGGTGGATGTAGGCCTAAACTATGTGGAGAGACCAGTAGCGATCCGGGATCGGAAGGTTAAGGTTCTGAGAAACAAGGAAGTACCCCTGGTACAAGTGCAGTGGCAACATCGGAAGGGGTCCGAGCTGACTTGGGAGTTCGAGCCTGAGATCCGGGATCAGTATCCAAAGTTATTTTCAGTATGAGACTTCGGGGGCGAAGTCTGGTTCTAGTGGGGGAGAATTGTAACAGCCCGAATCCAGGTATTCTTCTATTTTGGGTTATGTTGTTAATTTAGGGTTTCATGTTAGGCGAGTACGCTGGGCGTACAAGGCGTACGCCGCGCGCTTCATTTTGGATGCGTTCACCCTCAGGTACGCGGGGTGTACCCAAGGTTACGCCCGACGTAACTTATCCAGATCTAAAACCCTAATTTCCTTTAGATGGCTATAAAAGGAATGTGTGGCTGGAATTCTCAGCCACCATCCCTCAGAGTGAAACCCTAAAAAGTGTGTTCATTCGTTCTTTAGCCTTTGTGTGTGTATTCTAAGCTTGGTGGTGCCATTCCAAGGTTGCAAAGGAGAAGAAGAGCTCATTGGAAAGGCTAGAAGTGGTGCTCAAGTGTAGATCGCTTTGCAAGGGTTAAAGCTTCATTATCAGGTAAAAAGTTCGGATCTTGTCACTTGGTTCATGTTATATGCTTAAGGTATCATTTTCTAGGGTTTAAGTCCCAAAGGTGGAGACTTTTTGTGCAAATGGCCTCCATAAGCTTAGATACTTCATATTTCTGATCTATTGGAGTTGTAGACTCATAAAAATGGCATCTTGGACGTGGATATTGCACCATGCATGAGATCTAGGTCCTTGTGTTGGAATAGAATGTTGTTATGAGAAGTTGGAGCCTTTACAGCCATGCCAAGGCTTAAAGGTCTCGAATTTATGGTTTAGACACACTAAAAGAGTCGGATCTAGAAGTTGGAGTAATGGCTTAAACGATTAAGACCAGGAATAAAGAGTGTTGGATTCTGATGGTTACGTTGGGCGTAACTTCCAGTACGAGCAGCGTACTGGGTGGAGACCCCGATCCAGGGGATTGGCGATGAACGCCCCGCGTACTCTCAGGGTTGACTTTTGTTGACTTTTAGGGTTTTGGTCAACATGAGGACTTTAGGTCAAGGAAGGGTAAAATGGTCTTTTACCCTCTGAGGAATGATGGTAAGGGGTAAAGTTTTAGTGGTGGAAGTCTTTGAGTATTAAATGATATTTTTATGTTTAGGCGAGGTAGAGTCGTCGTTGGGATTCGGTGATAACGAGGACGCGAGATCTTAGACTTTCCACGAGGTGAGTCTTCTCAATATACTGTACCCGGAAAGGTTTGACTGTGTGACCGGAAGGTCGGATATGATATGAGATATATGTATTATGTGTAATAAGTTAATCGTTATATGTGCCATGTATGATATGCTTGATATGGGCCAGAAGGCATTATGTTATGGGCCGGAAGGCGAATATGTTATGGGTCGGAAGGCGTTGTGATGTGGACCGTAACGTTGATGTAGGTAGGACCGGAAGGTTTACCTAGTCGGGACGGAAGTCCCCTGAGACACATGGACCGGAAGGTCAAGGCCTGGAAAGGCGTATGTGCATAAGTTGTATTTGGGGAACTCACTAAGCATTTATGCTTACAGTTGTTGTGTTATGTGTTTCAGGTACTAGCGAGGACCGTGGGAAGGCGTCGGCGTGATCGTACACATTGTCGGGGAAAAACTATTTTATGATCATTGGGATGTATTTTGTTGTGACAATATTGTTCACGTTTGAATTTGAAATATTAATCGATGTTTTTGATGTTTACAAAAATGAAAAATTGGTTTTAAAATTTACCTCGTTACAAGTGAGGGGGGTGTTACACGATTATGACTACGACATCCCTTTTCATAATCTAAATTATGAGAACTTGGCAAATTGAAATGGAAATAGTATAGCAAAAGACTGGTTTAGTCTTTATGTGAGACATCATGAATCGTGTCCCATATGCTTCGGATATAGGATCAATTACATGTGTTATATTCATCCTTTCTAAAATTTTCCAAATGCCTGGGGCATTAAGAAGGGAAACGGTTTAGAACTGGATATGACTAAAAGGATTAAACAATTGTCGAGGACAATCTAAGGTTTATCAAAGATTGGTTGCTCAAGGACAGTTGGAAGTATAGTGATAATTTTGGAAGGACCATATTGACATAATCTATAAGGAGGCAACTCTTGTTCAGAAGTGATAGTCAAAATGGAATATGGAAATGTTTCAAAGTTAGAAATTATTCAATCTGTGTAAGATTAGGAAACTTAATGCAAGAAGGATGTTTCCAAGGAGTTGATCTCCTTTGGAATACTCTGTAATAATTGTTGCCAAGTCTTTGTGAATTTGTGCATAATCATTACAAGAGGATCAATGCATATAAGTCTAGAATCTAACAGATTGTAGTAAATAGCATGAATTTGGAATTCTTGCATTTGCAGTAAGGAATTGGGGCGGTGAAAAAAGGATCATTGGAGTTATGTTCAGTTGATCTATTTCACAAAGTAAAGATCATAGACAAACATAGTATGCATACTTGGTGTGTGGCATGACTAGAGTTTAGAAAACATAGTGTACATGCTTGGAGCATGGGATAACTATTGTTTTAAATTCACGAATAAAGTTGATAGCTGAAACAGTATGCAATGAATAATGTGTAATCATATGGTGATAAATAAAAGGTGTTTTATTTATATTCATAAGTTCTGAGACCATATTGGATTCGATTATTATTGTGTTTCATTTTGGATGTTTTGACTTCCAGAATAACTAGGTCATTATTCCTGATTGACTAAGTTATTCAAACTATCCACAGTCTGTCATATGTTGGAACTAGATATGAATCAAGACTGTCATGGGTTGGCTTGTAGAGGTCTAAGATGTTGGACAAAGGGCTACAACACTCATGAGTGCTCATAAGTTATGAGTATTGGATTCAACCCGCGCTCATTGGAATCACTTCATGGATTTTATCACGAGTGATCATGAGATGATAATATCTTATATTCTTCAAACCTAGAGGTATGAGTTGTTACTATGAGTTGATAGTACATTGATTGCACGAAAACGCATTGTTAACTCGATGTTATAAAACGTGCCTTTGTGTATGATTCAAAGGGTAGTAGAACAAGCCATATGAGTCGAAGTTTATCCATTCCTTTTACCTTCGGGATAAAAGCGATATCTATGGGCCCCTCGATGATTTGATGATGACAAATGGAAGTGCTCGGCCGGGCCAGGACTGATTTGATTTGTTCAATTAGTCAGTCATCATAAATCGGAAATCGGGAAACAACAAATGGACAGAGAGAATGATTATAATCCATGTCTCAGTCCATATGATATCTAGAATGGAGGAATATATGATCCTTTATCTAATGGACAAGTCATTGACAAAGGTCAGAGTTCATCTACAAGGCCAAAGTTCGACAAAAGCTTTTGAGAGCTACGATTGCCAGTCGGTTCTTGAAGTCATACGCAATAATAGTTTTAGACTTATCCAAGTGGGAGACTGTTGGATTAATGTCTAAGTCCATAACTATAATTGGTAAGACTTGACCCGACCCGGCATGGTCCATTTGGGTTGCATGGCATCATGCATTTGGATAGACTATAACGAGAGAAATAACACTTAAGGATTATTTAATATACTATAAGTTCTAATATATTAAAAGGATTATTTAATTAGTATTGATCAAGAATTAATTTAAAATTAATTAAGTGATCAAAAGAAGACTAATTAAATATATGGGTTGATTGTGTAAATCATCAATACTTGTATAGTGGGCTAATGCTCCATGGATTATCAAGTCGGGCTAAAACCCATAGGATGCTCCATGGTGTATTTGAACCCATGGATCCAAGGAAATGGAAAGCCATGACAATTAAGGGTTTACCCTAATTGTAACACTATATAAAGATCATATTCTTGGGAAAATCGGCCACTATGAGTGAGTGATAGGGCTAGCTGTCACACCCCAAAACCAGGAACGGCGGAAACGTTCTGGGGCGGAGGACGTCATGTATAATATCACAACAATGTAAAGTAGTAAACAAGAAACAATATCATCCATTGCATTAATAATATAATTATTATACAAATGTGTTCTGTCAAATTTTGATAAACACTAAAGCATAAATCAAAATGAAAGATAAGTCTTGAACAAGCTCCATCTTCCTTTCTCCTTGCATCGGTACCTGTCTATGATGACCTGAGGATACAAGTAATTTTGAAAGCGAGTATCAGCTTTAAAGCTGGTGAGATCATAATTATTTAGTGTCTTAATTTGTATGTAAGAATTTGTAAGTCTATATATTGTAAGTATTGAAAGTGTATATGAACTATAAGTGTTTGAAAAACCCTAGAATCCTTATGATTCCTACTAGTATGTGATGGTGTCTTCTACCAAGACCTAACTGTTCTGAAAGTAGTCTTCTACCAAGACCTAACTGCTCTGAATGTGTGTCTCTTGTAAGAGTATGTATTTTCCCAAGTAATACTATCATTATCCAAAAATATAGTTTCTACATTTTCGTGCGTCGTGTGAATGTTCACGAAGTGAATGTAATGAGAAAATGAAATAGTACTATGGTGTAGTGCTATAAGAACTACTGCCGTATTAATTACCTTAAACCGGATTTATATTAAGGCATTATGTGATAAATTGCACCATACTATCGACTAGTAACAACGACATAATGAATGGTCGTAATAACAGAATGACGTTTGGCACCCGCAAACCTGCAGGTCCGGCTGTAGCTAGCAGCAAGGTGTAGGATTGTCAATCCAGTATAGATCTATACGCAAACTCACGCTCTCCCTCCAAGAGAATTCTGGCCACAACTCGAGCCATGACATCTAAGTCATGCTCCGATTGAAATCACAATAATTAACATATTTTTGTATATGTAATGTAATGAACTGTTCTAGCGGTAATGTACGTCCTCTCTACCTAGCAAGTATATTAATGTAATCGATCTAATATAGTTGTATATGCTCTTTTCCTAGTATAGTTGTATATGTAATGTACTGTAATGTTCTAGAAAGTATTGACTTATAAATGAACTGACTCATTGTATGATATCGCGTTCTAGTAATTGTTCTAGTATCTTCCTAAACTACCCATATGGCAGTTTACTAGTAATCTATCTGGTACGTATGAACATGGATGTATACCCTTGCTACCCAAGGGAATATGTTGAACTGGAAGGACCCTTTTATGAATATATATGTACACATGATATATAACTAATATTTAAACGACTTTCGGACGAGTACCCGATATCCCACCAGACCACATCTCAAGCGCGAAAAGGAAATAGGGTGGATAGCCTTCCTAAGTCTTTTAAACATTTCTTATATAACTATACATATAGAGGTATGCAATTTATAATATAAAAGCATAAATAAGTTTTGTAAGACATTTGAAACATAAATATTATTTTAAGAAAAGATCGACTTGATGTCAATCTATAAAACAATTTGAAGGCATAAGTTTGATAAAGCAGTTTAAGTATAAGGAAACATTTGTTTGAAACACAGTTGTAAAGAAGTTTGAAAAGTAATGTACTGAGTAAGATGCACAGTGTAATAAGGAGTTTAAAACATATACAATGTTTATAAAAATCATTTGAAGGATATCGTTTGGTAAAACGGCTAATGAGTAGCCAAATCATTTGAATATTGTATATTAATCACATGTGATTGATGTAATAAGTATATAATTCTACTTACTAATCACATGTGATTGACATAACAAGTAGCATGATTCTACTTGTATCCCCCCCCCCCCATAAAACATTTAAATAATAGTTTAAAAACATTAGTTAAGGGGTATGAACTCACCTGCAGTAAGTGACTGGAATTGAACGGACTGTTATCGTACGGAAGGATCGGACAAGTGCTTGGTGTCAAGTGAAGGCTTAGACACACACAATGATCCTAATTACAGATGAAAACATATGTATATAAATAATTAGTGATTATAACACTAATTATACAAGTATAAACATTTAAACGCAAGGAAAACACTTTTGGTCAAGTGCTAGGGGGCTAATGGGTTGCAACAAAGGAGTGCAATGCCCCTAATGGAAGTTTATGGTCTAATGACCATGTTCATTGGAGTTTACGGCCCAGGGGAGTAAACTCCTGGCCGTAAACTCTCAATCAAGTGCCTAAATGGAGCTTAGAATTATTACAACTCTAGCGGTGAATTGTTTCAAGGCTATAACAAGTGTTTGGGTACCAAATAAACTCCTTTGGGGAGTTTACGGCCCATAGACCATATTCCCTTGGATTTTACGGCCGTAAACTCCCTTGGGAGGGTGATTATGGTGTTTTCTAACCTCTAAATTAACTAGGAACAAATCTAGGCTTTGGTACTTGGCTTTTGAAGAGTTTATGGCATATTTGGCACCATTTTATGGAGTTTACGGCCATAGAACCTTTTAGGCCGTAAACTCCCTCACTCTTGGTGTTCTAAGTGTTTTAACTAGTCCAAAACTCATCTAGGTACATGCCCAAATTGGTCTCTTGGCTTAAGAAATGATTTAGGGTGTCCTTTGACCCCTTTATAGGAGTTTACGGCCCAAGAACTACTCTTGGCCGTAAACTCTCCAATACTTGTGCTTTCTTATGTTTTCTAGGTCCTAAATACTTTAGGGTATTTGTCTAACATAAAGTCCAAGCCTCGGGTGCCTTAAAAACACCATTTGAGCAAGTTACAAGGGAGTTTACGGCCTAAGCTATTCTTGGGCCGTGAACTCCTAAACTTGGGTGTTTCTTGGTTGATTTCTTGTCCCTAAAACACTCCTATACATGTGCTAGGTAGTTGCTAAACACGGGGGACAATCTAGGGTCGGTTTCGGGAGTTTACCGCCCAAGAACACCTCGGGGAGTAAACTCCTAAATCGGATGATTTAGCTATGTAATCTATGTTATGAACACATTTAAAGCTTTCTAACACTACTAGAAAGAGTTACTCACAATTTGAGATAAAAACCCGAAGATCTGTGAGAGAGAATTTGGCTTTTCTCTAATTGGAATTCAACTAATGAACCAATTTGGTTCAGAATTCTATTTATAGTCCTGAGATTTTTGGCAGAAAATATTTCTATTCTCGGAATGAACTCTAATGTCCTAGAGTATTGGAATTACAGTATTGCACAAAACCTTAGTGCATCCACTCTCCTAATATTTCCTTAGGTGTAAAATCCTGAAAACTGCCAAACTTATACTCGAAATCCGAGTTTTCACTGTAACTGTTCTACTTCTATTGGCTTGATATGGTTTGTTCAGAATGGAAATTTCGGGTTCTCACACTAGCCGATTTCATGAGTTGTAGAATTCTCTCAAGTTATTCCAAGTGTATTTGGTGTTGTGTGAACCATTTGAGGTGTCACACTTGAGGGACTAGGCACTCAAGCTTCATGAAGACATTCTACATCAAAGAGGTATGTATTCTATTTTGTTATATTTATTGTTTTGTATGCTAGATTAGGATAATACCTTGGAAGTTCATATTTGCATGTATAATAGAGAAAACATAGATCCAAGGTATTTAGGGTTGCATGTACACTTAGGAGTGTTAGAATGCTCAAAACCCAACAGATATGTGATACAATGACATTTTTATAATATTTGTGAATGAAAGTGTGTTTTTTGAAAATGTAAAAATTGTTTGAAAAATATGGGTGTTACATTACATTTATCTATTACAAGTCTAAACATCTATGTAATTACTAAAACTAATATTGTCCTTCATACCAATGCTCCTCGCATGCTGTAAGTGCTTAACCTTGCTCATATCCTTTGTGAGGGGATCTGCTAGGTTCTCCTATGACGATACCCTCTTAACTATGAGGAGTCCCTCTCCTACCCGATGTCTAATGAAGTGGTATTTTCTGTCGATGTGTATGTATCTACCATGACCCCTTGGTTCCTTGGTTAAGGAAACCACTCCTTCGTTATCACATAAAATATCCACAAGCTCCTTTATGGCTGGTCCAATTACAAGGTCTCTAATGAAGTTTTTCAACCATATCGCCTCCTTCGACGCTTCGCTTGTTGCTATGTACTCTGATTCACACCTTGGATCAGCCACGGTCTCCTGCTTGGAGCTTTTCCAAGTAATTACTCCTGCATTTAAGGTAAATACCCAGCCTGACTAAGAGCGGAAGTTATCTCTGTCGGTCTGAAAATTGGCATCACTCCCACCAAGTATAAGGACCCCGTCCTTAGTCCTTCGCAGGTACTTAAGAATGCTCTTAACTGCTTTCCAATGAGCTCTACCTGGGTTCCCTTGATATCGGCTAATCATGCTCAAAACAAAAGCTACATCAGGGTGAGTACATGCCATAACGTACATGATTGAGCCAACGGAGGAAGGATATGAAACTCGTCTCATTTCCGCTATCTCTACATCGGTACCCGGACTTTGAGTCTTACTCAGATTAGTATTACTTTGGATTGGTAGTTCCCCTTTCTTGGGATTCTCCATGCTAAAATGTTTCAGCACCTTGTCCAAGTAAGTACTTTGGCTAAGTCCTATTAATCTCCTACTTTTGTTTCTCAAAATCCTTATCCCCAGAATGCAAGCAGCTTCTCCCTAATACTTCATAGTGAAACACTTCCTAAGCTAGGACTTAACCTTTTACAAGGTCGGGATGTCGTTTCTTATGAACAGTATGTCATCAACATACAAAACTAGAAAGATAACTATACTCCCATTAGCCTTGGCATACACACATGATTCATCCTCGCTTCTCTAAAATCCAAACTCTTTGATTTCTCATCAAAACAAAGATTCCATCTGCTAGATGCTTGTTTTAATCCATATATGGATTTCTCAAGCTTGCACACTATATTAGGATATTTAGCATCCAGAAAACCTTCTGGTTGACACATGTAAACATCTTTAGCCAACTTCCCGTTAAGGAAGGCAGTTTTGACATCCATCTACAAAATTTCATAATCATGAAATGCAGCGATATCTAACATAACCCTGATAGACTAGATCTTGGCTACTAGTGAGAAGGTCTTATCATAGTCATCCCCCCGGTTTGAGTAAACCCCATTGCAATCAGTCATGCCTTGAATGTATGTAGTTTCCCATCCATGTCGGTTTTCTTCTTTGAAGATCCACTTGCACCTGGCCATCTTACGACCTAGTACATTATCAACCAAGTTCCAAACTTGATTGTCATACATGGACTGAATCTTGTTGTCCATTGCCTCCTTCCATTTTGCAGACTCTGGGCCCACCATGGCTTCCTTGTAGTTGTTATGTTTATCCAAATTTATCAGTGTACTATCATTAATAAACGTATCACCTTCAGCAGTTATATGGAAACCATACAACATAGGTGGAAAACTAACTCTACAGGAACATCTTAGAGGTAAGGATTTTTCAACTGGTTCAAAATGAATCTCTTCCTCAAGTTGAGCGCTAGTTATAGAGGTTACTTTATCGCTTGACTTTTGGAGCTCTTCAAGATCAACTTGCCTCCATTGTCCTCTTGGCATATGAGTTATCTTTTGCGGAAAACCCTTCTCCTTGCTACGAAGACCATGTTGTCACTCGGTCTGTAGAAAAGATATCCAAAAAATTTATGTGGGTAGCCGATGAAAATACATCGCTCAATATGAGGTTCAAGCTTGTCGTGAGTCTCTCGTCTTACAAAAGCCTCGCAACCCCACACCTTGATATGTGCCAATGAGGGAACCTTCCATGTCCACATTTTGTGAAGTGTTTTGGCAACTTTCTTAGTTGGGACTAGATTAAGGATATGGATGGCAGTCTCTAAGGCATACCCCAAAAATGAGATAGGTAACGAAGCTCGACTCATCATGGAACGAACCATGTCTAACAATGTTCGATTGCACCTCTTAGCCACACAATTGAGCTACGTTGTCCTAGGCGGCGTCAATTGTGAAATAATTCCACATTCCTTAAGATAGTCATGAAACTCGATACTAAGATACTCACCAACCCTATCGGATTTGAGCATCTTTATCTTCCCGCCTAATTGATTCTCTTCTTCTTGTTTAAACTCTTTGAACTTTTCAAAGGTTTCCGACTTGTGCTTGATCAAGCAGCTATACACATGTCTGCTATAATCGTCGGTGAACGTAACATAGAAGCGGTTAGCACCCTTGTGGTGGATCTGAAGGGACCACTCACATCGGTGTGTATGAGATCCAACAATCCCTCACCTCTTTCACAAGTGCCAGTGAAAGGTGATTTAACCATCTTTCCAAGTTAACATGATTCACATGTGTCATCCGACTTTAGGTCAAATGACTCGAAGACTCCATCCTTTTGGAGTTGGACTATGTGCTTCTTATTGACATATCCAAGATGACAATGCCACAAGCATGCCTTGTCTAAACCATTAGACAAATCGATATTCAACACATTATTTCCTAAGTTGTCTACAACCATCATAGTTTCATATACACCATTACAAGGCAATGCTTCAAAATATAAAGTACCATTATAGAAAGCATTAATAGAACCAACTTCATTATTAAATGAAAATGTAAAACCTTATCGGTACAAACCATGAAAAGAAATAATATTCCTCATCATATCTGACGAGTAGCAACAATCATCCAAGTCTAATCCTAACCCACTACTACACATTAAAGAATAAATATCGATCTTGGTGACAGGCCCCATTATCAGGTTCATCTTCCAATGCTCCACATCCCTACTTATTCTTAGCCCCTGCAAATTAAAACAGATGTGAAAACCACATCCTGTATCAAGGACCCAAGAACTAGCATGTGATGAGTTATTAGACTGAATAGTATAAATACTTGCGAATGATGGCTTTATCTTCCCATCCTTGATGTCCTGCAAGTATTTTGGGCAACTTCATTTCCAATGCCCCTTGTCATTATAGTAGAAACACGTTGCTTCTTTAGGATTGGATGAGGGAGTGGTAGAACTGACTTTACCTTTAGATCCATTTAAAGAGGATCCATCATGGGACTTTCCCTTGTGGATCTTAGAGGGAGCTTTCCTCTTCTTCCCTTTTCCATGTTCTATAGTGAGGACGGGGGCAACAGCAGTAGGGGTGGACTTGACAGCTTTGCCTTTAAGTCCACTTTCAACAGTTCTCAACAATCCTTGAAGTTCGCTCAAGGTGACTTCCTCCTTGTTCATATGATAATTCATCTTGAACTAATCGTAACAAGGAGGTAAAAAGTGGAGAATGATATCAATCGCAAACACTTAGTCAAAGTTGACATTCAACTTGAGCAGACCATCCACATACCCTTGCATCCTTTGCAAGTGGCTTGTAATGGACTCTCCATCTTTCATCTTGGTTGTTATTAACGAGGCAACAATCTTGGACCTTTCTTGATGCGAACTTTGATGGTACTTTTTCGTCAAATCTTGGCACATCCCGTAAGGCTAGTAGTCCTTGTAGAACCATTGGAGCTCAGGAGTCATAGTGGCTACCATTATACACGACACCTTTGTCGCGTCTTTTTCGTGAGCCCTATACACAACTATCTCTTCAACAGAAGCTTTGGTTTCATCTATCTCTTTGAGCTTTTCGTCGAGGATGTAACCTTTCTCCTCATATCGAAGGGCCATGCGAATGTTGCGGATTCAATCATTGAAATTGGACCCATCAAAAGTGACCCTCCCACAAATGTTCAAAAGAGAAAAAGAGCTTCAGGAGTTGGAGTTCGAGCCAGAAGCATTGTTGGAGCCAGACATCTGAAAAAGAAAAAGAACAAAGTTTAGAATAGATAAGCAATCTTGTCACACCCCCGAACCATACGGCGGAAACGTCTATGGTCTTGAGTGACTTCATTCTTGTAGTATCATCACAATGTGTATAATTGATACAAAACATCATCATCATCACACATGCAATATTACAACTGTTATTGTTTACATCAAGTGTTGTATTTTAATATTACATGCAAAAATATCTAAAGTATGATGATAACAAAACACAACAAAATATCCAGGTATTCTTGCTGACCAACCTGCTCAATGATTTCCTGAGAATACAAGTTAATTTGAAAACTCAACATATATAATGTTGGTGTGTTCATAAGCATGTTTGAGAAAAATGTTTTGTATCACTATGTAAACACTAGAAAATCCGATATTTTCTAAAAAACGGTTTGAAATGATTGTGTCCGATCTCATATTAATGCATGTGGGTTAATGTTCGAAACTATATAAAATGAATGAACCCAGACAATCTGATATTGTATGTTTATTAAACGTTGTAGTCTTAACACCCTAAGACTGAGTACCAGTGCATGTATGTTACCGTGTTACCAAACTGTAAATGTATTCCGTAAATTTTATAATGGAGTTAATTCCTCTATGTGACTCGTTATAACCATACTTGATAATGACTGATCCGCCTATCATGACATCTTTCATATTCCGACTTGTTTAAGGCAAGATTTGTCACCCTAAACTGACCTAGACTAACTGTAGAAAACAGCTCAGGTGAGGGGTGTCACCCCCGTATAGATCTATACACAAACTCCCGCTCTCCCTCCAGGAAACCATGGTATAAATACAGGCTATGGTTTTACACTCGATAGGTGTCAAACAAAGTGTCTCACAAGATCCTTAACGGGATTTACGCGAATATTAAAGTGCACAGTGTATATTGTTTCCGAGTATGTTTTAAGTTTACAAAGCCAAACGAGTATGTACGTGAATGTATGAGGCCCAACAATCATGTAAAAGGACAACTAAGGCCCATTTAGCATGTAATATATATCCCATGCCCATTAAGCATGCAAAAGGACAACTTAGGCCCACTAAGCATGTGATGTATATTCCAGACCCAATAAAAGTGAGTTTAATGTATTTGATTCGTTTATTATTGAAATCTTTGTTCTTGTTCAATCATTTTCCAAAATGACATCAAAGGCCCACTTTTTGTAATATTTACATTTTTGGTCGATTAGACTAAAAATTTACAATTTAGGCATGTTTTTGGTAAAATTGTCCCTTAAGACCAAAAGTTTATATTTAAGACTAGTTTCAAATAAAAAAAACATTTTAACCAACTTTTGTTAAACATATCATTTTCGGCCTAAGTGTATAAAATTTTACATTTTCGACCCAAGAGAATAGGATTTATCCTTTTTGCCCCAAATTTGATAAAATTATCATTTTCAACACTTATAAGCGAAAAATAAAAATTTTGGCTAAACTTTGTTTAAAATGACACTCAAGCCCTCAAAAGTCCAAAATTTTACAATTTTAGCCGAAAAACCGTGAAAGCCCAAAATGAGGCCCAATTGTGAAAGTTTACACTTTTAGCTATTACAAAATCATAAATACCATAAAGATCCATAGTTATTCAAATAAATCTTTTCAAAAACCGTGAAATATACATAATAAGTTCACTTTTTGAATATTTTTTCATTTTTGGTCCTCTTATGTAATTTTTCCTAGTTTTAAACATCCTTGTAATGTTTTACGCCTTTTTTTGACAAATATGTTGTCTAAAATGTTATGTTCCACAAAAGTCATCATGTTTTAGTATATTTTCAAGTTCATGAAGTTTATAACACATAATCACATTTATATCATGAAAAACACATAAAATCTTGCATATACACATAGATCTACAAAAAACAACTTGTATTCTCCCCCAAAACATAGTAAAAACCGAAAATAGAGGATATGAACTCACATTGGTTGATGGTTTCGGTTTTTGATGAAGAATGAGAAGGATCTCGGCCCTAGTAAGCTTCTTGAGTGGAGTTTTCAAACCTAAGGTGGATCTAAGAGCATGGATCACGAAAATGGTGTGTTAAGGAGTGAATATTATCATAAAATGAAGTTAATCATCATACTTAGAGAGTAGCTTACCAAATGAGTGGACTTTTGGATGAAGTGTTCTTGGATATACACCTTATCACACACGAATTTTAGGAGAATAAGAGAGGTTTCCTTGAGAGTTCTTTGAGGAGTTTAGACTTTGAAATGGTTGAAGTATGGGTGGTAATGTAGGCTCTTATGGTCAGGAATAGAAGGAGAGGAAGAGGGAGTGATAAGACCTTGCTTAGAGTTACGAATCTTCGTTGATATATGGAGGGTGTTAAGCATGGATACTCACCATTCAATGGTGAGGTGTCTTCCTTTAAAATTTCCCCATATTATCTCTTTTTTACATGTATATATATACACACACACACACACACACACTCAAATTCGAGAATGAGAGGAGAGAAAGGAAAACTTTGGGCCATTATTGAGTATATTCAAAATGATAAGGCTCATGATAGGAGTTTTAGGCCCATTGGGCCCATATGAGGGTTCACGGCCCAATAATGATAAAGAAAGGGGTTTATGGCCCAAAAGGGTGAATATAATGGGTTTTTGGCCGATTTAGGTTCAAGAAGATTATTCACGGCCCATTAAGGCCCATGAAGGTGAAGTGAGACATTTTAGGCCCAATATAGCCCAAAAGGCTATAACTTAAAGAATGTGGGTCCAACTAGAGCCCAAATAGGGTTCCTTGACCCAAAATAACCAAATTGAGACTTAATGACCCATTAGGTCTAATAAGAGGATCCTGGTCCATTTTGAGTTTGAACAGGATATTAGGGTTTCAAACCTACAGTTGAGTATATGAGATGTATTAAATTAGATGTTGAACTTCACGAGTGATTTTTGGTTCAAATGGTTGATTTTTAATGAGCATAGAGCATAATATCAACTTACAACTACAAATTACGCAAAAGTTGAGTACATGAGGACAAAATTTCCTAGCCAAAAATGCTAGTTGTGACATCATTACCCCGTTAGAGGGAATTTTGTCCCAAAATTCTTTTGAAAGATAGAACTATGAACGAGAGAATAGGTGGGGGTATTTCAGCTTCATCTAGTCCTCGTGTTCCCATGTGAATTTCGGTCGACGATTAGTGTTCCATCGAATCTTCACAATCGGAATCCGACTATGTTTTGTACGCTTTACTTCTGTATCCTTTATCTTAACAGGTACTTCGTAGAATAGGAGATTCTCGTTTACTTCAATCTCCTCCAGAGGAATGACAAGGGTTTCATCTAATAATCACTTTTTCAGGTTCGAGACGTAGAACATGGGGTGTACGTTGCTAAGCTCCGTAGGTAGCTGCTGATGGGTTCCGAGCAATACATCATTCCTATGGTGTACATGCAAACCCTAATAGCTTTTGTATTTAGTTTGTCTAATGAACATGCAATTGAATATCCAAAGCTATAAACCCTAGATCTAGCATACAATTAATCATATTAACCTAAAATAGGGTTTAGATCTAACCTTTGATTGTTATATAGCAATAACAATCTAATCTTTGGCTTCAGAAAGCTTAGTGCCTCAAGTGTTGCACCTCTAATGGAGTCACAAACACCACTAAGCAATTGGATGAAGGAGATAATAGAGGGGAGGCACAAAAAATGTTTGGAAACCCTAAAGGAACACTTAGCCACGTTTTTGAGGCATAGGGGTCCTATATATACATGTAGGCTATTAGGGTTTTCTACTAGGAAACCTTAATCTGACTGCTTAGGACTTAAATAGTCCAATGAACCATTCCAAAATGCCCTTGGACGATTTCTTTATGGACCTCCATATAGAATTTTTCCATTGCCATCTAATGGATCCTAAGCCCAACTTTGTAACTATCTTATATTTACAATATCAATCCCCTTAATTTAATTAATCTCTTTTAGTCACAAAATTAATTCTTAATTAATTCTTGACTAATATTAATTAAACAATATGATTTCTCTTTTAATATATTATTATTATAATATATTAATAAATAATAATTAAACCTCTTTCTCCTTAATTCATCCTACATATTGCTATGGTGAAGGCAACCCAAAAGGACCATGCTCATAATTGGGTCAAGTACATACCAAAGTAGTTATGGACTTAGATACTAATCCAACAGTCTCCCACTTGGATAAGTCTAATAACTATTTTGCATAACTTTAGAACCTGATTAGCAATCGTAGCTTTTAAAAGCCGTTGTCAACTCTGATCTTATCAGATACGCGTGTCCTTTAGATAAGGGATCATATATTCCTCCATTCTCAAGATATCGTATAAACACAAGACATGAATTTTAATCATTCTTTCTATGTTGTTTCTTGACTTCCGATTTATGATGACTGACAACAGACTACAATTGAACACATCAACTTAGTCCCGGCTTGGCCAAGCGCTTAGGGTGTCATCACTAAATCATCGAGGGGCCCACAAATATCGCTTTTATCCTACTTTGCGTAAAAGGAATGGATAAACTTCAAATCAAATGCTGACTTGTACTCACTCATCGAATCACACACAACAATAAGTTTTATAATACCAAGTTACTGGTGCGTTTACTTATCATCAATGTGCAACCGACCAACAAATAACAACTCACACATCTCGGTTTCACGAATATACAATATTATCGTCTCACAATCACTCGTGATAAAATCTATGAAGTGATTCTCGTGAGCATGGGTTTAATCCAATACTCTAATCTTATCAAAGCACTCATGAACTCTGCATCAAACTTGTGCTATGTCTAAACACTTCAGACAATCTACAGATAGATTCATGACAGTCTTCCTTCATACCTACTCCCAACATATGACCGACTGTGGATGTTTGAATAACCCAATTATTCTGGAAGTCAAAATGTAACGATCGTCTTCCGAGGTATAAATTTATTTAAATTCTCAAGTTTTATTTTAGGCTATAATAGAATTGTATATGGGAGTGGGCCTTTTGTTTTGGGCCAAGTCATAGCCTGCCCATAAGTCGTATGCGGGGCATAACCAGTTGTACGCTGGGCGTAATGGTTAAATGAACTGCGGGGAGGAGAAGCGTACGCCCAGCGTACCATAAGGTACGCCCAGCATACGCGGCCAGAGGAAAAACCCTAATTTTAGGGGTTTAAGGCTATATAAACCCCATTATAGCCTCCTTCACTATTTCCCTATCAGCCCCCTTACTCTCAAGAAAACCCTAATTCATTCTTATCCTCTCTTTGTGTGTGAAGAAGCTTTTGTGAGTGTTTCAAGGAAAGGAAGTAGTGAAGAAGGAAGGGAAGAAGTTGGAGAAGAAGCTTGAGCTCAGAGATCTAGACTTAGCACCCTCTTGGTCATAAAAGGAAGGTATAAAGTTCTGAACTTTCTTCTTCTTTCCTTCTAGATCTAGGTTATGGAAGTTTGGACCTTTTAGGTCCAAAGGTTGAGTCTTGATCTTGTAAGTCGGATTTGGAGCTTGGGTTGCCATCCTTAAGGCTCAGAAACATCTTCCTAGCAATAAAGTTTCAATCTTTGTGGCTTATATGGAACCAAGCATGAGATCTAGTTAGCTACATGGAAGTAGAATGTTATTGTGAAAGTTTGAGCCTTTATGAGACTTGCATGTCAATGGGTTTTTATCTCGTTTATCAACAGTATCGTTTCCGGGAATCCACACGCAATACATGTCAATGGGTTTTTTATCTCGTTTATCGATAGTATTGTTTCCGATAATCCACTCGAAATACATGTCAATGGGTTTTTGGAATACAAGTGGTGAATACATAGTTCAAATAACACCTACAGGTTGCGAGTCTAATAGTGTTCCACTGGACTGTCTAGAATAGTGTGTAGTTGTCATCTATACTCTGCTAGATGATGGAGCCAACACTTGGGTAAAAGGATTCTCTCATGGTTCACCTCTCACCCTTATCTCATGGTCTATATCACCTCTCATCATTTTGTTTTTTCACACATCAACTATTTCATCTACCCATGTTTTACCCAGCACATTTTGTAGATATAAAATACATGTACAGTTTAAATCATTTAAAACATGTATAAAAATCTTTCACCCAACATAGACGGCAAGTATACAAACAATATGAACACATAGCATGTAATTTATATTAAATACTTCATATGTGTAAGATGAAAGTAACTATGCACACACTTGTTAAAGTGATGATTCCAAACTCGGGCAGCGCTTCGCTTTTAACGATTCTATTTTCCTTCGATGAAACCTAGCATTATTATCGCTAAGTTGTTGTCTAATCTTTATTGCGACAAATTATTAGTCTCGATTCATCATTAACTCAAAGTTAACTTTCATGATCTATCGAGTAAGGAATAACCAGGTAGGATCATATCGGAGGTAGGGTCCGTTTGGTATAAGAAGTATATTGTTTGGAAATCCCACTTTAAACACCTCACTAAATCACACCCTAGACATCATCCCCGTAAGTAGATCAATTAGTATAACGACTTTAAATCATTGATAAATCTTATTTATAGGTTCATAATAATGATATTATATTTAAATATAAGCTATATTTAAAATAGGGTATGTGTAGCTCACTTACATCGGGTTTTATTAAAAATTGAGCTTCGTTAGAGCAGTGTTTCCGAGCCGAAAAGCTGTTTTTCTCAGAGCCATCGGGAGCTCCGGGGTTTCCTTTTCGTGCTAGGGAGGTACCCTAGGCTTTGGGGGGGGGGGGGGGGGGGTTGGGGGAGTTAGAGAGAAGTTAGAGAGATAAAGAAAGGCTTATGGTGTGAAGAAAATATGAAGGATTCATCTTTTATTTATAAGGATTTTATCGTAGAATATCCCGTAAGTTTCGTCCGTATCTTCCACGTACGAGCATCATTTTCTGCGTTCTTTATATCCACACGTTGGTATTTACGAGTACTACAACTTTCTTTTAGACCTCGCCGGCTAATTCTCATTCTATCTCAGATGTACAAAACTATATCGAATTCGCTGCGCTTGAAGAGTAGAGACTAAGTTCCGTCCATATCTTTAACATACGAGCTCTATTCTTGACGTTATTTATATCAATGTGTTGGTATTCACGAGTAATTCAACTTTCATTTAGACTCCGTTGGCTAATTCTCATTCTATCTCAGATTTACAAAACTGTATCGAATTCGCCGCGCTTGAAGAGTAGATACTCAGCTTCATCCATATGTTTCGCATACGAGCTCCGTTTTCGACTGTATTTTGATCGTTTAAATCCTATTAACAATATATTCATTTCTCGTTTAGATTATTTTGGATAAAAATCGACCGATCTAAAATTCAAATTTCCAGGCTGTGCACTATTATGCTAAATCTTAGAAAAATCGTAACCTCCTCATACAAAGTCAGATTTGGACGTTCTTTTATGCATGCTCTCGATTTAACATATACTACGATTTTTTTTAGATCTCTAAGGGTAGAAAGTGTTTTATTGTATGTTCACTTTTTACGATTCCCGGTGTCTTGTCGGTTTTGCCGTAAAACTTCGACAGGTCATAACTTCTTCGTTATAAATCAGATATTGGCGTTCTTTATATGTACGGAATGCTTGAGACATATTCTAAAACTTGGTTAAGATTATTTATTCTAAATAATCTTTTATCAAAAAGTCATTTTCGATACTTATTGCCTCTAAATTAACAATCTCGGATCTACGGGCGTTACAGTTTATAACACCAAAATCAGCTCAAGGATTCCAATGATCACTAGTGTAAATTTTTTGATGCTAAGGGGTTTGTTATATAGTGTGTCAAGATTAGGTTTACACCATGTAAACCTTAATGGCCATGACCTTGCATATTCCTTAGGATCCATGGGTTTAAATCTCCATGGATCATCCATGGGTTGTCACATGGGTTTTGCCCAACCTAAGGAATCATGGATCCTTGGCCCACAACATAAAAATGAATGATTTACCAATCAACCCCTTATATTTAATTAGTCTGTTTTCGATCACAAAATTAATTCCAATTTAATTCTTGATCAATACTAATTAAATAATATGATTTCATATTAATATATTAGAACTTACGATATATTAACAAATCATAAATAACCTTTTCTCAAAAGTATATCCTATCAAATTTTCCTGGTGATATGCAACCCAAATGGACCATGCTACTCTCAGGACAAGTACATACCAATTATAGTTATGGGCTTAGACACCTAATCCAACAAATATGACCAGTACGACTGCACTTGAATCAGCTAGGACCCACCCATCTGCACGTCCTCTAGTGCGACTTACTGCACTTACCACAATAGCTATGGCCCTGCTGGCCTCGATGTCTACAATCAGATACCTTGGGCCTCTTGCCCAACCCCTCTACACTCACAGCAGAATCTGGCTTCCTCTTCCTCTCCATCTCTAGATAAATCTCCCTCTCTCTATCCCTCGCTATCATGTCATCCAATGTCTTGTAGTTGGATCGGCTCACAAACTTCCGAATATCGCTCCTCAACATATCATGATACCGGGCCTTCTTCATCTCCTCATTCGTCGTATACTATGAAACCAGAAGTAACCTTTCCCTAAACATAGCGATGATCTCAGTCACCGTATCAGTTGTTTGATGAAGATTCTAAAACTCTCGTGCTAGCTGCTACACCTCGATCACTGGTGCAAACTTGCCTCGGAACTTGGTTGAGAAATTACTCCAGGTCATTGAATCAATATCATCACCTCCAACAGCATGCCCTACTGCCTCCCACCAATCATCAGCCCTATCCTTCAGAAGGTAGGATGCTAGTATGACCTTGTTCCCCTTGGGACAATGAATGGTACGGAAGGCGTTGGAAACAACTGTCAACCACCTGCTGCTCGAAATGGGGTTCCTAGACCCATGCTATTTTGGCACTCTACAAGCTCAAAACTCCCTGAAGCTCAGAGAGTGTGTCCTAATCAAAGGCACAATCTCAGCACGAAAAGCGTTCAACCTCTCATCAAGAAGCTCCAGAATACCTTCCTTGACCGAGCCATAGATCATAAGAGTTTGATCAAGGATACTGCACGTAATCTCAGACGAGATAAACTCCTTCATTTGGTCATCAAGTTTCCTGCCTCCAGAACCCGAGCCTGATCCCTCCCCGACACCAGAACTGACCACTGGCCTGCCTCGTATACCACCATATTGAAAATAGACCATAAAACTATCAGAATAAGCATCAACTCATATCGGGGAAATAATAACTACACAAGCTCCCTAGCATCATTACAAACCTACTTAAATCGAGTACAGATCCTCTGCTTCCAGTATTACGGGCCCATAATACCTTCCACATCTATCCGTACTTTCCTCAAGAAGTGCCTTCCTTCCGCCAAGTTACTCTATAACCAACAGATCCCTTGCAGCTAGGGCTCTCAGCACTAAATCACATCTTAGATTCTCTTAGGGAAGATTCCACACCATTCTCTGCCATCAGCTATAGAAGGAACTTATGCTAACCCCCCTCTAACTATCTCACAAATACAATTACATACTACAAAAACTAGATAATTATTTGAATGAGAGGTCTCTCCCTACAACGGTTGGAATCAAACAAGAGCTGCACAATAGAGCTAAACCTAAGCTTTTGAAATTATTTAGTTTCCATAATATGTAACTTATCATATTCGCTTACTAACTAGTTGAGATTAACAAGAACTCTGATAAGCACAAAGTAAGCAATATTCGAGCATCAAGACAACAAACTGAGCACAACCCAATCATGTCATCCTATCACTGACTGATCAGTACTAGCATGCAGATCTATAAGCTCATATAACAGGCATACAAAGGCATCTCTCCTAGATCCGGAGCCTTACTCTAGCATGTGATTCACAATTCATATCTTATATAAACACGCATGGGTATTTTGGGATAACTTACTTGAGCTCGGTTGATTACATGCACCACACCCCTTTCCTTTTTGAAATCCTTTTTATAAAATTATTTTCTTTTGAAAATTTATACAAAATCCTTAGTTTGAGTTTAGACACACTCGAGGATGTGCCTGAATCCCTCAAACCAAGGCTCTGATACCAACTTGTAACATCCAAAAATATGGTCCTAAAATTTTTCATTTTAAGATAAGATAAAATATTAACTCTTCATCCAGACATTCGAAATAAACCAGTGTAACAATTTTCATAAACCAGAGTATAAAATCATAACAAAATCCAAATGGTGTGTGCAATGCAGTCATCTCGAGCTCTTCCCTCTGGAACTATAAGTACCTAAAACATAAACCAAAAACTGTAAGCACGAAGCTTAGTGAGTTCCCCCAAAATACAACATACCAAACATACAATAAACAAATAGTGGGCCCCACTCATCATCCGGCCCTGCTTGGCTTCAGACCCCGTCCGACATTGGGCCCCACCCGGTATCGAGCTGAGCTCAGTAAAATGGGTCCCGCCCAATCATAAAATAACATATATCAAATAAACACATACACATGAAATAATCATAAAGATACATAGCATACAAATATCCATCCGGCCCCGCCCGACATCGGGCTTTGACCCGGAAAAACATATAAACACAACACATAGTCATGGAGACAACTAGCATACTAACAACATAATGTAAATATGGTTTGCCTTGGTGCCTTTGACCCACTAAATCTGGCAAGGAAACTTACCTCGAATACTGGAAAATAGTTGAATAGTCCTTGACTCTGAATATCAACCTAACTCAATCTCCTAAACATAAATCATTTCCTTAAGTACCCTTCATTCTCATAACCCCTTAAGGGTCAGCTTTGGTCAAAGTCAAAGTCAAAGCTCCGAGTTGACTCAACTCGTCGAGTTGGCCTTCAACTCGCCGAGTTTCCATGAATCTCAGAATCATGATATCGTGATCCAACTCGTCGAGTTTTCCTCAAACTCTCCGAGTTCTTCCTTTTCAACATAATCGGCACTTCTCAATACAACTTGTCGAGTTCTTCAGTCTGTTAACCCTTCTTAATACATTAAGCCATTATTCCTCATACCTACACCCTATACTCTAGATAGATTGGAAATGCCTCTAAAAGGGTAAAAATTCTAACTTTACCCAGTAATACCTTTCCTAACGAGATTGAGTTCAAACCCTAACCCAAAAGGCCAAAGTCTTAATCCAAAAACCACCAAAACTACAAGATAGACCATGAGGTCATAGATCTGGACTCTAGGGACAAAATTTCTTGTAAAGTTACACCTTTCTCTACGTGCATGGCCATTAGAAGCTCCAAAAGGCCAAAATGATTGTCTAAAGGTTGCATGGGACTCTCATGGTCATAAAGTTGGCACCTTTATGCCGTGAAAACCCCTCAAGGCCCTATATCTAAAGTGTTAACCCATTTCGGACGTCCAACTCCCAAGGATCATGATATTTGGACAAAACCAAACAAAATAAGCCTAAAAGAAGATCTAGACAACTACGAGGCAAGGTTCAAGCTTTATACTAGAAAAGTGTCGTGGATGAGGCAAGGATTCTGGATCTATACGCTCCTTCTTGCGTCTTCAAGCATTTTCCTTCTTCCAATGGCTTCAACACACACCAAAAACACGCAAAATGGCTCACAATCACTCAAATTAGCTTTAGGGTTTCGAGATTTAAGGTTAGGACAGTGGAGGCTGAAAATGAGGCCAACACCTTGGGGTTAAGATGTTTAAATAGGGTGCAAAACCCTGGAATTAGGGTTTTATTTTACCCAGCCAACTTGTCGAGTTGAGGCCTCCCAACTCGTTGAGTTGTTCACCAAAACACGCAGTCCATAACATCTCTACTCGATGAGTTTGGGGCCTTAAATGCATCGAGTTGTTATGAATAGTTATAAGTTAAATACATACCAAGAACCAAGCGTTACAATCGAGTTTTCCAAAAACCCGCATCTTAATACATTAAGTCAACATTATCGACTCCAGGGGCTCCACAACTCATATCTCGACCAATATGAGATCAAGAAGAGTAAAGTTTCTAACTTTACCCCTAGGAACCACCTAAAGGGGTCCAAACCCAAACCCTAGACTTAAAAGAGTGAGGGTTTAATAATTAAGCACTTAATCATCAAAGTCCATACCCTAAAATGAAGATCCAACCCCATAAGGCTAGATTGCCACGTAAAGTTTCCATCTTTACGCTTAAGCATGACCAGAAGGAGCTCAAAAGCTTAAAAAGGGCTAAATGAAGAACTTAATGGATGCAAGAAGCCCTTAAACCCATAAAGTTGGCACCTTTTTTTCCAAAAGAGCTCATGAAGATCATAGATCTGAAAGAATAAAGACTTGGGGCTTTTAATTCCCCATCAACCACCCATCCATGGGTAAAAGCGTACAATTCAACCCAAGAAGAGATCTAAGAAAATGTTAAGCGAGGTTCGAACTTTATACCCAAAATGTGTTGGAATTGGATTAGAGAATCAATATCTGAAAGCTCCAACTTGAACCACCACCTTGCACCAAGCTTCTCTTCTTTCAATGAGCTTCAAACACACCAAAACACACCCACAATGAGCTCAAGGAGGCTCTAGGGTTTCAAGATTATGGTTAGGGGTTATAAAATAGGGTTTCAAGGAGGCTCTAGGGTTTCAAGATTAGTAAAAACATGTTTGTATGCAAATGTATTTGTCATAAAATGGGTGTTTATAAAATAATGTAAACAAATATGTTTTTATAAAAAAAATGTACCAAACATCCATTTGTGTGCATATAAATGCATAAATATATACAAATAGATTTACTATGAAATACATGTTTGTGTGTATGTGTGTGTGTGTGTGTGTATATATATATATATATAATCATGTATTTCATAGTAAATCTATTTGTATATATTTATGCATTTATATGCACACAAATAAATGTTTGGTACATTTTTTTATAAAAACATATTTGTTTACATTATTTTATAAACACCTATTTTATGACAAATACATTTGCATACAAACATGTTTTTACTAATCATAGCCCCAATATATATATATATATATATATATATATATATATATATATATATATATATATATATATATATATGTGTGTGTGTGTGTGTGCGCGCGCGCGCGCGCGCAAATGCATTTATTATAAAATAGGTGTTTATAAAACAAATATATACAAATACGATTTTATGAAGCAAAAAAAAAAAAAAAAAAAAAAAAAAAAACACTAATTCGAAACAAAATTTTGAACAAAAAAAATCTAAATTCCGAATAAATTCATAACAAAATTTTAAAACACAAATCAAAAGTGTAAATTTTAAACCAAATTTGTAATGAAATTTAAAATTTTAACCAAAAGTATAATTGTTGAAAATAGGATGACCTTTTCACCTGATAAAAAGATGCAAATTAAATTAATTGTCAGTTTTTGATATTTAATTTTTGATATTTAATTGAATCAAAAATATATATAATAAGAAAATCAATATATTTCAAAATGTAAGAAGTTTTCTAAACTTTTCTTTTGAACAATATTAAATTTAGTATGAAAAAATAATGGTGTTTTAGGTAACTACTAAAACACAATATCTTTTCTATAAATTGTATAGAGTGTGGGGGTAAATACTACATGTTATCCCTCAAATTCTATAGCTTAATGTAAACTTTAAAATAATTTGTTTTTGAGTGTAATTTTTGTTGTAGTGCTGCCCCTACAAAATTATGCAACTGATTTTTTTGTTATGGTAAATCTATGGTCCCCACCTCCTTCCTTGAGCTCCTCCCCACCCGGTGTAACACCTTTGATATATACATGCATTTGCAAGCATACATAATTTGTGAACATACATAACTATGTTATCAAATTCATAATCGATAAGCTTAATACATGCATTTGTGAACATACATAACTACATTATCGAATTCATAATCATTAAGCGTAAGTTATTGATCAAACAAAAAACATGACAAAATAACAGTTGTATTAATCTTTGAACTTAATATATATGCAAAGTTAGGTATCTAATGAACTATTGTACCATAGAAAAAGGTCTATTTTTTCGTATTGTCATGATAATGATGTTTTGTCTGTAACTAAAAGCTTATAGATAACGACTCGCTCGCTCGGCTAACCTTTTTGGACTTAAAAGCCGTCTTTTTAAGCTCTTCCTGTTATAGCTGGATTTTCATGAAGTGGGACCCAAGTGTTTGAAATAACGAGTCTGAGTCGAAGTGTTTTTCTCGTTAAAACTAACCATGAGTCCATATATAAGCTCGTAGAAAGAGAGGAGGTCATCATTATTACATCTTTCGATTCAACAATAGGTTTGAGTTCGCAAATGTTGTAACTTGTAAGCCACGTCAATTTTTACTTAAAAAAACACAAGTTTAAATGCATATAGTAACTTATTCGAATATACAAATATAGTTTATATTTATTATAAATAAAGTTTATAAATAATGGAATAGGTGGTGAATAAGATATATGTTTGGTGTATTTATTCTAAATGGTGTGCGACATGGAGGATCCTATAGGGCCTACGTTACAAGGGGCCTATGTATATATGCAATCGAAGAAAAATATCAAGATGAATAACTAATTCGAAAAGAATTTAGAAAATTTCTTATTTTAATAGTTAATTAATAAAAAGAAAACTAAAATGATATACAGTTATTAACAAAAATAAATAATTTTTTTAGATAATATCGTCGTTACCAATTATCAAAACTCAAATTGTTAAAATCCTACTTACGATCCATAACGATACAAGAAAGTTTTAATGTATTAGCAATATTGATAGATATATTAAAGAGTACTCATTATGAAGAGTTGGTAACCAATTTTATTTTAAAAAATGCTAGGGAAACTTTGCGATACATGTAACTATATAAGATTATACAACTTATTATCATTCTTTTGTTTTGATTTTTTATAACATTTATCAACTTATTGTTGTATTAACAAATTTTGAATATATATATATATATATATATATATATATATATATATATATATATATATATATATATATATATATATATATATATATATATATGAAAAATTATATTTCGAGATCTATTTTTCATTTTCGCAACGAGGTCATTAGAATTAAGGTAACACCCCTAGTTATTCTAGGCAAATAGGTTTTGAAAAACTTTACTTGCATATCTATAAAAGAATTTAGGACAAGGACAACATATGTCCCTGATAATACCTTCAAATGTCGCCTCTATTGCCTTTAGTAGCAACATGTCACTACTAATATCTTGTGGCTAATGTTTTGTTGCCACCTCAATTACTCGATGTTGTCATTAGTGATTTTTTTTTCTATTTAATAATTTTTAAAATATTATCACACATCATCTAAAGAATCCAAACGAAAAAAATACATTTAAATTGTTTTCTTTATGTTTCTATTTAGAGGATTAAATAAGTAAGATCGGTGAAGGACTACGATGACTTGTAAATAATGCATTGGCAATTAGACGTGTTTGTGGATTAGTGAATGTTGGAACCCATAGACCAGAAAAGTGTGGAATAATAATAAGAACATGAAGTTTAAATTATATAAAAATGATGAATAAAGAGATGAGTAATCTGTAATCAATAGATATGAGTAAAATATTACAATGAAGAACATTGGAGAGATTTCCCCCTATCTATGAGAACAGTACAACTTTGGTGTATATACTAGTTGAAGGAATATTTCTTTTACATAAATAAAATATTACTACGTAGTTATTACTCAAATTTGCATTTCATTTCTTACTTCAACAATCTCCTCCTAATGTTTGGAAATAACGAGGGGCATAAATACTCTTACTAGAGGATAAAATAAATAATATCCAGAAAGGAGGTAAAGTGAATTCATATCTTTAAATTCTGAAGTGTTGTGATCTATAAATATGGGTCATAGAATCTTTTTAAATGAAATTCTTTACCTTATTAGATCATGAGGTCTAAAATTTTGGGTTCTTACGTTATTTAGAACATTGTTTTTAATAATATATGATCTTATAAACATTATTTTAAAAAATACACAATATGTTTTGAACAAACAATCGCAAACACACCCTAATTAGGAGTTTTTAACTCCCATTAAATATGATCTCAATAACATCAACCATTAAACACCTAATGATCTGATAAGGTAAGAACCAAAAATTTAGAGAGAATGAACTTTTCGTCAACGATAGACCAAAAGGGAAAAATGTCATTTATGAAAATTTGATAAGCTTATGAAGTTGAGACTTCATGAAAATGACCGAGATGAGTTTAAGTCGTTTAGAGGATGCAAGATAAGTAAGTTCAAGGGAAGAAATGCATGAGAATATGCATTTTTGTCAAAAGGAGAAAATGGGAAATTTATGCTTTTGGGTCACGTTTGTGACTCAGTAGATTAATAATCATATTAATTTAGTGAGAAATTATATGATTATGTGTTTAAGCCCATAATTATTTTTGGTATGTATTTGAGTTGATTATGAGTTTGGTCCTTTTGGGTTGCTTTCACTCATGCAACTTGATAGGATGATAAGAGGATATAGAGTAGAATTTATTATATGAATAATAAATTCATACTCAAAATGGTTTTATTAAAATATTACAAGATTAATTTATTATTTTGAAATCATATTATTTAATTAGTATTAATCAGAAATTAATTTAGAATTAATTTGGTGATAAAAAAAAAAAGACTGATTAAATAATTGGGACTAATGTTATAATTATCTGATAGTTGCAATTTGGCTTGTGGACTCCCTTCAGAAGGGATGGACGAGTTCAATGGGAAGCCCATAATAAATTCGTCCAAGGGTTATTCTAGAAAGGGTCCATGGGTTGTTTAACACTTAAGCAGTCATATTAGGATTTCCACCTAAAACCCTAGCAGCCACAAGTATAAATTGACTAAGGGATTTTCGTCCAAGGCTTAACAAACCCTAGAGTGGTCAAAATTTGCCTCTCTCATATCTCATCCTTTTCATAGAGTGTTTGTGAATCCATTAAAGGTGAAACACTTGGGGCACTAGGCTTTCACAACTCAAGATTAAAAAGGATTAATCTTGTTATTACTACACAACAAGAGAGGTAAAGATTCTAACTCTAATCATATGTGATTTTCGATATATGGATGCTAGTCATAGGGTTATTACTTTGGTATTCATAGATGTATGTTCAAATTAGAAAAACCTAGATCCAAAGCAATTAGGGTTGCATGTACACCATGGGAATGATGTTATGCTTAAAACCCAACAGTAGTATCAGAGCTTAGGTCGTTTTTCTATTGAATAGATGCAAAAGTGAACTGCCAAAGGATCAAAATGTTGAAAATTGTGTTGTCTGACTGGCTGACTCGTCGAGTCCATGTATGGACTCGACGAGTTGCCTAAACTCGAGGAGTTCCATAGTGGACTCGATGAGTTGAGTGCCCTGGTGACGGGATTTTCGATTTTCTGGCCAGATTTTGATGAGGATAACTGCCAAAACTCGTTTTTCTTGTCTAAATTCGAATCTTTTTATGATTGGTATGGATATCCTTATCAGATTTGGTGGATTTGGTTAAATATGGATGATATAAGTGTATTTTGATTCAAATATTTAACCTAGTAAGTTTGAAAGAGTTTTAAATTACACCCTTTGGGTTTTATAGTTTAAATTTGAAATTAAAAGTTTTAATTTCTTTGAAATTTAAATAGTTAAACCCTAATATTTTGAAGAGTTTAAAAATTTGTCATCAAGTTTTGGAATTAAAAATTTGATTAAAACTTTAATTTTGATATATTTAAATTCTAAAACCCTAGTATTTGAATAGTTCAAATTACACCATTACGGTTTTATTAAATTAATTAAGTGTTTAATTAAAAGAGAGAATTAATAAATGCATTATAATATGCTTTAAGATTAATAAAATTAATAGTCTAAACCACTTAGTAGTTTAAAAGTGTAAAATACACCCTTATACTATATAAAGTTAAAAGTCTAATATATTATATATGTATAAGTAAAAGGTCAGTCTTACCGTTAGTAGGTCTCATTCACAGATTTGTTCTATAAGGGGTGTTTAAGGAAGCGGCCTGTAAAAGGACCGACATTGGGTATCCACTCTTACCCACCGCACCCTTGACTAGTGGAAGGTCGTTAGCCGAACAGGTAGGATATGACACAACCTTCCATTATAAGTATAATGAAGTATGAAGAAACTAAACAATTTTATAAATTCCCAAATCTTAGTTACTTTAGGAAAAACGTGAATTTGATGCTAATCCATGAAATTGCATATTACACCTTATTGGTCGTTAGTGGAGCGTTTGTGGTTAACCAAAACACTAATATAGGACTAATGAAGGATGGAAATGTATAGCTCGTAGATTATCATAGATCAATAGAGCGTGTATGGTTAACCGGCACATTGATTAGGTGATAAACGTCTTCGAGAGTACCAAGCTAATTTCGATAGTTATTCACACCTTGTTTGTGATCCTCGGTATCCTAGTCACAAACTTGAAGGGCATAATCGAGATTAAACGTGTCATTGAAAAGTTCAATGAATCTCAAAAGATCTAAGAGTTTCAATTCACTTAAAACCTAGTTTTCAATTTTCATTTTTCATGTTGGAAATTGGTAAATCGTCATTTACCTATCTTCAAATATTTTGCAACTGGATTACAACATCCCTCTTCCGAATTGTAGAATATTGTGTTGTATCCTTGCCTTGATATTTCATTTGGGTGTTATATAAAGGATTAAATCAACTAACTTGAATTTCTCCCATTTTGAGATGTCTAAATCTAACAACTATGGTCTTCCTGAATCCTTTGGAAAAAGCTTTCCACATGAAGATGATGTTCCACGACTGGATCATGGAAATGGAAATCATGCTTCACTTCCTCCACCTCCTCCAATAATTCTCCCCGACCCACATGTTCGAATACTTGAAAAGTTCAAGGTTAGTCAAGTCTTATTGACAAGTAAACACGAAGATGGAAAGTCTATATGTGCTCACGTCTTGGAGATGAAGTTGCATATTAACAAGTTGGAAATGTTGGGTGTCGATGTCTCAAGGAAGTTGGCTGGTGACTTGGTTCTTCAATCAATTCCTAAATCATATAGTGAGTTCATTAAAGATTACTATATGATGGACCACAACGTGAACCTCATTGATCTTACCTATTTGCTTATTGCTGCTGAATCATTAATGATTTGCTGCACTAGTAAAGCAAATTTGATTGGTAGATCTACTTCCCAAGCTGCCATGGACATAGGCAATGACATGGATATCCCATAAATGATTTCTTCTCCTAAAGGAAATAAATTGGGCATGGAAAAATGTCTTCATCATAAGAGAAAAGCCAGTTCTGAAATAGTTCCATGTGTAAATGCCAAAGAGTCCATTTGTTTCTACTGCTAAGAGAAGGGGCATTGGATACGAAGCTGCCCTATTTACCTGAAAGATCGAAAGGATGGGAGAGTCAAGATATATGTCTCTACTTCAGGTAAAATCCACTATCTAACTCTATTAAGTTCCTATTTGTAGATTCTTAATACATGATGTGATAAGATTGCAATTTGATGTTTTGTAGGATTGAATAAAAGAAAGATAGCTTAAAGGAAAAGTATGTTGAGTCTGATTGCGAAGAGATGGATTTCGATCACATGGTTCGATGATCGAATTTTTGAGCTTCTACATAGGAGTTATGATAGATTTCTTAGGAATATTTAGTAACATAGTTTTCATTTGTAATTGCGTTGTAAGGACAAGTTTTTCCATGTTTTATAAATAAAATTAAATTTTGATTTTTGTCTTATTTATATATATCCTTGCAATGAGTTTTGTGAAAATTGATGTTTGTATATTTCTATTGTTAGCAAGATTGAAATGGATGTGTTTCTTAGTTGTGTTATTTATGGTAGTGTCAAAAATTTACCAAATAAGGAATGATTCTCATCACCCAAGTTCTAATTGGATAGAAACTTGGAATCATGCAAATGGTATTGTATGATGAATGAGAACCTTCGTATTTGGGAAATTAAGACTAATTATTTGTTCACATAAGTATGTGAGTCAAATGAAGGACTAAAGGATCTAGTACATTATTGTGCACTAGGTCAAGTCCACCACAAAGAACGATAAGAATATTCATCATGATTTGCTAAAAGTTTAGTAAATATGGTTATGCTTACAAGATTAAGTGTAATTCTGAATCGTTGAAAAGGTTTCAATGTAAAGCTGAATGCAGGGGAATAATCAATTAGGCCAAAAGACAAAAGTTTCTCAAATCTGAAAAGCAGGGAGAGTATTTAAGTATCGTGTTGTATGATTAACTTATTGATTATGAAACGGCATCACAATTAATCCTCTAAGGACACCTTAGTGCACTAGTATGGCTAAAAAGAGGAATCAAAATTTTTTGAAATGGTTGAATCAAAAGGTAAATCATACTTCGATCCAAAATCGAGTCTTAGAGTCATACTCCAGGATTGTGCATTGAGTGAGACATCTTAGTAGGTTTATAACACTCATCAAATGTGGAGAATAAATGTTTCTTACTCTTGCACATTTAAAATTGGTAAGTTGTAATGTCTTGGATAAGACAAAAACCAACTAAGACCAATTTTGTGAAGTGTTTGTCTTGATAAGAACCCACACTAACTCTTGAATATTTGTTTGTCAAGAAATGCTTCATGACAAGAGAATATTATATGTCAAGACGTCAGTGGGAGTCTAAATGATCTTGAAAAGTTTCAAGAACTAATCAAGAGTAAACCTATTGTTAATCACTAGCACAGGACTTGAGGTTTGTAACCTATCGTGTTGACATATTCTTGTTTCTATGTCATTCTAATTGAGTTGACTCTGTATGTGAGTTCTATAAGTTCTCAATTGATTGCATAAGGCAAAGCACCTTGATTGGTGAAAGTTCATTGATCTGTATGGATGAGTTGCTCTACTTAGAAGATATGGTAGGCCCTGGTGCTGCCAGATACAAAGAAATAAAGATTGAACAAGTTCAGTCCACATGAGTTTGGATTTGCCACAAACTTTGTCTTATGATGATGGTTATGGCAAATTCACATGGATAGGAACGCATACACCATAAAATCTAAGTGGTAAGGTTTTTCTTCGCTTCATGAAAATGATTGTGAGGAAACACTTTCACTAAGAAGATTTTATGGAGATAACAATTGTGATATTTGCATTCTCAAATTCGATTATGATTACGTCATCACTATTCATAATTTGAATTGTGAGATTTGGCAATTAATCTGAACATTTGGGACTTATTGATATAAGTTCTGAAATAGTTTAGACACACATATGAGCTTTCTAATAAAAGGTGTATGAGCTTAGATAAAGTCTTATCGAAGAATTACGTATCAGTAATATGAACTCTGGTAAGAAAGTCCATAAGTATTGATATCTAGAAGTCCAATTGATTTTCCGAGTACATGTCAAAGCTAGTGGGAGCATAAGTGTTATGCTCGTAAGAATATATTTATCATGTTAGTAGGAGCATGATTATTATGTTAAGTGTTGCGAGTTAGCAATGTTAATTATAGAAAAAATAGTTTCAATTTGCAAAGTTGCAGAGGTTAAAAAATGGTTTTGCTATAATAAAAGGAGAGGAACTTATACTCCATTTCAAATCTAAAAGCTCAGATCGAGAAATTTTAACCAAATTTAGTCAAAGGACATATATGAATATTATGTTGAAAAGATTCAACATAAGGAAATTATATATATGGAAATATTATAGCAGGAGACTGGTAAAGTATCATGTCTTTATGTAGGAAATTATGAATCGCATCCCATATGCTTCGGGTATAGAATCGATTGCATAAGCTGTAATATTCGACCGTTCTGTCTATTCCAAATGCCTAGGGTATTAAGAGGGAAAAGGACCAGAACCATATATGACTAAAGTAGTTAAAGAACTGTCAAGGATAATCTAAGGTTCGCTAAGGATCAGTTGTTTGTGAGCAGTTGGAAGTATAGTAATGGATGGACCATATTGACATTATTATGAATATATAGGATTCTATTAAGAATAAGTTGTAATATGGAAAATATGGAAATGTTTCCATAATGGGAGTTGGATATTAAGAATTTATGTAGATTAGAAACTTTTATGCAAGAAGGATGTTCAAAGGAATGTAATTTGAATGTGATACTTCATATCTGTGGAGTTGTCTTGTAACAATATCCAATAGATCACTTTGTAAGATCATTGGCAAAGTATCAGTGACTTTGGTGCTATGTCATTACAAAAGGATCATTGCGTAAAATGTTGGAATCTAACATATTCTAATTGTTGTAAGAATCTGATATTCTTACACTTGTGGTAAGGGTTCAGAATTATGAAATGAGCATCATTGGAAATGTGTCCAATTAATCTATTTCACAAAGTAAGGACCATAGGTAAACATAGTGTGCATGCTTGCAGCATGGGATGACTATTGTTTCAATTCAAGTATTAAGTTGATTATCCAAAACATTATACAATGAATAATGTGTAATCGATATGGTGAATAAATAAAAGGTGTTTATTTATACCCAAACTGTTGAGGCCATATTAGATTCGATTATTGTTGTGTTTCACTTCGCATGTTTTGACTTCCCAAATAACTTGGTTATTCAAACATCCACAATCAATCATACTTTGGAAGTAGGTAATGAGGTAAGACTGTCATGAATCCGACTGTAGATTGTCTAAAGCGTTTAGACATATCAAAAGTTTGTTGCAGTGTTCATGAGTGCTCCTAAAATAAGATTTGAGTATTGGATTAAAAGCACGCTCACATGAATCACTTCATGGGTTTTATCACTAGTGACTGTGAGACGATAATATCTTATATTCTTGAAATGGAGACATATAGTTGCAGTTTACAAGTCAGTTTCTCATTGATAATATGTAAACGTACTAGTAACTTGGTGTTATAAAACATATTTTGTGTGTGATTTGATTAGTAAATAGAGCAAGCATATGAGTCAAAGTTTATCCGTTCCTTTTACCCAATGTGGGATAAAGGCGATATCTGTGGGCCCCTCGATAATTTAGTGATGTCACCCTAAGCGCTTGGCCAAGCCTAGACTAAGTTTATGTGTTCAACTGAAGTCTATTGTCAGTCGTCATAAATCGGAAATCGGGAAACAACACATGAACTGAGAGACTGATTATAATCCATGTCTCAGTTCATATGATATCTAGAATGGAGGAATATATGATCCCTTATCTAAAAGACGTGTTGCTGATAAGATCAGAGTTCGACATCCGCTTTTGAAAGCAACGATTGCTAATCAGATTCTAAACTCGTACGCAATAATAGTTATTAGACTTATCCAAGTGGGAGACTGTTGGATTAAGTGTCTAAGCCCATAACTATTTTTGGTATGTACTTGATGTAACGCCCGTAGATCCGGGCTAGTCAATTTAGAGACAATAAGCGTCAAAAATGACTTTTTTATGGAAGATTATTTAGAAGTAGTAATCTTAACTAAGTTTTATTGTATGTTACAAGGATTCCGTGCATATAAAGAACACCGAAATCCAAGTTATAACGAAGAAGTTATGACTTGTCGAAGTTTCACGACAGAACCGACATGACACAGCGCGACGTAAATAGTGAATTTACGATAGAGCGAGATTTGGCCTTAGAGATCTAAACGAAATTCGTAGAATACGTTAAACCGTGAGCATGCATAAAAAGAACATCCAAATCTGACTTCGTATGAGGAAGTTATGATTTTTCTAAGTTTCGACTTGGCAGTACGCAGTCCGAATACTCAATTTGAGACCGAGCGGTTTTTAGCCGAAACAATCTAAACGAAGATCTCGTTGATAGTAGTGAAACGATAAAAAGATAAGCGAAAACGGACGTCGGATGAAGAAGTTATGAATTTCTAACGGAGTTTTCCTGTCCCGGCCTACTAAAAATAATATATAAGTAATATATATATATATATATATATATATATATATATGTGTGTGTGTGTGTGTGTGTGTGTGTGTATATATATATGTATATATATATATGTATATATATATATATATATATATATGTGTGTATATATATATATATAATATTAAAAATAAAGTCAAAATTTGCCAACGGAATCTAAACGAGAGTTGTAGATCATAATCTCACCTACGCGTCGATATAAAGAACATCAAAAACTGAGTTCGTATGCGCAATTTATGAGTTTCTGAAGTTCGGGGCGCGAAACCCCAAAACTGTCAGCTACCACGACGTGGCAAGTCTTCTGACACCTCCTAGAGTCCCCAGACGCAACTTGCGATGACGCATGCAGTGAAGACCAAGCCCACGATGTGGCAAGGGCAAATTTTTCCCTATAAATAGATTTGAAGGGCTAGCCGTTTAGGGTTGCTATTTTCTCACCTATCTCTCCTGTTTTACCTCGATTTATGTGCAATAAATATCCCAAAGCCCCGGTATCATCCCGAGTCCCGAAGCCCGAAGATCCCGAGAAGAAAAGAGTTTCCAAGCCGAATCTCTTCCTACGAGGAGCCCAGTTTGTGTGAAGATCTTTCCTGATCTACCAAAGAATACTACTTCTAGAAGCCGTAGTGTTGTCCGATCATCTTCTGATCAAGTGTGTGTGTGGTTACTTTCTTCTAACACATAAATATTAAGTATTTGCTATGAAATAAGTGTTATGTCTTTATATATATTATTGTTTATTTGGAGTGAGTGTGTGGTTACTTTCTTCTACCACATAAATATTAAGTATTTGCTATGAAATAAGTGTTATTTGTTTATATATATTGTTGTTTATGTGGAGTGAGTGTGTGGTTACTTTCTTCTAACACATAAATATTAAGTATTTGCTATGAAATAAGTGTTATGCGTTTATATATATTGTTGTTTATTTGGAGTGAGTGTGTGGTTGCTTTCTTCTAACACATAAATATTAAGTATTTGCTATGAAATAAGTGTTATGTGTTTATATATATTGTTGTTTATTTGGAGTGAGTGTATAGTTACTTTCTTCTAACACATAAATATGAAGTATTTGCTTGAAATACATGTTATATGTTTATGTACTGTTGTTTATTTGAGATAAGTGTGGAATGGATGTTTTATATGGTTTTTAAATGAGTTAAACCTTATATGTATTTTATATCTACTAATATGTTAGGTAGAACATGGGTAGATGAGATAGTTGGTATGTGATAAAATGATGAGGTAAATGATGAGGTATGTAAGATGATTAAAGAATAATATTGGTAGATGCACCAATTAGAGAGTATCATAATACTAGCAGATGCGCTTAAGAATAATATTGGTAGATGCACCAAATGGAGAATATCATAATACTAGCATATGTGCTAATGGGATAATCCTAGAAGATGCGCTTATAAGAAAATGTTGGCAAATGCGCCTAAAATAGAATGTCATAAACCTGGCAGACGGTCCTCATAATGTATGACGTAATCCTGACAGAGGCGCTTAAAGGATGATGTTGGTAGATGCGCCTTATATAGCAATAGATTTTGTGCCAATTTCTTAGGTCAATCCTTAGTAATGAATGGATGACGGGTAGTTGAATTCTTAGGGTAAAATCCTAGAAATAAAGAAGATAATGGGGATGGTAATTGGGTTGATTGTTTGATGGTTGAATATAATAATTATATTATTGTGGATCGAAAACCCTATATGCTCACCAAGCTCCCAAGCCTGACCCACTCGGTTTTCTTTGTATCACATGTATCAATACGAAGACATATTTCACTGAGAGATTAAAAGAGATGTAAATCATTAGTGTAAATAAATGTAAGTTCTTTTTATGCTTATGTGTCAGTATCAGAACATGACATCCCGAGATTTTGTTATATAATGAAAATACATTTCTTTAAAGGAATGCTTTGATAAATTCTTATCATATTTTGTTTTGGAAACAAATTCCGCAACTGTTTTCTTTAAAAGATTACTCTGATTTTCAAAACAAAGCATACACAAATCTGTAACGCCCCGTTCATGTTACGTATTTATTTTGATTAAATGTTCTTTTTGGGAAGAGCTACTCGGCGAGTTGTAGCCCTGACTCACCAATTAGATGTTGAGTGGATGCGGACTTTAAGTGATCTACTCGGCGAGTCCACGCCTGGACTCGGCGAGTAGGCCAATCAGGAGGAGACCCTAATCCTTAGGGTTTGCACCCTATTTAAACATCCTTATAGCCCCATCTCAGCCTCCATCACCCTCAGAGCATTCCTTATCAAAACCCTAGCCTCCATTGGTAAGTTTGAGTGATTGTTGCCTTGTGAAGGGACTTTTGGTGCACTTCGGAGCAAGTGGAAGAAGGGAGAGGTTGAAGAGGTCAAGGAAGGGGACTTAGATCCAGAACACATTCGTTTGTGGCCATCCATTCTGCTGGGGAGTTTCGGTTCAGAGGTCAGGCGCTCAGCAAGCAGACTCTCAACAGCTACTTCGAGGTGAGTTACCTTCTAGTCGCAGTGGGTCTAAGGCCACAATGTCAGCCCACTAGTATGAATTGTATGATTAGATGATTGTCTCTATGATATTCATCTAGGATTGCCACTACATGTGTTATGTTTATGTGTTTGTACGATATGATGCTATGTGCTAGCGATAGTAGGGGAGATAGTCCCCAGGTTACCGGTCGATAGGGCCGAAGGGGCAATCATGCCCAACCATGCTAAATAGATTATGTGATACGTGTTATGTGGTAGTGGTAGGGGTGAAATAGTCCCCAGTATCCGGTCGAATGGACCGAAAAGGAGACCAGCACCCAGATATGCTAGTTAGTATCCGGTCGAAAGGACCGAAGGGGAGACCAGCACCCAGATATGCTAGTCAGTATCCGGTCGAGAGGACCAAAGGGGAGACCAGCACCCAGATATGCTAGTCAGTATCCGGTCGAGAGGACCGAAGGGGAGACCAGCACCCATATATGCTAGTCAGTATCCGGTCGATAGGGCCGAAGGGGTAGGTCGGGCACCCAGATATGCCTTACAATATTTGTATGTTATGTGGTTATTTGGTATGCGGTATGTTGGGGAAACTCACTAAGCTTCGTGCTTACGGTTTTTAGTTGTTGTTTTAGGTACCTCTTCAGCCAAGGGGAAGGAGTTGGCGCAGTAGCGACATATCACACACACGCTCTTGTTTTTCCGCACTATGAGACATGCTGGGATTTGTACTATGATATTATTATGATTTACGTTCTGGTTTACAAACGCGAGACATGTTTTATTAAATGATATGGTCGAATGATATTTTGTTACTAACGTTTTTGCAAATCACTTGATTAAAAATGAAATTTTTGGTCCATAATTTTTAGGATGTTACAAGTTGGTATCAGAGCCCTGGTTTGAGGGATTCAGACACACCTTCAGGGGTGTCTGAACTCAAACCAAGGGATTACAAGATTTTGAAAAAGAAAAGTGTTTTCTAAAAGGTTAAGTAAAGAATTTTAAGAAGGAACAAAGTGTATGATGTGCGCGACCGGCCGAGCTCAAGTTGGTATTCCCCAATGTACCCATACAAGTTTATGTATGTTTATCAGTTTCAGTAGAACAACATGCTAGAATAGGACTAAGGATCTAGGAGTGATGCCTTATGTGCCTGCTTTATGTGATTCAGTATATGAAAATTTGCATGCTGGGATTGAGTAGACAACAGTAGGATAGCCTGTTTAGGTTATGCCTGATAACATAAGCTTAGCATTGTATGCTAGTACAGTTTCCCATTATGAGGATAGAATTGCTTGAGTAGTCTCCTATGTCTGAATGCTGCTTGCTTTGTGCTTTGTGGGACTCTAAGTGATGGGAGTTAACCATTAGTTGAATGCGTCACGTCACATGCGAACAGGGTTGAATAATCTCAGAGTGCTAGACTTGGCCCTATTGTGCAGCTATTGTCTGAGTCTAACCATTGTAAGGACGAGCCTTTTACTTGAAGGATTATTTGAGCCTCGCCGCATGTGATGGTATTCAGGTGATGGCTACTTGGCATCACAAGGAGGCTTTCAGCAGCTGAGGAGTGGATCGGATATAGTCATAGAATTCCCTAGGGCAACCCTAGGATGGGAATAGCAGAGATTATTAGCAGTAATAGTGACTTGGTGGAGTCAAGGCAGTACTTGAGAAAAGTACGGATAGATGTGGAAGTTGGTATGAGGATCCGTACTCGAATCAAGGAAAGATGAGATGAGATCAGAAACTTGTGGTAGTAGTGATTCCTCGAGATATATCAGTGTTCCTGATGTTTATTATGTTGTGTTTCAGAATGGTGGTATTACGCCCTAGACCAGCAGTTGGCAGTTTAGGAGAGGGATTGGGTTCGGGATCAGGTTCCGAGCTGGTGGATGAGAGGCTATGCGATTTCATCACGTTAGAGATCACCAGGGGAATCCTTGAGTCGACCCCCATTATCTTCGGGTCGATCAAGGAAGGGATAGTTGAGCTGATGGAGGATCGCCTTCGGGCATTCAGGAGAGACATGGCATCTGGCCATTCGGGATCTCGCACACTGTCCTTTAAGGACTTCAGGGGCAGTGGTGCACCGGATTTTCATGGGGCGAAGGACCCCATAGCTGCCAGGCGATGGATTGCAGACATTGAGTCTGCACAGTTGACTAGCTTTTGCCCTGAGGGGTCGAAGGTGAGATTTGCAGCAGGATGTCTAAGGGATCAAGCTAGGGATTGGTGGGAGTCCGTTGGTGACTCGTTGGGAGCCTCGGCTGTCGAGGCTATGACTTGGTCGGACTTCGTGACCAGGTTTAGGGCAGCGTTTGCACCAGCTGTCGAGCTTCAGCAGCTGGCCAGGGAGTTTTTAGATATGAGGCAGACGACGGAGACTATGGTGAAGATCACCGCTAAGTTCCGGGAGAGGGCATTGTTGGTGCCCCAGTACGCGGGTGATGAGGATATGAGGAGGACCCTTTATCATGACATGTTACAAGCTGATATTCAGGAGCATGTCAGTTTTTCAGCTTGCCCTACCCGGGACTCTATGATTTCCAGGGCAAGGGAGAGGGAGATAGATATGGAGCACATCCGGAAGTGGAAGGCAGAAGAGGGTCATGTTATGGGGGCTTCGAGGAAGCAGCCCAAGGGACCATATACGGATCCGAAAGGCCAACAGGGGCAGGGCCGCTGCAAGAAATGCGGTAAGGCGCACGAGGGAGCGTGCAAGATGGGATCGTCAAGCTGCTATAAGTGCGGCAAGTCAGGGCATTTCATCAGGGATTGTACCGCCCCTGCGCCTGTGATACAGACGTTCGAGTTGTTATGTTTCCATTGCAACCAGAGGGGCCACAAGAGAGCCAATTGCCCCCAGTTGATAGTAGCATCAGCGCCAGTAAAGGCGGCAGCTCCAGCGACCCTGCGGATCACGGATGGCCGACAGGGCAAGGCAGAGGCTCCAGTGGTGAGGAGCTGGGCGTTTCAGCTGACTACCGAGGAGGCACGCGCCGCACCTGATGTGGTGATGGGTATTATTCTTTCCCTCAGTTTCATTTCCATGTTGTTATGTTATTGATATGTGCTCTGTGTATATGCCTTAGCATCGTTCCATGTGAACGGTATCCCTTTTCTGGTGTTGTTTGACTTGGGTGCCACCCGATCGTTTGTTTCTCTTGCGGTTAGCAAGAAGTTTTCTGAGTCTTCAGGCATGTTGGATTGCCCTTTAGAGGTAGAGATCGTCGATGATCGATCGGTGCGGGCATCAACGGTGTTCAGAGATTGCATTTTGAGGTTATTCGAGGAGTGCTACTTGGTGGATTTGGTTCCCATTTCGTTGCGTGGGAACAAGGTGATTATAGGCATGGATTGGTTGAGCCCTAATGGGGCGGTGATAGATTGTGCATAGCAGCTAGTGCGAATCAGGACCCCAAGCGGGGGAGAGTTAGTGATCCACGGCGAAAGGCCACAACGTGGACCCACAGTTTGTTCAGCAGCGAGAGCTAGGCGCTACCTTTAGCAGGGTTGCGCGGGATATGTCGCGTATGTTTTGGATACCCGTGAGGCGGGTAAGGCAACGGTGAACGAGGTTCCAGTGGTGCGAGACTACGCTGATGTGTTCCCGAAGGAGCTTCCTGGAATACCTCCAGAGTGACAGGTAGAGTTCAGGATCGACCTAGTTCCTGGAGCAGCTCCGATACCCAAGGTACCGTATCGGTTGGCTCCTCCTGAGATGCAGGAGTTGTCTACACAGCTACAGGACCTGTTAGACAAGGGATTCATTAGACCGAGCAGTTCACCATGGGGAGCCTCGATCCTGTTTGTGAAAAAGAAGGACGAGTTGCATCGGATGTATATAGACTACCGGGAGCTGAACAAGGTGACGGTGAAGAACCGTTACCCACTCCCGAGGATTATGATCTCTTTGACCAGTTACAGGGAGCATCTTGGTTCTCCAAGAACGATTTGCGTTCAGGTTACCATCAGATGAGGTTCAGATAGGAGGATGTGCAGCAGACTGCGTTTCGGATGCGTTATGGCCATTATGAGTTCGTGGTGATGCCATTTAGGATCACCAATGCTCCTGCCGCGTTCATGGACCTCATGAACCACGTGTGAAGACCGATGTTGGATCGGTCTGTGATAGTTTTCATTGATGATATCTTGGTTTACTCCAAGATGCAGGAGGAGCACGAGGAGAATCTGAGAGAGGTTTTGGAGACTCTGAGGAGGGAGAACTTGTACGCTAAGTTCTCCAAGTGCGAGTTCTGGTTGCGTGAGGTGTAATTCCTTGGGCACCTTGTCAACCAGAATGGTATATTGGTCGACCCAGCCAAGATAGAGGTCGTGATGAGATGGGAGGTTCTGAAGTCGCCATCCGAGATTCGGAGTTTCCTGGGTTTAGCGGGCTACTATCGGAGATTCATTCAGGACTTCTCCACGACAGTCGTACCCCTAACACAGTTGACTAAGAAAGCCGTAGTCTTTCGACGGGGGCTTGAGCAGCAGGCAACATTCAAGGTATGAGACAGAGATTGTGCGAGGCGCCAATCTTAGCCCTGCCAGAGGGCATAGAGGATTTTGTGGTATATTGTGACACGTGCATTTCGGTGTTGGGTGCGGTGCTGATGCAGAGAGGGCACGTCATAGCCTACGCTTCGAGGTAGCTGAAGCCTCACGAGGTGAACTACCCGACGCATGATTTAGAGTTGGGGGCGGTGGTCTTTACCCTCAAGATTTGGCGACATTACCTCTACGGGGTTCGGTGTACCATTTACACGGACCACAAGAGTTTGAGGTACCTCATGGATCCGTCGAATTTGAACATGAGAAAGCGTCGGTGGCTTGATGTGGTGAAGGATTATGATTGTGAGATCCTTTACCACCCGGGGAAGGCCACTGTGGTGGCCGATGCGCTTAGCCGTAAAGCGGCGCCGATCAGGGATATTTGCATGCGGATGACAGTGGTGACTTCGCTTTTGGAGCGGATTCGGGAGGCCCAACAGGAGGCCCTAAAGGAGGAACATCGGAAGAGTGAGCGCATAGTGGGTCAGGTTTCCTCCTTCGACTATGTAACACCCCAAAATATGAGCCAAAAATTTCATTTTTGAAAACATATTTTTAACAAAACATTCGAGTTAAAACATTTACTGATCAAAGTATTTTAATAAAATTTCGCATGTCTGGAAAACATTTCAGTAAACATAATAATGTCAGAGTACAATTCCCCGGGAAGTTCTCATGATGCGGAATACGAAGCATGTGTGTGATGGGCTGCTACCGCGCCAGCTCCTTCCCCTTCGAAGAAGAGGTACCTGAAACCAAAACTAAAAACTGTAAGCACAAAGCTTAGTGAGTTCCCCCAACCTACCACATACCATACAATCACATAACATGCATATATCATCAGGCATATCTGGGTGCCCGACCTACCCCTTCGGTCCTCTCGACCGGATACTGTCTAGCATAACTGGGAGCTTGCCTCCCCTTCGGTCCTCTCAACCGGATACTGACTAGCATATATGGGTGCTGGTCTCCCCTTCGGTCCTCTCGACCGGATACTGACTAGCATATCTGGGTGCTGGTCTCCCCCTTCGGTCCTCTCGACCGGATATTGGGGACTATTTCACCCCCCTACTACTACCACATAACACATATATCTCGTAATCTATCTAGCATGGCTGGGCATGACCGCCCCTTCGGCCCTATCGACCGGTAATCTGGGGACTATCTCCCCCTACTGTCACTAGCACATAGCAGCATATCATACTAGCACATAAATATATCACATGTAGTAGCAATGTTAGATGAATATCATAGAGACAATCATCCATCATACAACTCCTACTGGTGGGCCGGCATTGTGGCCGTAGACCCACCGCTACTAGAAGGTAACTCACCTCGTAGTAGCTGCTGATCTGTGCGGGAATAGTCTGTCTGTTGCTACTGCTGTTCCAGAAATCCTCCGGCTGTAATTCCCACCAAACACTTAGTCAAATACTGCTAACCACCCTTAGGGTAAATTTCTCATTTACCCTTAACAAGTCATGAGTTAAGTCACAGTCAACTGCCAGTTGACCAGACTCGTCGAGTTGGCTTGCCGACTCGTCGAGTCCCTTTCTCTATACCCAAGTCTTAATAGTCCTGCATCCTACTTGCCGAGTTGTATGAACAACTCGCCGAGTTCGCCTTCATCCGAAGAACACTCTAAGCTGTGACTCGCCGAGTTGTATGAACAACTCGTCGAGTTGTTCTTGAGACAAGAAGATCGCCATGAACTTGCCGAGTCATGGCATTGACTCGCGGAGTTACTTCATGAGTGAGTCTGGCTTCCAACTCACTGAGTCATACCCTATGACTCACTACTCCAACTTGCAGACACAAAAGGGAACAACCCTGGGACTCGCGACCTGACTCGCCGAGTCAGATGAACGACTCGCCGAGTCGGCCACATGCAAAAACCATACACACGATTTTGCTTGGATCCAGCTCATTCCATTCATAAATCTGGGTTCCTAGGGCCTGGTTTACACGTAAAGTTTCCAACTTTACGTGTAGAAATGCATATAATGGGGATTAGGGGCGAAATAATGGCTAAGAAGGTAGATCTAGGACATTCCATCAATTTACTCCCATAAAGGTTATAGATCTGAGCTTCTGGAGCTCAAACAAGACTAGTTCTAATGGATACTCAACCAATTACGAATTCTACTTCATGCACAAGCTTGGAAAAGGTTCAAGAAAAGCTCAAAAGGTGCTCTAATGGGGTTTTAAGCATGCAAACAGAATAGAGTAGAGATATACCTCAGAGAACTCTGAAATAGCACCAAGATATCTGGTCTCCTTCTCCTCTTCTTGCTCCACTCTCCTTCTTCTCCTAAAAACTTCAAGGAATCACTCTAATCCCTTCAATCTCACAAGAAACGAGTTAGGGTTTGATGTAGGGCGCTCTGAGGGTGAAAGGGGGCGAGCTTGGGTCGCACAAGCTAGCTTAAATAGGGGCAAACCCTTGGAATTAGGGTTTCATCAAACAACGATGACTCGCCGAGTCCAGGATATGGACTCGCCGAGTCGCCAACTTAAGCGTGCCCCCGGACCGCGTCCCCACTGAGCGAGTCGGACCTACAACTCGCCGAGTCCAAGGCTAAAATGAAAATTACTTAGATAAATTTTTACGCACCAGGAACCAGGTGCTACAGACTATGACAGCAGGGGATTATTTGACATTACACCGCAGGGTATGGGTGCCATACCTCGGAGGCGTGCGCCAGATTTTGATGCAGGAGGTGCACAAATCCCGATTCTCCATTCATCCCGGGGCGACGAAGATGTATAGGGATCTTCGTTTGGACTATTGGTGGCCCTACATGGAGCGGGATGTGGCTTGGTTCGTCGAGCGGTGCTTGACCTGCAGGAAGGTCAAGGTCGAGCATCAAAGACCGCACGGCAAGATGCAGCCGTTGGAAATCCCGTTGTGGAAGTGGGAGGATATTACGATGGATTTTATCTCGAAGCTTCCCAGGACCGAGCGAGGAGTGGATTCTATATGGGTCATCGTGGATCGATTAACCAAGAGCGCCCATTTTATTCCAATTCTGGAGAGCATCTCGGCTGAGAAGTTGGCCGACATCTATATCAGGGAGATAGTGGCGCGAGACGGGATGCCAGTGTCAGTGATTTCAGACAGAGAGGTGCGTTTTACTTCCAAGTTTTGGAATAAGTTTCATGATGATTTGGGCACTTGTGTGCACCTTAGCACTGCCTTCCACCTGCAGACGGATGGTCAGAGTGAGCGGACCATCCAGACTCTTGAGGATATGTTGCGGGCATGAGTGCTAGATTTTGGTGGCAGTTGGGATACATATCTTCCGTTAGCAGAATTTTCGTATAACAACAGTCACCATGTGAGTATTGAACGCCCTCCTTTCGAGATGCTCTACGGAAGAAAGTACAGGACCCCGATTTGTTGGGGCGAGGTCGGTCAGCGTGTCATTGGGAGCACCGAAGTGTTGCTCAAGACAACGGAGTTGATCCAGCAGGTTCGTAGTAGACTGCAAACTGCGCAGAGTCGGTAGAAGAGTTACGCCAACAGGAGGCGCTCAGACTTGGAGTTTCATATGGGTGACATGGTCCTCCTGAAGGTATCACCCTGGAAGGGTGTCATTAGGTTCCGGAAGAGGGGCAAGTTGGGCCCCAGGTTCATTGGTCCTTTTAGGGTTTTGGCCTGGGTGGGTCGGGCTACCTATCGATTGGATCTTCCAGCAGAGCTTAGCTAGATCCACAACATTTTTCTTGTTTCTCAGTTGAGAAAGTGTTTGGTGGACGAGTCAGCAGTTGTACCCTTGGAGGATATTCAGGTTGATAGCAACCTGAATTATATCGAGAGACCAATTGCGATCTTTGATCGAAAGGCGAAGACCTTGAGGAACAAGGTGGTTCAGTTGGTGAAGGTGCAGTGGCAGCATCGGAAGGGTTCAGAGTGGACATGGGAGATAGAGGAGGAGATGAGGGAGCACTACCCCGAGTTGTTTCTGGAGACAGCAGACTTTGAGGACGAAGTCTAAGATAAGTAAGGGAGAATTGTAACGCCCCATTCCTGGTACGTATTTATTTTGATTAAATGTTCTTTTTGGGAAGAGCTACTCGGCGAGTTGTAGCCCTGACTCGCCGAGTAGATGTCGAGTGGATGCGAGCTTTAAGTGATCTACTTGGTGAGTCCACGCCTGGATTCGGCGAGTAGGAAAATCAGGAGGAGACCCTAATCCTTAGGGTTAGCACCCTATTTAAACATCCTTATAGCCCCATCTCAGCCTCCATCAGCCTCAGAGCATTCGTTATCGAAACCCTAGCCTCCATTGGTAAGTTTGAGTGATTGTTGCCTTGTGAAGGGACTTTTGGTGCACTTTGGAGCAAGTGGAAGAAGGGAGAGGTTGAAGAGGTCAAGGAAGGGGACTTAGATCCAGAACACATTCGTTTTTGGCCATCCATTCTGTTGGGGAGTTCCGATTCAGCGGTCAAGCGCTTAGCAACCAGACTTTCAGCAGCTACTTCGAGGTGGGTTACCTTCTAGTAGCAGTGGGTCTAAGGCCACAATGCCGACCCACTAGTAGGAATTGTATGATTAGATGATTTTCTCTGTGATATTCATCTTGTTGTAATTATCGTATAGTTGCAATTTGGGTTATGGACTCCTTTCAGAAGGGATGGACAAATTCAATGGGAAGCCCATAAGAAATTCGTCCAAGGGTTATTCAGGAAGGGGTCCATGGGATGCTTAAGGCTTAAACAATCTTATTAGGGTTTCCACCTAAAACCCTAGCAGCCACTGTTGGATTAGGTGTCTAAGCCCATAACTATTTTGGTATCTACTTGACCTGATTATTAGCATGGTCCTTTTGGGTTGCCTTCACCATTGCAATTGATAGGATGAATTAAGGAGAAATAGGATTAATTATGATTTATCAATATATTATAAGAATGATATATTAAAAGAGAAATCATATTATTTAATTAGTATTGATCGGAAATTAATTTGTAATTAATTTGGTGATCAAAAGAGACTAATTAAATTAGCGGGAACAGATTATGTAAATCGGTAATAGTTGTAGTTTAGGCTAATGGATCCTATTAGCATAGGATGGACTAAAATCTATGGGGAGCCCATAGAATTTTGTCCAAGGCATGCTATATGGGGATCCATGAGTTGCTTAGGGCCTAAGTGTAACATCCGGATTTCCAAGTACATTATTATTCATTTATTTTTGAGATTTTGGAGGGACTTGGCGAGTTGACGTTTAGACTCGCCGAGTAGGATTGAAAATTTCTATCCGGTTTAATGACCGGACTCGGCGAGTCCGTGCTGTTTAATGACGCCCTAATTCCCGGGGTTTGGGACCTATTTAAAGGTGCTTATAGCCACCATTTGCGGCTACCAGACCCCTGAGTGAAACCCTAAGAGATCTAGAGCGTTTGTGAGGAAGAAGAGGCCATTTTTGATCTTTTTGTGGGTGTTTTTGGAATAAGAAGGTGACCAAGGCAAGAGGGAACTGAAGAGGATGCTATTCTGTGGATTTCAGAGCCTAGGGACTTCATATTGAGGTACATATTCGATCCTTCTTCAGTTTTGGTGTTAATCTTTGTGAGTTAGAGTTTCTAGCTCCTTTAGAGTATTAATTGTGGAGCAATTGGTCCCTTCTTGTGTTGAGACTTTGGATATGGATCCAAAGAGGTCCAGAGACCTTAACTCCTTGATCTTTATGGGTGTCATTGGGAGTTATGAGCTTAGGGTGGCATATTGATGCCATTTCTTCAAATAGAGTCATTAGGTCCTTGCATGGGCATCAAGATCCAGACTTTACGTGTTTATATTGCTGAAGGAGGCCAGATCTATGGGTTAGAGGAACGGATCTGACCTCAGGAGGTCATTTGAGTTTGAGCATGGCATGAACTCGCCGAGTCCAAGAACAGACTCAGTGAGTAGGATAGTTTTTCCCCATGAATCGCACAGTTGGTGACTCGCTGAGTTGGGGAAGTGACTCGGTGAGTCATTGGGGATTTTGAGGACTTGATTTCATGAATGAAATCGCTGAGTCACAATTGTGCACTCGGCGAGTCTGGTCAAAGGGTTGACCGTTGACTTTTGTTAACTATTAGGGTTTGGTTAACAATTGGACTTGTGCACTGTTTGAAGGCTAAAATGGCCTTTTAGCCTTCTTAGCGGATGTGTGAGGATTTAGTCTAGCCTAGAGAGTCGTTACTAATTGAGATGATCGTTCATGTGTTTAGGCAGAGGCTAGATCAGTGTTACGTGAGCGAGATATTACCAAGACATCCGAGGTGAGTCTTCTCACTATATTTTACCTTGAGTGGTAATTAGAGTTATGTAACAAAGTTATTGTATGCTTTATATGTGATGTGTTGTACTGAATTATTTCTATGTGATTTATGTCGGGTTTATGTCAGAGTATATCAGAGTTAGAACCGGAAGGTTCACAGAGTTAGGACCAGAAGGTCTACAAAGTTAGGGCCCAAGGGCCCACAGAGTTATAGCCTCGAGTGGCTAGTATGTGCTATGTGTGGTATTTTGGGGAACTCATTAAGCTTCGTGCTTACAGTATTTTGTGTTATGTGTTTCAGGTACTAGTAAAGATCGCGGGAAGGCGCTGGCATGATCAGTACACACACATGTGGAGTTTTATTTATATGATATGATCTTGGGATTTTTGACTAATGTTTGAATACATGAAACAATGTGTCTTATAATATTGTGAATTAAATGGTTTTAAAATGTGAAAATTTTCTTGAAATTTTACGGTGTTACACTAAGCAATAGAATTAGGGTTTCCAAGTTGTAAACCCTAGGAGCCTTCACTATAAAAGGAACCCCAAGGCTCCCCAAAATCCTCCCTAACCTTCTAAGAGATCCCTTGGACGAATTTTGTGCCTCCTCCTCCCTCTCCTAAGTCATACTTATTGTTGGTGGTGTTTGTGACTCCATTAGAGGTGCAACACTTGGGGCACTAGGCTTTCAGAAGTCAAGATCAAGGAGGTTTGTGATTGTTATTGCTACATAACAATCAAGGTAATATTCCTAACCCTATTCATATGTTAATTTTGATTATAGTATGCCAGATCTAGGGTTTATGAGCTTTGAATGATTATTGTATGTACAATTAGACAAACTAGATCCAAAGTTTTAGGGTTTGCATGTGCACCATAGGATTGATGTAATGCCCAAAACTCATAAGTGGTATCAGAGCCTAGGCTGTTTATCTAAAATATTTGATGCTATGTTTGATATTCAAAGATGAAATAATTTTGGTTTTTGGGTTCTGACCAGACTCACGACGTGAGCACTGTGCTCACGACATGAGCTCAGTTCTGACAGCAAATCTCGAATTTTTTTCCATATTTTGATTTGGATAATTACTATAAATTGTTTTTCCAAATTAAATTTAGATTTTTCAACTATGATAATTGATATCCTAATCAAATTAACATATAATTGTCAAAATTAAGATAATTACTTGTTTTATAAGATAAAGATTAATTATTTGTAGTTTTGATGTGAATTATCTTGTAAGGAAATTGACTTAGGTCAAATTTAGATAATCACTAATTATTCGATTAATTAAATTCTTTGTAAGTAGACCTAGAAAGTTTTGAAAAGTTTTAAAATTTGCCCTCAAGTTTTGGAATTTGAATATTTGATTAAAAGTTTAATTTTGAAATATTAAATTCTAGAACCCTAGTGTTTTGAAAAGTTCAAATTACACCCTTATGGTATTATTAAATTAATTAATTATTTGATTACAAGAGTTAATTAATAAATCCATAATAATATTGTTTAAGATTAATCAAATTCATGAAGCTGGTCTATAAGGGGTGTTTAAGGAAGCGGTCTGTAAAATGACCGTCATTAGATATCCACTCTTACCCATCGCACTCTTGACTAGTGGAGAGTTGTTAGCCAAACGAGTAGGATATGAAACAACCTTCCATTATAAGTATAATGAAATACGAAGTAACTAAACAATTTTATAATTTCCCAAATCTTAGTTACTTTAGGAAAAATGTAGAGTTGGTGCTAATCCATGAAATTGCACATTGCACCTTGTTGGTCGGTAGTGGAGCGTGTGTGGTTAACCGGCACACTAATATGGGACCAATGAAGGATGTAAATGGGTAGTTCGTACATTATCATAGATCAATGGAGCGTGTGTGGTTAACCGGCACATTTATTAGGTGATGGACATCTTCAAGAGTACCAAGCTAATTTGCATGGTTATCCACACCTTGTTTGTGATCCTCGGCATCCCAGTCACAAACTTTAAGGGCATAATCAAGATTAAACATGCCATTGAAAATTTCAATGAATCTCAAAAGATCTAGGATTTTCAGTTCATTTAAAACTTAAATTTCCTTTTCGTTTTTCATGGTGGAAATTGGTAAATCTTCATTTACCTACCTTCAAATGTTATGCAACTAGATTACGGCATCCCTCTTCCGAGTTGTAGAATATTGTGTTGGGTCCTAGCCTTAATATCTCATTTGGGTGTTTTATTAAGGACTCAATCAACTAACTTGAATTTTCTCCCGTTTTGTAGATGGCAAAGTCTATCAACTATGATCTTCCTGAATCTGTTAGAAAAAGTTTTCTGATTGAAGATTATGTTCCATGATTGGATTGTGGAAATGGAAATCATTCTTCACTTCCTCCACTTCCTCCAATAATTCTCCCTGACCCACGTGTTCGATGACTTGAAAAGTTCAAGGTCACTCAAGCCCTATTGGCAAACAAACACGAAGATGGAAATTATGTATGTTCTCATGTCTTGGATATGAAGTTGCATATTGATGGATTAGGAATGTTGGGTTTCGATGTCTCAAGGACGTTGGATGTTAACTTGGTTCTCCAGTCACTTCCCGAATCATATAGTGAGTTCATTAGAGAGTACTATGTGATGGACCATGACATGACCCTCATTGATTTAACTTATTTGCTTATTGCTACTGAATCAACAATGATTTGGCGCACTGGTCGAGCAAATTTGGTTGATAAATCAATATCCCAACCTTCTATGGGCAATGACAACATTGGAAGTCCAGAAATTTTTTCTCTATGCAAGAGAAAGGCTGAGTCTAAGATAGTCATGCGTACCATTCCAAAAGAATCCATATGTTTCTACTGCTAAAAGAGGGGGCATTGGTTACGAAGCTGCCCTGACTACCTGATAGATCTAAGAGATGGGAGAGTCAAGATGTATGACTCTACTTCAAGTAAAATCCACTATCTAACTCTATTAAGTTTTCTTTTTTAGATTCTAAATACATGATGTGATAAGATGTTGATGTTTTGTAGGATCGAAGAAAAGAAATGAAGCTTAAAGGAAGAGTAAGTTGAGTCTGATCGCGAAGAAATGGATTTCGATCGCATGATTCGATGATCGGTTTTTTAAGCTGCTGCATAGAGTTATGATAGATTGTTTAGGAATATGTAATAGCATAGTTTTCATTCAAATTTGCGTTGTATGGACAAGTTTTTCTGCACCTTATATAAATATTTTTTTTATTTTTGTCTTATTTATATCTCCTTGCAATGTCATTTTTGAAAATTGATGCTTCTGTGTTTCTATTATAAGCAATATTAAGTGGATGTGACTTTTAGTTATGTTATTTATGGTAGTGTTGAAATTTTCTAAGTAAGGAAAGATTCTCATCGCCCAAGTTTCAATTGGACAGAAGCTTGGAATCATATGATTTGAGTTATGTGATGTATGGAAATCTTGGTACTTAGGAAATGAAGACTAATTCCTTGCTCACATAGGTATGTGAGTCAATTGAAAGACTAGGAGATCTAGTACGCAATGTTGTGCACTGGTCAACTCCACCACAAATAACAATAGGATTATTCATCATGATTTGCTAAAAGTCTAGTAAATGTGGTTATGCTTACAATATTAAGTATAATTATGAATCATTGAAAAGTTTCAATGAATGGCAGAACGACTAAGAAGAATCAATTAGGCAGAAAGATAAAAGTTTCTCCAATCTGAAAAGATGGGAGAGTACTTTAGTATCATGTTTTATGATTGTCTTATTGATTATGAAATCATATCACAATTGGTCCTCTAAGGACACCTTAGTGCACTAGTGTGGCTAAGAAGAAGAATAGGAAATTGTTGAAATGGTTAAATCAAAAGGGTGAATCATACTTCATTCCAAAATCAAGTCTTAGAGTCATACTCCAAGATTGTGACTTGAGTGACACATCTTAAGAAGTTTTTAACACACTCATCAAATGTGGAGTAGAAAAATGTTTTTCTTACTCTTGAACATTTGAAATTGGTAAGTTTTGATGTCTTGGATAAGACAAAGACCAACTAATATTAATTGTGTGTAGTGCTTGTCTTGATAAGAATCCTCACTAACTCCTGAATATTTGTTTATCAAGAAAATTTTCTTGACAAGAGAATCTTATATGTCAAGAGGTCAGTAGGAGTTTAAATGATCTTGAAAAGGTTCAAGAACTAATCAAGAGTAAACCTATTAGATGCTAGCACACGACTTGAGGTTTGTAACCTATCATGTTGACATATTCTTGTTTTCGTGCCATTCCAGTAAAGTTACTTATGCATATGAGTTCTACCAGTTCTTAATAGATTGCATAAAGGCAAGAACCTTGTTCAATGAAAGTACATTGACTAGTATAGGTAAGCTGCTAAATAACTTGGAAGCCATGGTGGGACCCTTGATGGCAAAAAATTAAGAATGAACGAGTTCAGTCCATATGAGTTTGGATTTGTCTTAAACATTGTCTTACAATTATGGTTATGACAATTCACATGGATAGGAACACATACACCATAAAATCTAAGTGATAAGGTTTCTCTCCACTTCATGAAAATGATTGAGAGGAAACGCTTTCAGTAAGAGAGATTTTAAGGAGATAGCAATTGTGATATTTGCATTCTCAAATTCGATTTTGATTACGACATCCCTCTTCATAGTTTGAATTACGAGAAATGGAAATAAGTTTGAATATTCGGGACTTACTGTTGTAGGTTCTGAAACAATGTAGACACACATGTGAGATATCTTAGGAAAGGTGTATGAGTTTGAGAAGCTTAGATAAAGGCTTATCGAAGCATATCGTATTAGAAATATGAACTTTGGAAGTCAATAAGTATTGATTTCTAGAAGTCCAATTGTTTTATGAATACGTGTCAAAGCTAGTAGGATCATAAATGTTATGTTGGGATGGATATAATTATCATGTTAGCAGGAGCATGATTATTATTTTAAGTGTTGCAAGTTAGCAATATTAATTATAGAAAACAAAAGTTTCACTTTGCAAAGTTGTAGGGGTTGAAAAGTTGTTTTGCTATAATTAAGGGAAAGAATATTATTCTTCATTTCATATCTAAAAGCTTAGATCGAGAAATTTTAATTGAATTTAGTTAAAAAAACATATATGAATGTTATGTTGAAAAGGTTTAACATAGGGGCATTCTATATATGGCAGTATTATAGCAAGAAACTAGTAAAGTATCACGTTTTTCATTATGAATCGTGTCCCATACACTTCGGGTATTGGATCAATTGCATATGTTGTAATATTCGAACATTCTAAATTTTCCAAATTCCTAGGGCATTAAGAGGGAAAAAAGACTAGAACCGGATTTGACTAAATTAATTAAACAACTATCAAGGACAATCTAAGGTTCACCAAGGATTAGTCGCTTGTGGGCAGTTGGAAGTATAGTAACGAATGGACCATAATGACATTATTATGATTAGATATGATTATATTAATAACGAGTTGTCATATGGAAAATATGGAAATGTTTCCATATTGGGAGTTGGACCTCGGGAATCTATGTCTAGATTAGAAACTTTTATGCAAGAAGGATGTTCAAAGGAATGTATTTTGAATGTGAGACTTCATATCTATGGAATTATCGTGTAGCAATCTCCAATAGAGTACTTTGTAATATCATTTGCAAAGTCTTGGTGGCTTTGATGTTGTGACATTACGAAGGGATCATTGCATAAAATGTTTGAATATAACATATTCTAGTAGTGGCGAGAATATTGTATTCTTACAGTAACGATAAGGATTAGGAGTTCTGAAATGAGCATCATTGGAAATGATTTCAATTGATCTATTTCTCAAAGTATGGACCATAGGAAAATAAAGTGTGCATGCGTGGAGCATGGGACAACTGTTGTTATAATTCAAGGAATAAGTTGATTATCCGAAACATTATACAATGAATAATGTGTAAACAATATGGTGACTAAATAAAAGGAGTTTTATTTATACTCAAAAGTTTGGGGACATATTGGATTCGATTATTCTTGTGTTTCACTTTGCATGTTTTGACTTCCTGACTAATAATATTATTCACACCATCCACAGTCGATAAATACTTTGGAAGTAGGTGTTAAAGCTAGACTGTCAAGAATCTGACTGTAGATTGTCTAAAGCGTCTTAGACATAACAAAAGTCCGTTGCAGTGTTCATGAGTGCTCCTGAAATAAGATTTGAGTATTAGATTAAACCCACGCTCACTAGAATCACTTCTTGGATTTTATCACGAGTGATTAGTGAGACGATAATATCATATATTCTTGAAACCAAGATATGTGAGTTGTAATTTACAAGTCGGTTGCACATTGATAATATGTAAACGCACCAGTAACTTGGTGTTATAAAACATATTGTTGTGTGTGATTTGATGAGTAAGTATAAGCGAGCATTTGCGTCGAATTTTATCTGTTCCTTTTACCCTAAGAGGGATAAAAGCGATATCCGTGGGCCCCTAGATGATTTAGTGACGACACCCCTAAGTTCTTGGCCAAGCCTGGACTAAGTTGATGTGTTCAGTTGCAGTCTGTCGTCAGTCGTCATAAATCGGAAATCGGGAAACAACACATAAACAGAAAGTATGAGTAAAATCCACGTCTCAGTTCATACGATATCTAGAATGAAGGAGTATATGATCCCTTATCTAAAGGACACGTTGCTGATAAGATCAAAGTTGATAGCGGCTTTTGAAAGCTATGATTGCTAATCAGGTTCTGAAGTCGTAATTGCAAAATAGGTATTAGACTTATCCAAGTGGGAGACTGTTGGATTAGGTGTCTAAGTTCATAACTATTTTGGTATGTACTTGATTTGATTATGAGCATGGTCCTTTTAGGTTGCCTTCACTATAGCAATTGATAGGATGAATTAAGGAGAAAGAGGATTAATTATGATTTATTAATATATTATAAGAATGATATATTAAAAGAGAAATCATATTATTTAATTAGTATTGATCAGAAATTAATTTCGAATTAATTTGGTGATCAAACGAGACTAATTAAATTAGCGAGGACTGATTATGTAAATCAGTAATAGTTGTAGTTTAGGCTAATGGATCCTATTAGCATAGGATGGACGAAAATCTATAGGGAGCCCATAGAACTTCGTCTAAGGCATGCTATATAAGGATCCATGAGTTGATTAGGGCCTAAGGAATGGAATTAGGGTTTCCAAGTTGTAAACCCTAGGAGCCTTAACTATAAAAGGAACCCCAAGGCTCCCTAAAATCATCCCTAACCTTCTAACAGATCCCTTGGACGAATTTTGTGCCTCCTCCTTATTCTAAGTCATCATTATTGCTAGTGGTGTTTGTGACTACATTAGAGGTGCAACACTTGGGGCACTAGGCTTTCAGAAGTCAAGATCAAGGAGGTTTGTGATTGTTACTGCTACATAACAATCGAGGTAATATTCCTCACCCTATTCATATGTTAATTTCGATTATAGTATGCTAGGTATAGGGTTTATGAGCTTTGGATGATTATTGCATGTATAATTAGACAAACTAGATATAAAGCTTTAGGGTTTGCATGTGCACCAGAGGATTTATGTAATGCCCAAAACCCATGAACCACAAGTATAAAGAGACCCTAAGACTAAGGGATTTTTGTCCAAGGTTGAAGAAACCCTAGAGTGGTCGAACTTCTCCTCTCTCCTATTTTATCCTTTGCATAGAGTGTTTGTGACTCCATTAGAGGTGGAACAGTTGGGGCACTAGGCTTTCACAAGTCAAGATCAAGAAGAATTAATCTTGTTATTACTACATAACAAGACAGGTGAAGAGTATGACTCTAATCATATGTGATTTTGATATATGGATGCTAGTCATAGGGTTATTGCTTTGGTATTCATAGTTGTATGTTCAAATTAGAAAAACCTAGATCCAAAGAAATTAGGGTTGCATGTACACCATAGGAATGATGTTATGCTGAAAACCCAACAGAAATGACTTAACAGAGTTGTAGAACATATCCCCACCTTTGCGTGGATATAAAGATCATAGAAAACAGGTTTACACAAAGAAGTTATGAAGGTTAGAAGTTGGAAGAAAAGTTGTGCCCAAGGATGGAATGGAATCAACAATGCACTTTGTTGATTTGTAGCCACCACAATGTGGCGAAGGCTTTGCCACGACACGGTGAGAGTTACATATAATGGGTCACGTTCATCGTAAGTAGAGGGCAATGTAATTTCCCCCGCGGCACGGTATATAGGTACTACAACGCGGTGGAAAAAGTAGGATGTTGTATGGGAAGGCATAGCGACTCGGCAAGTGGCTGACCATGGCCAACTTACCCGAACTGGGGTGTGGAAAGAACATCACTGCTACATCGTTTCCAGGTCATAATATGCATTTCTTAGAGTTAAGAGCTCACTCTGATCCATTTTCACATGGAGATCGATTGGAGGGATTGGAGAGGCGATTTCGATGCCAAAATCATGCCAAGAAAAGCTAGAGACAGAGTCGAACAAGAATTTTCATTCTCTCTCCATTAAGGTAAGATTCCTCCATTTTGGTGAAATTGTTAGTTTGATTAGATTGGTTAAATTGATCAACCTATAGATTGATTATGAAGTAGATAAGAGTGTTTAGAAGTTTTTGTCAAGATTGGGAAGTGATTTTCATGGTAAAATTAACCCATTAGGAGTTAGGGTTTGAAATCCTAACTAGTTAGATTATGATTGATGCATTAGAGGTTAGATCGTAATGAATTAGGTAGTATGAGATGCTTAATTCATTGGTTGGAGTACATTAAGAGGTAGAAATTGAGAAGTTAGAATAGTGATTCCTTAAGTGGTCATTTTGACAAAGAGAGTCATTAAGTTCTTAATAGGCTAATACAGGTTTTAAGAAACTTGATATGCTATATGAATATGCCTAAAAGTAAAGAAGATGGAAGAAGATGCATCATTGGAAGAATTAAAGGGAAAGGGATAGTTAGCCTTCACTAACTAACAATGTGAGTTATATCTCTCACTACCTCTTTAGATTTTGTATTTATGTTTATGTTATATATATATATATATATATATATATATATATATATATATATATATATATATATATATATATGTTGTGTCTTGAGGCACTAAGTGAATGCCCTTAAGTTATTTAAAGGAGATAGATTCTAGTTATATATTTAAAATCATGTATTTGAGCTTGTATGTATAATTAGAGTGTGTATGAAGAATATATGTTTAAAATCATGTATCTGAGCATGTATATAGTTTGGTCAAAAATTAACAAACTAAATTTGTAACCAAATTTATAAGTATTGTGTGACGTTTAAATTATGACAAATAAAAGTAAAGCACTTAAGATCTTGAAATGCGCCAAAGATCTTGGTGGTACCCAAGATTCTATGTAAATAACTATAATGTTCAGAAAAGAGTGATTAAAATGAAATACCTTGTAATATGAATAAGTGTATTTTGGGTAAAAAAAATAGTGTTAAAAAGAACTAATAAATAAATTTGTTTAATAAAGCTTAAGATACTCAAAATTAGACTAAGATATTAGAAGATACCTTAGCAATTTTAACAATGTAAACAAATGAACAAATGGATAAACGAAGAAATAGATTTAGAAACAATAATATAGATCGATAGATTCTATAAATAATAATGTGAATCAAATAACAAGAACAATGATCAAACTAGTGTCGAATGCTTAGATTATCAAAGCTCTAGAAGAGTTCAACGTGAACTTCTCAATGAGAGCTTGGTAGGGTGATACTTTTGATAACCCTAATTGTTACATGTATGCACATTAAATAGTATAACCCTAGAAAGTAATAAACACGAATGGACATACCCAAATCGGTATAAATGAGACTAATCTATCATATACAATTGACACAACACATTAATAAGCCCAACAATACCCCCCCCCCCTTGTGTCAAATTGCGAAGGAGATTCTTCATTGTTGTTGCCTTTTCTGAACCTTGAATAATTTCGGCATTCAATCCAGAAGGGTGTTTCGGACAACTATGCACCACTTGATAATATCCAGGAAGCACTTCTGATCAGCAACATTATTCGCATTACTGGCTTCAGTCAGATCCATGATGTAGTTCAGAGCAGATGTTGAGTGTAAATTTCTGTCTAGCAAGAAGAAAATACACCTCTGAACCTTTTGATCACCCTTATTTTGGTACACCATGCTCCAATTTTCCTTTCGGATCTTGCCCATCTTCATCTTGTTGAGATCCTTCGATTCTTCCTCATGTTCCTGAGTTGGCTTCTTTTTCAGAACATATGTTATTTCCACATCCATCTGTGCGATCTCATGGATGTAACACACAAGATCCTCTTCAGATTAGCTACGATTGGCTCATACTTTTAATCATCCTTAGACAAAATCAGAAACAAATAAATCCAATCATGTGGATTCATGCATGGCAAATCAGCAAATGCAAAATCATCTTCAAACAGGTTTTGCTCCTCTGAATCCTTTGAATTTGACATTTATGAAGTTTCTAGTCACAACACGAGTGTAAACCTTCACAACAACAATCTTCTATAAACTCCATGATTTTTATTGAGGCTTTCCACACTTGAGATAGAAAGAGAAGAGCAGATTATTCACACCATCATCCGAGGGTGGTGCCTTCTAAATATTATCAAAGCATCAGAATAGAAAAGCCCTAGGAGTGATCGTAAAGTCGAGCTGAGAGTTAGCATTATTATCCAGCTCGAATGATACCGAAGGTTCCAACCAATGAGTGCTCGGATCATCAACTGCTTCCTTCTGAATTCTTTCCAATGATCTCGGAAGAAAGAGCGAATTCCGAGTTTCCAAAGTAACCTGCACAATTCTAGCTTCAACCTCTTTTTCTTCTAACTCTTTTCGAAGTTTCAGTATATCATCAAGCTCCTTGTCCCGTTTCTTTCTTACAAGTTTTTCACCTTCAGATAGCTCTTCTTCTTCTTCTTCTTCATCAACAACCTTATATTTTCCTTTAGATCCAAAAGCTTCATTATCCTTCTGATCCTTAGGATTTGTTTTTGGTTTTTGCACATTTTCATCAGTAGGTTCACCAGTCTTTTGTTTGAGTTTATATTTATCTCCCCCTTGTTTCAAAAGATCATCACATTCCGAAACACCATCAATTATGTTCAGCATAGTGACGTTTGGCTTGAGTTTTTCTGCAAAATATTGTCATACCGAAACTGTGAGCAGTGAATCACGAGTTTCTACAAGATGTTGCAGATATTGGTTGACCTCAAAAACACAACTCTTCAGAACAATTTTCTCCGATTTCAAATCATCGAGATGCTTGTTAGCGTAGTTCAATTTCACCGAGAGAACCTTAACTTTTTTCAGTCCTTTGAGCTAGCTTATCCGTGAGGTTTTCTCTATAGCAAGGTCTTCATGAATTTGTTCGATCTTCGAGACAACATAAATGTTGAGCTCGGAATTGTCACGCTGGATTTCGGAGCGAACACTAGAAAGCGCCTCTTTCTCAATTTTTAATGTAGAGCCAAGACCTGCAATGACTTTATTAACCGCTTCAGTATTTTCATCTGAAGATCTTCAGAAGTCATCCATGAACTTCGTTACTTCAGCATGTAGTTTTTCGACTTTTTCGGTGATTTCTAAAATGGTTTTCTCTGACGCTTTATTGCCTTTGTAGATTCAACAAGGACTTGTGCATTCTCCTTTGTGAGCATCTCATCCGTTGTTCTTTGGGATTTTAGCATGAACTCACAGTTGGATGAAGTTACAAATGACTCCAAAATTGAATCCAACTTTGCATTGAGTTATTTAAACTGTCCTTGAGTCATTGGGACTTCGTCATCATTACCGGCTTGATGAATAGTAAAGGGGCTAAAAGTAAAATCCTGAAAAGCTTCCTAATCATCACCAAAAATAATGTTTGGATCGTCATATCGAAAAGGTGAAGTTGTAGATGTGCTTAGACCCAAAGTAACACCAAAATTGAATTGTGCCCCCGTATCAGATAAGTTGATAGTAACTTCATGTGTACTAGCAGTGGTTGTTGAGGTAACGGTTGAATCTATAAAGAATGGGGTGGAAAGTGGAACATAAATCTTTGGTAAAGAAACACCCAAAAAAATCTTTGGTGGTAGTGGAGCAATAATGATTGGTAGGGAAGTTGTGATCAGAGTGGAAGTGGTTATCAGAGAGGATGGAGGAGCATGTATCTGAAAGAAGTCAGAGAAAGGGGTAGAAGAAGTAAGTGGAATGGATACCTTTAGAATTGGAGTGGTTATAAGAGGTTCTGAAGTGGTTGTTGTATCGTCAACATCATTCTGAACTTGATCACCCTCGATAAAATCAGAATGTGTTCTGGATTCCGAAGCCTCCTGAACCACTGGAAATGGTGACCTTGGTTTCGGAGTTTTGACAACCTCTAAAGGACCAGCTTTTCCTTTTCGCTTTGCACCCCTTTTCAATTTGTTTGCCTCCTCAATGGCCTTTTGCAAGTCTTTTGGCATAAGGCGAACACCAAAAACAGGCAGCTTGCTATACTCATTTATGATTACATTATCATGAGGCACCTTTGACAGCATCACCTTCGAAATCAATCCCACAAATGTGAACTTAGGCCAGACATCACAAATGTCAACGTCTAAAGGATCAGAATAACAGCAACAACGGAATCATCCGAAATTCGGACCTTGAAGAGAACTAGGGCATGTTTTACAATGACTGACCAGAATCGAGCGCATGAGATCTCAATGTTGCGAGTAGAAGATGAAGTACTCTGAATGAGTTGAGTCCAGAGCATAGAGCCAAATTCCAGAATTATCCCATGGTAGAGGTCGTAGATAATGAATGAGTTGAGTCTAGAGCATAGAGCCAAATTCCAGAATTATCCCATGGTAGAGGTCATATATAATGGTGTATAAGAGCTTACTTGTACTGTCTGAACCTGTTATACGTTCTGAAAAGCTTTTAAACAACAATGTAAACAATCCATTCCACGTTGGAGGAAGATTGGGCTTCCTGAACTTAGACAGCAACGAGATATCCCCAATATAATCCATCTGATAAGATATATTGAGGAGATCAGTGGAAGAAATCGAGTCAGGGTCCACAAGGCCTTTAGATGAATCAAGCCCTAATGTTCTACAAAAACGGGATTCCTTGATAGATATCCTATTAGTAGCAACCTCAAAAGTGATGATTCCATCAGCCTGAATGTATGTTGCAAACGAGTACTCCTTGGAAAGATGAACCAAATTGATTCTGCCATTATCAAAGCTTGTGCAAGTGGGGAATACCTCATACATTTCATCATCGGCTTCAGGGGGTCATTGTATCGAGATGAGTCAAGATCGAGGATGAGATTTTGAACAGGCTTCAAGTTTAGCATAATGATGGATGTTGATTGATCAGCAAACGAAGTTGTCTCAGATGATCTGACCATTGTAGCAGTGAAGAAGACGATGAACAATGGAGAGAGAAAAAGGTATTTTCCTTGAGATGTTTGAATATTTTGTGAGTCGTAAGAGAAAATAAATCGTCGAAACCCTTATATACATCATGATAGGTGAGAGAAAATCACGGCTTGACATTTCAATATCCTGGTAAATCAACCATGAAAGACGTGACAACTGTATGTATCATGCGGCATTGTAACTGCACACATGATGTTAGGGATTTGAATTATATGCGCATTATTTGAATCCTTATCCCCAAGAAACCGCCTTTTTAGTATTGACATTTTGGAATATGATATCACTTCACCATTACCTGTTCTTTGAATAACAGTAATCTACATGAATAAGAACCTGACTTGAAAAATCATAAAGATTTTGGTGCAAGTGTGTGCCAAAGAAAAAGAAATAAAACAAAATAAATTTCCAGGATTTTGTGATGTCAAATAAAAATGACATGAAATTCAGATGGATCCCAGGCAACAATCTCTTCCTTCTAATTCAAGAGAGACACGGAAGTGCTTGTGTGGCTTCCCGTTAAGTTACGATCATCTATTTATTGAGAATTAGTGAAAGGCTTCCTTTAAGTAAGCTGCAAGGGTGGCTTGAGCTTCAATAAAATTCCAAAACTCAACATAAGTTTGAAAATATGGAAGAACTGCTTGTTTGACCAGTGTAGCCATAAGAACAAGTATGCATTGGATATTGTTTAAGTGACTGGATAATATGGAAATCTCAAGAAAAAAACTGGATCTATTGGGAAGAAATATCTTGGGTCGAGAACATTTCATTAAGATCATACAAAAAGAAAAAAAAAAGAGATTTCATATAGATATGGTACAAACAAAAAATGTTTTAATCATCAATTCATTGGTGAAAATATCTATAACAATTGATTCTTCACCGTTAATTTAGAAATAGATTTCGGATTTTTGGTTTCACTCAAATCGTGGTGATAACGATTTTAAGATCATAAACACAATTTTTTTGTAACTATAAACCTCAGTGGTAATTACTGTGAGTCTTAAGGGTTACGTTTATAAATGCGAGGTTGATGGAGAAAGTGTACCTCTGCTATAAATTTGTAACAAGGCAGTCAACCCTTAACTCAACATGAGAAGAGTAAGGTAGCTCAATGAATTATGTGAATTGTTAGCCTGATTGGGGAGGAAAATGAGAATGAAAGTTTCATTAAGGCTTCAAACATACAGTCTTAGAGGCTTAGGACAACATGCAACAACATGCTTCTAGGGACACTTAGCTACTATATAGATTCGGAATTATACTTGTCCCATCATTCTGTATTGAGGTAACAAGATGTTTTACCTAAATTATAATATATATATATATATATATATATATATATATATATATATATATATATATTATAATTTAGGTAAAACATCTTGTTACCTCAATACAGAATGATGGGACAAGTATAATTCCGAATCTATATACTAGCTAAGTGTCCCTAAAAGTATATATACTAATAAAAGAGTAGTTCTTTTGTCATGTGTCATCATATTAGACATTTTAATTAATGTATTGCTACTTGTCAATCTATTAGTTCTCTATTTTGAATTTATTAGACATCATCATTAATGTGATGCTATTTATCGATGTATTTATTCTCTATTTTAAATTTTTAAATTTAAATTTTATATTATTGTTTTTATTAATTCACAAATAAAAAAATATCTAATATATATTAAAAATGAATTTTACATATTTATTTTAATCAACGATTATAATTTCATATGACTAATAAAAATATCTCTTAATTAATTATTTATTTAAAATAATTGATTAATAATTTTGAGTTTTTACTATAAAAGTTTAACTAATTTTATAACATAAACTAATATATATATATATATATATATATATATATATATATATATATATATATATATATATATATATATATATATATATATATATATATATAATGTGTAATCTACTCAAAATATCAGTATACCACGGTGTCAAACTTATGCAAATTGATTAAGAAAATATCATATTTGACTATTTGTCTCTTAAGTGGTCAAAATTTGACCTTCTCCTAACATTTGGCCCCTATTCTTTCCATTGAGAAAAACAGGTCAAACTTTAATTATGGGATCAAGATAAAACAAACACTACTTGGTTTTTGAATTTTGAGTGCTTTCATACTCATTTGTATTTAAAATCCAATTTTAATTGGTGAGTGAGTCGCGAATGTAAAATAGTACTTTATATATCATAACAGAAATTGAAATGAAATTAATATTGGCCACATATGAAGAGTACTTTGTTGTGGTTTTTTTAGTTGGTAAGGATTGTATTACAACTTAAGTAACAACAACTCTCGTTTTTAGAAATGAAAAATGTTACAAATATAGAGCTACGCCTCATATTTAATATACCTACAAAACGGATTTGTTTATAAGTGCTATTATAGTCATTATTTTTAGTTTTATTTTCAACACTTTAAACAAGACAAGAAACTAGAAAATAGACATCAATTATGCAACATATATTTGGTTATATCTGAAGCAAAAATAATGTTGCTATCAAGGGCTCGATGAAGAGATCATATTAAAAAAAATGCAAAGAGGCAATCGTATTTGAGAAAAAAAACATATTCACTGTAATTATATTCATGTCTTGATCAAATTAAAATATAGAAGACTAGAAGTTTCCAATTCAAGAAAATTGAATAGATATTGATTCGAGTGATTTCCTTGATGATCTTGCCCATATTGCACTCCGTTGTGTCCATATTTTAATGCTTTGCGGAATACAAAACATTTATGAACCCAGGTTAAGTCTATTGAAATCAAATGACCTACTGAATTTTTTATATAGTTATTGTAATCAGAATTTAAATATAACCCTAGGATTTTCCATATTTACCTAAGTATAAGCATATTATAATTCGGCTAGAGATTGGATTCTTTGGGCAGACCAAATTCGATTGAAGAAGGTTCAAAGAAAACATTTTTGATGTTATTATCCTCACTGTTTTATGGACTATGTATTTGATACCAAAAAAACTAGGAAAGGTATCGTATTCTTCTGTAGAATTGTCTTCCAATAGTCTTTATGGGTGTTAAATGAGGTTGTAAGTTAATTTAAAGTGGATGGGTCTATTTCTATCTTTAATGTTGTCTAACTTGTTATTAATATTTAATAAAAAGTCACACAACAAAAAATCAGACTAGAAAAAATTTGACGTTTTTAGATATTTAAAATATCTTTTAAAAGACATTTTGGCTGAACTTAACATCACATCAGTAAAGTCAAATTGAGAGGGAAAAATGCAAGTGTAATTCTAAAATCATGGCTATTATGAATTATCGTGGTCATCCCGTGGCATAATGTCCTTAAATGAAGAAAATCATAATATCTTTATAATTGGCGTTGCGTATTGATTTTCTCTAAAAGAAAATGTCATATTTCTAAAAGAAAAAACATCCAAAAAAGAAATTATTATTATTTTCGCATGACAAAGGAACTGTATGTATTGTGATAATAAATGGTACAACATAATTTTCAATATTAAGCATTGATCTAAGTCATATTTTCTTATGACACTATTGTGTCCCTTACTCCCTTTTTTCCATCAAATTTTGCTTATCATTTACTATTTATCACCATATGTATAGACACACACATGCTTATCAACCAGTCATTTATTTATTTGTATGCATGTATTTGTAATATCTGAAACCATGAATAAAATTACCAGCTGTTCAAAAGAGTATTTTTGGTATATATGTTGATACATTTACTCTAGATCACTTTCACACATATTGACTTTAAACACTTACATTTTTAATGGCTGATTATACACCCTTTTGATCGACATTGAATTCTCTATAAAGCTTTTATGTCTCTTAAGGAATCTAAAAAAAGCATTGGATATTAACTACAGTTTGATTTTGAGATTTTAAATTGACGGATGGGATTTTATGGATAGTGTCTATCCATGCATGCTCAGATTGGGCTCATGACATTGACACATGTTCTTGATTCTTCAAATTTTACGTATGATTGAAGCATCTAAATCTTCAAGAAAGAATATTATTTACAATCTTACGTAACTTAACACATTTGTTGCGTGGCCCATATGAGTTCAGTGTATTTGTTTATGTTTGTATCTTTATTATAAGAGATCTAAATGCCAAGGAAGTTGTATTTTAATACGTACCTTAAATTGGATTATAACATGATAACTAGAAATTATAATGTTAAGATCGATATTTCCGAAAATACTTTGTACTTGCAAAAGAGGTGGGTTTAATTACCTTGTGAAGATGAAGGTAGGCACATGTACTTAATGGTCAATGAAAGATTTATTCTAAGATTATATTTGGCATGCTACAATTAATTTATTTTTCATGTTTTTTAGGATTGTAATATTTGGTAAGATAAAAAATAACAAGCTTATGAAACATTTTTGGAATTATATCAAATATATACACTTTATAATAACATGGTTGATTGGTTGAAAAACCCAATACTAATTTTTTTTTATATATAATTCTTAACTTCTTACGAGTTTCGTCATAAAATGCAGCTGTTATAAAAAAATTACAATAAATTATAATTAATTTTTCATTCATTCTTATGTTAGACATATTATTAAAAATCATAAATAAATACTTTGAAATTTGAAATTTATGTTTTTGTACGGGGACATATATATATTTACTTATGTAATGATCATATTTTGACTTCAACAAGTAAACATAAGACCTTCCAGCCAATTTTCAAACAAATTTGTAATGCCATTTAATCTGCATTTGCAAGTCACCTAGGTATACTCTTTTAAAGAGTGAAAGGATTGCAAAGTCAAATTGGGGTCCACCACTAACATATATATATATATATATATATATATATATATATATATATATATATATATATATATATATATATATATATATATATATATATATATATATATGATCAAATGAGAACATTTAAAAGGTTGAGAATGCGAGAACAAGTATATTCATTTGTGATTCCATGTATTCATTTGTTGAAAAATGATAAGTTTTTACGTACAATCAACATGAATATGTTTTTTCTATTCAATTGAAATTAAAGACGAAAAAATTTATCATTTCTCCACAAATGAATACACGGAATTGCAAATGAATATACTATGTTCTCGCGTTCTCAACATTTTTGGTGTTCTCATTTGATCATACTCCTATATATATATATATATATATATATATATATATATATATATATATATATATATATATATATATATATATATATATATATATATATATTAAATTATTGATTATAATCTATTAAATTTTATATTTTAAAAAGTACAAATTAATTGTTGATATGTTAACAGGATCCGTTTTAAAAAGTTGTTATTACACTTATATTCATGGTAATTAAAAAAGCTCATGTATATCATTTAAAAGATACATGTCATTACATTGATTTGACGGTTGTGGTATAAGTACCTCTTAATCAAATTTATCTCCATAAACTCAATCTAATCAATTTTTTAATATTTGATTTGACATCATTTTTTTGTTTATTATTATTTTTTTAAATTTGATTTGACATCATTATATATATATATATATATATATATATATATATATATATATATATATATATATATATATATAATGTCGGCTGATTTTAAAAATTGATTTATAAAATATAAAATAAAAAAGAATTAAAAACCGATTTTATATAGTCGTTCGAATTTATAATGTCATCCGATTTATAAAATCTTGTTCGAAATTTATAACAATAATAATAATATCATTATTATTACTATTAAAAAATATCATAAAAAATAATTAAAAAAAAATTTATATAACTTTTCGATTTTTATAACATCGTCCGAATTATAAAATTTTGTTTGAAATTTATAACAATAATAATATTAATATTAATATTAATATAATAATAATAATAATAATAATAATATAAATTAAAAATAAATTAAAAACAACAAGAAAACAAAATAGGAAAAAAAATAACAAAAAACAAAAAATTAAATCATGAAAAGTGAAATTGAAAAATAGAGTGAATACTTATAGAAAACTCATTTATAAATAGGAAATAAATTAAAAAGAAAAAACAAAATGATATTTTACTGTTGATTTTTTAAGTACATGACAAAATGAAGATAAACTTTCAGTTTTTTTTTAATTACATTTTTACATTTATGTGACAATACAAAATGATTAAAATATATAACTGTTAACTAATATGTACAAATGAATATTTTATTTTGATTGGTTTAGGCATGTTGTATGACTTTTATGACTATTTTTGTATATTATATAAGCTCGATGATAAATTACACTGTGTTGCTTTCTTTAAACTCTTGATTTGATTTAAATATAATTTTTTCATGATTTAATTTAAATAAATTAATTTTAATTTGATATTTTTGTCATTTTCTTATTTTCTTGTTTCTTGTTTTTTGTGTTTTGTTGTATTTTGTATTTTGTTATATTATTATTATACTTTTAATTAAGTATGTCTTTTTGTTTTTAATTATTTGTGTTTTAGAAAATATTTAAGTTGTATCTTTATTTTTACGAACAATATATCCAACATATTATTCAATAAAAAAAATTATGAGTATCCAAGCGTATCACTCCGATGAAAAAAGAAACACAATGATAGTCCTGAAATAACATGATGGTAATTTGAATGAAAAAGAATAATATAAAGATAGTCAAAATAAATAATAATAATAATAATAATACTAATAATAATAATAATAATAATAATAATAACAACTACAACATGGATGATAATCCGAACGAAAAAACAAATACAAAATAGATAGTTCGAAACGGTAATAATCTGAATAAAAAATAACTCAAAATACTCCGAATGAACAAAAACAATATTTTTATTATTAATAATAGTTATATGTACTTATTAAAAATAATAATAATAAAATAAATAACAATTAAATAACAAAATATCATGTCAATGGTAAACCAAAGATTATCAAGATCAGGATCATACGTAGTATCGTTTTTGAGTTTGCAAGATCGGGATCGGGATCCTAAGACCTCACAAAATAAAAAAAATAAAAAAATTAATTTATAATTTTAAGACATGAAAAATATTTCAAACATTCAATTTTTTGTTCAAATGACATAAAAACTTCAAAATATTAGTCATAAGTCACAGTACAAAATGATAAACGGTAATTAAAAAAGAGTAAAGACATAAAGTGGTATAAAAGAGTTTCATTTGCAAAATAAACAAACAAATAAATAAATAAATAAATAAAATCAATGGAAGGTAGAATCGGATCGGATCTCGATCCTACAATCCTACCCCAAATACGATTCATTTACGATCCGACTCTTTTTTCATACCTATGATCGTAAGATCGAGATCCGATCCGATCCTACCATAAACCATCCAATTGTTTTTCTTCTCTTTTTGTGTGTATGTGTGTGTGGTGTTGAAGAAGGGGGGGGGGGGGGTATATAAAGAATTCCCCACGTTATATTGTCGATTTAAAATAACGAATATTTTTTATATCTAGTTTTTTTTAAAGTTATTTTTATCTGTTAGGTTATCAGTTAGTAGTTGGCTTTTCAGCACATAGCTATATTTTCAACTAATCAGTGAAGCATATCTTCGATATTTAATAGTGGGTCCATCTAATTAGACTCTCTCTACTTTTTAAAAGGACCTCTAATCATTAAATCTTTTTTTTCTTAAATACTATCATTATATTATAATGATAACTTTTTTACTTTATGATTTTTTTCTGCAATTATTAATTAATTATGAAGTAATGATGAAACTTTTTTTTTAATATACAAATTACAAATTTCACGTAAATCTATTTAATATCAAAAACTTTATAAAAATATATTTAATGAGAAAAACTTTTATGTTACCAAATATTAAAAATAATATATATATATATATATATATATATATATATATATTATTTTATATATATATATATATATATATATATATATATATATATAATAAAGTACTTATATATAATTTATGTAAAAATATCGCTATCAACTAAAAACATTTAAATTATAATCCATAATTTGTAGTATCTGTATTTTTATTTTAATAATGTTTCGATTCTATATAAATAAAATCAATGATAGTTTATTAATATTTTTTTGAAATTAAAATGATAATTCATATGTTTGTTTAAAAAATCAAATCAAAAACTTGAAAATTATATTCCAGCAACCATATATTGTCTCTGCCGGCTTCCGATATCCGTCATGCATTGCCGACTTTTTGCTCTCCGCTTTCTCCCCTCCACATGCAGTAGTGATGTGTCCGATGCAACGGCGATGGTCGTCCAATTGCGGTTGCGGCATCAAATAACATACGAGAGAGTAATATATTCAAAGAAAAATATGGTGTTAGGTTAGTACTAAATGGAAAATTTGGCTGTCAAATGGTATAGGATTTTATTTATTTATTTATTTTTTAATGAAGAATAGGACGGCACATTCAATAACCAAATGATTTTTTTAAAATTTTTTTTATTAACATACAAATACAAATGTTCATCCACCTGTTTTATTATTCTAGATACATTTTTTTATAATTTTATTTAAACTATTATTTTATAAAATAAATTATATTATTATTGTCGTATTTATTTTATCAAAAAATGTTTGAAAAATTAGATAATAACAAAGTAAGTGAATTTTATTTGAATATAATAATTTTATTTAACTGTGGTCTTGACCAAAGATTATCCTGGTTGAAATAATTACTTTGTTGGTGGTGGTGCTTTTATTCCACTTGATATGTTGGAGCTTATAAAAGTATTTTGTATGCAATTTTAGAAGACAAAAATTAGTAAGTGAACATGAGTTGGTTGATACCAAAAAAAAAAAAACTAAAAAATGAATATGTAGTTAAGAAAAAAAAAAGTGGGTGAGTAATAGAAAAATTAAAAATTAAGTTTAGTAATATTAATAAAGTTAGTAATAAAGAAATTATTATTATATAATAAAATTAGGAATAATTAGATTATAATGAAAGTTAGTCAAATAATAATAATTACCATCATTAAAAATAGGACCCTTTCATAAAGTAAGGAATCTTAATTCTCAAGGTTTGAAAAACTGAAACATCATAATAATTGGATCCAATAAGTGAATCTAGGATCCAATTAGTAGGACTCGTTAATTTTTATTACGACTCAAAATAATTGTTCACTCATGATTCCACTACTTTTAAATTCTAACTAAATACTTCCTCCGTCCCAAATTGATAGTCCACTTTTGACTATTTAAGTCTTTTTTTTCTTTAACTTTGATCTTAAATATTTTTATTTGTTTTATATATTACTTGATAAAACTTATAACAATGAAAAAACATTTAAAATACAATCCATTCATATATTTTGCATCAAGTATTATCTATCAAAAACAAAAATATTTAAGCTCAAAGTTGAAAAAAAAAAACTTCAAAATTCAAAAATGAACTATTAATTTGGGACGGAGGTAGTAACATTTCTAATGATTTAACCTATTCAATAGGTTTTTTTTCTTTTTCTTTTTTTATCTATAGATTTATTAAGTTAACTAATATATCCTTATTTATAAAAAAATATTCTTTAAAACCACCTCATTGAATTAAATTGTTTTTAAACATACATCATCATGTCTAAAATATTACAAACAAATGAAAGCATAACTACAAGTATATCAATTTGTTGATTTTATACATAAAAAATTTACATTAGAAGTTAAAAAGGTAAAAAAAATAATAAAAATTATATATATATATATATATATATATATATATATATATATATATATATATATATATAATGAAATGTTATTATATATTTAATAGAAATAATTAATTTGTAATAAGAAATATTTAAATCAAAAATATAATTAAGTAGAGAAAATGACATATGAATAAAATTGAATAAGTTAGCAAAGTATAAAAGTGAATTATATAAAAACAATAAGTCGTATGCTCAATGATATTGATCAGTCAATAAAAATAAGTAAATAATAATAAATTATAAAATAAGTTCATGTTGAAGACGCTCTAACAAACAATGATATATGCATGTGTATAAGGTTATAAAAATGATCAACATGAAACACAACCATTATTGTCACACCCCCAAACCGAATTGGCAGAAACATTTTAGGGGGTAGGACGTCATGTACAGTATCATAACAATGCATAATTGTAAAACAAGTGACAACATCATCCATTGCATTAATAGTATAATTTGTACATGTGTGTTCTAAATGTAAATGTAAGACACCAAATATATATATATATATATATATATATATATATATATATATATATATATATATCAAAATAAAAGACGAGTCTGAAAGTGCTCCGTCTTCTCAAAACCTGTCATTTGTACCTGTCTACTGATGACCTGAGAATACAAGTTATTTTGAAAGACAGGATCAGCATTTAAGCTTGTGAGTTCATAAGTATTTAGAGTCAAATGTTGTATCAATTTAAAGAAAGTGTTTGTAAATGTTTGTAAGTGTTTGTAGTAAATGTTTGTAATAAATGTTTGTATCTCCTAGAAAATCCTACATTTTTCTACTGGAAATGTAGCCTTCTACCAACACCCAAATGTTCTGAATGTTGTTCATTTGTAAAAGTAAGTGTTTTCCTAAGTATGACTATCATTACCAAAATATAGTTTACATTTTCGTTTATGTGAGAAGATCACAATGTGAATGCAATGGGAAAATAATGATGTACTGTAGTATTGTATATAGTAACTACTGTTGTACTAACTACCTTAAACCAATTGTTAATTAAGGTAAAATGTGATGATCTTGTAACCATGCTTGATCGACTAGTAAAACACGACACTCAAACACGTCGAAATGGTATGACATTCGTCACCCGTAGACCTGCAGGTCCCACTGTAGCTAGCAGCAAGGTGTAGGATGGTCAATCCAGTATAGATATATACACAAATTCATGCATTCCCTCCAGGAGACTCTGGTTACAAAACGTGACACAGCTGGGCTTCCCGAATCTGCTCTAACAGTAGGGTCACCACTGTCATCCTCATACACACATCCCTGATCAGTGCCGCCTTACGGCTAAGCGCATCAGCCACCACGTTGGCCTTCCCCGGGTGATAAAGGATCTCGCAATCGTAATACTTCACCACATCCAACCACCGACGCTGCCTCATGTTCAGATTCGGCTGATCCATGAGGTACCTCAAACTCTTGTGGTCCGTGTAAATGGTACATCGAACCCCGTAGAGGTAATGCCGCCAAATCTTGAGGGCGAAGACCACCGCCCCCAACTCTAAATCATGCGTCGGGTAGTTCGCCTCATGAGGCTTGAGCTGTCTCGAGGCATAAGCAATGACATGTCCCCTCTGCATCAATACTGCGCCTAAGCCTGAGATAGACGCATCACAGTATACCACGAAATCCTCTACACCCTCCGGCTGGGCTAAGATTGGCGCCTCGCACAATCTCTGTCTCATAATCTCGAACGCGACCTGTTGCTCAGGCCCCCATCGAAAGACCACGGCTTTCCTAGTCAACCGTGTCAGGGGTACGACTACCTTGGAGAAATCCTGAATGAATCTCCGATAGTAGCCTGCTAATCCTAGGAAACTCCGAATCTCGGATGGAGACTTCGGAACCTCCCATCTCATCACGACCTCCACCTTGGCCGGGTCTACCAAAATCCCGTTCTGGCTGACGAGGTGCCCAAGAAACTGCACCTCGCGCAACCAAAACATACATTTGTAGAACTTGGCGTACAAGCTCTCCCTCCTCAAGGTCTCCAAAACCTCTCTCAGATTCCGCTCGTGCTCCTCCTGCGTCTTGGAATAAACCAAAATGTCATCAATGAAAACTATCACAGACCGATCCAGCATCGGTCTACACACGCGGTTCATGAGGTCCATGAACGCGGCAGGAGCATTGGTGAGCCCAAACTCCATCACCACGAACTCATAATGGCCATAACGCGTCCGAAACGCGGTCTTCTGTACATCCTCCTCTCTAACCCTCATCTGATGATAGACTGAACGCAAATTGATCTTGGAGAACCAAGATGCTCTCTGTAACTGATCAAAGAGGTTATCAATCCTCGTGAGTGGGTAACGGTTCTTCACCGTCACCTTATTCAGCTCCCGGTAATCTATACACATCCGATGCGACCCGTCCTTCTTCTTCACAAACAGGATCGGGGGCTCCCCAGGGTGAACTGCTCAGTCGAATAAATCCCTTATCTAGCAGCTCCTGCAGCTGTGTAGACAACTCCTGCATCTCGGGAGGAGCCAACCGATATGGTGCCTTGGCTATCAGAGCCGCACCAGGAAATAGGTCGATCCTGAACTCTACCTGACGCTCCGGAGGTATTCCAGGAAGCTCCTCCGGGAACACATCAGTGTAGTCTAGCACCACTGGAACCTCGCTCGCCGTCGCCTTACCCGTCTCCTGAGTATCCATAACATACGCAACATATCCCGCACAACCCTGCTGAAGGTAGAGCCTAGCTCTCGCTGCTGAACATACCGCAGGTCCACGTTGTGGCCTCTCGTCGTGGATCACCAACTCTCCCCCACTTGGGGTTCTGATCCGCACTAACTACTGTGCGCAATCTATCATCACCCCATTAGGGCTCAACCAATCCATGCCTATAATCACCTTGTTCCCCCGCAAAGGGATGGGAACCAAATCCACCAAATAGCGCTCCTCAAATAACCTTAGGACACAATCCCTGAATATTGTCGACGTTCACACCGATCGATCATAGGCAATCTCTACCTCTAAAGGGCAATCCAACATGCCTAAAGACTCAGTAAACCTCTTGTTAAGCGCAAGGGAAACAAATGATCGGGTGGCACCCGAGTCAAACAACACCTGAACAGGAATACCGTTCACATGGAATGATCCTAACGTATACACACAGAGCACATATCAATATCATAACATCATAAAAATAAGATAGAGGGAAAGAATCATACCCGTCACCACGTCGGGTGTAGCGCGAGCCTCCTCTGTAGTCAGCTGAAACGCCCGGCTCCTCACCACTGGAGCCTCTACCTTGCCCTGCCGACCATCTACAATCCGCAGGGTAGCTGGAGCTGGCGCCTTAACCAACGCTGATGCTGTCAACTGGGGGCAATTGGCCTTCTTGTGGCCCCTCTGGTTACAGTGGAAACACAGCAACTCTGATGTCTGAATCACAGGTGCAGGGGCGGTACAATCCCTGCTGAAGTGCCCTAACTTGCCGCACTTGTAGCAACCTAACGATCCCAACTTGCACGCTCCCTCGTGCATCTTGCCGCATTTCCTGCAATGACCCCGACCCTGTTGGTCTTTCGGCCCCGCATCTGGTCCCTTGGGCTTCTTCCCCGAAGCCCCCATAACATGCCCTTCCTCCTCCTTCCTCTTTCGGATGTGCTCCAGGTCTATCTCCCTCTCCCTTGCCCTGGAAATCATAGAGTCCAGGGTAAGGAAAGCTGAAAAACTGACATGCTCCCGAATATCAGCTCGTAGCATGTCATGATAGTGGGTCCTCCTCATATCCTTATCACCCGCGTATTGGGGCACCAGCAACGCCCTCTCCTGGAACTTGGCAGTGATCTCCACCACAGTCTCCGTCATCTGTCTCATATCTAGGAACTCCCTGGCCAGCTGTTGAAGCTCGACCGCTGGCGCAAACTCTGCCCTGAACCTGGTCACGAAGTCTGACCAGGTCATAGCCTCGACAGCCGAGGCTCCCAACGAGTCACCAACAGACTCCCACCAATCCCTAGCTTGATCTCTCAAGCATCCTGCTGCATATCTCACCTTCGACCCCTCAGGTCAGAAGCTAGTCAACCGTTCAGACTCATTGTCTGCGATCCATCACCTGGTAGCTATGGGGTCCTTCGCCTCGTGAAAATCCGGCGCACCACTTCCCCGGAAGTCCTTGAAGGACAATGCGCGAGATCCTGACTGGCCAGATGCCATGTCGCTCCTGAATGCCCTGAGGCGATCCTCCATCATCTCCAATATCCCTTCCTTGATCGACCCGAATACAATGGGGGTCGACTCAAGGATGCCTCTGGTGATCTCTGACGCGATGAACTCGCACAGCCCCTCATCTATTGGCTCGGAACCTGATCCTGAACCCGATCCCTCTCCTGTATTGACAACTTCTGGTCTCGAGCGTAGTACCACCATTCTGAAATACAAAAATAATAACCGTTAGTGATACTGATACCTCTGGAGGGATCACACCTACAACAAATTCCCTGGTCTTATCTTGGCCTTCCTCGGTTCGGGTACGAATCATCTGCTTTCAGTAGTACAGGCCCATACTACCTTCCACATCTATCCGTACCTTCTCCAAGGACTGCCTTGACTCCACCAGATCCCTTTCGCTACCGCTGATCTCTACGACTCTTATCCTAGGCTTACCCTAGGAAACCTCCGACTCCACCCAACCTAGTCCTCAGCTGCTGAAGGTCTCTTTATAATGCCAATTAGCTATTACTTGAATACAATCACATGCGACGAGGCTCAGATAATCCTTCAAGTAAGGGACTCATCCCTACAACGGTTAGGACTCAAACAAGAGCTACGCAGTAGGGTCAAATCCAACACTCTGAGATTATTCAACCCTGTTCACATGTGACTTTAACGTATTCACCTAACAGCTAACTCCCATCACTCAAAGCCTACATAGCACAAAGCAAACAACATTTGGACAAAAGGAAACAATCTCAAGCAACTTTATCCTCGTAGAGAGAAACTGAACTAGCATACAATGCTAAACTCGTACTATCAGGCATAACCTAAAGAGGCTATCCTACTGTTGTCTACTCAATTCTAGCATGCAACTTTTCATACACTGAAGCACATAAAGCAAGCACATAAGGCATCACTCCTAGATCCTTAGTCCTATTCTAGCATGTTGTTCTACTAAAACTTATAAACATAACATAAGCTGGTATGGGTACTTTGGGGAATACTTACTTGAGCTTGGTCGGTCGCGCACATCACACACCTTGTTCTTTCTTAAAACCCTTTACTTAGCCTTTTAGAAAACATTTTCTTTTTTTTCAAAATCTTTTAATCCCTCGATTTGAGTTCAAACACCCCCGAAGGTGTGTCTGAATCCCTCAAACCAGGGCCATGATACCAACTTGTAACATCCCAAAAACATGAGCCAAAAAATTTATTTTTGAAACATATTCTTAGAGAACCTTACAAATAGAACGTTCACTGATCATATCATTTCATAAAAGTTAACACATGTATTGAAAAACATTTCATAAAAACATAATAAAGTCAGAGTACAAATTCCCAGGAGGATCTCATAGTGCGGAATACAAGGCGGGTGTGTGATGGGCCGCTACCGCACCAGCTCCTTCCCCTTCGAAGAAGAGGTACCTGAAACCAAAACTGGAAACTATAAACACGAAGCTTAGTGAGTTCCCCCAACATACCACATACCATACAATCACATAACATATAAATATTGTCAGGCATATCTGGGTGCCCGACCTACCCCTTCGGTCCTCTCGACCGGATACTGACCAATATATCTGGGAGCTTGCCTCCCCTTCGGTCCTCTCGACCGGATACTGACTAGCATATCTAGGTGATGGTCTCCCCTTCGGTCCTCTCGACCGGATACTGACCAGTATAGGTCCTCTCGACCGGATACTGACTAGCATATCTGGGTGCTGGTCTCCCCTTCGGTCCTATCGACCGGATACTGGGGACTATTTCATCCCCTACCACTACTACATAACACATATATCTCATAAACTATCTAGCATGGTTGGGCATGACCGCCCCTTCGGCCCTATCGACCGGTGTTCTGGGGGACTATCTCCCCCTACTGTCACTAGCACATAGCATCATATCATACTAGCACAATAACATTTCACAGGTAGTAGCAAACCTGGATGAATATCACTGAGACAAACATCTATCATACAATCCTACTGGTGGGCGGGCATTGTGGTCGTAGACCCATCGCTACTGGAAGGTAACTCACCTTAAAGTAGCTGCTGATCTGCGTGGGAACTGACTGTCTCCTGCTGCTGCTGCCCCGGAAATTCTCCGGCTATAATCCCCACAAAACACTCCATCAAATGCTTCTAATCGACCTTAGGGTAAAGTGACCATTTACCCCTAACTAAGCCAAGAGTCAAAGTCAAGGTCAACTTCCAGTTGACCCGACTCGCCGAGTTGGCCTGCCAACTCGCCGAGTCCCAATCCCTTTTTTTGACCATGTCCCGTCTCTACTCGTCGAGTTTGGCTTCAACTCGACGATTTTTCCTTCTAAATTGATGTCCAACGTCCTTCATCCTACTCGCCGAGTTGTATGAACAACTTGTCGAGTTCATCTTCATCCGAAGAACACTCTATGCTGAGACTCGCCGAGCTGTATGAACAACTCACCGAGTTTGTTCTTGAGGCAAGAAGATTGCCTTGGACTTGTCGAGTCATGGCATTGACTCGCCGAGTTTCTTCACGGGTGAGTCTGGCTTCCGACTCACTGAGTCGCACCCCATGACTCACTACTCCACTTTGCAAACACGAAAACGAGGAGAACTCGGGGACTCGCGACTTGACTCGTCGAGTCTTTCGCATGCAATCACTATATACTCGATTTTGCTCGAATCCAGCTCATGCCATACATAGATCTGGGTTTCTAGGGCCTGATTAACACGTAAAGTTTCCAACTTTACGTGTAAATAAACACCAATTAAGGTTTTAGGGCTCAAAATGCACTAAAAGAGTAGATCTAGGGCTTTCATGCAATATGGCTCCATAAAGGCACGAGATCTGAGCTCCTGGAGATCAATCTTGCCTAGATCTAAGGGTTAATCAACTTATTACAAACCCTAATTCGTGATCAAGCTTGGAAATGGCTCAAGGAGGACTTTAATGGAGCTATAAGGGGCTATAAGCATGAAATCAGGGGGAAACTGAGTTATACCTCAAGGAAATCACTGAGATGACACAATGATGCCTGGCCTCCTTCTTTTCTTCTTGATCTACTCTTCTTTCTTCTAAAAATCTTCAAGAAACACACCAAAGCACTTCAATCTCACAAGGAATAAGGGTTTGAATGATGTTGGGAGCTCTGAGGGTGAAGGGGGCGAGGTTGGGGCGCATAAGGTTGGTTTAAATAGGGTGCAAACCCTTAAAATTTAGGGTTTCAACAGACAGCGGGGACTCGCCAAGTCTAGAATATGGACTCGCCAAGTCGCCAACTTAAACGTGTTCCAAGTCCCATCTCTACTCGGCGAGTCGGGCCTACAACTCGCCAAGTCCAAAGCTAAAAATGCAAAACACTTAGATAAATTTTACATACCAGGAACCAGGTGTTAAAGTCAATGATTTGACTCTACGACCATAGTATTCTTTCCGACTTAGGGCGTCAGCTACTACGTTGGCTTTACCGGGATGATAACGAATTTCGCATTCATAGTAATTGAGTACCTCGACCCACCGTCGTTATCACATATTGAGCTCCTTCTGGTCGAATATATGTTGAAGGCTCTGGTGGTATGTAAAGATAGTGCTTTTTTTACCATACAGGTAGTGTCTCCACATCTTTAGAGCAAATACCACTGCTCCTAACTCAATATTGTATGTGGTGTAGTTGACCTCGAGTGTCTTTAGTTGTCTTGAGGCATAGGTGATGACCTTACCTCGTTGCATGAGGACACAACCGAGCCCTTGGTTGGATGCATCGTAATAAACCACGAAGTCTTCTATCCCCTATGGGAGGGATAGTATCGGTGCGCTGCATAAGGCTCTCTTTAGCGTTTGGAACGATTTTTCTTGTCTCTCTTCCCAGTCAAAGGCCACTCCTTTCTCGGTCAATGTAGTAAGCGGTTTTGCGATTCTAGAGAAGTTCCGAATGAACCTACGATAGTAGCCAACGAGGCCTAGAAATTGACGAATTTCTATAGGTGTCTTCGGTGCTGACCAGTTCTCAATGGCTTTATTTATAGAAGGGTCCACATGAATTCCTTCTTCGCTAACCACGTGACCCAAGAATTCGACTCTTCGAATCCAAAATTTGCATTTTGAGAACTCTGCGTAGAGCTTCTCTGACCATAGTGTTTCTAAGATCTGTCGTAGATGTTTACTATGCTCCTCCTTACTACAAGAGTAGATAAGTATGTCATCAATGAATACAATGACAAACTGATCCAAGTAAGGACGGCACACCCTATTCATTAAGTCCATGAACACTACGGGTGCATTGGTCAATCCAAATGGCATAACTACGAACTCGTAGTGTCCATAACGAGTTCGGAAGGTTGTCTTCGGAACATCCTCCTCTAGCACTCATAACTGGAGATACCCGGATCTCAGATCAAAATTTGAAAAGTAATTCACCCCTTGCAGTTAGTCGAACAAATCGTCTATGCGAGGTAGAGGGTAACGATTCTTGACTGTAAGCTTGTTTAGTTCTCGGTAGTCGATGCACATATGGAACGATCCATCTTTCTTCTTCACGAATAAGACTGATGCTCCCTATAGAGAGAAGCTTGGTCTAATAAGCCCTTGTTGAGTAGTTCATTAAGTTGACCGGATAGCTCCTGCATCTCAGCTGGTGTTAGACGATAGGGCGATTTGGCTACTAGGGTAGCCCGGGGTAGCCCCTGGAACTAAGTTGATTTTGAACTCTACTTGACATTATGGTGGTAATCCTAGTAGTTCTTCTGGAAAGATTTTGGGAAAGTTGCATACTTCTGGGATGTTCTTTATGTCTTTCGTCTCTTGGCTCATATCGACAACATCAGCAAGGAATGCATGACAGTCCATAGAGTTAGCTATTATTAGAGTAAGTGACATGACATGGCTATTCCACCACATCAGAGCTCTATCCACGAAGGTGCAGGAAACAAATTTAACTTTGCTCCCTTCCGGACAGGAGCAGATCTCGAAGATCGACTCCGTCTTCTCAAACCATTGCGAGAGGGAAATGATTCCACCAGTATCGTTAAAGGACCTAGGTTTGTAATTGGTGAAGTCCTTATACGAACACACCCTAGAGCGCACGGGAGCATTACCTTGAGTAGATTGCACAGCTGCACCACTCCCGCTAGTATCGCTAGCGCTGAATTGAGTGATCGTGAGTGCTCATAAGTTTTGAGTATTGGATTAAACCCATGCTCACTTGTATCACTTCATGGAATTCATCTCGAGTGATCATGAGACAGTAATATCATATAACTCTTCAAACCTAGAGATATGAGTTGTTACCTATGAGTTGGTTGTACATTGATTGCAAGAAAATGCATCAGTAACTTGATGTTATAGAACGTGCCTTTGTGTATAATTCAAAAAGTAGTAGAACAAGCATATGAGTCGAAGTTTATCTGTTCCTTTTAGTCTTTGGAGGATTAGAAGCGATATCTGGGCCCCTTGATGATTTTGTTTTGACCTATATACCGGGCTTGGTCAAAACCAAATTGATGTGTTCAGTTTAGTTATATGTCAAACAAATCGGAAATCGGGAAACAAATTGTTGGACAATAAGTACGATGTTGTTCCATGTATTTGTCCGGCTGATATCTAGAACAAAGGATTATATGACCACTTATCTAAAATGGCGTTTCATAGTTCAACAGAGTTTTAAGAGCTACGATTGTTGGTCGGTTCCTGAAGTCATGCTTTCAACTATAGTTATTAGACTTATCCAAGTGGGAGACTGTTGGATAAGGTGTCTAATTCCATAACTATATTTAAGATGTACTTGACCTGACCCGACATAGACCATTTGGGTTGCACTTCACCAAAACAATTTGGATAGTATTTTCAGAATAGTATAGTTATGATCTGTTAATATGTTATAAGTTATAATATATTAATATGATTATTTAATTAGCATTGATCTAGAATTAATTTGGAATTAATTTAGTGATCAAATGTAACTAATGCAACATGGACTCTTATATTTATGTAGAGTGGGCTAATGCTTATTTAGAATGGGCTAAGCTTGCTTGGAACGTCCATGGATAGTCCATGGAGCTTATGGAAATGAGAGGTCATGGGTATTAGGGTTTACATGGATGTAACCCTAATCCACCACACTATATAAAGAGGTCCTTGGCACATGAAATGGCATTAGTTTGTGAGGAAAACCAAGGGTGGGTCGATTTCTAAGTGTGCATATTATTCTCTTTAGTTTTCCAAGTTGTGTGGTGATTTGTAATTCCATTTGAGGCATCCACATTATTGGTGCTAGGCTCTCAAAACTCCAAGAAATCAACCACAAGAAAAGGTATGTTATTCTAGTAGTCTTTTATGTTAATAGTACCCCTTTCCATGCTAGTTAGGATAAGAACCTTAGAAAATTCTTATTTGCATGTATTTTAGAGAAAACATAGATCCAAGGTTTCTAGGGTTGCATGTACACCATAGGATTGTTAGAATGCTAAAAACCCTTCAGTTAGGGGGCGTGATGCGGCCAAGAAGATGTCGTGGGATGAGTTTCTAAGAATCTTTAAAGAAAAGTTATGCCCTCGAACGGTGGTTAAACAGTTGGAGGAAGAATTTTTGAGGTTGGAACAAGGGAATATGACTTTGAGAGAGTTCACCATTAAGTTCACAGAGAAAGCTAGATTTGCCTAATTTTACGTATCTACAGAAGAAAGGAGGGTTGAGAGGTATATTTGGGGACTAAAACCCGCCATTCGTGAATTTGTAGAAATTCAAAAACCAAGTACCTTCCAGTCTGTTGTAGACGCCGCAAAAGGCCAAGAGCGGGAAAAGAATCATCAGGGTGAGAATAAGGATTCAGGAAAAAGGAAGTTGGAAAGTTCAAAAATAGACTCAAAGAAAGGCAAGACTTCTACTTCAGATCGTAACTATGAGCAATAGTTTGGGATAGAACAATGTACTATATGCAAACGATTCCATTAAGGGGAGTGTAATATGAACCAAAGAACTTGCTACAAATGTGGAAAGATAGGACATATCGCTATAGATTGTAAAGTGGGGAAAAGTATGTTATGGGAGGGGGCCCCCAAATCATATCAGGTCAAACCGTCCTCAGAATAAGGGTAAATATAAGCAAAGCATGATGATAGAGAAAGAGAATCGGTCGGGTGATGAAAAGGCAGAAACGACAAGAACAAAAGGAAGATTTTTCCATATGACAGCTCAGGATACCCGAATATAGTGGCATGTGCTTTCTTAGTAAATCTATATTATGGGTGCTATTTGATGTGGACGCAAACATTTTTCTTTATTTACTTTTTGTAAGTGCCTAGACTAGAATGTAAAAGTTTCTCTAGAAATAGAGAATGACGATGACCATTGAGTAATAATAAGAGAGGACTTTGATTATTGTTTTATTGAAATAGATAGTTGTTTTTCACCTCTAAAACTTGTATTCATATCACTATGAGATTTTGATTATTGTGGTAGGAATGGATTGGTCGTCGAAATCAAGCTAACATAGATTATAATCAGAAAGTTATACATGTGTTGGTATAAAATATGAGAACATGATGTGACACATATACAATTTGTAAGGGAGTTCTCGAGAGTCTTATTGATTAGCACCAATAAGGATGAAAGGATTTATTTAATGGTTACATAACCTGCTTGAAAATGATGGGACGTTGTAGATATGCATGGATTACCAGAAGTCAAAGAAAGTGTAAGATCTTTAATGATTATGGAAGGTTAACATTGTTACTTATACGCTAAGTCGTATGTAAGGAAGGAACCAAGTAAGTTGATGAGGATTGATGTAGCTTTTGGTTTATTAGGTGGACTGAAGAAGATTCGGAAAGAATCCTCGGTGGAGAAGTGGAAAGCTTTTAGAATTTTTTTTATTTTGCCTAATATATGATGACACATTTAATGAGGACATGGGTGTATGATAGTCGGGAACATAATAAGTGTGGTGTGAACGGTGGGAGATAGGCGCTGAGACATTACTCATTTCCATGGATATTAAATGCTTGAGCATAATGGATGTGGTGTGCCAAGTGGGAAGGGAAGTGGACCATTGGTTCTTTCTCTGAATATCTAAAATGTTCCTTTAAATTGTGTCATTGGGTGAAATATACTTGGTGAAAATTTGGTTAAGTTGTATGGTATGAAGTGCACCACCATGTTGGTATGATTTAAAGGAGAAACAAATGGTTGGACTTGAGCTTGTCCAACAAACTACCGGAAAAATTCAGTAAATTACGGACAACTAGTGGATGCACAGGAACAACCAAAATGTTAGGTGGTTAAACGAAGGAAGTTAATAGTGTTTCAGGTGGAAAAAAGTCACATCGAACGGATTCTCGTGGAAAGACATGGTGCAGTTTTGTAAATGTAGAGTCTCCGACCTGTTGGACCTTCTTGTGGTTAAGGAATGAGTTGTAGAGATGATTAATTGATTGGAGATACCAAGGGATCAAATGCAACATTAGAAAGCAAACGAGATATGAAGACCAATACCCTTATTTGTTTACTGAAATTGACTGTAATTAAGAAAAATAATGAGGCTTAATCATAAAACACGTCACCTTCAATAGAAGAATTAAATTCGAGCAAATGAAGGGGTTTCATCAGTTATTAACTTAGGCATTATATATAGCTTTAGAAATTGAACGAAAACCCCATAGGAATTGACAAAAACGGTGAATAAACGAAGGAGAAATCGGAGCTAAAAGTTCTGAAAATTTTCGAAGCTTTCTAGCAAGTTAAGGTATGATTCTTTGATTATAGCTTGGTATACTCCTTTGATTAGGTTTATACATCTATACTTCATGTTTTGGTTCCATTTAATGTCTCAATTAGGGCCATTAGGAGTTTAATTGATGATGATTTGGAAGTGCTGTGATTTTTGGTAAAAAACTTGAATTCAAGTTGATTTGAGTTTATTTCTAAAAAATTATTATGTATGTTAGAAGGAAGTGGAGATGACTAATGGTGATTTTAGTTATTTATTTGACATTAATTTCGAAGCTCCACGATGTTTAAAAATGGTAGAAAGTGAGGATTTCGGGAAAGAATAAATGGTGCAGCATTAGTTCGATGGGTGAGTTCAGTCCAGAAGAGTTTAAAAATAAAATAAGAAATTTAAATAGTAAAACAAAAGTCGTATGTGGAATATTTTCATCTAGCCGTTCCGCCTACCTACATAAAAACAATAATTACAGAAGCGATCCCCGAAACTTTTATAACCTGATGTTCTTTTAAAGCTATCAAATTTCTACAAGCCCTACAGATGTAGGAACAATGAGTGCGCATTCATTTTCAGAAGTGTTTCCATTGAATTTAAATGATATTTACATAAATGGTTCTTGAGTTTTGAATATTTTGATGATTTCAATTCTTTTAAAAATGTTACGTTGTATTTTGAAAATGGGCATAGAAAATGTACTACATTTTTAATAACTTCTTAGTCTTATTTACTATTATTTTTGTCTCTTTTAAATCCATAAGTCTATGTTTTATGGTTTAGTTGTTATGACATTTGAGTATTAAATTTTTTATAGGTAAAACCTCTTTAAATGGGAATGAAGACATGAAAAAAAGATAATATTATTTTTTATTAAAATTATCACGAACATTTTAATTGACGTGATAGAACAATTATTGGTTCGCCGAAGGAGACATATGTGTGATGGAACGGGAACGAGCACGTATGATGTTTTCTAGGACGATTGCCTTAGAAAATTTTGTTCGTAAAATGTAGGGTGCAGATTAGCAATAAAGCTTTGGTTAGGACTTATCGGCTCTAAGGTGAGTTTTTCGTGTTCTGTGGTTGCTCGCATATAAATGTTTATCATGTAGTTTATATGCGGCTTTTCAATTATTTATTCATATTATATTTTATGATAAGGTATGGTTTTGTGCAAATGTTATTTTAAGTTGTTTATCTATTGTATTTTTTTGGATGACATGTTTAGTGGGAACGGGTAGGGTGTTTAATCGTCGTCAACATGACGGATGTGTGTGATCGGCGGCGATGGGAATTGAGAATTATACTCATTTCCTTGGATATTAAAAATAATTGAGTGCAATGGATGATGAGTTGTCTCAAGGAAAAGGGAAATGAACCTTTGGTTCTTTCTCTGGATAATTAATCGTTCTCCTAAATTATGTCATCGGGTGATATGTTTGCTGTGTGATTTATTGACGATATATGATATTAGTATTTGTTCTTTTTCTTTTAAGTGATAGTCATGTATGTGCAACACGAACTCACTAGGCCCTACGCTTATCCTTTTAGAAACTTTAAATGCACTCAACCCAGGAAACTATTTAAAAAGTGACAGTAAGAAGGCTAAGGAGAAGGATTGATCAACAAGACTTCAAAGGAGTTCCGCAATAAGTAACACCCGAAAATCTTCTGTTGAAGACTATATTTTATTTTATTTTGTTTTGTTTCCGTTGTATTTTAGTCTATAAGTAAGTTCTGAATCAATCTTAGGAGATGTTGGAACGATTTTTTGTTATATAACCTATATTTGAAAATAGGGGTGTTACAAGTTGGTATCAGAGCGTTGTCTAAGCAGATTAGGTGTTTGCATAAACACCTAAGCTTAGACGGAAGGAACAGAGGTAATCAAACGATTAAACTAGACCACATCTCGCTTGTAGGTATCACGTCTTCAAGGAGATCTGGAAGGTTTGCTAGGGTTACCATGGAGGAAGAACACATCCCAATTGGAGCTTATGTCAGAGCACCTGGAGATGTACCTGAACTCCACTAATCCCTAATGCGAGTCGTGGACGCGGCCAAGGAAGAGGAAGAGGCAGGGATAGATGAAAGAGGGCGAGGAGTTTTAAAAGCACCGATAGCTGCACCGTCTGGCCAAGGTAGCTCCGGCTCCTACCGAGGTCGAGGTCGAGGTCGTGGAAGGGGTCGTGCGACAAACATGATCACTAGAGAAGAGTTGGCTCATGAGATTGCTCGAGTGATACAAGACACCTTGCCAAATGTAGTTGCTCAGGAACAAGATGCAATAATCAATGAATATGAAGGTAGCTTGGATGGGGGTGAAGAGGACTACGACTATAGTACACCGAATTCAAATCCTGACACAAGCATTGCACATCCCTCAAGGCATAATGACAACCATGAACAGAGGGGTTATAGTTACAAGACGTTCATGAATTGTAGGTCACCAACATTTAATGGAGAAATTGATCGCATTTTATCATCAATGTGGATCATGGAGATTGAGGGAGCATTTGATACTAGAAAATGTGTGGATGAGGACAAGGTGATTTATGCTGCGACAATGTTAAAAACGGAGGCAGTACATTGGTGCGGCATGGTGAAGGAAGTTAGGGGGTGATGTGGCCTAGAAGATACAGTGGGATGAGTTTCTAAGAATCTTTAAAGAAAAGTTTTGCCCTCGAACAGCGGCTAAACAGTTGGAGGAAGAATTTTTGAGGTTGGAACAAGGGAATATGACTTTGAGAGAGTACACCACTAAGTTCACAGAGAAAGCTAGATTTGCCTAATTTTACGTATCTACAGAAGAAAGGAGGGTTGAGAGGTATATTTGGGGACTAAAAACTGTCATTCGTGAATTTCTAGAAATTCGAATACCAGGTACCTTCCAGTCTGCTGTAGATGCTGCAGAAGGCCAAGAACGAGAAAAGAATCATCAGGATGAGAATAAGGATTCAGGAAAAAGGAAGTTGGAAAGTTCAAAGATAGACTCAAAGAAAGTTAAGACTTCTAGTTCAGATCGTAAGTATGAGCAACAGTCTAGGATAGAACAATGTACTATATGCAAACGACTCCATAAAGGGGAGTGTAATATGAACAAAAGAAATTGCTACAAATGTGGAGATATGACATATCGCTTCAGATTGTAAAGTAAGGAAAGTATGTTATGGGTGCGGGTCCCCAAATCACATTAGGTCAAACTATCCTCGGAATAAGGATAACAATAACCAACGCATGATGACAGAGAAAGGGAATCGGTCGGAAGATGAAAAGGCGAAAACGACAAGAACAAAAGGAAGAGTTTTCCATATGACAGCTCAAGAAGCTTAGGATACCCTGATATAGTGGCATGTGCATTTTTAGTAAATCTATATAATGGGTGCTATTTGATGTGGATGCAAACATTTTTCTTTCTTTACTTTTTGTAAGTGCCTAGACTAGAATGTAAAAGTTTCTCTAGAAATAGAGAATGATGATGACCATTGGGTAATAATAAGAGAGGATTTTGATTATTGTTTGATTGAAATAGATAGTTGTTTTGCACCTCTAAATTTTGTATTCACATCACTATGATATTTTGATTATTGTGGTAGGAATGGATTGGTTGTCGAAATCAAGCTAACATATATTATAATCAGAAAGTTATACGTGTGTTGGTATAAAATAGGAAAACATGATGTGACACGTATACCATTTGTAAGGGAGTTCTTGAGAGTCCTATTGGTTAGCACCAATAAGGATGAAAGCATTTATTTAATAGTTGCATAACCTGCTTGAAAAGGATGGGACATTGTAGATGTGCATGGATTACCTGAAGTCAAAGAATATGTAAGATCTTTAATGTTTATGGAAGATTAACATTGTCACTTATACACTAAGTCGTATGTAAGGAAGGAACCAAGTAAGTTGATGACGATTGATGTAGCTTTCAGTTTATTGGGTGGGCTGAAGAAGAGTCGGAAAGAATCCTCGGTGGAGGAGAAGTGGAAAGCTTTTAGATTTTTTTTGCCTAATATATGATGACACATTTAATGAGGATATGGGTGTATGATAGTTGGGACCATAACGAGTGTGGTGTGACCGATAGGAGATAAGAATTGAGACGTTACTCATTTCCTTGGATATTTAAATGCTTGAGCATAATGGATATGTTATGCCAAGTGGGAAGGGAAGTCGGCCATTAGTTATTTCTCTGGATATCTAAAATGTTCCATTAAATTGTGTCATTGGGTGAAATATACTTGGTGAAAATTTGGTTAAGTTGTATGGTATGAAGTGTACCACTATGTTGGTATGATTTAAAGGAGAAACAAATGGTTGGACTTGAGCTTGTCCAACAAACTACCGGAAAAATTCAGTAAATTACGGATAACTAGTGGATGCACAGGAACAACCAAAATGTTAGGTGGTTAAACGAAGGAAGTTAATAGTGTTTCAGGTGGAGAAAAAGTCATATCGAATGGATTCTTGTGGAAAGACATGATGCAGTTTTGTAAATGTAGAGTCTCCGACCTATTAGACCTTCTTTTGGTTAAGGAATGAGCTGTAGAGATGATTAATTGATTGGATATACCAAGGGATCGAATGCAACATTAGAAATCGAACGAGATATGAAGACCATTACCCATATCTGTTTACTGAATACAAATTTTGAGGACATAATTTTTCAAAAGGGGGAAGTTTGTAATAACTCAAATAAAAATTTTATAAATACATATATAATTCTACTATATTATTCAAATAATATGATGGTTGATTAATTAGGAGTAATTGACTTTAATTAAGAAAAATAATGAGGCTTAACCATAAAATCTGTCACCTTCAATAGAAGAACTAAATTCGAGCAAAAGAAGTGGTTTCATCAATTATAAACTTAGGCATTATATATAGCTTGGGAAATCGAATGAAAACCCCATATGAATTGCAAAAAACGGTGAAGAAATGAAGGAGAAATCGGAGCTAAAAGTTCTTAAAATTTTCGAAGCTTTCTAGCAAGTTAAAGTATGATTCTTTGATTTTATCTTGGTATACTCCTTTGATTATGTTTATACATCTATACTTCGTGTTTTGGTTCCATTTAATGTCTCTATTCTGGCCACTGGGAGTTTAATTGATGATGATTTTGAAGTGCTGTGATTTTTGGTAAAAAGATTGAATTCAAGTTGATTTAAGTTTATTTTTAAGAAATTATTTACCAATGTATGTTAAAAGGAAGTGGAGACGACTAATGGTGATTCTAGTTATTTATTTGAGATTAATTTCGAAGCTCCAAGATGTTTAAAAATGGTATAAAATGAGGCTTTTCGGGTAAGGAATAAATGGTTCAGTATTAGTTCGATGGGTGGGTTCAGTCCAGAAGAATTTAATAAAATAAGAAATTTAAATAGTAAAACAAAAGTCATATGTGGAATATTTTCGTCGAGCCTAGCTGCCTACCTACACAAAAACAGTAATTACAGAAGCGATCCCCGAAACTTTTGTAACCTGATGTTCTTTTAAAGCTATCAAATTTCTACAAGCCCTACGGAACAACTTGTGCGTTTTTTTCAAGCGTCAAATTTCAGAAGTGTTTCCATTGAATTAAAATGATATTTACATAAATGGTCAGTGAGTTTTGAATACTTTGATTATTTCAATTCTTTTAAAAATGTTACGTTGTAGATTGAAAATGGGCATAGAAAATGTATTGTAGTTTTAATAACTTCTTAGTCTTATTTATTATTATTATTTTTTCTTTTAAATCCATAAGTCTTCAGTTTAACGTTTAATTGTTTTGACTTTTGAGTATTAAATCTTTCACGGGTAAAACCTCCTTAAATGGGAATGTCTACATAAAAAAAAGATATTAATATTTTTTATTAAAATTGTCACGAACATTTTAATTAACGTGATAGAATAATTATTGGTTGTTCGAAGGAGGCATGTGTGTGATGGAACCGAAATGGGCATGTATGATGTTTTCTAGGAGAATTGTCTTAGAAAATTTGTTCGTGAAATGTAGGGTGCAGATTAGCAATAAAGCTTCGGTTAGGACTTATCGGCTCTAATGTGAGTTTTTTCGTGTTCCATGGTTGGTCGCACATAAATGTTTATCATGTGGTATATATGCGACTTTTCAATTATTTATTCACAGCATATTTTATTATAAGGTATGGTTGTGTGCAAATGTTATTTTGAGTTGTTTATCTATTGTGTGTTTTTTGGATGACAGGTTTAGTGGGAACGGGTAGGGTTTTTAATCGTCAACATGATGGATGTGTGTTATCGGCGGGGATGAGAATTGAGAATTATACTAATTTCCTTGGATATTTAAAATACTTTAGTGCAATGGATGATGAGTTGTCTAAGGAGAAGGGAAATGAACATTTGGTTTTTTCTCTGGATAATTAATCGTTCTCCTAAATTATGTACTCGGGTGATATTTTTGTTGTATGAATTATTGAAGATATATGATAGAACTATTTTTTTTAAGTGATGGGCATGTATGTACAGCACGAACCCACTAGGTCATACGTTTATCCTTTTAGAAACTTTAAATGTGTGAAACCTAGGAAACTATTTAACAAGTGGCAATAAGAAGGCTATGGAGAATGATTGATCAACAAGACACTAAAGGAGTTCCGCAAAGACGTAACATCTGAAGCTCTTTGGTTGAAGAATATATATATATATATATATATATATATATATATATATATATACATATATATATATACATATATATATATATATACATATATATATATATACATATATATATATATACATATATATATATATATATATATATTATTTTGCTTCCGTTGTAGTTTAGTCTATAAGTAAGTTTTGAATTGATCTTGAGAGATGTTGGAAAGATTATTTGTTATATAATCTATATTTGATAATAAGGGTGTTACATCTTTTATATATATATATATATATATATATATATATATATATATATATATATATATATATATTTGTATCATAAGGGAATAAACTTTATTTTTTAGATTTAAAATTACTTATGAAAAACGTAAGAGGATATCTTATAAACTTGTGTCTAATCAAAACATTACACTGTCACGTCATTTGTTACGTCATCGAATAATTTTGCCAACTCATCCCGATTTTTAGCATTTTAAAAACATTCAAACATGATAAGACATATTTTCATATCCACTTTTCTATCTTCATTCTTGATTTTAGAATTTCTTCTAGATCTTGAAAAATCCTAAAAATTATATAACTAAAAAAAATCAAAGCTTGAATCATGAGATAAAGCCATAAAAATGATGCATAACCCATTAAATTGAAAAGGGAAACCCATCCTCATAATGTTACAAATCAACACCAGAACCATTAAATCATAAATGGAAAAAAAGTGCATTGATCGTTTTTTAACCGATCTTCAACACAAAGAAGACAAAGAAATATACCAAACCAAAAAGCTCTTTAATCAATAAAAAAGAAAATATGTATTCAAACATTCTTGAGAAGTGAGATGAATGTTTACCACTTCTTCAGGGTGTCTTTAAACCCTTACCCAAGAGGGTCAAAAAAGAAGAACGAAAAAATAAAAACCAAAATATCATATGATCAATGGTTGTTGATCTCAACTCCTACCCCTTAAAAAAGGAGTATAGATTAAAATTAGTAGCAACAAAAATGGCTTTCGAGGAACTTGGTATTCTGACACCATAATAAAATACAATAACAACAATAGTAAGCATTTGATAATAGTTTAATACAAGAAATCTAGTGTGGAGGCTTGACAGAGAAGAGAGAAAGATCGAGAGTAACGAGAATAAGGAATGAGATTGTGTGGCTATATGTGTTTAAGATTGTAAAATACATAGAGACAAGGTGAGGCGGGGAGAATGATCGAGAAGAAGGTAATGGGTCTGATTTTTCTACTACATGGAAGGCTAAAATAAGCATTGTCATCAATGCTTTAGGGGTAGGCTAAAAATCTATATCAGAGGGGGATGGGGTATTAACCAAAATGCCCCTCTTGAACATGCCAATCCCAAATTTATTTGTATTGGAAAAAAATACGGTGGGAATGGTCCTTTTGATCTGTGATTCGTCTCTTTTGTATGGGATCGAATTTGAGACCCTTTGATTTAGGAGGATGAGATAAGAAGACTCATGGGGACAAAACCAAGTAAAACGCCCATTAGATCTTGGGCACATATGATGCATATAAACTAAGGCAATAATCCAATAATGTAGAGTTGTCCACACTCCACAAGTTTATTTTGGTGAAGGAAACTCAATATTGAATGCTCTCACTAGGATGGTGAAAAATCCTCCTATGCAGATCTTGCCACTCGATTAAGTAAGAATATTGTGGCTTTCTAAAGTCTAAAATTAAACGCGACCCGATTGGTCGGAATCGAAATTTGTTGTTAATTTTCTCCCAAGCTTGAATTTTGCGTAAGGATGTAGGAAGATAATTTTCGGTGGTGGTTTATAGCGACACTAAGGTTCCATAGAACTTATTTTCCGTGAGCTAATCAAGCTTTGTTTGGTGGAGTTTGTACTGCACCTTGAGATGGTTGCAATGGTGGTGTTGGTTTTCGAAACGGTGGTCGGATTAGACAGAAAAATGGCGACTTATACATAAATAAGTGCTACACACTTTTATTAATACTAAAATGGCTCGTATCTCATTCATGACTTAACACACAAAAAAATTAACATCTCATGGATTCAAGGACATACATTAAGGCATCAATTTCATACTTATGTCTTAAGACATCTACGACTTCAAAGCCTTATTAGACTTCTATCTTGTGATATAATGATCAATGATAATCATCCAAACCATAATACAACCCTCATAACAATCCAAACTCAATTCCTAAATCACGATTCCATCTATTCAAAAAAGATTCCTAGTCAAATACGATTCCTAGTTCCCCATTGAGTTAAGGTTCTAATCTCATACATGGAGATTTTGAATCCATATTCCTTTAGATACTCTTTAAAAACTTCCAATTCATTTATAGAATTTAAATCATCGAATTCTTTTTTCAATTCATCAACTATTTTGTTGTTTCAACTTTTGATTCAAAAACATTTGATTTCATTCATTTGGTATTCATCGTTGGAATCATCAACTCCATTCATACAACTCACTGATAATCATGGAATTATCATTTGACTCGACTCCATAACTCATAACTGAAATAAATAAATTAGATTTCATGATTCTGACTTCATTAATACATCTAGAAGCAAATCTACAAGCCATCTACGCTTGTGTACAACTCATTCATGAAGTTAAGAATTCAAAATACTCAAATACATATTTGGAGAGGGATCCAACCATTCAAGTAGTGGAAAGGTAACCTCATAATCATCTAGAGTGCATTCCTAACATCCAAAACTTATTTAAATCATTCATTGATTGTGAATTTTGGATATAAGATGCAACACGACCCAAAATCGAAAATCAACAAGGAAATGGAAAAGATTATACCTTCTAAGCTCAATGATGTGTCACTAAACTTCCAATATCCGTTCAAACTTCAATTCACGACTCTAGATCCTCCTCATCTTCTCAAAGTCACAATTTTCAATGCCTTTCTTCTTTCTAGATTGTTCGGTGTAAAAATAAAGGGATAAGAAAAGACATGCTTATATATGAATGCTCATTTGACAACTTAAACCTTAATAGCCTTTAATTTGTTATATTGACCACTAAATCTACTAGTTTTAATGGAGCTTTTAGGTTTAATAATTAAACCTAATAATATAAATGTTTATCAAATTAATCCCAAACCATTTCAATTCCAGTCCTCAAGTTTGGCCAAACTATCAAACTTAGTCCTTCCTCATCTATATTCTATTTTAAGTCCAAATTGGCTCCTTTTTATTTAAATAATTAATCTAAATATTTTAGTAACTTATGTATTTATTATTTCTTTTAGTTTTTATTTTAATTATTTACTTAAAATTTTAGTAAAAACAACAAAAACTCTAGGATCAAATTGAGGATGTTACACTAACCAATTTTGATGTATTCACTCTTTTTACTTTTAAAAGAAAATATTTGATGTCGAAGTCCATAAATGAAGTTGGGGTTCTAGTCCTAATACGATCTAAAATATTATTAGTATTATGTAATTTATCTTCCATATGTTGGCCTTGAGACAGGTTCGATCGGTCATCTATATGATGTACTTTACTATTTAAAAAATATGTTAGCAAATTTTGTGATTTATATTTATTTCACAAAAATTACATTATTTTTGGCAAGAATAAAATCGATATCATTATTGTGGGTGGGAGGGGAGGGATTCATGAAAATTACGTGAAAAAAGAAATTTCCAGAAAAATACATTCCACAAAGAAAATAGTTATTTTGTGATGCAAACAAATAAATAAAAACATCATTTCGCTAAATAATGATCATTACAATGATTTATTCATTTAAATCAAATGTAGGACGTTTGTTTGAGAACATTGAAGAATGAAGATGAAACAAAGTGGAAAGTGATTTAAAAAATTTCATTTGGTGTACTTCAAAACTTTAAATTTCAAATTCAGTAGTACTTCACAACTTGTTTGATGTGAAATAGATTTTTGTTAGAAAAACTGTTTTTTGAAACTTAAAAAGTAGTTCGAAACCGACACGTTTCAAAATTGATGATTTATTTTGATTTTTTGTCAAAACATCGAATGAGCTTTGGAAAAATAATAATTTATGTAATCATCCTTAGATAATAAAAAAAAAAAAAAAAAAAAAAAAAGCTTTTGAAAAGATTTTTGCATTGAATATATTATAAAAAGATAGACTTTTGTTAGTATAAAACTTGAAGATAGATTTTTGTTACTCGGGAAGCAAATCCATGAGCTTGTTTAAGTTAAATTCTATAAATACAAGAAAGTATTTGTTTAAATTTGTAATGTATATAATATAATAGCAAAATAATTTGAAATTTTATATCTAACAACCAACTTAATGTAGACTTGAAAGACCTTAAATAATTAATCATATAAATTTGGTAAAATTGGGGTAAAATTTAGTGCAAACACTAAATTGCTATAAAAAACTCCATTGATCTCAATTCTCAACTACATTTTCTTATCTTCCATAAATTGCAATATTTCCCCATTTATTTCCTCCCTTGGCATCAACATTTTATGAACTCAAATATCCTTCTTCCCACCAGAACCTTCTGACTGATTCCGGGGAACACCGGAATCAGATTCCGTAGATTTGATCTCGTTCCCCTTTTTACCAGATTCGGATTCCAGCTTTGTGATCTTTGTCTTCAGTTTATGTATTTCTTCATTCAGAGCTTTAACCTCGGTCGCACCATTATTCTTACTCCCATCTTGTTTCTTTCCAGCTTCTAAAGTATTTCTGAGTGTGCGTAATTCTCTAATGTAATAATGTATTCTGTCTATTATCAGTAAAAGGAAAATCGATACACCTGCATCATTTAAGATTTCACCCGATTTTAGCAAAAATAAGGTAGCTGCAACATTGATTTGTGTAGAATATGATATCGAACATACCCTATATAAATTTACACTGTATAGATTCGAAGAAACAAGCATAAACGATGATATACCCATGCAATTTAAGTGAAATAAGTAATCATCATACATATGGATAACCATTGCTTATCTCAAAATGGATTATTTACAAGCTAATAATTGGTGTAGTAAAATTGATTTGATGCAAAACCCACATGCAAGACGCCTTTTGTGTTTAATTCATACCTTGGTATGAATTCGTTTTAACATATATTCAATAAATCATGTTAGTGTAAAGCAATTGCAAAACCAAATGTAAATTGAAATTAATCAATCGCAACAATATCACGAAAAAACAAAAAAGGAACGAAAGAAGTATCACCGATGAGAGACGCTTCGAGCATTTGGTAAGCGAGGATGATTTGATCGGTGGGACCGACGGTATCCATGGGGCGGCTACGTGTATCAGAAATGTTGTAGATTTCGTAGATCATGATGGTGAATACAGTGGCGCCGACGGATTTTACGATCAATGGAGCTCTCCCTCGTTTCAGATGATCTAAACCGGCGATTAAAAGCTCTCGAAGTGGGGTTTTGAATAAAAGTAATAGAATCGTTGTCATTTCAACGAACAAAAGCGTGTAAAGAACGGAAATCATTGTGTATTCTTCTGGATTACTGGAACCCTAATAGATCGACGTTCGGGAACGACGACAAACACGATACAAACGCAACTTATGCAGTTTTTGAGCTGAAAATTGGGAATTCAGGGTAAAATATAGGTTTTGTGGGAGAAAAAGAGTAAATTATAGTTTTGGTCCCTGTGGTGTTGTTAAATTCGCATATTCAGTCCAAACTTTGAAAATTTAACAAGTTGCATCCCTGTAGTTTAAAGAAATTTCACTGCACATCCTTAATCCACATAAAAAGACCACTTTACCCTTATTTTTATATATTTCTTTTTCTTATATATATATATATATATATATATATATATATATAATTGTTTAATTTTTTTATATTTTTCAGCTTATTTTTTATTTTATTATTTATATTTTTTATGATTTATATATATTTTTAAAAAATTTATTCGAATATATATATATATATATATATATATATATATATATATATATATATATATATATTTTAATGTTTTTTATATTTTGTTTATTTATATTTTTTTGACGTTTTATTTGGATAATTTTTCAAAAAAAAAATTTGATGTTTTGTTCAAATATACATTTTAATGTTTTTTTTTATGTTATGTTTTTTATATATTTGTAAAGCTTTTTATAAATATTTTTTGTATAAAAAATGTAAAAAGGTTAGTTAAATGAGAATATAATTAACACATGTTGGGTATATAATTATTTATTTTAATAGGGTTGTTGTATTGTAACATCCGGGCTCCCATGTATATTATCCTTTTATTTAATTATTTTGAGATCTATTGAGCAACTTGACGAGTTGGTGCCTCAACTCGTCAAGTAGAGACTGATTGACTACATGGGTCTAAAAAAACCGACTCGACGAGTCAAAGAGCTAACTCGTCGAGTAGGCGCTGCGAGGTGAAACCCTAAATCCCTGGGTTTTGGCCCTATTTAATGAAACTTATGTCCTCATTTTCGCCTCAACAGCTGCCCAACTCCCCTGTATGAAACCCTAATCGGCCCTTGAGCTAAGAGAGAGAGTGTGAGCTATTATTGAGTGTTTTGGTGGATCTTTTGGAAGGAAAAGGAGTGAGATTCAAGTAAGGAACGAGAAAAGGTTGTGGGATCTTGCATTCGCTCACTTGGGGTTTCTGTGGAAGGTAAAAAGCTTGCACATTTCTCATCTAATTAATTGGATCTCTTGAGTATGGAAATTAGGGCTTTTACAACCTTTTGTTGAGACAATGAGTGCATGGAGTCTATTGGGAGGTCTAGACTTCAGATATGTACCTTTTGAGGTACAGAGTGTCCAAAGTTTCCAACTTTATTCAGCCACATAAGAGTCATTGTGCTTAAACACCCTTGTTAGAGTTGTATTGTCATTTGGAGCAAGCTATGCCATGCATGAACATAAAGATCGAAACTTTACGTGACAGTTAAGCCATGGGAGCCTAGATCTAGGGTTTGGAGTAGTAGATCTGCCTTAAAACGTTTGAATGAGAAACCGACTTAAGCGACTCGTTGAGTCAATGAACTGACTCAACGAGTCAACAAGGGTTTTCCCCGATGAGTCTGGACTTGGGTAACTCGGCGAGTTGACGAGACAACTCAATGAGTTAAATTAGATATTCGCGATATTTCATAAGAAACAAGGGGACTCAACGAGTCACTCGGCGAGTCAGGTCAACATGTACTGTTGACTTGAGTGTTGACTTTAGGGTTTGGTCAGGTCAAGTATTATGGTGACAATGGAGGGGTAAAATGGTCTTTTACCCATTTCAAGAGTTATATAGAGACAGAGAGAGAGAGGGAGAGAGAGATAAAGAATAACCCTTGGTTTATTTAGAGTTGTGAATAGAGTGCCAGTTAGAGTTAGTTATCCTATGTGTTAGGCGGAGGCTAGTTCAAGATTCGTGTACGAGGTTATTTCATGCTTGCTTACGAGGTGAGTCTTCTCACTATACTTTACCTAGAGTGGTACTCTTTGTGTGACCTGAGGGTCTTATGTGCTTACTTGAGTTATGTGATATTATGCATTTTATCTGTGTGATGTATATGATATATTATGTGTTTACTGAGATATGAATGGAGGGTCCAAACTGAGTTGACCGGAGGGTCCAAACCGAGCTGTGAGACTGGATGGTCCTCACTGAGACACATGACTGGAGGGTCCACACAGAGATGCATGAGATCGGAGGGTCTATGCCGAGTTATAGCAATGAGAGGGTTATTATTTGTGTATATGGTATTTTAGGGAACTCACTAAGTTTTGTGTTTACCGTATTGTGTGATATGTGTTTCAGATACCTCTCAGGACCGCGAAAGGCGCCGGCGTGATTGTACACACTTGTTCGTGATTATGTTGAGGATTTTGGGATTTGACTGTTGTTGTGGATTTATGTTGACATTGGAGACACTTATGGTTTTTATGAAATATAAAATATGAGTTTTATGTGTTTTAAAAATAAAAAATTTGGTTTGAAATTTACGGTGTTACATATATAGGCTAACGGAAGTTCAAACGAGTGTTAATGGATTCAACTTCAATTTTTATAGTTTTAGAATTTTTTTTTTCTATTTCGTTCCGAATGGAAAATGATAATCAAAATTCATATAACTCAAACACATGTGTCAATGTTCTCGAGTTCATTGTTTTTATTTTTAGACAATTTGTAAGTTTTCGAGTTATATCGAGTTATATGGTTTTCCAATTAGCCTTTATATATAACCTGAAACCACTTTCCGAATTTCAGTTATTTTATCTATTAATCATATTGAAAATATATTTTTATACCTAATCTAAATTAATAACATTCACATTTAACGGACTTTTTTTTACATATTTTATAAAAAGTATAAACAAGCAAAACGTCAAAAACTTAAAATGTATTCAAACAATACGCAAAAAATAATAATAATAATAATAATAATAAAGCATCATAGAAATATAAACAAAAAAAATGTAAAAAACACACCAAAAAATGTTTTTTAAACAATACACCAAAAAACGTCAAAAAAATTAAAATATATTCAAACAACACACCAAAAAATGTTTTTTTTTTTTTTTTTTTTACATTTTTTTGTTTATATTTTTATGATGGTTTTTTGAATATTTTTTTTTAGTTCTTTGGCGTGTTATCTGAATACATTTTAATTTTTTTGACATTTTGTTTGTTAATACACATTGTAAAAAAATTTCTTTGAATATGAATATTATGAACTTAGATTAGGAATAAAATTATATTTTTAATAAGATTAATAGATAGCCTAACTGAAATACGAAAAAGGGTTTCAAATATAAAAATGCTAATTGGAAAACCATATAAATCGAAAACGAACAAAATTTCTAAAAAAAATGAAATCGAGAACATTGACACATGTGTTTGAGTTATATGAATTCTAATTAGCATTTTCAATTCGGAACGAAATGTGCAAAAAAATTATAAAACTAAAAAAATTGAATTTGAATCTATTGACACTCGTTTTGAATTTTGGTTAGCATATAGAGTAACCTTATTAAAATAAATAATCATATACCTAATATGTGTTAGTCAAATTCTCATTTAACTAAGATTTTTATATTTTTATACACAAAATTTTATAAAAAGATTTTAAAATATATAAAAACAAAAGATAAAAAATACATTAAAAGATATATTCGAACAAAACAACAACAAAAAAAAAACTAGAAAATTTATCCAAATAAAATGTCAAAAAAATATAAACAAACAAAATATAAAAAACAGTAAAAATATATTCAAATAAAACTTTAAAAAATATACATAAATCATAAAAAAATATAAATAAATAAAATAAAATATAAGTGGAAAATATAAAAAAAAAACAATCATATATATATATATATATATATATATATATATATATATATATATATATAAAAGTATTATATAAGAAAATGAAATATATAAAAGTAAGGGTAAAATGGTCAGTTTAAGTGGAATAAGGATGTGCAGTGCAATTTCTTTAAAGCATATAGATACATCTTGTCAAATTTTTAAATATTGAACTGAGTATATGAATTTGACCAAATCATAGGGACCAAAATTGTAATTTACTCTTTTCAAAATAAAGTTTCTATAACTTAATAACTAAATAGTAAATTAATTATTTAAAAGAAAATAACCAAAATAATTATTTTTAAAACTTTTTGTTATAATACTAAAAAATAAAAATGACCCGGTCACATTTTCAATTTTCATACATTACCATTGCTAAAGATTGACATCTTGTGTGATACATTTTCTATTCCACCAAAAAATGTTATTTTGGAAAATTGACTACGAAAAATCTATGGTTAACATGTGAATGTTGATGTCATCTACTATCATTATTTATTTATTTTGTTAACATTTACTGTGTTGCTATTTTTATTGTTGATATATATATATATATATATATATATATATATATATATATATATATATATATATATATATATATATATATATATATATATATATATATATATATATGTTGTATTATAAGTATCTCGTTAACTAATTTTACCTTCCTAACATCAATCTAATTAACAATTTTTGACATCATTTTTTTTCCTATATTTTTCTTTTAATAATAATAATAATAATAACATTATTATTATTATTATTATTATTATTATTATTATTATTATTATTAGTATTATTATTATAAATTTCGATAACCATATAAAATTCGGACAACATTTTAAAATTCGGGCGACATTATAAAATTTAAACGACTATATAAAATGGAACAATAGTAAAGGAGTAAATTACACGAATCGTCTCTCGTGCGGGTGTCAAAATGCACGTTTAGTCCCTATTTTCAAAAATTAACTCAGATCATCCCTCATTTGTTTTAAATGTGCACGTTTCATCCCTGCCGACCTAAAATGACTATTCTGCCATTTCTCATTTCTTTTTTAGTTTCTTTTTAATTTGTTAATTATTTTTATTATAAAAAAAACAAAAAGAAAAGAAATATGCACGACACACACTTTGACACCAACTTTTCAATCCCCATTCTTTTGTTTTTTCGTTTGTTTGGTTGTTTGCATCTGGGATATTAGTTCGGCATCACCACCACCATCTGCCACCACCCTCTAGCCCCATAATCTGCCACCAATAACCCCAAATAGATAGACAAAAGTTGTTCTGTTTTTTATGCATTCCCACAAAATCAAAACATTTCACAAGTTTTGTTTATTTTTACACAATCACACACAACAGTTCAAATAATCGAATCACCCCCAAAATCAATCTCTAAAATCGAATCCCCTACCAAAATTCCCCAGTGAAAACGAATCCAATCTCGTTTTTGTTTTCAGTTGGATAAAGTAACAGAACTATAATGTGATTTTGTGAAGGGATTTACGTTGTTAGAAGCCTGAACCAAAGACATGTTGACTCTTCACATAAAGCAGAGATGGAAGAAAAATCAGAGGGTCCTGTTGACTTCTTCCTTCACCCTCCTTTTCCCTACCTTGTTTTGTAGAACTACTAAACCACCACCAATTCCACCGCATGTGATAGTGGTTATGAGTGTAGTTGTTGTGGTCTGAGGTTGGAGGGGTTGCTCTTAGCTGGCTACAACATTGAAGTGAAGGTTTGCTTCTAACATCAAGGGTTCGATGATGGGAAGGAGACGGAAACACCACCATATTCCTCTTTCTCCGGCAACACCACCATATTCCTATTCTGACACCACTCATCACCTCTTGGTCACAATTTGTAACCAGATTCATCATCCACAACCCTCTGTAACCATGTCGTCGAAGGAAGATGAAGTCGGTGGGGTGATGTTCGTCGGAGGAAGATGAAGTCGGTGAAGTGTTGGTCGGGTTCGGTGATCGGGAAACAAAGAAGGTAGAATGAAGGTGGAAGGGAAGGGGGAAAGTGAACGAAGAGGGGGGGGGGGTGTTTGGGTATTTAATTTTTTTTAATATAAAATAATTTATATTTAAATAAAAAATAAAATATTAAGGGCAATATAGTTATTTTATGGTTGCTAAAGGATACAATGTGTAAATTTAAAATAACAAGGGATGAAGCGTGTAAGTTTTGAAATAATAAGGGACGATCCGAGTTAATTTCTAAAAATAGGGACTGAACGTGCATTTGATACCTACACGATGGACGATTTGTGTAATTTACTCTAAGTAAAGTTTGTTTTCAATCCGCATAACGCACCACACAAATGTAAATAACGAACCAATTAATATATCCGTGATAAATAAAAACAAACTTTGCTTTTGTTCTTTTTTATATAGTCGTTTGAATTTTATTATGTCATCCAGTTTTATAATATCGTACGAATTATAAAATTTCATCTGAATTTATAATGTCATCTGATTTTAAAAACTAAAAAAGAATTAAAAACCAATTTTATATAGTCGTTCGAATTTATAATGTCATCCGATATATAAAATGTTGTTCGAAATTTATAATAATAATAATAATAATAATAATTATTATTATTATTATTATTATTATTATATTATATTAAAATATATAATAAAAAATAATTAAAAACCGATTTTATATAGTCGTTCGAAATTTATAACGTCGTCTGAAATATAAAATTTTGTTCAAAATTTATATTAATATTAATATTAATATTAAAATAAAATAATAATAATAATAATAATAATAATTTAAAAGCAACAAAAAAACAAAATAGGAAAAAAAAAACAGAAGACAAAAAGTCAAATCAAGAGGGGTGTAATTGAAAAAGAGAAGGGGTACTTATAGAAAACCCTTATATATATATATATATATATATATATATATATATATATATATATATATATATATATATATATATATATATATATATATATATATATATATATATATATAGGTTAGGTAGGTTTTTGAATATTATGTTTATAAAAATCTATTTTTTTCATAGGTTTAATCCTTTATAAATTGTTCATAAGTTTAATTATGAAATTTTTTGTTTGTGTTCTTTTTAAGGGCTGTTTGGCAGGATCTGAATTTGTAAGAGCTGAATTTTTAAGATGTATGAATTTTTAAGAGGGTCTGAATTTTTAAGATCTAAATTTTCAAATTTTGTTTGTTTGGAACCTCTGAATTGCATTGCTAAATTATAAAAATGACAGTTTTACCCTTCTGTGTTATATTTTTTTAACTTTTTTTTTACTGAATTTAATGTTTTTGTTTTATAAAATAATTGAATCAACTTATTGAATAATTATAAAAAATATACAAACATCATATAAAATATGGATTAAACATAAATCCAAATCAAACATATCACTATCATTTCTTGATTATACCCAAAGCTACTAATTGCAATAATACAAGAAAATCAAGATTTCATATCACAAATGACAAACCTTTTCTTAATTGTTGTATCCAAAACAATTAAAAGCTCCAAAACAATGATAACCTAAAACATATCTAAAAAGTAAATATCTTCTCTTCTCTTGTCGATTTTCACTTGTTCCCCAAAATACCATTTTTGTGTAAACCACAGATTCTTTACTTAAATTCACAATTTCTTTACTTAAATTCACCACCTGTTCAAGATATAGCATCGCACTTTCATTTAGTGATTCCATGACATGCTAATATTCATATTTCATCAAGCAAAACAACAAATCAAAGCAGAACACCAAAGCATATAATTTCATCAGCAAAATTATGATCATATTTCAGATTTCATCAAACAAACAACAAGCATATGATTTCAGCAATATTATCAAACTAATAAAATTAGCACAATTTCATAGATTTCAGCATAATTTCACAAGATTCCACAAATTTTCAGAAATCATATGCATACTTTCATAACAACATTTCAAAAAAAACAACAAATAAAAAAAACTTCATTTGTTTTTGTTGGAAAGAGAACAAACAGGAGAAATAACAAAAGCCAAGATTTCACAGGAATGTTTTTTTTGAATATTTCAGCAACATTTCACAATAAAAACAAAGAAAAATAGGAAATTAGCAAGATTTCAAAAAAAAAAAAACAAGAGAAACAAGATTCACAGCAAAAATAAAGTAACAAAAGGAAAAAAAAAACAACAATTGCATAAAACTATACACCAAATCTGATTTCAGGAGAAAAAAACAAGTTTTCACCTCAATATCATTCCTGTGCAGCAAAATTGAAATTGGTCAAACAACCCTAACAGTCGATCAGCCTTCAAAACCATGTATCATAAATAACAACAAATTAGGGGGGAAAATGATTTCATGCGTAGACTAAAAGAACAGATTTCACAGAAATCGATTTTTAGAAAATTAGAGAAAAACAAACCTGGTGCCCCAAGGCGGTTCCGTTGCGGTCGTCAACGCCGTCGAGGTCGATACCATCACTGGCGATGATGGCGTTGTCGAAGAAGTGTTCGAAGATTGGTGTTAACGTTTTGATCTTGATGGTAGGAGTGAATATGAGAAGTTGTCGGAAACTCGTGTGTGTGAGGTCGAAGATAGAGGCGACTAAGTTGTCCGAGGTCGACGATGGGAGGGGGTTGACAGAGTTGGTCGCCGATGGGAGGAGATGATCGGTGCTGGAGTTGTCGAATATGGGAAAAGACCAAAGATATGATGATTCACAGAATGTGTATGAGGGCAAAAGAGGGAAGAGTGCGTTCCTTTTCTATTCAGATATATGTTCAAGTCTGAATGTTTAAGAGGCTTCTAAAAAGTTTAATAGACTTTAATTCATAGGCTACCAAACACTCTTAATCCGAATAATTAAGAGGTTGCCTCTTAATTTGTCAATTAAGATGCTACCAAACAACCCCTTAGTAAAAGATATCTATAGACATATCACACTCCAAATTTGGATTACGAAAATACATAATTTTTTAGATCAAAAATAAACTATAAAGTAAAAATATATAAAAAAACAACAACTTTGAGGAAGATAAATATCTTAATTGCAAATCCAAACATAATTATTGTTGATAAAACATAAATTATTCGATTACCTAAGGGTTGAAATGACTATCATCGGGATGATATTTTTCATTCAAATGGAGGTGACAGCGGATGCACAAATTTTGTTTGGTATTCAACTCGATATACATCAAACCTCCTATACAATTGAATCATATGGTAAAAGTCAGTGTGGGTTAAACAACATATTGCTGCAAAAACATGATCGCACGCCTTACCACGACTGTGTCATTTCCCACATGTTAAGTTGCAAATCTATAACACAAGTTTACTTAAAATCCATTACTTGAAAAATGTTGCACAATCCTCTAAAGCACCATCCATGCATAATATTTTGCTATTTATATAGTATTTTACCATCCAAGACAATTCGTTAAATATAAATCCATTGAGTGTACTCAAAGACAACCTCAACGAGAGTTGTCATCAACAAATTGCGTTCATGAACCGATAACATCTAAATAGAGATTTTAGAATATCAATATTGATTGTATTTCAGCGAATGTTCGAGTAATAAACTCTTGCCTATTTCGCATGACTAATATTTGCAAGCCTTTCATATGCGGCGGGGCATAATCGAAGAAAATATTCTTGAAAATCACATTCTATGTGATTTGCAAGTTCGCCAAAACAAATGATAAAACATGGTGTTTCCACCAAACTCTTGAGCTCCACACTCTTACAAAATTACTCATGATATAAATAAGAGAATACCTGACGTAGGAAAAAGTTATTACATCGTCCATATTAATTATGAATAATACTTCCCTAATATCTCTAAAAGATTGTTTCAACCTTATTAGGAACCATGTAAAAAAATCGACACTATTTGTCCCCGATCAAACAAAATGTTATAAGCAGAGTCTAGTTATTTCTATCCAGAACAACCGTGATCCACATAAAATCGCGCCACAACTTAATGTGCTAGTACGTGTTGCAACCACACATGATGGCATCCCAAAGTCACCCGAAACCAACTTTCTTATTCCATAAAATCAATAAATAACATACCAGAAAACATACGGTTACAACACTCTCCTATTTACTGGATTTTGTCCCTAAAATCCGATTTCACAAACAACTCCGGATAGTATCCGATCATCCCCGCAACAACAACAATCAACAAAGGGTATTGTAATTTGTCTATATTTAATTACTATTTATTGTATTTATTCCCACGGGTTAGAAAGCGTGCTATGTGGAACAGTTGCATCGCCCATACTATAAATATTAGTTTTTCCCGCGACGACTGATAACCCCCTCACTCATTTCGAAGCAGAAACTCATATCCTGCCCCCCTTTTCATCAATAGAAACCCTAATTCTGTTCCATTCCATTGTTACGCGTCATGAAGCTTCGTTCTCGCTCGTCTGATCCTTCTGACAAAGGTAATATGTGAATCTATCACAATGTTTTCTGGATGCTCTTGATTTGCGTATTTTTGGCTTGCTTCGCTTGTGTTTGGTTGATCTTGCTGTTTTTCACTGAATGGACTGAAGAAAAGTAGGTTCTTTGTTTTTTCTGTAATCTGAGTGTTTTTCTAGTTTCTCCTAAAAAGGAAAGGAGACTTGACGTTCAGAAGTTGTTTCGGAAGATCTGCCATCAGTATTATACTATTATGTTATATGGTTATCAATGAATCGTATGTTGTTTTTAGTTTTATCTGTAACTCGAGAGTTGTATGACTGAAAAACTGCTCTCCGTGTTATGGTTATCTAACTGGTTTTCAACTTGATTTCATTCGATTGTAGGTAAGGGCATTATGGATCTCTCAGATAATGAAGACAACAGTCATTTGTCTTCTGAGGATTCCGATTACAACGAATCTAGTTTTGAAGGTACCTCTTGATTCCCTTAATTACTTTCCATGTCAAAGTAATTGGGGTTTTTTCTTACACACAAAGGAAAATGGTTATCTCTAGTTGATCTATGTAGTGTTTTATGTGAATGTAGGTATTGAAAATGAAGAAGTGGTTCCAGATTATGTAACAGATTCTGAAGATGATAAGCCAAAGAGAAGGAAATCCGTTTCACGAAGGTGGAAGAGAAAAGCTCAGGAAAATGAGGAACAATCGGATGAAGAAACAGTGGTTGAAGTTGATAATATCGGTCTTGAAGAAGAAGAAGATGTTGTTGAAGTTAAAAAAAGAACACACACAAAAAGGAAGAAGAAGACAAAACCAACATTATTATGGGAAATTTGGGAAGAAGAAACTGAGAAATGGCTTGACCAACATATGAATGAGGATATTGATTTAGATAATTTGAATGAACTAGTGGCAGAAACTGTTGAGCCATCACCTGATTTGATCATGCCACTTTTAAGGTACCAAAAAGAATGGTTAGCATGGGGATTAAAGCAAGAAGAATCTCCTTCAAGAGGTGGGATTCTTGCTGATGAAATGGGAATGGGGAAAACTGTTCAAGCTATTGCCCTTGTACTTGCTAAACGTGCACTTTGTTACGAATTCGGTCAACAAGTTGACTTTTCAAGTGATTCTTCTTTGCCATGTGTCAAAGCAACCCTTGTGATATGCCCATTAATTGCTGTCATGCAATGGGTCAATGAAATTGATCGATTCACTTCAAAAGGAAGCAATAAGGTATTGGTGTATCATGGAGCCAATAGATCAAAAACATTTTCTGAATTTTCTGAATATGATTTTATCATCACTACATACTCCATTGTCGAAGCTGAGTATCGAAAAAACGTGATGCCACCAAAAGACAGATGCAAATGGTGTGGAAAACTATTTTACAAAAGGAAACTACAAATTCACTTAAAATACTTCTGTGGTCCTGATGCTGTTAAAACCACAAAACAATCAAAACAGAGCAAAAAGAATGGAAAACTTGGGACAAAATTGTCATTGTCAAAGGAAGATTTATCAGATGATGAAGGTGATTATAAAAAGAAAAGCAACAAGAACAAAAAGCGCCAAAAGAAAGAGAAATCTGAAACCTTGGTTCCTTCTGAAAGTCCCTCTTGTTCTGGATATAAATCGGTTATGAAATCTATCTTACACTCTGTTAAATGGGATCGTTTGATTTTAGATGAGGTATGTTTTTTAAAAGTTTTGAAGCTTATTAGACACTATTACTTACATATTTTTATATATATATATACACAGGCTCATTACATAAAAGACAGACGTTGTAATACAACCCGAGCTGTTTTTGCTTTAGAATCTTCATATAAATGGGCTTTAAGTGGGACCCCTCTTCAGAATCGTGTTGGAGAACTCTACTCACTTGTAAGTATTGTTTTATTTTTCTTAGTTAAGTTTGTAGTTTTCCTTCATTCAATTCTGAATTATGATTTTCAATTTTCTTATTAGGTTCGTTTCTTACAAATAACTCCATATTCTTATTACCTATGTAAAGACTGTGATTGTAAAGTGCTTGATTATAGTCCAAATTCAACATGCCCAAACTGCCCTCACAAATCAGTGAGACACTTTTGTTGGTGGAATAAATATGTTGCTAATCCAATTGCAAATAGAGGGTGTAGTGATGATGGTAAAAGAGCCATGATTTTGTTGAAAGATAAGGTTTTGAAAAGTATATTGTTAAGGCGTACTAAAAAGGGTAGAGCTGCAGATCTTGCACTTCCTCCTAGAATTGTAAGTTATTTTATTTATTTATTTTATTTATTTTATTGAATCAAGAAAAGTAGAAAACTCATTTTATTTGGTTTTTCATTTCTAAATTATTTACAGATTACACTGAGGCGGGACTACCTTGATATTACAGAGCAAGACTATTACACTTCACTTTATAGTGAAAGTCAAGCACAGTTTAATACGTATAAATATAATCCTCTTTCTATCCAATTTTTTATTTCTCCAAATCATTTAGTTCACAAATTTTATAATAAGAGCAAATTACAAATTTGGTCCCTGTGTTTTTCTTAAAATTCCAAAATTGGATTTTTTTTTTCTTAAGTTTGCTTTTTACAGTGGATATAGTCCCTGTGATTTACTCAAAGTTACAAGTTAAGTCCAAATTTTGAAGCCATTTTATATGGGTCAAGAGCTACATCTGCAATGAAAAGCGAATTTAATAGTATTAAAATTTTGGACTAAACTTGTAATTTTGAGTAAGAATAAGGACCAAATGTGTAATATACTCTTATATCAATGTCATTTTGGTAATTTATGTCTTGGAATCGCCCATCTAGACTTAAAGACTACTTTTTGGACTTCTGTTAATTTTTTATAGTGGAACCCTGATAACTGATTTTGGTATTTTATATCTTAAAAATATTTTTTCCATAATTTGTTTTTTTTTTATTTTTTTTATTTGCAGATATGTTGAAGCAGGAACATTGATGAACAACTACGCTCATATTTTTGACCTTTTAACACGCTTGCGCCAGGTCACCATCTTAAAAACATGATTATACCGACAATTCTTTGAGTTTTTAATGTTATTCCATGTATAATACATTTAATATTAAATAATAAATATATAAAATATTAACATTTCAGGCTGTTGATCATCCTTATCTTGTGGTGTACTCCAAGACTGCTGTTGCAAGGAGGGCAAATGAGTCAAAACCCATTGATGAACAAGAACAAGTTTGTGGTTTATGTCATGATGTGGCAGAAGACCCTGTGGTACTACTACTACTACTACTAATATATTGACTTTTTTCTAGCATTTAAGGTAAAGTTTGTTGTGTTTAAATTGAATTATTTTATTTATAGGTGACATCATGTGAACATGTGTTTTGTAAATCATGTCTGATTGACTTTTGTGGAAGCTTTGGTCAACCTTCGTGTCCTTCATGTTCAAAACCACTTACAGTTGACTTCACTGCAAAATCCGATCAAGAAGATTACAAAAAAGCTAAAACTACTTTAAAAGGATTTAAGTCAACAAGTATTATCAACAGAATTCGTTTGGATGATTTCCAAACAAGCACCAAAATTGACGCCCTTGTATGTTTGTTGTCATTTTATATTTTCCAACTTTTTTTTTTAAAATTTTTTGTTGATGTGAGAATCTAAAATTTACTAATTTTTTCAGAGGGAAGAAATCAGATTTATGGTTGAAAGAGATGGTTCTGCTAAAGGAATTGTGTTCAGCCAGTTCACGTCATTTCTTGATCTCATTAAATATTCTTTGGAAAAGGTAAAAATTGTCATTATCCAATTTATAATATTTGCAGAAATGGTCCTTACTTATTGGAAAATTACAGAAATAGTCCCTTTCCAATATGAAATTTACAGAAATTGTTCCTTTCTAATAGTTAATTTACAGAAACTGTCCCTTTCTAATAGTAAATTTACAGAAATGGTCCCTGGGTTTCACAAAAATTACAGAAATGGTCCCTGCTTGATTGAAAAATTATAGAAATAGCCCATACCTAATATAGGGGATTTATAGGAATGGTTTTTGTTTTTCACAAAGTTAACGAAATGGTCCCTGCCTAACAGCGAATTTAGACACAAAATTACAGAAATGGTCCCTGCCTGATTGAAAAATTACAGAAATTGCCCCTACATAATAAGGGATTTATAGGAATGGTTTTTGTTTTTAATAAAGTTACTGAAATGGTCCCTGCCTAACAGCAAATTTTGACACAAAATTACAGAAATGGTCCCTGCCTAATTGCGAATTTACCAACATGGTCCTTGTGTTTCACAGAAGTTACAGAAATGGACCCTATGTATTTAAATTTGGAAACATAAAATAAAATGGCAGAGTATTTGGATTTTAAAAAGTCAAACGTTGACCGGTGAGAATTTTGCAGAGTGGTGTGAAATGTGTTCAGTTGGATGGATCAATGAGTATGTCTGCAAGAGAAAGTGTAATTACAAGATTTACAGAGGATGGAGAGTGTAAAATCTTTTTAATGAGCTTAAAAGCGGGAGGTGTTGCTTTGAATCTTACAGTTGCCTCACATGTAAGTGTTTATAAAATTTTCTATTTTTTAATATATTTTTAAATAATAATATAGATATATATTTTTTTGTTATTTAATAAATGTCAGGTGTTTTTGATGGACCCGTGGTGGAATCCTGCGGTGGAGCAGCAAGCGCAGGATAGAATCCATCGGATAGGTCAATACAAACCGATTAGGGTTGTGAGGTTTGTGATAGAGAATACAATTGAAGAGAGGATTTTGAATCTTCAAGAGAAGAAGAAATTGGTGTTTGAGGGGTAAATTTGGTTTTTCACTGTGACTTTTGATTTGTAGTTTTGATTTTTGGTTTAAATTTGTATTTTTGTTTACAGGACTGTTGGAGGGTGTAATGAAGCTCTTGGAAGGTTGACTGAGGCTGATATGAGATTTCTTTTTGCAAACTAGTTTGATGTTTTAAATGTTTTGAAGTTTGTTTACTTTTATCGATGTGTGGGCTTGTGGAATATATTTAGCAGAAAGAACCATCCTTTTTAAGTAATCAATCTAAGTTCTTTTGAAAATTATGTCATTGATGCCTATGATCAATAAAGATAAACAATATATAACTTTTATAAGATATTTAGTATTTACAACTGATATTTTGGAAGATGTATAGAAAGAAAATAAAACATAATAAATTAACTTGGGAACCAATGTGGTGATGTGTTTGGTTTTGAGTGAAACATTTTGAGTTTTCACATTAAGAAATAGAACTGACTTGACATACATGATCGGTTGACAAAAACTTGATGCTTTCATTTGAATCCTGTCACAGGAATGAAAAATTATTTTGTTTTAGTATGAACTAGTGTTTGAGTTTGTGTTTTGTTGCGGGTTGTTACGTGTCTTTTGATGCGTATTAGACATAAAAATTGATTAAGCCAGTACAATATAAACACTAGTAGTATAAAAGAAATGAGCTTTAGGTGATTTATCGAAAGTTAAGAAGAGTTTAGGGACTTTTTTTTTTGTAAGTCGTATGGATTTTGAATAATCCATTAAAAATATAGAACAATTACAAAGACCAAAATACAATGGAATAAAAGCAAAAACTAAAAATGACTAACCAAAACGCAAAGACTAATGACAATAACAAAAACGCAAGGACTAAAGTTCTACAAAAAGAAGTGCGCCTTCACTTCAACCCAGATTAAAAAAACATGTAAATATACATAAAATTTATGTTGAAACATAAATAAACTTGAATTTATAGTATACATAAAAAAACGACATATATGAAAATAACAAATAAAAAAATTAGATTTTTTTAAACGAACACAAAGAAAACAAGATTATATATATATATATATATATATATATATATATATATATATATATATATATATATATATATATATATATATATATATACTACGAGAATAAACATGAAAGTTTAGAAAATGAAGAAGATAAGAGTGATATTTTACAAAGTTTAAAGTTAAGGGGTTAAAATAACACTTTAAAAATAGAGTTGTTGAAAATGTATTTTAAAAAAAGTTTAGAAAATGAAGGGGTAAATGTGATATTTTACAGGATAAAAGGGTTGCAAGTGATAAATTATACACTTGAAGAATTGAATATGTCATGATGTAATATGAAGTGTGCATTATGCACATATACAAATGTGCTTTATGAAATCCACTTTAGCTAGAGTAAAAGTCATTCACATACCAAACTTTACATTTTATTTATATTGATAATACTTTGTTAAAATCGGAAAACCGATAGCTCATGTTAGAAGAGTTGAGTCTATCAATGTTGATAGTATAAGTAGAAGTGGACAACCAGGAAGATATCGTGAAGTTAGACTTGAAGATGTTAATCCTTGCTAAGAACATAACTTTAAGAGAGAATTAAGAAAGAATGATGGTAGTTGAGTAGTATATAACTAGGATAGAGACTAGCTTCATTTATTATTGTGCACCCCTTCCCTTACTATCCCTTACTATGACCTTAGAAGAGAGCTAAGACATAATGATGGTAGTTGAGTAGTAGTAGCTTCATTTATTGTTGTGTCCGTACCACTCATGTACAACTTAAGTTCACATTTTTTACTTTTGTCTTTTTGGTATTGTTAGCATATACTATTACTTTTTTGTGCATGATTTTTATCTTAGTATATGATTTGTGTATCAATTCAATATTTACTTTGTTCTATATTTTATGCCCAACTTTATTCCATCTATCATTTTCCTTTAGCTACATATTATTATTTATCTCTATCTTAAAACTAATGTTTTAAAATACAAGAATTTTTGAAGGAGTGGATGTCGGGACAAATAGGGATGTCAACGGGGGAAAACGTGACAGGGATTGCATTCCTCGCCTCCACCCCTGAAATTTTCTCATTTCCCTGCATCCGCCCCCGAAATTTCTAGCCTCCCCACCCCGGCCCGCCTCCGAATTCCTGGATTACCCTCGTGTAACACTCTGTTCCGAATTGACTCCTAGTCTAAGGCGGTGGCTCGAAAGACGTTCATTATAAGGATTATGACTCTTTGGAAGGTAAGATCTACCCCCTTTCGGGTGCGGGTGATGTATTAGAAGTGATCCGGGTGTTCGGTTCGTGTTTTGGAGCCTAGGGGTATTTCGGTAAAGTGGCAGTTTGGGCTTTTGTGTAAAATGGATTTTTGTTCGAAAGGTCTTAAGAATGGTTTGAGTTGTTAGAAGTGTAGGGCTTCTTGTCACCTTTTCCGTGGATATAAGGATCGTCGGAATCGGGCTTATAACGAAGAAGTTATGGCCTTCGGAAGTTTCGTGGTTTTCAGGCTTAGCCGAGTACACGGGGCGTACTCAAAGTGTACGCGGGGCGTACTAGCAAAGAAGGTAGTACACTGGGCGTACCCTGGAGTACGCTGGGTGTACTGACCAGGAGGATCGCAAATGATCCCCAGAGTACGTTGGGCGTACCATATGTACACTAGGCATACTCCAATCAGATCAGAACCCTATTTTAGGGTCTTGGACCCTATTTAAACTCCTTATCTCATAACCTAACCCTAATATCTTCAGCCTCTACCCCTCTAAACCCTAGAAATCATCTTATACCATTCATGGTGGCATTTTGAGTTGATGGAGTCCATTTTTGGAGTGTTTGGCCCATTTTCAAGAAGGTGGAGTTAGATGAAAAGATGGAGATCAAGAAGAAGCTTATGGATCTGGCTTTTGTGACTCATTTTCAGCTTGATGAAGGTATAAAGCTCTAAACTTGACCATTGAATGCTTAGATCTATTATGTTGAGTTTTTGGATCTTTTTGGTCCCAAGAATGGAGCTTTATGGTTCCAAATCCGTTTTTAGGCTTAGGGTTGCCACTCTTGGTTCTAACTAAGTCCCTAAGGCAAAAGTTTGCCATCTTGGAGGTCTTAATGGATTCATGCAATAGTTATGGTCATTTTCATGGAAGTAGATTGTTATACTTTGATTTTGGGTTCATGTGGGTCATATAAGTCACCAAGTCAATAACTTTATGGATTAAGATGTTAGGTAGAGCTCAGATCTATAATTTGGTCCCTTGGTTTGAAGCATTAAGCACTTAATGGATTTTGTACATCATCCATTTGTACGTTGGGCGTATAATGTAGTACGTTGCGCGTACAACCCTTTTGCCCAGTACACTAAGCGTACAAAAGAGGTACACTGGGCGTACGCTCTCAGGAGGTCTTGGGCCTTTATGGACTTTGGAGCTTTAGGCCCTAATGGTTTTGGGCTTGGATTTGCTGATAGTTGGGCCTGAATGCATCTTTGGGCCAATAATGGAATAGTTGGGCCTATTAGGCCTTGTGGCCCAATATAGAAATGAACTTCGTATTATAGGCCTTAGTTTGGGCCAATTCTTGGACTAGGTTGTTGTGGGCCTTCGTGGGCCAATTGGGTCATGATTATTGACTAAGGAGAATATTGGGCTTTAGTATAAGGTCCATTAGAAAGGTCTGGGCCCAATTTGGAAAATTGGGCCATTGATGGTTTTATGGACATTATAATGTTGGGATTTTGTTTTGGCTTTGGGCCTTAGTTGTATATCATATTGGGCTAGGGGTAAAATGGTCATTTTACCCCGTGCATGGATTAAGGATTATGGTATGGGGCCCAATTGCTAATTTGGGTATATTGATTGGTAGTGGCAGATCGGGAAGCTGGCAGGGCAACAACTAAGGATTTCTTTAGGAAGCTTCTGCATTCGAGGTGAGTCTTCTCACCATACCAATGGGTCTAAGGCACCAAGGCCAACCCATTTTATGTTATGTGGTATGATAGTTAGCTTTATGCTAGGTGGTATGCTAGTAATTATATGATGTGTGGTATGATAGTTGTCTTTGTGATACTTGCATGGAGACCCCGGGGGGAGCCCGTGGCATTAGATGTAAGACGATGTGGGGTAGACCATGGCAGTCCCAGGTAAAGACCATGTGGGGGTAGCCCATTGTTGGATTAGTGTCTAAGTCCATAACTATTTTGGTATGTACTTGACCCGATGGTGCATGGTCCTTTTGGGTTGCCTTCACCAAAGCAACTTGATTGGAGAAATAAATAAAGAGAGAAAGGTTATTATGATTTATTAATATGTTATAAGAATAATATATTAAAGGAGAAATCATATTTGTTTAATTAATATTGGTTAATAATTAATTAGGAATTAATATTGGTCAATAATTAATTAGAAATTAATTTTGTGATCAAGTGTAATTAATTAAACTAGAGGGGCTGATTTGTAATTATGTGATAGTTACAAAATAAGGTAAGGATTATCTTAAATATATGGTGAACGAATTTGAGGTGATAAGGCCTTAGAATTCGACTATGATAAGGATTCAAGGATTATCTTATGGGTTGCTTTGTGGATAAGCAACTAGATAAGGATAATGACTGAAACCCTATCTCTACAACTATATAAACACCCCTTGGCTCATGAATTCGTGTATCCCTTCCCAAGAAGTCCTAAGGACGAATTCTCATACTCTCCTCTCTTTTTATACCTTCTCCATTTGCTCTTGGTGTTTGTAAGCCATTAGAGGAGTGACACTTGTGACTCTAAGCCTTCCAAAGTCAATTCAGGGAGGAATTAGGATTGTTATTACTCTATAACAATCAAGGTATGTTCTTAAACCTAATTATATGTTAATATCGATTTCCATATGCTAGAATTAGGGTTTATAGTCTTGGATTCAAAGCATGTACAATAGAGAAACCTAGATCCAAGCATTAGGGTTTGTATGAGCACATAGGATGTCTTATGACCAAAACCCATCAGTGGAATCAGAGCCTAGGATGGTTTCAATTGTATTGATGCATTGTATATCTAAAAAAAATTCGATTTTTGATGTTTTAGAGGCTGGACTCGCCGAGTCCATAGCTGAACTCGCCGAGTCCAGGGTGACTCGACGAGTCCAGACTTGACTCGACGAGTCAACTCGTCAGATAATGTTTATCTCGGGATTTCTTGCTGTTTTTGCATTAGGATAGTTACCTTATCATGTTAGATCAATATAAATCCGATTTTATGATATATATGACTATATCCTTGATCTAATTAAAGATAATTATCAATTAATAAAATATTTGTTTCCTTATATGATAATTGATTGATTATTTTGATTAAATTGATAAATTGTTTTGCAAGAAATCATTAAATAAATCAAATATAGATAATTGTGTGATTAAATGTTAATTTGGATTATTTGTTATTTGATCCTTGTTATGAAAAGTTTCATATTTTACCATTTAGGTTTTATAGTTTAAATTTGAACTCAAAAGTTTTGTTGTTTTGAAATTTAAATAGTTAAAACCCTAATGTTTTGAAAAATGTTTCAAAACTTGCCCTCAAGTTTTGGAATTTAAAAGTTGATTAAAAGTTAATTAGGAATGTTAAATTCTAAAACCCTATAAATGTTTTGAAAAGTTCAAATACACCCTTATGGTTTTATTAATTAATTAAGGAGTATAATTAAAAGAGATTTAATAAATCCATAAAAGTTTAGGTTAACCATTTAATTGAATTAAAAGGGTAATTGTTAAAGTTAACCACATAGTATTTTAGAAGTATAAAATGCACCCTATACTATATATATAACATTAAAAGTCTAACATTATATATATGTATGAGTAAAAGTCAGTCTTACCGTTAGTAGGCCTCATTCACGAAGCTGGTCTATAAGGGGTGTTTAAGGAAATTGCCTATAAAATGGCGATTGAATGGGTATCCACTCTTACCCACCGCACTCTTGACTAGTGGAGGGTCGTTAGCCGAACGGGTAGGATAGGATGAAACCTTCCATTATAAGTATAATGAAATACAAAGTAACTAAATGTTTTTCTAATTCCCAATCTTAGTTACTTAGGCAAAAGTGAATTGATGCAATTCCATGAAATTACACTTTGTGCCCTTGCGAAGACGTTAGTGGAGCGTGTGTGGTTTACCGGCACACTAAATGGTTCTAAGCAAAGGTAGCAAAGGGTGACTCAATGTTTGTCATAGTTCGGTGGAGCGTGTGTGGTTTACCGGCACATCGAATAGGTGACTGTAACATGTGAGGGCACCATGTAGTTTGCATGGTTATTCACACCCGCTTTGTGATCCTCGGCATCCCAGTCACAAACTAGAGGGGCATATCGAGATTTAAACATGCCATTGAAAGTTCAATGAATCTCAAAGGATCTAGGAGTTTTCATAGATTTAAAACTTAAATTTCTTTTTCGTTTTTCATGGTGGAAATTAGTGAATCGTCATTCACTTACCTTCAAATATTCTGCAATTAGGGTTATGGCATCCCTCTCCCGAGTTGTAGAATATTGTGTTGGGTCCTAGCCTTAGTATTTCATTTGGGTGATTTACTAAGGACTCAATCTATCAACTAACTTGAATTTGTTTTCTCCCGTTTTGTAGATGTCAAAGTTTGACAACTATGGTCTTCCCAAATCCCGTGGAACAAGCATTCCACATGAAGATGATATTCCATGATTCGATCGAGGAACAAGAAATCATGCTTCACTTCCTCCTCCTCCTCCAATTATTCTCCCTAACCCACAAGATCAAAGAATTGAAAGGTTCAATATCACTAAAGCCCTATTGGAAATGAAACATGAAGATGGTAAGCCCGTGTGTGCCCACGTTCTAGTAATGAAATCACACATGGATAGGTTGATAATTTTGGGTGTGTCATTCCCGAATGAGTTGGCTGTAAATTGGGTTTTCCAGTCACTTCCTGAATCATATAATGAGTTCAAAAGAAAGTATTATATGATGGATCATGACGACAACCTCATTGACCTAACCTACATGCTCATTGCTGCTGAATCAGAAATGATTTGGCGAAGCAATGGAGCGTATTTGTTGGGAGAGTCAACCGACCATGCTTCCGAGGACGTTCTAAGAGAAGCGACCTGCGCTTGCTGCCAAGAGAAAGGGCATTGGATAGAAGTCTGCCCCAAGAGCCTGAAAATTCCAAAGATGGGAGAGTCAAAGAGTATGGCTGTGCTTCAGGTAAAATCCATTATCTAACTTAATTAAGTTCATATTCGTTGATTCTTAATACATGATGTGATAAGATTGTATTTGAATGTTTTTGTAAGATCGGTGAAAAGAAAGGAAGCTTGATAAGAGAGAAAGATGAATCTAATCACACGAGATGGATCTCGATCGCATGGACTTGAAGATTGGATTTTGAGCTTAGATATTTATGATAGAAATTTTCCTTTTACGTAGTTTTCAATAGATTTTGCATTGTAAGGACAAATGTTTTTCCGCTGCTTTTATAAAAAAAAAAAAATTGTTTGACTCATTTATTTATTTGTTTACTTCCTTGCAATGAAATCGTTATGAAAATTGATGTTTGCAAATTTCTACAACGAATGGATATGATTCTTAGTTATGTTATTTATGGAAATGTCGAGAATTTACCAAATAGGGAGAGTTTCTCATCGCCCAAGTTTCAATTGGACAGAAACTTGGAATCATGCAACTTGGTTGCACGATGAATGAGAAATTTCATATTTTGGAAATTAGACTAATTCATTGACTAAGTGTCAAGTGAAGGACTAGGAGATCAAGTACACAAAGTTGCGTGTTGATCAAAGTCCACCATAAGAGTAACAAATACATTCGTCATGATTTACTAAAGGTTTAGTAAATATGATTATGCTTATAAGATTAAGTGTAATTCTGAATTGATTGAAAATGTTTAAATCAATAGCAGAACGAATAAGAAGAATCAAGTAGGCAGAAAGATAAAAGTTTCTCCATTCTAAGAAGAAGGGAGAGTAGCTTTTATGCTTTATAATGGGTCTTAATGATTAAGAACCATGTCTCAATTGATCCTCTAAGTAAGTCTTAGTACAATTGTATGTTTAAGAAGAGGAATCAAGGATTGAAGAAATGGTTAAATCAAGAAGTCTATCATACTTCGTTCCAATAACAAGTCTTAAAGTTAAGATTGTGACAATGAGTGAAAAGTATTAAAGGTTTATAACATTCATCAAATGTGGAAAGTTGTGATGTCTTGAATAAGACAAAGGCCGACTAGGACCAATTTATGAAGTGTTTTGATAAAAACTACACTAACTCTTGAATATTTGTTTGTCAAGAAATGTTTATTGACAAAAGAATCTTATATGTCAAGAAGTGAGTGGGAGTCTTAATGGTCTGGAAAGGTTTCAAGAACAAATCAAATAAACCTTATCGATCATCACTAGCACACGAGTTAAGGTTTACAACCTATCGTGTTGACATAATTTTGTTTCTGTGCTGCTCCAATTAAGTTAATTATGCATGTGAGTCCTATGAGTTCTCATTTTGAACGCATAAAAGGCAAGGCACCTTAATCAATGAAAGGTACATTGATAGGAAAAGGTGAGCTGCTTAACTACTTGGAAGACGTGGTGGGCAGTTGTGCTACCATAAGGCAAGAAATCAAGATTAAGAAAGTTCGATCCATATGAGTTTGAATTTGTCATAAACTTTGTTTTTAACAAATTCACATGGATAGGAACATATACACCATTAAAATCTAAGTGTCGTAAGATTTCCTCCTTCATGAAAATGATTGTGAGGAAATGCTTTCACTAAGAAAGATTTTAAGAAGATAGTGATTGTAAAGTTGCATTCTCGAATTCAATTATGGTTACGGTATCCCTTTCCATGATTTGAATTGTGAGGTTTGGCAATTAGTCTTAATAGTTTAGACACACATATGAACTATCTAAAGCAAAGCTGTATAAGATTAAGATTAAGAGGCCTTGATAAAAGATTATCAAAGCATTAAGTATTAGAAACATGGACTTAAGAAATTCAATAGGTATTGTTTTCTGAAAGTTAAGATGTTTGTGAATACATGTCGAAGCTAGTGGGAGCATAAGTGTTATGTTTTATAATAATCATCATGTCAGTGGGAGCATAAATGTTATGATTGTATGATTATTAAGGCACGTATTGCAAAGTTGGCAATATTAATTATAGAAAACAAGAGTTAAACCTTGCAAAGTAGTAAGGGTTATAAAGTTGTTTTGCTATAATTAAGGGAGAGAATATTATGCTTCATTTTAAATCTAAAGGATTAGGTTGTGGAATGTTAATAAATTTAGTCAAAGGTACATTGTGTGTTCTTAAAATTTCGATTATGATTACGGCATTCCTCTTCACAATTCGAATTTTGAGAACATAGCAAATAAAACATTATGCGTCGTGTCCCATACGCTTCGGGTATAGGATCAATTGCAAATGCTTTAATGTTTGACCATTCTAAAATTTTCCAAATGTCTAGTGCATTTAGAGGGAAAAAGGACTAGAATAGGTTTTGACTAAAATAATTAAACAACTATCAAAGGACAATCCAAAGTTCGACGAGGATTGGTTGCTTGTGAGTAGTTGGAAGCATGGTATTGAATGGACCATATCGACATTATTACAAATAGAAAAGATTTTATTAAGAATGAGTTGTTATGAGGAAAATATGGAAGCATGTTCATATTAGGAAGTAAATATTGAAAATCTATGTCTAGATTAGAAACTTTTATGCAAAAGGATGTTCAAAGGAATGTACTTTGAGTGAGAGACATCATATCTAAGGAATTGTCTTGTAACAATCTCCGATAGAGGACTTTGTAATATCATTGGCAACAGTCTTTGTGACTTTGGTGCAATGACATTACGAAAGAATCATTGCATAAAATGTTAGAATCTAGCATATTCTATAAGTGGCAAGAATTTGATATTCTTAAACTTATGAAAAATGGATTTGGAGTTGTGAAATGAGAATGATTGGAAATGTGTCCAATGTGATCTATTTCACAAAGTAAGAACCATAGGTAAACATTGTGTGCATGCTAGGAGCATGGGACAAGTGTAATAATTCAAGTAAGAAGTTGATTACCCGAAACGACAAATAATGAGTAATCGATATGGTGATAAATAAAAAGGAGTTTTATTTATGCTCAAGGGGTTGAGGCCATATGGGATTAGTATTATTCTTGTGTTTCACTTTGCATGTTTTGACTTCCTGAATAGTTTAATTGGTTAAGAACAATCAAATTATTCGAACGGGCCACAGTCGTTCATATGTTGGAAGTAGGTATGAATAAAAACTATCGTGAATTGGTGTGTGGATTGTCTAAAAGAGTATTAGACATAAGCAAATGTTTGCTGCAACATTCATGAGTGCTTATGAATATGAATTTGAGCATTGGAGTAAACCCACGTTCACTTGGATCACTCCATGAATTGTATCACGAGTGATTGGTGAGACGATAACATCTTATATTCTTGAAACCGAGATGTGTGAGTTGTATCTTTCAAATCGGTTGCACATTGATAATATGTAAATGCACTAGTAACTTGGTGTTATAAAACATATTGTTGTCTGTGATTCGGTGAGTAAGTGCAAACAAGCATTGTATCAAAGTTTATCCATTCCTTTTATCCAAGGTAGGATAAAAGCGATATCTTTTGGGCCCCTCGATGGTTTAGTGATGAGAAACATAAATGCTCGGCCGGGCTAGGGCTAATTTGATTTGTTCAATTAGTCTGTCGTCATAAATCAGAAATCGAGATATAGTACAAAGAGAATGATTTGAAATCATATCTCATACGATATCTAGAATGGAGGAATATATGATCCCTTATCTAAGGATACGCGTATCTGATATGATCAGAGTTGACAGCGGCTTTGGAAAGCTATGATTGCAGATCAGGATCCGAAGTCATACGCATAATAGTTATTAGACTTATCCAAGTGGGAGACTGTTGGATTAGTGTCTAAGTCCATAACTATTTTGGTATGTACTTGACCCGATGGTGCATGGTCCTTTTGGGTTGCCTTCACCAAAGCAACTTGATTGGAGAAATAAATAAAGAGAGAAAGGTTATTATGATTTATTAATATGTTATAAGAATAATATATTAAAGGAGAAATCATATTTGTTTAATTAATATTGGTTAATAATTAATTAGGAATTAATTTTGTGATCAAGTGTAATAAATTAAACTAGAGGGGCTGATTTGTAATTATGTGATAGTTACAAAATAAGGTAAGGATTATCTTAAATATATGGTGAACGAATTTGAGGTGATAAGGCCTTAGAATTTGACTATGATAAGGATTCAAGGATTATCTTATGGGTTGCTTTGTGGATAAGCAACTAGATAAGGATAATGACTGAAAGCCTATCTCTACACCTATATAAACACCCCTTGGCTCATGAATTCATGTATCCCTTCCCAAGAAGTCCTAAGGATGAATTCTCATACCTCTCCTCTCTCTTTATACCTTCTCCATTTGCTCTTGGTGTTTGTAAGCCATTAGAGGAGTGGCACTTGTGACTCTAAGCCTTCCAAAGTCAATTCAAGGAGGAATTAGGATTGTTATTACTCTATAACAATCAAGGTATGTTCTTAAACCTAATTATATGTTAATATCGATTTCCATATGCTAGAATTAGGGTTTATAGTCTTGGATTCAAAGCATGTACAATAGAGAAACCTAGATCCAAGCATTAGGGTTTGTATGAGCACATAGGATGTCTTATGACCAAAACCCATCACCCATGACATTGGATGTATGACCATGTGGGGTAGCCCATGGCAGTCCTAGGTAAAGACCATGTGGGGTAGCCCATGGCATCCTTACAGGGTTTTGTATGCATGGATTATGTGTTATATGTAGCTTTTATAGCTAGCAAGAAATGTGATACAGGTAGCTTTTATAGCAACAAGATATGTGATATGTGGTTTGTGTGTATGGTATGCTCTGGGAAACTCACTAAGCTTTGTGCTTACAGATTTTGTTTATGGTTTCAGGTATCATTGTTTTGGAAATGAAAGGCTCAGATTGATCGCAGTGCACACACCTATGAATTCCGCAACAAATGATTTTGGGATGAACTTTGATAAAGGATTTACTTGACTATGATTTGAAATGTTTGAATTAAATGGTATCAATGTTTTAGTTATATTAAAAATGAAAATTTTACCCTTGATTTATGGATCGCTACACCTCACCCCCGATCCCCATTTCCCCGCCCCCAATTGATTTTGAGATATATTTTTATTGGGATAAAAGAAGTTATTTTTTGGACTTAAAGAAACTATTTTTTTGGGTTAAAAATAGTTATTTATAAGGATGGTGTTATGCTTTAGTGATATGTTAGATTGGTATCCTACTATAGGATGATGCTATGCTTTGGTGATTTGTTCTGTTTGACTGGCTATAGACTGTTATATGATTATCTGTTATATGTACACATGTTTGGTTGGTGGCTGAGGCTTCACTGCTTTGTGCTTAAGCCAATCGGCCGGGGCATTCCAAGTCGATGGTTGAACTTGAATGGGCCCGAGGGTATTCCACCCCGAGGATGATTGGACCCATAGTATGTTGGCACTCCAACCCGATGGTTGAGGGCCTAGGGTATTCCAACCTGATGGTTGATTGGACCCATAGTATGTTGGCATTCCAACCCGATGGTTGATTGGACCCATAATATGATGTTATTGTATACGTGTTATTTGTTTGCGTGTTGGTGCCTTAGGGGAAACTCACTAAGCTTTGGGTTACAGTTTTGGGTTATGTTTCAGGTACCTCAGATGATTGCGGGAAGGCAAATGCATGATTGTGCACCTCCTAGTGTTTTGGATTTTTGATTTTGGGGAAAAATCTAATATTAAACATGTTTTGAAAACTAAATTGTAAACAATGATGATTTGTGGATTGATTTTAGAAGTTTAAATATTTCATGAATTTTGTGGATGTTACAAGTTGGTATCAGAGCCTTGGTTTGAGTGAATTGGAGGAACACTCGTATGAATCCACTCTGAAACAAAGGAAAAAGGTTTTAAAACAAATTTTCAAATGGTTTTTAAAATAATCAAGGAGGATGCAAGGTGTACGATCAGTTGGAGCCAATAAGTAGACCCCAAATTACCACACAGTTAATTAATATTATGTTATGATATATTAGAATAACTCGCTAGTAATAGGATAGGGATCTTAATGAATTTTATGATAGAATTGCCTGATATATGATGAATTATCTGTTGTAGAGTACTTGATTGATTGTTGTATGACTCTTTCGCGTGTCAACTTGCTATTGAGTGAATACACTAAGTCACATGCTACATGGTTTAAATGATCTTAAGATAAGGGATTCGGTCCTGCTGTGCAGCTCTTGTCTGAGTCTAAACGTTGTAGGATTGAATCTTTTAGTCTAAGATTGTTTACACTATATGGCATGTGATTGTAGTCATGCAATAGTTATTTGACACCGATGGAGGGTCGTGTGGCGGTTAGTGGTAGAATGAGTTGTGTGGGTTTAGCCGGCCACTCTCGAGATGTGTATCCTTCTTCTAGGGTGTGAGGATTTCGTATATGTGCATGCTAGAATGTATTGTTAGGGTTGTCGTGATGATCCTTGAGACAAATACATGTAGGTGTGGAAGGTAGTATGGGCCCATACTACTGAAAGCACTAGACCCGTATGCGTAACAAGGAAGTCACAACCCTAGGACTTTGTTGGGAGTTGGTTCCCATGTTGATATGTGTATTATCTAATATCTCCTTGGTACATTTTCAGTATGGAGACTACGAGATGATTGGAGGTTGGATCTGGGTTGGGAGCTAGTAGTCAGGGTTGGCCAGTAGTGACAGAGGATCATATCAGAGAGATTACCCATGAAGAGGTTGTGTCTATTGTCTGGGGGTAGATACCGGAGATTTTTGGGTCTCTCAAGACCGTGATGATGGAGTTCTTTGATGACAGATACGCAACCATTGCTGAGACTGTTGCTGTTGCAGCCTCTACAGCCGTTGCAACTACAGGGGTTGGTACGGGTTGATTTTTTAAGTATTTGTAATTCGATAATACGAAGCCACCGAATTTTGATGAAGTTGTGACATCACCAAAATCACGGCTAGAAAAGACCAGTTTTATTTATGCTTTTAAAATAATTTCAGAGTAAATCCATTGATTTAAAAGAGTTGCGGAATTTTTTCCCAAAAACAAAATATGATAAAAATAATATTTACCAAAGCATTTCATAAAGAAAAATGTATTTTCATTATATAATCAAAACTCGGGATGTCATGTTCCGATACAGACACAAAAGCATAAACAACAAAAGATAGACCATACAACAGTTACATATAACAACTGGTCTAATAAACAAAATAACTTGATGATTCATCCATCTTATGCCCTTGCGCCACTACCTGTAATACAAGTAAACTGAGTGGGTCAGGCTTGGGAGCCTGGTGAGCATATAGGGTTTTCAACCCACAATAAATAATTATATTTAATTTCAACAACCAAAAATAACCCGATTACCCATTCCCATTATCCTCACTTTACGTCCCTAAAACAACATTCTTTTACCAGGGACCTAATCTAGGATTTTCATCGGGACGTAGATTACTGCAAAGGGGTTTCCTTGACAATAGATGTCCTAAAGGTAACCATGAGGGGGATATAGTACACCGGTGAACACATCGTTCACAACACCTACAGGTTATGAACCTACTAGCGTTCTACTAGACTGTCTAGAAAGAGTCTGTGGTCATCATCTATACTCCGCTAGATGACTAGGTCAACAAAAACATCGAGGCCTATCATCTGTTTATCACACATCAACTATCTACCCATGTTCTACCCAACATATTAGTAGATAAAAATAAATATTTTTATACATAGTTTAAAACCTGTATAGCATTCTCATTCAATACATATTCCAAACAACAGATGAGACACATACATATAACACGTATTTCATAGAGAACAAATCATATCTATGAGATAGAAGCAAGTGAATATACATTCACACATATAACAACAAAATATACACATAACACGTATTTTATATAAAATACTTCATAATTATGTATTAGAAGAAAGTAACTACACACTCACTTGATCAGAAGATGATCGGACAACGCTACGACTTGTAGAAGTAGTATTTTTCGGTAGATCAGGAAGATCTTGACAAAAATTGGCTTCTCGTGGGGAGAGCTTCGGATCGGGAATTGCACTTCTCGGGATCTTCGGGGCTTCGGGACTTTCTTCGGGTCTCGGGGTTGATACCGGGGCTTCGGGGTATTTCTTGCACGCAAAACGAGGTAAAAACACGAGAGAAAGGGAAGAATGGAGCACCAAAACTCGGTAGCCCTCAACATCTATTTATAGGGTGTTGGAAGAAGGATTACGCTGGGCGTAATCTTTAGTTACGTTGGGCGTAACCTGGATAAGGTCGCTGACTCCCCCCTTTTGGATAATATCGAAATTTATAATTAAATTTAATATTTTAATTATTTAATAAACTTCAAAAATTAATATATTCCTCATACGAACTCCGTTTTCGACGTTCTTTATATCCACGCGTAGGTGAGACTACGCTCTATAACTTTCGTTTAGACACAGTCAGCTAATTTTGACATTATTTTTATTATTTATTTTTAGTAGGCCGGGACAAGAAAACTCCGTTATAAATTCATAACTTTTTCATCCGACGTCCGTTTTCATTTGTCTTTTTACTGTTGGACTACTATCGATGAGATTTTCGATTGTCGTTTAGATTGTGTTGGCTAAAAACCGCTCGATCTCAAATCGGGTATTCGGGCTGCATAACGCTAAGTCAAAACTTCGAAAAATCATAACTTCCTCATACGAAGTCATATTTGGGCGTTCTTTTTATGCACGCTCTCAGTTTAACGTATTCTATGATTTTTGTTTGCATTACTAAGGCTAAATATCGCTCTATCGTAAATTCACTATTTACGTCGCGCTATGTCGTACCGGTTCTGTCGCGAAACTTTGACAGATCATAACTTCTTCGTTATAACTCGAATTTCAGCATTCTATATATATATATTCAGAAAGATCGTTACGAACACAACGTCTTCATGTATCGATATCCGGATTATCTAATATTTCATTTTAACTCATATTTTTATCCTTAATTCATTTAAGTCACACAATTAAGCACAAAACACATAATACTCAAATAATACATTCTTATTATTTCAAAATAGGTTACAAAGGTTAACCTAGACTATTACATTGCTATTAATGACAAGCCCAGAAACACGGGCGTTACAGAAGTTCAGGACCTGATCATAGCCATGAGGTGGTTGTCTGATGTTGAGGGGTGCTTCTTCACATGCTCTTGCCTAACTGACTAGAAGGTTAGGTGCGCTATGAACCTTCTGAGGTCCAGAGCAAAGAATTGGTGGAGATTTACTACTAGTTTGTTTGCTTCTGAGCAGAGAGCTACTGTGTCATCAAATCAGTTCTTGGAGATGTTCCGCTCCAGATACGTGCCACTGGTGGAGCGTGAGAGGTTGACCCTGGAGTACCTGGATTTGAGGCAGAGTACAGAGTTGGTGGCAGAGATCACCAAGATGTTCACGGAGTGGGCCATGTTTTGTCCCGAGTTTTCTGCCTCTAAGCAGGCTCAAATGACCCATTACTTGAGCATGCTCAAGAAGAAGATCAGACAGTTCGTATCCACCATGCGCTATCGTTCTTTGTTGGAGTTGTAGGAGGCCACCAAGCGGCGTGAGATTGAGATTGAGTTGCAGACGAGGGAGCAGAGACCGGCCCCAGCGCAATCGCAGCCTGCGCCGAAGCGGTTTAGGACCGCTGATTCTAGGTCAGGGAGTCAGAGGGGATGTACTTGTGGGAAGTATGGTAAGGTGCATGATGGAGCTTGTCGATCTTCTTCGGGGTGCCACAAATGTGGCAAGTAGGGTCACATTGCAAGGGATTACCAAGAACTAGCTTCAGCTCCTGGAATCAGACTTTGTTATCATTGTGATCAGGTGGACCATATGAAGGCCCTGTGTCCCTTGCTTGCTGCCAGGCCGGTGCAGGCTCCAACACAGACTACTTTGAGGATCACTGATGGGAGTCAGGGAAGGGTGGACCCCCGAAGGGCTCGAGGTCGCGCTTTCATGCTTACCGCTGAGGAGGCCATAGCAGCTCAGATGTTGTGACTAGGGATGAAAGTGGGTCCAAACCCAGACCGGATGGACACAGACCTGGAAAACCCGAAACCAGTTAACGAGATTTTGTAGAATCGGAAACCAGACCGGTATATAGGAACCGGTTCCGGTTACGGTACCGGGTAAAATGAGTCTAGAATCAGAAAACCCAGAAACGTCAAAGTGGGTAGGTTGGACCCGAATAAAGTGGGTTTAGAACCGGAAAACCTGTAAAAACTAGAATTTTTTGGTAATTAATTACTATTTAGTGGGTTGAACTTTGAAAATTTTCATATTGATATCCCGACTTTAGGGGATTGTAACTCATTGAATATGAAACCAAAATCGGCAAGATTATAGTCTAAAATCATGTACTAACTCTAAACTACACCCTGGAAAAAACTACATGTCAATCTGACTTTAAACGAATGATATATGCATGTGTTAACATTTTCAAAGAATACAAAATACACAAACAAATAGTTGAAAAGTTGAAAATTTTCTGTTTTGATATCCCGACTTCAGGGGACTGTAAATCATTGAATATTAAACCAAAAATGACAAAATTATAGTCTAAACTCATGTACAGACTCTAAACTACAAATTGGAAAAAACCACATGTCAATCCGACTTCAAACGAATTAGATATGCATGTTTTAATACTTTCACAGAATACAAAAACACTGAAAAACTAAAAACTTTCAGCTTTGATATCTCGACTTTGGGGCACTGTAAGTCAATGAATATAAAACTGAAAATGACAAATTTATAGTCTAAAATCATGTCAAACTATAAACTACACATTGGACAAAACCGCATGTCAATCAGAGTTGAAACAAATGAGATATGCATCTTTTAAATGTTTCACAAAAACCGGTTCCAACCCTAAAAGTGGTTTCGATTCCTAGCACCGGTTCCGATTTTTAGACCCAGTTTACCCGGACCCAATGGACCCAAACCCAGATTACCCAGAACCAGGATAAAGCTAATTTTTAAACCCAAAACCGGAACCGGTTCTATATATATTCTAGTTCTAACGGTTCCGATTTTGGTTCCAGTTCAGTTTTCCAGTTCTAAATCTCACCCTAAGTTGTGACTGGTATGTTTCTATCCATTATCTTGTTGATTATGTTTTGTGTTATGCTTATATATGTGCCTCTGTTAGGTATATTCCTAGTAAACTCTTTGCCTGCTCTTGTGTTGTTTAACTTGGGTGCGAGTTGGTTCTTTGTATCTCGTTCGTTCAGTAGAGGGTTTAATATGCCTATTGGGGAGTTAGAGTGTCCGTTGCGGGTTTCTATTTTCAACGAACATGGGATTTATGTGTCATCAGTGTATCAAGGTTGTGTAATGGAGATCTTCGGGGGTGCCTTATTCGATCGCACTGATCCTTATTCCCATGGGGGATGTTTGCGTGATTGTGGGTAAGGATTGGCTGAGCTGGTTCGGGGCTATGATTGATTGTAAGGGCCAGCACATGGTAGTTTGAACCCCAAGTAGGGGAGAACTAGTTATCTATGGAGAGGGCAACAAGATGGGTTGAGGGTTTTGTTCAACATCTAGGGCTTGACAGTATATCCAGAATGGGTGTGTGGGCTACTTGGCTTATGTAGTGGAAAAGCGGGTTGGGGATCAAGCTTCAGTTTCAGACGTACCGGTTGTCAAGGAGTTTGCAAATGCGTTTACAGAGGTGTTGCTCGGTGTGCCTCCTGAGAGGCAGGTTGAGTTTAGAATTGACCTTGTGCCTTGTGCGACACCGATCGCCAAGGCGCCGTGCCTCTTGGCACCGCCTGAGATGTAGGAGTTGTCATCTCAGCTGCAAGAGCTGTTAGGCAAGCAGTTCATCAGACCGAGCAGTTCTCCGTGGGGAGTGCTGATACTGATCGTCAAGAAGAATGATGGTTAACACCGTATGTGCATTGATTATCGGGAGTTGAACAAGTTAACGGTGAAGAACCGTAATCCCCTTCCACGGATTGATGACCTCTTCGATTAGTTGCAGGGTGCATCTTGGTTCTCCAAGATAGATATGAGGTCTGGGTATCATTAGGTTAGAGTAAGATAGTAGGACGTGGAGAAGACCGCGTTTCAAACTCGTTATGGGCATTACGAGTTCGTGATAATGCCATTTGTGCTCACCAATACGCCTGCGATGTTCATAAATTTGATGAATCGGGTATGCCGGCCGATGCCCGATCGTTCTGTTATTGTGTTTATTGATGATATCTTGGTGTATTCCAAGACCAGAGAGCAACATACGGAGCATCTTCACGAGCTTCTGGGGGTTTTGAGGCGAGAATGGCTTTATGCTAAGTTCTCGAAGTGTGATTTTTGGTTACAAGAGGTCCAATACCTTGGGCACCTCATTAACTAGGATGTGATTTTGGTCGATCCGGCCAAGATCGAGGTCGTGATGCAGTGGGAGGTTCTAAAATCTCCCTCATATATTAGGATTTTCTTGGGTTTGACAGGGTACTATTGGAGATTTATTTAGGATTCTCCAAGATTGCGGTACCCCTCACTCGTCTGACGAGAAAGGGGGTGGATTTCCAGTGGGGCCCTGAGCAGTAGTCAACATTTGAGACTCTTTGGTAGAGATTATGCGAGGCCCCGTTATTGACCCTCCCAGAGGGGACTAAGGACTTTGTGGTGTTCTGTGATGCATCCATCACCGGTTTGGGGAAATCCTCATGTAGTGGGGACGTGTGATTTCTTATGCTTCGCGAAAGCTGAAGCCGCATGAGACGCGATATCTCAGTCATGACCTGGAGTTGGGGGCAACGATTTTTGCCCTCAAGATTTGGAGAAACTATCTATATGGGTTCCGTTGCACTATCTACACGGATCACAAGAGTCTGAGGCATATTATGAATCAGCCAAACCTGAACATGAGGCAACATAGGTGGCTAGACGTAGTGAAGGATTATGACTGCAAGATCATTTATCATCTACGTAAAGCGAATGTAGTGGCTAATGCTTTGAGCCGCAAGTTGGATGGGTCTTTAGTTGGGGTGTCGTGTATGAGGATATCAATAGGTTCCCCACTTTTGGGATTGATCAGGGAGGCTCAAGCCGATGGTGTTCAGGAAGAGAATTGGAAGAAAGAGAGGATCTGGGGTGAGATTGTCAGATTTATCCCGAATAGTCAAGGGTTGTTGACCGATGTGGTCAGGTATGGTTTTCGATATCTGGCAGGGTCAGACAGATTGTGTTGGAGGAGGATCATAAGTCTCGTTTTTCTATTCATCCGGGGGCACTAAGATGTACCGAGATTTGAGATTGAGCTATTGGTGGCCATCTATGATGCGAAAGATAGCTTGGTATGTTGAGAGATGCATGACCTGTAGGATGGTCAAGGCTGAGCATCAGAGGTCGCATGGCAAACTGCCGTCTTTGTAGGTTTCCATGTGGAAATGGGAGTAGATTTCGATGGATTTTATCACCAAGGTTTCGAAGACGGCAAAGGCTTTTGATGCTATCTGGGTTATCGTGGATTGATTGACCAAGAGTGCCCACTTTCTGGAGATTCTGGAGAGTTCTTCGACCGAGAAGTTGGCTGATGTGTATGTTCGCAAGATCGTTGCTCGCCATGGGGTTCCCGTCTCCATTGTTTCAGATCGTGATGTTCGGTTCACTTTCTATTTTTGGCTTCCACGAGGAACTGGGTACAAGGTTGCACTTCAGCACTACTTATCATTCGCATACCAACGTCCAGAGTGAGTGAACAATACAGACCCGTGAGGATATGTTGCGGGTTTGTGTTATCGATTTTGGTGAGAGCTGAGACTCCTACCTACCTCTTGTGGAGTTTTCCTACAATAACAATTATCACTCCAACATTGGTTCTCCGACCTTCGAGCTCTTGTATGGGCGGAGATGTCGTACCTTGGTTTGTTGGGTTAAGGTTGGTCACAGGGTTATGGGGCGGACCGAAGTGGTCCTTCAGACCACATAGGTGATTCAGCAGATCAGGCAGAGTCTAATGACTGCTCAGAGTTGGCAGAAGAGCTATGGCGACCGACGCCGATCCGAGTTGGAGTTTTAGGTCAGCGACATGGTATTACTAAAGGTTTCACCTTGGAAAGGTGTGATACGCTTCAGGAAGAGGGGAAAGTTGGGGCCCCAGTATATTGAGCCTTTTCGGGTGATTTCCAGGGTTGGCAAGGTTGCTTACATATTGGATCTTCCTAGGGAGCTCAGTCAGTTTCATAACACTTTCCATGTTTTGCAGCTACGAAAGTGCGTATTAGATAAAGATGTAGTGGTTTCCTTGGATGACATTCAGGTCGATGAGCACATGAACTATGTTGAGAGGTCGGTAGCTATCTTGGAAAGGAAGGTAAAGGTTTTACGTAGCAAGGAAGTACCTTTGGTAAAGGTACAGTGGCAACATCGAAGGGGCTCCAAGTGGGCCTGGGAGCCGAAGGCTGAGATGCGGGAGCATTATACAAATTTGTTTGCCGCAACAGACTTCGAGGACGAAGTATAGTTCAAGTGGGGGAGAATTGTAACATCCTGTTGTTCAGGTACTTTTAAATTCATCCGCATAATTCTATTTCATGTCAAATTGGTCCCTAAGTCCAAGAAATATGCTTTGAAGCTTTAGTGGCAATTTCATAATTTGGGCAGGAAGAGTATGCCAAACGTACGTGTGTATGCTGAGAGTACTAGTAATGTCAGGAGGAAACCCCAATTTTTAGGGCCTGGGTGGTATTTAAGCAACATTATGGTTCATTTCTCACCACATTTTCAGCCTCCACATCCTTTGAGACGTTTTTGCAAACCCTAGCCCCCTTAGTGTGTGTTTTGAGCTCAAGAGTGTGTTGTTGGTGTGTTAAAGGAAGAAGAAGTTGCATCAAGGATCCTTGAAGTGGAAGCAAGCTTGTATATCTGAGATCTTAGCCTTCTTGAGAAGCTCCAAAAGGTATAAATTCTCTACCTTGATGTCTTGGATGTTAGATCCCATTTTTGGGTGTTTTATGTTGCTTTTCTTGTCCCAAAGGTCCCATATTGTGCATGGCTGGTTATTGTCATTTTGAGGTGTCCTTCCAGACCCTAGTAGGGGTCCTAAGCCATAAAAATGAGGTCCCAATTACTAGAACTGTTTCATGCATCTTGTAGAAGGTCTTAATGGATTAAGACCTTGTGTTAAGCACTTTGTAGACTTTTAAAGTCACAAAGTTGGAAACTTTATGACTCTAGGATGCAGTTGGACCGTAGATCTGAAGTTTGGGCTTGAGTGCTTAATCCATTAAGCACTTAATGAACTTTTTGGGGTTGCTAGGTTATGCCCTGCGCAAGTGGGAGTGCGCCCTGCGTACTCATTCAACCACCCCAATGGTGGTCAATGCGAGGCTTCACATACGCTAAGCGTACCTCCGGAGTACGCCCCGCGTGCTCGTATGGGTCAGCCTTGTTGAGTTGACTCGGCTGGTTTACTCGGTTGACTTAGTGGGTTTGACCAGTTGACTTTGACCAAGTTTGACCTTGAGGACATTTTGGGTATTTTGGATTTTAATGGAACTGGTCATATGGTGGAAATAGGTATCGTTTAGAGAGTTGAGATTCGAAGTCGGGCCTCATCAGTTCTGTTCAATTTGCGATGTGAGTTTGCCTCACGGTTCTCGCGGGTCGAAGGAACCAATGTTGCGCTATTGGATTGATATCCGGTTATGCATGTTATCGTATTGTAGTGACCTTTTAGATCAATATTTTGGTTTATAGGATGATGTTATGCTTTAGTGATATGTTAGATCGGTATCTTGGTATATAGGATGATGCTATGCTTTGGTGATCTGTTAGATCTGTTTAACTGGCTGTAGACTGTTATATGATTCTCTGTTATATGTGCACATGTTTGGTCAGTGGCTGAGGCTTCACTGCTTTTTACATAAGCCAACAGGCTGGGGCATTCCAACCCGATGGTTGAATGAGCCTGAGGGTATTCCATCCCGATGATGATTGGACCTATAGTATGTTGGCATTCAAACACGATGGTTGAGGGCTTGAGGTATTCCAACCCGATGGTTGACTGGACCCATAGTATGTTGACATTCCAACCCGATGGTTGATTGGACCCATAATATGTTGTTATTGTATATGTGTTATTAGTTTGTGTGTTGGTACCTTGTGGGAAACTCATTAATCTTTGGGCTTACAGTTTTAAGTTATATTTCAGGTACTTCAAATGATCACGGGAAGACGAATGCATGATCATGCACCTTCTCGTGTTTTGGATTTATGATTTTGGGGAAAACTCTGATATTAAACATGTTTTGAAAACTAAATTGTTAACGATGATGATTTATGGATTGATTTTAAAAGTTTCAAGAATTTTTTTGATGATACAAAGAATGTGTGTGTGTGTGTGTGGGGGGGGGGGGGGGGGGGGGGGGGGGGGGGAGGATTCTTACCCTCGTCTCCGCCCCCAATTTTTTTAACAAATATTCCCCGTATGGGATCGGGGCCCTACGGATTCGGAATCCCACAAGACTTTTTGACAGCCTTAAGGACAAACTAGTTTTTATCTATTTATTAATTTTTTTATTTCTATCATGGACTAATGTTTCGTACTGCACGGGATTACTCGATGTGGACACTTACTCGCAACATCTATTTTCTATCTTTCTATGCAGGATGTCATTGTCAAAAGTTTTTTATCTACCATCACCATCATCATCTGCCTACTTCTTACCTCCCTTAACTTGTTTTTATTAAATTGTGGTAGTGTTAGTGTAAACATTTTCTTCTGGTTACTAGGGATGTTTTTATGAAATTGTGGTAGTGTTGGTGTAAACATTTTCTTCTTACTAGGGAAGGTGGAACACATCGACCATGCGTAAAAACTGTGGTAAATATACATCCACACTACTTCCTTATAAATTTATCGCTACATTGTTTATAGACATTTGGATGACCGATTGCGTCAGTTGTCGCCGGTAGTTACTACGTGGTAACGTTACTGCTTCTTGTTTGGGGTTTGCACTTTTTGGCCAATTTTATGATCCTTTGCTCAAGTTCATCAATCTCAATGTTTGTGACCTTTTATTCGGATACCTTGCTCGAGTTTATAATAAACACAACATACATATTGATTACCGTTTGCTTTTGCACTATAAATGTAAATTCCATAACCCCAAAATAAATATATTGAACCATGTTCTACAACCAAATTAACCACATTTAATTCAAAGAAAATATGTTTGTACTAATTCGAAATTTCTTTTGTATATAACCTCGTAAACAGCCTCTCTTTCATTACTCCTAAACAAATGCTTACTTCAGAACAAATTTTAAGGTTGATGTCCAACCGCCCGCCCACAAAGAATAACATTATTTGGAATCGGAGCCTCATCTCTCCAAGAATTAGCCGGCGAGTAAACTCGAAGATAAAATTGTTGACCTAAATACTGTCGAGCCCAATTCTCGGACCGCACATTCCACATTCCCACGTTATCCAACGGCATGTAAACCGCGGTCCATGACTTCGGGTATACCTGAAAACCAAAATACCAAATTTTCAACAACCCCTGAGCTGGACCACACTACGTATCAAGAACATCATATGAGATGTAAATCAGATACACAACAAGTCCAGTGCCCACAAAGAGCCCAATCCACATTGGAATTAAAACTCCCACACTGCAACTGCTGGCTGACAGATTAAAGATTGTACCTGCACGGTAACACGTGAAATTGTGTCGCGTAAATTGTAGCCGGTCCGGCTTGCCTCTGACCATTGCCCTCCATCCATCCTGTTATTGTCACAATGTAACAAGTTATTTGACTATCAGTTGTCAAACACAGTACAACTTGTACCTGTTCTGTCATGTCATGTGAGTTTTGAAGAATAAAAGATTACCCGACAACAAAGAAATGGTGGCCATCAACATGCCAAGATTGTACGGAATCTTCCGGATTCTCAAACACCACCTCCACATACCCTCTAAAATCAGCCGGCATTACGGCGGTTTGCAGGTTCACACCACCACTCGGGCCATCCTGAATGCTACCAAGACTAAAAACACCCGAAATCTTGAAATAATCAGCAAGCTTAAGAGGTGTATCCGGTGAAACAAACGAGACACCATTAACCGCATATCTCTGCTTCCCACCAACAACCGGTGCAGAATTCACAACCCTAATAGTCCGAGTAGTGTTGATCAACCCGTAGTGGTAAGACCCCTGTGGGTTTGGCCTTGGTCCACTTGCAGTCAAATTTCGCCTATTTCAACACGAAAAAGACATGTATGTGAGTGTTAAGTTCATTGAGGCATTTCATCGAACAGTTGGTGTGTGAGGCGTTTTGAATTACCTGAGTGATCTTGCTTGGTTGAGTGACCAGTCGATTTCAGTTGTGGGTCCACCGGGAGGTGTGTCATCAAGACCAGTGACTGCGTTGCTGTAGTGTAGAGCCGATGTGGTTGTGAGGACTGGTGTGGTGAATCGGGTTGAGACGATAACGTAGTAATCTTTAGGAGGTTGGTCGGTGGTGACTAATATGGAGTAAGATTGACCCAAATGGATGTCGATTGAATCATATGTGTTTTGTAGTGAATGAGTTCCTTCTACTTCAACTAGAATTAGCTTATGACCTTGGATTCTGAAGTTTATTGAAGTTGTTAGACCAACGTTTGATACCCTGAATCTGTAAGTTTTACCTGTAAAAATAGTTTAAACGAAAAAATCATCAATCTTGTTGAATGTTTGATTATTAACACCATGAGTGATTCAAGATTTGAACTTTACAAAGTACGAACCTTGATCAACGTTAAATGTAAAGCCATTTGATCCACGTCCGTTGATTAGAAGTCCATCTGGGAACGGAAGATCATGCCCGTTGTCCAGAATTGCTTTTAGATCCTGTTACATTCAAGAAAAAAAAAACGATCTACTTTCAGCTAGGCATCTCATCAAACAGTTGGACCACACCAAGAATCAAAGACTAGGAGTAATCACCGTGTGGTTTTGGTTGAACCAGTCTCCGGCGAGTACAGTGTAATCTCCGGCGGGTGGTGAGAAGGGAACTGGAATAACTGAGCGACTAGCGACTTTGATGCCACCATAGCCTCCGGCAGCCTTGTGGAAAGCAAGTGAAGGGAAGTAAAAGAAGCTACCGATCTGATCTTTCACTTGAAGACTGTAAGTGAAGTTTCCCCCCGGCGGGATCGGGCAGTTTGTACCGAAAACGCCGTCTTGCCATGAGTTTCTCCGTTGCATAATCCCATCCCTAAAGTACAAGTCAGTAAAGCACGAAGATGCAAAATTAAGTACAAGTCATAAAGCACGTTGAATATGAATACGATTTTGCAAGTCCCAAAGTCATTAAAAAGTGATTTAATCTAATAAAGTACAAGTCATTATAGCATAGTGAGCTACAACAACAATATGTATGAGTACAAGTCGCTAAAGCATGGTGAAATTTTAAGAACAACCTGCAACTCCCAACGAAAAAAAGTCATAATTTCACACAGAGAAAATTGAAGAACTAACCAAGAAAGAAGAAACGGTTCATCCAAGCTATTGAAAACGTTGATGATCAAGTTATCATTTGTTACAGAATCAATTTGAGGCCCTGGAAACTGTCCATTTATCAATATCCCCTGCACAGACAAATCGATATTTCTTCTTCTTTAATATTTACTTCTTCATCAATGGAAGCGAGATTTCTTGAAAAAGAAGAAAAAAAGGAACCTGTTGTTTGACTCCAAGAGGGTAAATATCACCATAAGTGACATTCCAAGTGAAGAACCTGTATGGGTCTTCGCCATTGATGAACTGAAACAGAAGAAAAAGAAGCACCGACACCAAAAACGGCGACGCTTTGGTCATCTGGTCCACCGTTTTTCTGTAGTGAAATGAGAAAAGTGAGATACAGATCTATGTGTATCTATATATATATATATGCAGAAAAAAGATGGCTTTACTTAACATGGACAACAAACAACCTCCTCTGGCCTTATTCTTCTTCTTTGATTTTTTTTTTTTTAAATATATTTTTCTGCTTTGTTGCTTTTTGGAATTTATTTTCTTAAAGGGGTTGGGATGAGGAATGAAAGGACCGACTCATTAATTTCAGTCCTTCCTACTAACATGCTTGGCTGTAATCCTCAATCGGTACAACGGAATGGCGCGTAAAAAAAAGTTCGTATTAAAACCACTTCTTTCGAAGATTTATTATTATTATTATTATTATTATTATTATTATTATTATTATTATTATTATTATTAAAGTTATGAAAAGTTTTAGCAGTCAAGTGGCATTTTTTTTTGGCAAGAATGGTCCCCCTTTATGTATGTGTGTTCAAATCGTCTTTAGAATCGTTTTATGTCAATATTTGTATTCTTTGTGGACACGTCGTTCATTGCCCGTCAGATTTGTTGATGTTTATATTAGCATCTGGAATTTTCCACCGCCTCTCTATTCCTTACCTCTCTCTTCATACACATCTTTTTCTTCATCTTCGACTCCGCTTCTTACAGAAAACCACCACCGGCATGCCTCCGCCTCAAATAATCTCACTGTTACACTATTTATGTGTTCTATGTCCGGTTGGCATTCTTCTTCAGCAGGTATTGAGGTATGAACCGCTACCGCTTAGGTAGAGGACGGTGTTGGTTGGATTTTACTCCAGTTAAGCAGCATGAACCACCGATTTTTTAATGGAATAATCATCAAGGGAAACATGAAACCCTAGAATTGATAGTTTCTATTCAGATCCAAAAATCTGTAATATTCTTCATATATGACGAAATTGTTTTCCATTGGAGGAGATCGACAGGGAAGAGACCTCTGATTCCAGTGTGAAGAAGAAAAGGGTAAATAATCGGACCATTCGACTCATTTATTGACGCGCCTTGAGGACATAATGGGTTGGATATTGCGAAGAAATCCTCAGGTCGTCCCCTCCGACTCTTTTCATCGATGTTTTGTTTGCAACATTGTATCTAGGTCATTCCGATTTAGGTTCTGACCATCGACCGGGTTTCGATTTTGGTTCTAACGACGGGACTGGGACAATCGAAGCGGCGCAACAGCCCCGACCAGCATCAATTTGGGTGTTATCACAACCCAATCCCTTTTCCCCCTTTTTTGTGTTTCAATTTTCTTAATCCAAGTTCCATTTTGTCAAAAAAGGCATTTCGCCGCGTTTGATACAATACGTTGAGACCGGCTCCCTTTCCCCTTCGAATCAAAGTGGGAAACACATTCCTTCCTGCTGGTAAGTGTCTCCGATGGTCGGCATCTGTAACGCCCACGTTTCCAGGCTAGGTATTATCATTGATGTAATAGTATAGGTTAACCCTTGTAACTCTTTTTAAAGTATTAATGATGAAATATTTGAGTATTATGTGAATTATGTGTTTATTTTCTTAATTATTATAATTTAATGAATTTAGAATAAAATAAGCGTTAAAATTAAAGTATGAGATAAGCCCGATATCTTTGCATAAATATGTAGTTGTCGAAACAAGGATTCCGAAGATATAAAGAATGCGAAATCCGAGTTATAACGAAGAAGTTATGACCTGTCGAAGTTTCGCGACAGAACCGACAACGCTGAATGACGTAAAAAGTGAAATTTACGTTAGAGAAATATTTAGCCTTAGCGATCTAAACGAAAGTCATAGAGTTCGTTAAACCGAAAGCGTGCATAAAAAGAACGCCCAAATCTGACTTCGTATGAGGAAGTTATGATTTTTCGAAGTTTCGACTTAGCAGTATTCAACTCGAATACTCGATTTGAGATCGAGCGGTTTTAGCCGAAGCAATCTAAACGAGAATCGAAGATCTCGTTGTTAGTAGCGAAACAATGAAAAGTTAGGCGAAAACGGACGTCGGACGAAAAAGTTATGAATTTATAATGAAGTTTTCCTGTCCAGACCTACTAAAAATAAATAATAAAAATAAATCAAAATTAGCCGACGGAGTCTAAACGAAAGTTGTAGAGCGTAGTCTCACCTACGTGTGGATATAAAGAACGTCGAAAACAGAGTTCGTATGAAGAAGATATGAATTTTCAAAGTTTATTAAATAATTAATATTTAAATTTAATTCTTATATCCGATATTATCCGAAGAGGAGTCACCGGACTCATCCGAAGTAAGCCCAGCGTACAGCGAAGCATGACGCACCTCGCACTCGAGCTCTTCGGATGACGCATGCCATGACGAATTCGGAGGTGTACGCCCCGCGTACGGCTGTACGCCCAGTGTACTGCGAGGCCTCAGCCTCCTATAAATAGGATGCGAGGGTTTCGGGTATTTTTGCTCATTTCTTCTCTTTTTTATGCTGAAGCTCTGTGCGTAAACCCCCGAATCCATCCCGACACCCCGGATCTTATATCCAAGTTGAGAAGGAAGTTTTACGCTCCCGAGATCCTGAGAAGTGCGATTCCCGAGCCGAAGCTCTGCCCGCGAGGAGTCCGGTTTTTATGAAGATCTTCCAAATCTTCCGAAGAATACTACTTCTATAAGCCGTAGTGTTGTCCGATCATCTTCTGATCAAGTGAGTGTGTGGTTACTTTCTTCTAACGCATAATTATGAAGTATTTTATACGAAATACGTGTTATGTGTATATTTTGTTGTTATATGCGTGAATGGATATTCACTTTCTTCTATCTCATAGATACAATTTATTCTTTATGAAATACGTGTTATGTGTATGTGTCTCATATGTTGTTTTGGAATATGTATTGAATGAGAATGCTATACAGGTTTTAAACTATGTATAAAAATATATATTTTTATCTACTAATATGTCGGGTAGAACATGGGTAGATAGTTAACGTGTGCTAAACAGATGAGAGGCCTCGATGTTGTTTTTGATTCAGTCATCTAGCGGAGTTTAGATGACGACCACAAACTTTTCTAGACAGTCGTGTGGAACGCTAGCAGGTTCGCCACCTGTAGGTGTTAATGAACTTGGGTGTTCATTCGATGTACTCCACCCCCTTCATGGTTGCCTTATTTGACATATATTACCGGGAAACCCCCGAATGCATGTGTTGTCGCCCCGATGAAATATTCTAAGACTAGGTCCCTTGTGTTAGTTGTTTTAGGGACGTAAAGTGAGAATAACGGGAATGGGTAATTGGATTATTGTTGGTTGGTGAAATTATATATAATTATTTATTGTGGGTTGAAAACCCTATATGCTCACCAGGCTCCCAAGCCTGACCCACTCAGTTTTATTTGTATTCCAGGAAGTAGCGCAAGGGCATAAGATGGATGAATCATCAAGTTGTTTTGTTTACAAGTCTGTATATGTATATATTTGTTGAATGACTTGTAATGTTATCGTTTATGCTTTATGGTCTGTATCGGAACATGACATCCCGAGTTTTGATTATATAATGAAAATACATTTCTTTTATGAAATGCTTTGGTAAATATTATTTTATCACGTTTTGTTTTTTGGGAACAAATTCCGCAACTCTTTCAAATCAAAAGGATTTACTCTGAAATTATTTTAAAAGCATAAATGAAAATCGGTCTTTTCTGGCCGAGATTTTGGGGATGTCACAGTTGGTATCATAGCATTAGTTTTAGCGAACTAGGAATTTTTTGGATATCTAGACTTAAACTTAGAATGCTAAGTGACGTTTTGAGATATGTGTCTGTTATGTTTTTGACACGAGCACTAGTTTATTTTAGGAAAATGGCCTAAAATGCTTTTATGTGCTAAATGTTATATGTTGTCGTATATGATATTATCTGTTTGGATCTATGGTCTGTTGCCGACCGGATCTAGAAACTTTATGTGTGTAGGATTCTAAGCGTACGTCTACGATATTAGAACTAGCATATAAACGTTTCGGAGTGATAAGAATGATTTGAATATCTATCGTGAATGAGGATCTAATTTCACCTTATTTGGTGTGTAGATAAAAGTGGTGAGAACGAGGAGTGGAGTCGGAAATGCTGATGAAAACAGGAACCAACCACTATTGATTGAGCAAATACCTATCGTAGCAGCAGCACCTGAGCCGATAACAATGGCTAGTGTACAATTGATGATTCAAACGATGTTGGATCATTAGATGGATGAAACGAGACGTTTGCTTCAATATAATCGTGAAGAACTGTTAATTCAAGTGGAAGATCCCGAATTAAATGAAGGGCACTCGGAAGGTGGAAACTTCAGTGGGTCTGTTGGTCAAGCCAACCCACCGATAGTTAGGCAAAACAACCATGATGGAAGGAATGATGGAATGGGATGCAAGTACAAGGACTTTCTGACTTGCAAACCAGCGACCTTCACTGGAAAGGAGGACCCGATCGGAGTGATGGATTGGATCTCCGAAATGGATTTAGCCTTCATGACTTGTGGCTGCAGAGGCAAGTTGCAGACCACGTTCGCAGTGCGTTAGTTCCGAGGTGGATCCGTTCGTTGGTGGAACACTCTAGGTAAGACTTTAAGCCCCAATGAGCCATTGCAATTGACATGGGCGGAATTCTTGGTGCAGTTCACGTGCAAGTTCTGCTCGGCTCAAAATCTGTTGGAATTAGAGAACAAGTTTCTGACATTGACGAAAGGCAGCATGTCAGTTGATGAATACACTAATAACTTTAGCGATAAGATGGAGTTTGCTTTGCGCATCGTTCCAGATGAGTTGACAAAGGTTGACCGGTATGCAAAGGGACTCTCATGGGAGTACGCAATGCCAGTTCGTTAGGCACCTACTCTAGAGGCAGATATTTGAGCTGCCAAGTCTATTGAGAACATGATTAAGGGGAGAACCACCAACAAGGTTGAGGTTGGTGAGAAGAGAAAGTTTGAGGGAACATCTGGTTCCGGTAAGAGACGAAAATTTTCGAAATCTGATTCGAAAAAGTTTGGATGAAAAGGAGGCGAAACGAAATGGTGTGATAAGTGTAAGAAAAAAAACTTTGGGAAGTGTAGTGAGGATGTAACCTGCTACAAGTGTGGAAAAATTGGGCATTTTGCCAATGAGTGTCCGTCCAACAAAAGGATGTGCTTTGGTTGCAATGAAGAGGGGCACATTTTGAAAGACTGTCCGAAGAAGAAGGAGGCAACTAAGCCCAACATTCCACCAAAGCCGAAGGCGAGAGCCTTCCAGATGACACTTGAGGCTGCTAAAGATGAAGCTGATGTCGCTTCAGGTACCTTTCTCGTAAACAAATTACCTGCTCAAATTTTGTTTGATTCTGGAGCCAACTACTCCTTTATTTCGCATGAGTTTGGTAGAAAACTAGCTTTGCCTGTTGATAGACTAGATAATGCTTTATTAGTCGAAGTTGCTAGTGGCAAGTTTGTACCTGTTAGCCATCGTATGAAAAACATCTTAATCGACCTTAATGGGAATACGTTTCATGAGGAATTATTGCCTATCGAACTTAATGGTTTCGACGTCGTTCTGGGAATGGATTGGCTTAGCGCCAATGACGCCGAAATATTATGCAAGAAGAAGATAGTTAAAGTAAACCCGCCATGGAAAGATTCGTTTATGGTGGATGGGGAAAACGCAGAGTAAATTCTGGAATCATTTCTCTAATGAAATCCAGAAAGTGTTTGACCAAGGGATGTACATCATACTTAGTATTCGTGATTGTTGCTAAGAAGGAAAAGCAGGTGATGCAGATCATCCCAGTGGTGTGTGATTATCCGGAAGTATTTCCTGAAGATCTTCCTGGATTACCACCTGATAGACAAGTGGAGTTCAGAATAGACTTGTTACCAGGGACCACACCAATAGCAAAAGCACCTTATCGATTAGCACCGATAGAGATGAAGGAGCTAATGATGCAACTTCAAGAGTTATTGGACAAAGGTTTCATTAGACCTAGTTCATCACCCTGGGGAGCTCTGGTGTTATTCGTGAAGAAGAAAGATGGAAGTATGAGAATGTGCATCGATTACAGATATTTGAACAAGGCAACAATAAAGAATAGATACCCGTTGCCAAGGATTGATGACTTGTTTGATCAATTGCAAGGTTCGAGCTATTTCTCGAAGATCGATCTAAGGTCAGGATATCATCAGCTAAAAGTGAGAGAGCAGGATATCGAGAAGACTGCATTCAGAACTAGATATGGACACTACGAGTTCTTGGTTATGTCGTTTGGACTAACCAATGCTCCAGCAGCATTCATGGATTTGATGAATAGGGTTTGTAATCCATTCCTTGATAAATCTGTGATAGTATTCGTAGACGACATTCTGATTTACTCGAAAAGCCAAAAGGAATATGGCAAACACTTGCGAGAAGTGTTAGAAGTCTTGAAGAAGGAGAATCTGTATGCGAAGTTCTCCAAATGTGATTTTTGGATTCGTGAAGTACAATTCTTGGGTCACGTGGTCAACCAAGAAGGGATAATGGTTGATCTAGCGAAGATTGAAGCTGTAATGAAGTGGGAACAACCGAAAAGTCCCACGGAGATCCGAAGCTTTTTAGGATTAGCCGGATATTACCGAAGTTTTATCCAAGGTTTTTCATCGATTGCTACTCCATTAACAACTTTGACCCACAAAGGAGCTACTTATGCTTGGAGTGATAAGCATAAAGAAGCATTCGAAAAGCTAAAGAAGAAGCTATGCAAGGCACTGATACTTTCTCTACCTGATGGAGTTGAAGACTTCGTTGTCTATAGCGATGCATCTGGGGTTGGATTGGGTTGTGTTTTGAACCAAAGAGAAAAGGTGATAGCATATGCGTCTCGACAGTTGAAGGAGCATGAAAAGAATTACCCGACTCATGATTTGGAGTTGGTATCGGTAGTTTTCGCTTTGAAAATATGGAGGCATTACCTCTATGGTACAAAGTGCAAACTTTTCACTGATCATAAGAGTCTCCAATATCTCTTTAATCAGAAAGAATTAAATATGAGCCAACGATGTTGGCTAGAGTTACTCAAGGACTACGACTGTGAGATACTTTACCACCCCGGTAAAGCTAATGTTGTCGCTGATGCTCTCAGTCGGAAAGTCAATCTTCAAAGAAGGAGACCGAGAGCATTGAGAATAGAATTTGTATCGACAATTGTGGAGAGTATAAAGAAAGCTCAAGAGGAAGCTTCTGAGAAGAATGACCGAAAGGAGGAACGTTTGGGCAAAATGTTGGTGTTTGGTATAAACGGTCATGGACTGAAGGTATTCCAAGATCGGATTTGGGTACCTAAGTCAGGAGGAATAAGAGATCTTCTGATGGAAGAAGCTCACAAAACCATGTACTCGATTCATCCTGGTAGCACTAAAATGTATAGGGACCTAAAACCCTACTACTGGTGGCCGACGATGAAGCTCGATGTTGCGAAGTATGTGGCCGAGTGTGTGACTTATGCGAGAGTCAAGACACAACATCAGAAACCATACGGGAGTTTAGAACCTTTACCTGTGCCTATGGGTAAATGGGAAGACATTGCGATGGATTTTGTCACTAAACTACCCAGAACAAAGAGTGGTCACGACATGATTTGGGTGGTCGTTGATCGATTCACTAAGAGTGCACATTTCATAGCAGCCAATGAGAAATGGTCTATGGAAAAGCTTGCGAATTCTTTTGTAAAGGAAATTGTGAGGCTTCACAGTGTTCCATTAACGATTGTATCGGACCGTGATAGCCGTTTCACCTCAAGATTTTGGAAAAGTCTACAAGAGGAAATGGGTACCAAGTTATGTTTAAGTACAGCTTACCATCCGCAGACTGATGGTCAGAGTGAAAGAACAATACAAACACTTGAAGATATGCTGAGAGCATGTACCCTGGAATTCCTAGGTAATTAGGATGAACATTTACCTTTGGTAGAATTTTCCTACAATAATAGTTTCCACTCGAGCATAAAGATGACACCTTATCAAGCTCTGTACGGACAGAAGTGTCGTACGCCGTCTTGTTGGCTTGAGGCTGGGGAAAAGCAGTTATGGGTCCCGAGATGGTCCATCAAACTGTTGAGAAGTTGAAAGTGATCAGGGAAAGAATGTTAGCAGCTCAGGATCGTCAAAGAGCTATGCTGACAAGAAGCAAAGATCGATGACTTTTGAGGTTGGAGATTCGGTTTTGCTTAAAGTCTCGTCGTGGAAGGGACTTATAAGATTTGGTAAAAGGGGAAAGTTGAGTCCAAGGTTTATTGGACCGTTTAATGTTCTTTAGAGAATTGGGAACCAAGCTTACAAGCTCGAATTACCCGAAGAACTGAATGGAATTCCCAACACTTTTCATGTGTGTTATTTGAGGAAGTTCACGGGAGAAGTTCCCGATATAATTCCAATTTCTGAATTGAGAATTGATGAAAACAAGAGGTTAATTGAAGAACCAAAGGCAATTGTTGACTGAAAGACTAAGAAGCTTCGACGCAAGATGGTGGAACTAGTGCTTGTCCGTTGGAAACATATGAATGGGTCAAATCTCACCTGGGAAACGGAGAGTGACATGTTGAGTTGCTATCCACATTTGTTTGTTGATGTGTGATTCCGGGGACGGAATCATCCTAAGGGGGAGAGAATTGTAACGCCCGCGTTTCCAGGCTAGGCATTATCATTGATGTAATAGTCTAGGTTAACCCTCGTAACTCTTTTTAAAGTATGAATGATGAAATATTTGAGTATTATGTGAATTATGTGTTTATTTTCTTAATTATTATAATTTAATGAATTAAGAATAAAATAAGCATCAAAATTAAAGTATGAGATAATCCCGATATCTTTGCATAAATATGTAGTCGTCGAAACAAGGATTCCGAAGATATAAAGAATGCCGAAATCCGAGTTATAACGAAGAAGTTATGACCTGTCGAAGTTTCGCGACAGAACCGACAACGCTGAATGACGTAAAAAGTGAAATTTACGTTAGAGAAATATTTAGCCTTAGCGATCTAAACGAAAGTCATAGAGTTCGTTAAACCGAAAGCGTGCATAAAAAGAACGCCCAAATCTGAATTCGTATGAGGAAGTTATGATTTTTCGAAGTTTCGACTTAGCAGTATGCAACCCGAATACTCGATTTGAGATCGAGCGGTTTTTAGCCGAAGCAATCTAAACGAGAATCAAAGATCTCGTTGTTAGTAGCGAAACGATGAAAATTTAGGCGAAAACGGACGTCGGACGAAGAAGTTATGAATTTATAATGAAGTTTTCCTGTCCGGACCTACTAAAAATAAATAATAAAAATAAATCAAAATTAGCCAACGGAGTCTAAACGAAAGTGGTAGAGCGTAGTCTCACCTACGCGTGGTTATAAAGAACGTCGAAAACGGAGTTCGTATGAAGAAGATATGAATTTTCAAAGTTTATTAAATAATTAATATTTAAATTTAATTCTTATATCCGATATTATCCGAAGAGGAGTCACCGGACTCATCCGAAGTAAGCCCAGCATACTGGCGTACGCCCAACGTAGCGCGAAGCATGACGCACCTCACACTCGAGTTCTTCGGATGATGCATGCCATGACGAATTCGGAGGTGTACGCCCCGCGTACAGCTGTACGCCCAACGTACTGCGAGGCCTCAGCCTCCTGTAAATAGGATGCGAGGGTTCCAGGTATTTTTGCTCATTTCTTCTCCTTTTTGTGCCGAAGCTCTGTGCGTAAACCCCTGAAGCCATCCCGACACCCCGGATCTTATATCCAAGTTGAGAAGGAAGTTTTACGCTCCCGAGATCCCGAGAAGTGCGCTTCCCGAGCCGAAGCTCTGCCCGCGAGGAGTCAGGTTTTTGTGAAGATCTTCCAGATCTACTGAAGAATACTACTTCTATAAGCCGTAGTGCTGTCCGATCATCTTCTGATCAAGTGAGTGTGTGGTTACTTTCTTCTAACGCATAATTATGAAGTATTTTATACGAAATATGTGTTATGTGTATATTTTGTTGTTATATGCGTGAATGGATATTCACTTTTTTCTATCTCATAGATGCGATTTATTCTCTATGAAATACGTGTTATGTGTTTGTGTCTCATATGTTGTTTTGGAATATGTATTGAGTGAGAATGCTATACAGGTTTTAAACTATGTATAAAAATATATATTTTTATCTACTAATATGTCGGGTAGAACATGGGTAGATAGTTGACATGTGATAAACATATGAGAGGCCTCGATGTTGTTTTTTATTCAGTCATCTAGCGGAGTTTAGATGACGACCGCAAACTTTTCTAGACAGTCGTGTGGAACGCTAGCAGGTTCGCCACCTGTAGGTGTTAATGAACTTGGGTGTTCATTCGGTGTACTCCACCCCCTTCATGGTTGCCTTATTTGACATATATTACCGGGAAACCCCCGAATGCATGTGTTGTCGCCCCGATGAAATATTCTAAGACTAGGTCCCTTGTGTTAGTTGTTTTAGGGACGTAAAGTGAGAATAACGGGAATGGGTAATTGGGTTATTGTTGGTTGGTGAAATTATATATAATTATTTATTGTGGGTTGAAAACCCTATATGCTCACTAGGCTCCCAAGCCTGACCCACTCAGTTTTATTTGTATTCCAGGAAGTGGCGCAAGGGCATAAGATGGATGAATCATCAAGTTGTTTTGTTTACAAGTCTGTATATGTATATATTTGTTGAATGACTTGTAATGTTATCGTTTATGCTTTATGGTCTGTATCGGAACATGACATCCCGAGTTCTTATTATATAATGAAAATACATTTCTTTTATGAAATGCTTTGGTAAATATTATTTTATCACGTTTTGTTTTTTGGGAACAAATTCCGCAACTCTTTCAAATCAAAAGGATTTACTCTGAAATTATTTTAAAAGCATAAATGAAAATCGGTCTTTTCTGGCCGAGATTTTGGGGATGTCACAGGTTCACAGCAATTTAGCTTTATAATTATCACTATCATTCAATTGGTACTGTCATTTGGACGGAAGGATGCAATTTAGGTTTTCTTCTTTTATTCATGCTATGACACTTTCAATTTTTGTACAGTTCAAATTTATTGAATGCTTTCAATGGATGACAAAAAATGTCTATCAGGATACTACTTTCAGATATCAAGGTTACTTTACCAGTGTTTCCAGTAGTTTTGGAATAAGTGTTAATACAACTCTTGGTTATATTCAATTTCACATATTTCCAACCCACAACAGGTTACTTCTCTTTCACTTTTCATTTACAGATAATTGTTTTTCAATAGCTGCAGATGGATCTGTCGTCATTTCCGATGAATTGGTGCTCATAAAAGCAAGTTCTGCCAACTAATTTGCACCTTTCCTAAGAAGTAAATATAACCCATTTTCAAGATTTCATTTTTTAAAGATTTAATGACTCCACATCAACATTTGACATGTTTTTGGGATGAAATTGCAGGGTGTATGTTCCATAGTAAGGGTAGTTTGATGAGTTTTGACCATCCAATGAACAAAAGGCAATCCTAAGGGTGGATAGTGAAGGCGAGATGTGTGGGCCTAATTTTAAAGAGGACACTTAATCTAGGGGTACTGAAACTAATTGGACACAATGGGATGATGATTTTTGATTGTAAATCATGATCAATCATCAATGTCCTATTTTACATCAACTTTTTTTTTTTTTTTTTAGTCTCCGAGATTTATTTTACTTCAACTTTTTGTTTGTTTCTAGAATGTAAGTATTTAATTTTGTGAAATAATTTGACTAATGTCAATTCAATTTTTTTTGGCCTAAAAACGTTTTTTGTTCGTTGCAGCTTCGATGAGGTATTGGAAGGTTGGTTTTCAGAATATATGTTATACAACTTCAGTGGCTCAGATAAAACTAATATGTTTAAGGGGAGGGGTAGTCAATCGCATTACTGGTTATCTTCTACTTATCGATTATTTTATAAAAGTATGTAAATAACTAAATAAGTGACTAATTATCAGATTAAATAAATTACTTTTTTGCTTTCAGATATATGTTCCAACAAATCCTCAGGGAGCAGAACCGTTGCCTCCAACTATTGTTGTTTAGCTACAGAGACACTGATTATTATTTGAGAAGATTATGGAGTGCACCCGCAGAGGTGTATAATATATTTATTAATTATTATATCTTTTAGTTTAGCTATTAAGTTTTGTTCATTATTAAAGGATGTTGAAAATTTCAGGGTTTAAAGAACCTAAGGTATTTGCTAACTCAACATGTTTAGAAATTTCGCAAGCTGGACTTGAATCCAATGAGGGATTAACTTGGGAAATGATTAAAAGAAGAGGCGATAAAGTTCACAAGTACATCACCTTATATATATATATATATATATATATATATATATATATATATATATATATATATATATATATATATATATATATATATATATATATATATATAATATTCTAAAAATTAAAATCGAAAGCAACACTTGAAAATTATATATATATATTTGATTGTGAATATGGTCTCTGTAAGGTACTGTTAATTTAATATCAAAGTTCTGTTTTTGATGTTTTTACTTAGCGTCATGAATCATTTCTTTTGGATTTGTCGCCATTTATGTTTATAAATGCATAGATGCAGGGCATCAGGAGAGAATCGAATAGGGTTTAGTGAGTATGTGTGATCAAAGGGCAAGAATGTTGCAAGATCAATTTAGGATTAGTGTAAATCATGTACATGCTTTGGGTGTTCTGGTGTTGACTTTTCATTATTACAAGAACCCATTAGCAATCGATCAGGTTTGAACATTATTAATGTGTGTTTGTTTATCTTTTTGTGATTGAATTTGTTTTTTTTTTTTCGAATCTAGGAAACATTTGCAGAATACACAGCAAGAACAACATTTGAGCGACCTTTGTTGAGTGGAGTTGCATATGCACAAAGGGTAATGAATTACGAGGGAGAAGACCTCCAGAGACAACATGATGGGACCATAAGAACAAGGACGAAAGAGCCCTCACCATTTCGTGACGAATATGCCCTTGTAATTTTCGCCCAAGAAACCATTTCCTATCTTAAATCGGTAGATATGATGTCTGGCAAGGTATGTTTTTTTATACTTATTTTAATAATTATATTTTATAAATGTTTGTTATACAGGTATAAAAATATAAAATATATACCCTTCGAAGTTAAATTTAAGGAACTCGAATTTGATGATAGGAGGGCAACGAGAACATATTGAGGGCTATACTAACTGGGAAATCCGTGCTCGCAAGCCCTTTCAAGCTTCTGGGTTCTAATCATCTAGGGGTAGTTTTGACATTTCCTGTGTACAAATCAAAGCTTCCACCAAACACATCTGTTCAAGAACGCATCGCAGCTACTGCCGGGTAAAATTCGGGTTATTTTTTTCCCATTAACAAGTTCCGGTAAGGTGACCATTTTACCCTTACAACCCTTACTCACAAATATGCAACAATTTTCATAATATTTATTTGTTTTAACGTGAGAGCAATTAAAAAAAAAAGACAAATAGGAAAAGGGTTAGTGACGGAATACAATAAACAAAGTTTTTTATTTTTTGACTTAATCTGTTAAGTCATTTGGTCCTGACTAAGTAAAAAAAACAGCCATATATACTTGTCAGATTAAGTGCTCAACGCATTGAGTTAAAAAGAAACAAAGATGACTTATGTTTTTTTGTTAGCATCCCACATTGGTTAGAAATACGGTGCAATTTGTGTATGTTGGAGTCTAAACCATTTTTTTAGTGCTTTTTTGGAGAGAAAATCATATATCTATAATTTTTTTTTTTTTTTGGGATAAACATAAACATATATCTTGGCGGAGATTTTGATGTTCAGTCACTATTAGAAAATTTACTTTTGTATTTTTTTGTTGTTTTTTCTTTGTATGGTGGTGGAAGTGAAACAAAAACCGAATACATGTGAAGGTTGTGGGTTATATCTTTCTTTAAACGAAATCTTTATAGCTTTGCAGACAGTGACACTTTTACCCGATTCAATGGCAATCTCAGCCAGGTAAAAAATTTGATCTTTTAAACATTTATAATAAATCAATTAAGTGAATTAATGAACATATTAGGAAAAAAATGTCGGTTTGGATTTCGCTGCAATAGTTCTAACTTAAGGTCATGACGGGAATTATAATTTTGTAGGGAGCTCGTCATGCACCGCAACTACTCATGCCTAATAAGTGAATAAACCCACTCTCTTAAGAATATGCAGCTTACCCTGCTCAATGGCTCTATCTTTTATGAATAGTTTGTGATGAGTCATCGGTCTATTTTTTTCTCGGTGGAGAAGAACACCATGACACCTGCGATGGAACCCTTAGCGGTTTGTTTGCAGTTGTTCAAATAATATCATTTTTATTTGTGGAACCCACCCTTAGCAGTTTGTTTAAAGTTGTTCAAATAATATCATTTTTACTAAAATAGACTATTGGATGATTTATTAAAATTTGTTCCTTATGATGCAAATTTTGTAATGGTTAGTGAGATTTAATACCTTTGTTTTTACTAAAATAGACCAGGGAAAACTAATATGGCTTATGTTTATTTGTGTCAAATGTTTATTATGTAGAGTGTCAGTAGAATAATTAAGAGTGTTATTTTATTTATAAAAGTGTCGATAGGATATTTTTATGTAAAGTGTCGGTTGTATTATTTGTGATGTAACATAAAGTGTGTAACCCTCAATAGTCTAGGGGGCTATAATGTAAATATGTGTGTCGTTTTGCAATCAAACGATTGCAAACCAATTATGTAACCGGCTCCTTCGAGCCTATAAATAGGGCCTTTGCCCAAATGAAATGAACAAGTTAAGTTTGAGTGTTTAAGACTTGAGTTGATCTCAATTGTCTTATCTGTTGAAATAGTTGTTCTATTTCTGAATAGCAGAGTCCTATACAAACTATCCATTTAAATATTCAATTATCCAACACAATCCATCATCAAGATAATCCAACGCATTATTCAGGTATAATCTTTTCATAATCTTTATCAATTCCGTCATGATTTTCAATTTGGTATCAAAGCAATTAATCTGTCATCATGTGATTTTCAATTTGGTATCAGAGCCAAGTATCGTTCTTATTATAATTATGAATGATAAATCTTTCGTTCATATGAATACATGTTCATCATACATCATGAATATTCATCGTTCCAAACATTCATAATAAATAAATAAATAAATTATCATTTTGTTTCTAAAAGTTATAATCATGAGTTTTTCAGGTTTAAAAATCTTGAAGATAAAATAACAAGAATAATTTATTAAATATGTCTCAAGAAATAGAAAATACACCAATTATTATTAATAACGAAGAAAATGAATCAGGATACACCTTTGATGCTCTAATTAATAAAAATAATATTAATAAAGATGCTATAAGAAAATCAAATTTTACACTATCTGAAAAACATAATTTTAGATATAACTCATTAAAAAATTTCTTTTCTAGAAAAAATATTATATATTATGGAAAAATTATAGGAGAAGAACCAATACCAATAGAATCAACACAAGGAAATATTATTATACCAATAATAAATAAACAACAAATTAGAAATAGATTATCTAATATTAAAGAAGTAGATAGAACAAAAATCGCTTATATTCATATATCAACTATTCAAATAATTTTAAAAAGTACTTTTAGCGATTTAGACACACCAATAGAATTAGAAATTAGAGATGATCGTATAATTAATAATCAAGAAAGTATTATTGCAAAAGGAAAAGGAAATTTAATTGAAGGAAAAATAAAATTTGATATTAATATACAACTAGGATTAAGTCTAAAAGATAAAAATTTAAGTAATAGTATTACCGTACGATATAAATTATTAAGACAAAATTTTATGTTAAAAGGGAATCATCCATTTACTATTACATATCAAATAAATTATGCATTAACAAATTCTCATCATAGTATTACGTTTAAAACAGAAGATAGAATTTATATAGATACGTTATTTATCCCTTTATTATCACTTGAATCACCAAATATGAATAATAATAGAATTTTTAATGAAACTAATTTTCAACCAATAATAACTACTCCGTTGATAAAAAGAAATCCGATTATAGAACCTCCAATTTCAACTATAACAGGTAGATTTTCTATATCAGAAAATCAACCTACAACATTTACTAATAGCCAAGATGAAAAATTAGAAGACATAAAACAAATGATTAAATCATTAAGTTTAAGAATATGACAGAATCATCTAGTAGTCCTTTAAAATATTTTAAAACACTTGAAGGCTCATATCAAAATACAAAACCGTGCATACCAGATAAAGAAATGATTATAGAAATACCACAAAATTTACCACAAGGAACAATATATAATATTGGTCTTGATTCTGAAGAAGATAAATCAATAGGAGATAAGTTAAATATAATTAGTCAAAAATTGAATAATATTCTAGAAATAGAAAGTTTACTTGTACTAAAACAAATTCCTGAGCTATTACAAAGTTTAACTCAACAGAAAATATTACTTGAAAAATATTTAAAAATAAAAACTATTAAAGAAGAGCCACATGAGAAACCGTTTGAACAAAAACCACTCACTATTAAACCACATTTTACATGGTAAAAATAAATAATGAGCAATAAAACTCAAATATATTGTAATTTCGATAATAAATATAAAGCCGATTTACTTAAAAAATTATGGAAAGATTTAGAAAATTCCACGAAACATTTAAAAGAAAAAGAATTTGAAGTACAAGAACTAATTTCTAAAAACAAAAATTATACTGCATATCAATTAATTAAAATAGGAAGATTAAGAACTCAAATTAATCATTTTAAAATAGTAATAAAAAACATTAACAATTCAATTAATTTTCTTTCAGACACCTTAATAATCTGTTAAAATGAATTCAAAAGTACAAATTAATTCTTCAAAAGATAACATGCTTTGGACTAATATATTAAAAAATCATTGGAAAATAAATTCTAATATCTCTAATACCATTCAACATTTAGAAAAAACTTTATCATATGAACAAAATTGTTTGATAAAATTACACTCGGAAAGTGAAGAATATAGTAATCAATTAAAAAAGATATCTCGATTACAAGAAGGAATTAAGAAATACAAAAAATCACAAAATCGTAATTTAAAAACAATACGCAATGCTTCAACCATTCTAACAAACACAACTTGTTAAAACTTTGCACATATAGAAATTTATAAACCAACTCTAATGAGTCGAAAAAAAACAAATATTAATCCAAATAGTACCTTTATTACAACTAAAATACAAGAAAAAGAATTAGTCTCATATATAGATACAGGAGCTACTTTATGTTTCGGAAGAAAAAAGATATTAAAAAATTGGGAAAAATTAGAAAAACCATTAAAAATTACAATTGCTGATAAATCAATTCACAAAATTTGGTTCGTAGGAAGAGACATAGATATAGTAATTGAAAAAGCACTATTTAAAACTCCAACTATATATCAACACGATTCGGGAATAGATTTAGTAATAGGAAATAATTTTCTTAAATTATATCAACCATTTATACAAACAAATGATCATATAAGTCTCAATCACCCAACAAAAGGTATTATAAAAACTGCAATTATCAAACAGTTTGATCTTATTAAAATAATTAAACAGGAAGTTGGCTTTCAACTACGCATATTACTAACATTCGCTAAAGAAATTGCTGAAAAACAACTCGAAGAAGTATGTAGTGAAACCCGTTAGATCAATTAAAAAATAAAAATAATCAAGAAATAATAATATTATTAAAAAACCCTAATGATGAAGTTAATATTCCAAACAAAATTCCATATAGTATCAAAGATGTTTCTGAATTTAAATAAGAATGTACTAAATTACTAGAAAAGGGAATCATTCGACCTAGCACAAGTCCTCATTCTGCACCTGCATTTTATGTAGAAAATAATAATGAAATAAAACGAGGAAAACGAAGAATGGTAATTAATTACAAAAAAATGAACGATGCTACTATAAAAAGAATACATTTTGGAAAAAATAAAAGGAAATACACACTTTAGTACATTTGATGCAAAATCTGGATATTGACAATTACGCTTACATGAAAATACGAAACCACTAACCGCTTTTTCATGTCCTCCTCAGAAGCACTATGAATGGAATGTCCTTCCATTCGGTTTAAAGCAGGCACCAGCAATATATCAACGATTCATGGATGAAACCTTAAATGGTTTAGATCATATTTGTCTTGCATATATTGATGATATAATTGTTTTTACAAAAGGAAATGAACAAACACACATCGATGCAGTTATTAAAGTTTTACAAAGAATCAAAGAAAAAGGTTTAGTTTTATCAAAAAAGAAATCAAAACTTTTTCAAACTACAGTTGAATATCTTGGTTTAAAAATTGGAGAAAATGGCCAACCATCTTTAACAGACAACATACGAGAAAAATTAAATATGTTTCCTAATAAACTTGAAAATAGAAAACAAATACAACGATTTCTTGGTTGTTTAAATTATATTGCAGAACAAGGATTTTTAAAAAATTTAGCAAAAGAAAGAAGAGTTTTACAAAAGAAAATATCAGAAAAAATACCTTGGTCTTGGACAAATACAGATACTATTCTAGTACAAAATATAAAAGAAAATATCCAAGTTCTTCCTACCTTATATAATGCAAAAATCGACGATTTTCTAATTGTGGAAACAGATGCATCACAAGACACTTGGGCAGGATGCCTAAAAGCAATCATACATGGAAAAGTATTATTAGGATTAGATAGTGAAGGAAACCTCACATCTAACCCATCAAAAGTACACAATGGTAAAGCATACATTGGTATGAAAATACCATCCGAAGTAAACAATGATAAAGTATACAGTAATATGAAAATATCACCAAAAGCATACAATGAGACAGATATATCATCTGAAGTATTAAAAACCGATAAATATGAGCAAAAATTATGCAAGTATGTATCGGGAACATTTTCCCAAACGGAGCAAAATTACAGCACACATGAACTAGAAACATTAGCATGTCTCAGAACATTGAAAAAATGGAAAGTCGATCTACTCCAAACCAGATTCGAGCTACGCACAGATTCCAAATATCTACTTGGCTTTTGGCGATACAAATTACAAGAAGATTATTGTCGTGGACGTTTAATCCATTGGCAACTACAATTACATCAGTTTCACCCATACCTCAAGTATATCAAAAGTGCCAACAACCATATAGCAGACACACTAACAAGAGAATGGAAGCCATCATAAAGCAACACTATTCACGGAAGACTAACTAAAAAAAATATATCTGCTTTTTCGGAGGCGGAAGGAATGACGTAAGCAATGACGAAAAATCCATCCATAATTGAAGACACTTGTCCTTTCAATGGGGAAGGGATTATTATATTTATTATGTAGAGTGTCACTAGAATAATTAGGAGTGTTATTTTATTTATAAAAGTGTCGGTAGGATATTTTTATGTAAAGTGTCGGTAAGTGTCGGTTGTATTATTTGTGATGTAACATAAAGTGTGTAACCCTCAATAGTATAGGAGGCTATAATGTAAATATGTGTGTCGTTTTGCAATCAAACGATTGCAAACCAATTATGTAACCGGCTCCTTCGAGCCTATAAATAGGGCCTTTGCCCAAATGAAATGAACAAGTTAAGTTTGAGTGTTTAAGACTTGAGTTGATCTCAATTGTATTCTCTGTTGAAATAGTTGTTCTATTTCTGAATAGCAGAATCCTATCCAAACTATCCATTTAAATATTCAATTATCCAACACAATCCATCATCAAGATAATCCAACGCATTATTCAGGTATAATCTTTTCATAATCTTTATCAATTCCGTCATGATTTTCAATTTGGTATCAAAACAATTAATTTGTCATCATGTGATTTTCAATTTGATTCTACCTATTTCATCATAAATGATTCAAAATTAAAATAGATCGATTTCAATTCGATTCATTTAAGCATTACAAAATAAATTTAATTGTTTAATTATTCATGATTAATAAATTCAAATATTTTAGTAAACAAATAATACTAAGTCAATAAAAAAATATATTTTTCCCGCTCAATATTTTTCCGTCATTTCTTATATTCTCATTGCAGCTAACAGTTTGCAATTTTAGAGAAAAACATCAAATCTTTCTTTTCCTACATATATACAACTGCATCCTTTAGCTCGATTGGTTACGAAAGCATTTACGTGGAGCCAAAATCAATCACAGATCCAAGTGGCGAAGAGCTGTATTCAAAATCAATGGCTTTGCAGTTCCATCCCATCAACCAAAGGATAAACCCATGAAGTATATATTTCGATAAATAGCTTATCCGACAACAAAAAAATTATCCATAACGAAACAATATTACTGCCCCATAACAAAGAACAAACAACAGAAAAAAATTATTACATGTGCTTTATTTAATATTCGAGAGGTAATACTTTACTTTTTTCAACAGGGTGTTGCTGCCACACTTGCTATTTACTTTGCAACACAAAGAGGTCATTATATTATAACATACTACAATATATTTGTGTATTTGTAAATGGGCGAAACGTAGATAATAGCAACATACTTTACTGTAGCTATCAATTAGAAGAATGTACTATACTTCCACACAAAAGCGACACCTTCCGACCCCCACAACGCGGGGGTCACCTTTCTAGTTATTATTATTATTATTATTATTATTATTATTATTTTAAAAAAAGACAAATTACAGTCTCTATGATAATATAATAAATATTATTATTATTTAAAAAAAGAAAGACAAATTACATTATTATTATTATTATTATTATTATTATTATTATTATTATTATTATTATTTAAAAAAAAAAGACAAATTACAGTATGTATGATAATATAACTAATTGTAAGATATGTATTATATAAGATTATTTTAAAAAAATAAACAAACATGAATATATAACCATTTAAATTTTTTAAATTTATAAGAAAAAAATAAAATATTAATTATTAAAATTGAAATGCTTATTTATCTTTTAAATTTAAACTAATAATTTAAATAAATAAACAACTAAACTAATTGGATTAAATTTAGAGATTTTAAAATTATAAAGAAAGTTGTGTTAATAAATTGGATATATATTTATTATTAAATTTGTTATATTTAAGTGTTATATAAAATTTAATAAAATAGAAAAAAACACAAAATGACACATGTAAATAATTTAATCTAAATTTACCACAAAATAATATAAAGAATAATGCATAAAAAGATGACAAATGATAAAATTATTTTTATTTATTAGGGAGAATTTATAGGCTTTCTAAAATTTATGTAAAATTAAGAGTAAATTACATGAATGGTCCCTATGCTTTGGGGTAATTTGCGCGTTTGATCCCTAACTTATTTTTTTAACTCGGAAGGTCCCTACTGATTATTTTTATTACGTATTTGGTCTCTATTGTTTGTTTTTGTTACGCGCTTGGTCCCTATCATACTTAAAAGACTATTATTTAAATAGGAAAAAATGATGCAGTACGTAAGGTAAGGTGAGAAGGGTGAGATTAGGGGTGTGTTTATTTAAATAAATTAAAAAATAAAGGGAAAATAGACTTTTTATATAAGACAGGGATCAAGCGCTTAACAAAAACAAATAGTAGGGACCTTCCGAGTTAAAAAAATAAGTTAGGGACCAAACGCGCAAATTACCCTAAACCATAGGGACCATTCGTGTAATTTACTCTAAAATTAATTAATAGACTAAAATAGTTGTAATATTCTTAGACGAAATTCGAAACTTTTTTGCCATGTATGATAATATTTGAACCAACATACTTTTTGAGGACTTTAACAATAATATTTGCAAAAATCTCATCCATATGCAAAAAAATATCCTAAAACTAGAAAATATGTCAAAGACATGGTGGTTTTGAATTTTGAGTGCTTTAGCCGATAACATTCTCAAATACTATTTGTAAAATTTCAGGTTTTACTTTAAAAAATTTAAAAGAAAATTCTTTTTTTGAAGTTTTCAGAAAACTATTTAGACTAAAAAAAACATTAATATTGAAAATTTACCTTCGAAAATCCTAAAAATTGCGTCAATTTAGAGGCTTTTGTAGATCCTATTTGCGATTTTTTTTTTGTTATTACTATATTAAACCTTATTTTGTTGTCGAAATGGTTTTCGAGGTTTCTAAAACAAAAAACTTCAAAAAAAAAAAAAACTATTTTAAAGGTAAAACTTAGATTTTTGCGGAAAGCATCTCGGATTTTTTTTAATTATTATTATTTTTAAAGAAAATCTAGTTGGGATCACTTTTAGAGCAATGACTATGAGTCATATCATATGATGTTATGACTAATGTGACAAACTATAATAGGATCATAACACCATAAACCACATCTTTTTGGTGTTAGAGTAGAGGGAGTGGTACTACTGAAACCGTACTTTCTTTTATGGCACATAGATACCAACTCATATTTTTTCTTATTTCATCAATTTGATACCACAACAACGGAGTGAGAGAATGGTTAGGAAAGAGAAAAAAAAAAGAAAAAAGAAAAAAATTGATTGGTAGAGAGAGGAGAGAGAAAGCAAATAAAGGAGAAGAGAGAGAATGGGAGTGCGGTAGAATTTGGGTGAAGAGAAAGAATATGCGGTAGAAACCGCACTGTGGGAGTGGTGTTTTGGGTGATGATGTGGTGGAACCGCGGTTGAAACCGCGTCCACACCCTCTAGTCTTATGTTGCATCTTGTGGTCATTATGACATCTTACAATGTGAAAACAAATCAATCAAATTTCATTTTCTTTTTATCCTTCTTTTTCTCTCTCTACATTTTAACATGTAACAACATAGGAATATCATTTTCCTTTTAGTGTTATGGATGAGATGACATCAATTTAGTGTTACATCTAGTTGACCGTATCCAATGCTCTAATGCTCTTATGCATATAGATGAGATTCTCACAAATAAAGCTTGCTGAATTTTTGCATTTGCATTTTTATAGATCCCATATGTATTTTTTTTGAATTATTTGAGACCCATTTTTTGCATATGCCATCTAAAGTCATTAAAATAATGTCATTTAAAAGATTTTCATAAATAACGAAAATCATACAATTTTTTTTCTTTGTAACTAATTTTTGCTCGACTCAATTTAATAGGATTATCCAAATTTGCTTTTTTTTTTTTTCCTGCATTTCTTATAACTACGTCTAATCAACTCCATATAATCACATATTATATATATATATATATATATATATATATATATATATATATATATATATATATATATATATATATATATATATATATATATATATATAGAGGGTTATGTTCATTTGAGATCATCTATATTTTGTGAGACCGTGAAACACATTTTATTTATTTATTTTTTTAATTTTTTTAGTTAATTTAAGTTCCGAAAATAATATTTAAAAAAATAATTTTTGGATTTTTCTATTTATTTTGCATTTTAAAATTATTTTTTATAATATGTACAGTGTAATATTCTATTAGAATATTTCACGTATTTAAAAAAAACGGGATTTTTTTTTTATTATTTTTTATTTTTTTTAGTTAATTCAAGTTCCGAAAATAATATTTAAAAAAAGAATTTTTAGATTTTTCCATTTATTTTGCATTTTAAAATTATTTTTAGATTTGGTCTCACGGTTTCACAAAATTAGATTGGTATCAAATGAACCTGAACATATATATATATATATATATATATATATATATATATATATATATATATATATATATATATATATATATATATATATATATATATATATATATATATATATATATATAGGGAAAGGTTATTTGGAAAACAAAAAACCCTAAAAATCATAAAAATGCATAAAAAAAATACCTAGAGATCACAAAACTTTTTTTTTGACATTTTTTAAGAAAAAATCGCAGATTTTTAAAGAAAATTGCTGAAAAAAATTTGAAAAAAAAACTTTTTTTTTTACAAAAAAAAAAAAAAAAATTATTTTTTTTTCAGCGAATTTTTATAAAAAGCTGCGATTTTTTATAAAAAAAATTCAAAAAAAAGTTTTGTGATCTCTAAGTATTTTTTTATGCATTTTTATGATTTTTAGGGTTTTTTTAAGGTTTTTTGTTTTCCATAGAACCTAAACCTATATATATATATATATATATATATATATATATATATATATATATATATATATATATATATATATATATATATATATATATACATGGTTATGTTCATTTGAGACCACCTATATTTTGTGAGACCGTGAGACACATTTTTTTTTTATTTTTTTAGTTAATTCAAGTTCCAAAAATAATATTTAAAAAAAGAATTTTTGGATTTAACCATTTATTTTGCATTTTAAAATATGTACAGTGTAATATTCTATTAGAATATTTCACGTATTTTAAAAAAAAACGAGATTTTTTTTATTTTTTTTATTTTTTTTAGTTAATTCAAGTTCCGAAAATAATACTTAAAAAAATAATTTTTGGATTTAACTATTTATTTATCATTTTAAAATTATTTTTTAGAATATGTACAATGTAATGTTCTATTAGAATATTTCGCGTATTTTTCAAAAAAAAAAAATTGGGTTTTTTTTTATTCTTTAGTTAATTCAAGTTCTGAAAATAATATTTAAAAAAAGAATTTTTAGATTTTTTCATTTATTTTTCATTTTAAAATTATTTTTTAAAATATGTACAATGTAATATTCTATTAGAATATTTCACGTATTTTTCAAAAAAAAATTTTTTATTATTATTTTTTTATTTTTTTAAGTTAATTCAAGTTCCGAAAATAATATTTAAAAAAAGAATTTTTAGAATTTTCCATTTATTTTGCATTTTAAAATTATTTTTTAGAATATGTCAGTTTAATATTCTATTAGAATATTTCACATATTAAAAAAAACAGGATTTATTTTTTATTTTTTTTAGTTAATTCAAGTTCCGAAAATAATATTTAAAAAAAGAATTTTTGGATTTTTCCATTTATTTTATATTTTAAAATTATTTTTAGATTTGGTCTCACGGTCTCACAAAATTAGAATGATATCAAATGAACCTGAATATATATATATTCATATGAAAATAAAAATTAATGTTAGAACATTTAGACAAATTTCAACCAATCAATATATATAATTAATTAAATAAAAAAAATATTATTTTACATTAATAATGGCAAAGTTGGATTGGTTAATCAAATTTAATGACTCTTTCGATGGTAACCTCCTATAATTAAGGTACATTTAATATTAAATAGTCAATCAATCGTGTGTCATCAATCGTGTGTATTAGGCATTGTATTGAAAATTTCCAAGTTTCTAATATTACTACAAACAAACCATACTTAATCGAATATTCAATTTAAGCTTGTTTTCAAAGTTGTCCATAAGAATTCAGTAATGGATTTGTCATTCCCTAACTACTTGATGATATAAACGAGATCAATGAAGATGACGAGATCAATGAAGTTGAAACTGCATTACTGATAATGAATTCTTGTCAAGTGAGGATGAATTTTATTCAACTGATGATGATAATCCCTCTTTTGAAAAAGTCGACATAATTGATCAGCACAATGAAGGGTACTTCACATATTTAATATATATATTTCTAAATACATATTTAATATATTATTTAGAAGACATTTTAGTTATCATCTAATAAATGACATGGAAAAACAAGAAGTTAAACCCACAATCAATTAACCCCAGAAGCCCAAAAAGAGGTAAAGGCCACCGGCTTCTACATGGCTGATGTCGTCGGCATACATTTGTGAGGTACCGGCTATAGTAGCTGCTGTATCTGGTGCCAACATCGGACTTTCGTAGCCACCGACCTTATATAAATTATAAATTAATTGAAAAATAAAACAAAATGATTAAATATATTATATATATATATATATATATATATATATATATATATATATATATATATATATATATATATATATATATATATATATATATATATATATATATATATATATATATATATATATGTAACAACAATTTTTGGCGTGTGTGACATATTGTAGGCCCTTGACTGATTTTCGCCATGATCCCCGCACATGATCGAGGAAAAATGTAGGTAACCTTAAATTCTGGTTGTTCTGTATTTTCTTGGTAGCTTATATCATGTAAACAATGATGTATCTTATCTTCTTATATAGTTTTTAATTATATTATACACGTTGAATTATTTTGAATTGACCCCTCAAATTTTAGTACTGTTTTTAATTTCAAGTAAATTAAATGTAGTTGCATTAATAGTTTTATTAGATTAATGATTATTGCCAATCTGTTGATTTTGAAAGCATTACGCAAAAGTAAAGTATGCCCTAAATATAATTTCTTATAAAAACAAAATCATTAATATTAATACTATGATAAATCGATAATTATTATAAAAATAGCAAAAACCAAAATTTTTCACTGTCATTAATCTGTCGTTTTCATCAAAGATCTGTTAATAATCAGTCGCTAATATTAATACATGGATATTGTTTAGCTATTATACTTTTTGACACATCATCTATGTTTTTCTTCGTCTAAATTTCTAAATAATACTTAGGACCGATCCTAACAAATCTAAGGCCCGGTAAAAGCCAAAAAATGGCTTTTAAAATTAATTTAGTGGTAAATTGGCAAAAAAAAATTGTTTGTTTATGTACATAAAAACAAAAACATAATATTATTACAATAGCAGACAAAATCTTCCAAAATAAAGTTACAAACAAGTTGCTTTTAAAAAATATGAATACGAAATTTAGAGTTAACGTAAAGAAAAAGCAAAAAATTTCTTAAAATCGAATTATGAAGTACTTAAGCACTCAATAATTACTTGTATATCATAATCATAACAATCACCATATGTGTAAATAAATACGCTTTAAATGGAAATGCAAATTTTAAACTTTAGTCTGTGAGGCAAAAGAATTATGGAAATGGACCCAGATTTTATGAGGCCGGTCCTCATCATACTCATTTAGTTCATTAGCAATAAAAATAATCCAAATCAATTCACTTTTGTAGATCCAGTTCATAATCCATAACAGGGTTCTTAAGAAAGAGAGTTTTAATTTTATAATTAGATAGATTTGTAAAATATAATGTCTCAATAAAAAATTAAATATTGCAATAGAATGAAAATAGAAAAAACAATCATACGCTAATAAATAAATAAAATGTTGCTTAGCTTTAGAAATTCTAAAAAAGCTTCTGGTATGGGAAAATCACTTGATAAGGTAAGATATTTTTTGAAATGTACACATTTAGTTATTATTATTTTTTTCTTGTAAAATAAACTCTTATACTTTATTTTTTGTAACAATGCAATCCTTGTGACCGGCAACCCGGTATACCGGTCATATACAAATTTTTTTTTAGGGAAAATGATTTGATAGGGTAAGATTCTTTTTGAATTGTACACATTCAGTCCTAATTTTTTTTTTTAATTTTTTTTTTTTTTTTGTAAAATAAACCTTTATACTTTATTAATATGTACACATTAGGTTATTTTCACCGGATTCTACATGTTTTGCTGATATGGAAGCACAAGTGGCACTAAATAACAATTAATTAGTTTAGTCACCGAAGGTGGGTGATCCTCCAGCAACAAGAAAAGGGTGGCGGCCCTTCTCTTTCTCGTCTGTCTTCCTTCCGGTCAAACAGCAACAACCAAACACCCTTTACCTGTTGTGTTTCTTCGATTTGTCTCTCTTTGCCTCCATCTTTGAGATATGTTGCTAGAAAAAGAAGAAAGAATCGATGAGGGGGCTACCAGAGCATCTCCTCACCGCCAACTACCGTCTCTACTTCCTCCTGCCTCCCCCTTCGACCTTGCTGTTTTTGCCATCATTCCTTCTGTTGGATTAATGTCTAAGTCCATAACTATAATTGGTAACACTTGATCCGACCCGACATGGTCCATTTGGGTTGCATACCATCATGCACTTGGATAGACTAAATGAGAGAAATAAGACACTTATGGTTATTAATATATTATAAGTTCTAGTATATTAATAATAAGAATAATGAGATTATTTAATTAGTATTGATCAAGAATTAATCTAGCATTAATTGAGTGATCAAAAGAAGACTAATTAAATATATGGGTTGATTGTGTAAATCATCCATACTTGTATAGTGGGCTAATGCTCCATGGATTATCTAGTTGGGCCGAAACCCATATGATGCTCCATGGTGTATTTGAACCCATGGATCCAAGGAAATGGAAAGTCATGACAATTAGAGTTTACCCTAATTGTATAACTATATAAGCATCTTATTATTGAGGAAAATCGGCCACTAGTGAGAGTAAGAAAGGGCTAGCCGATTTCATGAAGTGTAGAATTCTCTCTAAGTTATTCCAAGTGTTTTGATGATTGTGAACCATTTGAGGTGTCACACTTGGGGCACTAGGCACTCAAGATTCATGAAGACAAGCTCCATCAAAGAGGTATGTATTCTATCTTGTTATATTGATAGTTGTGTATGCTAGTTTAGGATAATACCTTGGATATTCATATTTGCATGTATAATAGAGAAAACATAGATCCAAGGTATTTAGGGTTGCATGTACACTTAGGAGTGTTAGAATGCTCATAACCCAACAGTGGTATCAGAGCCTAGGCTTGTTTTCTTGTTATACTTGCAATAGAAGCGGAAAAATCGAGTTTTGGTGCTGTCAGCCCAGCAGACTCGCCGAGTCCATGAAGGGACTCGACGAGTCCAAGGCAAAATGCATCCAACTCCCCGAGTTGTGTTCATGCACTCGACGAGTTGGACCCCAGACAGCATATTTTCGAGTTTTTTTGGCTAGAAATGGACTAGGAACATTACCCTAAGTTGTTTTTGAACTTATAAACTTGTTTTTGTTGTGGTAATGTTCATGCTAATCCAATTTCAAAGATACTTGTCAATAGATTCATGTTTTGTATTAGTTTAAAGGTTAGACTAATTACATGAAAAAGTTTGATTTGAATTATCTTGTTCTTGTGAGTTGCTTAGATTAATAGAAAAGTTGAATGAAATAGTTGTTTTCAATCCAAATTAATCTAAGAGTTGATTCTAAAATGTGTTTTTGTAACTTGTCCTCAAGTTATATGAAAAGTCACATTTAAGTTTCATAAAACTCATAAAAGTTGGCAAAGGTTACAAAAATGAAGAGTCTAGTTCTAATTAATTGGAGTTATGACTCCATAATTTGTCCTCAAGTTATGGAGGACCAAGAGTCTCTTCATTAAATAATATATATATATATATATATATATATATATATATATATATATATATATATATATATATAAATAATGTAACCTTAATTAATTCCATAAGTTATAAAAATAAAGAAAAGTTAATTCTTTTATTAATTTAAAGTCTTCCATAAGTTATGGAACTTGAAGAGTTTTTTGGATTAAAACTACTTTAAACACATAAGTTATGGAATTAATTAGTTTTGAATAGTTTCAAAACTTGCCCTCAAGTTTTGGAATTTGTAAAGTTTTCTCTTATGAATACTTTAATTCCAAGTTAGCCCTTAGAATTTTAAAAGTTAAAATTCAACCCTTATACTTTATAATATTATAAGTTAATAATATATATATATATATATATATATATATATATATATATATATATATATATATATATATATATATATATATGTATAAGAGTAAAGTCAGTCTTACCGCTAGTACGCCTCATTCACGAAGCCGGTCTATAAGGTGGGTATAAGGTTGTTGCCTATAAAATGACAACTTAATGGGTGTCCACTCTCACCCACCGCTTGCTTGACTGGTGGAGGGTCGTTAGCCGAACGGGTTTGACATGACTATAATTCTCCCTTCATTAAAAGTATTAATGATAAATACTAAGTAACTAAACTCTAAATAATACCCAATCTTAGTTACTTAGGAAAATGTGAATAAGGTGCTAATCCATGAAATTACACTTTGCACTTTGTTTAAGTCGGTTAGTGGAGTGTGTGTGGTTAACCGGCACACTAACTTGGACTTAACAAGGTAGGTAAAGGGTGACTTAACATTTATCATAGTATCGATGGAGCGTGTGTGGTTAACCGGCACATCGATTGAGGGGTAATTTATTAAGGGTACCAAGTAATTTGCATGGTTACTTCACACCTTGTTTTGTGATCCTCGGCATCCCAGTCACAAAACCTGAAGGGCACACTCGAGATTGAAACATGCCATTGAACAGTTCAATGAATCTCAAAAGATCTAGGAGTTTCAAATCCAATTAAAACCTAATAATACATTTCGTTTATCTTGGTGGAAATTGGTGAATCGTCATTCACCTACCTTTAAATTGTTTTATAGCTTGGATTACGGCATACTTCTTCTAAGTTATAAAATAGTTTGTTGGGTCCTAGCCTTAATATTTCATATTGGGTGTCATATTAAGGACTTTAGATCAACTATCTTGAATATCTCCCAAAAGATGTCTGGTTTAGACATTTATGATCTTCCCAAATCTCTTGAAACAAGCATTCCTAATGAAGATGATGTCCCATGGATATCATACTTCTTTCTCCTCCTCCAATTATTCTCCCTAACCCACAAGTTCTTGAAAAGTTTAAGATCACTCAAGCCCTAATGGCAAGGCAAGGTCTAGGTGTGATCACATCTTGGAGATGTAGTCACATATTGACAAGCCGGGAGAGTTGGGTGTCAAAGTCTTGAGAAAGTTAGTGGCTCAACTACTTTCTAAGTCACATAGTGAGTTCTTTTGGAACACCTATGAAACAGACTATGACAAGACCCTTAATGATCTTATCTATTTGCTAAGATCAACTTCCTGAAACTTTATGGACATTGAAAATGGTGACACAGGAAATCCAGAAAGCATTCTCTTCCCAATGGAAAGGGATCGGCCATAGTCAATTCGGTTGACCAAATAGTAAAGAGAAAAGTCTAAGTTTGTGATAGTCTCGTGTACCATTATCAAAGGGTCCATATGTTTATATTGCCAAAGGAAGGGGCATTGGTTGCGAAGCTGCCAAGTTTACCTAAGGATGTTAAAGTCAATAAGTTTGGCTCTACTTCAGGTAAAGTCCACTAATCTAACTCTGTTAAGTTTCTATTCTGAGATTCCTGATACATGATGTGACTGGGTCACATGGTAATGTTTTAAGAATCAAAGAAAAGTAAAGGAACTTAAAGAAAGAATATGCTGAATCTGATCGCATAGATGGATTTCTATCGCGTAGTTTGAAAATCGGATTCTTGAGCTACTTCTTAGGAGTTATGAGATATTGCTAAGGAATAGATAACAACAAGTTTTCATATGGATTGTAAGGATAAGTTTTTCCGCATAGTTTTAAAATAAAAGAAAATTTTTCATTTTAGTTATTTTAAAATATCCTTACAATGGCATTTGAGAAAAAATGTTGCTTATATGATTCCATTAATAGTAAGAGTGGAAATATGAAATTGATTCTTCATTTGTGGTAATGTCTAAATTTACCAAATAAGGAAAGACTCTCATCATCCAAAGTCTCAATTGGACCAGGACTTGGAATCATGCAAGTTCTATAGCATGGTGAATGAGAACTTTCAAGTATTGGAAAAATTAAGACTAATTACTTGTTCACATGGATGTGTGAGTCAAGTAATGGACTAAGGGATCGAGTACAAAGTCATGTGCACTGATTAAGTCCACCACAAAAGATATAAGGCTATTCGTCATAGTTTACTAAAGCTTAGTAAATATGATTATACTTACAAGCGTAAGTGTAACTCTGAGACATTGGAAAAGGTTCCAATGTAAGGCAGAGCGAATAAGAAGAATCAAATTAGGCAGAAGGATAAAAGTTTATCAAATCTGAAAAGATGGGAGAGTACTTTAGTATCAGCTTTGTGATCATCTTAATGATTAAGAAACCATATCAAAATTAGTTCTCTAAGGAAAATCTTAGTACATTCTTACGACTAAGAAGAGGATCTTGAATTGTTGAAATGGTTAAATCAAGAAGATGAGTCATACTTCGTTCTAATACAAGTCTTAGAGTCATACTCCAAGATTGTGACTTGAGTCACATGTCTCAAAGAAGGTTTAAAACACTTATCAAATGTAAGAGTAAAAGTTTCCTACTCTTGTACATTTGAAATTGGTAAGTTGTGATGTTTTGGATAAAACAAAGACCAACTTAGGCCAATTGTGTGAAGTGTTTGTCTTGATTAGAATCCGCACTATCTCTTGGATGTTTGACAAGGGAGTCTTATAGGTCAAGAGGACAGTGGGAGTCTTAAAGATCTTGAAAGTCTCAAGAGCTAATCAAGAATGAAACCTGAAGTTCCTCACTAGAACACAACTTGAGGTTTATAACCTATCGTGTTGACATATTCTGTGCCCATTCCAGTTAAAGTTGGCTTTGCATATGAGTTTTTAGAGTTCTCAATGTGTTGCACAACAACTTGGAAGCAATGGCAGGCCCTTGAGCTGCCAGGTGGCAAGAAATTAAGATTGAGTTCAATCCATATGGTTTTGGATTTGTCATTATCTTTGTCTTGTGACTATGGTTTTGACAATTCACATGGATAAGAACACATACACCATTAAATCTAAGTGTCATAAGGTTTCTCTACGATTCATGAAAATGATGGTGAGGAAACACTTTCACTAAGTAGATTTTAGCTAGATAGCAATTGTGATATTTGCATTCTCAAAGTCGTTAGTGGAGCGTGTGTGGTTTACCGGCACACTAACCTGGACTTGTGAGAAGTGGCAAAAAGGTCTAACCATTATGATTACGGCATCCCTCTTCATAATTGTTTAGACACACAAGTGTGCTATCTAAGGGAAGGTGTATGATTTTGATAAAGTTCTATCAAAACAATCCAGTATCAGAAATCTGAACTTTGGTAAGAAAGTCAATAAAGTATTGATTTCTAGAAGTCCAGCTGATTTCTGAGTACATGTCAAAGCTAGTGGGAGCATAAGTGTTATGCTAATAATCATCATGTTAGTGGGAGCATGATAATTATGATATAGATTGCAAGTTAGCAATGTTAATTATAGAAAACAAAAGGTTTCAATTGGGAAAAAGTTGTTTTCCTATAATTAAGGGAGAGGAAATTATACTTCATCTCAAATCTATAAGCTTAGATCGTGAGGTTTTAATCATTTAGTCAAGAATATATATGAATTTCATGTTGGAATGGCTCAACATAAGGAAATTCTGTATATGGGTCCATTATTTGCGTTCTAAAATTCGATCATGATTACGGCATCCCTTTTCATAATCTGAATTATGAGAACTTGGCAAATAGAAATGGAAATGTTATAGCAAAAGACTGGTTTAGTCTTTATGTGAGACATCATGAATCGTGTCCCATATGCTTCGGATATAGGACCGATTACATGTGCTATATTCATCCTTTCTAAAATTTTCCAAATGCCTAGGGCATTTAGAAGGGAAAAGGTTTAGAACTGGATATGACTAAAAGGATTAAACAATTGTCGAGGAAAATCTAAGGTTTACCAAAGATTGGTTGCTCAAGGACAGTTGGAAGTATAGTGATAATTCTGGAAGGACCATATTGACATAATCTGTAAGGAGGCAACTCTTGTTCATAAGTGATAGTCAAAATGAATATGGAAATGTTTAAAAGTCAGAAATTTCAATCTGTGTAAGATTAAGGAAACTTAATGCAAGAAGGATGTTTCCAAGGAATTGATCTCCTTTGGAATACTCTGTAATGATTGTTGCCAAGTCTTTCTGACTTTGTGCATAATCATTACAAGAGGATCAATGCATATAAGTTTAGAATCTAACAGATTTCAGTAAATGACATGAATTTGGAATTCTTGTATTTACAGTAAGGATTTGAGAGTGTGAAAAGAGAATCATTGAAGTTATGTTCAATTGATCTAGTTCACAAAGTAAAGATCATAGACAAACATAGTATGCATACTTGTTGTATGGCATGACTAGTGTTTAGAAAACATAGTGTACATGCTTGGAGTATGGGACAACTATTGTTTTAAATTCAAGAATAATGTTGATAGCTGAAACAGTATACAATGAATAATGTGTAATCATATGGTGATAAATAAAAGGTGTTTTATTTATATTCATAAGTTCTGAGACCATATTGGATTCAATTATTATTGTGTTGCACTTTGCATGTTTTGACTTCCAGAATAAACTAGGTTATTCTTCCGGAATGACTAAGTTATTCAAACCATCCACAGTCGGTCATATGTTGGAAGTAGATATGAATTAAGACTGTCATGGGTTGGCTTGTAGAGGTCTAAGGTGTTGGACAAATGGCTACAACACTCATGAGTGCTCATAAGTTCTGAGTATTGGATTCAACCCGCGCTCATTGGAATCACTTCATGGATTTTATCACGAGTGATCATGAGACGATAATATCTTATATTCTTCAAACCTAGAGATATGAGTTGTTACTATGAGTTGGTTGTACATTGATTGCACGAAACTGCATTTGGTAACTCGGTGCTATAAAACGTGTCTTTGTGTATGATTCAACAAGTAGTAGAACAAGCTATATGAGTCGAAGTTTATCCATTCCTTTTACCTTCGGGATAAAAGCGATATCTGTGGGCCCCTCGATGATTTGATGATGACAAATGGAAGTGCTCAGCCGGGCCAGGGCTGATTTGATTTGTTCAATTAGTCAGTCGTCATAAATCGGAAATCGGGAAACAACAAATGGACAGAGAGAATGATTATAATCCATGTCTCAGTCCATATGATATCTAGAATGGAGGAATATATGATCCCTTATCTAATGGACAAGTCATTGACAAGATCAGAGTTCATCTACAAGGTTAGAGTTCGACAGAAGCTTTTGAGAGCTACGATTGCCAGTTGGTTCCTGAAGTCATACACAATAATAGTTTTAGACTTATCCAAGTGGGAGACTGTTGGATTAATGTCTAAGTCCATAACTATAATTGGTAAGACTTGACCCGACCCGGTATGGTCCATTTGGGTTGCATACCATCATGCACTTGGATAGACTAAATGAGAGAAATAAGACACTTATGGTTATTAATATATTATAAGTTCTAGTATATTAATAATAAGAATAATGAGATTATTTAATTAGTATTGATCAAGAATTAATCTAGCATTAATTGAGTGATCAAAAGAAGACTAATTAAATATATGGGTTGATTGTGTAAATCATCCATACTTGTATAGTGGGCTAATGCTCCATGGATTATCTAGTTGGGCCAAAACCCATATGATGCTCCATGGTGTATTTGAACCCATGGATTCAAGGAAATGGAAAGTCATGACAATTAGAGTTTACCCTAATTGTATAACTATATAAGCATCTTATTCTTGAGGAAAATCGGCCACTAGTGAGAGTAAGAAAGGGCTAGCCGATTTCATGAAGTGTAGAATTCTCTCTAAGTTATTCCAAGTGTTTTGATGATTGTGAACCATTTGAGGTGTCACACTTGGGGCACTAGGCACTCAAGCTTCATGAAGACAAGCTCCATCAAAGAGGTATGTATTCTATCTTGTTATATTGATAGTTGTGTATGCTAGTTTAGGATAATACCTTTGCATGTATAATAGAGAAAACATAGATCCAAGGTATTTAGGGTTGCATGTACACTTAGGAGTGTTAGAATGCTCATAACCCAACACCTTCTTGCTACCAGTGATGTGTAGGAACACACAAAGGAGTCGTCGGAGATCGGGGTTCTCCCTCTTTTTCATGATGAATAAAAGTTTGAAAAATCTCGGTGTGGATATTTGGATGCCACATTGGTTTTTCATTTTAACAAAATAAAAGAAAGGGAAAATGACTTGATAAGGTAAGATACTTTTTGAAATGTACACATTTAGTCCTTATTATTATTTTTTTTGTAAAATAAACCCTCCACGTCAGCAAAACCTGTAGAATCCAGTGAAAAAGACCTAATGTGTGCATATTATTAAAGTATAAGGGTTTATTTTACAAGAAAAAAAGAATAAGGACTAAATGAATATATATTTCAAAAAATATCTTACCCTATCAAGTCATTATCCCTATTTATATTAGAAAATAGGGATATCTCCAGAAAAATCCCAATATTTTGGGCAAATTTTTAATAAAATCCTAAATTTTATTTTTTGAATAAAAAAGTTCTGACTTTTTCACATTTTGAATAAAAAAGCCCAAGAAACCGGCTAATTTATTCACTTTAGTCCTTTTTGATCTGTTCAGCAGGTCATGAGACCAAATTGTTAATTTTTCGAAAATAAAAGGACTTTTTTTTTGCAGATTTCGTCAAAATTTTTATATAATGTATAAACATATTTTTACATATGTATATCTATTTTTACGTACTTTTGTATTTTTTATATTTATATAAGTATGTATTTACGTATTTTCATTTATTTTAAATGTATAAACGTATTTTTTTTACTTATTTATATGTATTTTTAACAATTTTATATATTTTTTTAATGTAATTTTATGTGTTATTTTTTATATATATTATGTATTTATACGTGTATATATATATATATATATATATATATATATATATATATATATATTACGTATTTTGAAAGCTTTTTATATAGATGTTTATGTATTTTAAGTGCATAAACGTATTTTTTACGTATTTATATCTATTTTTAAGTATTTTACATATCTTTTATGTATTATGTATTTATATATTTTTTTAAAGTTTTTTATATAGATGTTTTTGTATATTTATGTATTTTAAATGTATAAACGTATTGTTTTACGTATTTATATGGATTTTTTAAGTAATTTACATATTTTTTTGTGTGTTTTTTTTATGTATTATGTATTTATATATATATTTTTGCGTATTTATGTATTTTTTAGTTTTCTTATATAAATGTTTATGTATTTTTATGTACATTAAATGTTAAAGTGTATTATTTTAACGTAAAAATATATAAACATGTAAAAATAATACAATTAAACATTTAATATACATAAAAATACATAAACATCCATATAAGAAAATTAAAATAATACATAAATACACAAAAATACATATAAATACATAATACATAAAAAAACACAAAAAATATGTAAAATAGTTAAAAAAATACATATAAATACTTAAAACAATACGTCTATACATTTAAAATACATAAATATATAAAAACATCTATATAAAACACTTAAAGGAATACATAAATACGTATGTAAAATACTTAAAAATAGATGTAAATACGTAAAAAATACGTTGATACATTTAAAATACATAAACATATATATAAAAAGCTTAAAAATACATAAATACGTAAAAATACATAATACATAAAAAATTACACATAAAAATATATAAAAAAATATGTAAAATGGTCTAAAATACATATAAATAAGTAAAAAAATACGTTTATATATTTAAAATACGTAAAAATACATAAATGTATACTTATAAAAACATAAAAAATACACAAATACGTAAAAATTGATAAAGATATTTATAAAAAATATATGTTTACGCATCATATAAAAAAATTGACGAATCTGCAAAAAAGTCCCGTTATTTTCGAAAAATTAACAATTTGGTCTCATGACCTGCTGAACAGGTCAAAAATGGCTAAAGTGAATAAATTAGCCGGTTTCTTGGGCTTTTTTATTCAAAATGTGAAAAAGTCAGGACTTTTTTATTCAAAAAAATAAAATTTAAGACTTTATTAAAAATTTGCTCAAAATATCGGGACTTTTCTGGTGATATCCCTAAAAAATACTAGTATTCAATGTAATATGGGAGAGAAGTAATTGCAATGCCACCGTCTCTCTGACCCTTCGTTTTATATAGTGTATATATATGTTTCCCTTCACTTATAAACCTAAACAAATATGTGGTTTGTTGGATAAGGCACTAGTATATTGAAGTAGAGGTCCAAGGATCAAATTTCCCTTCTTACATGTTCTTTGTTTACTTTTTATTTTTATTTTTCCAGCTATTCTATCCCAAATCACCAAACACATGTAAATTTAGCCAATTTCGTCTATTATATTAACCTGTTATCTTCATGCTTCATTTGATATCTACTTTGATTCCCACATCGATTCAAATATCAAAAGATACTTCAACTTCATGTTTATATAACATGACTTTAGGTTATCTAAGGATTCTATTAAGTTTTAGGTTTAAAACCGAAACCGAAGTATCCCGAAAAAAAATTGGGCTATCCAAATTTTTAGCCCAATTTTTTTAGGATACCCCTTTATTTTGACCTTGACTTCACCACTAATGCTATACAGAAATCGAATTAAAAATCAGTTGATTGTTAGCTAAAACAATCAAAACGAAATTTAGAGTTCTCGTAAATACAAAACCGCCGATATAAAGAACGTCGAGAATAGAGTTCGTATGGAGAAGTTATGAATTTTACACGGCCTTTTACAATGTAATCATCATAAGCCGTAAATTAAAATTAGAATGAGAATTAGCCAACGAAGTCTAAAAGAAAATGAGAAAATGACACATACGTCCTATGAAGTTTCTAGGATTTACCCTTTTAGTCCCTAAACTATTTTAATGGCTTTATGAGGGAACCAAGTCCTTTTTGTCGGGTCGATTAAGTCATTTGGCCAAAGTGAAGGGGTCACCCGGTTAATCATTTACCATATTGACATTTGTTGACCAATTTCCCTAAATTGACTTTGAATTTTTCCAATTTGTTGACCAAACTTGCCACATCACCAACTGTGCTCTGTTTGAGTTCTTAAATTTGGGGAGTTTTTAGACTATCACGTCGGTGTCAAGATAAAAACCACCATAGGTGGAAGGAAATTTATGGAAATGAGAACTTCATATCGGCTCAAGGAGGCTTCTTTGAAGGATTTCAATACCTGCCGGAGCTTGCGTGCTATTTCTGTAGTTAAACCGAATGGAGCACCGGAGGTGGATCCCAGGATGAATAGATTGAGAAAACCACCACAGGTTGTTTATGTTCCTGTTGGTTCAACCCCTGTTCTTCTGATATACTCCGCCATAGCGCATGGTCCTTCGTTGGCTCCGGCTTCTACCCCCGACCCTAGAGGCCCTTTCTACCATTTCGATGGTGAGAGCCAGGTCAAGGACTTCAACCATACGCTTCTACATCATCCAAAAATCCCTAATTCGATTTCATGTTAAGGTATAATGAGATGGCTAACAACCTGACATTTTGGTGAATCTCACAAATTTTGCAACGAAAATGGGGAAATTAGTATAAGAGTGATACGTACTGACGGTGTTGGCATCGAATGACCAATCCTTGGTAAAATTGACCACCGGCGGAAGAATATCGATTCACGAGATTGATGGGATTTTATAACCGTCGACAATGGATTTAGATTTGAAGAAGATGAAGACTACGAAAACTGATGACCATGTTAAGGTTATTCCAAAAACTCGAAGAGGAAAACGTTGTTGGAAGGATGGATTATTGAAATCAAGGGAGAAGGACATTCACGGTCTTAGAGGAACTTCAGAAGTAGAGAAAACACCGACAACCATGGATGGATGAGTTTTTGAGTGGAAAATTGTTGTAAGATGGAAGAAGAGTTGATTTAACTTTTTTTCATTAATAAAAAACCACCCTCGTACATGAAACCGGTAATAACATGTTATAGGGACTAAAAACAGGTCACTTCATCGTTTATTCCCTCATAAAACCATCAAAATAGTTTAGGGACTAAAAGGGTAAACCCTAGAAACTTCATAGGACATATGTGTCATTTTCCCAAAAGAAAATTGTAGTACTCGTTGATAAGAATGTGTGCAATATAAATAACGTCGAAAACGGAGCTCGTATGCGACAATTATGATTTTTAGAATATTCAAAGTTTTACCTACGAGACGATGACATGGCACCACCAGAAGGCGTCATGTGGACTAGAGAAACGGAGACACATGGCAAGAACTTAATGGGGCCAACGCGCCATGAGCACGACACACTCTTATCTTCAAGCGTTGTGCACCCTCAAAATCTAGCTATAAATAGGAGCTGATAATTGTTATTTCCTCAAAACTTTAGACTTACTTCTCTCTAGCTTTTCCCACATTTGATCCTGGATTGTTATATTCTTTTGGAGTATTTTAGCGGAGCTCTAAGTCGCCAGAGAACCGACAAATAGAAGCTTTCGGGTCGAAGTCTGTTTGCAAACTTTCTGAACTTTTGTCAAAAAAACTCTGTAAGTTAAGCTGCAGTTACTATGATTTAAGTGTAACTTATCTTTATATTCATAGTCGTCATTATAAACCTATAAATAAAATTTATCAGTGATTTCATGTCATAATATTAATTGATGTACATACGAAAATGATGTCTAGGCTAGATCTAATGAGGTGTTTAAAGAGAATTTTCCAAACAATATACTTAGTATACTAAAGGAATCATACCTCCGATATAATTTTACTTGATTATTCCTTATTTGATAAAACTCAATATTCATTGAGATTGGTTAAGAATCTATATACTAGCCGTTATGCTCAAATTGTTAATAAGTAGTAGAATACATTATAGGTTGATACTGTTCAAGTGAGTTACCTCACTATACTATGTATTACAATATATCCATGTATGTTAGGATATAATATATTTGATTTATTCATTATTGTTTTGTGAAGAGTTAACGATGGAACGATGTCAAGGCATGATCCTATAGACTTGTGTTGAAGACACAATGACGATAGGCCAGGAGTCCAAACCCTTGTTATCGGTAGAGCGGCGAAATGTCATGAGTCATTGTTTGCATGCGTGTATATGTATTGTGATATATGGTGCTTGGGGAACTGACTATGTTTCGGCATACAATTATTGAATAACTATTTTTCAAGTTGTTCTTCTGATTGTGGGAAGGCTTCAGGATGGCTGTAATCACATCGAATGATATTAGAACAATTTTAGATTTCTAACGGTAGTTTAATTTAATTTATTTTGAACCACTTAAACTAACAATGATACTAGAACAATTTTAGATATAATAATCATTTTTTTTTAAAAATCATCGTGATCGTTCTTTGGTCATCATTCTTCATTCTTCATGTTCTCGAGTAATGATTAATATACATTAAGTTAAAATTTAGATTTCTAACATTTTGATGGTTTGATGTAATTTATTTTAGATAATGTTATTACTTATAAAAATTACATGCATAATTTTTTCTAATGCTATTAAAGATACTTCACTAGCATGAATGCGTTTTTCTTGCCTGGTTTGGATGCGGTTGAAGTTTAATTGTTTTTTATTCAAATTTGATGTATGTTCAATGTTTGTTGGCCGATTTTGAGCCTAATATTTGTAATAGTTAGGGTTTATTTTCTTGTAGTTTTTAGTCTAACAATGTAATAATGGAAAACTTTCGAAGGCATAACCCGTAATAGTTAATAGTCTAGACAACTTACTTGGCTAAAAAATCAAACACTTACATGCCTCAACCAAACAACCTTGGGCAATGGCTGCCACCAACACACCAACAACAAGAAGACCAATAGACCTCGGTCCACCCGGTGAGTATAATCAAGTTTAATGCAAATCTTAGCCTTTATAAAACTAATTGTTTCGCAAAACATAAAAGTGATTAATTTATAAACGATAAATATTGATCCTTACATAGGTGGAAAGAACTAGATCTCAAGCATGAATATCTCTAGCTTTAAAAGGGGTATGTAATTTTTCTTATTACTTTGGTAGTTGTAATAATAGAATGAAAATTAGATCCTTATAGGTTGTATAAACACATATGAATTATTGTAGTTTCCACCATGCATAATAATGTGTTACTATGTAGGAAACCTATCACAAGTATAAGATCCTTAGTTCAAGATTATTTACACTACAATATCCAACTTGATTGGAATAAAATCTTGTTTGTATGATTTTCAAAATTAGGGTTTTAGAAAGTTTATTTTTCGGTTTTTAAATGGCTTTTGATAACTTGCGCCCTAAGCTAGGGTTTAATAACCTTAAATCTTGTAACACCCTGTTTTGAATCGTTTCATAATTCAGGACCGTAACCACAAGATCAAGTATCATAAGGCTTCAGGATTTAGGAAAGAGAGGTTTAGACCCATTTAGATGTGGGTAATGTAGATTATGGGATCCAAGAGTTTGGTTTGTGTTGGAGTCAGGGTAAAACGAGAAAAGTGATGTTTCAGATTTCTTGCATGAAATATGAATTTTTGTTTGGGAAGTTTTTAGTCCAAGATATCTAGAGAATATTATATGGCTCTTCAATAATTTTTTGTGTAACAGCCCGAAATGCAGGTAGCAAAAGAGAAGAGGAGTCCATTGTGGAGGCTAGAAGTTGGTGTACAAGTAGAGATCCGTGAATAGAAAAGGTTGGAGCTTCTTCCTAAGGTAAAAAATTCAGATCTTGCCTTGTAGTTCTTGTGGTATGCGTCATGGACCATTTTCTAGGGTTTTGGTCCCAAAGATGGAGACTTTATGAGCAAGTAGTCTCCATTAGCTTAGATCTATCATATTTCTGGTCCATTTGAGTTGTATGCTCATAAAAATGTAATCTTGGACGTGAATGATTAGCCATGCATGAGATCTAGATCTTTTGAGTTGAAAAGGAAATGTATTAGGGAGTGTAGGAGACTTTACAACCATGCCAAGGCTTAAAGGTTTCGACTTTATGGGTAAGGAGGCTTAAAGAGAGCTAGATCTAGAAGTTGAAGAAATGTCTTAACCATTTGAGACCAGAAATAACGTGTGGCTGAATCTGGGTGTTACGCTGGGCGTAACTCCCAGTACGCGCAGCGTACGGGGTTGAAACCCCGATTGTGGATCAGTGATATACGCCCCGCGTACCTAAGTCAGTACGCCCCGCGTACTGTGATATGTTGACTTTCGTTGACTTTTAGGGTTTTGGTCAACATGTGGACTTTGAGTCAAGGAAGGGTAAAATGGTCTTTTACCCCTCTGAGTAATAATAATAAGGGTGAAGCCTAGTCTTAGAAGTCTATATTAATTAGAATGATATTTCGTTATGATTAGGCGGGGTTGGATCTTCGTTTCGAGATTCGGAGATAGCGAGCACGTGAGATTCTAGACTTTCCACGAGGTGAGTTTTCTCACTATACTGTACCCAGAAGGGTATTTTTGTGTGACCGGAAGGTCGGACATGTTATGAGTTGTATACATTGTATATGATAAGTTAACCGTTTGTATGTGCTATGTATGCTATGGTTGATATGGTCCGGAAGGCATTATGTTATGGGCCGGAAGGCATATATGTTATGGGCCGGAAGGCGTTGTGATGTGGACCGTAAGGTCAACGCGGTTAGGACCGGAAGGTTTACCGGGTCGGGATGGAAGTCCCCTGAGACACATGGACCGGAAGGTCAGGGCTTGGAAGGGCGTATGTGCATAAGTAGTATTTTGGGGAATTCACTAAGCATTTATGCTTACATATGTTGTGTTACATGTTTCAGGTACTAGCGAGGACCGTGGGAAGGCGCCGACGTGATCTGTACACACTATCAGAGGATTTATTTATGATCTTGGGATTTACATGATTTGTATTATGTTATGATACATTGGATTTTATAACTTAATATGGTTGAAAACATGTTTTAAGAAATGAAAAATTTGTTTTGAAAATTCACGTTGTTACAAGTTGGTATCAGAGCCTTGGTTTGAGGGATTCGGGTGCACCTTCGGGCGTAACTGAACTCAAACCGAGGATTTGAGAAAATTTTTCAATAATAAAGGCATAAAATTTTATAAGATATTTTGTAATAACCAAAGGAGAAGTAGTATGTACGGTCAGCCAACGCCCGAATGGTAAAACCCCCAAAATACCCTTACAATATGTGTTATGAGATATGTTATGATATGTTATGCATGCTAGAGTAGACTAGATATTCATATTAGGACTAGAGTGGCCTGATTTGTGATGCCTTAGTCTAGGGGAACCTGCTGCTATGAGATGCCTTGAGAGCCAGTAGGTAGCCAGTGCATAGCAAGAATAGAGTACTCGTGATCCGGGGTCCAAGGAGGAGGACTTATGGTGAATATTGATGCGGTGTAGTCGGTAGTATAGGGCCCGTACTACTAAAGACACCAAATCAGCGGGCAACCCAAGTAAGAATCCTTTGGGTATCGGAGTCCGAGTAGGGTTGCGTTATCGAGTGCGAGTATGCTCGATTGAGTCTCTGATATTTTTTATGTTGTATTTCAGAGGAATTATGGTTGGGACACACCACAGACCTGGGACGAGCGGTGTGAGTGACGAGGAGCTTCGTCAGATAATCCACGATGAGGTGGCTGCGGCAATCCGGGCCAAGATTCCGGAGATGTTTGGGTCTATCAAGACCACGCTGATGGAGACTTTCGATGAGCGGTATGCCGCGGTGACTGAGGCCGCAACTGCTGCAGCTACAATAGTTGTGGCTGCTGTCAGACCTCAGGGAGGTGACTCGTTGCTATTTCGGGAGTTCACCAACACGAAGCCACCCAAGTTTGACGGGACGCAGGATCCGATCGCTGCGATGAGATGGATTGCTAACATTGAGGGATGCTTCTACACATGTTCATGTCCGGAGCATCTGAGGGTACGGTTCACTTTGAACCAGCTCCGCATAGGAGCAAAGGATTGGTGGAAGTTCGTGACGATGAACTTCACTCTTGCGGAGATTTCGGCCGTGACTTGGGAGAGATTTACCATTATGTTCAGAGACGAGTATGTTCCCACGGTGGAGAGGGAATGGTTGATTCAGGAGTTCTTGACCCTCAAGTAGGGTAACGATTTAGTTGTTGTGGTCACCCGGAAGTTTCATGAGAGGGCGATGTTCTGCCCTGAGCAGGTGTCCACCGAGCAAGCACGGATGAGCCGATAATTGGGTATTCTGAGGAGGGACATTCGGGAGTTTGTATCGAACTCGACATATCAGACATTTGCTGAGCTCCAGGAAAATGCCCGGAAGAGGGAGATCGAGTTGGAGACTCAGGCCAGGGAGGAGGCCGAGTCTCAGCGGTTGGTTCGGAGGCCGGCTCAGTCCCAGCCAGCAGCCAAGCGGACCAAGTCCGCCGATTCAAGGACGAGAGGACAGAAGGGCCGCACCTACGGAAAGTGCGGCAAGGGTCATGAGGGGGCCTGTTGACCAGGTCCTTGCTACAAATGTGGCAGGGAGGGGCACATCGCTAGGGATTGCCCCAAGGGATTTATGGTTTGCTTCCATTGCAACCAGACCGGCCATCGGAAGGCCGAGTGTCCTCAGCTTCACCAGGGATCAACACAGGGACTGCGGAGGAGGTCCGCGCGGCGCCCGATGTCGTGGATGGTATGTATTCTTTCGTGTATTTACTTTCGTGCTAAGATATTGTGCTTATATTATGTTATGCGTAGGTACTTTTCTTGTGAATTCTGTACCTGCCTTGGTATTATTTGACTCGGGTGCGAGTCGGTCTTTTGTATCTTTGGCTTTTAGTCGGCACATCGGTATTGATCGGGAGGTGATGAGTCGACCCCTGAGGGTTTCCATAGCTGATGAGAAAGCAGTTTACGCCACCGACGTGATTCGAGGATGTGTGCTCGAGATTTTTGGTGTCAAGTTCCCTATAGATCTCATTCCTATAGCGATGGGAGATGTCTATGTCATCGTGGGCATGGACTGGTTGAGTAAGTTTGGAGCGGTAATTGACTGCGAGAGACAGCTGGTGACCATACGTGACCCTAGTGGGGGAGTGCTTACTGTGTATGGCGAGGGGACCCGATGTAGGTCAGCGTTTTGTTCGGCTGCCAGGGCGAGACAGAGTTTGCAGCAGGGCTGCAGTGGATTTATAGCCTATGTGATGGATACACGAGTGGCTGCGGGGAGGCGAAATTCGGTTGACGAGGTTCCAGTAGTGTGCGAGTTTTCGGATGTGTTTCCCGAGGAACTGCCGGGCGTGCCTCCGGAGAGGCAAGTCGAGTTCCGTATCGATCTGGTTCCGGGAGCGGCACCCATCACCAAGGCGCCTTATCGCCTCGCTCCACCAGAAATGCAGGAGTTATCCTCGCAGCTTCAGGAGCTGTTGGGAAAGGGGTTTATTCGACCAAGTAGCTTACCTTGGGGAGCGTCGGTTCTTTTTGTCAAGAAAAAGGATGGTTCACACCGGATGTGTATCGATTACCGGGAGTTGAACAAGTTGTCGGTCAAGAACCGGTATCCGCTACCTAGGATCGATGATCTGTTCGATTAGTTGCAGGGGGCATCTTGGTTCTCTAAGATAGACTTGAGGTCGGGTTATCATCAGATGAGGGTTCGGGATGAAGATATCCAGAAGACTGCATTCAGAACTCGTTATGGACATTACGAGTTTGTGGTGATGCCTTTTGGGCTCACCAATGCCCCGGCTGCGTTCATGGATCTTATGAACAGGGTGTGCAGGCCGATGCTGGATCGGTCGGTGATCATATTCATTGATGATATTTTGGTATATTCGAGGTCTAGAGAGCAGCATGAGGAACATTTAAGGGAGATTCTTGGAGTTCTGAGATCGGAGAGGCTGTATGCCAAATTCTCCAAGTGTGATTTCTGGTTACGAGAGGTCCAGTTCCTAGGGCACCTTGTTAACCAGAAGGTGATATTGGTCGATCCGGCCAAGATAGATGCGGTGATGAGATGGGAAGTGCCGAGATCACCCACTGAGATCAGGAGCTTTCTGGGATTGGCCGACTATTATCAGAGGTTTATTAGGGATTTCTCCTAGATCGCCATGCCACTTACCAAGATGACCCGGAAGGGTGTTGCATTTTCATGGGGTCCGGAGCAGCAGTCCTCATTTGAGACCCTTCGTCAAAAGTTGTGCGAGCCCCGGTGCTCGCACTCTCGGAATGGATGGAGGATTTTGTGGTATATTGTGATGCATCCATATCTGGGTTAGGGGTAGTGCTTATGCAGAGGGGGCACGTTATAGCGTATGCATCGAGGCAACTGAAGCCTCATGAGTCGAGATATCCCACCCACGACTTGGAACTAGGGGCTGTGGTGTTTTCCCTCAAGATCCGGCGACACTATCTATATGGGGTTTGGTGTACCATATACACGGACCACAAGAGTCTGAAGTACTTGATGGATCAGCCAAACCTGAATATGCACCAGAGGAGATGGTTGGATGTGGTGAAGGATTATGATAGTGAGATCTTGTACCACCCGGGCAAGGCTAATGTCGTAGCTGATGCGTTGAGCCGTAGGGCGGAGAGCGCCCCGATCCGAGACGTTTGTATGAGGTTGACGGTGATGACTCTGATATTGGACACCATCCGAGGGGCCCAAGCTGAGGTTGTGAGACCAGAAAACCAAAAGAGGGAGTGGGTTGTCGGGCAGGTATCGGAATTCGTTACCGATGGTTGGGGACTTATGACATTTCAGGGTCGGATTTGGGTACCGTTTGTGGGCGGGACGCGTACCATTTTGATGGAAGAAGCGCATCGATCGAAGTTCTCGATCCATCCCGGGGCTACTAAGATGTATTTGGACCTAAAGAAGGAGTATTGGTGGCCTTGTATGAAGAGGGATGTTGCATGGTTTGCCGAGAGGTGCTTGACTTGTCGTCAGGTTAAGGCCGAGCACCAGCGTCCGCATGGTAAGTTGCAGCCGCTGGAGATTCCCGAGTGGAAGTGGGAACATATTACCATGGATTTTATCACTAAATTGCCAAGGACTGCGAGAGGGGTCGATGCAATTTGGGTGATTGTGGATAGATTGACGAAGAGCGCTCATTTTCTTGCTATCAGCGAGAGCTCTTCTGCAGAAAGGTTGGCAGAGTTATATGTGAGGGAGGTGGTATCGCAGCACGGGGTTCCGATGTCGATCGTTTCAGATCGGGACGTACGATTTACTTCCAAGTTTTGGAAGAAGTTTCACGAGGATTTGGGTACGAGGCTGCATTTCAGTACCGCATACCACCCGCAGACGGACGAACAGAACGAGCGGACAATTCAGACGCTCAAGGATATGCTTCGAGCATGTGTTTTGGATTTTGGAGGGAGTTGGGACACCTATTTACCCTTAGCAGAGTTTTCATACAACAACAACCATCATTCGAGCATTGGTATGCCACCCTTTGAGCTATTGTATGGGAGGAGGTGTCGAACCCCCATCTGCTGGGGAGAGGTGGAGAAACGGGTAATGGGTAGTACGAAGATTGTGCTTCAGACGACCGAGCAGATACAGTAGGTCAGGCAGAGATTGTTGACCGCTCAAAGTCGCCAGAAGAGTTATGCGGACAGGCGTCGGTCCGAGCTCGAGTTTCAGGTTGGTGACCTTGTACTCTTAAAGGTCTCTCCTTGGAAAGGAGTGATTCGATTCAGGAAGAGGGGCAAGTTGGGACCTCGATATATTGGACCTTTCAGGGTAATCGCAAGGGTAGGTAGGGTGGCCTACCATTTGGATCTACCTGCAGAGCTGGGTCAGATTCACGACACCTTTCATGTATCACAGTTGAGGAAATGTATTGCCGACGAGTCGACAGTAGTACCATTAGAGGATATTTAGGTGGATGCAAGCCTAAACTATGTTGAGAGACCAGTGGCAATTAGGGATCGAAAGGTTAAGGTTCCGAGGAACATGGAAGTATCCTTGGTGTAAGTGCAGTGGCAGCATCGGAAGGGGTCCGAGATGACGTGGGAGTTCGAGTCGGAGATGCGGGAGCAGCATCCGGAATTGTTTTCAGTATAAGACTTCGGGGACAAAGTCTGGTTCTAGTGGGGGAGAATTGTAACAGCCCGAAATGCAGGTAGGAAAAGAGAAGAGGAGTCCATTGTGGAGATTAGAAGTTGGTGTACAAGTATAGATCCGTGAATAGCAAAGGTTGGAGCTTCTTCCTAAGGTAAAAAGTTCAGATCTTGCCTTGTAGTTCTTGTGGTATGCTTCATGGACCATTTTCTAGGGTTTTGGTCCCAAAGATGGAGACTTTATGAGCAAGTAGTCTGCATTGTCTTAGATCTATCATATTTCTGGTCCACTTGAGTTGTATGTTCATAAAAATGTAATCTTGGATGTGAATGATTAGCCATGCATGAGATCTAGATCTTTTGAGTTGAAAAGGAAAGGTATTAGGGAGTGTAGGAGCCTTTACAGCCATGCCAAGGCTTAAAGGTTTCGACTTTATGGGTAAGGAGGCTTAAAGAGAGCCGGATCTAGAAGTTGAAGAAGTGTCTTAACCATTTAAGACAAAAAACAAAGTGTGGCTGAATCTGGGTGTTACGCTGGGCGTAACTCCCAGTACGCGCAGCGTACGGGGTTGAAACCCCGATTGTGGATCAGTGATGTACGCCCCGCGTACCTAAGTCAATACGCCCCGCGTACTGTGATATGGTGACTTTCGTTGACTTTTAGGGTTTTGGTCAACATGTGGAATTTGAGTCAAGGAAGGGTAAAATGATCTTTTACCCCTCTGAGGAATAATAATAAGGGTGAAGCCTAGTCTTAGAAGTCTATATTAATTAGAATGATATTTCGTTATGATTAGGCGGGGTTGGATCTTCGTTTCGAGATTCGGAGATAGCGAGCACGTGAGATTCTAGACTTTCCACGAGGTGAGTTTTCTCACTATACTGTACCCGAAAGGGTATTATTGTGTGACCGAAAGGTCGGACATGTTATGAGTTGTATACATTGTATATGATAAGTTAACCGTTTGTATGTGCTATGTATGCTATGCTTGATATGGGCCGGAAGGCATTATGTTACGGGCCGGAAGGCATATATGTTATGGGCCGGAAGGCGTTTTGATGTGGACCGTAAGGTCGATGCGGGTAGGAGTGGAAGGTTTACCGGGTCGGGATGGAAGTCCCCTGAGACACATGGACTGGAAGGTCACGACCTGGAAGGGAGTATGTGCGTAAGTAGTATTTTAGGGGATTCACTAAGCATTTATGCTTACAGATGTATTTTACGTGTTTCAGGTACTAGCGAGGACCGTGGGAAGGCGCCGACGTGATCTGTACAGACTATTAGAGGATTTATTTATGATCTTGAGATTTACATGATTTGTATTATGTTATGATACAGTGGATTTTATAACTTAATTTGGTGGAAAACATGTTTTAAGAAATGAAATATTTGTTTTGAAAATTCACGTTGTTACATTTTGTGGATATAAAGATCGTGGAAAACGGAGTTTGAACGAAGAAGTTAAGACACTTTGAAGTTAGAAAAGTTTTGGGCTTAGTCTAGTACGCTGGGCATATTGGGTATACTTGGAGTACATTAGGTGTACCTCGAGTATGTTGGGTGTACGTGATCAGTGTCTAAACTCTATTTTCATGGTTTGAGCCCTATTTAGGTTCCTTAACTTCCCTAAACCCATTCCTTTCTCAGCCTCTACCTCTCCAACACCCTCCCTTGAAAACCTTATTCCTAGTTTAAGCCTTTTGAGAAAAAGAAGGTGTGCTTAAGTGCTTTGGAGTTTTCTTGGTGCATTTTAGTGAAGAAGGAACTTTTTGGAGAAGTGTTGGTTGCATTGAAGCTTGTATATCCGAATTTTTTTCACCTTGATCTTTCTTCTAGAGGTATAAAGTTTGAATTTTAATGATGTATTTGACAGATCTAGTTAGTATTGGGTGTTATGAGCTTTTGGTCACTTTAGTGCATAAATTTTAGATCTTGAAAGTTTGTGACCTTGTTATGGATAATGTTAGAAAGTTTATCCATCTAAAAATTATATTGATTCAAATCTAAAGGCTTGAGACTCAGACTTAGTGGATTAAGTTGGAAATGATGCACTTTTGGTCCCTTTGAGAGTTAAAGACTAGATCTTGGTTGGTTGGACCATTATAATGGATAACGTTGGAAACTTTATCCGTTATGGAGATATTAAGAACCATAAAAATGTAATCTTGGACCTTAGTTACATTTCATGCATAAGTTTGGATGTCTTAAAGGGTTAAGAAGTTAGTGTTTTTGGTATTGAGCACTTAATGGACATGCAAGACCATAAAGTTGGAAACTTTATTGTTAAGGACATCATTTGAGGACTAGATCTGGAATTTAGATGAAAAAGCTTAAAGGATTAAGCTCTTAATAGAAGGAAATGATGGTTGCACATACGCTGGGCCTATGCTATGGTATGAAGGGCGTATGCAGTCAGCACCCCATTTCTGGTCAAGGAGTGTGTATGCTATGTGTACAAGGTGAATACGTTGGGCGTACTCAACTGAGTTGACTTGGTTGACTTTTTGGACTTTTCGACATTAACCTGTCTTTGACCAAGTTTAACCTAGTAGTATTTTGGGTATATTGATTATAATTTATGTTTGGTCATGTTCCAATGAATAGGTGATTGGTAGAGTTGATATTCAGAGAAGTGTTCTGTTCAAAGATCTTTTAGATGGAGAGGTTAGTCTCCTCGTTGTACCTGTGGGTCAAAGGCACCAATACCGGTGCACTAGGATCTGGTATATGCTAGCTCTATTTGTGACTCTTGGGTGGTATGATTTTTGTTATGTGGCTTATAGGTGGTGCATGTTCGGGTTGAAATAAACCCAGAGCAGGGACCACTTTTTCTTGTTTGGGTTGAAATATACCATAGGGCAGGGCCCACTAACATATGCTTAGGTTGAAATAAACCTTAGGGCGGGGCCCTCTATAGTATGATCGGGTTGAAAGATACCCTAGGATGGGACCTATATGTGTCGATCGGGTTGAAGTACACCCCAAGGTGGGGCCCATATATGTGTATTGGGTTTGAATATACCCTAGGGTTAGGCCCAAGGATATGTATGGTATGTGGTATTTTGGGAAACTCACTAAGATTTGTACTTACGGTTTTATGTTTATGGTTTCAGGTACTTCCGGTACGAAAGGGAAGGGCCCGATATGATTGCACCGCATCCACCAATGTTTTCTGCATTAGCAATTTTCAATATTTACTCTGATGTTTAAATAATATATTTACTTTGATCGGTTCTTGAACAACTCGTTTGTATGGTTTATTTTTTTAAAATGAAAATTTTACTATGAATTTTTGGGATGCTACAAGTTGGTATCAGAGCCTTGGTTTGAGGGATTCAGGCATACTCTTAGGTATGTCTGAACTCAAACTGAGGAATTGATAATCTTCTGAAGGAAAGTAAGTTTCTAAGAAGATTTTTTTAACGAAAATATGTTTTGGAAATGATTTTTATAAAGAAAAAGGGGGTGTGATGCATGCAATCAGTCGAGCTCAAGTAAGTGATTATGAGGATACCCATAGATGTTGATATGATATATGATATGAATGTTTATATTCTACGATAAGAATAGGGTTACTTTGCGGAATTGCATGATAGCTCGGCCTGATATGTGATGCCTTGTATCCAAGGAAAATTGGATGATATGCTAGATTTGGAATCTATATTGGTAGAAGTGATTGCTAAGTGTATGTTTTAAAAATTGTATACGATTAGGATCATATTTCCTATATTGTGAATAATTTTCATGCATAAGGAAACCGGTAGTGATGATAGAAGTTCCTAGCATGGTAGTAGTAAGTGAGCTTGATGTCCCTTCGTTGTTTTGTGGCTTGGAGTGTTACTGCACAAATACTACTTTCTTTGTGCTTTGTGGGACCCATTGGTGATTGGAGTTGACTATTAAGTAAATATGTTAAGTTGGATGTTGCAAAGGTTAAATAAACTCAGAGTGATAGATTTGACCCTATTGCACAACTCTTGTTTCAGTACAAGCGTTGCAGGGATTGAGTCTTTTACTCAAAGGATTATTTAAGCTTTGTTGCATGTGATTGTATTCATGATGTAGTTAGCTGATATTAGTGGGAGTTCTTTAGTAGCTGATGGCAGGGTGAGGTCACGAACCTAGGAGAGCCTAGGTAGTGATTTAGTGGGTTGGGTTGCGCTATTTAGCAGGTACTTGGAGTACTGATTTGATAAGGTGACTTGGAGGATTAGGGATAACTCTTAAGGAAAGTATGGGTAGGTTTGGAAGGTAGTATTGAGCTCGTACTACTAAAAGAACATGATCCATACTCAAATCGAGGGGAGTCATAGAGGATCTAGGAATCCCGAGGGATGATGATTCTTTGAATATGTTCTGATTATTGTATGGTTGTTTTTGAGTATGGTGGTGACCAGTCATGGTTAAGGATCTGGTTCAGATTCGGGTGCTGGTACTGAGCCGATTGATGAGTAGATGTGAGAGTTGTCAGAGATTACTCACATTAGGATAGTTGGGAGCGTGAACTCCCTCATTCCAAGAGTATAATGTTTGTGGAGCTTCAAAGTTCTTTGGGGATAAGGACCCCATTGGTAGCCACCAATGGATCGTTGACATGGATAATGCTCAAGAGACGAGCTTCTGCCCTGCAGGGGGTGAAGATGGGTTTTTCATATTGTTTTTAAGGGACTGAGCCCGTGATTGGTGGAAGAGGTCAGTAGGGATTTGGGATCTGCGACCTTAATGGTAATGTGTTGCGAAGAGTTTGGAACGAGATTCCAGGAGGAGTTTGCACCAACAAATGAGGTGCACCAGTTGAGAGGGGGTTTCAGGGCCTTCGCTAGATTACTAAGACTGTGGCAGACACCACTGCTAAGTTTCAGAAGAAAGCTTTTTTGGCTCTGTAGTATGCAGTGGACAAGGAGATGAAGAAGGTGAGATATCTTGATATGCTACAAGACGATATCAAGGACTTTGTGACATTTTCAGCTTGTCAGAATTTGGAGAACATGATTTCTAGAGCCCGAGGGCCGTCTTTAGGGGATATGTCGGCGAACCAACTTTGGATTTCGATACGGGAGGCATCTGCCATCATTGGAACAAGCTTAAGGTGTGAGAGGATCGGTAGTCGATTTGGTATTTGGTGGTATCAAAAAGAATTCAAGGGATCCATGTGGTGGGCATGTTGGGTTTGAAGGCAGGATATGTAGGGGTTATTTTTGGTTTCAAGGCAATAATGAATTGGTTTGATCGTAGGTGTAAGCTCAACAGTTGTCAAGTTCATGAGATTATTGGAACTTGAGCTGGTGAAGATATGTCGTGATTGATAGGTTTAATGGATTTTTTAGAACGCAAGTGCTGGATAAGTAACTGCCAAATTCATGTCTTCAGGAATGTAAGTGTGGTACTCATATGAGGAGCTTTTAGGAAAGTTCTCATGGAAGCTGGTTGTCCCCATCAGGGATAACAAATTCAAAATTCAGGAGATATTGTATCGCTTAGAGTGGATATCAACTAATTGTTGTCATGATTTGAACCAATTGAATTGTAGGGTAAGAGCAGTAGTAAACCATCACTTTAGAGTATAGGTGATGAACTGAGTGCATGGGTTTGATCAGATGTTGGAATTATCAAGAGGATGTAAATGGACCTTGTTAGAGATGTTCTGAGAACATCGATTTTTTTCGACAAGTGGGTAGTTAGCTTGGTGATCCTTTCTGTTCTGGTCAAGGGTTACACTTATTTGTCATGATCTGAAGTGGCTTAATGATTTAGATTTATATCATGGGAATAGTTGGGATTATTGAGCTCGTTGAGATTTTAGGAAGTAGTCATCTGGTTTTGGAATGTGTGAGATGACTAAGATTGGATAGTAGGGGAATGCTAGTTATTGTAAGCTCAGGTTATCAACAATTTGAATTGTAAGGTTGTGAGATAGATTGGAAATCCATCAATTTTTATGGATTAGAAGAGCACAATCGTATCCAAGTGGGGTAGAGTCATTTGGTCTAAGGGTTGCATAAGAATAGATATTCGGGTTACATTGTGCATCAATAGTGACACATGGTCGGTATGTGATCGGGAACATGTTAAAGGTTGTGTTAGGGGCTCTTCTTGTTCTTGTTGATTAAGGATTTGGGGTTTGAAGCATAACGCAAACACCTAATTAGGGTATATTCGGATGTGGTTTGGACTCATGATGATTATGGTTAGTATGATAGATGAGCGATAAGATCATGGGTTGGGACCATGGCGGTATAGAAGTGTTGTAAGACTTTGGGGTGGCCATAGCATTCACCAGGTTTGCAGGTAGTGATAGAAGTGTTGTAAGACTTCACGGTGGCCGTAGCATTCACCAAGTTGTTAGGTAGTGATATAAGTGTTGTAAGACTACGAGGTAGCCCTAGGATTAATTAGGTTGGTAGGTAGTGATAGAAGTGTTGTAAGACTGTGGGGGTGGCCTATGCATTCATTAGGTTGGCAGGTAGTGATATAAGTGTTGTAAGACTGTGGGGGTGACCGTAACATTCACTAGGTTGGAAAATAGTGATAGAGGTGTTGTTAGATTGTGGGGGTGACCCATAGCATTCACCTGGTCCATGAGCAGCTGTGAGAGTGGGGTGAATCTATGATTTGGCTTATAGTTTCCTTTAGGTGGGACTGGACCATGGCAGGATGGGTAGTGAGACTATCAGAAGGCCACAACATTCATGGAATCAAGGAAGGTTGTGGGCCATATGGGGCCGATCGTGATGTAAGACTACAACTAGGCATGCAACATTCATTTAGAGAAATGTAAGTTACATTGCATCGGTGTGATGGTTGGTTATAATATCCCTGGTTAGAGCAGGAGGGATTTTGAAGCCTTATGTACAAGTAGGTTAGGGTAGCTTTGCTAGAAAAACTCTTGGATAGAGTCTCTTGGTATAGTAATACGAAAGGATATCGGTTGCAACAACCGGTCGAGAATCTAACACTTCAGATAATTGACAGATCAGCTTGGAGCTCAATAGATCTTTGATAGATCGAAAATGCGAATGTTTAGTAAGTAGGGTAATATAGGATGTTAAGGATTTCGTTCGGATTAGATTTCAAATTGGAGCCATATTGGCTGTGAATTTAAAATGGTTTTATATGTCTGGAAGTCAGGTAAAGTATTGGATTCCAATATTTGAGCTGAGTAGTGATGGTTGTCCTTTATTAGTTAAGTTTAGTGGGAGCAATGACTCATTCGTCGTCAATATGTGAGTTCTACTAAGGATGGGTTCTATTATTGGAAGGACGTTGTATGTTAGGGTCGACTTTTATCAGGGATCTGGAATATATATGTTCAGATCGTCTGATTTCATGGAAAGTAGCAAGGAGTGATTTTGAGGATAAAATCTAATTTTAGTGTTGTAACACCCTATTTTGAGTCATTTCGTAATTCGGGGCTATGACCGGATCATCAAGTATCATAAGGCTTCAGGTTTTGGGAAATAGAGATTTAGACCCATTCAGATTTGAGTAATGTATATTACGACATCCAAAAGTTTGGTTTGTGTTGGGGTTAAAGGGTAAAACGGGAAAAGTGTTGTTTTGGAGTTTTTTTTTCATGAAATATGGATTTTTTCAGGAAGTTTTTAGTCCAAGATATCTAGATAATATTTTACGTCTCTTTAATACCTTTTTGTGGATATAAAGATCGCCGAAAACGGAGTTGGAACAAAGAAGTTATCACTGTTTGAAGTCAGGAAGGTTTTGGGCTTAGTCTAGTACGCTGGGCGTACCAGGCATACCTGGAGTATGATGTGTGTACCTTGAGTATGCCGGGCATACGTGATCAGTTCCCAAACCCTATTTTCGTGGTTTTACGTTACATTTAAGCTCCTTAACTTCTCCAAATCCATTCCATTCTTATCCTCCATCTCTCCAACACCCTTCCTTGAAAACACTAACCCTAGTTTGAGCCTTTTGAGCAAAATAAGATGTGCTTGAGTGCTTTGGAGTGTTCTTGGTGCATCTTGGAGAGGAAGGAACTCTTTGGAGAAGTTTTGGTTACATTGGAGCTTGTAGATTCGTACTATTTTCACCTTGATCTTTCTTCTAGAGGTATAAAGTTAGAATCTTGATGATGCATTTGACAGATCTTGCTAGTCTTGTGTGTTATGAGCTTTTGGTCACTTTAGTGCATAAAGTTTAGATATTGAAAGTATGTGACCTTATTATGGATAAAGTTGGAAACTTTATTCGTCTAAACATTATACTAATTCAGATCTAAAGGCTTGAAACTAAGACCTAATGGATTAAGTTAGAAAGATGCACTTTTGGTCTTTTTGAGACTTAAATACTAGATATTGGTTGGTTGGACCATTCTAATGGATAAAGTTGGAAACTTTATCCATTGTGGAGTTATTAAGAACCATAAAAATTTAATCTTAGACCTTAATTTCCTTACATACATGAGCTAGGATGTCTTAAAGAGTTAAGAAGTTACGGTTTTTGGTATTGTGCAATTAATGGCCATGCAAGACCATAAAGTTCGAAACTTTATAGTTAAGGACACCATTTGAGGACTAGATCTAGCATTCAGATGAAAGAGCTTAAGGAATTAAGCTCTTAATAGAAGGAAATGCTGGCTACATGTACGCCGGGCGTACACTATGGTACACAAGGCGTACGAGGTCAACACCCTGTTTCTGGTCATGGATTGTATACGCTAAGCGTACAAGCTGAGTAGACTGGGCGTACTTAGCCGAGTTGACTCGGTTGACTTTTTGGACTTGTCGACATTGACTTGTCTTTGTCCAAGTTTAACCTAGTGGTATTTTGGGTATATTGATTATAAGTTAGGTTTGGTTATGTTCCAATGAATAGGTGACTGACAGAGTTGATATTTAGAGAAGTGTCATGTTCTGCGATCTTTTAGATGGAGAGGTGAGTCTCCTCACTATACCCGTGTGTCGAAGGAACCAATGCTGACCCACTAGGATCTATTATATGCTAGCTGTCTTTATGAATCTTGCATGCTATGATTGCTGTTATGTGGCTTATAGGTATTGCATGTTTGGGTTGAAATAAACTTTAAAGCGGGGCCACATTCTGCATGTTCGGGTTGAAGTAAACCCCAGGGCGGAGACCATATTTGTTTATTGGGTTGAAATATACCCCAGGGCGGGGCCCACTAACATACGATTGGGTTGACATACATCCTAGGTCATGGCCCACTATAGTATGATTAGGTTGAAAGATACCCTAGACGAGGCCCTAGGGTGCGGCCCATATGTGTTTATTGGGTTGAAAAACACCCCAGAGTGAGGCTCCAGGGCAGGGCCCATATATGTGTATTGGGTTGGAATATACCCTGGGGTTAGGCCCAAGGATATGTATGGTATGTTGTATTTTGGTGAACTCACTAAGTTTTGTGCTTACAATTTTAGTAGTGATCCTATCTATGATGACAAAATCAGAATATGAAATAATTTAGTGAACGATGCAAGAATGATGAAAATGAAGAACAAAAGGATGTAAATAATCTCGTTTTAAGTTCTCATTAGTCTAGAAAGTATTATAAAGTAAGTCATGTACTATTTCTCTCACTAGACTAATATCTCACAAGTTCATACATAAAATTATAGTCACTCACTTCCTGTTTATAATAAAGACAACTGATTACTTACAAACAAAAGGATAAGCTACTAGAAGCATCCTAACATGACTTTGCACTCTAACATTCTCCCCCTCAATGTTAGGGTGAAATGTTTTGCCATTTCTATAAAAAATTGATATTCAATTAACCATTCAAAATCAAAATCAATCACTCACTCATTCAAAATCCAGCTAAAAAATTTCGTATACGCCCATAAAATGAATCCAATCTTTGTTATCAAAGAAACCCAACAAACCACTCGTAGTTACCTTCTATGACTCATATGATTAAAATCCTTACCATTTGAAAACAAAAATCGACCATTCTCGATCTCGCAATTGAAATCCAAAATCAAAAAGCGTTATTATCACTTCTCAATCAACATTGATATCCAGTCTTTTCCATTATGTTATTCTTCATTACAATATCTAGAGAAATTTCGCTTTGTCTTTCACTCCGATTTTGACTAATTTCAAATTATATGCATTGAATTTATCAAACATATATTGTCGATTAAGAGAGAATGAGATCAAATATCATTTTTGGAAACAAAAATTGTGAATCTAGAATGAATAATGAAAACATGATTTTGAGTTTTGGCTAGAATCAGAACATGTTTTTTGATTTGAAATTAACTACAAGATCAGGAAATGAAAGTTTATTGAACTTCGAAGGAAATAGCAGTAAGAAATGGTACGAATTTGGGTTGAAGATGAGCAATAATCGAATTAATAAGATTGGGCTTTATGAACAATGAGAGTCTCGAAATGGTTGGCTAAAATAACATTGATTTCGAAATTAAAAGAATGTGAGAATATGATTTTGATTTTTGGATTGATCTAAGCAAAAAAATTTAATTGGATCAACAATGGGATTTGAAACAAAATAGATCCAATGAATCAAAATGATCAAAAATGAAAAACAAAATTTACGAATCAAAATTAAAATTGAATTTCGATAAAACCTGGGTTGATCTTCATGGGATCATAAAAAATAAAGAATGTTTTGGAATCCATTTAAGAATGTGAGAAATATTCTTGACGATTTTTTTTCCATTTGCAAAACACGAATCAATCATTGATGATCTTGGTTCTTTTGTTGGAAAAAGAAAATTACCATTCTTTACATTATACCACCTACGATGCGTGTTGTACAACTCGTTCTTCATGTTCTTCAACGATCTAGCATCATCTTCATAAGAACCATCAACACTTTTGGGTATCGAATTCAAATTCATTGAAACATTTGATGATTGTTTCTTAGGAACCCAAATTTGCTTCCTAGATCTCGGCTTCACAACAACATTTGAAGATTTTTTGTGAAGAAACCCATCTGTTCTTACTTTTGTACTTCTTCTTCTTTTTCTTTCTCATCTTTTTGAATCTTGAAGATTTGAATTAAAGAACAACTTCATTGTTGACAACTTCAACTTTGTAAGTTTGAATCAAATCTTTTGGAGTTTGATATTTGTGAATTTCTTGGATTGATGGCTTTTGATAAGGAATCATTCCTTCAAACGAATCACAAGAACACAAAATATGATCGGTTTGAACTCCAGTTGAACGAATAACTTTTTCATCTTCATCAAAATCACATTGAATTCCCATTTCTTGAAATTCAATAATCTTAAGAATATGAAGATCATTTGTTTCTTCAATAAGAGAAACATATTCATTCTGGAATAATTCTCTTTCTTTTCCTTCCTCTTTATTTTCACACCAAGATAACATGTTCATGGTGATTTCAAGCAAACATCTATTCTTTGAAAGTGGATGAAATTAATAAAGGGAACTTAAATTTAAATTTTGAAGTTAACCTATATATAATAGAAAAGTATCTATATGAGTGAGAGATATATACAACATTGCGTTCTCACATAACATTGTCATTCCTATCATGACTAGGTTCACCCATTATAATGTATAAGAAAGGTTTAAGGAGGTTTCTTAGAATCCTAACGAGGTCAGTTTTTAAAAGCTTATTGTTTACCACCCTCATTGACTTTTTGTGTTTTATGTAGAGTTAGCAAAAGGATTTGATAGGATGATGTTCAAGTTTAAAGTATTAAGTTAAAGTATTAATTCAAAATCCTGGTTTATATAAATAATAATGTGAATCATACGATTCCTATGAAAAACACACATTTCTTTATAACATGTTGATGGAGCATGTGCGGTTTACTAACACATCAATTTGACAATATAGTTGAAAATATAGTGGCGCTTGTAGATCACAAGTGTAATTTGATCCGAGGATCACACAATTTTTGCATGGTTGATTCACCATATAATCTCTGATCCATGACATCCTTATCATAAACCAAGATGAGCATAATCGAAATTAACATTCCATTGACCTTAGTCAAGGAAAATGTTTTTTTTGGCTTGAGAAAAAACTAAACAAAAATCAATGGAATGATCGCAAACACTAAAACAAATGTAACATCCTATTTTGAATCGTTTCCTAATTCGGGGAGTTGACCCAAATATCGATTATCATAAGGCATAGGGCCTTTGGTAAAGAGAGATTTAGACATATTTGGATTTGAGAAGGGTAAGTTAGATGATCCGGGAGTTCGGTTTGTGATTTGGAGCCCAAGGTATAACCGTAAAGTGGTAGTTCGGAATTTTATGAATATTGGCTTTTATTTCGGGAAGTTTTATGGAAAGGATGAATTGATAGAAGTGTAGAGCTTCTCGTTACCTTTCCGTGGATATAAGGATAGTCGAAAACAAACATAGAACAAAGGAGTTATGGCATTCAGAAGATTGGCAGTTTTGGGGTTAAGCCAAGTACGCGAGGCGTACATAGGAGTATGTTGGGCGTATTAGGAAGATGCATCACGAGTTCTCCTTGGAGTATGGTAGGCATACTAGACTTACGCGTGGCGTACTCTAGTCAGACCCAAACTTTGATTTAGGGTCTTGGATCCTATTTAAGCTCCTTAACTCAACACCAAACCCTATTATCTTTAGTCTCCATCCCTTTAAACCCCAAAAACAAAACCATAGCCTCCATCGTTGTGGTTCTTGAGCTTTTGGTGGTATTTCATACATTTTGGTGATCATTGAATAAGAAGGAGCTTCTTGGAGAAGTGTGGAATTGCTTGAAGCTTTTGGATCCAAACTTTATGCACCTTGATCTATCTTTTAGAGGTATAAAGTTTCTATCTTGATGACTCAATTCTTAGATCTTTTTATGGCATAGTTTCATAAGCTTTTTGTCCCAAATTTTGAATCTTCTAGAGCATATTATCTGTCCTTTTGAGGTCTTGGAGTGTTATGAGTCATAAAAATGTTTGCTTGATTGTCTCCATAGAACCATGTAAGAGTTAAGTGGTTTTGAGTGTTATGAAAGTAAGGATTTTGGAGATTTAGCCCTCTTTATCCATGCAAAGGCTTAAAGGTTTCAAGTTTATGGTCTAATACATCATTTAGGGTCGAAATAAGGATTTGATGTGTTTGACTTAACCATTTAGAGCCAATTTCATATTTTTGGGACTCTGATGAGTACACTGGGTGTACGTAGTATTTACGCTCAACATAATGCTAGTTTTGTGCATATATGGATTGTACCTTGTGCTTTGTGGGTGTGTAAACGAGGCATACTCCCCAGTAAGTCAATTTTGGGCCTTTTAAGCTTTAGGCCTTATTAGGCCATGGATACACTAATGGTTTTCATGTAATTAGGTCCATGATGGTTTTTGGGCCTAATTAGGAAAATAGGACATATTAGGCCTTGGGATACCTTTTAGGAAATTAGGATTTTTGAACAAATGGGATGGGCCTTGGTTTTTTTCCTTGTAAGGAAAGGGTAAAATCATCTTTTATCCTTTACGAAGTTGGATTATGGGGTAGGCCTCAGATGTTGAGTTATCGGGTTTATTATTAATTAAGGTTGTATTTATTGTTATTTGGTGTGAGGTTATCTGGTTTAGCGACCCGAGTAGTTAGTTGGTTATTAGTTGTTTAAGGTGAGTCTTCCTTCGCAGCATTCGTGGGTCGAAGGCACCAATGTTGACCCACTAGTTTATGATGTAGTGTGATGATTGTCTTTGTGAAAATTTTCAGTTATGCCTATATTTGCTTGATGACTATGTAATACTTCTTGTGATATTATGTGGTAGTAGTAGGGGTGAGATAGACCCGATATCCAGTTGAGATGGACCGACGGAATTTCAAGCACCCAAATATACTTAGTAGTATCCGGTTGAAATAAACCAAAGGGGTAGGCAAGCTGCCATATATTCTTGATAGTATCTGGTTGAAATAGACCGATGGGGTAGGCCAACACCTAGATATGCTTTGCGGTATGTTTGTTTAGTATGTGGTATTTTGGAGGAACTCACTAAGCTTCGTGCTTATAGTTTTCAGTTTATGTTTCATGTACCTCGATTTCAAAAAAGGAAGAGCTGGGGACGACTGCATTACACACACCATATTGTCCCATATTTTATATAACTCTCATGTATTTGGACGTTTATTGACATACTCTGAGTTCACTATGGCTTTATGATTTTTTTGGATAATGGTTTTATTAGTATAAGATTTAAATTCTTTGTCTTGAATTTTGGGATGTTAGAAGTTGGTATTAGAGCCTTAGTTTAAGGGATTCAGACATACCCCCAGGTGTGTCTGAACTCAAACTGAGGGTTTGGTAAAATTTTCCAGAAAGAAATGTTTAAAAAAGGTTTTCTAGTAAAAGAAAAAGGGTGTGGTGCATGCAATCGGCCGAGCTCAAGTAAGTTTTCCTAAAATACCCATATATGTTTATGATATGCTTTGATTTATGAATCTGTGAATCACATGCTAGTTAGGGCTAAGGATTTGCTCAGGGTTTACATGATAGAATGCTAGGAGAGATGTCTTTATATACCTACTGTATGAGCTTATAGACTTGCATGCTTGTACTGATCATTTAGTGATAGGATGGCCTGTTTAGGTTATGCTTGTTCTGATTACTCAATTCTCGAATGCTGCTTGCTTTGTGCTTTTAGGAGTTTCCATTAATCTTAGCTAACTAGTAATCGATTATATTAAGTTACATATTGTTGAGACTAGAAATTTTTAGAAAGTTAGGTTTTAACTCTATTGCGCAACTCTTGTTTGAGTCCAAGCATTGTAGTGTGAGACCTTCCACTCATTAAATTATTTGGTGTCGACGATATGTAATTGCATTCCTGAGCTAGTTAGAGGGTGTTAGGGGAAGTTCCTTATGCATCTGAAGGCAGTAAGTAGTGTGGTGGTTGCCCCAGGTACATCGGTTCCTTTTAGGCTTTTGGTCTCGGTGGGTCGGGTTGCTTATCGACTGGATCTTTCTGAGTTGTTTAGTTACATCCATAGTGTGTTTCACATTAATCAGTTGTAGAAATGTTTGGTGGATGGATTGGACTAATATATGATGCCGTATAGCCTATGAGTAATTGGATGTTATGCTATATTTGAAATCTTTCTTGTTAGGACGTGGGTAGAGATGTTCTATGTTTGGCTATGACTTGGAGTGTTACTGCATGAATGCGGCTTGCTTTGTGCTTTGTGGTACTCATGATGATGTGAGCTAACTATTGAGTGAATATGTTAAGTTACATGTTCCATAGGTTAAATAATCTCAGAGTGATGGATTTGACCCTACTATGTAGCTCTCGTTTGAGTCTAACCATTGTAGGGATGATTCTTTCACTCGAAGGATTATCTAATCTTTGATGCATATGATTGGATTCATGAAGTAGTTAACTGACATTATTGGGAGTTCTTCAGTAGCTGATGTAAGGTGAGGTTAGAACTTAGGAGAGCCTAGGATGTGCTGTAGTGGGTTGGCATATGCTGTTTAGCGAGTACTCAGAGTATCAGTTTGAGAAGGTGACTTGGAGGATTCGAGATGATTCTGGAGGAAATTATGGATAGGTGTGGAAGGTAGTTTTGGGCCCATAATACTGAAAGCAAAAGATCCATACTCGAATCGAGGAGAGTCGCAAAGCATCTAGGAAGGGTGTTGGATAAGGATTCATGGTTATGTTATGATTTTTTGCATGGTTGTTTTTTCAGAATGGTGATGAGCACTCGGGAAAGGGGTTCATGTTTTTGTTTTGGATCAGGTGCAGGTACCGAGCAGATTGATGAGCGGACATGGGAGTTCATCTCGTCGGAGATTACCCGTAATATTTTAGGGCAGACTCCAGTGATTCTTGGTATGGTGAAGGAGGGGATTATGGAGATTTTGGGTGAGAATCTGGGCGTGTTTCGTACTGAGGTTATGTATATTGTTGGAGCTCGCGTTGTTTCCTTTCGTGAGTTATGTGCTTGTGGATCTCCCGTGTTCTTTGGGGAGAAGGACCTCATTTCCAGTAGGAGATGGTTATTTGTTATGGCTAATGCTTTCCGGACGAGTTTCTTCCCCGAGGGGTCGAAGGTCAGATTTGCCTCTTGTCTTCTGAAAGACAGAACCCGAGATTGGTGGGAGGAGGTAGACTTCACTTTGGGAGGTGGAGCCATGGAGACTATTAAATTTTCTAAGCATCAAATATACTCTAAACTAGGTAGCGGAAAAATCAAAACAACAATATACCTAAGTATACATGCAACCTATGGATCTATGGTTTCAGGCTAATTACATATACCTTATGAAAACATAAACATAAAGAAGAAAACATACCTCTTATGTATCCCATTGATCTCCATGCTTGAGATCTTGATCGTACATGAAGTCGTTTGGATGAGAGGACACAAACTAGAATCCCTCTAATGGTATCACACCTAATGACACCAAAGAGTGGAATAAAAATAACTAGTAGAAGGATCAATTTCACAAACCCTAAGAGGGTTAGAAATCGTCCCTATGAGGGGGAGAAAGAAGGGTTGGCAAAACTTTAAGCCAAGGTGCAAGGAAGAATGAAATCCCTAAGGCCCTATTTATATCCTTGGACCCCTTCCTAGGTTTTGTACTCCTTCCCATGTAGGATGAGGAGGTAACCATGAAATTCACTCATTTTCCCATGTGGGATGGAGTGATTTTCATCCAACCCTAATTCCATAAGGGTTCTGGAATATTCTTGTTTAACCAACTATCGATTAATGAATATTCAACCCTTTAATTAATTTATCTGTTAATTAATTCCCAAAATGCTTTTGTAATTAATTATTAACCATAATAATTAATAAATCAATTTCTCCTTTATTTATTCTACTCAATTTGGGTCTTGAAAACAACCCAAAAGGACCTTGTTATTATTAGAAATATTACCAATAGTTAATGATCTTGGACACACTTTCCACCAGTCTCCCAGTTGGACAAGTCACAACTATACGAGGACTAATATTTCTCCAATAATCAATAGAGAGTTATCCATCAAATGCAAATACCAAACTATTGATCTAATCAAGATTCAACCCTTAGATAAGTGATCAATTATGTCTTCATTGTATGATATCTGTATGAATTCAAGACATTGATAAAGGTCAATCTCAGAATTCAATATTATGTTTCCCGATATAGATTTGTGACGAAGGAATCTGAATACTAAATTGAGCACATCAAGTCCAGCCAAGGCTCGGCCAAGCACTTTACATGTCAGCACCAAATCATTGAGGGACCCATAGATATTTCTTCTCCTGTTAAAGTAGAAGGAACGAATAAACTTCAACTACATAGTTTTTGTCTATTTCATCATGTCACACATGGACATTCCCTTTATAACTACCAGTTATGGATAGTGCTGGAGTAGACCAATGCATAATAGAATCATAGAGAAAAATCCCAAATGTATCTAGGTTTGAAGAATAGAAGATATTATTGTCTTAGAATTACTCATGGTTGGATCCATGAAGTATTCTCTAAGCGCGGGTTGGTCCAATACTTAAATCTCTATTAAGTACTCATGAATGTTAGTACAATCTCTATGCTATGTGCAATCATTATGGAAAATCTGGTAATACTCATGATAGTCTTGGATCACTCCTTACTTCCAAAAGTATGATCGACTGTGGATGTTTGATTAAATTAATACTCAGGAAGTGGGTTCCATTCATACAAAAGGAGAACACAATAATAAACTAATTAAAATGACCGAACTCCATCATATATTAAGACCCCCATTTAATAATCGCCAAATCGAATTAACACTTATACTGCTTTAAGTTCTCATATTTTAAAAAAACTAAATTAAGGTTTCGTTTGATACTTGCTGACTGAGAAAGTGCTGATTAGGAAATATCTGTCTGAGTAAGAAATTCTGACTGAGTAAGAAACCATGTTGTTTGATTGTACATTTGACTAAATGTGCCAACTGATGCAAAATGCCCATTTTACCATGATGCTCTATACATTTCTATGAAATAATAATAATAATAATAATAATAATAATAATAATAATACTAATAATAATGATAATAATAATAATAATAATAATAATAATAATGAAAATGATAATAATTATAATAAAAATTATAATAATAATCAGTGTTATACAATATATACAATGTTTGAGCAACTATAACAAAAGAAAACTTCTATTTTAGTGGTAAATATGGGGGTTTGTGAGTGTGAGGTGATGGGTTCGATTCCTATCATCCTCTTTTCCACTGTCAGATTTTAAAATCCCATGGGTAACTTTAGAAATCCTTTCTCCATTTCTCAGTCAGCTAAGCCCCAACCTCTTTCTCACGCATATCTTGTTGACCGAGTCAACCATCTAAATGTTGTTTATCAAACAACTTCTGCTGACCGAGTTAGCCAAAAATGTCTCTCCTGACTCGGTCAGACACATATCAATCAGGGCCTAAGAGTGTTTAAGACAATTCATTTGCAAAGCTAGTGCCTCTTGATTTTGTATGACTGTCAGACTTGGTCAGTGACATTGTGACAACCGTCATATTCGGGTCAATTTGTGACAATCGTCAATCTTGAGTCAAGTCAGGTCATCAAGTCAAGCCGGTCAACTCTATTAAACCTTGTGTATTAGGTCGATGAATCGATAAAGCAAGAACATATGAGTTTTTGATTCGCAATTGGATTGATGATTGAGGGATGATTCATGAAGAAAAACGCGAAGTCAAGGACTATGAAATTGTTGTTTGCAAGAATTTAAAAATTCGATTGTGGAGTTGTTGATGCTCATTTTGCGAAAGTAAAACAATCGAGTGTTCGCATCTATGAATCAATTTGAAGTCAATTGGGTTAATATTCGCATATGGGTTCAACATATGAAAATTTTGATTTCGCAAGTTTAGAGTTCAAGAACTAAACTGTGTTCGCATCTGGAATGAAAAATTTTGTGAATCGCATTTGATTAATTAGGTTAAAATGCGAAGGGATGCGAAGGGTGTAAGAATGAAAATGCGAAGGTGATAAATGCGAAGGGATGCGAAGGGTGTAAGAATGAAAATGCGAAGGTGATTAATGCGAAGGGATGCGAAGGGTGTAAGAATGAAAATGCGAAGGTGATTAATGCGAAGGGATGCGAAGGGTGTAAGAATGAAAATGCGAAGGTGATTAATGCGAAGGGATGCGAAGGGTGTAAGAATGAAAATGCGAATGTGATTAATGCGAAGGGATGCGAAGGGTGTAAGAATGAAAATGCGAAGGTGATTAATGCGAAGGGATGCGAAGGGTGTAAGAATGAAGATGCGAAGTATTTCACAGTAGAATGCGAATTGGGGAAGAAAACAGAAGATTTCAAATATTGTCCCTGGAGTTTCGCATTTTTGGAAATAAATACTCAACTTCGCAAATGGGGGTCACAAAATGATGAAATTGCAGAATTTTAAAGAGATACACACACATAGACAACCACACATATATTTAGAAAATTAAACTAAAAATGGGATATAGACAATTATAAGACATCGTTCTTGACTTTTGAGTCCAAAGACGTATGATCCGAACTTTAATTGTGAAATCGTCCATGATTGAGTCAATTTCCTGTATAGGAGTAATATATTCCATTGTGCCTTGCAAGTTAAAAAAAAAAAAAAAAAAAAAAAAAAAAAAAAAAATCAAAATCAAAGTCACAAGCAACCACCCCACACCCACTCTATGACCAGCCATACCTCCCCACCTTACCTATGTCACTTCAATGTTCCCTTACACTCAAATTTCACTCACTCCCACATTTTTGAGCTGGAACAATCAACCACACTCCTCATTTTCTCTCATTTCTCTCATTCCACTAAGTAACAAACATCACTTTTTCTCTCAAACTCTTCTACACAAATTTTCGAGATCCAAGGCTGGATTCAAGTGTTCTTCCACACTTAGTAAGTAAAAATTCATCCTCCCTATCATTATTTCACTTCATTCTACTCAAATCTTTGGTTGCTTACACAAACTCCCTAACTATGATGTTAGATTCTCGAAAACCTTCAAGGCATCTCCAAGTGTTCTTGAATTAAACACTTCCATTCTTCAACAATCATCTACTGAAATCACTCAAGGTGAGTTCATACCCCTACGTTTTCATGTTTTCTCAAGTTTTCAGGGGGAGAATACAAGTTAAAACACTAAGAACATAACTAAATTTCTCTAACAGCCTTCATCAGAAAAGTTCAACTCCATTCACGGACTGTTTTGGGCATCTTAAACATTTTTGTTTTCAAAACTGTACAAGGTGCAAATAGTTTAAGTTTTTAGCTTTAAAATGACTACTTGCACATCTCCATACGATTTTTCTACAATTTATGGTAATTTTTACAAAACTGCCTATCACTTCAAACAACAATCCGGACCAGTCTGTGATTATGGACTTTTTCACCCAAGTTAGAGGTCATTATAAATTGTGATAAAAATTATGAGCAAACTAGACACATTTTGTGAACTCTCAGAATTTACGGATCTAGTTTTCGACTTCGTATGATTTTTCTATGATTTTTCCAAAACAGGGCAGAATTGCTAAATTTTACCAACAATATGTAAATATCATAACACTTTGTATTATGTTGAGCAAAGTGTATAATCATAAGTTTTAATGTTTGAATGTGTTTCCTAGTTAGTTTATCATTATGAACTGAAACTAAGACATTCATATTAAATATTATCCATTCATTTTGGAACACGTATTATTTAACTATAAAAAGTATAGTTTGAATATATTTATAACACTAATACATTTCCATAAAAGGGTTCATACATATTATACACATTTTAGATAAACTATAATAGGTATAGTTTATGATACATCACTCTACGCACTCGTACCAGAAGTGTACATTCATATAAGAAAGATTTCTATTCGCACACATTTCACGTAAGTTAATCTATGGTTTGATAAATTCACGAGACTAATACATTTCCATAAAAGGATTCATACATATTACATACGTTTTAGATAAACTATAATAGGTATAGTTTATGATACATCACTCTACGCACTCGTACAAAAAGGGTACATTCATACAAGAAAGATTTATATTCACACACATTTCAAGTAAACTTGTTATCCTATATTGTGAGTTTCTCTATTTTTCTCTCTCTCCCCGTACGTCCGAGTGCGGGATATAATTCCTGGTAGTTATAATCAGAATCTCCTTGAGGGAGAACGTGATACTTGTATATAGATCTATATTGGGATTGACACCCCACACCTTGCTGCTAGCTACAGTTGGACCTGCAGGTCTACGGGTGACAAATGTCATTTCATTTTTCGCGACACTGAGAACGTCGTGGCAGGTTCACATAGTCATAGTATGATTATAACGGCTCACATAGGGAACAATCCATAAGTTTACGGGATTTTATTTTTAAAACCTAAATGAGTTTTATGTCGATTTAAAATCACCTTTTATCTCTATGGGTACAAATACAAAGTACCGGGTCTCTATACAAAAAGGGGTACAAATACAAAGTGCCGGGTCTCTATACAAAGCTATTATGATATTAAAACTACACATCCTCTAAAATTGTTAGACTTCAACTATAGTCGCTGAGCGTATATGTTGAGTCATATAAGAATTTAGTCTTGATTGGCCTAGAATTGGTGGTGCCCGCCTCATCTCCTGTTCCTCGTTGGGTTGTGGACCTAGGGCAGACCCACTATATTCAACGTTTTATCTAAGTTAAGCCTTATATAACTTTATATGTTGGACGATTATAGAGGAACTCTACGGATTACTCTAGGGTTCATTACAGCATCATGTAGGATTATTTCTATTCATACTTAACTAAGAAAATATTGGATTTTCTGGAAATCAAACTAAATCGATTTTACAAGGAAAAACGGTTTCTACTTCAAACAAAACTCTTATGAACTCACCAACCTTTGTGTTGACACTCTTTAAAACTACTTGTATTCTCAGGAAATCAGTGAAACAGGAAAACTTCATCGCTTTGAGGATGGGGCGCTAAACCGTCAACAATTTATTTTGTCATCATAATGTAATTGCTTTTGAAACATGTAAACATATACTTTGGTGTAACTTTTGCAATTATATTTGTGTTGGTTGTATTTACTTTGAGCACTATTATACGCGTTGTTGTGATACTGTACATGAAGTCCTCCACCCCCAGACGTTTCCGCCATCCTTGGTTTGGGGGTGTGACAGATTGGTATCAGAGCATTGTTTATAGTGAACTAAGTATATCGAACCACATAAGATATACAAACTATAAATGCATTGGGACTAAGGTCTCTGATTTTAAGATTTCAAAACCACTATACCTTTAAGAATAAATAACTTTTGTTAAAAGTATACATGCATGCATACATACTAAGGTCAGCATCATTTTAGGGCAAAACAAAAGTAATGATTGTTGGATATCACAGTTAAGCCTGGGGATGTATGATCAGTCTTGGGAATAGCATAGCCTGATCAACTATGCTGGTCCGAGGAGTGATTAGCATATGCCCAAGAATGGTTGTGATGTGGCAACAAGTCTAAAAACTTACCAACACTACCACAATGAGAACATAAGAATGGAACATGAGTTTAAAATACTATAGGAGTATTTTGTAATATCATAATTTATATGAAAAGTAAATAGATCCTCAATGATAGGTCTATAGTCCCTAGGTGGATACCTTAAGGTTATATATAACTTAGAAATTATAGACTTAGAATTTGTGGTCATTACTTTACTTCCTTTTCCTTGTTTGGATGTGGACTTAGAGTGGGATCACTTATTCAAAGGTCTATCGTATCTTGTTATATGTAATTAGAATGCACTATGTCATTATAGAAGTAACTAATAAGGATTTCCCCCTATAAGTAATTGATAATAGAGTTAGACGCATAATACTTATCTCCTCCACTTCTATTCTCGCAAATACGACATAGCAAAAATCCTACTCACCGGACGATCCTTACTTTCCTAATCCGAACTCGAGGAATGGTGAATGATTATGAGAAGAATCATCAGCGGGACCGGAGGTAATCAATCCTCCATGCATAGCAAGGGTTCTGTGAACCGTTCTGACTATAACGAAACCGTGAACCGTTGGGCAATCGTGATCGAGGGTTGAATGTCGACAACAATGAAAACAACCACCATGTGGAGACCAACGAGGGTGCTATGACCTCAACCACGGGGGACCGACGGACAGAGCCCTCCCGGCAAGGACCCGACAGATCGCGATGATCATGGATCAAAACAGGAAGACTACAATCTGAGTTCAGAAAACTGCGCGCTACTATAAACCCCACCATCTCATGTACCGGTGACTCAGAATTATACTACTATTCCCGAGACCAACTCTCTTTTTAGGACCTTATCGCCACTCGTGAAGAGGAAAGAGAGTAACAGGGTAGGACACACATCATTCAAAGAAAGGATGATTGTAGCCAGGCGTTGATTGACAAAGCTACAAAAATTGCATCGACCTTGTCCCAGGCATCACAAGGGATGGATCATCGTGAGTAGAGTTCATGCCGCTCACCAGACCTGGTAAAGTAGCTCCATAAGTATGCGTTGGTGCTACTCTATTGTAAGAAAAATCACGACACTACAAACTAAATGGTCATACTAATCGAGGAAACTATCTATTATCAAAACCCGCCCATGCACAAATGTGAAGTAGACCTGCATCGAGGTCAAAATTTTCACTGAAACCACGATTCCTACAGTCATATTAACAAGATGGGTTTAGGACGTACCTAACAGACTCGAAGGACTATCTAGCCTTAATTATATAACTAAGCATACATCAATAGGTCGTGATAAGGACCTAGCTTGGGCCAAGTATAAGGTTTCACTTGGAAACAGAACTACTAAAATACATGAGTTTATTATACAAAGAATCTCGTTATAAATTGTTTTCAGAACACCCTAAACAACCGAACTTTGATGCGAATCGATATGAGATAAACTTAGTTAGAAAACTCGCGACATATAGCCATTCTATAAACTCATTATCGTCTCACCCTTTAAACATTAGTTGAGAAGTTTCTTCTTCATAGACCTATGGGTGCGATCATACCAGCACTAATGCACCGGATCCCCTCAAAATTTCCTCAGCCAAGATTGTTAGGACAAACATGATTCTAAGAGGAGTAAGATTTAACGTCCGTATGAAACCCACTCCTACCCATTGCCATAACTCCATCTCGGGAGCGTTAGTAGAAACACTAAGGATAGTACAGTAATGTGCAAAAATTTATATGCGTAAATATAAATTGTAAGGATGCACTTAAGACAATCATTTCCACTAACGAAGTCGTTTTTCGTCATGAAACAGAGCTATGTCTTCACCAAGAGGCAACAAACCAACTAGCAAGGCGCCAGCACTTCGGATAGACGCTGCTACTTTTCAAGCTACAGTCACGGCAGCCGTGGCAGCCGTCATGGTGCATTTCAATACTAACAACATCAACAAGGGTGGAAGCGGTACTAACAATACAAATTGTGGTAACAATCAGGGACACCAATGGGTACCTACCAACAAAAATACCTCAGGTCACGAACCTACGAACAAGAAGAGAAAGTTTTGGGACATGAAAAAGCGCCACCAATCAAAGGGATACACTAAAAGACAACAGCCTAAGGCCGCCCCTACCATTACAATAGCAGTCATGACAAATGCCTCGACACTAGCCTCGGGGTCTGCCACCCAAATGTCTGCCAGACCATATGAGGGAACACTTCCAAAATGCAACAAGTGTAACTTCCATCACACTGGGGCTTGCCGAAAGATGCATTGCAAACACTGCGGCAGAGAGGGGCACACTGCTCGTTTCTGTAAGGCACCAGCACGACCCATCAACCAGGTACCCGGCTCTGGAGCAAGCCCAACCTGTTACGAGTGTGGAGAAACGGGACACTTTAAAAGGGAATGCCCAAGAACAAGAGATGCTGGTGGTGGCGGGAGGGTGTTTGCAATCACCGAGGGAGAAACCACTCCGGAACTGCCCGCAAATATCAGTACGTGTTTCTAACATCGACATTTAAATCCCGAATTTCTTTATATGATAAATCTAGCATCGATTAAAGCATGCATAGTAGTAATCATGTGACATCGGGCGAGTTATTCCTCGCCATAATCAAATTCTTGTACTACGAAAAGTCATCCCCATCTTTCCTCTAAATTCCTGGATCCCCATTCGAAGTGCAAATTTCGGGACGAAATTCCCTTTAACGGGGGGATGATGTGACAACCGTCATATTCGGGTCAATTTGTGACAATCGTCAATCTTGAGTCAAGTCAGGTCATCAAGTCAAGCCGGTCAACTCTATTAAACCTTGTGTATTAGGTCGATGAATCGATAAAGCAAGAACATATGAGTTTTTGATTCGCAATTGGATTGATGATTGAGGGATGATTCATGAAGAAAAACGCGAAGTCAAGGACTATGAAATTGTTGTTTGCAAGAATTTAAAAATTCGATTGTGGAGTTGTTGATGCTCATTTTGCGAAAGTAAAACAATCGAGTGTTCGCATCTATGAATCAATTTGAAGTCAATTGGGTTAATATTCGCATATGGGTTCAACATATGAAAATTTTGATTTCGCAAGTTTAGAGTTCAAGAACTAAACTGTGTTCGCATCTGGAATGAAAAATTTTGTGAATCGCATTTGATTAATTAGGTTAAAATGCGAAGGGATGCGAAGGGTGTAAGAATGAAAATGCGAAGGTGATAAATGCGAAGGGATGCGAAGGGTGTAAGAATGAAAATGCGAAGGTGATTAATGCGAAGGGATGCGAAGGGTGTAAGAATGAAAATGCGAAGGTGATTAATGCGAAGGGATGCGAAGGGTGTAAGAATGAAAATGCGAAGGTGATTAATGCGAAGGGATGCGAAGGGTGTAAGAATGAAAATGCGAATGTGATTAATGCGAAGGGATGCGAAGGGTGTAAGAATGAAAATGCGAAGGTGATTAATGCGAAGGGATGCGAAGGGTGTAAGAATGAAGATGCGAAGTATTTCACAGTAGAATGCGAATTGGGGAAGAAAACAGAAGATTTCAAATATTGTCCCTGGAGTTTCGCATTTTTGGAAATAAATACTCAACTTCGCAAATGGGGGTCACAAAATGATGAAATTGCAGAATTTTAAAGAGATACACACACATAGACAACCACACATATATTTAGAAAATTAAACTAAAAATGGGATATAGACAATTATAAGACATCGTTCTTGACTTTTGAGTCCAAAGACGTATGATCCGAACTTTAATTGTGAAATCGTCCTTGATTGAGTCAATTTCCTGTATAGGAGTAATATATTCCATTGTGCCTTGCAAGTTAAAAAAAAAAATAAAATAAAAAAAAAAAAAATCAAAATCAAAGTCACAAGCAACCACCCCACACCCACTCTATGACCAGCCATACCTCCCCACCTTACCTATGTCACTTCAATGTTCCCTTACACTCAAATTTCACTCACTCCCACGTTTTTGAGCTGGAACAATCAACCACACTCCTCATTTTCTCTCATTTCTCTCATTCCACTAAGTAACAAACATCACTTTTTCTCTCAAACTCTTCTACACAAATTTTCGAGATCCAAGGCTGGATTCAAGTGTACTTCCACACTTAGTAAGTAAAAATTCATCCTCCCTATCATTATTTCACTTCATTCTACTCAAATCTTTGGTTGCTTACACAAACTCCCTAACTATGATGTTAGATTCTCGAAAACCTTCAAGGCATCTCCAAGTGTTCTTGAATTAAACACTTCCATTCTTCAACAATCATCTACTGAAATCACTCAAGGTGAGTTCATACCCCTATGTTTTCATGTTTTCTCAAGTTTTCAGGGGGAGAATACAAGTTAAAACACTAAGAACATAACTAAATTTCTCTAACAGCCTTCATCAGAAAAGTTCAACTCCATTCACGGACTGTTTTGGGCATCTTAAACATTTTTGTTTTCAAAACTGTACAAGGTGCAAATAGTTTAAGTTTTTAGCTTTAAAATGACTACTTGCACATCTCCATACGATTTTTCTACAATTTATGGTAATTTTTACAAAACTGCCTATCACTTCAAACAACAATCCGGACCAGTCTGTGATTATGGACTTTTTCACCCAAGTTAGAGGTCATTATAAATTGTGATAAAAATTATGAGCAAACTAGACACATTTTGTGAACTCTCAGAATTTACGGATCTAGTTTTCGACTTCGTATGATTTTTCTATGATTTTTCCAAAACAGGGCAGAATTGCTAAATTTTACCAACAATATGTAAATATCATAACACTTTGTATTATGTTGAGCAAAGTGTATAATCATAAGTTTTAATGTTTGAATGTGTTTCCTAGTTAGTTTATCATTATGAACTGAAACTAAGACATTCATATTAAATATTATCCATTCATTTTGGAACACGTATTATTTAACTATAAAAAGTATAGTTTGAATATATTTATAACACTAATACATTTCCATAAAAGGGTTCATACATATTATACACATTTTAGATAAACTATAATAGGTATAGTTTATGATACATCACTCTACGCACTCGTACCAGAAGTGTACATTCATATAAGAAAGATTTCTATTCGCACACATTTCACGTAAGTTAATCTATGGTTTGATAAATTCACGAGACTAATACATTTCCATAAAAGGATTCATACATATTACATACGTTTTAGATAAACTATAATAGGTATAGTTTATGATACATCACTCTACGCACTCGTACAAAAAGGGTACATTCATACAAGAAAGATTTATATTCACACACATTTCAAGTAAACTTGTTATCCTATATTGTGAGTTTCTCTATTTTTCTCTCTCTCCCCGTACGTCCGAGTGCGGGATATAATTCCTGGTAGTTATAATCAGAATCTCCTTGAGGGAGAACATGATACTTGTATATAGATCTATATTGGGATTGACACCCCACACCTTGCTGCTAGCTACAGTTGGACCTGCAGGTCTACGGGTGACAAATGTCATTTCATTTTTCGCGACACTGAGAACGTCGTGGCAGGTTCACATAGTCATAGTATGATTATAACGGCTCACATAGGGAACAATCCATAAGTTTACGGGATTTTATTTTTAAAACCTAAATGAGTTTTATGTCGATTTAAAATCACCTTTTATCTCTATGGGTACAAATACAAAGTACCGGGTCTCTATACAAAAAGGGGTACAAATACAAAGTGCCGGGTCTCTATACAAAGCTATTATGATATTAAAACTACACATCCTCTAAAATTGTTAGACTTCAACTATAGTCGCTGAGCGTATATGTTGAGTCATATAAGAATTTAGTCTTGATTGGCCTAGAATTGGTGGTGCCCGCCTCATCTCCTGTTCCTCGTTGGGTTGTGGACCTAGGGCAGACCCACTATATTCAACGTTTTATCTAAGTTAAGCCTTATATAACTTTATATGTTGGACGATTATAGAGGAACTCTACGGATTACTCTAGGGTTCATTACAGCATCATGTAGGATTATTTCTATTCATACTTAACTAAGAAAATATTGGATTTTCTGGAAATCAAACTAAATCGATTTTACAAGGAAAAACGGTTTCTACTTCAAACAAAACTCTTATGAACTCACCAACCTTTGTGTTGACACTCTTTAAAACTACTTGTATTCTCAGGAAATCAGTGAAACAGGAAAACTTCATCGCTTTGAGGATGGGGCGCTAAACCGTCAACAATTTATTTTGTCATCATAATGTAATTGCTTTTGAAACATGTAAACATATACTTTGGTGTAACTTTTGCAATTATATTTGTGTTGGTTGTATTTACTTTGAGCACTATTATACGCGTTGTTGTGATACTGTACATGAAGTCCTCCACCCCCAGACGTTTCCACCATCCTTGGTTTGGGGGTGTGACAGACATTGACTTATGGAATGGATCGACAAGATTATCTTTCAATATGACTTATTGACTATGATGTCTTTACATTTGACTCACTATCAAATGGGATGGTACTTACTGAGTATGTGTATTGTGAGTTTGTGTGACTTGGGATCCATACTTGAGGTAAGTTCACCCTTAGCATCACAAGAAACTTCAAAAGGACCATTAATGAATGAACTTTAACAACGATGTCACTAATGAATCTCTTTCAGTCACATTGTCTTCTTTGTAATTTGACCAACTGCAATATAATCTAAGTTTTTCAAATTTACTATGATTTATTACTTGGTACTCTTCCAAGCCAATACTTCACCATTCAGTAAAAGCACGAATTTCAAATGCGATCAAAATCGTCTTCATCACTGTGGAACTTAGCATCAATGTAACTCTTCCAATGATCTCTTCCATACCATCAAGATCATTTCTTCTTCCCTCCTAGGAGACTTAAGAATGTTCTTGATCTTGATTCGTTGATTCAAATCAAATTGATGTAATCCAACTTGTCATGCTCAGAGCATACGAGTCATCAGATCTGGTATATGTCATGACATAGATGATTGATCCCATAGCAAAAGCATGTGGGACACGACTCATAACCTTTAGCTCAATATTAGAACTAGGACATTAGCATCTCTCAGTGTCATGCCATATTTATTAAGCACGAACCTTTCCAAGTTATTTATGTTGAGCTTCCTCAACATTCCATGTACTTTGGCTCAATCCAATGAATCAATTTGATATGTATCCATAGATCCTTACCATATATATGGGTTGTATCACCCATGTATATTATAGCTAAACAATTCCCATACCAAGCCAAGCTTTTACACTTGCTAAGTTAGAATATAGTTTCTTATGAATCATACATTATCTCTGTACAATACAGGGGTGACTAGAATGCTCCCACTAGCATTGACATATATATGGTTTATTTACGCTTCTCGAAATTCAAACTCCTTGAACTTTATCATTGAAATAAAGATACCAATCCCTCCCACTAGCTTTGAAACACGTATGACTCATCTTTATATCTCGAAATTCAAACTCCTTGAACATTTCTCATTGAAACAAAGATCCTACTTGTGAGATGCTTATTCCATTCATAAATGAACTTCTCAAGCTTACACATCCATCACAACCTATCTTGGTTTGATTATGTGTTTGTTCCTATCCATGATTGTCTCTTCTTGAAGATCCACTTGTGCCTAATGGTTAAGGCCACGTGCTTGATGTACCAAGTTTTAATCTATTCATGGTACAAGACCAAAGGACTACTCGCAACACTATTTATGGCACAACCCATGAAGTATGCATAATGCGACTCATCTAGTACAAAATCAATGAACGATTTGTTTCTCTATCCAAATAAAACTTCCAATGGCAATATTATGGGTGGAGATAGCTTGTGAAACTCTTTCATAATTCCTTATATGATCAATAAAGTTTGGAATGAGATGCTCACTATGAGTGTCTCATCCTATTGCCCAGTTGATTCTTAACTTTGCTTTATGAGAGATCTAAACAACTGAAGGGTTCCAGACTCACATTCATACGAAGTTGGTCTAACCATGTATTGTGGTTAATTTGAATGGTGTATTAATGCAAACCAATTCCAAAAGATATTCTCATCACCTAGTGATGCATCCATCATCTATCTTGATAAACAAGAGTTGGATTTTTCATGGGACTCGAGTTCAAATAATATCCTAAATCGGATCCAACTAGATACTTAGTATGCGCTTCTCATTTATGTTTCCAAGACTTTGCTTCCATAAATACACTTCACCTAAACCATTTGGATGTATTTGAATAAGTACCTATTATGGTCAATCTGAATGATCCTTTAGTTAAGCTAATTTCAACATATATTCATATAATAATACATCTTATTTAAACATTTGAATCAACTTTGAACTATTGTTACTATACTAGTTTCATAGATTTCATGACTTTCTTTTAGCATGTTAAAATGCTCTACATTTAAATACGTCAGAAATATCTCATTATGCGTAGTATAAACAATTTCATTTATAATACCGTTGACTAAAAATTTGGGAAAATATTTGTCTTTTGATTCTATGAATAGTAGCAAAGGGTTGGCATTCATGATCAAATTATCTTCTCTATGTTTCAGTTTCCTTACTTCATTTTAGTCACTACACATTCTTGCAAATTTCAGTACTTAATCCTTAGTAAAATACTCAAGGCTTATAATTAATGTTCCGATGGTATTGTGAATCCATATATTTGATTGAACACCAACCATGGGAGAACTAGTTATCTTTTGATCCTATGGAAAGTAGCAAGGGCTTGTGATCAATGATCAATTTTAACTTCTTCATGTTTCAGTCCTTTCACCTCAAATATATATTTTGGGCATGTATGCTTTCTAAGTCCTTTCTTGTTATGGAAACGAATAAATATCATAACATGTCTTAGAATAAGCCTTCCTTTGTCCTTGGCATTTGGGCCTAGATTAGGTATACAAACACTAATGGCCTTTTAAGCCATGAAAATTTGGCTCTCTTCCTCCTGACACTTCTATTCAAAATAGTAAAAATATGGGAGTGTTTTAATGTTTGAGTTTCTATGATTGTCCATGTTAGTTTCAAAAGGAAACCTCAACATGCTACACAACTCCTTCATCCGCATTCCAATTTGTTCATATCAAAATAAGAGTGAACTGATTATATGGACATGTAAGCTAGTTGACTAACCCTAATTAACTCCTAACTCAAGGAAATTCCATTTTACTTCAATATGTTATTTTACAACATACACTTGATAGTTTCTCTTTCTAATAGATTAGAATGCAATGTTTGGAATAACCTAGGAAAAGCTTTATCAAATGTATGATATTTCCTTTTGTTTATGAGAACTATTCCCAAACTACGAATTTGATAAGATTGATCATCCTCATAGCTAATCCTTTCAAAGGTTTTATAGAAATAGATTTTAGTGGATAAGGTTATAGACATCATTCAATATCAAATTCCATTATAGTTTGTTTTACTTGTCATTAGAAAATAATCACCCTAAATAAAATTATTTTAGAAGGCTAGGATCCATATTTGGCTCCATGATGTGTAAAGGGATGTCGTAAACACACCATAAAGTTATTTAGGTAGGCAAAGTCCTTTGGCAATTTCGATCACAACGAAATTCCTATATCTTTGATATTCATTGACTATTAATGACATGATAATATCGGATTATGTTCATCTCAAATTCAATGACGGGGTCGTTGCAAATCATTGACTATATGATGAATTGACCATACAAATCGCATGGTCCTCAACTAAAGTTACACTTTAGATTCATGAGTTCCACATCATTCTCTAACTGTACTCCCAAATTGACATGTCGGTTAACCACACGAGCTCTATCAACAAGTTATAAAGAGAATGTGCAACTTTTATGGATAACATAAGATTCAAATTAAATAGACTATAAATTAACCATGCAAAATCACCTGGTATTTGGCTCAAGTTACGCTTGAGATTCGCGAGTTCCATATCAAACTTAATTATATTCTAGATTGATGTGCTGGTTAAACTCACGAGCTCCACCAACAGAATATAAAGAGAATGTGCAATTTTCATGGATAATATGTGACTCACATTTTATTAATAAAATGTGATTTTGTTTTATATTTGTATTTAGAATACTTTTAGATTGATCATTATCACTATCAAACCATTTTGGTAACTCCATTCTCAAAATGTAATAGGGTGGTGAGGTTGGTAAGCACGGATCATATTAAAAACCGATCTCATTAGGAATCATAGAGACCTCCTTAAACCCTTACATCAGAGGATGTCAAAGCATACTCAGTTTTTAATGGGCTAGGTGTAAAGGACCAAGACTCATGACTCATGTTGGGGAGGCTATCAGGGTTGGGGCCGTTATGCCAAGTGTGGGAGGACCCATGAGGGAGGATGCCGAGAGACAGGCCTAGGATGTTTTTCCTATGGTCAGATGGGTTATGTTAGTAGGGATTGCTCCTGTAGGTTAGTTTCAATGTGTTTTCACTGCAGCTAGGTGGGCCACAAGAAGGCCGACTGTTCGATGTTAAGGGGTGGATCAGTTAGTGCACCTGCTCCGATTACTTTGAGGATTGCTGATGGTTGTGAGGGTAGGGCAGGATCCCTAGCAGAGAGGAGCCGAGCATTGCAACGTAAGTTAGGGGAGGATAGAGTTTCATCAGTTGCTATTGTGGGTATGTACCTTTTGCTTTATTCATGCTTATTCTTAGTATTTATATTTTCCTTGGAATCTTATATTGGTATATGTAAGAATCATCTTTGGTATAGCTCTCTGTTTTGCTTGGGTTACATCATCGAGAATTGTTGTATGTCATTTTTTCATGCCACGAATTATTAGAGGGTCGGATCTTGCTGAGCGAGATTCAGTTGATCGGTTGTTGTTCCGGTTATTTGTTTCGAATTAGGTGTCTAAGCCCATAACTATAATTGGTATGTACTTGAATTGATGGTAGTATAGTCCTTTTGGGTTTAACTAAAAACTAGCAACTAGACATGAAAAGTTTTGGAGAGAGAGGTTGAATTTATTATTTGGTTAATAAATTGAAATAAATGATTTATTAATGTATTATAAAATAGTATATTAATTAGAAATTATATTATTTAATTATAGTTAATCAAAAATTAATTGGAACTAATATTGGGATTAATTGAATTAATTAAAAGTGAAGTGGTTGTTTTGTAATTTATTGAAAGTTGAGGAAATAAGCTCATGGACTTCATTGGATGAGGTGGACGAAAATCACTTGGGCAAGCCCAAGTAATTCCATACAAACCTTTGCATAAGGAAGGGAATAGGATGCTTGGTCACCAAGCAAATGGATTAGGGTTTCCTCCTTAAGCCTTAGCTTTGGCACCAAGCTGCCTCAGCTATATAAAGGCCTCCCTAGCGAATAATTTCGTCCATTCCTTCCCTCTAAGAATATTGGATGAAATCTTGGTCCTCTCTCTCTCTCTCTCTCTCTCTCTATATATATATATATATATATATATATATATATATATAGTTTTCCTCTTGCTAATGTTGGGTGTGAACCATTAGAGGCATGAAATTTGTGGTGCCTGCTCTCTAAGCTTCAACAAAACAAGGATTTGGATTCTTCTTGCTATGTAACAATCAAAGGTATGTTTACTATTCCTAGAAGTTATTTAAAAAAATATACTAGTATTCCTAGGGTTTCCTATTTGATGTTCATTAGTTGTATGTTCAATTAGAGAAAACATAGATCCAAGTATATTAGGGTTGCATGCAGACATATGAATTGTTTTTTACTCAAAACCTATCAGTGGTATCAGAGCCTTGGCTTGTTTTCTGCTGAATTGATTGCAATGATTTAAATTTGATTAATTAGGGTTTATGGAAAATAAACCCTTTTGGACTTAGGGTTTTTGCAGTTAAGGTTTTCTAACCCTTGATTTCGAAAATTTGGTAAAAGGTATTAACCCTTTCCAATGTCCATCAAAATTTGAAAATTAGGGTTCCTTAAACCTCATGATTTTGAAATATGGAAAGGATTGAAATCCTTGCCTTCTTACCCAAGATTTTCCTTCCTCACCCCCCCCCCCCCCGCGCGAAAATTAACGTTTTTCGTAGGAATTTCTTATTTTAGGTAATTATCTCCTTATTTGATTAACTAGATAATTACAAGTTTTGTTGGATCCCTTTCGTATTTTAAAAAATTGCTAGATATGATAGGGATTTCTTATTTTTGGTAATTATCTTCTTACTTGCTTAACTAGATAATTGCAAGATTTGATGGACCCCTCCAATATTTTTGAAAATTAGGGAGAGGATTAGGTTACATTATGTTGATTAATTTAACTGATAATCCTAAAAATAATTAAATATATAAATTAAATGTTTAACTTATAAATAATTATTAAATTATTTGGTTTAATTTTAAATTTAAAGTAAATTGTTTTAATTTTTGAAATTTAGTAATTAAACCTAGTATTTTGAAAAATTTTAAAATACACCTAATACTATATGTAAAATTAAATGTTTAATATTTACTATCTGTATAAGACTAGTCAGTCAAACCGCTAGTACGCCTGGTTCACGCCACTAGTCTATACCGGGGGTATAAGGAGATTTCCTATAAAATGGTTGTTGAATGTGTGTCCACTCTCACCCACTGCTTCCTTGATTGGTGGAGGGTCGTTAGCCGAACGGGTTTGATAGGAAATAACCTCATTAAAAGTATAATGATGAAAAGTAACTAAACTATTTTCTAAAATCCCACTCTTAGTTACTTTAGGAAAAATGTGAATTTGATGCTAATCCATGAAATTGCACATTGCACCTTATTTGTCGTTAGTGGAGTGTGTGTAGCTAATTGGCACACTAAGATGGAATAATAAGGAGTGACAACGGGTGTCTCGTAAATTATCATTGATTAATGGAGCGTGTGTGGTTAACCGACACATTAAAAGGAGATGATAAATGATGTCAAGAGTACCGAGCGAATTTGCATTGTTATCAACATCTCGTTTCTGATCCTCGGCATCCCAATCACAAAGTGAGATCATAATGAAGATTAAACATGTCATTGATTAGATTCAATGAATCTCAAATGATCTAGGAGTTTCATGAGATTGAAATTGTTAAATGTTTTACCTACCTAAATAGATTCAAATTTGATTACGACATCCCTGTTCAAAGTTCGAATCGAAAATATGGATCCTAGCCTTAATTTAAATTTATGGGTTAATAAATAAGGATTAAAATCAACTAACTTGAATTCTCTATTCTCCCATTAAAGATGACAAGTTTGGACAACAATGGACTTCCTAGTCCTTCTGGAAATGATTTCCCTTATCTGAAGATGGTCTTCCACATGTTGATCAAGGTGAAAGAATGTTCCCTTCTTCAAGCAATGGTGGAACTCGAAATATTTCTTCTCTAACTCTTCCTACTCCTCCTCCTGTGACTCTCCCCAAGTCATGTTTCCTTCAAGTGAAAAAATACGAAGTTACACAAGTCCTCTTGGCATGTAAACATCAAGTTGGAAAGTCTATGTGTGCACATGTTCTAAAAATGAAATCGTACATTGACAGATTAGGGATGTTGGGTGTCATTTTCCCAATGAAGCTGGCTATTGACTTGGTTCTTGTCACACCCCGAAAACCCAAGGCGGAAACATTTCCGGGGCGGACTCCACGTTGAGTATCAAATCCAATGCACATAGTAAGTAAAGTAAACAACCATTACATTACATATAGAAATTTACATTTGTTTCAAAAGTAAAGTTGTACAATTGTGATACATAGTATATATGAACAAAAGTAAGGCGAGTCTTCTACGCACTCCGTCTTCGCCAAAATGGATCATCGGGTACCTATCTAACGTGGACCTAAGAATACAAGCAGTTTGAAAATCAACATAAAACCGGTGAGTTCATAAGCGGTTTTGTTTTGTGAAAATGTACGAGTTTCCTTTCTGGTTTCTGAAAATGTTACGACGCAAGAAAATCCCATATTTTCTTAAAAGTAATGTTTGGTTAATTGTTAGGTTACACTGTTCTGGTTATGTTCAACTGTGATGCCAGGAAAATCCCATATTTTCCTAATGTGTAGATGTATACTGAAAACCTGGTTATCCTTGTAAAGTGTGTGTTAGTTCACCAACCCAAAATGTAATGTAAAAGATGTACTCTGAAAATGTATTCGTTTTAACACGTTTATAAAAGTAACATATTCCAAGTAAACTTGTTACTTAACCCATTATTACTATTATGTAAATCTCTGTTATTCAAATTGCGAGTTCCATAATCATACTAAAGACTAATTATGGCAATAAGTAGTCCATTTCACTCTATGACTTTCGTCACCCTTGAACCTTTCGGTTCGGCTGTAGCTAGTAGCCAGGTGTGGGGTAGTCAGCCCCGTATAGATCTATACACTCAAGTTACGCTCCTTATATAAGAGATTCTGGTTACGGGGGCGGTCCTCCACTCGCGTATCTCTGTGGAGTGTTCACCGAGGACGTGTCTCCAATTATAGGATTAACAAATTTACTAGTAATAATACTGAAAGATCAAATGACTATCCTCCACTTGCGTATCTCTATGAAGTGTTACTGAGGAAAAAACCATGTTCAAATGTTATGCATTTAACTGTTATAATGTGGGAAAACATTTGTGAAAATATAAATACAACAATTTATAATGCATTTCACAAATAACATGATAATGTGTTATGTAGGTTCAAACTGTTGTTTGTTACGACTGTCAGTGTTAAAAGCATATATTATATGAAACACAATGTATGTAAAACAAGTTTTGAGTACAAGTATCACTTGTACTTTGCTTGTATTCCCCCCTTAAAAACTGTGAAAACATTGAAAATGGGTAGGGGTATGAACTCACCAGACGAGAAAACGCGACTGTTTGGATGCTAAACGTTGGTTCGGGGCTTGTTAACATGCGAGGTTCCTATGTAATATGAAATAATATCCAAATGTATCTAATTAGATTTTAAATTACTAATTAGACATGATAATACACTCCAATGAGCGAAAACACTTCAAAACAAGTGTTTGGAGTGACCCGGGTGACATCTACGGACGTGTGGGACTTGGGAATTGGTTTTACTCTTCAAGAGTAAACTCCTCATGGTGTTTACGGCCTTATACACCACACACACATGAGTTCACGGCCGTGAACTCATGTTTGGGGGTTTTATGGTGCTAGATGGCTTGAATACACATGGGAAATGTTGGAATGGATTTATCTAAGGCCTTGGGATGGATTATATTCACTTAAGAACCATTTATGGGAGTTCATGGCAGTAAACATGGAGTTTACGACCGTAAAATCCCCCATGCTCAATCCTTAATTCATTTTGCGAGGCTAGGACAATCACATGTGATTCCAACTATTTTTCCAAGCCTTGGTATGAGTTTTGGGAACCATTTAACATGAAATAATGAGTTTACGGCCCTGGAACTATTTCTTGGGGAGCTATGGCCGTAAAATCCTAAATGGGAGGATTTAATCATGTTTAAGGTCCCCAAACTAATTTTGGTTGGTTCTAGGATTTATTCCAAGGTTAATGGTGTGTTTACATGGCTTTTTACCACTTGAAAATGAGTTTACTCTCCATGAATGATGAGTTTACGACCCAAGCATGATCTTGGGTAGTAAAATCATGTTTACTCCTCAACAACCATGTTTAGGGTGTTCTAAGTCCGAATTGGTAAGCCATATAGTCGTATCTAAGTCCCAAAGTTGGTTTGGAGGGGTTTAAAGGCATAAAAACCCTTTTATTATGTGTTTACGGCCGAAGCATGCTCCTTGGCCGTGAACACGTGTTTGAGGTCCAAAATCAAAGTTTAAAAACGAATTTGAAGGCCTAAGAGGTTAAACAACAAGTTAGGGATGTTACCTCAAAGATTTGGAGCCTTAAATCGATGTTTTGGACCTTGAATCTTTGGTTGAGGAGAGAGGTTAGAGAGAGAGTAGTGAGAGAGAGCAAAAGCTTCAAATGGAAGCTTAAACCTCTTTAAATAGTGGTCACGCCCGATTGAGTTACCGTAACCCGATATGGTTGATTCTAAAATGTTTCCGATTATTAATATGAAGTGTTAATGTGAGTTCTAAACATGCTTAGACACTCATTAAGTCATAATAGAAGTCCTACAATTATGACCTAATTAAGTGACGTAACAGAAATGACAAATATATTAATGAAAAGGGTCAATTGATGAAACGAGCTTCAGGTTGTCACATTATCCCCCCATTAGAGGGAATTCCATCCTGAAATTCAGAATTAAGATACAAATCATGGATCAGGAAAGAGGTGTGGAGACTTCTGTTTCATTGAGTCTTCACGTTCCCAAGTGAACTCCGGTCCCCACTTGACATTCCAGCGAACTTTCACTATCGGGATGCGACTTTGTTTTGTGCGTTTGACCTCTCGATCCATGATTCGATTGGTTCCTACACGAAGTTCAAGTTTTCGTTGATCTCTATCTCGTCTACAGGAATCACTAGGGTTTCATCGGATAGGCACTTCTTGAGATTTGAGACATGGAAGACGGGATGGATGTTACTGAGTTCGTGAGGTAATCGAAGTTTATAGGCTACCGGACCGATCCTGGCGAGTATCTCGAAGGGTCCAATGTACCTCGGGTTAAGTTTCCCACGCTTTCCAAAGCATACCATGCCTTTCCATGGCGAGACCTTCAACAAGACACGGTCTCCAACCTGGAATTCCAGAGGTTTCCAGCGATTATCTGCGTAACTATTTTGGCGATCTCGTGAAGCTTTAAATCTTTCCCGAATTTGGATGATCTTCTCGGTGGTTTCACGGATGATTTCAGGACCAGTGAGAGCACTGTCGAGGAATCGACTCTTGGCTAGCTGCGTGTCCCCTACCTCGGTCCAGCATAGAGGGGATCTGCACTTGCGACCGTATTGGGCTTCGAACGGGGCAGCCTTGGTACTGGTATGGTAACTGTTGTTGTACGAGAAGTCGATCAATGGCAAATGTGTGTCCCACGATTTGCCGAAATCGATGATGCATTCCCTAAGCATGTCTTCCAGGGTTTGGATAGTCCTCTCACTCTATTCGTCGGTCTGAGGGTGATAAGCCGTGTTCATGTCTAGTTTGGTTCCAAGAGACATCTGAAGAGACTGCCAAAACCTTGAGGTAAACCTGCTATCTCGATCAGAGATAATGGACGTAGGTACACTGTGCAGTTGAACTACCTCTTGGATGTAGATCCGTGCAAGTCTTTCCATCTTAAACGATTCTTTAATCGGGATGAAGTGAGCGGATTTGGTCAAACGATTGACAATTACCCAAATGGTATCGTACCTACTCGGACACTTGGGTAACTTGGTGATGAAGTCCATGGTAATCATCTCTCATTTCCATTCGGGTATCTCGGGTTACTGGAGCAGACCCGAGGGTTTCTGGTACTCGACTTTTACCTTGGCGCAAGTCAGACACTTGCCCACGAATGTAGCGATCTTAGCTTTCATGTTCTGCCACCAGTATTGTTTCTTGAGATCTGGGTACATTTTGTCCGAAACTGGGTGAACAACGTATCTGGTCTTGTGTGCTTCCTCCATGACAATCTCCCTGAATCCTCCGGACTTTGGAATCCAGATTCGATCCATGAAACAGTAGACTCCGTCACCTCTGATCTCATGTTTCTTATCCATTCCCCTTAGGGCTTCACTTAATTTGTTCTCGGGTTTGAGGGCTTCTATCTGAGCATCTCGGATTTGCATGGATAAATGGGAATGGATAGTCATCATCAGGGTCTTCACTTTTCAGCTTGAACTTTCCTTCCGACTAAGGGCATCTGCTACCACATTAGCCTTGCCGGGATGGTAGCAGATTTCACACTCATAATCGCTGAGTAGTTCTACCCATCGTCGTTGCCTCATGTTTAGGTCTTTCTGATTGAGGATGTGCTGCAGGTTCTTATGGTCAGTGAAGATCGTACACTTGGTTCCGTAGAGATAATGTCTCCAAATCTTCAGTGCAAAGACTACGGATCCTAACTCTAAGTCATGTGTGGTATAGTTGACCTCGTGTGCTTTCAGTTGGCTTGAGGCATAAGCAATTAATTTTCCTCTTTGCATAAGCACACAACCTAAACCCTAATTAGACGCATCACAATTGACAACGAAGTCTTCTGTCCCTTCGGGTAGGGACAGAACAGGTGCGATACACAAGGCTTGCTTTAACGTCTGGAATGCTGATTCTTGTTTCTCACTCCAATGATAGGGTACACCTTTCTGCGTTAGAGTGGTTAGGGGTTTGGCGATTTTGGAAAAATTCTGGATGAATCTTCGATAATAGCTGCCAAGACCCAAGAATTGACGGATTTATGTGGGTGTCTTCGGTGCCGACCAATTCTCTATCGCTTTAATCTTGGAAGGATCTACATGAATATCCTCCTCGCTTACCACGTGACCGAGGAAAGTTACCTTCTGTATCCAGAACTCACACTTGGAAAATTTCGCGTACAGCTTCTCGGATCTAAGAGTTTCCAACACTGATCTCAAGTGTTGCTTGTGGTCTTCTTCACTTCCGGAGTAGATAAGGATGTCATCAATGAACACGATGATGAATTTGTCTAAGAAGGGACGACACACCTGGTTCATCAGGTCCATGAACACAGCCGGTGCATTGGTTAGATTGAAGGGCATCACTACAAATTCGTAGTGTCCATACTGATTTCTAAAAGATGTTTTGGAAACATCACTCTCCAGAACTCGTAACTGATGGTACCCTGATCAAAGGTCTATCTTTGAGAAGTAGCTGGCTCCCTGAAGTTGATCGAAGAGGTCATCTATTCGCGGAAGAGGATATTGGTTTTTGATGGTCAACTTGTTCAGCTCACGGTAGTAGATACACATCCGGAAGGATCCATCTTTCTTCTTTACAAATAAAACCGGACCTCCCCAGGGTGAGGAACTCGGTCTGATGAACCCTTTACTGAGTAACTCATTGAGTTGGCTGGATAACTCCTGCATTTCTGCTTGAGCTAGGCGATATGGAGACTTGGCTGCAGGGGTAGCTCCAGGAATTAGGTCAATGCGAAATTCAACTTGATGTTCATGAGGAATTCCTGGAAGCTCTTATGGAAAGACATCAGGAAAGTTACAGACTTCGGGGATGCTCGCGAGGTCTTTAAATTCCTGTTTCTCATTGATGACATGGGCTAGGAATGCTTGGCACTCCTTTCGCAAGAGTTTCTGAGCTTTGATGCAGGAAATGATGCGGAGGTTGGAGCTGAGTTTATCGCCATAGATTATGAGAGTTTGACCCGTAGGAAGGTTGAGACGGATGGCTTTTTCATAGCAAAGGATATCAGCATGATTGGGACTCAACCAATCCATGCCAGTGATAACATCAAAGCTCCTAATGGAGACTGGCATAAGATCGATGGGAAATGAGTGATCGTTCAGGGTAAGGGTACAACCTATGAATACATCACTAGCACTTTATTTCTCACCGTTATCCATCTCGATGGTAAACGTTTCGGTTAATGGTTGGGGGTTAGGTTTTAGTTTATGTTTGAACAAATGACTAACAAAACTTCTTCCAGCACCCGAATCAAAAAGAATACTAGCATAAGAGTTGTCGAGAAGGAACGTACCCGAAACAACAGTGGGATTAGCGACTGCCTCCTCCTGTCCCATGGCTAGGACTCTCCCGGTAGTATCAGTTGTCGCCTTCTTGGGGCATTTCCTCTTGAAATGCCCAACTTCTCCATAATTGTAGCAGGCTTGACCAACACCCGCTCCAGAAGATTGGTTGGCTGACTGGGTTGGTGCCTTACAGAATCAGACCGTGTGCCCCTTTTTTCCATAGTTGGTGCATGTTAGCTCGCGGTAGGGGCCGGGGTTATGGTGGTACTTGCACTTTTCACACAAAGGAAGGTTACCATCATACCTACTGTTAGGGGTATGAGCTGTAGATCCTACAACAGAAGCAGCAACAACGGGGGTAGTAGCAGAATGGACTGCTACAGTCTGCTGTTTCTTTGAGGATCCTTGGGAATGTTGGCCTTTCTTCTTCTTCCAGAACTTTCTCTTTTCACCACTAGTTTTGGTCGGTTCGGGAGTGGCGGTTGTTTCCTCAACTTCATCACCGTGATCAATCAGGATCTGGGCTAATCTTTTGGCACTATCATAAGTATCCAGCCGTGCAGATAAGACGTGACCCTTGGATGGCTAGGTCAGCCCCCAAATAAATCTTTCTATTTTGTTACTCTCCGGGGTAACCATTCCCAGACAGAGCAGTGCCAGGTCATCAAACCTCGAGATGTATGTAGCAATATCGGAACCCTTCATCTTCAGGTTCCAAAGCTCGTGCTCTAACTTCTGTATTTCGCCCCGAGGGCAGTACTCAGACAGAAGGAGTTCTTTCATGGCTTCCCAACCCATAGCATTAGGTACAGGTAGGGTCAGGGATTTGACTCGGCCGTTCCACCAAGTCAGGGCTTCGTCACTATAGGTACAGGCTGCGAACTTTACTTTATCGGACTCCGAGCAAGCACAAATTTCAAAGATGGATTCGATTTTCTCGAACCATCGAGTGAGGGAAATGATATCTCCAGTACCATCAAAAGAAGTGGGTTTTGCGCTCATGAAATCTTTATAAGAACCCCCTTTTTCAGTGTCCTTGACTATCTTCTAGGTTTTGGGGCAGGGGATCACCTCCTGAATTTCTGGGATTCATTTGTGACACGATGACTGTCACTGCGGCCGTAATAGCCGTTTGAAGCGTTGCGAGGTCAATTTGAGGAGAAGGTGGTGGCGGAGGGTTGTTGGTCTTTGAGCTGGGTCTTTTTCTTGGAGGCATCTTGATCTAATAAGATCAGGAAAGAGATGATGATAAGTCCTCCAAAATTGAATCGATAGATATGATAGTTATATATCCCGAATAAGCGATAAAGTAGGAAAGAGTTATCAAAACAGATAATTTATCGCTAAAGAATGATCGGGGAACATCGCTTGAATGAGGATTTCTACAAAAGATTGGCTTGAGAAATACTACCATAGTATTTCATGGCTCGCTACGACACTGGTTTGATGTTTGTGGTATTTGGGTAAGTTTAGGCATGTCGCACACCACAGTCACTCCCAAGCACATGTTGGCCGTGTCTCGGATGAATATAGTTGGCCAGGCTATATTGATCCTAGACACGACTACATAACTGCCCAGGTTTAACCGCATCATACAACACCCATTTACTTATGTTTTGGTCTACTTGTAGTTATGAATCTTGACGGTTAGGTATACTTGTATACTTTTGAAATTACTTATACTTTGAAGTATACTTTTAGTTCAGAGCACTTAGGCCCCTTAGTGTTTATAGTTTTATACCATGTAAGGTTTGGTATACTTCATTCACTATAAACAAGGGCTCTGATACCAATCTGTCACACCCCGAAAACCGAAGGCGGAAACATTTCCGGGGCGGACTCCACATTGAGTATCAAATCTAATGCACATAGTAAGTAAAGTAAACAACCATTACATTACATATAGAAATTTACATTTGTTTCAAAAGTAAAGTTGTACAATTGTGATACATAGTATATATGAACAAAAGTAAGGCGAGTCTTCTACGCACTCCGTCTTCGCCAAAATGGATCATCGGGTACCTATCTAACGTGGACCTAAGAATACAAGCAGTTTGAAAATCAGCATAAAACTGGTGAGTTCATAAGCGGTTTTGTTTTGTGAAAATGTACGAGTTTCCTTTCTGGTTTCTGAAAATGTTACAACGCAAGAAAATCCCATATTTTCTTAAAAGTAATGTTTGGTTAACTGTTAGGTTACACTGTTCTGGTTATGTTCAACTGTGATGCCAGGAAAATCCCATATTTTCCTAATGTGTAGATGTATACTGAAAACCTGGTTATCCTTGTAAAGTGTGTGTTAGTTCACCAACCCAAAATGTAATGTAAAAGATGTACTCTGAAAATGTATTAGTTTTAACACGTTTATAAAAGTAACATATTCCAAGTAAACTTGTTACTTAACCCATTATTACTATTATGTAAATCTCTGTTATCCAAATTGCGAGTTCCATAATCATACTAAAGACTAATTATGGCAATAAGTAGTCCATTTCACTCTATGACTTTCGTCACCCTTGAACCTTTCGGTTCGGCTGTAGCTAGCAGCCAGGTGTGGGGTAGTCAGCCCCGTATAGATCTATACACTCAAGTCACGCTCCTTATATAAGAGATTCTGGTTACGGGGCCGGTCCTCCACTCGCGTATCTCTGTGGAGTGTTCACCGAGGACGTGTCTCCAATTATAGGATTAACAAATTTACTAGTAATAATACTGAAAGATCAAATGACTATCCTCCACTTGCGTATCTCTATGAAGTGTTACTGAGGAAAAAACCATGTTCAAATGTTATGCATTTAACTGTTATAATGTGGGAAAACATTTGTGAAAATATAAATACAACAATTTATAATGCATTTCACAAATAACATGATAATGTGTTATGTAGGTTCAAACTGTTGTTTGTTACGACTGTCAGTGTTAAAAGCATATATAATATGAAACACAATGTATGTAAAACAAGTTTTGAGTACAAGTATCACTTGTACTTTGCTTGTATTCCCCCCTTAAAAACTGTGAAAACATTGAAAATGGGTAGGGGTATGAACTCACCAGACGAGAAAACGCGACTGTTTGGATGCTAAACGTTGGTTCGGGGCTTGTTAACATGCGAGGTTCCTATGTAATATGAAATAATATCCAAATGTATCTAATTAGATTTTAAATTACTAATTAGACATGATAATACACTCCAATGAGCGAAAACACTTCAAAACAAGTGTTTGGAGTGACCTGGGTGACATCTACGGACGTGTGGGACTTGGGAATTGAGTTTACTCTTCAAGAGTAAACTCCTCATGGTGTTTACGGCCTTATACACCACACACACATGAGTTCACGGCCGTGAACTCATGTTTGGGGGTTTTATGGTGCTAGATGGCTTGAATACACATGGGAAATGTTGGAATGGATTTATCTAAGGCCTTGGGATGGATTATATTCACTTAAGAACCATTTATGGGAGTTCATGGCAGTAAACATGGAGTTTACGACCGTAAAATCCCCCATGCTCAATCCTTAATTCATTTTGCGAGGCTAGGACAATCACATGTGATTCCAACTATTTTTCCAAGCCTTGGTATGAGTTTTGGGAACCATTTAACATGAAATAATGAGTTTACGGCCCTAGAACTATTTCTTGGGGAGCTATGGCCGTAAAATCCTAAATGGGAGGATTTAATCATGTTTAAGGTCCCCAAACTAATTTTGGTTGGTTCTAGGATTTATTCCAAGGTTAATGGTGTGTTTACATGGCTTTTTACCACTTGAAAATGAGTTTACTCTCCATGAATGATGAGTTTACGGCTCAAGCATGATTTTGGGCAGTAAACTCATGTTTACTCCTCAACAACCATGTTTACCTCAAAGATTTGGAGCCTTAAATTGATGTTTTGGACCTTGAATCTTTGGTTGAGGAGAGAGGTTAGAGAGAGAGAGTAGTGAGAGAGAGAGAAAAAGCTTCAAATGGAAGCTTAAACCTCTTTAAATAGTGTTCAGGATTTGGACACGGCGGAATTCTACCCAATACCGGTGTTATACGTTGCTTTTGGTCGCACCCGATTGAGTTACCGTAACTCGATATGGTCGATTCTAAAATATTTCCGATTATTAATATGAAGTGTTAATGTGACTTCTAAACATGCTTAGACACTCATTAAGTCATAATAGAAGTCCCACAATTATGACCTAATTAAGTGACGTAACGGAAATGAATCGAAAACGACGAATATATTAACGAAAAGGGTTACAATTGATGAAACGAACTTCGGGTTGTCACAGTTCTACTTTTGATTTGTGAGTCATATAGTCAGTTCATTAAAGACTACTATATAAAGGGCTACGACGTGACCGTCATTGATCTAACACATATGTTGATTGTTGCTGAAGTAGAAATGCTTAATGGCACAAGTGAAGCAAAAGTTTTTGAAGGATCTGTCTCATAAATTTCCATGGACATTGATAATGGCAACAATGATAGTCCAGAAATGGTTTCTCTTACCAATGGAAAAGGATCGGCCAAGGTGAAATCGTTTAACCATATGGTTAAGAGAAACGCTAGTTCTGATATAGATCCGTGTGGTAATTCTAAAAAGTACACATATTTTTATTTCCAATTGGAGGGACATTGGTTATGAAGCTACCCTAACTACCTGAAATATCTTAGAGATGGTAAAGTGAAGTTGTATGACTCCACTTTAGGTAAATCAACTATCCATCTCCATTATAAGTTCCTATTCATAAATTCTTAATAGATGATGTGATGATCACATTTTTATGTTTTTTAGGATCTAAGAGAAAAAAGGAAGCTTAAAGAAGAGTTAGTTAAATCAGATCGTGAGTGTTTAATATATTTTGGAAGCTACTCTTAGGAGTTATGATAAATTAATATATTTCTTAGTAAGTGTTTAGAAACATAGTTTTCATTTTTAATTATAAGGAAAAGTTCCAAAATTTTCATTTATTATTAATAAAAGCGGAATTTTGGATTATATAGTTAGTTTATTTTATATTCCCTTGCATTGACAATTATGAAAACTGTTGTTTATATTTCTAGCAATGTTAAATATGAATTTGATTCTTAGTTATATCATTTGTGTTAATGTCATGATTGACCAAGTGAAAAGGAATTCTCATCACCCAAGTTTCAATTGGATAGAAGCTTAGAATCATGCAATTTGAATAGTGTGATGTATGAGAATCTTTATCGTTGGGAGATTATGACTAATCCATTGATCACATGTCTATGTGAGTCAAGTGATGGACTAAAGGATCTATTACACATTGATGTGCACTATTCAAATCGACCACAAAAGGAGGATAACTCTATTCGTCATGATTTGCTGATGTTTCAGTAAATATGGTTGTGTTTATAAAATTAAACAAAATTCTAACACTTTGAAAAGTTCTCAAAGAGTAGTAGAACGAATAAGAAGAATCTACTAGGCAGAAAGATAAAGGTTTCTCCAATCTGATAGGAAAGGATATTAATTTAGTATCATGTTTTATAATCATCTTAATGATTATGGAACTATATCACAATTGATCCTCGAAGAGCATCTTAGTGCAATTGTTTGAATAAAAAGAGGAATCAGATATTGTTGAAATGGTTCAATTGAGAGATAAGTCATACTTCATTACCAATAAAGTGTTAGAGCCATGCTCTAGTTAGTTCGAATCGTATCTTGAAACTCATTCTATACTAAGTAGGTGTGACAACCCGAAACTTCTTCCGTTACCTTTAACCGACTTTTGTTAATAAAATTTGAAATTTTATTGGATTTCCGTCAAATTCATAAGTTTGGAAAATTATTTCAATTTATATAATTAAAATTTTATATACATTTATACGATTCGGAACCAAAAATCACGTGAAAAACCCACATTTTTCTCGAAAAACAGGAGGTGTGCGGCCAGGACGAGTTTATGGCCGTAAACCCGTATACGGCCATAAACCCGTTTGCGGTCGGTGCCAGGTGGACCCCACCACCGACCAGACCCCCAGTCTATAAATACGGGACACCCAACTTCGTTTGAACCTTTTTGGCCGAAATCTCTCTCACACTCTCTCTAGAACCTCTGGCCGTAAACACCTCTTTTCTTCCGAAAAACATCAAAAAAGCATCATTTGGGGTCGATTGGGAGCACCTGGAACATGTTTTCAGCAAAATCAAACACCCTTGTTCTTGAGTTTACGGCCGTACACCCTTCAAATCTTTAAAGGCCGTAAACCCTTCAAAATACAGTTCACGGCCGTAACCTCTGTTCACGGCTGTATACCCCCATTCACGGTCGTACACACCTCTTCAGCGGTGAAAAAATCGTTTCCTCGATTCAACCAAGTTCCGGTAACATTCCTTAACCAAAGCAAGTGTTCTTCTAACATTTTATCTAATGAAATCACTAATTTAGATACATATATGTATTTAATTGATATTAGGATTCTGTAAAGTGCCACGTACAACAACTCGAGGATCTTCATTTCCAGTTGATGTTTCCACACAAAAAACGGTGAGTTGACACCCTTACGCTTTTATGGTTTTAAACGTTTTCAAGGGGGGGGGGGGGGAATACAAACCAAACGTAAAGGTTTTTATAAAGCATTTAGATACTTTATCCCTTTTTGTAAAATGCGGAGCATAAGGGACGTTTTCTAAATTTAATTTCATAGTTTTCAGAACAGTTCACGAACATAACCGTCAAACTATATTAGGTATACTTTGGGGAATTCATTACTAGTTTTACAGATACAAACTATTTACATGGTTGAACATATAAACTATCACAGATTTAGTTTACCCATCACTACCTACAGATAATAAGAGTATCATACTAAATAATTATTTTGTGTATAGTTATTTATACTCTATCAAGTATACAAACGATTTCAAACACGAGGACAACGATAAAGAACAACACGTAAACTAGGTAATACATAATTGTGAGACAACTCTTTAATTGTACCCTTTGCCGTACTGGTAAATCATCTACATTTAGTATAGCCAGAATCTCCTGGAGGGAGAGCGTGAGATTTGTGAATAGATCTATTTGGGACTGAAAATCCCACACCTGAACTATTAGCTACTGTTAGGCAGGCATGCCTAGGGTGATAAATATAATACCATACCACGCCTAAAGAAACGTCGTAGATGTCATCTGTCATATTAGCATGGTTATACGAACTCAGAATAGTTTAAACTAACCTTGGTTTACGGGATTTTCATTCTTCCATAGTTATATTTTAAGTAATAAAACTACTATACATACTTGTGGTAGCCATGGTTTTAAAATGAATCATGCTTTACCTACAGTAACAAACAAACATGTTAGAAAATATTGTATTTTCTAGGGAAGCATGCATACATTTTTCATAACTTGTTAACAATGTTTTTCATTACAAAACAATCTTATGAACTCACCAGCTTTATGTTGATACGTTTTCAATATCGCTTGTATTCTCAGGACATCAGTAGACAAGTACTCTTGCCAGCTTTTTGAGAAAACGGAGCATTAGGAGTCTTGTCTTTATATTTTTACTACTTTTGATGTATACAAACCTTGTTATCAAAAAGATGTAAATATTCATAATATATTGTAATGGATGTGTTTACTTTGATTACTATGATGCAATTGTTGTGATACTATACACGACGTCCTCCACCCCCGAACGTTTCTGCCGTTCCGGTTTGGGGGTGTGACAGATTGGTATCAGAGCTATTGTTTATAGTGAGCTTAGTATACCGAACCTTACAAGGTATACAACTATAAACACTAAGGGGCTGAAGTGCTTTGAACTAAAAGTATACTTTTAAAATCGAAGTATTTTAGAAGAAGTATACAAGCATACCTAGATACAAGAAACAATATCATAAGTTGAACAAAAAAAAAGTATTTGGATGTTGGACACTACGATTATACCTGGGCACTTATGTAATCGTGTCTAGGTATAATATAGACCGATCACCTATATTTATTCAAGACATGACCAATATGTGCTTGGGAGTGGCTGCGGTGTTGCAGCAGGCCTAGAACTTACCAAGCCATATACAACAAGATATCGATAGAACAAAACATGCAACATAAAATAATATAGGAGTATTTATGCTAGAACTGAATACAATGTAGAGATTCATTTCAAGTGTTGCTACTCATTCTTTCTTAGGGATAGTTTACTTTCATTAGTAACTTTTCCTTTCTTATCGCTTAGTAGAACACTTTATCTATCAGGCTAAGATATATCTTGTTTCATATCTGTTTATTCAAAATCTAGGGGACTTACCATCCTCTTCATCCTGATTATTTTTAGAACGAGATGCCTCCGAAGAAAAGACCCAATAGAAAGAACAACAATCCTCCATCAGATTCGGTGCCACCACCTCCTCAGTTCGATCCTTCTTTGTTCCAGGCAGCAGTCACGACTGATGTGGCTGCCGCAATGTTGCAGATAAATTCTGGCGGCTCTAGTGGGTCGAGAAGTGGTGCCCAACCTCTCAATCTGGATGGAAGCCAGGGATACCAGAAGGAGTGATCCTACAAGGACTTCATGAAATCAAAGTCCAAATTCTTCGACGACAATGGAGGTGTCATTTCCCTAACTCGATGGATTGAGAAGATCGAATCGGTATTCGAGATCTGTGCATGTTCCGAAGCAAACAAGGTGAAGTTCGCCACTTGTACCTTCACTGATCGATCAATGACCTGGTGGAATGGTCGAGTCAAATTCCTAACTCTACCAGTAGTGAATGCCATCGGTTGGTAAAGTTTGAAGGAGCTCATGCTCGCCGAATACTGCCCAAGGGGCGAGATGCAGAAACTGGAGCACGAGCTTTGGAACCTAAAGATGAAGGGTTCAGATTTTGCCTCCTGTACAACTAGATTATATGATCTGGCTCTCCTTTGTCCGAGAATGGTCACCCCAAAAACCAAGAAAATAGAGAGGTACATATGGGCATTAACGCCTCCAACCCAAGGAAACGTCTTGGCTGCTAGGCCTACCACTTTTGACAATGCCAAGTGCCTGGCGCAGACCTTGATAGATCACGGGGTTGATCTTGATGAAATGGCAGTCGCTCCCTAACCAACAAAGGCAAGTGGTGGGAAGAGAAAGTTCTGGAAATAACGTAATGGCCAGTCTTCGCAAGAGTCCTCCAAGAAACAACAAATGGTGGTAGTTCATGCTGCTACTACTCTTATCGCTGTTCCTGCAGCTCAAGCACCTACCAGTGGATATGCTGGTACACTTCCTTGGTCCAACAAGTGTAACTATCATCATAATCACGGGCCATGCCATGAAATGCAATGCAACAGTTGTTGCAAGAAAGGGCATACAACTCATTTTTGCAAGGCACCAGTCCAACCAACCAATCAAGCCCCTGGAGCGGGAGTTGGTGAAGCTTGTTATAGCTGTGGGAAGTTGGAAACTACAAGAGAAATTACCCCAAGGCAACAACAACTGGTAACACAGGGAGAGTACTAACAATGGGGCAGGAAGAGGCAGTTGCTGATCCCACCATTGTTTTGGGTACGTTCCTCCTTGACAACTCTTATGCATGAGTTCTTTTCGATTCTGGTGCGGAGAGAAGTTTTGTTAGTCATGCATTCAAGCCTCTCCTTAAGCGTAAATCCCAAAACCTACCCAAAAAATTTACCATCAAAAAGGTAAATGGTGAGAAAGAGAGCACTAACGACGTATTCATAGGCTGTACCCTTACCCTAAACGACCTTTCCTTTCTAATCGATATTATGCCAGTTTCCATAAAAAGCTTCGACGTTATCATTGGCATGGATTGGTTGAGCCCCAATTGTGCTAATATCCTTTGTTACGAAAAATCCTTTCGGCTCAACCTTCCCTATGGTGAAGCCCTCATGATTTATGGCGATGAACTTAGCTCGAACCTTCGTATCATTTTGTGCATCAATGCCCAAAAATTTCTACGAAAGGAGTGTCATGCATTCTTAGCCCATGTCATTAATGAGAAGCAGGAAGTTAAAGACCTCAAGAGCATCCCCGAAGTTTGCAACTTTCCTGATGTCTATTCCGAAGAGCTTCCGGGAATCCCTCCAGAGCGCCAAGTCGAGTTCCGCATCGATTTAATCCCCGGAGCTACCCTCATAGCTAAATCCCCAAACCGCTTAGCGCCAACAGAAATGCAAGAGTTATCCAACCAGCTCAATGAGCTACTCAACAAAGGATTCATCAGGCCAAGTTCCTCACTCTGGGGAGCCTCGGTCTTATTTGTTAAAAAAAGGATGGATCTTTTTGGATGTGTATTGATTATCGCGAATTGAACAAGCTCACCATTAAAAACCATTATCCTCTTCCCCGAATCGATGACCTCTTCGATTAACTTCAAGGAGCTAGCTACTTCTCAAAAAATAGACCTAAGATCAGGGTACCACCAGCTACGAGTCCATGAGGGTGATGTTCCTAAGACAACATTTCATACTCGATATGGTCACTACGAGTTTGTAGTAATGCCCTTTGCTCTAACCAACTGTACACCCAGAATTTTCAAACAATTTTTACATTTTCAAAAACATACTTTTATTCAAATATATTATAAAAATGTCATTGTATCACATATCAACCATAGAAACACAACTCATGATCATAATGCATAAAAACTCCTCATGTGTGTACTGATCATGCCGACGCCTTCCCGTGATCCTCACTGGTACCTGAAACACATAACATAACACTGTAAGCATAAGTGTTTAGTGAGTTCCCCAAAATACCACATATAACACATAATAGCCACTCGAGGCTATAACTCGGTGGACCCTCCGGTCGTAACTCTGTGGACCCTCTGGTCCTAACTCTGTAAACTCTGAAACATGCATAGCATAAACCACATATAAATCTCACCATGCAAAAACATACAATTACTCTGTCACATAACTCTAATTACCACTCTAGTAAAGTATAATGAGAAGACTCACCTCGGGTAACTTGGTAACCTCGAACACTGTAAAAATTTGGTTTAGCCTCCGCCTAATCATATGAAATAAACACTCTTAGTCAATACATCTCTCAAGACTAGACTATTCCCTCTCTTAGTACTCTCAAAAGGGTAAAAGACTGTTTTACCCCTCTCTTAGCTCAAAGACCCTAAAGTTGACCAAACCCTAGAAGTCAATAAAAGTCAACTCTTAGGGTTACGCTGCACGTACCAAACATGTACGCTGGGAGTACCCAACATCCTCACAGAAAAGGGGTATACGATCCTATATGCCATGCGTACTGGGATTATGCCCTGCGTAACTCCCAGTTTCAGACTCCTTAGCTTTTGGGGTCTTAAACAGTTAAGACACATGTCTAACTTTAAGATCTGACCATCCCTAAGCCTCTTAATCCATAAAGTTGGTGAATTTAAGCCTTTGGATGGTGGGACAAGTCACTAAGACCCATAACATTCCATTTCCAACCCTAAAAAGCTCATAACGCAAGCATAACCCCATAACAACAACCAAGTTGGGATTTTTATGGATCTATAACACAAATATCACTGAAATGGGACATATCTAGGTCCATGGAGTCCATTACACTCATAAAGTCTCCACCTTTGGGACTTTTAACCCTAGAAATGGTCCATGGAACATCAAACCAAACAAAGAGGAAAATTTTGAACTTTATACCTCTAGATGAAGCTCCTTCCTCTGAAGATCTCAGATCCAAACTTGCACTTCAAGCCCTAACCTCCACAAGCTCCTCTCATTCTTCTTCACTAACACACCAAGGCACTTTTAGCTCCAAAACACTCACACTCAAACTAAGGACGATGGAAGGCTCTCTTAGGGTTTCACTCTCTGATATGGAGGCTGAGAAATGAGTCTTAACATCCCTTATATAGTGCACTAGCCAAATATAAGGGTTCGCATATGGGCCCGCTACGCCCAGCATAACCCTAGGTATGCCTAGCATACCCACGCGAGTCCGCGTCCAACTTAAGCGCATGAGTACGCGCAACGTGCGTCCCAGTACACCCATCGTACTCATTTGCTACAAGAACTCACTCAAGGAACTAATCTTGACAACTTGAAAAAAGGGAAGGGTTAAATAGTTTTATCTAAATTTCAGGATGTTACATCAACGCAACGGTGGTATTCATGGATCTGATGAATCGGATGTGGTGTCCTTTCCTAGACATATTCGTAATTGTGTTCATTGATGATATACTTGTCTATTCCCGAAGCGAGGAAGATCATAGACAACACTTGAGGCTAGTGCTGGAAACTCTAAGGATGGAGAATCTATACGTGAAATTCTCTAACTGCGAATTCAGGATTCAAAAAGTAACTTTCCTTGGTTACGTAGTAAGCGAAGAAGGAATACACGTGGACCCTTCCAAGGTCAAAGCGATAGAGAATTTGTTAGCACCGAAGACGCCCATAGAGATCCGTCAATTTTTGGGCCTCGGTGGCTAGTATCGCAGGTTTATCCAAAATTTCTCAAGGATTGCTAAGCCTCTAACCACCCTAGCTTAGAAAGGTGTACCCTTTAGTTGGGGTGAAAAGAAAGACACTACATTTCAAACTTTAAAGTAGGCCCTATGCAGGGCACCTATCCTATCTCTGCCCGAAAGGACAGAGGATTTTGTTGTCTATTGTGATGCATCCAATCAGGGCCTAGGTTGTGTGCTCATGCAACGGGGAAAGGTTATCGCCTATGCCTCAAGGTAGCTGAAGGCACGTGAAGTTTTCTATATAACTCACGACCTGGAGTTGGGAGTAGTAGTCTTCACATTAAAAATATGAAGACATTATCTCTATGGAACCAAGTACACTCTCTTCATTGACCATAAAAGCCTACAACACATTTTCGACCAGAAGGAGTTGAATATGAGGCAAAAACGATGGGTAAAGCTACTCAACGATAATGAGTGAGAAATATGCAAACATCCCGGAAAGGCCAATGTGGTGGCGGATGCCCTCATCCATAAGGATTACTCGAGTCATAGGGTGAAGGCACTCACCATGACCATCCATTACCACTTATCTACACAGATCAGAAAGGCTCAGGCTGGAACCCTTAAAACCAGAGAACATGTCAGATGAAGCCTTGTGGGGAATGGAAAAGAACTTAGAGATCAAGGGAGACGGAGTCTATTATTTCATGGACCGGATCTGGACCCCAAAGTTTGGTGGTTTTAGGGGAGTTGGCATGAACGAAGGTCACAAGACTAGATACTCTGCTCATCTGGGTTCAGAGAAGATGTATCTGGACCTCAAGAAGCTGTATTGGTGGCCAAACACAAAAGTGAAGATCGCTACCTTCGTGGGCAAGTACCTGACTTGTGCCAAGGTGAAGGTTGAATATCAAAAGCCCTCAGGTTTGCTTCAGCAGCCGGAGATACCTGGGTGGAAGTGAGAAAGGATTTCTATGGATTTTATCACTAAATTACCCAAATCTCCGAGTGGGTACGATACCATATGGGTAATTGTCGACCGATTAACCAAATCCTCCCACTTCTTGCCAATCAAAGAAACTTTCAAGATGGAAAGACTTACCCGAATCTATATCCAAGAGATAGTTCGTCTCCTCGGTGTGCCTGTGTCCATTATCTCCAATCGGGATAGTAGGTTTACCTTGAGATTTTGGCAGTCACTGCAGAAAGCTCTTGGAACTAAGCTAGATATGAGCACAACTTACCATCCTCAGACAGATAGGCAGAGTGAGAGGACCATTCAGGCATTGGAAGACATGTTGAGAGCATGTGTCATAGACTTTGGTAAGTCGTGGGACACAATTTTCCCTTAGTTGAGTTCTCCTAAAACAATAGTTATTACACCAGTATCAAGGTTGCGCCGTTTGAAACCTGTATGGCCGTAAGTGCGTATACCCTCTATGCTGGGCTGAGGTGGGCGACATGCAGCTAGCCAAGGGGCAAGTCCTTCACAACACTCTCACCGGCCCAAAAATCATTCGAGAAACTACGGAAAAGATCATACAAATCCGAGAACGACCAAAATCTTTGAGAGACAGACAAAAGAGCTATGCCGATAAGAGATGAAATCCTTAGGAGTTCCAGGTTGGAGACCGTGTTCTATTAAAGGTCTCTCCCTGTAAAGGCATGATATGCTTTGGAAAACGTGGAAAGCTAAATCCGAGATACATGCGACCATTCGAGATCCTTGGTAGGATCAGTCCCGTAGCGTACAAACTTCGTTTACCCCAAGAGCTTAGCAACATTCATCCCGTCTTCCACGTCTTGAACCTTAATAAGTGTTTATCCGATGAAATCCTTATGATCCCTCTCAACGAAATCAAGATCAACGAGAATCTTAACTTCGTGGAAGAACCAGTCGAAAACATGGATCGAGAGATCAAACGAACGAAACAAAGTCACATACCAACAGTGAAGGTTCGCTGGAATGCCAAGCGGGGACCTGAATTCACTTGGAAGCGCGAAGATCAGATGAAACATAAATATTTGCATCTCTTTCCAAGTCCATGATTTGTATGCTATGTTTGAATTTCGGGAATAAATTCCCTCTAACGGGGGGATGATGTGACAACCTGAAACTTCTTCCGTTAGCTTTAACGGACTTCCGTTAATAAAATTTGAAATTTTATTGGATTTCCATCAAATTCTTAAGTTTGGGAAATAATTGCGACTTATACTTCTAGATGAAGCTCCTTCCTCTGAAGATCTCAGATCCAAACTTGCACTTCAAGCCCTAACCTCCACAAGCCCCTCTCCTTCTTCTTCACTAACACACCAAGGCACTTTTAGCTCCAAAACACTCACACTCAAACTAAGGACGATGGAAGGCTCTCTTAGGGTTTCACTCTCTGTTATGGAGGCTGAGAAATGAGCCTTAGTGTCCCTTAGATAGTGCACTAGCCAAATATAAGGGTTCGCATATGGGCCCGCTACGCCCAGCGTAACCCTTGGTATGCCTAGCGTACCCACGCAAGTCCGCGTCCAACTTAAGCGCATGAGTACGCGCAACGTGCGCCCCAGTACGCCCAGCGTACTCATTTGCTACAAGAACTCACTCAAGGGACTAATCTTGACAACTTGAAAAAGGGAAGGGTTAAATAGCTTTACCTGAATTTCAGGATGTTACACCAACACACTGGTGGTATTCATGGATCTGATGAATCGAATGTGGTTTCCTTTCCTAGACAAATTCGTAATTGTGTTCATTGATGATATACTTGTCTATTCCCGAAGCGAGGAAGATCATAGGCAACACTTGAGGCTAGTGCTGGAAACTCTAAGGACGGAGAATCTATACGTGAAATTCTCTAAGTGTGAATTCAGGATTCAAAAAGTAACTTTCCTTGGTCACGTAGTAAGTGAAGAAGGCATACACGTGGACCCTTCCAAGGTCAAAGTGATAGAGAATTTGTCAGGACCGAAGACGCCCATAGAGATCCTTCAATTTTTGGGCCTCGCTAGCTAGTATCGCAGGTTTATCCAGAATTTCTCCAGGATTGCTAAGCCTGTAACCACCCTAGCTTAGAAAGGTGTACCCTTTAGTTGGGGTGAAAAGCAAGACACTACATTTCAAACTTTAAAGTAGGCCCTATGCAGGGCACCTATCCTATCTCTGCCCGAAGGGATAAATGATTTTGTTATCTATTGTGATGCATCCAATCAGTGCCTAGGTTGTGTGCTCATGCAGCATGGAAAGGTTATCGCCTATGCCTCAAGGTAGCTGAAGGCACATGAAGTTTGCTATATAAATCACGACCTGGAGTTGGGAGCAGTAGTCTTCGCATTAAAAATATGAAGACATTATCTCTACGGAACCAAGTACACTGTCTTCATTGACCATAAAAGCCTACAACACATTTTCAACCAGAAGGAGTTGAATATGAGGCAACAACAATGGGTAGAGCTACTCAACGATTATGAGTGCAAAATACGCTACCATCCCAGAAAGGCCAATGTGGTGGCGGATTCCCTCATCCATAAGGATTACTCGAGTCATAGGGTGAAGGCACTCACCATAACCATCCATTCCCACTTATCTACACAGATCAGAAAGGCTCAGGCTGTAACCCTTAAAACCAGAGAAAATGTCAGATGAAGCCTTGTGGGGAATGGAAAAGAACTTAGAGATCAAGGGAGATGGAGTCTATTATTTCATGGACCGGATTTGGACCCCAAAGTTCGGTGGTTTCAGGGGAGTTGGCATGAACGAAGCTCACAAGACTAGATACTCTGTTCACCCGGGTTCGGAGAAGATGTATCTGGACCTCAAGAAGCAGTATTGGTGGCCAAACACGAAAGCGAAGATCACTACCTTTATGGGCAAGTTCCTGACTTGCGCCAAGGTGAAGGTTGAATATCAAAAGCCCTCAGGTTTGCTTCAGTAGCCAGAGATACCTGGGTGGAAGTGGGAAAGGATTTCTATGGATTTTATCACTAAATTACCCAAATCTCCGAGTGGGTACGATACCATATGGGTAATTGTCGACCGATTAACCAAATCCTCCCACTTCTTGCCAATCAAATAAACTTTCAAGATGGAAAGACTTACCCGAATCTATATCCAAGAGATAGTTCGTCTCCTCGGTGTGCCTGTGTCCATTATCTCCAATCGGGATAGCAGGTTTACCTCGAGATTATTACAGTCACTGCAGAAAGCTCTTGGAACTAAGCTAGATATGAGCACAACTTACCATCCTCCGATAGATAGGCAGAGTGAGAGGACCATTCAGGCATTGGAAGACATGTTAAGAGCATGTTTCATAGACTGTGGTAAGTCGTGGGACACCCATTTGCCCTTAGTTGAGTTCTCCTAAAACAATAGTTATTACACCAGTATCAAGGTTGCGCCGTTTGAAGCCTGTATGGCCGTAAGTGCGTATACCCTCTATGCTGGGCTGAGGTGGGCGACATGCAGCTAGCCAAGGGGCAAGTCCTTGACAACAATCTCACCGGCCCAAAAATCATTCGAGAAACTACGGAAAAGATCATACAAATCCGAGAACGATCAAAATATTTGAGAGACAGACAAAAGAGCTATGCCGATAAGAGACGAAAACCCTAGGAGTTCCAGGTTGGAGACCGTGTTCTATTAAAGGTCTCACCTTGTAAAGGCATGATACGCTTCGATAAGCGTGGAAAGCTAAATCCAAGATACATGCGGCCATTCGAGATCCTTGCTAGGATCAGTCCCGTAGCGTACAAACTTCGTTTACCACAAGAGCTTAGCAACATTCATCCCATCTTCCACGTCTTGAACCTTAAAAATTGTTTATCCGATGAAACCCTTGTGATCCCTCTCGACGAGATCGAGATCAACGAGAATCTTAACTTCATGGAAGAACCAGTCGAAATCATGGATCGAGAGATCAAACGAACGAAACAAACTCACATACCAACAATGAAGGTTCGCTGGAATGCCAAGCGGGGACCTGAATTCACTTGGAAGCGCGAAGATCAGATGAAACAAAAATATTTGCATCTCTTTCCAAGTCCATGATTTGTATTCTATGTTTGAATTTCGGGAATAAATTCCCTCTAACGGGGGGATGATGTGACAACCCAAAACTTCTTCAGTTACCTTTAACCCACTTCCGTTAATAAAATTTGAAAATTTATTGGATTTCCATCAAATTCTTAAGTTTTGAAAATAATTGCGACTTATATAATTAAAATTTTATATACATTTATACGAGTCGAAACCAAAAATCACGCGAAAAGTCGACATTTATCTCGAAAAATAGCAGGTGTGCGGCCAGGACGAGTTTACGGTCGTAAACCCGTGTACAACTGTAAACCCGTTTGCAGTCGGTGCCTGGTGGACCCTACCACCGACCATATCCCCAGTCTATAAATACGGACCCCCACCTTCATTTGAACCTTCTTGGCCGAAAACTCTCTTACTCTCTCTCTAGAAACTCTGGCCGCAAACACCTTTAAATAACTCCTTTTTTTCCGAAAAACATCAAAAATCGTCATTTTGGGTCGATTGGGAGCACCTGGAACACGTTTTCATCAAAATCAAACACCCTTGTTCTTGAGTTTACGACCGTACACCCTTCAAATCTTCAAAGGCCGTAACCCTTCGAAAGACAGTTCACAGCCGTAAACCCTGTTCATGGCCGTAAACTCTGTTCACGGCCGTAAACCCCCATTCACGGCCATACACGCCTCTTCAGCAGTGAAAAACTCGTTTCCTCGATTCAACCAAGCTCCAGTAACATTCTTTAACCAAAGCAAGTGTTATTCTAACTCTTTATCTAACGAAATCGCTAATTTAGATACATATATGTATTTAATTGGTATTAGGAATCCATTAAGTGCTACGTACAACAACTCGAGCATCTTCATTTCTAGTTCACGTTTCCACACAACAAACGGTGAGTTGATACCCCTACGCTTTTATGGTTTTAAACGTTTTCAAGGGGGGGGGGGGGGGATACAAGCCAAATGTAAAGGTTTTCAACGGGTCAAAACTTATGCAATTAATACAAATCCACGGTTTTGATAACGCATTTAGATACTTTATCCGTTTTGTAAAATGCGGAGCATAAGGGACGTTTTCTAAATTTAATTGCATAGTTTTCAGAACAGTTCACGAACATAACCATCAAACTATAATAGGTATAGTTTGGGGAATTCATTACTAGTTTTACAGATACAAACTATTTACATGGTCGAACATATAAACTATCACATATTTAGTTTACCCAACACTACATACAAATAATAAGAGTATCATACTAAATAATTATTTTGTGTATAGTTATTTATACTCTATCAAGTATATGAACGATTTCAAACATGAGGACATCGATACAGAACAACACGTAAACTAGTTAATACATGATTGTGAGACAACTCTTCAGTTGTACCGTTCGGGGTACTAGTAAATCATCTACATTTAGTATATCCAGAGTCTTCTGGAGGGAGAGCGTGAGATTTGTGAATACATCTATTCAGGACTAAAAATCGCACACCTGAACTATTAGCTACTATTAGGCAGGCATGCTTGGGTGACAAATATCATACCATATGACGCCTAAAGAAACATCGTGAAGGTCATCAGTCATATTAGCATGGTTATACGAACTCACAATAGCATAAACTATCCTTGGTTTACGGGATTTTCATTCTTCCATAGTTTTATTTTAAGTAATAATACTATTATACATACTGGTGATAGCCAAGGTTTTCAAACAGATCATAATTTACCTACAGTAACAAACAAACATGTTAGAAAATATTGGATTTTCTTGGGAAGCATGCATACAACTTTCAGAACTTGTTAACAATGGTTTTCACTACAAAACAATCTTATGAACTCACCAGCTTTATGCTGATACGTTTTCAAAATCGCTTGTATTCTCAGGACATTTGTAATTGGTACACTTGCCAGCTTTTTGGGAATACAGAGCATTTGGAGTCTCGTCTTTATATTTTTGCTACTTTTGGTGTATCCAAACCATGTTATCAAATAGATGTAAATATTCATAATATATTGTAATGGTTGTGTTTACTTTGATTACTATGATGCAATTGTTGTGATACTATACATGACGTCCTCCACCCCCGAACGTTTCCGCCGTTCCGGTTTGGGGGTGTGATAGTAGGTTTGTAACACCACATGAATTGTGGAGTAATAATGTTTTATTACTCTAGAAAATTTGGAATTGGAAGTTTTAATGTTTTGGTTAAAACAAAGGATAAACTTAGATCAATTCTATGAAGTGTTTTTCTTGTCAAGAATCCATACCAACTTTTAAATATTTTTTTTTGCTCATCAAGGAATGATCATTGAGAGAGAAACTTATATGTCAAGAACTTAGTAGGAGTCTTATTGATCTTGAATAATTTCAGGAGTCAATAAAGAATAAACCCTTTAGTTATCACTAGCACGCGACCTGAGGTTGATAACCTATTGTGTTAAGTTTACACATTCTTGTTTCCGTGCATCTTCCAGTTCAGTTGGCAATGCTTATGAGTTTTATGGTTCTCATTTGACTACAAAAGGAAGAGCATGTTGGTCTGTGAAGGTACATTGATCAATATAGGTGAACTGCTTAACAACATGGAAGCACTGGTAGGCCCTTATGCTAGAAGAAGGCAAGAAATTAGGAATAAGCAAAGTTTAGTCCATTAAAGGAAAAATTAAATTTGAATTTGGTTTTTTCCTAAACCTTATCTTATGATTGTATGTTGAAAGTGATAGATTCACATGGATGGGAACACATACACCATCAAATCTAGGCAGCAAAAGGTTTCGCTCTAATTCATGAAAATGATTATGAGGAAACACTTTTGCTAATAGATTTTATTGATATGTTAAACATCATTATGGCTGTGTTAATTTCATACTCAAATTTGTAATATTATTACAAAATCCCTTTTCATAGTTCGAATTATGAGAATGGTAAGGAACTATTTGAACTCTAGGGACATATGAGTATAATGTTCTGAAAAGGTTTAAACACACACATATATGATATCTAATTAAGGTGTATAATCTTCACAAGTCTAGAGGAAGACTTATCTAAGCTTCAGGTATCAAAAATCTACACTTTAGTATGGAAGTCAAAAGGTATTGATTTCTAGAAGTTCAATTGATTTATAGAAACATGTTAAAGCTAGTGGGAGCATAATTGTTATACTAAGTGTTACAAGTTGGCAATACTATTTGTACGAAACAAAGTTTACAATAGAGAGATATAGTATGCATGTTTATAACATGGCATGACTGATGTTTAATTCATGTGTTTAGTTGATTACTAAAAACATTATACAATGAATAAAGTCTAATTAATAAGGTGATTAAATAATAAGAGTTTTATTTATACTTAATAGTTCTGAGACCATAGTTAATTAGGTTATAATTGTGTTTAACTTCGCATGTTTTACTTCCCGAATAATTGGATTATTAAAACATCCACATTCGATCGTACTTTTAGAAGTAAGTAGCAAATTAAGGCGGTCATGAATTTAATTTTAGATTGTTGAAGGGTATAGACATAGCAATACTTTTGTTGCAATGTTAATGATTACTTGGAAATGAGGACTTTGAGTATTAGATAAACCCGCGCTAAGAGAATTTCTTCATGGATTTTATCACAAGTAATTATGAGACGATAATATCTGACATTTTTAAAACGGAGATATATGAGATGTTGTTTACCTGTCAGTTGTGCATTGATAATAGGTAAACACATTATTCACTTGATGTTATAAAACGTATTGTTGTGCATAATTTGATGAGTGAATAATGCGCACATATAAGTCGAAGTTTATCCGTTCCTTTTACCCTAACAAGAAAAGTGATATCTGTGTGCCCCTTGATCATTTGATGATTACATGTAAAGTGGTTGGCCAAGGCTAGACCGAATGGTGTGTTCAATTAGTAGTCTGATTTCAATCATCATAAATCAGAAATCGGGAAACAAAACTTGGACAATGAGATTGATTATAATCCATGTCTCATGTCCATACGATATCTTTTAGAACGGAGGAATATTTGATCACTAATCTTAGGACACGTAATTGATTGGGTCAGAGTTCGACATTGGCTTTGAGAGCTACAATTTGCTAATCAAAATTTGAGGTTATACTGGAAACTATAGTTGTTAGACTTATCCAAGTTGGCGACTATTGGATTAGGTGTCTAAGCCCATAACTATAATTCGTATATACTTGAATTGATGGTGGCATAGTCCTTTTGGGTTGCCCTCAAAACTAGCAACTAGATAGGATGACTTTTATAGAGAGAGGTTGAATTTATTATTTAGTTAGTAAATTGAAATAAATGATTTATTAGTATTATGAAAATAATATATTAATTAGAAATCATATTATTTAACTAAAAGTTAATCAGAAATTAGTTGAAATAAATTTGGGATTAATTGAATTAATTAAAAGTGCATGGTTGTTTGGCAATTTATTGAAAGTTGAGGAGAAGAGCCCATGGACCTCATTGGATGAGGTGGAAGAAAATCAATTGGGCAAACCCAGGTAATTTCATCTGAACCCTTGCATAAGGAAGGAATGGGCTGCTTGGTCACCAAGCAAAGGGATTATGGTTTCCTCCTTAAACTCTAGCCTTGGCACCAAGTTGCCTCAGCTATATAAAGGCCCCCTAGCACATAATTTCATCAATGCCTTCCCTCTAAGAGCCTTGTATGAAATCTTGGTCCTCTCTCTCTCTCTCTCTCTCTCTCTCTCACTCTCTCTCTCTCTTTCTATGTATATATATATATAGTTTTTCTCTTGCAGTGTTGGATGTGAACCATTAGAGGCGCAAAATTTGTGGTGCTTGCTCTTTAAGCTTCAAGAACACAAGGATTTGGATTGTTATTGCTATATAACAATCAAAGGTATGTTTACTAACTGTAGAAATTAATTTTGAAAATATACTAGTATTCCTAGGGTTTTCCATTTGATGTTTAATAGTTGTATGTTCAATTAAAGAAAACATAGATCCATGAATATTAGGGTTGCATGCAAATGTGCTTGCTCTTTAAGCTTCAAGAACACAAGGATTTGGATTGTTATTGCTATATAACAATCAAAGGTATGTTTACTAACTGTAGAAATTAATTTTGAAAATATACTAGTATTCCTAGGGTTTTCCATTTGATGTTTAATATTTGTATGTTCAATTAAAGAAAACATAGATCCATGAATATTAGGGTTGCACGCAAACATAGGGATTGTTTGTTTTGATAAAAACCCATTACTTTGATGGGATCAATTTAGGGGTATCGTTTGGAATGTATATGGAAGAATTATCAGGACTAGTTCAATAATTAAGGCAGAGTCCAAACGTGTTAGTGTTTGTTCAAGTAGGAATGGTAGTTGATAGCTTCATTTTATTTACTTCTTTTTATAGTTTATTTTAGCATATTTCATTCATAGCTTAGATAATTTCCATGCATATTTTCCTTTTCGTTATTTTATGACTATTTCGGGTACTCTCGAATCTTGTGAGCATAATTGTAGGTTTTCGGGTCTAGCGGAGCGGGAGTGTTTGGGACGTGTAGGAGGCGATGAGATTTGGTAGACAAAAATTACATTGGGCTTGATGGGTAGTGGAGATGATGCATGGAGTGATCTTGATGATTATTTGAAGACTTGGAGAGAAATAAACTTTAAATTTGCAAGATGCGGGGGAATATTCAAGCGTATGAAAATTATTAATCGGGCGAGTGCGCGAGCTTTGGAGGATTTGGAGAGGTCAAATTGGGCTTAAAATGAAGAAAAACTTGAAGAAAATGGGCTAGGAGGTGATTGGACTCGACCTGGGCCAAGTGGGCTAAGCTATGAAGGCCCAAAACTTCAAAGATGCTACACCCAGGGACCACCCGCGCAACCCACTCGCGCACCAGCACGCGGGTCGCGCAAGGCTCTGCAGGGGTAATTTCGGAAATTCATTTGGAAGGCTATTAGAGGAAGGTTGGTTCCCATCTTTTGCATACACTTGCACATCCGATTTTTGGAGATTCTCTCTGGAGTTTTGAAGACTTTTGAAGGCCAAGAACCCTTGAAGAACATCATATTTTTACCTCTTGATTCTTGCTTAATGTTTGGTACAAATTTCTCTAACTTTGTTTCTTTGTGTTTAGCCATGCTTGGCTAAACTAATCTTGGTTGACTTTTGGTTAATCCTTTGAACTTTTGTTGAATGTTGAAGAATCCATGAACTTTTCTTGAATCTTTATGGGAATGTTTTGTGTTTTAACATCTTATCATTACTTGTATGTTTTAGTTCATGAGTTTAAATGTGTTTGTGGTGATTAGTTGGTTAATTTCTTGATTAAGTAAAGGATCCTCAAATTAGCAAGCAACAAATGATTTTTGTGTTGTTTTTGCTTCACACAATCATAAAAACATTTCCTCCAACATGGTGGTGAAAGCATTTGACCCCTCTTGGATTTGGTGACTTTTTGGTTCTTAATGCTAGTTGACTTTCACTAATTACATGCTATTTGGAATTAGTGACTTTGACTAAGGAAATTGTTATGAGCTTCTCTAGCCATTTCAACAATTAAGAAAAGTCTAGGTAATCTCAAGCTCCTTGGATTACTATAGCCAAATTGAGGATTTAAAACAAGTATTGCACCATTGAATTCTAATGATATGTTCATCAAAAGTCAAAGTGAGAAAACTTTAAGTCAACCATCTTTCCCTTATTGATTTTACATCAAATTCTTATTTTTGTTGCAATTGTCTATTTAAATCATAGTTAATTCTAGTTTGTTTCAAGTATTTTGAAAACATCAAAACCCCCATTTTTAATTTATTGTCATATTCCAAGTATTTTACAAAGAGATTTTTCATAGAATTATCAAATTGAACCAATCTCCGTGGATTCGATCCCTTTACCACTATACACTATTTTAGTGTGTAATATTTAGGGTTATTATTTGTGTTGGCCTCGACAACCACCAGTAGTCAACCGTGGAAGGGCGTTTAGGTCGAATCACTACCGTTTCTAGGGAAGGATCGGTAGAAGAAGATGGTGGTTGCAGTCACATGAACTTGTTTGGACATTGGAAGTACTAGGGGAATTTCATAATCGTGAAGGTTGAAGATGGTTGAAATGCAGAGATCGTTCTGAGAGTGGGAAGTTGTAGTGAAGATTCACTTGTTCCGGTCAAGGGTTATAGTCTTTGTCGCCAGCATAAAGGACTTAAGGATTTGGTACGATATCATGGGAAGCGATTCGGATTATCGGACTTGCTGAGATTTCGAGGAGTATTCATCTGGATTTTAGGAGTTGTGCGATAATCAATATTAACTAGTAATGGAACGCTAGCATTTGTAAGATCATGTTGGCGACAATTTGTATCGTAAGGTTGTAAGATGGATTGGAAATCCATCATATCTTGAGGATTGGAAAGGCGCAGTTGATCCCAAGTGGGGGAGAATCTTTTGGTCTAAGGGAAATTACGCAAGAAAGGATATTCAGGTCTTATTGTAACACCCTGAATCCCAGGTATAAAAATTTAAATCTTATTAGTCACATTCTTAGACCTACTCGACGAGTTGGATGCCCTAACTTGTCGTGTAGAAGTGGATCAGGCCACGTGATTTATCAAGTCTACTTGATGAGTTGGAGGACCCCAACTCAACGAGTAGAATCTGAATGGGAAAAACTTAATTTTTAGGGTTTTCATCCTATTTAAAGGACTTAACCCACATCCTTTGGCCTTTCTTATCACCTCATTACCCAGAAAAGAAAACCCTAGCCATTCTTTACTACTTCTTTGTGCTTGTGAGGCTAAGAGAGTGTTTTTGGTGCATTTTTTTGAAGAAGTTTGAAGGTTGAGAAGCTTGGAATAGGAAAGAGCTTGTATATCCAACATCTACATCGCTTTGGCTATTATTTGAAGGTAACAAGTTGTTACCTTGATCATTCTAGTGTTAGCTCTCCTTATTCTTGGGTTTAAGGCCACTTTTAGCATATTTGTGGATTGTTTCGGGTATTGGGCATGATCTGAAGTTGTAACTTCAGATCTGGACTCCTTTAAGTCCTTATAGTTATAAAGTTATTGAATTTATCAAGCTTTGGCCCTTCTCTTTGGTTTAAACCTCTCCTTTAGCTTGGTTTGGGCATTTAAGACCTTTCATGGACGTAAAGTTTGCAACTTTATGTGGAAACCATGCCCTAGGAGGCTATATCTTCAATTTGGAGCTTTGGTGTAGCTTAAAAATGTATGAATGAGAAATGGACTCGTGGGACTCGACGCGTTGCATGGTCAGCTCGCCGAGTCAGATGAAGATTGGTCGTTGTTGGTTTCTGCATGGACTCGACGAGTCAGTGAGACGACTCGATGTGTCAGTTAGCGTTATCCAAACATTTGGACACCGCATGGACTCGTCGAGTTGTCTAGAAACTCAATGAGTCAACCAGGGTTTTCACGATTTATCGAGTTCTGGAAGAACTCGACGAGTCAGTGGGCTTCACTCGAAGAATTGGTTCAACATGGGCTATTGACCTTGATCATTGACTTTGAATTTGAGCAAGGGTTGGCCAGTTTGACTTCTGGGGATAGTTTAGTACTTTAGGAATTTATGAAAGTGAATCATTAGTAGATGTAGGTTCTTGAGTTTGGAGATGTATTTGGGGAGTTTGACATTTATCATCTCAAGCTACTTGCGAGGTGAGTTATCCTCGCTATACTTAGGGGTTGAAGGCACTAAGGCCAGTCCATTGGATCTGATATCCTAGTAGTTGATGATATGTTGAATATGAGATAGTTATGCATGCTAGTTACTATGTCAGTTTGGTAGATCTGTAGGACTACCTGCATTACTTTTTGGTTGTCTGCATGTGCCTTTAGTTGTTATATGTCAACATGTTGCGTGAGATGGGTTGAGGTTGTACTGCTGCGTACGGTAGCCAAAAAACCTTGGAGTATACTAGATATGAGCTGAGGGTCGGGCATGGCATTCCAGAATCATTCTGAGGACTCCTGAGAATTCCTGATACGAGCTGAGGGCTGGGCAAGGCATGCCAGACTCGTACTGTGGGCTAATATTTTGTATTCAAGTCCAAAGACTGAAGAAGCAAGCCAGTCATAAGTTGTGGGCTCGAGAGTAATCCAGACTTATGCTGTGGGCTCGGGGGCAAGCCAGATGTGAGTTGTAGGCCCGAAAGGTAAGCCGAACTCATATTGTGGGCTCATGGGTAATCCAGTCTGTAGAGCCATAGACCCATTACATGTTGTTATTAAGCTTCGGGCTTACGGTTTTGGATTTTGTTTCAGGTACATCAGATGATCACGGGAAGGTAAAGGCGTGATTATGCACCTCCTCGCATTTTATGACTTTGTTTCTGGGATGTTCTGATATGGAACTATTTTGAAAACAAATTTGTAATAATTGATGGTTTTTGATTAATTTAAAAAGTTTTAAATTGGCATCATTTCTATGGATGTTACACTTGCTCCACATCTGTAGTGATGCATGGCAAGTATGTGGATGGATCCAGGCCAAGAGTGGTGTTAGGGACTCTCTTCTTATTTTTTTCTGATTAAGGCTTTGGGGTTCTAAGCATGAACCGAACACCTGATTGGGATATAATTGGATGCGGGTTTGAGCCAGGATGCTTTTTTATCGGTATGGTAGAGGTGTGGTAAGACCATGGGTGGTGATCATAGAGGAATAGGAGTTTCGTAAGACTATAGGGGAGACCCGGTAAAGACCGGTTTGGTCGAGGTAATGGATCTTAGTTATAGTAGGATGAATATATGGTCAGTAAGTGGCACGAGTGTGGAGCCTAGGATAGGGCAACCTTATTAGTTGCACTTTCAGTAACCTGGCGGTTGGGCCAGGTGTGAGATTGGTAGTCCCAGTGGTGGATTGAGGGTTTTTATATCCCAGTTTAGTGAATGGTTTCTGTGAATCATAATATTTTGGGTGAAATTCAAGTACAAATCCTTGGATCTCAGGTTATAATTATGTACCGAGTTGGCTTTTGGTTGAGACTCATGTTGAGAGTCGTTATTTTATATATGCAAAGATCTTTACTTCAACAAGTTGTGGATTAAGGAATATGCATGCCAAGGGTAACAGTTGTAGGGTTCAGGGTAAACGGATGTTTTCAGTTCGGATGGTAGAAAAAGGCCTTTGTGATTATGCTTCAGGAATGGTTCTACCTGTGTGGTGGTCAGGCACGTTATGGGGCATCTGAATTATTACGATAACGTATTGGTTCAATATTAAAGGATCAATGACTTGTTCAACATTAGGAGGTTTTTCTCAGAGCTTTTTTTTCTAGGAGAGTGGTAATGAGTGATTTCGAGGAAAAAAATCTAATTTAATTGAGGGAGATTTGTAACACCCTGTTCCTAATCGTTTCCTAATTCGGGGCAGTGACCCGAAGATTGGTTATCATAAGACTTAGGGCCTTTAGGAAAGAGAAATTTAGACCCACTTGGGTGTGGGAAGGGTAAGTTAGATGATTCGGGAGTCGGGTTTGTGATTTGGAGCCCAATGGTATAACCTTAAAGTGGTAGTCCGGGCTTTTATGAATATTGAATTTTATTTTAGGAAGTTTTAAGGCAAGGATAAGTTGATAAAAGCGTAGAGCTTCTTGTTACCTTTATGTATATATATATATATATATATATATATATATATATATGTGTGTGTGTGTGTGTGTGTGTATGTGTGTGTCTGTTTATGTTTTGGCTTGCATATTTTAGAACCCTAAATTGAAATCGTTTTGTGGAATGTCCTAGTTTGCGACCATTGCCACTGTACCCATCAATTATCACTTCCTCTTTGGTCAATAATGAACTGCAGGTATATTCCATCTTTTGGCCAAAAAGATAAATGGAAGATACTTTCCAGATAACTAAAAGAATAATCCTTCATTAGACTTATTGTTATTCAGATTATGGGAAGAGTCCAACACGGTGGAACACCGCACCTTTGGTGCGGGGAAGGGTGGGGGATTGGGTTGCTGCGTTCTCCCTCCTTCGATGATTGGTGCAATTTTTTTTGAAGTGTTAGTTAAAAAACAGTAAAAAACAAATTTTTTTATTTTTATTTTTTTACCAACGACTATATGCATTTGAATGTATTTTTTTTGTTATTTTACCCTTTAAAACATCTATAAATACTCGTACTCATTTGCCTTCCATCAAACCTGTAAAGAAACCCTATACAACATCTATTTTCTTTAAAAAAAAAAAGAATCACAACAAACAAACCCCAACCTCCGATAGAAGGAAAAAAACTCAATTTTCGAGTTTGAAGCACCCCTACTCGAAATATTTTTGCTATCGATTCATCATCACACACATTTTATCATCCCCAACTTGATGCTCCCATTCAATCTCCACTACAATTTTAATACCAAAATGTTAGACAGTATTACCCGATCCAAGTTCCAAATGTTACTCCGTAAATGTTTTCAAACTTTGTTGTTTTTCTTCATCAACTTTTGCCAAGTAAACCTCTAACCCAAACCCAAACCCAGCCACAAACCCAAACCTAAACATAAACCCAAACCCAACAACAATTCCAAATTGTCGATGAGTTGGATGACTTAGAAGAAGAAGAGATGGTTCCCGAAAATCAAACCACACCACCCCCACAACAACGCAAAGGAAAACAACAAGCGCGCAAGGGTGTCGCACAACCGGGAAGATAAAAGCCAACAATATGGCTTCCACAAGAAGAGCTAGTTTTGGTAAATGCTTGGGTTGACATTTTTGAGGATTCAAAGACGGGAAATGCACAAGCGGGAGAGCATTTTTGGTTTTGCATTCTAGAAAGGTTTCAGGAGGAGCTAGAAAAAGATGGCGACTATCGTACAAAACACCAACTGAATTCGATGTTTCGATAAATAGCAAAGGGGGTTTAAAAAATAAACAAGTTGTACAACAACCTATAAACCTAACGAAAAAACGGCCAAGGCGATAAAGAAATACTTCAAAAAGCTTTGCAATTTTACCTTGAGGTAATCGGAAAACCATTCAAGTGGCACGATTGTTGGAAATTATTGGTTAGATGTCCATGGTGAAAAAAATACAAGCAAGATTTTATTTTTGGAGTACAACAATCAAAGCGAACGAAAACGGGTTCTAGTGATTACACAACTTCCTCCGATGCTCGGGTCGGTCTAGATATAAATCAGGAGGACGAACTCGAGCTAGAATAAATTATCTGACCGATGGGTAGGGATAAAGCAAAGAGGAAGGGAAAACGGACTTCTTCGTGTGCATCGGATTTCAGCATGGATGTTGACGAAATGAGGAAAATAACAACGTTGTTTGATTGATATAATCTTAATTTCTCTGAACGTTTTGTATTTGACAAAGAAAAATAAGAAGCAAGGAAGAAGGAGCGCGCAGAGAGACAAGAAATGGAGGATATGAAGTTCTTGATGGAAAACACCGACCATCTCTTGGGACCAGCTCTCGAGATCGTGATGAATAAAAGAAAAAAAATTATACAAAAATATTTTCGATAGGTTGTTTGTTTGTTTGTTTGTTATTAATATTATTATTATTATTATTATTATTATTATTATTATTATTATTATTATTATTTTCGGCATTTTTAAATCTTAGGTTTATTGTAATTTTTAGTTTAATTAATGAAATGCATTTTCTTTTTAATTAAAATTTTGGTTGTTATTACATTTAAAAATTATAAATCAAAAAAATCAATTAATTTTATTTAAAAAAAAAGTAGTGAGGGAAGCTTCCCGACCAATTCATTGGGTTTAGGTGAGGGAAAGAAAAATAAGGAAATGATGATGTGACCCACAAAAAATGAAGTCGATTTCCTACCCACACCCTCTGGTCTGAAGGTGGAAATGTAGATTCCACATTTTCCTTCACAAAATGTGACTTGAAGGTTGCCATTGGGAAAATTGAACCCTCAAATTGCTTTCATGATGTAAACATTTACATGCCATTTTTACCTTAATTTAATATATATATATATATATATATATATATATATATATATATATATATATATATATATATATATATATATATATATATATATATATATATATAGGGTTAGGTTCATGTGAGACGGTCTAATTTTGTGGGATCGTGAGACGCATTTATTTTATTTTTTTTAATTTTTTTTAATTAATTCAAGTTCCAAAAAATAATATTTAAAAAAAGAATTTTTTGATTTTTCCATTTATTTTGTATTTTAAAATTATTTTTAGAATATGTACAGTGTAATATTCTATTTAGAATATTTCACGTATTTAAAAAAAATAGGATTTTTTTAATTTTTTTTAGTTAATTCAAATTCCGAAAATAATATTTAAAAAAAGAATTTTTAGATTTTTCTATTTATTTTGCATTTTAAAATTATTTTTTAGAATATATCAGTGTAATATTCTATTTAGAATATTTCACGTATTTTTCAAAAAAAAAAACGAGATGTTTTTTTTTATTAATTTTTTTTAAAATTTTTTTTAGTTAATTCAAGTTCTGAAAATAATATTTAGAAAAAGAATTTTTGGATTTTTCCATTTATTTTGCATTTCAAAATTATTTTTATATTTGGTCTCACGGTCTCACAAAATTAGAATGGTCTCAAATGAACCTGAACACACACACACACACACACACACACACACATATATATATATATATATATATATATATATATATATATATATATATATATATATATATATATATATATATATATATATATATATATATATATATATATATATATGAAGATACAATTGAGAAAAAAAGGTTGATAATGGGGGAATCACTCTCAGCCAATCATTTAATTAACATCTTAACGTAAAATACATGATGATAAACTTGTAAATATGATATAATATCCTTTAATCACACAGATGTAACTGTGGATAATAAGATAACAATTCAAATTCACTACTAATTGATTGTTCATCATCCAAATTTATTCTCCAACCTTCAACGATCACCTAGATTTCTTCAATTAAATCCTAGATCAACATCATCCAGTGTTAATCAATCATCAATCTTCGTCAAAACACGTTTATCAACATGATTCAATAGTAGACAACAAAAATTCTTTTTTGGGTATTTCTATCCAACCTTCAATTCTGCTTGAATATGAGCATATCTTCAACAGCTACGATTAATTATACTCACAGTTTCATTAGATCAACATCATCGATAATCAACAACAGTTCCACTTCATATCATTCATTTAACATCGATTATCAAACGAAACTTCGAAATTAAGGTTAGAAAACATTCATTTTTTTTTTTTTTTTTTTTTTTTTTTTTTTTTTTTTGTAAAATTTCATATAATTCTCTATCAATCTACTATTTTGTATGTTTTAAATAGTCAAAGTATCATGTTTTTAGCATTTAAAAAAAAAAACGAACTTGTATGCACTCGAATTATTTGATGAAATGCGTAAACTGAATTACCATATTATATTCACATATGAATATGTTTTCGCACCTGTATCAGTATATGATTATTAAAACACAAAACAAATATCCAAGTGTATATGTTATTCATATGTGAATAACATATAAAAATTATATATATATATATATATATATATATATATATATATATATATATATATATATGTGTGTGTGTGTGTGTGTGTGTATGTGTGTGTGTGTGTGTGAATACACCTTGTAATATTCGTATGTGAATATACTGTGTAATATTCACATATGAATATACTATCTAATATTCATATGTGAATATATGATCTAATATTTTCAAGTGAATATAGTATGTAATATTCACATGTGATATATCATGTAATACTATGTAATATTCACATATGAATATACCATCAAATATTTATAAGTAAATATTCCATCTAATATTCACAAATGAATAAATCGTCTAATATTTAAATATGAATATATTGTATCATATTCATAAATATCTATCTATCTATCTATATATATATATATATATATATATATATATATATATATATATATATATATATATATATAATACTCGTATGTGAATATACTGTGTAAATCACTATTAATATGAACTAACACTGTATTTTTAACATTTTTGATGTGTATTCACTTGATTTTTCAGGTATGGTTATAACTCAAAAAATGAATATCATTTCAATCAATGGTTGGTTTATATCCCAGTCATTGACGTAATTGAGAAGATATCATTGACGAAGACAATATATTTTTATATTCATATGTAAATGTTATACAATTTAATATAGTCTTCATTTTGATCGTGTTAAATTCAAATGCGAATGATTTCCACTAACCAATACAATGTTATTTTTCTTAGTATAATGTTGAATTTACATGTAAAATAATATTGTTACAATATGTAAAAAAAACCTATTCACAAACCAATTCTTATAGTGTATTATTTATTTTTATATATAAAAGTTGTATGCACAAAATAAATAAATCAACATATATAGTTTATTCACATAAATAAAAATAACATATTATAATCATGTTTTTACTAGTGGGATCGAAGTTAATAACATCATCAATAAATCTTTCATAATGATTTCTAAACTTTATTCATATATGAGTAAATAACATGTCATGATGATGTCATCATTAGTAGGAATGAAAATTTAGTAACATTATTAAAAAAAATTTGCCGCAATAAGTTTAGTCTCGGAATTGGACGAAATTCGCATATTTGATGTAAAATGGTGAGATTACAATGCTCATTGCTTCGCCGTGACGTACGATGTTTTTCGGCCATTTGAGACTGTTTACGACATCAAAATGATGTTTTTCTATTTTTATAATTTTTCGAAAAAAAGTTATCATTTATTCACAAATGAATATAACATTGATAAAAAAAAAATATGCTTATTTGATTATTTTATTAAGCTAAAAGATTAGTTGTATGTGAATAAATATACAATCTTATCAAATTCTTTTTTATCTTTAAATTTATATATTTTTTAGCTCTGAGTTTAATTGATAGTTTTATTCATTTGTGAATAATACATATATATTCTCATTTGGTTATTACATATATATTCATTTGTGAATATTACATATGTTCACATGTGGATATAATTCTTATATGTTATTCAAATTTAAATTACAAACTTGCTGATGACCTCAAAACAGACGTATTTTTTTTCCAGAAAAATACGTTATCATTTACTTGTATTTATTTGTGAATACTACATGTATTCGCATGTGAAAATATACAATTTTATACGTTATTTACATATGAATTACATAGTTGCTCTGTGTTTTTAAAAGAAATACATTGATTTTCGTGCAAAGACATATTGATTTGTGAATATTCCATGATATATTTAGTTTATGCATTTCATCGAACAGTTTGTGTGCAAATAAATTAACTTATATAATTATGGTAAAAAATTAACAATTGAAGCGAATAATTACAACACAAATCAAATCCTATCAAAATCGATCAATACTCTGTAGGTTTAGATCAAAATTTTTGAAAAAAATGTATAGAAAACGAAGTTTTTCAAACCTGAAAAGCGATTTTTAAAATATTCTTGAAATATATGGTTATGTTGATGCACTTTCGGTTGCTATCTGTTGTTTGATATTGGTGAATGTTGGATTGATGAAGTTTCGATGACCGGTAATCACTAAATGATGTGATATTCATAAATATGGATTATGTTTAACGATTTTCCTTGACATCAACAAAACTGGACAAAATTAAATCATGGATTACATTTAATTGTACGGACAAATGTTTGTGATGATAAATCACAAAATTTTGATGAAATAACGAACATTTTTGATGAAAAATTGTCGTTTTTATGTGTCGATTTTTATTTATTTATTTATTTTTTATTTTTTATGATGAGCAGGTCATGTTGATATTTTTTTATGAAGAATAGATGACATTTATGAAGAATAGATGATGTTGATGGAGAACGTATGACATTGATGAAGAGAGGAACGATCCAAATGAATGAATAACAGATGGTGTTGATGAAGAGCACATGAATGATTCAGAAGAACAACATATCGTTAAGGACTTAATCTAAATTTGTTTCACATATAGAAAAATGATTGGCTGAGAATGATTCCACCATTATGAATCTTTTACACACACACACACACATATATATATATATATATATATATATATATATATATATATGTGTGTGTGTGTGTGTGTGTGTGTGTATTTGTATATATAAATATAAATATATATATATATATATATATATATATATATATATATATATATATATATATATATATATATATATATATATATATATATATATATGGCTGTTATATACCTAATGTTATATATAAAACCATCAAAAACTACATTGTTTTAAAAAACATTCAATCAAATCTCTCTACCATCTTTCTTGTATTCCCTATTACATCTTATGCTAGGCTTTGTATATATATATATTTTTTATGGCGTTTTATAAGTTTAATTTTTGACCACCAAATCGTGTATAAGAATATTTTATTAACTACATGGTAGGTGTCCATATTGAAATTTGATACATTAAACGATAATAAAAGATTTAAATTGTTTATTAAGAAAAGTAATAAAATTGTTTCCAAAACCCATAAAAAACCATGTAATTATACCTAACGTAGGTATCGGAGGAAATTATGAAACCTACTGGAAGTCTAATAATTAAAACAAATTCGAAATACATAGATGTTGGGGATAAATCACGAAATAAAAAAAATGATATGAGTTGAAAAGCAATACAAAAGAAACTAACAATAAAATAAAATTATATTTTTTAATCAAAATAAAATCAATCTTGACGGTTCTATACCTAATATTAATATATCACAACCATATACTCATTCTTCCCATATATATATATATATATATATATATATATATATATATATATATATATATATATATATATATATATATATATATATATATAACTCAACTGTGATATATTTGGATTCTAAAGAAACTAATGATAAAATCATAACTAGTGAGTGAGTGAGCTCGTAGTGAATCACAAATCACTTTTTTACTGGGTTTTTATAAATTTTTTGGTATATTTGGAATTGTGATCTAAAGAGAACATGCATATTAACGATAAATAAAAGCATCTTAATTTATTAGGATGTTCATTTTCATAGGAGGTGATCGCTTGGTGAACCACGATAAAGTTTATTTATCTATTTTCTTTTATTTATGTTCCACAATCACTATTGAGTTTTTTCTAAAATGGTATTTGTGAATAGATGTTTGTTGCTTACGAATTTTTTTTAATTGTCTGTAGATTAAAATCAATAAATTTTTATAATCAATATTGAATTGTGTAATGAATCATATAAAATCAACTAATTGTTTAACCAAAATTGAATTATTCGGGGGGGGGGGGGGGGGGGGGGGGGGGGTGCATGAAGTTTTTTTTTCCTTTGTGGAATTTGTTCCAAAAACATTTTTTGAATGTGAGATAACATCAACGCTACATAATTTTTGAAGAAATGGTTTTCATTAATATATAAAAACTTGGGATGTCATAACTGATACAAAATATAAGCATAAACAGGTGTTAATAAGCCCGACAATATCTTATTGTACTAATGGTCTATATCTCCTTGAATCTCCCATCCAGTCCAAGCAACACTATCCATGTACCTTCGTACCACTACCTGTGATACAAAGAAACTGAATGCGTCAGGTTGGGATGCCTGGTGACTACATCGGGGTTTCAACCCACAATAATATTATTATTTTAGTAATATACTTTTCATTCAACAATTAACCCGATTACCCATCCCCGTTATCTCCAATATTCATCTAAAGGGACCTATCTTAAGGATCATTGCATGACATGGGTAGACAATACTGCTTTGGGGATTCCGTAACAATAAGGAAAACATGGGGAGGAAATAGAGTATATTGCATGAACATCTAGTACATCTTCTATAGGTTGTGAACCTGCCAGTGTTCCACTGGACTATCTAGAATAGTCCATGGTAGTCATCTGTACTCTGTTAGATAAATACATCGCAACATCGTCAGTAAAGTCATAGTCTCTCCTATTTATTTTTTCATCATTCTTCACCAATCGCTACCCAATATATTATAAGTACAAAAAATCATATACGATTAAATAAAAAATCATTTCATATCCATATTTAATTGAAAATTAACTATGCACTCACTTATTAAAGTGGGTGACTGATAATTTCGGTAGAGCTTTTCCTATAGCTTTTCCTTTGATGTGACTTAGGTATAATCATCACTAAGTCTTAGTCTTATATTCTTGTCCCTAACGATAGTCTAAATTCCTTAACAATCTCAACGTCTATTGATCTATAACTGATAGAACGCAACCATGTGAGATCATATCAAAGGTAGGGCCCATTTAGTTTATAGAGCATATTTTTTGGAAATCCTATATAAACACCACACTAAATCTAGCCTAGACATCACCCCTATAAGTACATCTGTCAGTATTTTGACATGGAATCACTGATAAATCTTTTATAGATTCATAATAACGACTATTAATATAAATATAAGTTACAATTGAAATAAAATAAGTGTAACTTAACTTACATAAATTTTTGACAGAAGTCCCAGAAATTCGCAGGCAGAACTTCAACCGGACACTTCTATCTCTTCTAAGAATGAGAGCTCCGCTAAAATTTTCTGAGATCTAATGGATAATCGAGCTATAATATTAGAGAAAATGTACAGGGATTACTGAAGGTGTGAGAATGAAATGGGAGTTGAAGGCTTCTATTTATAGCCATTTTTTACCATGCGTGCCATGCACACGTGCTATGTTTCTCGTTCAGGTTACTGCCACGTGTCGCAAAGGTGGTGGTCCACATTTAGACTCCGTCGGCTAACTCTCAATTTATTTTTAATGTTATATTTTTAACAGGATTAGACTGTTAAAGTCTGTATTAAAATCATAACTACTTTATACGAATTCCTTAATTGACTATCTTTATATCGAAAAAAATACTGTTAACGATATATTCAACTCTCGTTTAGATTGTTTCAACTAATTATAAACCGATTTGAGTTTCGATTTTTGTGTCTACAATGTTGCACTGATATTTCGAAAAATCATAACTTCCTCATATGAAGTAAGATTAGGGATTCTCTATATGCATACTCTTGGTTTTAAGATTATTAGGACTTTCGTTTAGATTACTTATGATAATGAGAAACGTAGCTCTAGTTTTCATTTTACAACATACTTTTTTGAATAGGGTTGAACACGAAACTTCAAGGGATCGTAACATTTTCGTATGAAGTGAGATTAAGGCGTTCCTTATATCAGTGAGATCACTATCAAAACTATTTTAACTATAGATAAGATTATTTACTATATGTTAAATGTCTAGGCCAAATTTTTGGGCGATATAGAAGTTCTCTTGCATGTTGATATGTCCTCCGGCAACCGGTGCAGTACCCCTGCTGACAAAAAATCTAAACTATTTCCTCATGATACTTTTGTTTTTGATCCCACTCTCCACAAGAGTCTTGCTGGTGCCTTACAATATCTCAACTTTATGCATCTTGATATAGATTATGCTGTTCAACAAATATTTCACTTCATGCATGATCTACGTGAACCTCACTTTCTCTCCCTTTAACACATTCTTCTCTATCTTCAGGGTACCTTATCTCATTGTCCTTCTATTACACGCTCCACTATTGATCGCTTGGTATCTTACTATAATGTTGATTGGCATGCCTATCCTCACACTCGTTGGTCGACTTCTGGGTTTTGTCTTTTTCTTGGCACCAATCTCAACTTGTGGTCCTCCATATGGAAACATATTGTTTATAGCTCCCTATATGATGTTGATTACCATAGTGCGGAAAATATGGTTGCTGAAGTTGCTTGGCTTAACAATCTTCTTCTTGTGTTATCTTGTCCATTATCTAAAGCTACAGTTGTGTTTTGCGGTAATGTGAGTACCATGTATTTATCTCTTAACCTTTTACAACACCAACATAAGAGACATGTGACAATAGATTTATATTTTTGTTAGAGAACGTGTTTATTGGATATATGCAGGTTCTGCAGGTACTATCAAATTATCAATATGCATATATGTTTACTACGGGTCTTCCTACTCGATTATTTTTTGGACTTTCAAGACAATTTGAGCATTTGTAAATCCCCAAATAAAACTAAGGGGGATGTGTTTGTTTATATAGTATATGATACTTCGTATATAGAGTAGAGACCCCATTGTAATTTTATCTTATATATACAAACTGATATATACACTTCACATATGAGGTTTTTTCTCACAATTATCAGATTCAAATAGCAACTCCACAAGAACAATCAGGTAATCCTTGAATAATTTTTAATTCGTCCTAGATCTTTCATAAATTGGTGAATATATAGAAAAATAATAAGAGCTTTCAGAATTAGAGTACAACTACTATTGTGTAACAACTATTATTCAGGTATTCGTTTTAACCCTTGAGTTGTGCTATATTTGCAAGTTCAGTCCCTAATTTCATTTTCATAATTTCAGAGGCAACTGGAGTATGCTGGATGTACTCCTTCCTACGTAGGGTATACTTTCACATTAGTACATTGCATGTGTGCTAGTAAGCAGGGCGTACGCAGCCAGGGTGCAAACCCTAAATTATAGGGTTTACACCCTATTTAAACCCATTGATGGCCTCCTTTCTCATTTCGAAACCCTAAAGAGTGCTATTCATTATGAAGCTTGTAGAGCCATTTTCGGTTGTATTTGGAGCTTTTGGAGTAGATTGAAGAGCATTGAGGTGGTGATGTTTCACTCAAGACTTTGGATCCAACATCTTGTTCCCCTTGTGCACCTTGTGGAGGTAAAAAGCTTCAACCTTGGTGTAGAAATCATATGGATCGATTTTTAGCTCAAAGTTGTTCCCCTTTTGTTCGAAACATGGTATTTGTGAGTAGAAGGTAATCCAAGACATTTGAGTTGTCCTTTCAGAGGTTTTGAGGGGTGTTAAGGCATAAAGTTTGGTTTTTGGTCACTAGTTTCTCTCTATGCAGGTGCTAGATGATCATAATAGGTTAAAAGATTAGGATTTATGGAGTTAAGGTCATAATAGCCATGAAAAATCATAAACTTGGAAACTTGATGGTTAAGAATATCATTTGTTTCGCATATTAGATATTTAGACATAAGTGCTTAAGGAATTAAGCACATAATAAGAGGGGTGGTATGCAACCGCTTATGTAGTGTGTACCGAGGGGTACGCTGCACATACGAGATCAACTGCCCAATCCTCAGTCAATTGTATAGCATGCCCCACAAACACAAGGAGTACCTCCCACGTACTGAAAGAGTCAACCCGATTGACTTTGACATGGATTTTGAATAGGGTTTGACCTAGGAGTATTTTAGCTATTTGAATGGTAGTATGAGTTTTGGTTATTGTTATTCATAAAGGTGACCAGTAGCATGGGTTTCAGAGTCGTGTGCTATTTTAGCATTTCGTTTATCTGTAAGGTGAGTCTTCTTACCCACTATATTGTATGAGTAAAAATTATATGCTATAATATGATTTCATATGATGTGATTATATGATTTATGTATTGAGCTAGTTTGGGCTTAGTGTCATTATGGGGTGGGGGTTGATTTGGACCCGACAAAACTAATTGTTGTTATTTTGGGTTGATACAGACCTGGCACAGCCATGTAGTGTTATATTATATGAATGATATATGTGGTATTTTGGGAAGCTCACTAAGTTTTATGCTTGCAATTAATGTTTATGGTTTCAGGTACTTCCAGTTTAAAAGGGAAGGGCCCGAAACGATGGCACAACATCTTCCCCATATGTTTTTGTACTTGATATATTTTGCACTCTGATGTTTTAGAATACTGTGATGATTGATAGTTTTTGGTACAATCAATGAATGAGACTAACAGTTTTTAAATGATAAATCTTAGTACTGTTTTGGGTTATATTCTCAGGTGTGTCAGAAATCAAACTGAGTAAATGATAGTTTTTCTTAAATAAAATGAATTTAAACTTTTAAAAAGGATTTTATTTAAGAAGAAGGGGTGCGATGCATGCGATCAACTGAGCTCAAGTAAGTGGTTCCCAAATTACCCATACTTATGTCTTATGAGGAGTATGCTTGATATGAGAATTGTCTGCTAGATTAGGACTAAGGATACCTTCAAGAAATATATGATAGAATTTCTTGATTTGCACCATGCTTTATAGGCTAGTGGAACTTGATACAATGTATTACTTGGAATTGATATTTGCTTAGCTGTTTGATAAGTGTATGCTTTCAAAGTTATATACGATTAGGATTGTATGGCCCTTGAATGATCGATTTGGCCTCATTTCCTATTCCTTGTCTAGTTGTGGACTTAGGGTAGTATTATCATTTGAAAATCTATGTGATCCTATTTTGTGTATAACTTGCATGCATAAGGCAACCATCGGTGTTGATCGAGGTTTTTGGTATTACGAGTGGTGGGAGTTGAGGATTCCTAAGAGAGTCTAGGATATGTATTCCGTATGGCATCAGGTTAGTTTATGGTTTTAGTTTGGTGACTTATAAGAATCAAGACTGACCTTAAGGAAGATATACATAGGTGTGAAATGTAGTATTGGGCACATACTACTAGAAGCACATGATCTGTACCTGAGACAAGCGCAAATCCAGAAACTCCAAGGAGGCTTGTGTAGAGGAGTCCCCTCGAGTCCTTTGCTGAGTTTTTTATGTTGTGTTTCAGTTTGGAGGATGGCGATGATTACTTGAGGAGGTTCTAGCTCTGGTTCTAGTTCATGTTCTTGCTCAACCCCATAAATGATTGATGAGTGTCTACTCAAGTTCATTTCAGATGAGGTTACTTGTGGTATCTTGGATGCTATCTCTGTGCTGTTCGGTGCTATCAAGGAGGGGATTTTGGAGCTGTTGAATGAGAGGCGCTGCACTTTTTGAGCCAAGATTATTGTTGGTCCGATTGGAGCTCGAACTCCTTCGTTTCAGGAGTTTAAGGCTTTTGGAGCTCCTGAGTGATGGGTTTTGAGCATTCTAACACTTCCTAAGTGTACATGCAACCCTAATAACCTTGGATCTATGTTTATCTAATTATCATGCAAAGTTGAATTCCAAGGTTATATTCCTATCTAGCATACATGGGGAACAATTTTTAACTTGAATGAAAGATAGAATAACTTACCTTGTTGTTGCTTATGTTCCTTGAAACCTTTTGAGCCTAGCACCCCAAGTGTGATGCCTCAAATGCTTCACACAACACCAAATGATCTTGGAAAGATTTTTGAGAGAATACACACTTCTTGAAATCAGCCTATCCCTCTTGTTTCATATGTGTAGCCGAATTTTGGTGGAGAATAGGATTCTTATATAGTGTTGACACATCTAGGGTTACACCATGAAAACCCCAATGTGTCATGACTCTTCATTTCCATGACCCATGGGTTTGTAACTCCCATGGAGCATCCATGGAGCATCCTATGGGTGGAACCCAACTTGATAATCCATGGAGCCTCTTAGCCCACTATACAAGATATGGATGATTTACATAATCAACCCATATATTTAATTAGTTATCTTTTGATCACTTAATTAATTCTAAATTAATTCTTGATCAAACTAATCAAATAATATTATTAATATATTAGAACTTATAATATATTAATAATCTCCAAATGTTATTTATCTCATTTAGTCTATCCAATTTCATGGTGCCATGCAACCAAAATGGACCATTCCGGGTCGGGTCAAGTACATACTAGAAATAGTTATGGACTTAGACACCTTATCCAACAGTCTCCCACTTGGATAAGTCTAATAACTATTACTGCAAGTATGACTTCAGGAACCGATCGGCAATCGTAGCTCTTTTCAAGGTTTCTCGGAACTGAGAAGATGATGGTACGACATTTAAGATAAGTGATCATATAATCCTCTGTTCTAGATATCAGTCGGACAAATACATGGAACAATGTCTTACTTATTATCCAACAGTTTGTTTCTCGATTTCCGAATTAGTTTGACAAAGAACTTAATTGAACACATCAACTTAGTTCTGACCGGGCCCGGTACATAGGTCAAAACAAAATCATCGAGGGGCCCAGATATCAGCTTGTAATCCAAGAAGGAACAGATAAACTTTGACTCATATGTTTGTTCTACCACTCATTGAATTATACACAAAAGCATGTTTTATAACATCGAGTTACCAATGCGTTTTCGTACAATCAATGCATAACCAACTTGTAAGTAACAAATCATATCTCTAGGTTTGAAGACTTATATGATATTACCGTCTCACGATCACTCGAGATAGAATTCCTTGAAGTGATTCCAGTGAGCGTGGGTTGAGTCCAATGGTCAGAACTTATGAGCAGTTATGATTGTTGTAGCCTTGTCCAACACCATAGACCGCTGCAACCAATCATGGAAGTCTTGATTCATACCTACTTCCGACATATGACCGACTGTGGAGGTTTGAATAATATGTTATACCAAACAAAATTATTCTGGAAGTCAAAACATGCAAAAGAAATATAGTAAACGATCGACAAGAGATAGCAACACTTTACTCATAAATAAAACACCTTTTATTCATCATCTAATGTCAATTACACTTTACAAATTTCGAGGTTATCTAACTACTAAATCTAATATCATCCTTCAGCCCTATGCTCCGAGCATGCTGGAGATGCTTAACCCGAGTCAGTCCCTTCGTGAGGGGATCTGCTGGGTTCTCATCCGATGATACCCTCTTTTCCACAAGGAGTCCTTCTTCTATTCGATGTCTAATAAAATGGTATTTTCTGTCGATGTGTCTGGATCTCCCGTGATCCCTTGGATCCTTAGCTAAGGCAACAGCGTTTTCACTATCACAGAAAATTTCCATTGGCTCTTTAATAGCTGGTACAACTCCAAGGTCTCCGATGAAGTTCTTTAGCCACATAGCCTCCTTTGCTACCTCGCTCGCTGCAATATACTCTGATTCACAAGTTGAATCAGCCACTGTCTCTTGCTTGGAACTCTTCCAAGAAATTGCTCCTCCGTTTAGGGTAAAGACCCAGCCCGATTGAGAGCGGAAATTATCCCTATCAGTATTGAAGCTAGCATCACTATACCCTACAACTCTCAAGTCATCACTCCCACCGAGGGTAAGGACCCAGTCCTTAGTCCTTCGTAGGTACTTGAGGATATTCTTTACCGCAGTCCAGTGTGCCTTGCCAGGGTTCCCCTGATACCTACTAACCATGCTCAGGGCAAAGGCTACATCAGGTCGAGTACACATCATAGCATACATGATCGATCCTACAACTGAAGCATAAGGTATTCAACTCATTTATGCTATCTCAGCCTCAGTGCTAGGGCTTTGTGTCTTACTCAATCGGGCGTTAGTTTGGATGGGTAACTCTCCTTTCTTGGAGTCCTGCATGCTGAATCTCTTCAGCACCTTATCCAAGTAGGTACTCTGACTAAGTACAATTAGTCTTTTACTCTGATCTCTCAAGATCCTTATCCCTAGAATATAGGTAGCTTCACCAAGGTCCTTCATAGCCAAACACTTCCCAAGCCAGGACTTTACTTCCTGCAGGGTTGGGATGTCGTTTCCTATGAGTAGTATGTCATCCACATACAATACCAAAAAGCTAACTATACTCCCACTAGCCTTGACATACACACAAGATTCATCTTCACTCCTAGAAAAGCCAAATTCCTTGACATTTTCATCAAAGCAAAGATTCCATCTGCGAGGCGCTTGCTTCAATCCATAAATGGATTTCTCAAGCTTACACATTGTATTAGGGTACTCGTTGCTGACAAAACCTTCTGGCTGACTCATGTAAACATCTTCAGCCAACTTTCCATTAAGGAAATCGTTTTTGACATTCATTTGCCAAATTTCATAGTCATGAAATGCAGCTATGGCTAACATAACCCTAATAGACTTAATCTTGGCTACTGGAGAAAAGGTCTCATCATAATCCACTCCAGGAATTTGAGAGAAGCCCTTTACGACCAGTCGAGCCTTATAAGTGTGTACATTACCATCCATGTCGGTATTCTTCTTGAAGATCCATTTGCACCCTACAGTCTTATGACCTGGTACATTCTCAATCAAGTTCCAAACTTGATTGTTATGCATGGATTGTATCTCACTATCCATAGCCTCTTTCCATTTAGCAGACTCGGGGCCTGCCATGGCTTCGTCGTAGTTGTTAGGGTCATCCAGACCTACTAGTGTCCCATCACTAATAAGTCTCCCACCTTCTGCATTAATATGGAAACCTTAGTAATGCTCAGGTGCACTCCTAACTCTCGTCGTCAATTGGCTCAACAGGAGTTTCCTCCTCAAGTTGAGAGGTAGTGTTTGAAGTTCCTTCACCACTTGACTCTTGAATTTCTTCAAGATCAATTTGCCTCCCACTGTCTCCTTGGCTTATAAACTCTCTTTCTCGAAAGACTCCTCTTCTTGCTACAAAAACCACATTATCACTAGGTCTGTAGAAGAGGTAACCAAAGGATTGTTGTGGGTAGCCGATGAAAATACACCTCTCGCATCGAGGTTCGAGCTTATCATGAGTCTCGCATCTCACAAAAGCCTCGCAACCCCAAATCTTGATGTGGTCTAGTTTGGGTACTTTACCAGTCCACATGTCGTGAGGAGTTTTGGCAACTTTCTTTGTAGGGACTAGATTAAGGATATGGGCGGCAGTCTCTAAGGCATACCCCCAGAATAAGATTGGTAGCGAAGCTCGACTCATCATGGAACGAACCATGTCTAACAAGGTTTGATTACGCCTCTCAGCCATACCATTCAATTGCGGTGTCCTGGGAGGTGTCAATTGTGAGACAATCCCACATTCCCTTAGATAGTCGAGGAACTCTAAACTAAGATACTCACCACCACGATCGGATCGAAGCATCTTAATGTTCCTGCCCAATTGATTCTCGACTTCCTGTTTAAATTCCTTAAACCTTACGAAATTCTCTGACTTATGCTTGATTAAGTAGACATATCCATATCTACTGTAATCATCAGTAAAAGTCAAATAATAACGATTAGCATCCCTTGTGGCATGTTTGAATGGTCCACACACATCCGTGTGTACAAGGTCCAACAAACCTTCACCCCTTTCACAAGAACCTGTGAAGGGTGACTTTGTTATTTTTCCAAGTAAGCATGATTCGCAACTATCATCTGAATTTAGGTCAAACGACTCCAAAACTCCATCCTTTTGGAGTTGGCCTATGCGTTTCTTTCTTATATGTCCAAGACGACAATGCCATAATGATGCTTTATCCAAGTTATTATTATTAGGAGAATCAATACACAAAACATTATTTCCTAAGTTATCTACCACAGATACAGTTTCATACACACCATCACAAGGTAATGCTTTAAAATAAAGAATATTATTAAAGAAAGCATTAATCGAACCGACTTCATTATCAAATGAAAAGGTGAAACCTTGTTTATACAATGCATGAAAGGAAATAATATTTCTTTCCATTTATAGCGAATAACAACATTTATTCAAATCTAAATTTAACCCACTACTTAGCGACAAAGTATAAACTCCAATCTTGGCGACAGGTGTAACTTTCGTATTTCCCATGATTAAGTTTATTCTTCCTTGCTCCACATTCTCACTTCTTCTTAGTCCCTGCAAGTCACAACAAATGTGAATACCACAACCGGTATCAAGGACCCAAGATTTAGAATGGGGCGAGTTATTAGAAATGATAGTGTAAATACCTGCATGGTTGGGTTTAACTTTCCCATCCTTCACATCTTTCTGGTATTTTGGGAAATTCCGCTTCCAATGTGATTTTTCATGGCAATAGAAGCATTCAGCCTCTTTTGGGTCAGAAGAAGGAGTGACGAAACCTTTCTTGGTTCCACTTGAAGAAGAGCCATCAAGGGTCCTAACCTTGGTACCCTTCAAAGAACTCTTTCTCTTCTTCCCTCGACTTTTCCCGATTGCCAAAACCGGAGTGGAGTTTGGAGTAGGAGTGTTAACAACCGACTTCCCCTTAAGACCTGTTTCAGCGGTCTTGAGAAGTCCCTGAAGTTTGCTGAGTGTGACCTCTTCCTTATTCATGTGATATGTCATGCGGAATTGATCATAGCACGATGGTAAGGAGCGCAAAATGATATCTATTGCAAGCTCCTCAGGGAAGTTCACATTAAGCTTCAGCAATTAATCCACATACCTTTGCATTTTCTACATGTGGCTCGTGATGGAATCCCCGTCCTTCATCAAAGTTGTTATCATGGAGCAGATGATTTCATACCTCTCTTGTCGTGCACTTTGATGGTATCTTTCCATCAAATCTTGGTGCATTTCATAAGGGTAGAAATCCTCATAGGAATTTTGGAGTTCCACTGTCATCGTGGCCATCATGATGCATGCCACTTTCGTAGCATCCCTTTCATGTGCCTGAAAGTCAGCGATCTCCTGAGGAGTTGCAGTGGTCTCATCAATATCCTTAAGCTCCTTGTCAAGGACATATTCTTTGTCCTCGTAGCGGGTAATCATCCTGATGTTTCTGATCCACTCATTGAAGTTGGATCCATCAAAAGTGACTTTCCCACACAAGTTCATAAGGGTAAAGGAGCCATTTGGATTAGAGCCAGAAGCAGCATTGTTTGAAGACATCTGAAGGAAGAGGACAAGATTAGTTTAGATATTAAGAGAGTCCTTAATAAAACACCTGAATGTAATATTAAAGCTAGGATCCAATCACAATATATTATAACTTAGAATAGGTATGCCGTAATCCAAGCTATAACATAGTTGAAAGGTAGGTGAATGACGATTCACCAATTTCCTCCACGAAAACCGAAATATTAGATATTAGGTTTTTGATTGGTTCTTAGAAATTCCTAGGTTCTTTGAGATTCAATGTCTTTTAAAAGGCATGTTTCAATCTTGAGTGTGCCCTCCATGTTTTGTGACTAGGATACCGAGGATCACAAAACGAGGTGTGAAGTAACCATGCAAATCACTTGGTACCCTTAAAGTTTATCACTCAATCGATGTGCCGGTAAACCACACACGCTCCACCGATACTATAATAAACCTTAAGTCACCCTTTACCTACCTTGTTAAGTCCAAGTTAGTGTGCCGGTTAACCACACACGCTCCACCAACGACTTAAACAAAGTGTAAAGTGTAATTTCATGGATTAGCACCTTATTCACATTTTTCCTAAAGTAACTAAGATTGGGAATTAATAAAACATTTAGTTACTTTATAATATTCATCATACTTTTAATGAGAATTTATAAGTCCTTGTCTTACCCGTTCGGCTAACGACCCTCCACCAGTCAAGCAAGCGGTGGGTGAGAGTGGACACCCATTAAGTTGCCATTTTATAGGCAACAACCTTATACCCACCTTATAGACCGGCTTCGTGAATGAGACATACTAGCGGTAAGACGACTTTGTTCTTATACATATATATATATATATATATATATATATATATATATATATATATATATATATATATATATATATAATTATTAAATTATAATAATATAAGTATAAGGGTTGAATTTTAACTTTTAAAATTCTAGGGGTTGGAACTAAAGTTTTAACAAGACTTTACTTGTTCCAAAACTTGAGGGCAAGTTTTGTAAACTTTCAAAACTTTTCATTTCTTGTAACTTATGAGTTTAATAGAGTAATAAAAATGAAGACTCTTCATTTTTCTAACTCTTGCATTCTTTTAATGGTTTTAATTCAAGTGACTTTTGGTTTTCCATAACTTGAGGACAAGTTATGGACTCCATTAAAACACATTATGATCAAGAATTAATCTACCACATAGGTTACAAATAATTCCTATGATCATCTAAACATCATAAGAACAAGAACATGAATATGAACACTTTCATAAATCAAAATTACACTTAAAACTTTGTAATTTTGATAACTAGTTGTTGTAAATGAATTAGCAAAGACATTACACCATCTAAAACAAGTTTTCAAGTACCAAAATAGTTTAGGGTAATGTTTCTAATCCATTTCCAGCAACTAAAGTCGAAAATCTGCATTCTGTGGCTCCTACTCGCCGAGCGCATGAACCTACTTGACGAGTAGGTTGAAGATACAAGTGAACTCGGTAAGTCCCCCCATGGACTCAGCGAGTTCATCAGGCAGACAACAAGTTTTTCGACTTTTTTCAACATTTTAGCACAAATAACAAACAAACAAGCCTAGGCTTTGATACCACTGATGGTTTTTGAGCATTCTAACACTTCCTAAGTGTACATGCAACCCTAATAACCTTGGATCTATGTTTGTCTAATTATCATGCAAAGTTTAATTCCAAGGTTATATTCCTATCTAGCATACATGGGGATCAATTTTTAACTTGAATGAAAGATAGAATAACTTACCTTGTTGTTGCTTATGTTCCTTGAAACCTTTTGAGCCCAACACCCCAAGTGTGATGCCTCAAATGCTTCACACAACACCAAATGCTCTTGGAAAGATTTTTGAGAGAATACACACTTCTTGAAATCGGCCTAGCCCTCTTGTTTCATATGTGTAGCCGAATTTTCGTGGAGAATAGGATTCTTATATAGTGTTGACACATCTAGGGTTACACCATGTAAACCCCAATGTGTCATGACTCTTCATTTCCATGACCCATGGGTTTGTAAATCCCATGGAGCATCCATGGAGCACCCTATGGGTGGAACCCAACTTGATAATCCATGGAGCCTCTTAGCCCACTATACAAGATATTGATGATTTACATAATCAACCCGTATATTTAATTAGTTATCTTTTGATCACTTAATTAATTCTAAATTAATTTTTGATCAAACTAATCAAATAATATTATTAATATATTAGAACTTATAATATATTAATAATCTCCAAATGTTATTTCTCTCATTTAGTCTATCCAATTGCATGGTGCCATGCAACCCAAATGGACCATGCCGGGTCGGGTCAAGTACATACCATAAATAGTTATGGACTTAGACACCTTATCCAACACTGAGTTCTTTGGGGTTAAGGACCCCATCGCTGGATCACTAACATGGAGATGCTCAACGGAAGATATTTTTCCGCAAGGGGACGAATATGGGATTTGCAACCTGCCTACTGAAGGACTGAGCACGAGACTGGTGGGAGGAGGTTACGTAATCAGTTGGGACAACAGGAGTGGTAGTGATGACTTGGGAGAATTTTGTCAACAGATTCCAAAGGGTGTATGCACCGAAAGTCGAGGTGTAGTAGTTAGCGAGGGAGTTCCTAGACCTTCACCAGACTACTACGATTGTAGCATCACCACCAAGTTCTGGGAGAGAGCCATATTGGTTCTGTAGTACTCTACAAATGAGGAGATGAAGAAGATGAGGTATAATGACATGTTGAGAGATGAAATTAGGGATTTTCTAAGCTTTTCGGTGTGCAAGACCCTGAATGATATGATTGAGACGGACCATAAGTAGGAGATTGAGCTGGAGCTTTAGTCGAAGCACATTCCAGAGAAGGTACAGACTGTTCTAGGCTAGAGTAAGAAGCCTAAGGTTTATGATTTACATTCTAGGGGCTAGCAGGGCTGAGGCTGTTGTAGCAAGTGTGGCAAGCATGATAGTAGTGTGTGTCAGTTAGTGGGTTCGGGTTGTTATAGGAGTTGGCAGATTGGTCATATGAGTAGGTATTGCCCCGAGAGCGCTTTGATTTGATTCTATAGTAATCCAATCGACCTTAAAAATGTTAATTGCCCAAGAATGTCAGGAGGAATGATGGCGGCGCCTACGCCAGCCATATTAAGGATTATTGATGGCCACTAAGACAAGGCGGAATATCCTATGGTGAAGACCAGAGCATTTAAGTGGACCACTGATGAGGCCTGTGCAACACCAGATGTGGTTATAGGTATGCATATTACCTCTATATTATAGTTCTTTTTTTATTTCATGATCATATTTATGCTTGATTTTGAATAGGGACCTTTATGGTTAATGGTATGACTGCTCATGTCTTGTTTGATTCGAGGGCTATCCGATCCTTTGTATCTTTTGCACTCAACAAGAAGTTTTGCGATGCTCCCGGGACTTTGGATTTTCCTCTAGAGGTTGAGATTGCAAATGAACGTACTGTGAGTGCTTTGAGGGTTTTCCATGGGTGTGTCAAAAACCTGTTTAGCGAGAGATTCATTGTCGATTTGGTGTCGATCCCTTGCGAGGATCAAAGTTTATCATTTGGATGGATTGGTTGGGCCTGATATGGGCATATTTAGTTATAAACTTCATGCATTATCTTAATAATTTATGTCGTTTTTATATTATTTTATGAAAAAAAGGTACTTAATTCGTTTAATATTTCAATTTCAGCAATAAAAGACATGCTCGGGTGAAAAGGGAAGAGGACTGAGTGATTGGAAGCTTGGAGATTGAAGACTAAAGAAAGAAGGCTGAAATACGAAGAAACTCGACGAGTTGACCCTCAACTCGTCGATTTGGTTAGAATATTCCTGATTCGAAGATGCCTTTCCGTACACGTTGTATAACGGATTATCGAAAAAACTCATCGAGTTGGTCTTAAAAACTCGACGAGTTGGGTTGATTTTTGGTAACTATAAATAGAGGATATATATGCCCAAAACCCTAACACTTTTTGGAGCCTAACTGCGATTATTGAAGATCAAAAAGGTTCTTGGAGCTTCAGTTTTCGATATTTCAACCTAAGAGGCAATTTAGAAGAGATCAAAAGCAATTAATTATTCTTCTTTTCTTAATCTTTGTTTTGAACCATGTTTGAATCATTAGATTTTGAGTTCAGGTTATTACTTGCTGTAGATATGAGCTAAAAGCTTTATACTTCTATTTGGAAGATAATCTTATGAACATGGTTTGACTGAGTGGTTGGATTAATACTGATTTTGTTATTCATCTTGTTAAAGATCCTTATGTAGTGATGATAAATATTTTCTGTTAATAACTAAGTTATTGACTTGCATGGACATCTTCTAGATTACTTGAATCATATAGTTATGTGAACACAAGATTGTATGCCTACGAATAGTGAACATGAAACTAGGGTTAACTACAAAATATGTAAATTAATGTGTGAGCATGTGTGATGAATAACCACATATGAGTTGACTGAATTGAACAAATTTGATTAATTGTTATTACAAGTCTTACATGATATGAACTAAACACTAGCAAACTTGTTAGTTTAATCACTTGATCATTGTTTGAATTAACCTGTCTACTAAAGGATTAGTAATAGTGAACATGAACCATATCACATTAGGAATCATTAACCATTAACATATTGATCCATTGCACCTGCCACAAAATCAACCATAGGAGTAAGTGAATCAAATCTGAACAAAAGTCTCTTTTATCATTGAATCTAGTTGTCCTTTCTTGTGTTGGGTTTTGGTATACTATAACATCCTATGGTGCACATACAACCATAAATACCTTGGATCTATGCTTTCACAAATTATACATGCAAATGGTTTCCAAGGTATTAAGCTTATAGCTAGCATGCATTTGACATAAAATATAATATACTAGTTAGCATAACATACCTTTTGATGGAGTTTGAATTCTTGGTGTATTTGGCATTAAAGAGCTTAGCCCCAATAGTGTGGAAGCCTCAAATGAAGTCACAATACATCATGGACAAAGGTAGGACTTGAGAGAGAATTCCATGCACCAAAAACCTCCATATTTCACCAAGAAAAGAAGTGCACACGTTTTGGTCATGAAGTAGCACATTTATATGTTGGATTCCAAGAGTCATGGGTATAACCCAAATCCATACCCATGGGTTTTATGATCCATGGTTCATGTGGCCCAACACTTTATGTATCCATACATACATTTGGTCCAACATGGATCATAAGCCCAACACATATAAATATAACTAATTACCATAATTAGTCCCCATAGATTTAATTAGTCTCTTTTGATCACTAAATTAATTTCAAATTAATTCTTGATCAATACTAATTGAAACATATGATTTCATATTAATAGATTATTACTTATAATATATTAATAAACCATAAATAACCTTCTCTCAAAAGTCCATCCTAACAAATTGTCCTGATGATATGCAACCCAAATGGACCATGCTACTCTCGGGTCGAATACATACCAATGATACTTATGGGCTTAGACACCTAATCCAACAGTCTCCTACTTGGATAAGTCTAAAACTATTATTGCGTATGACTCCAAGATCCCGACTAGCAATCGTAGCTCTTAAAGCCGCTGTCAAACTCTGAACAAATCAAATGACATGTCCATTAGATAAGGGACCATATATTCCTACACTATAGATATCATATGGACTGAGACATGGATTATAATCATTTTCTCTATCCATTTGTTGTTTCTCGATTTCCGATTTATGACGACTGACTATTTGAACAAATCAAATCAGTCCAGGCCTCGTCGAGTACTTACATTTGTCATCACCAAATCATCAAGGGGCCCACATATATATCGCTTTTATCCCGAAGGTAAAAGGAATGGCTAAACTTCGAATCATATGGCTTGTTCTACTACTTGTTGAATCATACACAAAGGCATGTTTTATAACATTGATTTACCGAATGCGTTTTTGTGCAATCAATGTACAACCAAATCGTAGTAACAACTCATATCTCTAGGTTTGAAGAATATAAGATATTATCATCTCATGATCACTCATGATAAAATCCATGAAGTGTTCAAATGAGCGTGGGTTGAATCCAATACTTGAATCCCTATTCTAGGAGTACTCATGAATATTGTAGTAACTCTTACTATGTCCACTACCTTGGATATCTACAAACCCGATTCATGACAATCTTGCCTTAATACCTACTTCCAACATATTATCGACTATGGATGGTTTGAATAACTTAGTCATTCGGAAAGAATAACCTAGTTATTTTGGAAGTCAAAACATGAAAAGTGAAACACAGGAATAATACCAATCATCTATGGTCCCAAGCACATTTGAGAGTAAATAAAACACCTTTTATTTAAACACCATATTGATTACTCACTATTCATTGTATAATGTTTCAAATAATCAACTTTATACTTGAATTAAAACAATAGTTGTCCCATGCTCCAAGCATGTAAACTATGTTTTCTAAACACTAGTTATGCCATAAAATAAGTATGCACACTATGTTTATCTATGATCTTTACTTTGTGAAATAGATCAATTGAACATGATTCCAATGATGCTCATTTCATAATCCCAAATCTTTATCATAAATGTAAGAATTCCAAATACCTACCATTTAACAAAATCTGTTAGATTCTAAACTTATATGCATTGATCCTCTCGTAATGACTATGAACAAAGTCATAAAGACTTATCAACATACATTACAACGCATTCCAATAGAGATCAATTCCATGCAAACGAAGTCTCAAATTTAAAGTACATTACTTTGAACATCCTTTTTGCATTAAGCTTTCTCATCTAACACATATTGAATAACTTCCACCTACGGGAATATTTTCCTATTCTCATTTTGACTATTACTTCTGAACAAGAGTTGCCTCTTTTCAAAATATGTCAATTATGGTCCTTTCCGAAATTAACACTTATACTTCCAACTATCCATGCGCAACCAATCTTTGGTAAACATCAGATTGTCCTCGACAATTGCTTAATCATTTTAGTCATATCTAATTCTAGAATTTTCCCTTCTTAATGCTCTGAGCATTTGGAAAATTTTGAAAAGTTGAATATTGCGGCACATGCAATCGATCCTATATCCTAAGCATATGGGACACAATCCATGATGTCTCACATAAAGACATGATACTAGACCAATCTTTTTCTACAATACTTTTTATTTATTTGCCATGTTTTCAAAATTTGACTATGAAGAGGGATGTCGTAATCATAATCGAATTTTTAAAACGCAATATATATATATATATATATATATATATATATATATATATATATATATATAGAATTTCCTTAAGTCGAATCATTCCAACATAAAATTCATATATATACTTGACTAAACATGATTAAAATCTCACTATCTAAGATGATTTGAAATGACGTATAATTTCCTCTCCCTTAATTATAGCAAAACAACTTTTCGATCCCTACAACTTCACGAATTGAAACTTTTGTTTTCTATAATTAACACTTAACATAATAATCATGCTCCCACTAACATGATAATTATTAGCATAACACTTATGCTCCCACTAGCTTTGACATGTACTCAAAAAACAGCTGGACTTCTAGAAATCAATACTTTATTAACTCTCTTGCCAAAGTTCAGATTTATGATACTAGATGCTTTGATAAAACTTTATCACAACCATACACCTTTCCTTAGATGGCTCACATGTGTATCTAAACAATTTTATAGAACTATGAAAAGGGATACCGTAATCATAGTCTCAATTGTTTAGACCTTTTCCATTTCTCACAAGTCTATGTTAGTGTGCCGGTTACCCACACACGCTCCACTAACGACTTTGAGAATGCAAATGTCACAATTGCTATCTACTAAAAATCTACTTAGTGAAAGTGTTTCCTCACCATCATTTTCATGAATCGGAGAGAAACTTTATGACACTTAGATTTTATGGTGTATGTGTTCTTTTCCATGTGAATTTTGTCAAAACCATAGTCACAAGACAAGGTTAGTGACAATTTAAAATTCATATGGACTGAACTTGTGCAGTCTTAACTTCTTGCCATCTGGCAGCACACGGGCCTACCATTGCTTCCAAGTTGTTATTCAATAAATTGAGAACTCTTAGAACTCCTATGCAAATCCAACCTTAACTAGAATGGACACAAAAATGTCAACACGATAGATTATAAACCTCAAGTCGTTTGCTTGTGAAGAACTATAGGTTTTATCCTTGATTAGTTCTTGAAACTTTCAAGAGCTTTAAGACTCCCACTATCCTCTTGACATATAAGACTCTCTTATGAAGAAACATTGCTTGACAAAACAAATATTCAAGGGAAAGTGTGGATTCTTATCAAGACTAACACTTCACGCAATTGGCCTAAGTTGATCTCTATTTTATCCAAAACATCACAACTTACCAATTTCAAATGTACAAGAGTAGAAAACACTGTACTCTTACATTTGACTAGTGTTAATAAACCTTCTTCAAGATATGTCACTCAAGTTACAATCTTGGATCATGACTCTAAGACTTTGTTTTTGGAACGAAGTATTACTCATCTTCTTAATTTAACCATTCCAACAATTCATGTCTCCTCTTCTTAGCCATAAAAATGCACTAAGATGTCCTTAGAGGAAGAATTGTGATATGGTTTCTCAATCATTAAGATGATCACAAAACATGATACTAAAGTACTATCCCATCTTTTCAGATTTGAGAAACTTTTATCTTTCTGCCTAATTTGATTCTTCTCATTCGTTCTGCCATACATCAAATATTTTCCAATGTTTCAGAATTATACTTAAACTTGTAAGTATAACCATATTTAATAAACTTTAGTAAATCATGACGAATAGTCTTATCGATCTTTGTGGTGGGCTTGACCAGTGCACACAAATGTGTACTCAATCCCTTAGTCCTTTCACTTTACTTAATTTTTCCAATGATGAAAATTCTCATTCATCATACAACTTGTATGATTCCAAGTTTCGGTCCAATTGAAACTTGGGTGATGAGAATCTTTCCTTATTTGGTAAATTATGACACTACCACATCCGAAAGAATCAAATACATTTTCCAATATTGCTATAAATCGAATCATATAAACAACCATTTTTCACAAATGCTACTGTAAGGATATCTGAAATAAAATAAAACCTTATCTTTTATTTAAAACTTGCGGAAAAACTTATCCTTACAATGCAAATGCATATGAAAAATTTGTTGTTATCTATTCCTAAGCAATATATCATAACTCTTAAGCATAAGCAATATATCATAACTCTTAAGCAACAACTCACAATTCTGATCACCGAACCATGCGATCGAAATCCATCTTTGCGATCAAAATCAGCATATACTTCCTTTAAGCTTCCTCTCTTAGATTCTACAAAACATTAAAATGTGATTTGGTCACATCATGTATAACAATATTAAAGAGAAACTTAATAGAGTTAGATAGTGCACTATACCCGAAGTAGAATCAAACTCATTGACTTTACCAACCTTATGTTTGTTCAGGTAAATTAGGCATCTTCACAACCAATGCCCCCTCCTTTGGCAATAGAAGATTTAGGAAGTTGACCTTCTAATCAAATTTTCTTTACTCGTCCTCAAATCATTTCTGAGTCAGCAACACCAAGCAAATAGACAAAATCATAAAGGGTCATGTCATTGTCTGTTTCATAGTAGTCCTAAAGGAACTCACTATGTAACTTAGAAAGTGATTGAACATCCAACTTTCTCAAGACTTTAACACCCAACTCCCGCGGCTTGTCAATATGTGACTTCATTTCCAAGATGTGATCATAGATAGGCCTTGCTTGCCAATAGGGCTTGAGTGACCTTGAACTTTTGGGTTAGGGAGAATAATTGGAGGGGGTAGAGGAAGTGAAATTCCAAGAGATTTGGGAAGATCATAGATGTCTAAACTAGACATCTACAATGGGAGATATTCAAGTTAGTGGATTTTTAAGTCCTTAATATAACACCCAATATGAAATATTAAGGCTACGACCCAACACAATATTTTATAACTTGGAAGAGGGATGCCGTAATCCAAGCTATAAGATATTTGAAGGTAGGCAAATGACGATTCATCAATTTCCACCATGACAAATGAAATAATTTATTAGGTTTTAATTGGATTTGAAACACCTATATCTTTTGAGATTCATTAAACTTTTCAATGGTATGTTTCAGTCTTGAGTGTGCCCTCTCAAATTTTATGACTGGGATGTCGAGGATCACAAAAAAAGGTGTGAATAACCATGCAAACTCACTTGGTACCCTTAATATTATCACCTAATCGATGTGCCGGTTACCCACACGCGCTCCACCGATCTATGATAAACATTAAATCACCCTTTGTTATCCTGACTAGTCCAAGTTAGTGTGTCGGTTATCCACACACACTCCACCAGCAACTTGGTAAGGTACAAAGTGTGAATTTCATGGGTTAGCACCAAATTCACATTTTCCTAAGTAACTAAGATTGGGAATTTAATAAGTGTTTATTTACTTAGTATTTATCATTATACTTTTAATGAAGGGAGAATTATAGTCCTTGTCCTACCCATTCGGCTAACGACCCTCCACCAGTCAAGGAAGCGGTGGGTGAGAGTGGACAACCATTAAACTGCCATTTTATAGGCAGTAACCTTAAACCCCTTTATAAACCGGCTTTGTGAATGAAGCCTACTAATGGTAATATTGACTTTACTCTTATACATATATATAATCATTAACTTTTAATATTATAATAGTATAAGGGTGTATTTTAAACATTTAAAATACTTGGTGGTTTAATTTATTAATTAAAGTATACTCTTAATTTAATTGAACTTAAACCATGTGTTTATGGAATTATTAACTCTTTAAATTAAACACTTTAATTAATTTAATGAAGTCCATAAAGTTTGAACTTTAACTTTTAAAATTCTAGAGTTTGGAATTAAAGTATATATGGGGGGTGACTTTACAAATTCCAGAACTTGAGGACAAGTTTTGAACAATTCAAACCATATGGTTTCCATAACTTATGAGTTTTAAAGTGGTTTAATGAAAAAACTCTTCAAGTTCCATAACTTGTAGACAAGTTACGGAAGACTTTAAAAACATTTAAAAAATGTGACTATTCATTTTTTCATAACTTATGGAAATTTTATGAGTTATAAAATTCATAAATGTGATTTTTCAAGTAACTTGAGGACAAGTTACAAAAACACATATTATTACCAACTTCTAGATTAATTTGGATTGAAAACAACTATCTCATAATTTTTTCTATTAATCTAAACAAACTCATAAACATGAACATTCATAATCAACATTTTTCAAGCATCATATACACATGTATAAAACTTGAAAATTTGATTATTATCATTTATTTGGATGAGAATAAACATTACCATAGTATCAAAAAACAAAATTTATGAACAAAAACACTTTGTGGTAATGATTCTAATACAAAACATGCCAAAAAAAACTCGAAGATATGATGTCAGGGGGTCCAACTCATCGAGTGCATGAAGCAACTCGACGAGTTGGATGAATTTGTTCATGGACTCGTCGAGTCTGCAGTCTGGACGACAAAAAATTCGTTTTTTTTTTCAGCTATTTGCATCAAGTATAATTGAAAACAACCCATGGCTCTGATACCACTGTTGGGTTTTGGTATACTACAACATCTTATGTTGCACATACAACCCTAAATACCTTTGATCTCTGTTTTCACTAATTATACATGCAAATGGTTTCCAAGGTATTAAGCTTACAACTAGCATGCATTTGACATAAAATATAATATACTAGTTAGCATAACATACCTTTTTATGGAGCTTGAAGTCTTGGTGTATTTGGCCTTAAAGAGCTTAGCCCCAATAGTGTGGAAGCCTCAAATGAAGTCACAACACATCATGGACAAAGGTAGGACTTGAGAGAGCATTCCATGCACCAAAAACCTCCATATTTCACCAAGAAAAGAAGTTCACACGTTTTGGTCATGAAGTAGCACATTTATATGTTGGATTCCAAGAGTCATGGGTATAACCTAAATCCAAACCCATGGGTTTTATCATCCATGGTTCATGTGGCCCAACTCTTTATGTATCCATATATAAATTTTGGTCAAACATGGATCATAAGCCCAACACATATAAATACAACTAATTACCATAATTAGTCCCCATAGATTTAATTACTCTCTTTTGATCACTAAATTAATTCCAAATTAATTCTTGATGAATACTAATTAAAACATATGATTTCATATTAATATATTATAACTTATTATATATTAATAAACCATAAATAACCTTCTCTCAAAAGTCTATCCTAACAAATTTTCCTGATGATATGCAACCCAAATGGACCATGCTACTCTCGGGTCGAATACATACCAATGATAGTTATGGGCTTAGACACCTAATCCAACATCTTGTTCTCCTTAGTTGTTAATTGTCTTTGTTTAAGTGTTATTTGATTGCTTAATTTTCTAGTCTTTCAAAACTAGAGAAACCCTTACTTGTTTTATTTGGATAATAATAGCATTTATTTTAATTGTTTACCGTTCCCTATGTTTGATACCCTACTTGCTTGAACTATATTACTAATCGATAGGTAAATTGCCTTTCGTGCATTTATTTTTTGTCTAAGTTAGCAGGATTAAAACTAGTGCATTTCACACACATCAAGTTTTTGGTGCCGTTGCTTGGGAACGGTTCTAATAGTTATTTTATTTGCTAGTATTATTGACGCTTTATCTTGCATAAAGTTACATGTTTTCAGTTTTAATTTTTGTGTTTAGTTTTATGCGTTTTGCGGGGAACTCGTCGGGTCTATTACAGAACTCGACGAGTTATTCGCGTTTTCAATTTCGTTACTTCTTTGTTTTTTGTTCGTTTTATGCTTGTTTTTTTCTGTTTTGTTTCAGATTTTTATGACCCGAGGCTCTAGTTCCACACTAGTGCCACCCGTGGAAGATCCAGAGTCAATTATTAGCAAAAAGAGGGGAAAATCAATCAAAGAATATGATAATCTCAAGACAATCCACGACGAGAAGGAAGAAGGTTACGAATTTGACATACCTACGTTTGGTGAAGAAAGAAATTCCAAGCAAGAAGACGACATGGCCGACATCACTGACATACCAATGGGGGACTATAAGAAGCACATACGAGATGGCACCAGGCTAGGGCTCGTGCAACCTGCAATTCCAGCCACCGTCAACTTTGAGCTGAAGGGTCACATACTCGCCCAACTGAAAGACATTCCATTCTATGGGAAGGATCACGAAGATGCTTATAAGCACATTGAAGAAGTCATGGACATTGCTGACTATTTCCACATGCCAGATGTGCCTCGCGATACGTTTTATTTCGGATGTTACCGGTTACATTGAAAGGAGCCGCGAAGGATTGGTTGAAATCCCTACCCCTAGGATCCATTACAACATGGAAAAAGATGCACGAAGAATTCATTGATCAGTTTTTTCCACCTTCCAAGATTGCAAAATTAAAGAAAGCCATTGCCAACTTTGAGCAAGTGCTAGGAGAATCACTTTATGAGGCGTGGGAGCAAAGTTTTGATAAGAAATTGCCCTCAAAATGACTTGAACGTGCACCAAGAGGTTTCCATCTTTTATGATGGTGTGAACGTCACAACTACACAATTAATCGACACCCAAGGACCTCTCACGAAGAAACACTAGCCGTTATTAAAGCATTGGTGGAAGAGTTCTCGAAAAATTCAAGAGAGTATCATAACCCAAGGAACGACACTACTAAAGGCATGGTTAACTCAGTTTCCGGTGATATGGATTCAATAATGGCCAAACTAGAAAGTATGGATCGTAGGATGAAAAAGATGGACCAATCCATCCATTACAATCGGGTGGGTTGTGACAATTGTAGTGGACCCCATCTTACTAAAGATTGCGATATTGATGAGCACGGAAACCGAAAGGCGCCAGTTTGTTATTCAAGTGGTGATAGATATGATGATGATTGGCGAAAACTGAAGAAGGAGTGGCTTGCCTACGATGAGTACAAGAAGGAAAAGGAGGAAAAATATAACCAAAAGGCGCAAGGATTTTATCAAAAAGAGGAACCAGTGCAAGAGAAGAATACGGATCTTGAAGCTATGTTAGCTCGATTTGCTACTGCTTCTGAAAAAAGGCATGACGAGGCCGACGCAGCGATAGGAGATCAACAATAGATGATGAAGGAGCACCAAGCAATGATGATGGATCAACAATCTCTACTTCGGAATCAACAAGCTTCAATACTAAATACTGAAAAACAACTTGGGCAGCTTGCCAAGCAATTCAACGAAAGAACACCGGGTGGACTTCCAAGCGATACCAAGAAGAATCCAAAGGGGGCACACATTAACATAGTGACAAATAGGAATAGGAAGATAGTCACGCCCCTAACGCCAATCCCAAGTGAAGATCCTAACGAGATACAAGAAGAAGACAAAGAAAACCTGGAATCACAAGCAGAGGAAAAAACTCGTCGAGTTTCGAACAGAAACTCAAAGAGTTTCATACTTGATGAGAAAAATAAGACGCCAATTAAGCCGTACAGACCCCATTGCAATTTTTGGGTTGAGCTTGACAAGGGAAGCAGAATGAAGACTACCAAAAGTTCCTGGAGCATATAAAAGCCTTGAAAATAAATATTCCTTTCATCGAGGTGGTCGTACAAATGTCCAAATATGCCAAGTTCCTAAAGGACCTTCTCAGAAATGGAAAGAAGATGGAGGAGGCATCCAAAGTGGTCATGAATGAGAATTGTTCAGTCGTAATGTTAAAGAAATTGACAAAGAAGATGGGTGACCTGGGTAGCTTGACAATACCTTGCCAATTCGGAAATCTAGCCACTAGCTATGCATTAGCCGATTCGAGGGCAAGTGTGAACCTTATGCCATATTATTTTTTTAAGAAATTAAACCTTTCGGGTCCAAGAACGATTCGAATGGTGATCCACCTAGAAAATAAGACTGTGAAATTCCCAAAGGCATATTTGAAAATTTATTAATAAAAGTCGATAAGTTTGTCTTCCCGGCAGATTTCATTGTGCTAGATATGGAGGAGGATCATCAAGTGCCAATAATTCTTAGAAGACCATTTTTGAACACCGCTAGAGCCATAGTCGACATACGAGAATCCAAGCTTACCCTTCGAGTGGGTGAACAATCTGTTACTTTTGGATTTGATCAAGCCATGAAATATTTGAAGTTTAGTGATGATACAACTTTTTCGGTGAATATCTTGGAAGAGTTATTGGAAGAATGGCACCAAGACAAATCAAGTGAACATATTTTAGCTTCAGAAGATGACTTTGATGCTGAGAGAGACTTGAAGGAGCTAGAAATACTACTTGAAGAATCTGAATACGAAGAATTAATCAAAGGTGCTGAACAGACACCTCTACGAGTTTATAGCTCTAACTCGATGAGTTATGATGAAAATCGCGATCAGACAAAATTTTTAACCTAAACTCGATGAGTTTCCTCCTTGAAATCGACGTGTTTAGTGTACAAAGCACAAAATTAGAGCTGAAAACTTTGCTGGAACACTTAGAATACACATTTCTCAAAGAAGGTGAACAAAAGCCTGTTATCAATGCGTTCGATCTTACCCAAACCGAAAAAGACGAATTAGTTAAAGTTTTTAAGAAAAGGAAGAATGCCATCGCATGGAAAATCACCGATATAAAGGGAATAAGCGCTTCTTATTTTCTCATAAAATAAATCTTGAAGAAGGAGCAAAGCTAGTAGTGCAACATCAATGCCGATTGAACCCGAAGATGTAAGAAGTGGTCAAAAAGGAGGTAGTCAAGCTCATGGATGCTACAATCATTTATTCAATTTCCAATAGTCCATGGGTTAGTCCTTTTCGAGTAATACCAAAGAAATGATGGATGACAGTCGTGACAAACAAGAGGAACAAACTCATACCTACTTGAATGGTAACCGGTTGGCGGGTGTACATCGATTATCGAAAGCTAAACGATGCCACTTGGAAGGACCACTTCCCTTTGCCTTTTATTGATCAAATCCTTGAGAGGTTATCTAGCCATTGCTATTATTGTTTTTTAGATGGATTTTCAGGTTACTTCCAAATCCTAATTGACCAAGATGATCAAAAGAAGACCACTTTCACTGGTCCAAGTGGAACATTTTCCTATCGACACATTCCTTTTGGGCTATTCAATGTGTCTGCCACTTTTCAATAATGCATGACAGCGATATTCCATGATATGGTGGAGAAGTTTATCGAAGTATTCATGGATGATTTCTCTGTTTTTGGTTCTTCTTTTAATGATTATCTTTCTAACCTTCATTTGATGCTTGCTAGGTGTGAAAAGATCAATTTAGTTTTGAATTGGGAAAAGTGTCACTTCATGGTAAAAGAAGGCGTTGTGTTAGGCCATAAAGTTTCCAAAGCGGGGATTATGGTGGATCGAGCAAAAATTGATACCATTAGTAAATTACCTCCACCAACCAATATGAAGGGTGTTAGGAGTTTCTAGGTCATGTGGGTTTTTACCATCGTTTTATAAAAGACTTTTCTAAAACAACTCGACCTTTAACTCAACTACTTTTGAAAGATGCAGCTTTTCTTCAAAAGCATGTCTAAATGCTTTTGAAATATTGAAAGAAAAATTAATTAATGCCTCGTTCATTATCACCCCGAATTGAGGATTCTAGAAAGATCGGGGCAAAAATCGATAATCGAGCCACATTCTGAAGGTTTCGTCCTTCTTCTTGATGAACAGCATCGGGGCTCCCCAAGGTAAGAAAATAGGTTTTATATTTATCTAAAATCTATTGAAGTTAATTGGGAAACTCTTGCATTTCCGAAGGGGCTAATCAATAATGATATTTTTCCACTAAAGCTGCCCATGGGACTAGGTCAATTCGAAACTCCACTTTGCGAATTGGAGGTAGTTTGGGAAAGTCCTCGAGAAATACATCTGGAAAATTACACACTTGGGGCATGTCATTGATTTCTTTCTTCTAGCCCCTTTTATCTACAATGTGGGCCAATAAGACGTGATATTTCGAGTGAAGGTATTTCTGTTCCTTCATGCAAGAGATGATTATAAGGCTTTTGCTGGTCTTATCTCCATATATAACTAAAGATTCCACATTAGGTAAGGGTAATCATACTTCCTTGTTGAAGTGTAAGATCCCATCTCGGTGCGGTGATAACTAATCCATGCCAATGATGACAACGAAGCTACTGATGATCACAAGCATGATGTTGATGTGAAAGGTATGGTTATTGAGAGTTAGAAGTCAATTTCTACTATTTCCTGAGTACTTCCAGATTCTTCATTGCCTATTTCTATTATATAAGGCCTGTCTAAGTTCTTTCATCACAGGAATCAAAGAGTATAGATGCGAATGCCTGCTGCGACGTTCTTCAGGCGTCGGAATCGAAATGACATTTGTCACGCCCGATCGGCCGACCGGGTAGTTACAAGCAGCATGGGTGTGGGTTGTCAATCCCAATATAGATCTATACACAATTATCACACTCTCCCTACAATCAACGTTGGTTATAACTTTTCTTCAGGAATTTTAAACCATACTCTAAGAGTACAATGAAGACAAGTCTCACAATTTACAATAATGATTTTACGTGTAGTATGCGTGTAAAACCTTATTTGTTGTGGAATTGAAATCCCTTTTCGTGTAGTATGTTTGAAATGTGAAATCCATAAACTATACCCTTTATAGTTTATTGTTTAGTAAATGAAAAACCCATTTGTATTGAGAGTAAAACCCTTTTCTGTGGTGGAATTGAATCCCCTTTTCAAGTAGTATGTTTGTATTGTAAAATCCATAAACTATACTTATTATAGTTTATTGTACTTGTTAGAAGTGTTTGAAATCCTTATCATGAATGACTAATTTTTCTATTTATGATGTTAAACTAACAAGAAATACATTCAACATTTAGAAACTTATTGTTATACACTTTGCTCAACATGTTACAAAGTGTTGTAAAGATTGTAAGCTGTATAACTAGTTTTTATCTTTTCTGCACTATTTTAGAAAAATCTCAGAAAAATCATACGAAGTCGAAAACTGAATCCATAAACTCTGAGAGTTTAGAAAATGTGTCTATTTTGTTCATAATTTTATTATAATTTTTAGAAGTCTCTAACTTGTGTGAAAATTTTCATATTCACAGACTGGTCCGAATTCGTAGCTACAGTGATAGACAGTTTTGTAAATATCACCATAAATTGTAGAAAAAGCGTATGAACATGTGTAAGTAGTCATTGTAAAGGTATAAACCTTAACTATTTTTACCTAGCATAGTTTTTAAAGCTAAAAAGTTTAAGATGTTCAAAACAGTCTGTGAATGGAACTCAACTTTCCTGTTGAAACCTGATGTTTGAGTTAAGTTTTTGGTGTTTTAACTTGTATTCCCTCCCTCCTATTAAAAATTAAAGAAAACATGAAAATATGGGGGGTATGAACTCACCTTGAGTGATTCCTTGAGATGAATGTTGAAGAAAATAGGTTTCCAAGTCAAGAATATTTGGAAGATGCTTGAAGATTTGAAGATCCTAAGAACAAATATGTCGATATTTGTGTAAGAAATCCATGATTCGAGTGGAGGCATGCAAAATGTTAAAGTGTAAGGTGAAAATACTAACCAAAAGTGGATGAAAAGCTTGAGATCAGCCCTTGAAATCTCGATTTTTGATAGAGAGGAAATAAGAGAGATATGTTTGCTTTTTGGTGAAAGAATGAATATTGTTGGAAGAGAGATAAGGATTTTTTTCATCCTTTGATCAAGATAACTTGTTATAGAAGAGTGTGAGAGGACAAATAGTTGATTAGCTAGAGATGAATAGTGATTCAAGGTTATCATGGAGTGGGTATGCGAGATAGCTTGTGTCATTACTTTATGGGAAAGTCAACAATCATACTCAATATCTTGCGCAAAAGATATTATTCTTAGATAAATATTTCCCCAAAAATGTGATTAACATATGAATATATAGGGTATTATATGTCAAAATATGAGTTTGGGTGAAAATCCCACGTAAAAATCATGAAAAACGAGCTTAAAACGCGAAAGTGGTCGAAAACTGGAACAAAGAAGTGAATATGCGAGGTTCGGTCTCTAAGAACCGAGAGGGAGGGCTCGGTCTGAAGGCATCGCAGGTGGAACTTGTTGATGTGAAACCAAAGCGAAGGTGGGCAATGAGCGAAGGCGAAGGCGAAGCGAAGCGATCGGAACTGAAACCGGGTTTGGTCCTTGGCAGTTTGGTCTTTCAGTAGTTCGGTCTTCAGGGTTTCAGTCTGAAAGGAACCTTAGGCTTTGACTCTTAAGCAACTTTGGCTCCAAATTCGGCTCTTTTAAGGTTTTGGTTTTGATAGGGACCTTCGGCTTCGGCCCTAAATAGTTGATTTTCGCATAAAGCTCCCGTTTTGAGCGGTTTTTGACTAAGTTAAGGGTTAGGATGCCCCGAGTGATTATAAAAAGTTGAGAGAGGTTGAGAGAGAGAGAGAGATTTGGGAGAGATTAGAGAGAGAAAGAGATAGAGCGAGAGGGATTAAGGGAGACCTTGTTTGTATCCTTTGCATGTGATTAGCTGTGTAATGCAAGGTTTGTAAACCCCATTAAGCCTCATTATGAATGTTATACATCCCCAAAGGTATGTAATAATGTTTTATTGAGTAGTTCTATCACTTATCCTAATTATGGTTTAGATTTTTCTAAACACATGAAGACTCAAAGTGATACTTTGCATTAAGATAGGGTATATTACAATAGTAAACACAATGTAAACCATAATATACAAGGGTTAGTTGAGTTAACCAGTTTGACTTGTTTACTTTATTTGAATTTGACTTGACCAGAAACTGATGGTTGTCACACTTGTTCCTAGAGAACTTTTTAGATTTTCGATTTGCAAAGTCCTTGTAAGTGTACGTCCGTTGAGCACATTGATGGTTTACTTGGGAGCTTTCTCCTCCCACTTCTACGATAGAGTTCGTGTGGAGATTGTTAGCAAGTGTGGTTAGTACTTCAACTATCCTTTTCTCTACCATTTTCTTAATATCCACGTGACCTAGAGGTGGGTTACTTTGTGCTAACTGAACATCTTACTCAGCCGAAGACTTTGGCTAGATCTGGTAATTCTTGAGGGTGCCATTTTTAATTCCTAAAGTTAGTGTCGAGATGTGAGGTAATTCGTTAAAATTAATAAGTTTGTACCCTCATGGTTAGGTCGTGGTGTGTTAGTATTAGTATTTAATGGAAACAACCACCATAACATCGATTTCATGTAAACATATAAGCATACCATGCATCATATATTATTAAGGAAAACTAACTAAACATGGAGTTGTTAGAGTTGGAAAAGCCTTGAGATTATAAAACATATGTGTATGAGCTTTTCTCCATAACTCTAACACCCTAAAAAAACTACTAGTATCCTTCCTAGCCATCATGCAAGGGAAAAATAGAAGAAAACTAGAATCCATGGTATACTATTAACAGATCCATCAGTTGAACCAACACTCTATATACAAACTCTAACTAAGCATCAAAAAGAGAAAATTATGACTCCATCCTCTCCACGTGGTGCTCCAATTTTTTTGTGTGGTTGATTTCTTCCTCTAATACCTGAAAATAGAACTTGGCCTCATCGCTTTCCTCCTACAACTGATCCTACATGAGTAGGGACCTCATTTCCACCATGTCCTTCTCCTTTTCCGAGTACTTCACCTGCTCAGTGAGATAGATCAATAAGAAGAGCCCAGAGTCCATTGCTCCAATATGATCTGAGTGATGGGAGCTATGTGGTACCAAAAGAGAGATAGCCTACTCTACATGAGTATCCGGAATAGGGGAGGTACAATATATGACCCCAACCTCAAACCGCGATCCAATATCCTATTCTTGCATCCAGGATCGTATCTGAGGCATCCAAGTGATGTATCCATAGGGTTTCTATGTTAGTAGTGGTGATACTGGTGGGGACGCTGCTCTCTTCCGAGTGGGAGTGACAATAGTCTTCCTGGGAATCTGCGTCACCCAAGTACTCATATATGTCCTGTAAGATTGATGTGAAGGAGTGGGGGGATGTTGAGGTCTTTGGTGAGCTGGCAGTGTCCTCCTTGTCCTTGTCGGGCTCATACTCGGAACTAAGAAGCTCTAGCCCAATTGTGTGTATTTTACTGAAAGGGATGGCTCAGAAGGGTGCTCGTCCAGAGTGTAATTGGGGTCCGTGTCATCACTATCCTCTATCTTTAGGGTATCAATAGGGTCTCAGTCATCAAGTACCGCATGGTCCTCCTCCGATGATGAAGCTGCCCTCCACGATTCGTCACCTGCCATGCTCTCAACAAACCTGCATAAGTCATCAAACATGAAATATTTTATGAAAGATTTGAAGATCAATGAAATAATACATAATATCGAATTATAAGTGTGCAAAAAATAGTACTCGTAACTCCTGAATCTCCCTACTATGTCTTAAGTCAGTGATTCCTAGGTAAAAAATCATGGATTGTATATGTCTTTGAGTTGAAAAACCCCTAGACGTGGAGTCTGTAAAAGAAGCTTATGATTATAGAATCCTTGTTTATGCATACAATCAAGAAGTCCTCAAGTGTTTATATTTCCAACCACTATATCTGACTTCGGTACTGTATCGGTTGCACCACAAAAAAATTTAGTTGCACATCGTAGGTCTAGTTATGGTACGACTGCTATAATATACCAACTCTAAATATGGTTTTTGACATAAAATCTTGAGTTGCTACTTCGTGGGTTCATATTGGTGGGTAGTAGGTATACTTGTATGAGTCCATATATATATATATATATATATATATATATATATATATATATATATATATCTTTTTTAATCTTTGTTGGGTTGGGTGTACTTTATTAAGTTTTAGTGTTTTGTACTCCGATACTATCAAGTAAGGATCGGCCATGTAAGAAGTACCAGAGGGTACGACCATTTTAGCATATAGTCGTTCTGAAATCCAGCAACCCAAGCGATAGTTCAAAGTAATCACCTCTCCTACAAGTAATCTAGAAGTAGGGAAATTAATATTTAGTACTTATTAATTTGTTTAGCTTAAAGGGTTAAACCTAATCAAAGTGTAACCCTAGATTATACTTGTATATACTAAGTAATTAATAGTTTGCTATAATCTGAAGCTCTGATACAAATCTGTCACACCCTTGACCGACGACTGAAGCACAAGAATGTGCGATGTTAGGATGTTGGATTTAGGCCAGAGACATACATTGAGTAATACATTGGATATATTAAACAACGTTGACATTTATTCATTATATAAACTATGTTACATAATTGCTCGAGGTACAAGTAGGTCAAAAAATTAAATCACAAAAGTAAGGCACATAGATTTCAGTCTGCATCATCGAGGTTATACCCTCTTTCAGACGGGGTCATTGTCCTGAGTCCTTAGGTTTATGATTTTAAACTATTGATAGGTCAGTATAATGTTGGCGATTCCACAGGTTTATGATTTTAAACTGTTGTGTGGTATGTTCATTTATCTTGCTTATCCTAAAATTGTTTCCTCAAGTTTGTGTGTATTATCACTACTTTCTTAGGTTGGTTCCTTGTAGTAGTCTAGGATAGCTAGTTTTATTTTAATAACCTTACAATGAGTTCCTATAATCAAGCTATGACTGCTGATCCCAAAAAACGGCAACACGTTATCGAACATTGCTAATGTGTTTAGAAAGTTATGCCTGCTTCAATTTGCTGTCAGGTTGTAGCTAGCAACTACAGGTGGGAGTGTCAATCCCATATAGATCTGTACATATATCTCCCGCTCACTTTCAATTTAACGATTATACGCCGAGAGCCAGCTGAAAATCTTTCAGCGTGTTGATGAATCATGTCTCATCTATCTCTTTATGTGGGGGGGTCTCCCGGTTGGTTGTATTGTTATTTGAGTTGTGTTTATACGAGTTTACTTATTATATATATTTTTATCTAATACTCATATGTGTGTGTGTGTATACATATATATATATATATATATATATATATGTATATATATATATATATATATATATATATATATAATTATATAATTATTGTGTTTTGCTTAGCCGAGTATTTGGGCAGAGTAATATTAGGTACTAAGCTTATCCAAAGGGTGTCTATAATAACGAGTTTCAACTTTTCCTAGAATCTGGCCAACATGACAACTGGGTATGATCATATCTATCATTGTGGTTCCGTATAACAACTAGGCATAGTATTCGCTAAAGAGTTTGGGCAAAGTATCTACTAGGCATACTGTCATCCTATTGTGATAAGCATAATTATTATACTACATTTAGTAATAACTATGTAAAGTTTCATTTTAAAGATCTATCCCCCCCATTAGCCAAAAATATTTGGAAAATTGGTCTATGAACTCACATGTGAGTTATGATGAGAGATGCTTGGGGCAATGAAACGTAAACCAAGATAGAGAAAAAATGAAGAGAAGGGTTAAGAAAACTGGTATGCCGAGTCTTCCTATTCATAGCAAGTTTTAGAGTGTGTTTAGCGTAAATGCACATGAACTATACGATGTTGCCACGTATCATGCCCTCAATGTGCCACGCCACCTCGTATCCAGGTGTATCGACTGTCAGGTGCTCGCAACACACTGTGCGCTAGCGTACATGTAGATAACAATCTAACTTTGAAATTTCGTAACTCTCACATACGAACTTCATTCTCAATGACTCTTATATATCACTGTAGTTCTAGTCGTTCTCTACGACTCTCCTTTTTGTCATTTTTTCTAGTTTTGATTTATTTTTCGACAAGTTTTTTATTATCGTTATGATTTTATAAAATCATAACTTTCTCATGTTGCTTCCATTTTAGGTGTTTCTTACCTCATAATTCATAGTTTAATTAGTACTATGATTTCCTAGTTGGTGAATTTTTCCAAAAGTCAACCAATCTCCTTGTAGTTTTCGTGGTTGTAGCTTTTTAAGTATGGTAAATATTTATTTACTATTAATATCATATTTCAACCATACCGTGTCAGATTCTTACGAAATTTATATTTCCATAATCATAGTAGCTTAAGGAGTATGAATGTGTTAATTTTCTCTCAAAGTGGCGCGACTTTTTGCACATTTAATTTTAAGCTTAACAGTTGACGTAATAAATGATGAAAAATTTGAATATATTAAAATATACTGGGTGGTTACAAGGTTGTCCTTATGATATTTTACATCCTATTGTTAAATATTAACCGTGGTTGGTGACGTATTCTATGGGTTGTCACTAGAGGCTTCTATTGACCCATCAAGAATGGACAGACAAAAATAAGAAGGCAAAAGAAGAAGATTTCAGGTCTTGTCATAAGGGAAACCATTGTAGGTTTTGTTGAATTAAAGTGTCTCATTACTAAATTGGTATAAACATGCAAATAGAAGAAAATTCGTTTCTAGATTGGCATTAGTTAATAAATTATATGATTAATATATTAATTAGAAATACATAATTAATTTGTTAATTTGTTATATGATTAATAAATTAAAATGAGATCAATAGTTAAATAATTGATTTATTAATTGATAAGTTAATGTGAAATCAATAAGAATTAATTTATTGTTAATCAAAATTAATCTAAAATTAATTTGAGATTAATTTCAATTAATTAAAGGTGCAAGGGGTGAATTGTAATCGTTCAATAGTTGAAGAAAAGAGACAATTTTAGAACCATCCACAATATTGATGGTTTTGGATTGATTCCTAAGGTTTCTGGAAGACTTCAGGATGCAAATAAGGAAAGGATTTGAAATAAGATTAAATTTATTATTTAATAAATTTAAATCTTACTTTACCTGCAAGTTACCTAAATTATAAATAGGACCCCACGACCAAAATTTTTTGTTCATACCTTTACCTAAAAGCTTAGGAATGAAATCTCTATCTATCTCTCTCTCTCTCTCTCTCTCTCTCTCTCTCTCTCTCCCTCCTCCTCCCCCCTCTCATCTTTATTCAAGGGCTCTAGTGTTTTGGGTGTGATCCATTAGATGCGTCATACTTTTGATGCTTTCTTTCTAAAGACACAAAGGAAAGGATCAAAGATTTATTTTCTATAATAAATCTAAAGGTATGTAAACCATAATTCATGAATTTTGATTTTCATACGGTTTCTTTAGGGTTTTTGAAGTTCATAATATGTTGCTATTAATTAGAGAAAAAATAGATCCTTTATAGGTTGCGTGTGAAATTAAGTATTAAGATTTTCTGCTTTACATGTTGTCATAACCTATAAAACTCACCAGGTTTAGCATTTCACAAGGATGAGGCAGAGGTCGAGCAAGAGGAGGTACTAGAGGTGGACGAGGAAGTACATCCAATGGCTGTAGGGGTCGTGGAAGTCATAGCACTCATCATGAAAGAAACATGACTAGTGGATGGTCTAGTAGTTGGGAAAACAGTAATGTTTAATGTTATACTTTTCAAGACGACGAACATTATGTAGTCGAGTGCGGAAATCCAAGACTTGAAGGAATTGAAGAAAACAATTTAATTGGAGAACAAGTTGATGACAAAACCAGCCTTACTACTATCAACACTTAATGAAGAGATTGTTAAAGTATTTAAGAATGAAGAAAACGTAAAACCGTTGCTAAATTTCAACAATTATAAAAGTAACCAAACAAGTTTGTGGTATCTTGAGATGGGTTCAACGATATGATAGGTTATGAAAAAAAGTTCCATGAACTGAACTCAATGATTCAAGGTTCTATGAGATTTTACGATGGATCCAAAGTTCGGATAGAAGGGAAAGGTTCAATTGTCTTCAAATGCAAGAATGGTAAGCAAAGAAAGCTTCAGGAAGTCTAATACATCCTAGATTTGTGTAGTAATATAATCAGTTTGGGCCAATTGGCAGAACATGGAGATAAGGTTCAAATAAAAGACCCATTTTATGGGTTAATGATGTTGCATGAAATCTTCTTATGAAGGTACAAAGGTCTCCAAGTCGACATTATAAAATCATTATGAATTAGGTAAGGTTAGAGTGAAGTCGAGCCATGTATGGAAAAGGGAGAAGTGAAGGCGAGCCATGTATGTAAAATCCAAAAATTCGAGACCAAAAATTTCGTTTTTAGTTTAACAATTCATAAAACCAAAAGTAATAAAACATCCATAATAAAACAACATGTCAAAACCAAAGTTTCAATAATCAAAATAAGTTATCATAAAACAATATCAGAGTGTAATCCCAAAAATCTCATATGCGGAAAACATAGTGTGATGCGCTGTGATCGAGTCGGCTACCTTCCTTTGAAAATGAAGTACCTAAAACCAAAGCTGAAAACCGTAAGCACGAAGCTTAGTTAGTTCCCCCATCATACATACCATACACATAACATACTGCAAGGCAATTCTAGGGTGCCTGAACTACCCATGTCAAGCAATTCTAGGGTGCTCGACCTACCCTGCCAAGCAATTTTGGGGTGCCCGACCTACCCATGTCAACCAATTCTGGGGTGCCCGAACTACCCATGTCAAGAAATTCTTGGGAGCTCAACCAACCCTCCGGTTTATCTCAACCGGTTATGGGGACTATTGCACCCTACCACTACCACATAATAACATAACATAAACATACTGCTAGGCATGCATGGGTACTGACTACCCCTTCGGTGTCTTCCAACCAGTATCCGAGGACTATTTCACCCCTACTAATACTAACACATATAACAGAGCATCCTAGCACATAAAGCATATCAAATAGTGACAAAGCAGGAAATTATCACAAAGACAATCAGCTCATACATAATCACCTACTGGTGGGTCGGCATTGGTGCCTTAGACCCACCTCTACTTGAAGGTAACTCACCTCGCACTGCTGAAGTCCCATAGTCAAAACTCTAGCTGTTGGATGATAGGTTACTGAACTGTCAATCATGAAAATAACACCCAATCAGTAATTGGGTTCCAATACATAGCCATAAGTCCATGCTTGGAGTACAAGGCTACTTGAACCCCAACATAGCTTGACTCAAGCCGAAGGCCCATTCCAAAGGCCCAAAACTCACTTATTAATCAAAGCCTAACATATGGCCCAATTTTCCAAATTGGGCCCAAACCTGTAGATGGTCATCCCTCAGGCCCAACCATTTAGTCCAGTCTAAACATTTGGCATTTATAGTGTCCCAATATCTATAATCATAAAGGCCCAATTATGGCCCATCTATAGCCCAATTTTCCAAATTGGGCCGAAACCCCCCCACATGGGCCATACCCTAAAGCCCATCAATATATATTCTTAATCCATATGATTGTTCTTGAATAGCCCATCAATAGCACAATAGGAAGGACCAACTTAAGGCCAATGTAAGATTAGGGTTTCACATAAAATGACAATTAGGGTTAAGAGTTTCTCACTTAACGAATTAAGGACTTAATCCATTAAGTCCATCAATCTACTAGGTCAATCATATAGTGTGATTGGGCTTAATACATAATCCCAGTTCAGTAATCCAAAATGCGGGTCCCAACAACCGATAACCTATATAATCTAAAATTAGGGTTCTCTAAACCTATTTAGGATTTACAACCCAATCACAACTAAACAAGCCCAAAAGGTAAGTCCTTAGATCCATTAGGGGTTGATTAGGCCCACTAGGGTTTTATTAGGCCTACTAGGGTTTTATAAGTTGGGCACAACACACTACCTCCTCGGGTAGTGGTGGTCAACCGCGGCTCACAGCGGCGGTCACCACCTCACGGTGGTGGTTATGGTTGCAGTCCATTTTTATCCAAGCATTCCAAATGAAATCTAAACACATCCAAAGCACACCGTGTACCCAACACAATGCTGGTGGCGGCAGCCACCACCTTACGGTGGTGGTCTTGAGTTTTCTTATTATTATTCCGACACTGATTACAATTTTACAAAGCTTTAACCCAAAATAACACAGAAATAATCACCCTTGTGGTGGCCGATGGTGGTACATGGTGGCAGCCACCACCTCATGGTGGTGGTGGTGGCTTTCTTGGTTTTCTGGCCAAACAATCCCACATGCAACATATACTGTTGACAGAAATGCACACACACACACACGTATTGTTTGCAAAAAGGACCCAGTGTAACGCCCTGATTATTTTAATAAAATAACAAATGAAAGTCTAGGACTAAATTGTGAAGAATTTTAAAAGTCAGGGGTTTAAAGTGTAAAATCAGGATTAAAGTGAAAACAATTTTGGAGTTCAGGGTGCGTTTGGTAATTAATGGATTTAACTTGAAAAGATATGATGGTTGAGGGGGATGATTTGTAAGTTGGGGACCTCCTAGGAAAGGAATTTATGGAAGCAGGGTTCAAAAGTTAAAATTTGGATTGTAACAGAAAACAAAATTAGGAGGAGGGACTGAAGGTAGTCATTTGGATCAAAGTTTGGAAATAATCGGGATATACCTGATTTTCCTTCCCTCTCATTCTAATGGAACAGGAATCCAAAACCATCCCTCCACCTGCAACGCTGCTGTGCGATATGAACCCCCCTCCAGCCGCCACCGCTGATCTTGGGTTCGATTGCCATCCCTCCACCTGCAACCCTACTGTCGGACGCCACCCAACAGCCCCTGATGCCGATGTTGTTGTGTGCAACTGCAAGAGTCGACGAAAATTGAAGATGAAAGCCGAGAACGTTGTCGGATGGTCCAGGAGCGATCGGGAACCTCTCGGTATGCTAGCAACACTTGATTTCTTCATTCTTCTCTTCGATTTCAACGTCGGGTTCATTTTTGTCCCATCAATGACTTTTGGTCGCTACCCCCAGCTTGTTTTAGCATCGCTAGCCGCCTAGTCGGTGGTGGGAGCGGTGGTATCGTGTCACGCAAAGATATGTGTTGCTGTTGAACCATAAAGTGTTGTGAGATTGTTGCTGGCTGAAAATCAAGGAAAAGAAGCACCATGGCCGCCTACCATGGTTGCCCTCGCTACTGTCGCCTCCCGGTGATGCTGCCGCCGCCGTGAGCCACCAAGAGGGTGGCTGCGGTGCACATGGCAAATCAGAAGCCTGTATGTACGAGTTTATTTCAATAGAGAAATGTGTGGAAGTTTATTTGGCCGAAAAAGCCATCACCACCACCGTGAGCTGGTGGCTGCCACCATCTGTCGCTGTCGGCCACCTTATGGTGGCTGTGGGTGCGAATAGTTTAGTGTGTGACTGTGTGTTTATTTTGGTAATTTCTTTGTAATTGTAAAATTTGGATTTATGAAAGAAGACCGAAAACAACCACCTTAGGGTGGTGGCTGCCACCACCAGCCGTCGTGTCGGGTGGCGGTGTGCCTTGTCTCGATTGTGTTGATTCATTTGGAGGGTTTGAAACCCTAATGGGCCCAATAAGACTTAATGGGGTTAACAAAACCTTAATGGACACTAATAAAACCCTAATGGGGTTAATGACATTCTAGTGGGCCTGGTAGGCCCAATAAAGCCCTAATTGACCTAGAAGCTCAACAAGTTAGTAAATGGGCTAGTCTTTGGGTTGGAAAAAACTAATGCCAATTAACCCTAATTTTGAGAATGAATCGTGACGCACACTGGAATTATTTAATAACTTAAAATGTTAAATAGTAATTATTGGAAAAGATTAGTCTAAGTAATATTGGACTTAATGGATTAAGTCCTTAAGGGATTAGGTCCTTAATGGGTTAAGTAAGAAACACTTAACCCTAATCGTCATTTTATGTGAAACCTTAGTTTCACTTGGGCCTTGAGTTGGGCCTTTCGATTGGGCTTTGGTAATTGATTTATTATTGGGCCATCCAAGGTTAATCAAATGGACTAGAGTAATTAGTTGGGCTTTAGGGTAAGGCCCATATGAAGGATTGGGTCCAATTTGGAAAACTGGGCCATAGATGGACTATAGTGTGGGCCTAGATGGTTGTATGATATTGGGCCCTTAGAATGAGACATGTTGGGCTGGACTGAACAAGTAGGCCTTAAGAGAAGTCCATGTAGAGGTTTGGGACCAATTTGGAAAGTTGGGCCAAGTGTTGGGATTTGATCCCTAGTTGACTTTGGGCTTATGGATTGGACCTTGGGTTGGAAAAGCCTAGCTAGGGGTAATATAGTAATTATCCAAAGTATGTATATGTAGTTTTGTAGTGGAACCCAATTATTAATTGGGTGATCTTTTGATATTGACAGATCGGGAACCTTTCATCCAACAGCTGGGGTTTAGTCTGTGGGACTTCAGCAGTGTGGGATTGTGTCTTCAGGGATTGAGCAGTGTGAGGTGAGTCCTCTTCTAGTAGGAATGGGTCTAAGGCCACAATGTCGGCCCGTTTAGACATTAGTAGTACCGGACTCTAGTCCGATGCCGGGCGGGGCCCGATGTAGTGGTTTAGTTTACATGTTATATGTTATATGATATGTGGTTTAGCTTATATGTTACATGTTAGCAGTTCTGGAGTTCGGTCTGATGCAGTAGTTCAGTGTGCTTGATGTCTTCGTGATTCAAGCACGTCCTTGTGTTATGTGTTCCGGACATCGGTCCGATGCAGTATCCAGTATATGTGTTCATGTTATATGCAATGATTATGCTATGCTATGTTCAGTCAGTTTCCGGACTTCAGTCTAATGCAGAGGGCAAGGCCCTGATTAGTTCCGGACTTCGATCTGATGCAGAGGGAAAGGCCCTGGTTAGTTCCGGACTTCGGTCAGATGTAGTTTCCAGACTTCGATCTGATGCAGATGGCAAGGCCCTAGTTAGTTCCAGACATCGGTCCGATGCAGAGGGCAAGGCCCTGGTTAGTTCCGGACTTCGGTCCGATGCAGTTTCCGGACCTCGGTCCGATGTAGAGGGCAAGGCCCTGGTTAGTTTTGGACTCCGATCTAATGCAGAGGGCGAGGCCCAGTATGTGCTTATGTGTTATTGTGTGGTATGTGTTAGTTTGGGGAGACCTACTATGCTTCGTGCTTACAATTTTCAGTTTTGGTTTCAGGTACTCGGTTTTCAAAAGTGGAGCTCGGGAAGATTGCAGTGCACACACCATTTATTTCAGCCTGGGATGCTTAAACTCTGATATGCTTGACAGTTGTTATAATGTTTTGAGATACATAACTTATGATTTTTACATGAGGTTTATCGACTATGGTTTTTATTATTAAATTAAACAAAATTTTCAGACTGTGTTTTTGGGACGTTACACCCAGCCACCCACCTAGTGGCGTATGGTGGCGGCAGAAACGGTACTGACAACGGCATCAACAACATTAGCGACAATCGTGGTGGCTAAAGGCTGTAATAGCAGCGACTACTAGTGGTGTAGCGGCGTAAATCGGAAAGGGTCAGCCGTTGAGGCAGCAGTTGTGACGCAACAACTCAGAGGACGGTAGCGGTGGAATGACAGTTCTACAACGACGCTAGAGGCTTCTTGGTGGTTGACGACAGATGCTCCAATTCAACAGGTGAGGAGGCTATGCCGGAAGTTGAAGAAGGAGAAGAAGGACGAATGTCCGATGGCCTATGGTGGCAATGCAACCGGCGGCGACATTTGGAACGAGAATGGCGAAAGTGGCGGATGGAGTATAGAGTGGCTAGGGTTAGGGTTTGGGAAGGTGATGGGTTCATATACCTGGTCATAAGAAACATTACCCCATAATGACATAATGGTCCCTCCTACATAAAATCTTTCCAAAAGAAGTCCATAATTTACCATTTAAGACCTGCCTCCTTAAATTCTTTACAAATTAAGTCCAAATTTTACTAAGCATCCCCTCTATCTAAAAATCCTTTTAAATTTAGGTCAAAAATTTACTCTTTAGCCCTAGCTTCTGTAAATCCTTTCATATTAGGTCCAAATGATACCAAACACCCCTTGTGCTCTAAAAATATTTAGAAAATAAATCCTTGAACTTACACTTTTAACCCCCAATATCTAAAACCATGACAGTTAACTCCTCGAGAGTGACCCTTGTTATATAATTATTGATTTTAGGCTTACTATTTGTTCATTAATTTGTTTATTTATCTATTTAATTAACGAGGTGTTACAACTCTCCCCACTTAAATTATATTTCATCCTCGAAATCATTCCTTACCATTCCTTACACGCTAAACCACTCTAGTAATTTGGCCACAACCCCGAGCATAGCCCAACATTCCTAAGGCATTCTAAATCATCCCTTGTAGGGTTCTAGGACCCGGAAATGAACGAACTTCTTGCAAAAAGATTACATCTACTCCACCTGAAATATGCAATCTCTAAGTGGTCTGACTCCGTAACAGACCACTCATACTGAATCATTATTGTTGAGCCCAGTCCACTTATCCCTCAACTGACTACTCAACTTCTGATAACTCGATGTCCCCACTATAAAACGGGATCATAGACCTAATTATCCCTACCTATCATCTATACTTGGCCAAGGCTCAAATAATCCAATTGTGACTGATTTAGCATAACCCAAGCAATCTGTCATTTCGTCCGTACTAGCAACCGAAAACACAAATACTAATACTGCCCAAACACTGAAATCGCCTGGAACAACATGCTGCCACATGGCTCCTTTCTAAAATCTATCGAGACCTCCCTGGTCTCAATTCGTTCACCAGTCTTTTAAAATACTAGGTTCCTGCCCGGTTGCAGAGCCAAAGGACTCCCACATAATCACCTCCCCCACATGACTTTCGAATGGAATCCACTTTTGTCAATAATTACCACTAGTTATCTTGCCACTATGGCTCTAACGACCTTTTGATTTAACTGACCGGGTCTATACTTCGGGTCCTGATGTCACCAATCCATGGCTAAAAGTGAGTGACACCTAACCAACCATAGCCTTATATCACAAACAATCTTTTACGATCCATTGCTTCCCTAATCCCATAACTGTAGTGGCGTTACTATAGTCTTATCACTGGCTCAACCAGATCTAACCCATCTTGGTAATTCCGTAATCCAATTCATGGATTTCCATATCCTCACTGCTACACCGAAACTGGTTGGTACTACTGCTCCTTTCGCATTATAACAACACGCTCATGCCATCTTCGAACCTAGTGAATGCTACGGCTACCCCCGCAGTCTCACGACACTCTACCACTATCTGCCAACCTCATGAATGCTACAGCTACACCCACATACTTAAAACATTCTATCATTATCTAACCACTAGTGAATGCTACAGCTACACCCAAAGTCTTACAACACTTTCCATGCTAACTGACTGCTAGTGAATGCTACGACTACCCACATAGTCTTACAACATTTTCCATACTATTTGATTGCTAGTGAATGTTGCGGCAACCCTCGTAGTCTTACAATAATTTCCATAATATCTGACTTCTTGTGAATGCTACAACTACTCCATAGTCTTACAACACTGTCCATACCAGCTCGAACACGCATTCAACGTAACACTCAACTAAAATTGAATTCTAATTGGACCTCTAACCTGGTTCCCTAAACCTGTTATCCGATCCTAAGGGAAGGCGTAAACAAACTGTTGCAACATTTTCTAAACTCCCAACTCACTCAATCCTCAATAAAGACGACCACTCGAATGACTTCCTCCCTGACGGGGATGCAGAACTCATCCTAGTTTCACACCTATTTCTGCTCCTGAATACCTGGTCGATTCTCCCCTACTTAGATTCGACTAAGTCTTCATGGTACGTGAAAATTGAAGGATTCCCAATCCTTCTTGCTTTCTATCAATCCACTGATGACAACCTGTACTTACCAATGCTAGTGATCAGTCACCAGTTAAACCTTAACATCGCCCATCCTCTGAAATCTAGTAAAGTCTGACACCTTAATCCACCTCCCATGCTGACTGGAGACCTTAATCTTCACCGTGGCTGACAAATCCTTATTCTCACATCCACTCTTACAACACCATTGAAATCTAACCGAACACAACCTATGCGAGAAATGAAATTCTTTTGAACCTCTTATGATCAAATATTTATGCATCTAACAGTCACAAATGACACCACCATCTTCATGCTACCAGTCATTTCCTAGCAACAGTAGTGCATTGAACTCCAAAGTTCTTCATTAACAATTGTCAACCATACCCTAAAAAATGATAGAACCATTGAAATCTGACTTCACTGGAGAACTATCGCTCTAACCTTGACCAAATATCCTCTAAATAGTACTCCTGCATTGATCCCGACAAAGATACGGAATGATAACAGTGCACAGGGAACCCACTTTGCAAGGTACGTCCCTCTGTAGGCTTATCGAGGACTTTTCGGCATGCATAATAGCATATAACAATCCTTGGTAACCCAGACAATAGCAGAGAACCGACCCGAGATCTAACTTGTTCAAACTCAATCAAAATTCCAATGTGGTACAATTTCCCAATATCTACTTGGAAGCAACAGCAAATAACACATCCATAATATTTGAAGGAATCCTGATCACCTTCCAGAGATACCCGACCATCCTAAGAGCATGGTGCAAAATTCCCTTCTGATCTTGATGACACGTACTAAAATAGGACCCTCCTTCCTGAAGGACTCTTAGAATCCACAGGCTTTGGGCTTCAGGTGATCCACTACTGCTCCATGATAAATCTGGCTCGAAAGGCCCCACGACGACTACTGAGAGCTCCCAAATCCCTTCCTTGGCTAAACGAAAGACCACCAAGGCCCATTACCAAAACTCCGCAAGTAATCTCTGGTGATATGAACTCCTTCAGCCACACATCGATTGGTATAGGCCCTGCTCCTGAGTTGGAACTAGAATCCGAATCCCATTCTTGAGTGCTCTATACCATACCGAACTGACATTCAATATACCCAAATATCCCATTCTTGAGTGTTCTTTCAGTAGTACGGGCCCAATACTACCTTTCACACCTATCTTTACTTTCCTCAAGAGTCATCTCGAATCCTCCAAGTCACCTTCTCAAATTGATACCCTGAAGGCTTTCTTAGGTTACTGAAACCACCTAGTCATTAACTGCTGAAGGATTCCTACTAATGTTAACTAGCTACCTTATGAATATAGCTACATACAATAGAGATAAGATAATCCTCCAAGTAAATGACTCATCCATATGACGGTTAGACTCAAACAAGAGCTACGCAATAAGGTCAGGTCTATCACTCTGAGATTATCCGGCCTGTGTCCAATGTGACTTAGCATATTCACTTAGTAGCTAACTCAGATCACTAAGAGCCCCACAAAGCACAAAGCAAGCCTCATTCAGACAATGAAAAATCTAACCGACATATTCCAATCAGATCACTTTATCCTCTTATCAGGAATCTATATTGGCATGAGACTCTAAGTCTCATAGAATCAGGCATAACCTAAACAGGCGATCCTATCACCGACTGATCAACACTATCATGCAAATCTACAAGCTCATACAGCAGGCATATAAGGCATCTTCCTAGATCCGCATCCCAAATCTAGCATGCATTTCTAATAAGCATACCATATGATAACACAACATGTATGGGTATATTAGGGAAAACATACTTGAGCTCGGCTGATTGCATGCATCACACACATTGCTCTTTTCAAAGTTCTTTTCCGTTTTCAAATTATTTTTCAAAATCCTTTTATAAAAACGATTTTCTTTTGAAAATGTTCATACCAAGTCCTCAGTTTGAGTCCAGATACACCCAAGAGTGTGCCCGAACCCCTCAAACTAAGGCTCTAATAGCAAGTTGTAACATTCCAAAATGCGAGACCAAAAATTTCAATTTTAGTTTAAAAAATTCATAAAACCAACAGTAATAAAACAACCAAAATAAAATCCCAAGTCAAAACCAAAGTGTCAATAATCAAAACAAGTTATCATAAAACAATATCACAGTGTAATCCCAAAGATCTCATATGCGGAAAACATAGTGTGATGCGCTCCGATCGAGCCGGCTCCCTTCCTTCGAAAATGAATTACCTGAAACCAAAACTGAAAACCGTAAGAACGAAGCTTAGTGAGTTCCCCCACCATACATACCATACACATAACATACTGCCAGACAACTCTAATGTGCCTGACCTACCCATGCCAAGCAATTATGGAGTGCCCGACCTACCCATGTCAAGCAATCCTGGGTTGCTCGATCTACCCTCCGGTTTATCTCAACTGACTACGGAGACTATTTCACCCCTACCACTACCACATAATAATATAACATAAACATACTGCTAGACATACATGGGTACTGACTACCCCTTCGGTATCTTCTAACCGGTATCAGGGGACTAACATATATATATATATATATATATATATATATATATATATATATATATATATATATATATATATATATATATATATATATATATATATATATATATAACAAAGGATCCTAACACATAAAGCATATCATATAGTGACAAACCACACAGTTATCACAAATACATTCATCTCATACATAATCATCTACTGGTGGGCCGACATTGGTGCCTTAGACCCACCTTTACCGGAAGGTAAGTCACCTCACACTACTGAAGCCCCGTAGATAAAACTCTAGCTACTGGATGACAGGTTCCCGAACTGTCGATCATCAAAATAACACCCAATCAGTAATTTGGTTCCACAACATATCCATATATCAATGCTTGGGGTAAAAGGCTACTTGACCCCCAACTTAGCTTGACTCAAGTCCAAGGCCCAATCCAAAGGCCTAAAAGTCAACTATTAGTCAAAGCCCAATATATGGCCTAATTTTCCAAATTGGGCCCAAACCTCTACATGGTCTTCCCTAAGGCCCAACCATTTAGTCTAGTCCAAACATTTGACATTTCTAATGGCCCAATATCTCATAATTATAAAGGCCCAATTATGGCCCATCTATGACCTAATTTTCCAAATTGGGCCCAAACCCCTACATGGGCCTTACCCTAAAGCCTATCCATATATTTTTAATCCGTCTGATTATTCTTGAATGACCTATCAATAGCCCAATAGAAAGGCCCAACTTAAGACAAAAGTAACATTATGGTTTCATATATAATGACAACTAGGGTTAAGTGTTTCTCACTTAACCCATTAATAACGTAATCGATTAAGTCCATCAATCTACTAGGTCAATCATATAGTTTGGCCGGGCTTAATATATAATCCCAATCTGGTCATCCAAAATGCGGGTCCCGACAACTCATAACCCATATAATCCAAAATTAGGGTTCTCTAACCCTAATTTTGGTTTCCAACCCAATCACAACCCAATAGGCCCAAAAGCTAAGTCCTTAGATCCATTAGGGTTTCATTAGGCCAACTAGGATTTCATAAATCGGACACTACATACTACCACCTCGGGTAGTGGTAGTCAACGGAAGCTCACATTGGCGGCCACTACCTCACAGTCGTGGTTATGGTTCTAGTCCATTTTGTCCAAGCATTACAAACGAAATATAAACACAACCAAAGCCCACCGCCACCAAACACAATGACTGGTGCGGAAGCCACCACCGCACGGTGGTGGTTTTGAGTTTTCTTATTATTAGTCCAACACCGATTACAATTTTACAAAGCTTTAATCTAAAATAACATACACACAACAATGTAAACACACACACACACAACTACCCTTGTGGTGGCCGGTAGTGCTACATGGTGGCAGCTGCCACCTCACAGTGGTAGTGGTGGCATCATCGGAAAGGGTCAGCCGCTGAGGAAATAGTGGTGACGCAACAACTCGGAGGACGGCAGCAGCGGAACGACAACACTACTACGACGTTGGAGGCTTCTCGGTGGTTGATGATGGACGCCCCGATTCAATAGGTGAGGAGGCTGTGTCGGAAGTTGTAGATGGAGAAGAAAGACGGACATCTGGTGTCCCATGGTGGCGATGCGACCAACGGTGGCGATTGGAACGAGAATAGTGAAAGTGACGGCTAGAGTATAGAGTGGATAGGGTTAGGGTTTTGGAAGGTGATAAGTTCATATACCCGGTCATAAGAAACATTACCCCCATAATAACAGTAATGGTCCTTCCCCCATACAATCTTTCCAAAAGAAGTCCATAACTTAGCATTTAAACCCTGCCTCCTGAAATCATTTACAATATAAATCGGAATTTTACCAAGCATCCCCTCCCTCTACAGATCCTTTGCAATTTAGGTCCATAATTTGCTCTTTAGCCCCTGCTTCTATAAATCCTTTCATATTAGTTCCAAATGATACCAAACAACCATTGTCTTCTAAAAATCTTTACAAAATAAATCCCGCAACTTACACTTTTAACCATCAACTTCTAAAACTGTGACAATTAACTTCTCGAGACCAACCCTTGTTATATAATTATTGATTTTAGGGCTACTATTCGTTCAGTAATTTGCTTATTTATTGATTTAATAAACGGGATGTTATAACGTGTGCAACAAGGAACAAAAGGCAAACATACTCACAAAAGTCATGATAAAAGTCAAAAACTTAATTACATGGGCATCTTAGAAACAATGAAGTGTAGCTTTATAATCGTGTGAAAGGGTGTTTATGGAAGCCACCATGAAAACATGCCAAGCGACATGGATACGATACCTTATAGCACCCGTAATTCTACATATTGATAACAAGTCTACCTTCGACCTCATGAAAAATCCGGTATTTCACGGAAGGAGTAAGCATATTGACAGAAGATTCCATTAATGTGTGAGCCACGTATGCAGCAACGAACAAAAGACAAACATACTCACAAAAGTCATGATAAAAGTCAAGCATAAAGAAATATGGAAGCTGATTGGAGTTAATCTAGATATTAGAGTATGTTTTTTTTATTTAATTGATGCTTTTTGTATGTTTTACATAATCTAGAAATTTTGAATATTGTCCCTTTCATTTTAGGGGCACTCTAGTTTTATGGGTATTCTATTAGTAGTTTTGTGAGTGTTTTTTTTTTCTTTAGTTTAAAAAGCCAAAGTATTTTTTTCTTTCCAAATTAGAAGTACTGCCCCACTATGTTTTGCTCTTCTCATTTTTCTTGTCATAAACCTCTGAGTACAACTTATACCCACTGTGCAAAAGCCAACATGTAAAACTATATATGTATAAGGACTAAGCAACAGATTAAGCTAATAGACTTCTAACAACTTCTGTAACTGAATAAAGCATGTGCTTGTGGATAATTAATCAGTTAGGTTAACAGTAACCCCGCTAGTCTAGCACTGGAATTTGGATTATACATGGTTGTATATGATGTCTTCTTTTGTACAGTACACTAACGAAAGTTCCCTTCTCGTTCTAATTACTCATGAAAATGGAATAATCTAGGCCCTAACAAACTTAATATCTTAGCTTCCACAATTAGCCACAAAAAAAATTGTCTACATCAGGAGGCGATGTTAGTTGTGTTCCTTTGGCTTTGGCAAGCGACGTAATATTTTACTTTTTTCCGTCTTTTTTTGTACTATTATTTTTATATATTCTGGCTTATTGTTAACCTCCATTATCAATGTTATTGCCAGTCGTTTTAAAAAAAAAAAAATAAAGAAGAAACACTACAAGAATTCAAGGCATTAGCAACGACACAATTAGCAGCGACAAAGGCTTTTAGCGGCGACATAATATTATGTCGCCGCTAAAAGCCTTTGTCGCCGCTAATTGTGTCACAGCTAATGCCTTGTTGCCCGAATCCGCGTTATCCCCTTCTGGTAAACCTTAGCCCTCCGATCGAGTATATAATCCAATGGTTGGGGCCTCATTTTCGCACAAAAGCAATACCGGCGACAATTTGTCGCCGCTAAAGGTCGAAAATAGTCGCCGCTAAAGCTCGAAAAAAAGATGCGGCATAAGTTCCCTCGTTAGTTGTCGCCGCTAAATGTTGACGCAAATAACAACCCCTTTCTGCTTTCACAGCTTTCATTTGTCTGTGTTTTTATCCATTGTCTTCGAAGATTTTTGCTCAATCGAGTTTCCTAGAGGCTAGAAGACATACCAATGATGCCTATAGACCACTGGAAACTCCCCACTTCCACATCTCCAATGATTTAACTGTGAAATTAATTCAGGCACTGTTGCTGTCAATTTCCTCTGTGGTTTGTGTTTTCGTCCCTCATTTCTTCTTTTCCTTCTCTTTTAATGTTGATTTCTACTTGTATTTGTGATTAGTTGCACAAAATTGTTTCATCATAGATTCTTCTCCACTGTTGCAACATCGAAGACTACCACCACCAATTGAAAGAGAGCAAAATTTTGGGAACCACAAGTGCATTTTTTGTAATTCGTTATATATGTGTGCATTTTTGTGTGTGTTTTGTGTGTATATATGTGTGTATTTCATATCTGTGTGTGAAATATGTTATCTGTATTTCATATATGTGTGTGAAAATTGTGTGTATTTCATATATGTGCATGTATAAAATGTACGTATATATGTGTATAATGTATGTATGTATGTATTTGTATGTAATTTGGATTGTGTTGATGTTGTTTTATGTGTATAAAAAGTATGGATATATGTGTATAGTGTATGTATGTATGTATTTATAAACAATTTGGAGTGTGTTGATGGTTGTTTTATGTTTATAAAAAGTATGCATATATGTGTATAATGTATGTATGTGTGTATTTGTATGCAATTTGGAGTGTGTTAATGGTTGTTTTATATGTATAAAAAGTATGCATATATGTGTATAATGTATGTATATATGTGTGTATTTGTATGCAATTTGGAGTGTATTTGTATGCAATTTGTAAACTACAATGTCATAATGGAAAAAAGTAACAAAAAACAAGTAGGATGTTATTATTGAAAATGTTATTTAAAGTAAATTACTATGATAGTTCTTATGTAATGTGTATTTGTCGATAAATTGGTAATTATTAGTTTGTTGGTCTGTTAGTTTGATTGTTGGTTTAATTTAGAAGGTTAATGTAGTTAGTTGCTTTGTTAATTTGATACTTTGTTGATATATAGATAAATTGGTAATCGGTAGTTTTCTTATCATTTGGTAGTTTTTAGTTTGGTTTAAGATAATAGGTTAAATTACAAGTTTATATGTTGTTATTTACTTTGTAGTTGGAGAATCTTTTACCAATGTCCAACAATTCGGAGAATACTATGGAGCTTATAGGAGGGAACGAGGATAACGGTGATGACGACAAAAATTTATAGGAGGGAACGAGCTTAGTTTTATCTTTTATTAGAGATTGCAGTACGATAAAAATTTATAAGAATTTTGTTATTTATTTTGGTGTATGTGTGGTATTATAAAACTTGGATGTTATGTAATCGTTTTTCTGCATTTAACGTATCGGTTTTTCTACATTTAACGTTATTATGTATCGGTTTTTTGACAACTGGAAATGATTGCTTTTATTAGAGACTACATTTAGCGGCGACATAAATCATTAGCGGCGACAGTGACCATTAGCGGCGACTTTTTTAGCAATATCGACAAAGCAGTAGCGGCGACTCAATAGCGGCGACGTGTCGCCGGTAAATGTATTAGCGGTGACTTTTGTGAGCAATAGCGGCGATTTTTGTCGCCGGTAATACCATTTTTTCTTGTAGTGAAAATGTAATGGAGAAGATTAATTAAGTGAATGTTATTACAATACATGTTGAATAATAGGACTAAGAACAGCACGATTAATGGATAGATCAACCAAGAAAACAATCAAGCAAGTTCCTTATTCAATAATTAATTGCGCCAGCAATTATGTTGTGCATAGAAAGTATTCTTAACTTAACTAAGGATACACTTCTATGATAGACCTTAACCCTAAACACGGAATTATTTTGTAATCGCTAAAGCTGGCATCGAGGAAGAGCTTTGCCCATTCTTTTTCGGTCCTCTCCCTTCCAGTCTGGTCGACCATCATAAGCACATCGAAGAAAAGCTGAGTCTCGAGAGATTTCTCACCCACTTCATCGTTCTTCAACACCATGTCTATAATGATTAGTTTCCCTCCGTATTCGTTGCTCGGAATTGCCTCTTTGCATCGCTTCAATATCTTTATGCAATCTTCATCATTCCAATCATGTAATATCCACTATTTTTCATCATATGATAACACTTTAGTACAACTTCTGACATAATAACATCAAGACGCTTCAAGATCGATAACACTTTAGTACGACTTTTGACATAAATGTATTGATAAATTTCATTTTCTTTTAATATTTCTCTCTTTTGCCGATAGAAAAAGATGATCGACGATGATCAATGTCCAAAAGAAATCAGTACTTTTTAAATTTATTAAGGAATAGAAAGAATACCTTCAACAAAACTGCATCAGCTTTAGGAATGGCTTCAAACATGTCGCCACAAACGTAACTCAAATTGTTACTTCCCTCTAAACCATTGACAACGTGATGAAGATCAAAGCAGATGCAACTAATATTCGGAAAAGCTTCAGCTATGAGTTTGGCAACGGTGCCAGTACCACCTCCAACATCAACAATCGAGTTTAAGTTCTTAAAAACATCTCCGTAGTCTCTTAACATGATATTTGTAACAAGCCTTGCATCACTGGCCATTGCTTCGTTAAACAACTGGTTATGCCTGGAATCTTGGCCTGCAAAATCCCAAAACGTCCTTCCATGGGCTGTGTAAAAAGATGTGACGTCATCATTTTGGAACCATTTGCTCATGGGTTGACATGATTCCATCAGTACGGGATCCAACATGCTTAGTATAAAGGGCCTAAGGCTTAATGGTTCTCGCTTTAGAAGGAAGCGAGAAACAGGAGCTAGCAAATAGCCTTCTCTTTCCTCCTCGCCATTAGATATACTTTGTTTCACAAAGAAACCAGAGTGAACAAGGATGCGCATAAGTCGGTAGACATAATTGGTTCTCTCCTTGTTGATGGGGAGTGCTTCCACTAACTCAGAGAGCAACATTGGTGCACCATGGCGATTAATGATATCAGGTATCTGTAGCTCAATAGCACATTTGAGTGACATGGAGCTTATATAGCTGAAAATGTGGTTCCATATGTGACCTTGAGCATGAAGCAAGTTTGTAGATTGTTCTTCATTTTGCAAAGCCATATTTTTTCCGTTATAATGGACAAGTGATGGACAATTTCATATGGTTTAGTCTTCTACACATTAGCTACATATATAGGAAAGTAAGATATGGAAAAAGTGTTTTTTACGTTCCAAATTCTTACTAAAAGTTCACCTTATTTTTTTAATGGCTAATTTTATTATAGACTATTCTTGCTAATAAGCATGGGGTACAACGTGATGAAATAAATTAAGATTACAATGAAGTAGACAACGAATTCAAAAAACAAGAAAAATAAGAGTATAGACAATGACTCTAGGAATAAACCGAGTAGAGAATAGCAACAACCACATGAGACAATTAATGGTAAGCACAATATCCAATAGAAAGGACTGGTAAGCACAATATCCAATAGAAAGGACCGGTTCAAACATATTTAGGATCCATGCAAAAAAAACCCTTAATATATGTATATATTTTAAAAAGTCTCTTGTCAAAATTGGACAGGATTTGTCCTGGTGTGAGTGAATATGCAAATCAATATAACTACACGAATAAACTATACATAGAAACTTTAGATATTGTTTGTTAGGGAAGAAGCATCCACAGCTAGGCCATATACATTTGTAGTCTCTATGCATATAAAAACATTAGACATGTGGATTTTGAGTGAGATTAAAAGAAATAATTTAATTGAGTTTATTATTTTAAGAAAGGAATGGTGAAGACTTAAAGATAGGACTATTTATTAAAAGACAACAAACAAAAGGAAAAATCAAATATCTTCTTGCCTTTTGTTCTTATTAATCGTTCTACTCATACTAAAAGAAAACAACCATTTACCGACACAAGCAATTGTCACCACTAAAGGTGTGACCCTTCATGCCTAAAAAATTGATCTGCATCAGATGTTTTTGGTGAATCATATCCGTTCAATCGAGTATCTAATCCAATGGTTGGGGCTCCATTTCGCACAAACCTAATAGCGGTGACTAGAAATGCACACCAAAACAAGATCCTTGATTTGAAACTGATACGTTCTGAAAACTGGTTTTTGTAAAACCGCAGTTGACCAAAACGGATCGAATTGGATCCAATCCACCATATTCAAACAAGATCCTGATCCTATGAAAATATCGGATTTCATGTTGGATCGTAAACCAGATTTGCTAAAAACTAGATCTAAATCTTCCCCAAAATCCATTAAAACCCACTAAAAATCGATTTAAACCCGTTTGAAATTGGATTATGTACCGTCCTAACAAATACCAAGTAAAAATTTCATTTTTACCTAAGACAACCAGAATAAAAAGTATTCTGAAACCACCAGAGTAATTCATAAACATTTAGTGCAGAATAAATTTTCAGGGGATGCAGTGCGATCAAACTAGATCCTTCCCTTTGAAACTAGAAGTACCTAAAAACATTTTAAATATACGTTTGATCGAGTATCTAATCCAACGACCAAGGCTCCGTTTTGTACAAACCCAATAGCGACGACTAGAGATGCAGACCAAAACCGGAACCTCGATTTGAAACCGATCCAATCCGAAAATCGGTTTTGGTCAAAACCAGATTTGACCAAACCGGATCGGATCAGATCAGATCCGATCCACCAGATTCAAACAGATCCTGATCTTATGGAAAAAATCGGATTTAATACTGGATCATAAACCGGATTTGGTAAAAAACAGATCCAAATCCTCCCAAAATCCCTTAAAACGCACTAAAAACTGGTTTAAACTGGTTTGAAATCGATTTATGTAACGTTGCAAAAATTCCAAGTAAAAATTTTCATTTTTAAATAGGTCAAACAATTCATTCATTAAATCAAGGACAATCAGAATAAAAATATTCTCAAAACACTAGAGTAATTTGTAAACATTCAGTGCAGAATAAATCTTCAGGGGATGTAGTAGGATCAAACCGGGCTCTTCCTTTTGAAACCATAAGTACCTTAAAACATTTTAAAATAAACCGTAAACACAAAGATTATTGAGTTCCCCAAATACCAAATACCATAGAAATTGGTGGGCCCAACCTTGGGGTATATTCAAACCCAACATACAGTCATGAGCCTGACCTTGGGGGTATGTTTCAACCACCCAACATACAATCATGGTCCCAACCCTAGGGTTTATTTAAACCCCAATATACAACTATGGGCCTATCCTTGTGGCCCATCCCTAGGTTTATTTCAACCTAATTATACATGCAAGAGTCACAAAAACCGCTAGCATCCTATGTAACACAATCCAGTACGCCGGTATTGGTGCCTTCGACACACAAGTACAGTGAAAAGGCTCACCTGAATCATAGCACCGGCTAAAACCCCGCTCAAAGCAGCACCGACCGTAACCAACAACTCTCAACGCTAAAAGATGGGTGTTAAACAACTCCTAAAAATAGAAGCAAGGCAAACCTTAAGCATGCCTTCTAAAATAAAAATTTGAACAAAAGTCAACCCATGTCAAAAGTTAACGGTCAACATTAACTTTTGTCAATCGCCACGATGTGGCCAATCATGGCAACGCCTTGGCCCTCGTATATCATGACGATCATGTATTTCCGAGACCTAAGTACACATTGTGGGTGTTGGGTTTCCAACAACTTAATGGATTAAGCCTTTTTCTTCGATTCCAAGATCTCCAAAGCTCAGATCTGGTCCATTCTATAGTTTAAATGGGTAAAGTTTCCAAATTTATCAATTAACACACCCAAAGAGATTAACATCTTAAACCCTGGGTCCAAACAAGACAAGATACAACAATACCTTAACCACTAATCCCATAATCTCAAAAGAGACAATCCCAAACCTTCCAAAAGGGTTTTCTTTACCCTAAGAACCATAAAGTTGGTTGCTTTATGGACATACATGTCCAACACATGTCTCCTCCATTTTAGGTCAACAGGAATGATCAACAGGCTTTAAACTCATGTATAGGATACCATATAACATGAAACATCAGATCTAAAACAGATGATCTCAAACAAACCTCTATAATCCATGAAGTTGCCAACTTTATGGAATCCTTCCATTACAACTAGGTCAGACAAGAAAAAAATGGAACAAAACCTTAAATATATCATTATAGAAGCATAAAGCAAGGAGCTTGAACACATACAAAGGTCTAGAGATGCCTAAAAAACATCTTCCCTTAAGACAAGAAGCACCTCAAACCTTTCCAATGTCTGTTCTTTCTTTAAAAGCAACCAAAGTCACCAAAATGGACTCACAACTTACAAGAAGTTATTAGGGTTAGAGTTTTTGAAACTTGAGGGTGATGGACGCTAATGAGGAACCCTAAAAATGAATTAGAGGGGGGTTTAATACAAATTAAACCCTAAACGAATCATGAGCTTGGGCCAGAATAACTATCACGCCGTGGCGACCTAATGCTACAATGTGGGGGTTTAATAACTACATGATCCTTTATTCGATGCCATGTTATGGGCATCCTTGTGCCACACCGTCTCATAAAGTCTTTCCCAAAACTCCATCTTTGTCCCTGATAAACATAAATCTAAATCAATCTAGAAGATTAGTGTTACAAATTAGAATCAGATTTAGATTTTGTTCGGAACCGGATTAGATTTTGATCGGATCTGGATCGGATTTTTCATGATTTAATCAAAACCATATCGGATCCTGCATTTGTGCACCTCTAGTGATGAAATCAATTTCAATTATTTTAGTCTCTATTAAATGTCGAAAAAAATAAGTGACATAAGTTCTCTCCATAAGTGTCATCACTATTGGTTATTCTCACCGATATTTGTTGCGTGTTGCCGCTATTGATTATCGATAAACTTACACTGCTTTTAGTTTGTAATTTTTTTCCTGTTGGCTTTTGTTTTCGATCTATTTTCCTCAACGACACCAATGATCGACGAATGACCACCCATTTCTTTCTTCCTCTGCCTTCAAACACCGTTTAGCACTAGATTCCAACAATGACTTGGTTCTTTTAACACCAACGACATTTGGAGCTTCACCGTTGACAATTAACATCTCATTCCTCATTTCTCTTCCTTTTTCTCTTATAATTGTTATTTCCAGTTTATATTTGAGATAAATTGTAGAAAAATTATGATTTCAGTTTTTCCCCGATTGTTGTTGTTCACTAGCTGGCTGTTAATGTCGCCTGCGATGACCACCACCACCACTGTACCATCTGTTGATTTTTAGCCACCATATGTTCTATTTACTATGAATTTGGAGATTAATTATAAAATACGTGTATTTGTATATATTATGTGATATATGGCATATGAAAGTATTGTGTAAGTATGTTTATACAATGAAAAATGTTTATATTCAAGTTAAGTATGGTAGTATGTGTATTTAGTGTATGCATACGTGTATAATAAATATGTGAAAGTATGTGTATTTGGTATCATTAAGATGCTATTATGTATGTATGTGAAAGTATGTATATGTAGCACCTGGTTCGTGGTATGTAAATCTTATTTGAGTATTTTCCATTTTTAGCCTTGGACTCGACGAGTCATAGGTCCGACTCGCTGAGTAGAGCCGGGACCCGGGACACATTTTAATTTGGCGACTTGGTGAGTCCGTATCCTGGACTCGGCGAGTCACCGTTGTTGGATGAAACCCTATGCTTCAGGGGCTTTCACCCTATTTAAACTCTCATTCCGCCCCAATCTCGCCCCCATTCACCCTCAGAGCTCTATACCTTGTTCAAGAGTTGTTTCTTTGTGAGTTTGAAGCATTTGGTGTGCTTTCTTGAAGTCTTGGAGTGGGAAAAAGAGTAGATCAAGAAGAAGAAGAGGAGGTCAAGCATCTTTGAGCTATCTCAGTGTGTTCCCTAAGGTATGACTCGATTTTCCCCTTATTTTCATGCTTATAGTCCCTTATAGCTCCATTAAAGTCTTCTTGAACCATTTCCATGCTTGTGTATGTTTGGGGGTTCGTAATAAGCTGAGTAACCTCTAGATCTAGGTATGGTTGAGCTCCATGAGCTCAGATCTACTGCCTTTATGGACCCATGTTGCATGAAGACCTTAGATCTACTCTTTTGGTGCAATTTGAACACTAAAACCCTCATGGATGGATATTTATGATGGGTTTTAGCCATAAGAACTTTCCTATGTGCGCATGCAAAACCCTATTGCTCGGATCTAGGCTTTCTAATTAAACATGCTTTGAATCCAAGACTTCTAATAGCTAATTAGGTTAAATAATAATGCTGAAACAGATCTAGAATCATACCTTTGAGTTCCTTGTTGATCTTGTTTGTCTTGGAGCTTCTAGAGTCACAAATGTCACTCTTCTAATGGCTTACAAACACCAATAGCAAGCAAGATGATTTAGGAGAGAGGATAGGGGGGGAATTCGGCCAGAGGTTCCTTGCTTTTGGTTGTGTGTCGAATTCCCTCACCCCTAGGGTCTATTTATACTTGTAGACTCCTTAAGGGTTACAACCTAAACCCTAATTGGATAATCTTCTCTTAAGGCTATCCAAATCCATTCCATAGATAACCCTATGGACGACTTTGGCTTATCCAAGCCCTAGAAATCGCCCATCCTATCTAGGATAAGGATTTACAGTCTAAAGTGTAACTATCAAACAATTGACAGTTTATACCCTCTTATTTAATTAATCTCTTTAAGTCACCAAATTAATACCAATTAATTTATGACTTATATTAATCAAATAGCCATATATTATTCCTTATAATATTTACTCTCTCTTAACAAATCATCCTTCAAGTTTCTATGGTGAAGGCAACCCAAAAGGACCATGCACAACTAGATATAGTTATAGCCTTAGACACTATTCCAACAGTCTCCCACTTGGATAAGTCTAGTAACTATACAAGTACAATTCGGTTTGCAATCGTAGCTCTCAAAGACGCTGTCAACTCTGATCTAATCAATCTTGTCCTTTAGATCAGGGATCGTACAGTCCTCTGTTAGATATCATGCTGACAATCCTATGGAATGGTTAGTCATGCATTTAAATTTCTCGATCTCCGATTCATTCGACATAGAACTTAATCAAACACATCAATTTAGTTCTGACCGGGCCCGGCACATAAGTCAAATCAAATCATCGAGTGGCCAAGATATCTCTTCTACCCTCTTAGGATAAAATTTACAGATAAACTTCGACTTATATGCATTTACTTATTCATTAACCAACAATACACAATAATGCGTTTTATAACATCAAGTTACTGATGCGTTTTCGCATTATCAATGCACAATTAATTAACAAATAATAAACCATATATCTAGGTTTTAAGACTATATGATATTATCGTCTTGCGATCACCTTTTATATCGTATTCCATAAGGTGATTCCAGCAAGCGCGGGTTTATTCCAATGCTCAAAACCAGTTCATAAGCACTCATGAACGTTGCAACAACCCTTGCTATGTCTAACACCATTTAGACATTCTACACACCAATTCATGACAATCTTCATTCATATCTACTCCCAACATATGAACGATTGTGGACCATTTGAATAATTCGATTATTCCTAATAAACTCAATTATTCTGGAAGTCAAAACATGCAAAGTGAAACAATAGTTAAACAACTAACATGTGACAGTAACTTTACTCATAAATAAAGCTCCTTTATTTAATCATCAAATGTTAATTACATTTATCTATTATACGCTTCTAATACTATCTAATCTATACTAATATCATCCTTCAGCCCAATACTCCTAGCATGCTGCAAGTGCTTAACCCTACTCAGTCCCTTCGTAAGCGGATCTGCTGGGTTATCTTCTGATGATATCCTCTTCACTACGAGTTGTCCTTCTTCTACACGATGTCTAATGAAGTGATATTTTCTGTCGATATGTCGAGATCTACCATGATCCCTCGGTTCCTTGGTCAAGGCAACCGCACCTTCGTTATCACAGAAAATCTCTATGGGATCCTTTATGGCCGGTACAACTCCAAGATCACCAATGAAGTTCTTTAGCCATATTGCCTCCTTCGACGCTTCGCTCGCTGCGATGTACTCTAATTCGCACATTGAATCAGCTACGGTTTCTTGCTTGGAACTTTTCCAAGCCACTGCTCCTCCATTTAGGGTAAAGACCCAGCCCGACTGCGAATGGTAGTTGTCCCTGTCGGTCTGAAAGCTGGCATCACTATACCCTCGCACCTTCAAGTCATCACTCCCTCCAAGGACTAAGAACCATTCTTTCGTCCTCTGAAGGTACTTAAGGATGTTCTTCACCACAATCCAATGTGCTTTGCCAGGGTTCCCTTGATATCTGCTAACCATGCTCAAAGCGAAGGCTACATCAGGGCGAGTACAAGTCATAGCGTACATGATTGAGCCAACTGCGGAAGCGTATGGTACTCGGCTCATTTCTGCTATCTCAGCTTCGGTACTCGGACTTTGAGTCTTACTCAACTTGGCATTTCCTTGTATCGGTAGTTCTCCCTTCTTTGAGTTTTCCATACTAAAACGTTTTAGTACCTTCTCTAAGTAAGTATTCTAACTAAGTCCAATTAGTCTCTTACTTCTTTCTCTTACTATCCTTATTCCCAAAATGTAAGAAGCCTCTCCGAGGTCCTTCATAGCGAAGCACTTCCCGAGCCAGGACTTAACCTCCTGCAGAGTCGGGATGTCGTTTCCTATGAGTAATATGTCATCGACATATAGAACGAGAAAGCTTACTATACTCCCACTTGCTTTGACATATACACAAGATTTGTCTTCGCTTCGTACAAATCCAAACTCTTTGACTTTCTCATCGAAGCAAAGATTCCATCTGCAAGATGCTTGCTTAAGTCCATAAATGGACTTCTCAAGCTTACACACTCTATTCGGATGCTTCGGATCCACAAACCCCTCTGGCTGAGCCATGTAAACATCCTCAGCCAACTTTCCATTAAGGAAAGCGGTATTGACATCCATTTGCCAAATCTCATAATCATGAAATGCGGCAATTGCTAGCATCACTCTAATAGATTTAATCTTCGCAACTGGTGAGAAGGTCTCATCATAGTCAACTCCGGGAGTTTGAGTAAAGCCCTTCGCGACCAATCGCGCCTTATATGTGTGTACGTTCCCATCCACGTCGGTCTTCTTCTTGAAGATCCATTTGCACCCTACGGTCTTACGTTCGGGCACATAATCAACCAAATTCCAAACTTGGTTATCGTACATGGATTGGATCTCGCTATCCATCGCCTCTTTCCATTTCGCAGACTCTGGGCCTGCCATGGCTTCCTTATAGCTATTAGGTTCATCAAGATTTACTAGTGTACCATCACTAATATACGTGTCCCCTTCGGTAGTAATATGAAAACCATAAAACTGGGGATGAACTCTAACTCTATCGGAACGTCTAAGAGGTAAGGATTCGTCAATCGGTTCAACCGGAGTTTCCTCCTCGGGTTGAATGCCAGCGGTAGAGGTTCCTTCATCTATCGACTCTTGAATCTCTTCAAGTTCGATTTGCCTCCCACTGTCTCCTTGGCTTATGAGTTGTCGCTCTCGGAAAACTCCTCTCCTCGCAACAAAAACAACATTGTCTTTCGGTCTATAGAAGAGATATCCAAAGGAAGTTTGCGGGTAGCCGATGAAAATACATCGCTCACTTCGAGGTTCAAGCTTGTCGTGAGTATCTCGTCTTACGAAAGCCTCGCAACCCCAAACCTTGATATGTGCCAACGAGGGAGCTTTCCCTGTCCACATCTCGTGAGGTGTTTTGGAAACCTTCTTAGTTGGGACTCGGTTAAGGATATGGGCGGCAGTCTCTAAGGCATACCCCCAAAAGAAGATAGGTAGTGAAGCACGACTCATCATAGAGCGAACCATATCCAATAAGGTTCGATTACGCCTTTCTGCCACACCATTCAACTGCGGTGTCCTAGGAGGCGTCAATTGCAAAACTATTCCACACTCCTTGAGATAATCGTGGAATTCAAGACTTAGGTACTCTCCTCCTCGATCGGATCGAAGCATCTTGATTTTCCTGCCCAATTGATTCTCCACTTCATTCTTGAACTCTTTGAACTTTTCAAAAGTTTCTGACTTTTGCTTGATTAAGTAGATATACCCATATCTACTATAGTCATCGGTAAAAGTCACATAGAAGCGGTTCCCATCCTTCGTGGTTGATCTAAAGGGTCCACATACATCGGTATGTATTAGGTCCAATAGCCCCTCACCCCTTTCACAAGTACTCGTGAAGGGTGACTTAGTCATCTTTCCAAGTAAACAAGACTCGCATGTGTCATCTTCCCTAAGGTCGAATGACTCCAACACTCCATCCTTTTTGAGTTGGGCTATGCGTTTCTTGTTGACATGTCCAAGACGACAATGCCACAAGGATGCTTTATCCATACTAGTGGAAGAATCAATATTCAAAACATCATTTCCTAAGTTATCAACAATCATAACAGTTTCATATATTCCATTACATGGTATAGCTTCAAAGTAAAAGACACCATTTAGATAAGCCAAAATAGAACCATTCTCATTATTAAAAGAAAATCTAAATCCTTGTCTATATAAACCATGAAATGAAATGATGTTTCTAGCCATTTCTGGCGAATAGCAACAATTGTTCAAATCTAAAACTAAACTATTCCTAAGCACTAAAGAATACACTTCAATCTTGGTCACAGGCGACGATCTTCTGTTCCCCATGATTAGATTGATCCTTCCTTGCTCCACATCCCTACTTCTTTTTAGTCCCTGCACATTAGAACAAATGTGATAACCGCAACCGGTATCAAGAACCCAAGAAATAGCATGATTAGAATCGTTAGATTTGATTGTGTATATATACATGCGAAAGATGGCTTGATCTTTCCTTCCTTGATGGCTTGCAGGTAATCCGGGCAGCTTCTCTTCCAATGTCCTATCTTGTGGCAGTGGTGGAACTCTGCCTCCCTTGGGTTGGAATAGGGCTTAGAAGGACCAACTTTGGTCCCACTAGAAGAGGAACCATCTCGGGCTTTCACCTTTCGATAGTTATTCGATGAAGCTTTCCTCTTCTTTCCCTTCCCTTGACCAATAGCCAAGACAGGAGCAGCGGATAGATTGGGAGTTGGTGCAACAGACTTGTCCTTGAAATTGCTCTCAGCAACCCTCAAGAGACCTTGGAGTTTGCTTAGGGTGACCTCCTCTTTGTTCATGTGGTAGGTCATCCTAAATTGGTTGTACATCGGAGGCAAAGAGTGAAGCACCATGTCGATCGCCATGTCTTCGCTGAAGTCAACATTTAACTTGCGAAGGCGGTCGACATACCTTTGCATCTTTTGTAGGTGCACGGTAAGAGATTCTCCATGACCCATCTTAGCGGAGATCATGTTAGTGAAAATCTCGTAACGCTCTTGTCTCGCGTTTTGGTGATATCTCTCCAACAAGTCTTGATGCATCTCGTATGGATACATGTCCTCGTAGGACTTTTGGAATTCGGAGTTCATGGTGGCGATCATGATGCAATGTACTTTCGTTGCATCTCGCTCATGAGTTTCAAAGGCGGTGATTTCGGTGGGAGTAGCAACATCGGGGTTGATTTTCTCGAGCTTCTCATCGAGGACATACTCTTTATCCTCATAGCGAGCAATGGTGCGAATGTATCTTATCCATTCACTAAAGTTCGTTCCATCGAAGGTGACCTTTTGGCAAAGGCTCATCAACGTGAAAGAACTAGCAACAGCGTTGTTTGCGTTTGACATCTATAGAAAGGACAAAGATAGATTAGAACAAGAATCCCTAATTATCACCCAATGAGAAAAATTAGGGCTAGGATCCAACAATAACATTTACATACTAGAAAGGGATGCCGTAATCTAATATGCAAATAAATTGAAGGTAAGTGAATGACAATTCACTAATTCTCCATTACAAAACTTAAACTATTAGTCCTAAGTGTTTTTGAGAATTCCTAGGTTCGGATGAGATTCATTGAACTATTCAATGGCATGTTTAAATCTCAATATGCCCCTCTTGTTTGTGACTGGGATGTCGAGGATCACAAAGCGGGTGTGAATTACCATGCAAATTCACATGGTGCCTTCATTGTAACGATCACCTATTCGATGTGCCGGTAAACCACAAATGCTCCATCGAACTATGATAAACAATGAATCACCCTTTGCCACCTTCGCTTAGAACCAATTAATGTGCCGGTAAACCACACACGCTCCACTAACTTCTTAGCAAGGTGCAAAGTGTAATTTCATGGGATTGCATCAATTCACTTTTCCTAAAGTAACTAAGATTGGGAAATTTTTAAAACGTGTAGTTACTTTGTGTTTCTTATTATACTTTTAATGAGAGGATGAGGTTGCCCTATCCTACCCGTTCGGCTAACGACCCTCCACTAATCAAGCAAGCGGTGGGTGTGAGTGTACACCCATTAAGCGCCATTTTATAGGCCACAACCTTATACCCACCTTATAGATCAGCTTTGTGAATGAGTCCTACTAGCAGTAAGACTAGCATTTAGTTATACATATATATATTATTCTAGTAATATCATATAAGTATAGGGTTGTATTTTAAAACCTTTTAAAATCTAGGGTTTGAAATTTAAGTTGTCTAAATTAAAACTTTTAATCACAAATATAAATTTCAAAACTTTAGGGTAGGTTTTAAACATTTAAAACATGGAGGATCAAATAACAAATAATTCCAATTAACAATTAATATCCTAATTATCTTTATTTGATTTATCTAAGATTTCTTTCAAGATAATTATCAAAATAATTAATCATTATCATATAAGGAAATTAAATATTTTATTAGATGATAAATATCTTTAATTAGATCAAGATAATAGTCATATTTATCAAAAAATCGGATTTAGATTGATCTAATATGATTAAGGTAAGTTTCCATAAGATAATTATGAAAAAATCCCGAATCTGGCCATTCCTGACGCCCAGACTCGCCGAGTACACAAGGGGACTCGCCGAGTCAGGCCTACTCGCCGATTCCACCTTGGAACTCGCCGAGTTAGTGACTCATAAACCCAAAAATCGAATTTTGCAGGTTTGTTTCAGTTAATCAAGCAACAATTTAAAGAAAACCAAGCTAGGCTCTGATACCACTGATGGGTTTTAGCCATAAGAACTTTCCTATGTGCGCATGCAAAACCCTATTGCTCGGATCTAGGCTTTCTAATTAAACATGCTTTGAATCCAAGACTTCTAATAGCTAATTAGGTTAAATAACAATGATGAAACAGATCTAGAATCATACCTTTGAGTTCCTTGTTGATCTTGTTTGTCTTGGAGCTTCTAGAGTCACAAATGTCACTCCTCTAATGGCTTACAAACACCAATAGCAAGCAAGATGATTTAGGAGAGAGGAGAGGGGGGGGGGGAATTCGGCTAGAGGTTCCTTTCTTTTGGTTGTGTGTCGAATTCCCTCACCCCTAGGGTCTATTTATACTTGTAGAGTCCTTAAGGGTTACAACCTAAACCCTAATTGGATAATCTTCTCTTAAGGCTATCCAAATCCATTCCATAGATAACCCTATGGACGATTTTGGCTTATCCAAGCCCTAGAAATCGTCCATCCTATCTAGGATAAGGATTTACAGTCTAAAGTGTAACTATCAAACAATTGACAGTTTATACCCTCTTATTTAATTAATCTCTTTAAGTCACCAAATTAATACCAATTAATTTATGACTTATATTAATCAAATAGCCATATATTATTCCTTATAATATTTACTCTCTCTTAACAAATCATCCTTCAAGTTGCTATGGTGAAGGAAACCCAAAAGGACCATGCACAACCGGATATAGTTATAGCCTTAGACACTATTCCAACAATTTACACGTAAAGTTGGAAACTTTATGTGTTATTCATGCTCTAGGAACCCAGATCTATGAATGGCATGGACTGGATTCGAGCAAAATCGCGTTTATGGATCTTGCATGAAGCAGACTCGGCGAGTCGCTCATCTGACTCGGCGAGTCTAGTCTCGAGTCTCCGAGTTGTCCCCTTTTTTCGTTGTGCCGAGTTGTGTAGTGAGTCCAGGGTGGACTTGGTGAGTTGGAAGCCAAAACTCACCCATAAGGGAACTCGGCGAGTCAATAGTATAAATTGTTCAAGGAAACCTTCTTAGAATCCAGAACAGACTCGACGAGTTGTTCATACAACTCGGCGAGTTGTTCATACAACTCGGCGAGTAGGATGAAGGACTTGAACATCAGTTTGGAAGGATAACTCGTCGAGTCAACGCCTAACTCGATGAGTAGCAACAGAATCCTGGTCAGTCGTTTGGACATGGTCTCGGCGAGTCGGGTCAACTGAAAGTTGACTCCGACTTTGACTTAGGGCATGATCAGGGGTAAAATGGTCATTCTACCCAAAGGACAGTTAGCAGTATTTGACTAAGTGTTTGGTGGGAATTACAGACGGAGGATTTCCAGAGTAGTAGCAGCAGCAGACAGACTATTTCCAAACAGATCGGCAGCTACTACGAGGTGAGTTACCTTCTATTAGCGGTGGGTCTAAGGCCACAATGCCGGCCCACCGGTAGGAGATGTGTGATTAGATGATTGTCTTTGTGATATTCATCTAGGGTTGCTACTACCTGTGTTATGTTTATGTGTTAGTGACAGTAGGGGGAGATAGTCCCCCAGAACACCGGTCGATAGGGCCGAAGGGGCGGTCATGCCCAGCCATGCTAGATAGACTATGTGATATATGTGTTATGTGGTAGTAGTAGGGGGTGAAATAGTCCCCAGTATCTGGTCGAGACGACCGAAGGGGAGCCAGCACCCAGATATGCTAGGCAGTATCCGGTCGAGAGGACCGAAGGGGAGGCCAACACTCAGATATGCTAGGCAGTATCTGGTCGAGAGGACCGAAGGGGTAGGTCGGGCACCCAGATATGCCTGACAATTTATGTATGTTATGTGATTATGGTATGTGGTAAAATGGGGGGGGGGGACTCACAAAGCTTTGTGCTTACAGTTTACAAATTTGGTTTCAGGTACCTCTTCATCGAAGGGGAAGGAGCTGGCGCGGTAGCGGTACATCATGCACACACACTGGTTTCTGCATCTATTAGATTTCTCTGGGATTTATACTCTGATATTTTTATTGGTAATATGATTTGGCTTTTAGACATGGTTTACGATGTGATGTGGTTTGATCAAACAATGTTTTTAATTATTAACGTTTCTAAAGTAATGTTTTAAAAACGAAATTTTTGGACGTGAAAATTGGGTCGTTACAAGTTGGTATCAGAACCCTGGTTTTAGGGATTCGGACAAACCTTCGGGGGTGTTTGAACTCAAATCGAGGGATTAAAAGATTTTTGGAAAGATAAAATGTTTTCTAAAAGGTTAAGTAAAGGGTTTTAAGAAAGAACAATGTGTGTGATGTGCGCGACCGGCCGAGCTCAAGTAAGTATTCCCCAATGTACCCATACAAGTTTATTTATGTTTATCAGTTTCTAAAGAACAGCATTCTAGAATAGGACTAAGGATCTAGGAGTGATGCCTTATGTGCTTCAGTATATGAAAGAGTTACATGCTAGAGTTGAGTAGACAATAGTAGGGTAGCCTGTTTAGGTTATTCCTGATAGTACGAGTTTAGCATTATATGCTAGTTCAGTTCTGTCTACAAGGATATATTTGCTTGAGATTGTTTTTCTTACGTCCAAATGCTATATGCTTTGTTCTATATGGGCTTTGAAGTGATGGGAGTTAATTGCTAGGTGAATACGTTAAAGTCACATGTGATCAGGGTTGAATAATCTTAGAGTGTTGGATTTGACTCTATTGCGTAGCTCTTGTTTGAGTCCTAACCGTTGTAGATATGAGTCCCTTACTCGAAGGATTTATCCAAGCCACAGCACATGTGATTGTATTCAGGTAATAGTTAATTGGCATCACCAAGAGGCCTTCAACAGCTGAGGACTGGGTTGGGTGGAGTTAGAGGTTTCCTAGGGTAAGCCTAGGATAAAGAGTAGCAGTGAACAACGGTAGGGGAAGGGATCTGGTTGAGTCGAGGCGGTCCTTGGGGAAGGTACGGATAGATGTGGAAGGTAGTATGGGCCCGTACTACTGAAAGCAGAGGTTCTGTACCCGAACCGAGGAAGGCTAAGATAAGACCAGGGAACTTGTAGTGGGTGGGATCCCTCCAGGGGTATCAGTATCGCTAACAGTTGTTATTTCTTTGTATTTCAGAATGGTGGTACTACGCCCGAGGCCAGCAGTTGGCAGTTCAGGAGAGGGATCGGGTTCGGGATCAGGTTCCGAGCCAGTGGATGAGAGGTCGCACGATTTCATCGCATCGGAGATCACCAGAGGTATCCTTGAGTCGACCCCCATTATTTTTGGGTCGATCAAGGAGGGGATATTGGAGATGATGGAGGATTGCCTCCAGGAATTCAGGAGTGACATGGCATTTGGCCAGTCGGGATCTCGCACACTGTCCTTCAAGGACTTTCCGGGCAGTGTTGCACCGGACTTTCATGGGACGATGGAACCCATAGCTACCAGACGATGGATTGCTGACATTGAGTCTGCACAGTTGACTAGTTTCTGCCCCGAGGGGTCGAAGGTGAGGTATGCAGCAGGGTGTTTACGAGACCGAGCTTGAGATTGGTGGGAGTCGGTGGGTGACTCTTTGGGAGCCTCAGCTATCGAGGCTATGACTTGGTCGGGATTTGTGACCAGGTTCAGGGCAGAGTTTGCGCCGGCTGTTGAGCTTCAACAGCTGGACAGGGAGTTTTTGGACATGATACAGACGACGAAGACCATGGCAGAGATCACCGCCAAGTTCCGGGAGAGGGAACTGTTGGTGCCCCAATATGCGGGCGATGAGGACATGAGGAGGACCCGCTATCATGACATGCTCCGGGCTGATATCCGGGAGCACGTTAGTTTTTCAGCTTGCCCCACCTTGGACTCCATGATTGCCAGGGCGAGGGAGAGGGAGATAGATTTAGAGCACATCCGGAAACGGAAGGCGGAGGAGGGACAGCTAGGAGGGGCTTCGGGCAAGAAGCCCAAGGGATCAGATGTGGGGCCGAAAGGCCAACAGGGACGGGGCCGCTGCAGGACATGCGACAAGACGCACGAGGGGGCATGCAGGTTGGGATCATCAGGCTGCTACAAGTGCGACAAGACTGGGCACTATAGCAGGGATTGCACTGCTCCAGAAGCAGTTATTCAGACATCGGAGTTGCTGTGTTTCCACTGCAACCAGAGAGGCCACAAGAAGGCCAATTGTCCCCAGTTGTTAGCTTCAGTGCCGGTGAAGGCGCCAGCTCCAGCAACCCTATGGATCACAGATGGCCGGTAGAGCAAGGCAGAGGCTCCAGTGGTGAGGAGCCGGGCATTTCAGCTGACTGCCGAGGAGGCACACGCTGCACCCGATGTGGTGACGGGTGTGATTCTTTCCTTCTTATTTATTTATATGATGTTATGATATTGATATGTGCTCGGTATATGTATATGTGTTAGGATCGTTCCATGTGAACAGTATCCCAGTTCAGGTGTTGTTCGACTCGGGTGCATCCCGATCGTTTATATCCCTTGCGCTTAGCAAGAAGTTTCCGGAGTCTTCGGGCATGTTGGATTGCCCTTTAGAGGTAGAGATTGTCGATGATCGATCGGTGCGAGCATCAGCAGTGTTCAGGGATTGTGTTTTGAGGTTATTTGTGGAGCGTTATCTGGTGGACTTGGTTCCCATTCCGTTGCGTGGGAACAAGGTGATTGTAGGCATGAATTGGTTGAGCCCCAATGGGGCGGTGATAGATTGCGCGCAGCAGCTAGTGTGAGTCAGGACCCCAGGTGGGGGAGAGTTAGTGATTTATGGCGAGAGGCCACAGTGTGGACCTGCAGTATGTTCAGCAGCGAGGGCTAGACACCACCTTCAACAGGGATGCGCAGGATATGTCGCGTACGTGATGGATGCCCGGTAGGCGGGTAAGGCGACAGTGAGCAAGGTTCCGGTGGTGCGAGATTTCGTAGATGTTTTCCTAGAGGAGCTTTCTGGGATACCTTCGGAGCGATATGTGGAGTTTAGGATTGACCTCGTTCGTGGTGCGGCTCTGATAGCCAAGGCACCATATCGGTTGGCTCCTCCCGAGATGCAGGAGTTGTCTGCGCAGCTGCAGGAGCTGCTAGACAAGGGATTTATTCGTCCGAGTAGTTCACCCTGCGGAGCCCCAATTCTGTTCGTGAAAAAGAAGGACGGGTCACATCGGATGTGTATAGATTACCGGGAGCTGAACAAGGTAACGGTGAAGAACCAATACCCACTCCCGAGGATTGATGATCTCTTTGACCAGCTTCAGGGAGCATCTTGGTTTTCCAAGATCGATTTGCATTTGGGTTATCATCAGATGAGGGTCAGAGAGGAGGATGCGTAGAAGACCGCGTTTCGGATGGGTTATGGCCATTATGAGTTCGTGGTGATGCCGTTTGGGCTCACCAATGTTCCTGCCGCGTTCATGGACCTCATGAATCGCGTATGCAGACCGATGCTGGATCGGTCTGTGATAGTCTTTATTGATGACATCTTGGTTTATTCCAAGACGCAGGAAGAGCATGAGGAGTATCTGAGAGAGGTATTGGAGACCCTGAGAAGGGAGAGCTTGTATGCCAAGTTCTCCAAGTGTGAGTTTTGGTTACGCGAGGTGCAATTTCTCGGTCACCTTGTCAACCAGAACGGGATTCTGGTGGATCCGGCCGAGGTCGAGGCCGTGATGAGATGGGATGTTCTGAAGTCTCTATCTGAGATTCGGAGTTTCCTAGGATTGGCAGGCTATTATCGGAGGTTCATTCAGGATATCTCCAAGATAGCCGTACCCCTGACACGTTGACGAAGAAAGTCGTGGTCTTTCGCTGGGGACCCGAGCAGCAAGCAGCATTTGAGACATTGAGACAGAGAGTGTGCGAGGCGCCGATCTTAGCCCTGCCAGAGGGCGTAGAGGATTTTGTGGTTTATTGCGACGCGTCTATTTCAGGATTGGGCGCGGTATTGATGCAAAGGGGCATGTCATTGCCTACGCTTCGAGGCAGCTCAAGCCTCACAAGGCGAACTACCCGACGCATGATTTGGAGTTGGGGGAGGTGGTTTTTCGCCCTCAAGATTTAGCGGCATTACCTCTACGGGGTTCGGTGTACCATTTACACGGACCACAAGAGTTTGAGGTACCTGATGGATCAACCAAATCTGAACATGAGGCAGCGTCGGTGGTTGGATGTTTTGAAGGATTATGATTGTGAGATCCTTTACCACCCGGGAAAAGACAACGTGGTGGCCGATGCGCTTAGCCACAAGGCGGCGCCGATCAGGGATATTTGCATGAGGATGACTATAGTGACTCCCCTGTTGGAGCAAATTCGGCAGGCTCAACAGGAGGCTATCAAGGAGAAACATCGGAAGAGCGAGCGTGTGGTGGGTCAGGTTTCCTCTTTCGATTATGATAGTCGAGGACTATTAACAATACACCGCAGGGTGTGGGTGCCGTATCATGGAGGCGTGCGCCAGATCTTGATGGAGGAGGTGCACAAGTCCCGCTTCTCTATTCATCCCGGGGGAACGAAGATGTATAGGGATCTTCTTCTAGACTATTGGTGGCCCTGCATGAAGTGGGATGTGGCATGGTACATCGAGCGGTGCTTGACCTGCAGGAAGGTCAAGGCCGAACATCGGAGATCGCATGGGAAGATGCAGCCGTTGGACATCCCGTTGTGGAAATAGGAAGACATCACGATGGATTTTATCACAAAGCTTCGCAGGATTGCGCGTGGAGTAGATTCGACTTGGGTCATCGTGGACCGATTGACCAAGAGCGCCCACTTTATTCTGATCCAGGAGAGCATCTTGGCCGAAAAGTTGGCCAATATCTACATCAGGGAGATAGTAGCGCGGCACGGGGTGCCAATGTCAGTGATATTAGACCGAGATGTGTGATTCACTTCTAGATTTTGGAAGAAGTTTCATGACGAGTTGGGCACTCGTTTGCATTTTAGCACCCCCTTTCACCCGCAGACGGATGATCAGAGCGAGCGGACCATCCATACTTTGGAGGATATGTTGCGGGCATGTGTGTTAGATTTCGGTGGTAGCTGGGATACCTATCTTCCCTTGGCTGAGTTCTCATACAATAACAACTACTACTCGAGTATTGACCGACCCCCATTCGAGATGTTGTACGGATGGAGGTGCAGGACCCCGATATGCTAGGGTGAAGTTGGCCAGAGGGTCATGGGGAGCACCGAGGTGGTCCCCAAGATGACAGAGAGGATCCAGCAGGTTTGGAGCAGGCTTCAGACTGCTCAGAGTCGGCAGAAAAGTTATGCTGACAAGTGTCGATCTGACTTGGAGTTCCAAGTCGGGGATATGGTTCTCCTGAAGGTGTCGCCTTGGAAAGGCGTCATTCGATTCAGGAAGCGGGGCAAGTTGGGCCCAAGATTTATCGGACCGTTCAGGGTTGTAGCTCGGGTGGGCAAGGTGGCGTATAGGCTGGATCTTATAGTCGAGCTCAGCTAGATCCACAACACTTTCCATGTTTCTCAGTTGCGGAAGTGCTTAGTGGATGATTCAGCAGTAGTGCCGTTAGAGGATATACAGGTTGATGACAGCCTGAATTACATTTAGTTCCTAGTCGCAATCCTCGACCGGAAGTCGAAGGATTTGAGGAACAAGAGGGTGGAGCTAGTGAAGGTGCAATGGCAGCACCGTAAGGGCTCGGAATGGACTTGGGAGCCGGTGGAAGAGATGATAGAGCATTACCCCGAGCTATTTCAGGATCGAGCAACAGACTTCGAGGACGAAGTCTAAAATAAGTAGGGGAGATTTGTAGCACCTGGTTCCTGGTATATAAATCTTATTTGAGTATTTTCCATTTTTAGCCTTGGACTCGGCGAGTCATAGGTCCGACTCGCCGAGTAGAGTCGGGACCCGGGACACATTTTAAGTTGGCGACTCGGCGAGTCCGTATCCTGGACTCGGCGAGTCACCGCTATTGGATGAAACCCTAAGTTTCAGGGGTTTGCACCCTATTTAAACTCTCATTCCGCCCCAATCTCGCCCCCATTCACCCTCATAGCTCTATACCTTGTTCAAGAGTTGTTTCTTTGTGAGTTTGAAGCATTTGGTGTGCTTTCTTGAAGTTTTGGAGTAGGAAAAAGAGTAGATCAAGAAGAAGAAGAGGAGGTTCAGCATCTTTGAGCTATCTCGGTGTCTCCCTAAGGTATGACTCGATTTTCCCCTTGTTTTCATGCTTATAGTCCCTTATAGCTACATTAAAGTCTTTCTTGAACCATTTCCAAGCTTGTGTATGTTTGGGGGTTCGTAATAAGTTGAGTAACCTCTAGATCTAGGCATGGTTGAGCTCCAGGAGCTCAGATCTACTGCCTTTATGGACCCATGTTACATGAAGATCTTAGATCTACTCTTTTGGTGCATTTTGAACCCTAAAGCCCTCATGGATGGATATTGACACCTAAAGGTGGAAACTTTACGTGTTATTCATGCTCTAGGAACCCACATCTATGAATGGCATGGACCGGATTCGAGCAAAATCGCGTTTATGGCTCTTCCATGAAGCAGACTCGGCGAGTCTAGTTGCGAGTCTCCGAGTTGTCCCCTTTTTCATTGTGCCGAGTTGTGTAATCAGTCCAGGGTGGACTCGATGAGTTGGAAGCCAAAACTCACCCATAAGGGAACTCGGCGAGTCAATGCCCAGACTCGGTGAGTTCAAGGCAACCTTCTTAGAATCAAGAACAGACTCGGCGAGTTGTCCATACAACTCGGCGAGTCACAGTATAAATTGTTCATCGGATGAAGATGAACTCGGCGAGTTGTTCATACAAATCGGCGAGTAGGATGAAGGACTTGAACATCAGTTTGGAAGGATAACTCGTCGAGTCAACGCCTAACTCGACGAGTAGAAACAAAATCCAGGTTAGTCGTTTGGACATGGACTCGGCGAGCTGGGTCAACTGAAAGTTGACTCTGACTTTGACTTAGGGCATGATCAGGGGTAAAATGGTCATTCTACCCAAAGGATTGTTAGCAGTATTTGACTAAGTGTTTGGTGGGAATTACAGCCGGAGGATTTCCGGAGCAGCAGCAGCAGCAAACAGACTATTCCCACACAAATCGACAGCTACTACGAGGTGAGTTACCTTCAAGTAGCGGTGGGTCTAAGGCCACAATGCCGACCCACCGGTAGGAGATGTATGATTAGATGATTGTCTTTGTGATATTCATCTAGGGTTGCTACTACATGTGTTATGTTTATGTGTTAGTGACAGTAGGGGGAGATAGTCCCCCAGAACACCGGTTGATAGGGCCGAAGGGGCGGTCATGCCCAACCATGCTAGATAGACTATGTGATATATGTGTTATGTGGTAGTAGTAGGGGGTGAAATAGTCCCCAGTATCCGGTCGAGAGGACCAAAGGGGAGCCAGCACCCAGATATGCTAGGCAGTATCCGATCGAGAGGACTGAAGGGGAGGCCAGCACCTAGATATGCTAGGCAGTATCCGGTCGAGAGGACCGAAGGGGTAGGTCGGGCACCAAGATAGGCCTATCAATTTATGTATGTTATGTGATTATGGTATGTGGTACAATGGGGGGGGGGGGAACTCACTAACCTTTGTGCTTACAGTTTACAGTTTTGGTTTCAGGTACCTCTTCATCGAAGGGGAAGGAGCTGGCGCGGTAGCGGCACATCATGCACACACACTGGTTTCCGCATCTATTAGATTTCTCTGGGATTTATACTCTGATATTTTGATTGGTTGTATGATTTGGCTTTTAGACATGGTTTACGATGTGATGTGGTTTGATCAAACAATGTTTTTAATTAATAACGTTTCTAAAGTAATGTTTTAAAAATGAAATTTTTGGACGTGAAAATTGGGTCGTTACAGTATATTTGGTATGCGTAGGATACCTTTGTGTATTTGATATATGTATATGTATTTGGTGTATATGGGGTATATATATATATATATATATATATATATATATATATATATATATATGTATATATAAACATATATGTATTTGGTATATGTAGGATAATATTGTGTATTTAATATATGTATGTGAATGTATGTGTATTTGGTGTATATATGGTATATATATGTGAAAGTATGTGTATTTCGTATAAGTAGGATACAATTATGTATGTATGTGAATGTTTTGTGTATTTGGTATAAGTAGGATCAACCATTTTTCTGTACTTGTTGAATAGGATGTTTAAGAAAAGTATTGTCTCGGAGGTGTTTTATTATGGTTATTTGATAAGTGTTTTAGAAAAATGGGATTCAAGAAGTTCCCTATATGTGTTCGATGAAATGATTGAGAGAGAATTCGTTTCTTGATAGGTCTATTTACACCTGTAGAACCGAAGTAATTATCAAACTGTCTAGATATAATCTCAATACTCAAGCCTTCTTGTGGTTGCGAATACTTTCCTATGCTCTTAATAACCATGTTCACCTTTAAGTAATGTTAAAATATTTACCACCTTCAACCTAGGGTTATTACAACCAGATAGTGTTGGAGTGGGATGAGATTATTTGCAATAAATAAAGGAGTGTATGTAGATTTCAGGGGAAATAGATGAAATTAAGGATCAAATGTTAAGGAGAGCAACAATGACCTTGACCATTGGTGTTTGGGAACTTTGTTATAAAGATAGGGAAAGCATGGCACATGTTGATTATTTTACTTGCAAAATGAAGCATAAAATTATTGATAGTTAAGCATTCTATAACTAGTAAGTCACTTATAATATAATATTTTTAAAGATTACTAAATATATGTAACTGATGAAATAGCATAATTGTTCTCATATCTAGAAACTTGAATATCCTAAATGCAGGGAAATGGAGCAAGAGAAAGGGATTAATGAGGTTAAAGGAATGATGGCTTTGGTGCAATCATGGATTCAATTGAATATGAGCTTGTAACGCCCGAAAAATTCATAGTAAAATTTTCATTTCAGAAAAATAAACAATACAAATGAGTTGTTCTATATATTTATACATCACAGTAGATATTGGGAATTGCCAATGCGAAAAACTTTGGTGGATGCGGTGCAGTCACGTTGGGCTCTTCCCTTTTGTACATGAACATAAAGTTTGTAACTTTACGTGTATTATGGACCCTAGGAGGTCAGATCTATGTTCTGAATGCGTTAAGACCCCTTATGATCGACGGTATAGCTTCGGACATAGAGGGACTCGGCGAGTCGTTCTTGGGACTCGGCGAGTTGGCGTGCATTTTCCACCAAATCCTCTTGTTTTTGGGCCAGTTGTTAAGATCACAGGTTTCCCCAGTTGTTTAGGTTCACTAGGAACCTGAAAATCATAGGACTCGGCGAGTGGATGAACAGACTCGGCGATTTGAAGGCAATGTCCCAACCACATGAAGACGGACTCAGCGAGCTCAAAGGGAACTCATCAAGTTATAGACTGAACATATTCTTATGGATGAAGATGAACTCGGCGAGTTCAAGGATGAACTCAGCGAGTCGGTTGAAGATTGTCTGATGTGTTGTTGAAGGCAAACATGTCGAGATCTTACTAGACTCAATGAGTAAGGACGGGATTATGGCATTTTGTGGATATGGGGACTCGACGAGTTGACCGGTTGACTCGGCGAGCCGAGTGAACTAGATGTTGACTTTAACCAATGACTTGACTTTCACTTTGACTTGGACTGAGTGACCCTTGTAAGGGTTACAAGTATGAATTGATAACTTAGAAGAGTTGTCGTGTAGGAATTGAGGAGGCGGGGAGAGTCGATTTCCTCACCGAGATCAGTGCAGACACTACATGACTTCGAGGTGAGTTTCCTCCTAGTAGGGGTGGGTCTACGGCCACAATGCTGACCCACAAGTGAGAGTGTTGGATAGATGATTGTTTTTGTGATAATTATCTAGGTTGTTATGTGATATGCTTACTGTGTTTGATAGGATTAACGTGCTTGATATGATTACTATGCTTAATGTGTGTTAGTAGTAGGAGGGGTGAAATAGTTCCCGGTTGAAAGATACCGAAGGGGAGGTTAGCTCCCAGTTACCGGTTGAAAGATACCGAAAGGGAGATTAGTTCCCAATTACCGGTTGAAAGATACCGAGGGGTAGTCTAGCTCCCGGCTATGCCTGACGGTTACCGGTTGAAAGATACCGATGATTATGCATTATTTGGTATGGATATGATGAGGAAACTCATTAAGCTTCGTGATTACATTTTTAGTTTTGGTTTCAGGTACCTCTTCGTCCAAAGGGGAAGGAGCCGGTAGTGTAGCAGTGCATTACACACACATGGTTTCCGCATTGAGTTTCTGGGATTGTACTATGATTTTCATTACTTCTGATGATATGGTTTTGAGACACGACATTATGTTTTTATAAGTTGATGTACTATTGACAATGTTTTGGTGAACTGCTTTATGAATTATTTAATTAAAAATAAAAAATTTTGGCCTCGAAGTTTTGGATGTTACAGGAAAAAGGGAGAAATGAAGGTGAGCCACCTATGTGAGGAAGGAACAAAAGGCAAATATACTTACAAAAATCATGGTAAAAGTCAAGCATAAAGAAATATGGGAGATTATTGGAGTTAATCTAGATACTGTAGTATGTTTTTTATATAATTCATGCTTTTCTTGTTTTTCCTAATCTAGAAGTTTTGAATATTTCATAGTTGTGTTAGGTGTAGTACTTGGTCATTAACATATAGGGTAGTCTCTTTGAGTTTTATGGGTGGTCTATTAGTAGTTTTACGGGTTACATTTTCAGTAGTTTAAAAAGGGAAAGTATTTTCTTTATATTGTTGTCTTTCCAAATAAGAAGTATGCAGCTGCCCAGTGTTTTGCTCTTCTTATTTTTCTTGTCATACACCTAGGAGTACAATCTATACCCATTGTGCAAAAGCCAACTTGTAAAACTATATATGTACAAGGACTAAGTAACGGATTAAGCTAATAGACTTCTAACAACTTCTGTAACTGAATGAAGCATGTGCTTGTGGATAATTAATCAGTTAAGTTAATAGTAACCCCGCTAGTCTAGCACTGGAATTTGGATAATACATGGCTGTATATGATGTCTTCTTTTGTAGAGTACATTAACGAAAGTTCCCTTCTCGTTCTAATTACTCATGAAAATGGAATAATCTAGGCCCTAACAAACTTAATATCTTAACTTCGACAATCAGCCATAAAAAAAATTGTCTACATCAGGAGGCGGTGTTAGTTGTGTTCCTTTGGCTTTGGCAAGCGACCTAATATTTTACTTTTTGCCGTCTTTTTTTGTACTATTACTTATATGTATGTTCTAGCTTATTGCTAACTTCCATTATCAATATCATTGCCAGTTGTTTAAAAAAAAGTAAATAAAAAAGAAAATGTAATGGAGAAGATTAATTAAGTGAATGTTATTACAATACATGTTGAATAATAGGACTAAGAACAGCACGATTAATGGATAGATCAACCAAGAAAACAATCAAGCAAGTTCCTTATTCAATAATTAATTGCGCCAGCAATTATGTTGTGCATAGAAAGTATTCTTAACTTAACTAAGGATACACTTCTATGATAGACCTTAACCCTAAACACGGAATTATTTTGTAATCGCTAAAGCTGGCATCGAGGAAGAGCTTTGCCCATTCTTTTTCGGTCCTCTCCCTTCCAGTCTGGTCGACCATCATAAGCACATCGAAGAAAAGCTGAGTCTCGAGAGATTTCTCACCCACTTCATCGTTCTTCAACACCATGTCTATAATGATTAGTTTCCCTCCGTATTCGTTGCTCGGAATTGCCTCTTTGCATCGCTTCAATATCTTTATGCAATCTTCATCATTCCAATCATGTAATATCCACTATTTTTCATATAAACATAATAACATCAAACACCCATATTCTTTTAATATTTCTCTCTTTTGCCGATAGAAAAAGATGATCGACGATCAATGCATGTCCAAAAGAAATCAGCACTTTTTAAAGTGAATAAGGAATAGAAAGAATACCTTCAACAAAACTGCATCAGCTTTAGGAATGGCTTCAAACATGTCCCCACAAACGTAACTCAAATTGTTACTTCCCTCCAAATCATTGACAACGTGCTGAAGATCAAAACAGATGCAACTAATATTCGGAAAAGCTTCAGCTATGAGTTTGGCAACGGTGCCAGTACCACCTCCAACATCAACAATCGAATTCAAGTTCTTAAAAGCATCTCCGTAGTCTCTTAACATGATATTTGTAACAAGCCTTGCATCACTGGCCATTGCTTCGTTAAACAACTGGTTATGCCTGGAATCTTGGCCTGCAAAATCCCAAAACGTCTTCCCATGGGCTGTGTAAAAAGAGTTGACGTCATCATTTTGGAACCATTTGCTCATGGGTTGACATGATTCCAACAGTACGGGATCCAACATGCTTAGTATAAAGGGCCTAAGGCTTAATGGTTCTTGCTTTAGAAGGAAGCGAGAAACAGGTGCTAGCAAATAGCCTTCTCTTTCCTCCTCGCCATTGGATATACTTTGTTTCACGAAGTAACCAGAGTGAACAAGGATGCGCATAAGTCTGTAGACATAATTGGTTCTCTCCTTGTTGATGGGGAGTGCTTCCACTAACTCTGAGAGCAACATTGGTGCACCATGGCGATTAATGATATCAGGTATTTGTAGCTCAATAGCACACTTGAGTGACATGGAGTTTATATAGCTGAAAATGTGGTTCCATATGTGTGCTTGAGCATGAAGCAAGTTTGTAGATTGTTCTTCATTTTGCAAAGCCATATATATATTTTTTTTCCGTTATAATGGACAAGTGATCGACAATTTCATATTGTTTAGCCTTGTACACATTACCTTCATATATAGGAAAGTAAGTTATGGAAAAAAGTGTTTTTCACGTTCGAATTTCTTATTAAAAGTTCAGCTTATTTTTTTAATGGCTAATTTTATTAGAGACAAATTAAGATTACAAATGAAGTAGACAACGATTTAAAACACAAGAAAAATAACAAGATAGACAATGTCACTAGGAATAAACCGAGTAGAGAATAGCAACAAAGAAATGAGACAATTAATCCTACGCACAATATATATCCAATAGAATGGACCGGTTCAAACATATTTAGGATCCGAGTAAAAAAAACTTTTTATTTTTAAAAAGTTTATTGTCAAAATTTGGACCGGGTTATATATATAAACTTTATATATTGTTTGTTAGGTAATAAGCAACTATCCACAACCAAACCAAATAAATTTGTATTCTTTATGCATATAAAAACTTTAGACATATTGATTTTGAGTGAAATTAAAATTAATAATTTTATTGTGTTTATTATTTTAAGAAAGGAATAACAAAGACTTAAAGATAGGACTATTTATTAAAACACAACAAACAAAAGGAAAAGTCAAATATCTTGTAGCCTTTTGTTCCTATTAAAATTTCTATTTATATTACAAGAAAAAAAAAACCCTTTACTAGCGACACTTTTAGCGGCGAAAACAACTTTCAGCAGTGACACAAACAATTGTCGACGCTAACGGTGTCGGTCATACCTAAAGGATTGATCCACATCAGAAACGTGAACCCTAATATAATCGTCCAATTGAGTATCTAATCTAACAATTGGGGCTCATTTTCACACAAACCCAATAGTGGCGATTAGTGATGCACACCAAAATCGGATCCTCGATTTGAAACCAATTAGATCCGAAAACCGGTTTTTGCTACCGGATTTGAGCAAACTAGATCGGATTGAATCCGATCCACCAAATTCAAATCAAATTATGATCCTACGGAATAAATCGGATTTGGTACCAGATCGTAAACCGGATTTGATAAAAAACCAGATCTAAATCCTCCCTAAAATCCACTAAAACCCACTAAATATCGGTTTAAACCGGTTTGAAATTGGATAATGTAACGCCCCAAAAATACCAAGTCAAATTTTCATTTTTAAATAAGTCAAACCATTCATTCATTAACTCAATGACAATCAGAATAAAAGTATTCTCAAAACACTAAAGTAATTTGTAAACATTATGTGCGAAATAAATCTAGAGGGGATGCATTGCAATCAAGCTGAACCATTCATTTTGAAACCAAAAGTACCTTAAGACGTGTTAAATATAAACCATAAACATAAAGGTTAATGAGTTCCTCAAATACCACATACCATATGAATTAGTAGGCCCAGCCCTGGAATATATTCCAACCCAACATACAATCATGTGCCCACCCTTGGGGTATGTTTCAACCCAACATACAATCATGGGCCCAACCGTAGGGTATGTTTTAACTCGAACATGCAATAATGGGCCCAACCATGGGGTTTCTTTTAACCCCAAAAGACAACTCTAAACCCAACCATGGAGTTTATTTCAACCCAATCACACATATACGAGTCAAAAAGACAGCTAGCAACCTACATAACACATTCTAGTGGATCAACATTGATGCCTTTGACCCACAAGTGCAGTTTGAAGACTCACTTGAATCACAAGGCCGAATAAAACCCCGCTAAAAGCCGCACCGACCGCCGCCAACAAATTTCAACGCCAAAAGATGGGTGCTAAACTATAACATCCCACAAATATGGTCCAAAAATTTAGTTTTAAATCATTTAAGAAAAACCATAATTCATCAAACATCATAATATTGAAATCACAAGTCATGTATCTCAAAACATCGTATCAAAAATACTATGTCAATCACGTGTGAAAATATCAGAGTCTAAACATCCAGGCTAAAAGCTATGGTGTGTGCCATGCAGTCATTTCGAGCTCTTCCCCTTGCTAATGGATGTACCTCAAATCAAAACGAAAAACTGTAAACATGAAGCTTAGTGAGTCTCCCCAAACTACCACATACCATACACATAATCACATAATACCATACATTAGGCCTTGCCCACAGCATCGGGCCCCGCCCGACATTAGACTAATCCGACATTGGGTCCCGCCCGACATCGGACCGAAGTCTAACATCGGGTCCCGCTCGACATCAGACCGAATTCTAGTATACATATTACATATGAACAGGCATATAACATAAACACATAACATAACATAGAAGTTAAACCCTTCTTCGGGCTTGCGCCGACATTAGACCGAAATCCAGAACATATAGCACATAACATATAATTAAACATTCCTCAGGCTTGCCCTAACATCATACCAAAGTCTAGAACATATAAACAAACACATGAAAGTATCACGAAGACTTCAAGCATACAAACGTTCCTCGGGCTTGCCCCGACATCGGACTGAAGTTTGGAAATATATAATCTACGTCGGGCTAGCCTCGACATCGGACCTAAGTTCGGTATACGCTAACATACATAAACGGGTCAACATTGGTGCCTTCGACCCATTCCTACTGGAGGAAAACTTACCTCTCAAGTTGGTTGTTGAAATCTCGAGTGAGGAATCTCTGATGGTTGCTGCAACGAATCCCTGACTATCATTATCATAATAATCACTAAGTCAAAAACTGAGAATCCTTTTAAGGGTAAAATGAGCATTTTACCCTGGTCAAAGTCAACATTCTAGGTTCACCCAACTCACCGATTCCTAGAACCCAGAAATCGCGATATAACTCATCGAGTTACCTCTTGACACGCCGAGTTCGATGGCTACTCATAGTCGTGATTTGGCGAATCAACTCGTTGAGTCCCTTCACCGACTTGTCGAGTTCAACCTTAAGCTGAAACGGGACAACACGATTCAACTCATCGAGTTCCTTTATGGACTCAACGACTTCGTCTGTCCATTTAGCCATCTTAACAAATTAAGCCTCTACTCTCCAGATCCAAAGTTCATACTTCATATACACACTGGAAATGCCCTTTTAAGGGTAAAGTTTCCAACTTTAAACGCTAATAGTCCTTCTTAGTGGGTTTAGCTAAAACCCTAGTTTCTTAGGACATAGATCTTTGTCCAAAAGCCTCATTACTCCAACTGAAAGCATGAAAACCAAGATCTAGATCCTAGACACCAAATGAACACGTAAAGTGTCAGACTTTACTTCCATGCATGGCCTTTTGGGGCTTAAAAGGCCATAATAATGTCTTTAAGCTTGCATGGGGCTTCTATGGTCACAAAGTTTTCACCTTTATGCCATGAAACCCCTTCTAGATCCCAAATCTGAAAGGTAAGCCACTTGGGATGTCCATGTCCCAACAAAACCCTCATAAAATGGAACTAAGGAGATTTAATGAACTAATAGCCATGCTAGAGACTTGATTACCGGAAAATGACGTGGAGGGAAGGAAGTCTTTGGATCTACTATCTTCTCCTTGAACCTTCTAGCTAAATTTTCTTCTTCAAGCTTCAAGAAAACACAAAGATTACTCAAGAATGGCTCACACATTTGTGAGAACAAACGATCTGATGTGCAAGGATAAGGTTTGACAACTCAAACTTTGAGTTAATGCTTAAGATCAATGTCTGCTTACTAAGTAATTTTCCAATCAAGTCTGCTAATACCAATCAAGTCTTAGTTAATGTTGTCACAACTAGCAATTGAGCTAGGAAATCCTATGCTCTTGTAAACATTAACAATAATAACAATTGTAACCCTAACTTGATAATATGTATGATGCTCAATCAATGAAAAAAAAATTCATCAAGTAAAGTTCAAAACTTTATACAAATAGTCAATTATGAGTTTAAAACCCTAAAAATCCCAATTTAAGTTCATTATGAAGTAGGATTTTCTTATTAGGCCTAGTGGACCCTTAAGTAGTCAATGTGACTATCCTGGGCTTAGAACCCTTAAATGGGCTCTAAATGGACCCATATTAATAAAACTCAAAATTTTGGACCATATGAGCCTAAAATGGATTAATTATCTCTAATTGTCCTTGTTAGGCCATAAGTAAATTAAATAGCCTTAATGGATCATAAACCCCATTCTTTTACCCTAATGGGTCGTGAACTCTCTAAAGAGGTGTGTGTGTGTGTGTATGTGTGTGTGTGTGGGGGGGGGGGGGGGCTAGACTGAGAGTCATCATTATGGGCTTCAAAATTCTTTAACTAAATTAAAAGAAGGCACAAACCCCTCCATTCTTTCCCAATCTTGGTGCATGTGAAAAAAGAAAAAAAGATTAAGGGAGGATTAAGGAGAAGGTGATAACTCAAGACTACCCACCATGCATCTAAGTATTATTCTGCATACACCCATGCAAAAATATCATGTATCCAGGAAACTTTAATTCATTCCTTTCATAAGATAAACCTCTCTTCTTCTCCCATCTTATCCTCTCGGCCAAACCTCACTCTCACCACCTCATTTTCTTTTAAAAATATTTCAAGGAAACTCTCTCTAGAAAACCTCTTTCTTCCTCCAAAAATTTGAAGATTAGTGTTGTTTCAATAAGGTTTTCACCAAAAATAATCACTTCCTTGGTAATTTCTTACATATCCAAGTTATATAACTTCATTTTTATGTCAAAACACTCCATCTAAACAATTATTTGTAACCATACTCTTAGAAACCTTATAAGTTCGAAAATCACTCAAGAAAGCTTGCTAAAGGCCAAGATCTCTCCATTTCTTCTTTAAAATTGAGAACAACAAGCAAAGGTGAGTTCATACCCCCTTGTTTTCGGTTTTTATATGTTTTTGGGGGAGAATACAAGTATTATGTGTAGATCTAAGTGTTTATAAATGTTATGTGTGATTTTCTTGGTTTATATTGTGAATATGTGGTAAACCTTGACACATCTCGAAAACTTTAACCAAAATGGGTGAGATTCATAAACTAAAACATACTAATCATCACACTACAAAGATAAAAGTGTTTTATATGCTTATGATGTGAAAAACAAAACAAAAATCTTGTATAAGGATCATTTTGACAAATAAAGTAAAGTTTGGGAAAAATGTGACATTTTTGGTTTTATAAGGATCAAAAAGGTGATATTTGCATAAAATTTGGGTTTTTATGATAATCAAACTTTTCAAAGGACCAAAGGTGTAAATTTTAGCATAATGGCTTAAATATGGGGCCTTACGATTTTTGAGGCCAAATTGCGAAAAATCTAAGTTTTAGGATTAAAAATGTTATTTGATCAAAATCTTGGGCCAAAAACTGGAAATGAACAAAATAAAGGTTTAAAATAACACTTATTTCGAAAAATTAGGCCAAAAGTACAATATTTTTGGAAAATGGGCGAAAAAACAAATAAATTTATACAAAATAAGGGCTGGAAATGTCAATAAACGTATTTTGGTACCGAAACTGTAAAAAAAATTTATAATTGGGCCGAAAAAGCTAAGTTTGATGGTCTAATGGGATAAAAATGTTATTTTCACCAAAAATGTCATTTTATTTAAACAAGGGTTAAAAATAAAATTTTCGATGACAACAGGGTTGAAATCGTCGAATATGTATTTTTGGGCCAAGTATGTCAATTATTACACAACTGGACCAAAGATATAAATATTTATAACTTAAGGGTTAAAATGGTATATATATTTTTATAAACTATAAATATCGTTATAACAAAACACTAGACTTTTATAGCATTATGGGTAAACGTTTCAACCAAAAGAATCGATACTATCACAAACAAATGAAATACAACAATGGTACGAATATTGGGCATAGTACTTACAATATATGATTATTGGGCCTTCGTGATCCATTTTCATGTTTATTGGGCCCAATATATTCATTACATGTCTATTGGGCCTTAATGACCCAATTACATGCCTAACGGGCCTAAAGTACCCTTTACATTTTTATTGGGTCTTAGTGGTTTATTTAGATGATAATTAGGCCTGAACTATTCATCATATGTTTAGTGGGCCTTAAGTGTCCATTTGCATACCTAACAAGCCTTGAAATAACTCATATGTCTAAGGGGCCATAATTGTCCTTTTTCTTGTTTGTTGGACTTTAGCCTATCACCTTCATGTATCAACTAGTATTTGTAAATCTAAATACATATAACGTTACACATATTCATGCGGTAATAACTAGGATCTAATGAAACCTATCGGTTGATACCATTGAGTGTATGGTCATAACATGTAGTTATAATCAGAGTCTCCTGGAGGGAGAGCGAGAGTTTGCGTATAGATGTATACGGGGGTGACTCCCCCACACCTGAATTTTTCGCTACAGTTAGAGTATGCCAGTCTAGGGTGGCAAAACCATGATGAAAACCGGTGTTTGGAAAAATGCCAACACAAGAGAATTAGTCATTATCATGCATGGTTATAACGACTCACATATAGATCCATTACCATTGATACATTACGGGAATCAAAGTGCTTAAGTCATAATAATACGAAACCAATTCTTACGATAATACAAGGACTACGACACTTTTATGAATCATAAAATATCGGATTTTCTGGGGAAATACTATTATTCATTACCTTCTACTTACAACAGATACAATACAAGGAAATTTTTGAATTTCTTACTTATACATGTTTTTACAATGGAAATCACACATACATTCATACTTGTTCATTACATCTTTTAAATACAATTTACAGAAAATATCAAATTTTCTGGGTTATACAAACAATACAAAATCTTTCAGTCAAACATTCTTATGAACTCACCAACATTATATATGTTGACCATTTTCAAAATAACTTGTATTCTCAGGTAATCGATAAGTTGAAGAATCATCAAGAGTATTTTGGGAATTTCTTTTCATGAAATGTCAATCATCGTACAATTTATGTTTTGGAATATGTACTGTAAACAATGTACTTGATGTGAACAATAACGGTTGTATTATGTAATGCATGGTGATGTTTATGTTATGTTTCATGTATATTTATTGTGATGATATTTCAATTGATAGTCACACGATCCCTCAGATGTTTCCGCCGTCTAGTTTGAGGGTGTAACAAATGCATTCAACAAAGTATTCATGCCATAAATGAAGAGTGAGAAATACAATCAATGTAAAGATACCAAATGAAGAACAAATAGAATGTTTGAGAAAATGATTTAAAGAGAGTAAAAGATGAAGAAAGCTGAAGTGATACTATTGAGTTTGAATAATCTGTCACTTGATTTAACATTGAATGCACCTATAAATTGGAGAACAAAATGCATCGTACTAGTTGATTACATACATAGGACTGGATAATAGAGTTACTTCTGACACTCTGATTATTCGTGTTTGACAAAAGAGACTAAGTCCTATGAGAAGTTAAATCAAGTTAAGTGACAAAAACAATTAATACAACTGGATAAAATACTGTTTTGGACAAGCTAACATTCTGGACACAACATCCATTCTGGAATGCCTTCAACTGATCATCTCATTCAGAGCTAAGCTTCAAGTCCGGACAACAAAACAGATTCCACAACAACTTCAATTTTGGAACTAATACTGACTTCAAAACTCCAGAAAGGTTAGAGATTGCTAGAGGTTCACTTTTAGGTTTCAACAATATCCCTCCTAAGTGAACTTAGCAATCAGTTCAGCTCAGTTTACTTCTTCCTTGATGAACGTGTAAGCTCTAAACAACCAATACCTAACTTCTTTATTGAAGGGTTTTTAGCATTCTAACACTCCTTAGGTGTACATGCAACCCTAGAAACCTTGGATATGTGTTTTACTAAGATACATGCAAATTTGATTTTCCAAGGTTCTTAACCTAACTAGCATGGCATGGGAAACTTTGAAACATAATAGCTAGTAGAAGAACATACCTTTTTGTTGCTTGGATTCCTTGAAAACCTTTTGAGCATAGCACCTCAAGTGTGATGCCTCAAATGTCTCACACAACACCACAACACTTGGAATAACTTTGAGAGAAGTTCATTAACACCTAAAAAATTGGCTAGTCCTCTTGTTCTATTCTTAGTGGCCGATTTTGCTTGCCATGGAGCTTTTTATATAGTGTGCCATAGGTACGGTTACTCCATGTAAACCCTAATGTGAATGGCTTTTCAAATTCCATGATCCATGGTTTTATAACCTTCATGGACTATCCATGGAGCACCTTATACATTTTAGCCCAATTCCATAAACCATGGATCATTAGGCCACTATACAAGAATGGATGATTTACACAATCAACCATATATATTTAATTAGTCACTTTTTGTTAACTTAATTAACTCCAAATTAATTCTTGATCAATACTAATTAAATAATATTATTAATATATTAGAACTTAAAATATATTAATAAACATTAAGTGCCCTTTCTCTCATTTAGTCTATCAAAGTGTTGAAATGTCATGCAACCCAAATGGACCATGCCAACCAGGTCAAGTACATTCTAGAAATAGTTATGAACATAGACACTTAATCCAATAGTCTCCCACTTGGATAAGTCTAATAACTATAACTGCAAGAATGACTTCAGGAACCGATCAACAATCGTAGCTCTTTCAAGGTCTCGCGGAACTGAGATGATGATGATACGCCATTTAAGATAAGTGAGCATATAATCCTCTGTTCTAGATATCAGCTGGACAAATACTTGGAACACTGTCTTACTTATTGTCCAACAGTTTGTTTCCCGATTTCCGATTTGTTTGACATAGAACTTAATCGAACACATCAATTTAGTTCTGACTGGACCCGGTGCATAGGTCAAAACAAAATCATCGAGGGGCCTAAATATCGCTTCTAATCCAAGAAGGAACATATAAACTTTGACTCATATGCTTGTTCTACTACTCGTTGAATTATACACAAATGCACATTTTATAACATCGAGTTACCAATGCGTTTTTGTACAATAAATGTATAACTAACTCATAGTCAACAACTGATATCTCTAGGTTTGATGACTTATATGATATTACCATCTCACGATCACTCGAGATAAATTCCATGAAGTGATACAAGTGAGCGTGGGTTGAATCTAATACTCAGAACTTATGAGCACTCATGACTGTTGTAGCAACTCTTTCTATGTCCAACATCTTAGACATCTACAAGCTCACCCATGATAGTCTTAATCATATCTACTTCCAACATATGGCTGACTGTGGAGAATTTGAATAATATGATATACCATAACATATTAATTCTGGAAGTCAAAACATGCAAAATTGAAATGATAGTAAAGGATTGAAAAAAGATAGCAACACTTATACTTATAAATAAACAACAACTTTTATTTATCATCAAATGCCAATTAAACTTTACAAATTTAAAAATCTATCTAATTTCTAAAGCTAATATCATCTTTTAGCCCTATGCGCCTTGCATGCTAAAGATGCTTAACCCTATCCAGTCCCTTCGTGAGGGGATATGCTGGATTCTCATCCGATGATACCCTATTTTCCACGAGGAGTCCTTCTTCTATCCGGTGTTTGATAAAATGGTATTTCCTATCGATTTGTCTGGATCTTCCATGATCCCTTGGTTCCTTGGCTAAGGCAACTGCACTTTCACTATCACTGAAAATTTTCACAGGCTCCTTTATAGCTGGCACAACTCCAAGGTCTCCAATGAAGTTCTTTAGCCATATAGCCTCCTTCGCTGCCTCGCTTGCTGCTATATACTATGATTCACAAGTTGAATTAGCCACAGTCTCCTGATTGGAACTTTTCCAAGTAATTGCTCCCCCGTTAAAGGTAAAAACCCAGCCTGATTGAGAGAGAAAATTATCCCTATCATTCTGGAAGCTAGCATCACTATACCCTACTACTCTCAAGTCGTCACTCGCACCAAGGGTAAGGACCCAATGCTTAGTCCTTCGCAGGTACTTGAGAATGTTCTTTACCGCAGTCCAGTGAGCCTTGCTAGGGTTCCCCTGATATCTGTTGACCATGCTCAATACAAAGGCCACATTAGGATGAGCGCAACTCATAACATACATGATCGAGCCTACAATGAAAGCATATGGTACTCGACTCATCTCAGTTATCTAAGCCTCTGTACTCGGGCTCTAAGGCTTACTCAATATGGCGTTACTCTGGATCGGTAACCCTCTTTTCTTGGAATTCTACATGCTGAACCTATTCAACACCTTATCTAAGAAGGTATTCTGACGAAGTCCAATTAGTCTTTTACTCCTATCTCTCAAAATCCTTATCACTAGGATATATGTAGCTTCTCCAAGGTCCTTCATAGTGAAACACTTCCTAAGGAAGGATTTCACTTCCTACAGTGTTGGGATGTCATTTCCTATGAGTAGTATGTCATCCACATACAATACTAAAAAGCTAACTATACTCCCACTAGCCTTGACATATACACAAGATTCATCTTCGCTCCTCGAAAAGCCAAACTCTTAGACTTTCTAATTGAAACAAAGATTCGATCTGTGAGGTGCTTGTTTCAATCCATAAATGGATTTCTCAAGCTTACACACTCTATTAGGTTACTCTACACTGACAAAACACTCTGGCTGACTCATGTAAACATCCTCGGCCAACTTTCCATTAAGGAAAGTGGTTTTGACATCCATTTTCCATATTTCATAATCATGAAATGCAGTAATGGCTAACATAACCCTAATAGACTTAATCTTTGCTACTGGTGAAAAGGTCTCATCATAATCAACTCCCGAAGTTTGAGAAAAGCCCTTTGCAACTAGTCGTGACTTATAAGTGTGTAAATTACCATCCATGTTGGTCTTCTTCTTGAAGATCCATTTGCACCCGACTATCTTACGACCTGGTACATTATCAACCAAGTTCCAAACTTGATTGTCATACATGGATTGTATCTCGTTGTCCATAGCCTCTTTCCGTTTAGCATCCTCAGGGTCTGCCATGGCTTCCGTGTAGCTGTTAGGTTCATCCAGACTTACCAGTGTGCTATCACTGATAACTGTATCACCTTCTGCAGTAATATGGAAACCATAGTAATGCTCAGGTGCATTCCTAACTCCCATGGAACGCCTCAGAGATAAAAACTCATCAGTCGGATCAATAGGAGTTGCCTCCTCAAGTTAATTTCTTGGGTTTAAGGTTCCTTCACCACTTGACTCTTGAATTTCTTCAAAGTCAATTTGCCTCCCACTGTTTCCTTAGCTTATGAACTTTGTCTCGCGAAAGACTCCCCTCCTTGCTACGAAGACCACATTATCATTGTGTCTGTAGAAGTGGTAACCAAAGGATTTATGTGGGTAGCCGATGAAAATACACCTATCATTTCAAGGTTCGAGCTTATCGCGAGTCTCCTGCCTCAAGAATGCCTCACAATCCCAAATCTTGATGTGGTCTAGATTGGGAACTTTTCTAGTCCACATCTCGTGAGGTGTTTTGGCAACATTTTGAGTAGGGACTAGATTAAGGATATGGGTGGCAGTCTCTAAGGCATACCCCCAAAATGAGATTGGCAGCGAAGCTTGACTCATCATGGAACGACCCATGTCCAAGAAGGTTTGATTACGCCTGTCAGCTATACCATTAAGTTGTGGTGTCATGGGATGTGTCAATTGTGAGACAAGCCCACATTCCTTAAGATTCTCAAGGAACTCTGTACTAAGATACTCACCACCTTGATCGGATCGAAGCATCTTAATGTTCCTGACTAACTGATTCTCTAGTTCTTGTTTAAACTCTTTGAATTTATCAAAGTTTCTGACTTATGCTTTATTACATAGAGATTTCCATATCTACTATAACCATCGGTGAAAGTCATATAGAAGCGGTTAGCATCCATTGTGGCGGTTCTGAAGGGTCCACACACATCAGTATGTATAAGATCCAACAGACCCTCACCCCTAGCACAAGTACCAGTGAAGGGTGGCTTTGTCATTTTCCCAAGAAAACAAGATTCACAACTATCATTTGACTTTAGGTTAAATGACTCAAAGACTCCATCCTTTTGGAGTTGGTCTATGCATTTCTTGCTTACATGTCCAAGACGACAATGCCATAATGATGCTTTATCCAAGGTATTGGAAGAATCAATACACAACACATTATTTCCTAGGTTATCTACAACCAACACAGTTTCATATACACCATCACCAGGTAATGCATTAAAATAAAGAACATTATTAAAGAAAGCATTAATACTACCACATTCATTATCAAAAGAAAATGTAAAACCTTGTTTGTACAAACCATGAAAGGAAATAATATTCCTCACCATTTCAGACGAGTAACAACATTTATTCAAATCTAACACTAACCCACTACTTAGCAACAAAGAATAAACTCCAATCTTGGTGACAAGTGAATCTTTCTTGTTCCCCATTATTAACTTTATCTTCCCATGCTCCACATTCTCACTTTTTCTTAGTCCCTACAAATCAAAACATATGTGAATACCACAACCTATATCAAGGACACAACACTTAGACTTAGGTGAGTTATTAGACAATATAGTGTAAATACTTACATGGCTGGGTTTCACTTTCCCATCCTTAACATCTTCAAGGTACTTTGGTCAGTTTCGCTTCCATTGTGACTTTTCATGGAAATATAAGCATTCAGCCTCTTTTGGGTTGGCAGAAGGAGTGACAGAACATTTCTTGGTTCCACTTGAAGAGGAGCCATCAAGGGACTTTCCCTTGGTACCCTTCGAAGGGCTCCTCCTCTTCTTTCGTTTGCCTTTCCCAATTGCCAAGATAGGGGCAGCATTAGAGTAGGAGTGGTAACAAGTGATTTACCCTTAAGACCACTTTCGACGGTCTTCAAGGGTCCTTGAAGTTTACTGAGTGTAACTTCCTCCTTGTTCATGTGGTATGTCATTCGGAATTGATCAAAACAAGAAGGTCAGGAGTGCAAAATGATGTCAATTGTAACAGCAGGATTTCCAGGTATATTATTTTAATTATTTATTTCCAAGGATCATTGATCTACTTGAAGGGTTGCCGCTATAACTCGCTGAGTAGAAGCGGGTATGACCACATGATTTTAATGATCTACTCGACGAGTTCGAGAGTAGACTCGTCGAGTAGGCGCTGGAATGAGAAACCCTAAATCCCCGGGTTTGGGACCTATTTAAAGGCACTTATAGCCTCCTATTACGGCCACACATCATAGAGAGAAACCCTAAGCTTGCCCCTTCGTTGTGTAGAGAGAGAGAAACCTAACTGATCATTCTTGTGCTTTTTGAAGGAAGATTTGAAGAGCATTGTGGATCTTATCAAGGAGAGGTTGTGGATCTGGTGTTATTCAATCATTAGCATCTATACAGAGGTAAAAAGCTCTCACCTTGGCCACATATTTTGTTAGATCTCTTTTGTGGGAGTTTTTAGGGTTTTCTTCCAATCATCTTGTGTCCTTGCATTATTTGAGAATGGCTTGAGGTTGGAACATCAGATCTGGACTATAGGAGGCCTTGAGATCCCAAATATTCGAGATTTATTGGGTTAGGGGCAGGCTCATGAGCATCTAACCTTCCTTTGATGCTTGTAATGGGATTATGAAGCAAATATGTCATGCATGAACGTAAAGATCGAAACTTTACATGGAAATCGAGCCTAGGGAGCCTAGATCTAATAATTAGAGTGACAAATCTGCCCTAAAACATCTGAATGGGAGTAGAGATTGAATGAACTCACCGAGTCCATGAGCTGACTCGATGGGTCGCTTAGGGTTTATTCTGATAAGTTTAAGCATGGTGTAACTCGTCGAGTTAGCAGGTCAACTCGACGAGTAGAGTTGTTTTTCATAACGCCTCAAAGGAAACGAGGGGACTCGACGAGTCCTCCTGATGCACTGTCAAGTTGGGTCAATATGGACTGTTGACTCCAGTTTGACTTTGGTTGACCTTTAGAGTTTTGACCAAATGTGAATAACTAAGATCTTAGAGGGGTAAAATGGTCTTTTACCCTTACCAAGAGTTAGAAGGGGTTAGTATGAACTTATTAGAATTGTGATCTAATTAGAGATAATCACCAGATGTATTAGGCGGAGGCTAGATCGGTGATTTGTGTACAAGGTGTATTAGCTATCTTGCTTCGAGGTGAGTCTTCTCAGTATACATTACCTAGAGTGGTATTTATGTGTGACCAGTGGGTCGTATGTGGTTACTTGAGTTATGCCTTTTGTTGTGTGATATTTATGATATATTATGTGATACTTAGACCGGACTGGAGGGTCCAACGAACTATGTGGCTAGAGGGTCCAACGAACTATGAGGCCGGAGGGTCCAACGAACTATGGGACTGGAGGGACCCACTGAGACACATTGACCGGAGGGTCTTCCAGAGCTATAGCCTAAAGTGGCTAATTATTTGTGCATGGTATTTTGGGGAACTCACTAAGCTTTATGTTTACTGTGTTATGTGTTATGTGTTTCAGGTACTTCCGAGGATCGCAGGAAACCACAGGCATGATTGTACACACCTGCTCGAGATTATGTTGAGGATTCTAGGATTTCACTTTTGTTGTGGATTTATGTTGACATTGAGACACTTATGATTTTCATGATATATAATATATGAGGTTTATGTGTTTTAAAAATGAAAAATTTGGTTGAAAAAATACATCGTTACAAGTTGGTATCAGGGACTTGGTTTGAGGGATTCGGATGCACCTTCGAGTATGTCTGGACTCAAACTGAGGATTTGAGAATTTTTTCAAGAAAACGATTTTTCTAAAATGAGTAAGATTTTTTATGAGAAAACGAGAAAGTGCAGTGTGTACAGTCGGCCAACGCTCGAACAGTGATTTTCCCAAAATACCCTTACTTTTAGTGTTATGAGATATTATGAGATACGTTATGCATGCTAGAGAGTAGGCTAGGTACTTAATATTTTAGGACCCGAATGGTCTGATTGGTGATGCCTTACCCTAGGAGTTACTGCTACCTATAATTTGCTTTGAGTACGAGTATGTAGCAGAAATGAGCTTATGAGAGTAGCCTATGTTCGGCGAGATATAGAGTACTTGCGATCTAGAATCCTAGGAGGAGGACTTGGGGTGATTATAGATGCAGTGTGGAAGGTAGCATTAGGCCCGTACTAATGGATGTAGGGGGAGTGATCAAGTGTGAGTATACTGAAGCAAGTCTGTGCTTATTTTATGTTGTGTTTCAGAGACATCATGGTAGGTACGCGTCACAACCCTGATAGCAATGGAGTTAGCGATGATGCGATTCACAGGATGATTCATGAGAAGGTGGCCGAAGCTATCCGGGAGGCCATCTTGGGAATTAAACTAACAAACTAGTTGCAAATAATTCCTATGATCTTCTAAACTCATAAGTTCGTGAACATTCATATCAACAATTTCAAGAATCATAAATAACACATACAAAACTTGAAATTTTGATAATAACCATTGTAAATGGATTAGCATAACCATTACACCATCTTAAACAAGTTTTATAAGACCAAAACAGTTTAGGGTAATGTTTCTAGTCCATTTCCAGTAGCAAAAGTTGAAAACCTGCATCCATGGCCTCCTACACGACGAGTGCAAGAACCTACTCGAGGAGTAGCATGAATTAACACATGGACTCGTCGAGTCCCCCATGGACTCGGCGAGTTCACTAAGAAATAGTAGTTTTTTGAGTCTTTTCAACAAGTTTGAATCAAGTATCAAGAAAACAAGACTAGGCTCTGATACCACTGAAGGGTTTTAAGCATTATAACACTCTTAAGGTGAAGATGCAACCCTAGAAAACTTGGATCTATGTTTTACTAAGATACATGCATATTTGATTTTCCAAGGTTCTTAACCTAACTTGCATGGCATTGGGAACTTTGAAACATAATAACTAGTAGAAGAACATAGGTTTTTGTTACTTTGATTCCTTGAGAACCATGTGAGCCTAGAAACTCAAGTGTGATGCCTCAAATGTCTCACACAACACCACAACATTTGGAATAACCTTGAGAGAAGTTCACTAACACCTCAAAATCAGCTAGCCCTCTTGTTCTATTCTTAGTGGCCAATTTTGCTTGCCATGGAGCTTCTTATATAGTGTGCCACATGTAAGGTTACTCCATGTAAACCCTAATGTGCATGGCTTTACATATTCCATGATCCATGGGTTTATAACCTCCATAGACTATCCATGGAGCACCTTTTGGGTTTTAGCCCAATTCCATAAACCATGGATCATTATCCCACTATAGAATGGATGATTTACACAATCAACCCCATATATTTAATTAGTCACTTTTTGATCACTTAATTAATTTCAATTTAATTCTTGATCAATACTAATTAAATAAAATTATTTATATATTATAACTTATAATATCTTAATAAACCTTAAGTGTCCTTTCTCTCATTTAGTATATCCAAGTGTTGCAAAGCCATGCAACCCAAATGGACCATGCCAACCAGGTCAAGTACATTCAAGAAATAGGCATGAACTTAGGGACCTAATCCAACAGTTATACCACTGCAACTAACTCACAAACTTTTCATTGATATGTTTAAGAGCTTTGGACCTAGATGCTCGACTAATAAGATTTTCAAGGACTCTAGTATGAGCTAGGTGTTTGTAATGGACTCCAAAGAAGTCATTTTTTGTCGTCTTTGTTTTGTAAATAAACCCTAGAACTGGTTCATCAATAGGCCCTTCAGCTAGCAGTTTATCTTTTGGTAGAACATATTCGATCTTGGCAAGAAATTCTTCGATTCCGAACAAGTGTGCTAGTTCATAGTCGCATCGACAAAATTCCGCATCATAGTCCTTCAGAAAGCATAAGGCAACATGATAGGCACCCATAATGATATCATCATTTTGAAGACTCTAAAAGTGCGCAATAATGGTCAGAATATCATTCGGATGGATTATAGGAAAATCGGCATCAATAAAGGTGTGAGAAGTTGGTTTATTTCGGAAGATGTGATATCGAAATAGTACACAGTTGAGTACATATTTTGTTAAAATATTCCTTCCAAATCCTGAGATCTTTCTTATCCTCTTCCTATTCCACACTTCCTTTTAAGGCAGTGCGTTCCTAGAGTAGAAGGTTTTTAGTCTTTCACGTTCTGTCCGGATGATCATCTCCGGCTTGTCATTGGTGGATGAGCAAACTTGATGTAGAACTTGTTGTATGGAGAGAGCGGTGGGTCGAGTTGTTCCGAATCATTTGTGGGAATGTCGTAGTACAAGAAAGGTAATATGTCGACGTCATGGAGAATACCTTCTCAACAATGACGAGAGATACCACACATCGGATTGGGATTATCTTTAAGCACCTAGACCAGATGTAGTCCTCTAGGGCTTTGTTGATTCCCTCCTGAGACCATCCAAATTTTTTATTTGGTGGAGGTCCGGAGTAGTGAGCTTGATGGCTTTCCTTGATTGGCTTCTTACCCTTATCTTTATTGTGTTCCGAGATGATATGTTTCATCTTTTCATCTATGGAGAATTCCAGAGGAGAGGATTTAAAGGGTTCTTCTAGAATGTCATCTAGAATCTGGAGGGAGAACCTTCATCCATTGGAACAATTTATGAGGAGGAATTAGTGGAAGCATGGATGAAGTGGACCGGAAGGCATCAATCTCCAGGTTGGTTTTTGCCTTTTCCATTTGGATACTCCTTGACAGAGCATCTGGTTGCGTAGATGGCCATGAAACTGCTGACCAAATTCTTTTGTCTTCCTCCGTAAGCACCTTGGCTGGAAATTTCTTTGGAGTTTGTAGAGCTAACACTACATTTTTAATAAGAGATTCTTCACTTTCTTTATAATCTTCATCTTCATTTCCTAGAAGTCTATAAAAAAGTTGGACTTCATCATTGGAATTTCCATCTTCATCGTGGAGCCGATATTCCGAGGTAGTTTTCCACGGTTGACTTGACCCGTCTCCCCCTTTTGCAACGGCGGACCTATCAACTAGAGCAACCATGAGAGACCCTTTTAGATTTGAAAATTATTCAAACACCTTCTAAAAGTTGGTGTTGAGTTGACGGGTGAGGGTGTCATAAGCTTCAGTAGTGGGGGTCAGAGCTTTGAGATGATTAAAGAGATCCTGAAAAATTTACAACATCTCATCAAACTTATTGTTCGGAACATCCATAATGTTCCAATAGACTCGAAGAAGCTTAATAAGAACTCGCTACATAATCAGATTAATTTCTTCCTTCTTCTTGATTTCTTTCTCTAGTCGTTGAATCTGTTTCTCATGACGAACCGGAGTTTTATTGATCAGATCTTTATTAGCAGCAACTAGGTCATCATCAACCTTCAGCATCCCGGAGATTGTATACAGGTAGTGATCGATAGAAGTATCATATTTTTGTTCAACTTCTTCTATGGTATGTTGTGCCTGAGAGAGATAATATGGTCTAGTTGAGATTCTCGTTCAGCAACGGTTGGTCTGGACTTGCTAGCTTTAAATGGAGATTAAAGAATGGCATCTAGCTTTGTGTCCAGTCCGGAGACTTTCTCATCAATATTGTAGTTAAGACCTGCTACAGAAGCTTCAAGGGTATCAACCTTCTTCTTGGTGTCTGTTACATTGGTTTGGATGTCAAGAAGAGCAAACAGATCAATGTAGTCTCCTATGGACGATCCGGTGTCTCAGTTGGAATGTTGAGGCTTGTTTTTGTGAGGTTCTGAGTTGACCGAAGGACCAGGCTTGTTGGTAGTAGCATCATCCTGAAGTTTCTGAGTGTATTCAGTTTCATTAGCATGAGTGGATGAGGATGATCCGAAATCAAAAGCTTATGTTGATGAGGATGGCTTGGATTGAAATCGAGCAGTGGGTAGAATATGAGTGTCAGCAACAGTTGTACCGTCTTCATTGATGTGACAATCGTTAATCTTGAGTCAAGTCAAGTCATCAAGTCAAGCCGGTCAACTCTATTAAACCTTGTGTATTAGGGTTGGTGTTATGTTCGTATTGTATAACTTGCTATATTAATGGGAAAACATCACTAGAGAAAAGTTTTGTGTTAAAAATTTTCCTAAGCCTTAGTACTAATCAGTGAATTAAACTGATGAAAACCATGTTGCATACTCATCGGGAATGTGTAAGATCCTTAAACAAGGCTTAACAGGGTTTACGAACCATGCATTGCGGTGCCGGACACTCACAACTGTCCCACATGGATCCTCTCTCAATCGTTTTCACTCTATCTCTGTCTATGTCAAATCTCTCTAAGTAGGTGAAATCTCTCTCAAATATCTCTCTATATGAGAAATCTCTCCAAGAATGTTAAATCTCTCCCAAATCCCTCCAAGTATGTGAAAACTCTCTCAAATATCTCTCTATATGAGAAATCTCTCCAAGAATGTTAAATCTCTCCCAAATCTCTCCACGTATGTGAAATCTCTCTCAAATATCTCTCTGTATGAGAAATCTCTCCAAGAATGTCAAATCTCTCCCAAATCCCTCCAAGTATGTGAAAACTCTCGCAAATATCTCTTTGTATGAGAAATCTCTCCAAGAATGTCAAATCTCTCCCAAATCTCTCTCAAAAGTTTCCCGTAACTTTTTGGAATCATTCGGGTCATTCCGGCCCTTAACCGGGTCAAAAACGGCTTAAAACGGGGCGAAAACGAGAAAAATAGGCTTTAGGAACCGAAACCGGAATGAGAGGCTTCTTAGGACCAGAGACCGAGCCTCTGGTGGCTAAGAGAACAGAGGCCGAGCCTCTGGTGGCTAAGAGAACAGAGGCCGAGCCTCTGGCGGCTAAGAGAACCGAGACCGAACTCGCCCAGGAGGAACCGAAACCGAGAGCAAGAAGCAGGAACCGAAGGAACTGTTCACAACCGAGCGGTCGGTCCCTCTCGGTCCGTCCCACTCTCTGTTCGCGCCGCACTCTCGGTCCGCCTCCGCCTCTCTGCTCACTCTCTGCTCCGCCTCTCACTCTCTGCTCCGCCTCTCACTCTCTGCTCTCTTCTCACTCTCTACCTCGCGCGCTCCTCTGTCCCCTCCCACCTCTCGGTTTCTTCCCTCCTTCTCCTCTCCTCTCGGCTCCTTCCCTTCTCTCTTCTTCTTCTCTCGGTTCCGCCTCCCTCTCTCTCTCGGTTCAGCATAAGAGGGCCGAACCTCGGCCAGGCTTCGCATTTTTGTCATTTTCAGCCCATTTTTGATATTTTTAACATTTTAAGCCCGTTTTTCGTGATTTTAAAGCAGGATTTTCTCCAGAAATTTTATTTTAACATAATAAACCCTAAATATTCATAATTTAAACATATTTTTATAAAAATCATTAATTAAATAATAAAGATTTAATGAGGGATTTATTTAAGGTAGAGTGTTGACTTTGCCTTAACTTATGACACAAGCAACCACCCCACACCCACTCTATGACCAGCCATACCTCCCCACCTTACCTATGTCACTTCAATGTTCCCTTACACTCAAATTTCACTCACTCCCACGTTTTTGAGCTGGAACAAACAACCACACTCCTCATTTTCTCTCATTTCTCTCATTCCACTAAGTAACAAGCACCACTTTTTCTCTCAAACTCTTCTACACAAATTTTTGAGATCCAAGGCTGATTTCAAGTGTTCTTCCACACTTAGTAAGTAAAAATTCATCCTCCCTATTACAAATTTTTGAGATCCAAGGCTGATTTCAAGTGTGCTTAAATTACTATTAAAATTGTGGTTATGATGCTATACATGAAGTCCTCCACCCCCGGACGTTCCGCCATCCTCGGTTTGGGGGTGTGACAGATTGGTATCAGAGCATGGTTTATAGTGAATTAAGTATGTCAACCACATAAGATATGCAAATTATAAACACATTTGGGACTAAAAGTCTCTGATTCTTAAAGTGATTTAAAGAGTTGTACTTTTAGAAAACAAATAATTTCTTGTTTAAAAGTATACTTGCATGCATTCTATATTAGCATGGTGTCATAACTTAGGAGAACATAAATTGAAAGAGGAGGAGTCGAACATTATTAATACGCCTTAGCATGTGTAATCAGTTCTGGGAAGGATATAGCCTGATCAACTATATCCGTCCAAGAAGTAACTTACGCACACTAAGGAATAGTCGTAATGAGCGACAAATCTGAAAACCTAATAACACTCCATAAAGAACACGCTAAGAACCAAATATAAACATTTAAAAATACTATAGGAGTATTTGTACGTTTCTATAACGCCAAATTATTATTTTCCGATACGTACTTCTTAACCCCGTTTCTCGTGCAGACGACATGGCAGGATTTCACATACCCGGGGACCCCTACTTTCCCAATCAGGGAAACGCGGGATGGATCGAAGAGGAACCCGAGGAGGATCCCGAAGAGGATCCCGAGGAGGAGCCCGAGGAGGAAGACGAACAAGAGGAAGAAGAGGAAGACGACCAAGAAGAAGAGGAAGACGACCAAGAAGAAGAGGAAGACGAGGAAGAAGAAGAAGGTGATGAGGTAGTCATGGTTGGGAACGAAGCGGAGGAACCAACAGAAGTATTCAACCCTCCCTACATCGCGAGGGTACCCGCGCACCGTTTTGGTTACAACGGACCTGAACCCCCTTGGGTAACAATGATCGAAAGATGGAGCCGACAACAACGCCAACGGTCACCATATGGCTACCAACGAGGTTACTATGATCTCACTCATGGTGGACCGGCTGATAGGGCTCTCCCCGTCACGATACAACGAATGGCAAGAATGGATGATCGTGGTAGGACAACGACAGATCAGGTCCGGGAGTTAAGTGCCATTGTACAGTCTACTACGGATCGCACCAGAAACCTGGAACGAGACTCCCACCACCGAGACCAACTCATTCGAGACCTTCTCGCGGCTCAAGCAGAAACAAGAGAGTATCGGGAAAGATACATGGCACTCGAAGAGAGAATGGTTGCAGCCGAACGCAAATTGGCGGAACTACAGGGCGCATCGACATCATCGCAGCCTCCGTCAAAGAAGGGTCGCAGTGATTAGAGCTCGTTGCTATTCTCCCGTCTAGGTAGTAGAATTCTATGAGTACGTGTTGGTGCTACTCCTCGTATGTAGGTCGACCCTGCGACTATGTGATTACACTATTCAAAGGGGTTTTGTAATGCCAAAAACTACCTTTTGTAACGATGTAATGTAGACCCTTATGAGGTCAAACTTTTCTCTCTAAGCGTTATGTACTAAAAGTTATCAATGAAATTTGGCATGTATTTTATTTATTGAATGTTCGGCACTATACATCATAACCTGATCACACAAACAATTACGAATAATAAAGTTATGATAAAATACAAGAGGGATGAAACCAGTAACACTCGACTCGTTATCACTATTGAAGTCTTACCGACTAGTCATTTTTTTTTATGACAGAACCATGCCACCAAGGAAAAGACCAAGGCCTTCCAGCAACCCAGTGCCGCCTCCACCAGCACCTCCGCAGTTTGATCCTGCAATGTTCCAGGCTGCAGTAACAGCAGCCGTGGCGGCAGCAATGTCGCAAATGGGAACCCATGGTTCCGGCGGTTCTGGATCCGGAGCTACAAATTCCATTCATGGGGACAGTACGGGGCGTACGAGGGAGTGCTCTTACAAAGACTTCACGAATGGCAAACCCGATCCTTTCAATGGAAGCGGGGGCGTTATCACACTGGTTCAATGGTTCGAAAGGACTGAGGCAGTTTTTGAAATCTGCGCTTGTCCTGAAGCGAGCAAGGTCAAGTTTGCGGCATTCACTTTCACTGGAAAAGCACTTACTTGGTGGAATGGCCGAGTTAAGTCACTTACTCCTGCAGTAGCTAACGCGATCAGCTGGGAGGATTTGAAAGCTCTAATGTTAAAGGAATACTGCCCGAGGGGCGAAATACAAAAACTTGAAGAAGAACTTTGGAACCTCAGGATGACAGGCACTGATCTTGAAACTTATACCGCCCGTTTCAACGACCTAGCACTCCTCTGTCCAACAATGGTCAGTCCAGAAGAGAAGAAGGTGGAACGATATCTCTGGGGCCTATCATCCCAGATTCAAGATAGTGTCTTGGCCTCGAAACCCACTACCTTTGAGAGTGCCAAGGAATTGGCACAACAACTTATAGATCACAGGGCTAGCCGTGGTACCGTGATAACCACCACCGACCGAACAAAAGGAGGGAACAACAAGAGGAAGTTCTGGGGAAATAAAAGGAAACAACCAATTCAGGACCCCACCAAAAAGCAACCGATTGTTGCTGTTCGCGCCGCCACTACTGCTGCCGCTCCAGCGCCACCGAAACAGTATACAGGAACTCTTCCCAAGTGCAACAAGTGTAACTACCACCATAACGGTGCTTGTCGCGAGTTACACTGCAATAACTGTAACAAAAAGGGGCACACTGCACGATTCTGTAGAGCGACTACCCAACCCGCCACACAAGTCGCTACGACCGCCAACACTGGAGCAAGCCAAGCCTGCTATGGGTGTGGTGAAACGGGACACTTCAGGAGGAACTGCCCCAAGGCACGAGCCCCTAATGCTGGTGGTGTAGGGAGAGTCCTAACTTTAGGGCAGGGAGAAGCAGTCAAGGATCCCTCTGTGGTTACTGGTACGTTCCTCCTCAATAACTCTTATGCATGTGTACTTTTCGATAGTGGGGCAGAAAGGAGTTTCATAAGTCACCAATTCAAACATATACTTAAGCAAAATTCTCAACCACTAGAAGATTCTTACATCGTAGAAATGGCAAATGGAAAGGTTGAGCGCGCTAATGATATTTACATAGGGTGTACTCTCACTCTAGACAACCATTTGTTCAAAATCGACCTTATGCCGGTCACCATAAAAAGCTTCGATATAATCATTGGTATGGATTGGTTAAGCCTTCATCGTGCCGACATTCTATGTTACGAAAGGGCCGTCTGCCTCAATCTGCCGAATGGCAACGTTCTCACCATTTATGGTAATAAACCTAGTGCGAACCTGCAAATCATCTCTTGTGTTAAAACCCAAAAGTACCTCCGAAAGCAATACCAGGTTTTCTTAGCCCACATCGTAGACAAGAAACAGGAGGTGAAGGACATCAAAGAAATTCCAGAAGTATGCAACTTCCCTGATGTTTTCCCAGACGATCTGCCTGGTGTACCACTCGCACGACAAGTCGAATTTCGGATCGACTTAATCCCAGGAGCTACCCCCGTCGCCAGGGCTCCCTATCGCTTAGCACCGGCAGAAATGCAAGAACTATCCAGCCAATTGAATGAACTATTGAGCAAAGGGTTCATCAGGCCAAGCTTCTCACCTTGGGGAGCACCAGTCTTATTTGTAAAGAAGAAGGATGGGTCTTTTCGCATGTGCATAGACTATCGAGAACTAAACAAACTCACTATCAAGAACCGTTATCCCCTACCCCGAATCGATGACCTCTTCGACCAGCTCCAAGGAGCCAGCTACTTTTCAAAAATCGACCTGAGGTCGGGCTATCATCAACTGCGAGTTCAAGAAGAGGATATCCCCAAGACGGCATTCAGAACTCGCTATGGGCACTATGAGTTTGTAGTGATGCCATTCGGGTTAACTAACGCGCCCGCGGTGTTCATGGATTTGATGAATCGAGTGTGTCGACCCTTCTTGGATAAATTCGTCATCGTATTCATCGACGATATCCTGGTCTATTCGAGGAGCGAAGAAGAGCACAGACATCACCTACGACTAGTTCTGGAGGTTTTAAGGACCGAGAAGCTTTACGCTAAATTCTCAAAGTGTGAATTTTGGCTCCGAGAAGTAGGATTCCTTGGCCACGTAGTAAGCAAAGAAGGAATACATGTGGACCCCTCGAAGATCAAAGCAATCGAAGATTGGTCAACACCTACAACGCCGACAGAAATCCGACAGTTTTTAGGACTCGCAGGCTACTATCAAAGATTCATACAAAACTTCTCCAAAATCGCTAAGCCTCTCACCACCTTGACTCAGAAAGGGGTGGTGTTCGAATGGGAAGATAAACAAGAAGCCGCCTTCCGGACACTAAAGCAAGCCCTATGCAGCGCACCAGTCTTGTCTCTTCCAGAAGGAACTGATGATTTTGTGGTGTATTGCGATGCTTCAAATCAAGGCCTCAGCTGTGTGCTCATGCAAAGGGGAAAAGTCATCGCTTATGCATCAAGACAACTGAAGACACATGAAGTTAATTACACAACCCACGACCTTGAATTGGGAGCTGTGGTGTTCGCCCTGAAGATTTGGAGGCACTACCTCTACGGCACCAAGTGCACCATTTTCACTGATCACAAAAGTCTTCAGCACATTCTCAATCAGAAAGAACTAAACATGCGCCAAAGAAGATGGGTGGAATTACTGAATGACTACGAATGTGAAATTCGCTACCACCCAGGCAAGGCTAATGTAGTAGCCGATGCCTTAAGCAGGAAAGAATACTCGGGTCGCCGAGTAAAATCCCTAGCCATGACCATCCACTCCCAACTGGCCACTCAGATCAAGGACGCCCAATTAGAAGCCCTGAAACCAGAAAACGTGGCAAGCGAAGCACTAAGGGGGATGGATAAGAACTTGGAAGTCAGAGGGGATGGAGCTCGTTATCTCATGAATCGAATCTGGACACCGAAGTTCGGTGGGTACCGAGACGTTGTAATGGACGAGGCCCACAAGACTCGATACTCCATTCATCCGGGGTCAGATAAGATGTATCTAGACCTCAAAAGGTTATACTGGTGGCCAAACATGAAGGCTGAAATTGCTACTTATGTGAGCAAGTGCCTCACTTGCGCCAAGGTCAAGGTGGAATATCAGAAGCCATCAGGACTACTTCAACAACCAGATATACCCGAGTGGAAGTGGGAGCGAATAACCATGGACTTCGTAACCAAACTGCCTAAGACATCAGGTGGGATGGATACCATATGGGTGGTTGTGGACAGATTGACCAAGTCCGCGCACTTCCTGCCAATAAAGGAAACAGACAAGATGGAAAAGTTGACCAGGACGTACATTAAGGAGATCGTGCGACTACATGGTGTACCAACATCCATTATCTCGGATCGAGATAGTAGATTCACCTCGCGTTTCTGGCAGTCCCTACAAAAGTCTCTGGGAACCAGGTTAGACATGAGTACGGCCTACCATCCACAAACGGACGGACAAAGCGAGAGAACCATCCAGACGTTGGAAGACATGCTGAGAGCCTGTGTGATAGATTTTGGTAAGGCATGGGATACCCATCTACCGCTTATCGAATTCTCTTATAATAACAGTTATCACACTAGCATTGGAGTCGCTCCATTCGAAGCTCTCTACGGCCGCAAGTGTAGATCACCACTGTGTTGGGCCGAAGTTGGAGATACTCAGCTAGCCAGAGGGCAAGTCCCTGATAGCACCCTTACGGGGCCGGAAATCATAAGGGAAACCACAGAAAAGATCATTCAAATTCGGGAAAGACTAAAAGCGTCTCGTGATCGACAAAAGAGTTACGCGGATAAGCGATGCAAACCTTTAGAATTCCAGGTCGGAGACCGGGTACTACTAAAAGTTTCCCCCTGGAAAGGGGTGATACGTTTCGGTAAACGGGGGAAACTAAACCCAAGGTACATCGGTCCGTTCGAAATCCTTGCTAGGATTGGTCCTGTGGCGTACAAACTCCGACTACCACAAGAACTTAGTAATGTGCACCCTATCTTCCACGTGTCCAACTTAAAGAAGTGTCTGTCTGACGAGACACTCGTAGTACCGCTTGAAGAAATTGAAGTTAATGAAAATCTCCACTTTGTGGAGGAACCCGTCGAGATCATGGATCGAGAGATCAAGAGAACAAAACAAAGTCGCATTCCCATAGTGAAGGTTCGTTGGAACGCGAAACGAGGGCCTGAGTTTACCTGGGAACGTGAAGATCAAATGAAACAAAAATATCCACATCTTTTCCCAAACCCTTGAAGTCCCAGCCGAATTTAAATTTCGGGACGAAATTCCCTCTAACGGGGGGATGGTGTGACAATCGTCAATCTTGAGTCAAGTCAAGTCATCAAGTCAAGCCGGTCAACTCTATTAAACCTTGTGTATTAGGGTTGGTGTTATGTTCGTATTGTATAACTTGCTATATTAATGGGAAAACATCACTAGAGAAAAGTTTTGTGTTAAAAATTTTCCTAAGCCTTAGTACTAATCAGTGAATTAAACTGATGAAAACCATGTTGCATACTCATCAGGAATGTGTAAGATCCTTAAACAAGGCTTAACAGGGTTTACGAACCATGCATTGCGGTGCCGGACACTCACAACTGTCCCACATGGATCCTCTCTCAATCGTTTTCACTCTATCTCTGTCTATGTCAAATCTCTCTAAGTAGGTGAAATCTCTCTCAAATATCTCTCTATGTGAGAAATCTCTCCAAGAATGTTAAATCTCTCCCAAATCCCTCCAAGTATGTGAAAACTCTCTCAAATATCTCTCTATATGAGAAATCTCTCCAAGAATGTTAAATCTCTCCCAAATCTCTCCACGTATGTGAAATCTCTCTCAAATATCTCTCTGTATGAGAAATCTCTCCAAGAATGTCAAATCTCTCCCAAATCCCTCCAAGTATGTGAAAACTCTCGCAAATATCTCTTTGTATGAGAAATCTCTCCAAGAATGTCAAATCTCTCCCAAATCTCTCTCAAAAGTTTCCCGTAACTTTTTGGAATCATTCGGGTCAAAAACGGCTTAAAACGGGGCGAAAACGAGAAAAATAGGCTTTAGGAACCGAAACCGGAATGAGAGGCTTCTTAGGACCAGAGACCGAGCCTCTGGTGGCTAAGAGAACAGAGGCCGAGCCTCTGGTGGCTAAGAGAACAGAGGCTGAGCCTCTGGCGGCTAAGAGAACCGAGACCGAACTCGCCCAGGAGGAACCGAAACCGAGAGCAAGAAGCAGGAACCGAAGGAACTGTTCACAACCGAGCGGTCGGTCCCTCTCGGTCCGTCCCACTCTCTGTTCGCGCCGCACTCTCGGTCCGCCTCCGCCTCTCTGCTCACTCTCTGCTCCGCCTCTCACTCTCTGCTCCGCCTCTCACTCTCTGCTCTCTTCTCACTCTCTGCCTCGCGCGCTCCTCTGTCCCCTCCCACCTCTCGGTTTCTTCCCTCCTTCTCCTCTCCTCTCGGCTCCTTCCCTTCTCTCTTCTTCTTCTCTCGGTTCCACCTCCCTCTCTCTCTCGGTTCAGCATAAGAGGGCCGAACCTCGGCCAGGCTTCGCATTTTTGTCATTTTCAGCCCATTTTTGATATTTTTAACATTTTAAGCCCGTTTTTCGTGATTTTAAAGCGGGATTTTCTCCAGAAATTTTATTTTAACATAATAAACCCTAAATATTCATAATTTAAACATATTTTTATAAAAATCATTAATTAAATAATAAAGATTTAATGAGGGATTTATTTAAGGTAGAGTGTTGACTTTGCCTTAACTTATGACACAAGCAACCACCCCACACCCACTCTATGACCAACCATACCTCCCCACCTTACCTATGTCACTTCAATGTTCCCTTACACTCAAATTTCACTCACTCCCACGTTTTTGAGCTGGAACAAACAACCACACTCCTCATTTTCTCTCATTTCTCTCATTCCACTAAGTAACAAGCACCACTTTTTCTCTCAAACTCTTCTACACAAATTTTCGAGATCCAAGGCTGATTTCAAGTGTTCTTCCACACTTAGTAAGTAAAAATTCATCCTCCCTATTACTATTTCACTTCATTCTACTCAAATCTTTGGTTGCTTACACAAACTCCCTAACTATGATGTTAGATTCTCGAAAACCTTCAAGGCATCTCCAAGTGTTCTTGAATTAAACACTTCCATTCTTCAACAATCATCTACTGAAATCACTCAAGGTGAGTTCATACCCCTACATTTTCATGATTTCTCAAGTTTTCAGGGGGTGAATACAAGTTAAAACACTAAGAACCTATCAAAATTTTTCTAACAGCCTTCATCAGAAAAGTTCAACTCCATTCACGGACTGTTTTGGGCATCTTAAATATTTTTGTTTTCAAAACTGTACAAGGTGCAAATAGTTCAAGTTTTTAGCTTTAAAATGGCTACTTGCACATCTCCATACGATTTTTCTACAATTTATGGTGATTTTTACAAAACTGCCTATCATTTCAAACAACAATCCGGACCAGTCTGTGATTATGGACTTTTTCAACCAAGTTAGAGGTCATATTAATTTGTGATAAAAATTATGAGAAAACTAGACACATTTTGTGAACTCTCAGAATTTACGGATCTAATTTTCGACTTCGTATGATTTTTCTATGATTTTTCCAAAACCGGGCAGAATTGCTAAATTTTGCCAACAGCATGTAAATATCATAACACTTTGTATTATGTTGAGCAAAGTGTATAATCATAAGTTTTAGTATTTGTATGTGTTTCCTTGTTAGATTATCATTATGAACTGAAACTAAGACATTCATATTAAATATTAAATATTATTCATTCATTTTGGAACACGTATTATTAGACTATAAAAAGTATAGTTTGATAAATTCACAATACTAATACATTTCCATAAAAGAATTCATACATATTACATACATTTTAGATAAACTATAATAGGTATAGTTTATGATACATCACTCAACGCACTCGTACAAAAAGGGTACATCCATACAAGAAAGATTTATATTCACACGCATTTCACGTAAACTTGTTAACCTATGTTGTGAGACTCTCTCTCTCTCCCCGTACGTCCGAGTGCGGGATATAATTCCTGGTAGTTATAATCAGAATCTCCTTGAGGGAGAACGTGATACTTGTATATAGATCTATATTGGGTTTGACACCCCACACCTTGCTGCTAGCTACAGTGGGACCTGCAGGTCTACGGGTGACAAATGTCATTTCATTTTCGCGACGCCTGAGAAACGTTGTGGCAGGTTCACATAGTCACAGTATGATTATAGCGACTCACTTAGGGGGATAACAATTCATGAGGTTTACGGGGTTTCATAAAACCGAAGTAGGTTTTAGGTTGATAAAAGAAATTTTACTTTCCATAACATTTTAAACTCACAACATTGTTACTAAGAAACGATGATTTCTCATACACTCTAGTCTTTGGTTATAAGGCTACATTTCTCGGATTTCAAGGGAAATACCGGATTTTTCTGAAACAAACGCGACATTTACATGTGAAATACTCCTACTAAGTTTATTAATAAAAGCTTATGAACTCACCAACCTTTGTGTTGACACTTTTCAAACAACTTGTATTCACAGGAAAACACTAATCAGGTTATCAAGTGCTTTTGAGGATGGGACGTTAAGGCGTCAAACTTTTCATATTTTAGCAACATATTGTAATTGATTTTGAAACATGTAATTCATACAAGTGATGTAACTTTTTCAATTATATATATGTTGGTTGTGTTTGCTTAAATTACTATTAAAATTGTGGTTATGATGCTATACATGAAGTCCTCCACCCCCGGACGTTCCGCCATCCTCGGTTTGGGGGTGTGACAGATTGGTATCAGAGCATGGTTTATAGTGAATTAAGTATGTCAACCACATAAGATATGCAAATTATAAACACATTTGGGACTAAAAGTCTCTGATTCTTAAAGTGATTTAAAGAGTTGTACTTTTAGAAAACAAATAATTTCTTGTTTAAAAGTATACTTGCATGCATTCTATATTAGCATGGTGTCATAACTTAGGAGAACATAAATTGAAAGAGGAGGAGTCGAACATTATTAATACGCCTTAGCATGTGTAATCAGTTCTGGGAAGGATATAGCCTGATCAACTATATCCGTCCAAGAAGTAACTTACGCACACTAAGGAATAGTCGTAATGAGCGACAAATCTGAAAACCTAATAACACTCCATAAAGAACACGCTAAGAACCAAATATAAACATTTAAAAATACTATAGGAGTATTTGTACGTTTCTATAACGCCAAATTATTATTTTCCGATACGTACTTCTTAACCCCGTTTCTCGTGCAGACGACATGGCAGGATTTCACATACCCGGGGACCCCTACTTTCCCAATCAGGGAAACGCGGGATGGATCGAAGAGGAACCCGAGGAGGATCCCGAAGAGGATCCCGAGGAGGAGCCCGAGGAGGAAGACGAACAAGAGGAAGAAGAGGAAGACGACCAAGAAGAAGAGGAAGACGACCAAGAAGAAGAGGAAGAAGAGGAAGACGAGGAAGAAGAAGAAGGTGATGAGGTAGTCATGGTTGGGAACGAAGCGGAGGAACCAACAGAAGTATTCAACCCTCCCTACATCGCGAGGGTACCCGCGCACCGTTTTGGTTACAACGGACCTGAACCCCCTTGGGTAACAATGATCGAAAGATGGAGCCGACAACAACGCCAACGGTCACCATATGGCTACCAACGAGGTTACTATGATCTCACTCATGGTGGACCGGCTGATAGGGCTCTCCCCGTCACGATACAACGAATGGCAAGAATGGATGATCGTGGTAGGACAACGACAGATCAGGTCCGGGAGTTAAGTGCCATTGTACAGTCTACTACGGATCGCACCAGAAACCTGGAACGAGACTCCCACCACCGAGACCAACTCATTCGAGACCTTCTCGCGGCTCAAGCAGAAACAAGAGAGTATCGGGAAAGATACATGGCACTCGAAGAGAGAATGGTTGCAGCCGAACGCAAATTGGCGGAACTACAGGGCGCATCGACATCATCGCAGCCTCCGTCAAAGAAGGGTCGCAGTGATTAGAGCTCGTTGCTATTCTCCCGTCTAGGTAGTAGAATTCTATGAGTACGTGTTGGTGCTACTCCTCGTATGTAGGTCGACCCTGCGACTATGTGATTACACTATTCAAAGGGGTTTTGTAATGCCAAAAACTACCTTTTGTAACGATGTAATGTAGACCCTTATGAGGTCAAACTTTTCTCTCTAAGCGTTATGTACTAAAAGTTATCAATGAAATTTGGCATGTATTTTATTTATTGAATGTTCGGCACTATACATCATAACCTGATCACACAAACAATTACGAATAATAAAGTTATGATAAAATACAAGAGGGATGAAACCAGTAACACTCGACTCGTTATCACTATTGAAGTCTTACCGACTAGTCATTTTTTTTTATGACAGAACCATGCCACCAAGGAAAAGACCAAGGCCTTCCAGCAACCCAGTGCCGCCTCCACCAGCACCTCCGCAGTTTGATCCTGCAATGTTCCAGGCTGCAGTAACAGCAGCCGTGGCGGCAGCAATGTCGCAAATGGGAACCCATGGTTCCGGCGGTTCTGGATCCGGAGCTACAAATTCCATTCATGGGGACAGTACGGGGCGTACGAGGGAGTGCTCTTACAAAGACTTCACGAATGGCAAACCCGATCCTTTCAATGGAAGCGGGGGCGTTATCACACTGGTTCAATGGTTCGAAAGGACTGAGGCAGTTTTTGAAATCTGCGCTTGTCCTGAAGCGAGCAAGGTCAAGTTTGCGGCATTCACTTTCACTGGAAAAGCACTTACTTGGTGGAATGGCCGAGTTAAGTCACTTACTCCTGCAGTAGCTAACGCGATCAGCTGGGAGGATTTGAAAGCTCTAATGTTAAAGGAATACTGCCCGAGGGGCGAAATACAAAAACTTGAAGAAGAACTTTGGAACCTCAGGATGACAGGCACTGATCTTGAAACTTATACCGCCCGTTTCAATGACCTAGCACTCCTCTGTCCAACAATGGTCAGTCCAGAAGAGAAGAAGGTGGAACGATATCTCTGGGGCCTATCATCCCAGATTCAAGATAGTGTCTTGGCCTCGAAACCCACTACCTTTGAGAGTGCCAAGGAATTGGCACAACAACTTATAGATCACAGGGCTAGCCGTGGTACCGTGATAACCACCACCAACCGAACAAAAGGAGGGAACAACAAGAGGAAGTTCTGGGGAAATAAAAGGAAACAACCAATTCAGGACCCCACCAAAAAGCAACCGATTGTTGCTGTTCGCGCCGCCACTACTGCTGCCGCTCCAGCGCCACCGAAACAGTATACAGGAACTCTTCCCAAGTGCAACAAGTGTAACTACCACCATAACGGTGCTTGTCGCGAGTTACACTGCAATAACTGTAACAAAAAGGGGCACACTGCACGATTCTGTAGAGCGACTACCCAACCCGCCACACAAGTCGCTACGACCGCCAACACTGGAGCAAGCCAAGCCTGCTATGGGTGTGGTGAAACGGGACACTTCAGGAGGAACTGCCCCAAGGCACGAGCCCCTAATGCTGGTGGTGTAGGGAGAGTCCTAACTTTAGGGCAGGGAGAAGCAGTCAAGGATCCCTCTGTGGTTACTGGTACGTTCCTCCTCAATAACTCTTATGCATGTGTACTTTTCGATAGTGGGGCAGAAAGGAGTTTCATAAGTCACCAATTCAAACATATACTTAAGCAAAATTCTCAACCACTAGAAGATTCTTACATCGTAGAAATGGCAAATGGAAAGGTTGAGCGCGCTAATGATATTTACATAGGGTGTACTCTCACTCTAGACAACCATTTGTTCAAAATCGACCTTATGCCGGTCACCATAAAAAGCTTCGATATAATCATTGGTATGGATTGGTTAAGCCTTCATCGTGCCGACATTCTATGTTACGAAAGGGCCGTCCGCCTCAATCTGCCGAATGGCAACGTTCTCACCGTTTATGGTAATAAACCTAGTGCGAACCTGCAAATCATCTCTTGTGTTAAAACCCAAAAGTACCTCCGAAAGCAATACCAGGTTTTCTTAGCCCACATCGTAGACAAGAAACAGGAGGTGAAGGACATCAAAGAAATTCCAGAAGTATGCAACTTCCCTGATGTTTTCCCAGACGATCTGCCTGGTGTACCACTCGCACGACAAGTCGAATTTCGGATCGACTTAATCCCAGGAGCTACCCCCGTCGCCAGGGCTCCCTATCGCTTAGCACCGGCAGAAATGCAAGAACTATCCAGCCAATTGAATGAACTATTGAGCAAAGGGTTCATCAGGCCAAGCTTCTCACCTTGGGGAGCACCAGTCTTATTTGTAAAGAAGAAGGATGGGTCTTTTCGCATGTGCATAGACTATCGAGAACTAAACAAACTCACTATCAAGAACCGTTATCCCCTACCCCGAATCGATGACCTCTTCGACCAGCTCCAAGGAGCCAGCTACTTTTCAAAAATCGACCTGAGGTCGGGCTATCATCAACTGCGAGTTCAAGAAGAGGATATCCCCAAGACGGCATTCAGAACTCGCTATGGGCACTATGAGTTTGTAGTGATGCCATTCGGGTTAACTAACGCGCCCGCGGTGTTCATGGATTTGATGAATCGAGTGTGTCGACCCTTCTTGGATAAATTCGTCATCGTATTCATCGACGATATCCTGGTCTATTCGAGGAGCGAAGAAGAGCACAGACATCACCTACGACTAGTTCTGGAGGTTTTAAGGACCGAGAAGCTTTACGCTAAATTCTCAAAGTGTGAATTTTGGCTCCGAGAAGTAGGATTCCTTGGCCACGTAGTAAGCAAAGAAGGAATACATGTGGACCCCTCGAAGATCAAAGCAATCGAAGATTGGTCAACACCTACAACGCCGACAGAAATCCGACAGTTTTTAGGACTCGCAGGCTACTATCGAAGATTCATACAAAACTTCTCCAAAATCGCTAAGCCTCTCACCACCTTGACTCAGAAAGGGGTGGTGTTCGAATGGGAAGATAAACAAGAAGCCGCCTTCCGGACACTAAAGCAAGCCCTATGCAGCGCACCAGTCTTGTCTCTTCCAGAAGGAACTGATGATTTTGTGGTGTATTGCGATGCTTCAAATCAAGGCCTCGGCTGTGTGCTCATGCAAAGGGGAAAAGTCATCGCTTATGCATCAAGACAACTGAAGACACATGAAGTTAATTACACAACCCACGACCTTGAATTGGGAGCTGTGGTGTTCGCCCTGAAGATTTGGAGGCACTACCTCTACGGCACCAAGTGCACCATTTTCACTGATCACAAAAGTCTTCAGCACATTCTCAATCAGAAAGAACTAAACATGCGCCAAAGAAGATGGGTGGAATTACTGAATGACTACGAATGTGAAATTCGCTACCACCCAGGCAAGGCTAATGTAGTAGCCGATGCCTTAAGCAGGAAAGAATACTCGGGTCGCCGAGTAAAATCCCTAGCCATGACCATCCACTCCCAACTGGCCACTCAGATCAAGGACGCCCAATTAAAAGCCCTGAAACCAGAAAACGTGGCAAGCGAAGCACTAAGGGGGATGGATAAGAACTTGGAAGTCAGAGGGGATGGAGCTCGTTATCTCATGAATCGAATCTGGACACCGAAGTTCGGTGGGTACCGAGACGTTGTAATGGACGAGGCCCACAAGACTCGATACTCCATTCATCCGGGGTCAGATAAGATGTATCTAGACCTCAAAAGGTTATACTGGTGGCCAAACATGAAGGCTGAAATTGCTACTTATGTGAGCAAGTGCCTCACTTGCGCCAAGGTCAAGGTGGAATATCAGAAGCCATCAGGACTACTTCAACAACCAGATATACCCGAGTGGAAGTGGGAGCGAATAACCATGGACTTCGTAACCAAACTGCCTAAGACATCAGGTGGGATGGATACCATATGGGTGGTTGTGGACAGATTGACCAAGTCCGCGCACTTCCTGCCAATAAAGGAAACAGACAAGATGGAAAAGTTGACCAGGACGTACATTAAGGAGATCGTGCGACTACATGGTGTACCAACATCCATTATCTCGGATCGAGATAGTAGATTCACCTCGCGTTTCTGGCAGTCCCTACAAAAGTCTCTGGGAACCAGGTTAGACATGAGTACGGCCTACCATCCACAAACGGACGGACAAAGCGAGAGAACCATCCAGACGTTGGAAGACATGCTGAGAGCCTGTGTGATAGATTTTGGTAAGGCATGGGATACCCATCTACCGCTTATCGAATTCTCTTATAATAACAGTTATCACACTAGCATTGGAGTCGCTCCATTCGAAGCTCTCTACGGCCGCAAGTGTAGATCACCACTGTGTTGGGCCGAAGTTGGAGATACTCAGCTAGCCAGAGGGCAAGTCCCTGATAGCACCCTTACGGGGCCGGAAATCATAAGGGAAACCACAGAAAAGATCATTCAAATTCGGGAAAGACTAAAAGCGTCTCGTGATCGACAAAAGAGTTACGCGGATAAGCGACGCAAACCTTTAGAATTCCAGGTCGGAGACCGGGTACTACTAAAAGTTTCCCCCTGGAAAGGGGTGATACGTTTCGGTAAACGGGGGAAACTAAACCCAAGGTACATCGGTCCGTTCGAAATCCTTGCTAGGATTGGTCCTGTGGCGTACAAACTCCGACTACCACAAGAACTTAGTAATGTGCACCCTATCTTCCACGTGTCCAACTTAAAGAAGTGTCTGTCTGACGAGACACTCGTAGTACCGCTTGAAGAAATTGAAGTTAATGAAAATCTCCACTTTGTGGAGGAACCCGTCGAGATCATGGATCGAGAGATCAAGAGAACAAAACAAAGTCGCATTCCCATAGTGAAGGTTCGTTGGAACGCGAAACGAGGGCCTGAGTTTACCTGGGAACGTGAAGATCAAATGAAACAAAAATATCCACATCTTTTCCCAAACCCTTGAAGTCCCAGCCGAATTTAAATTTCGGGACGAAATTCCCTCTAACGGGGGGATGATGTGACAATCGTCAATCTTGAGTCAAGTCAAGTCATCAAGTCAAGCCGGTCAACTCTATTAAACCTTGTGTATTAGGGTTGGTGTTATGTTCGTATTGTATAACTTGCTATATTAATGGGAAAACATCACTAGAGAAAAGTTTTGTGTTAAAAATTTTCCTAAGCCTTAGTACTAATCAGTGAATTAAACTGATGAAAACCATGTTGCATACTCATCAGGAATGTGTAAGATCCTTAAACAAGGCTTAACAGGGTTTACGAACCATGCATTGCGGTGCCGGACACTCACAACTGTCCCACATGGATCCTCTCTCAATCGTTTTCACTCTATCTCTGTCTATGTCAAATCTCTCTAAGTAGGTGAAATCTCTCTCAAATATCTCTCTATATGAGAAATCTCTCCAAGAATGTTAAATCTCTCCCAAATCCCTCCAAGTATGTGAAAACTCTCTCAAATATCTCTCTATATGAGAAATCTCTCCAAGAATGTTAAATCTCTCCCAAATCTCTCCACGTATGTGAAATCTCTCTCAAATATCTCTCTGTATGAGAAATCTCTCCAAGAATGTCAAATCTCTCCCAAATCCCTCCAAGTATGTGAAAACTCTCGCAAATATCTCTTTGTATGAGAAATCTCTCCAAGAATGTCAAATCTCTCCCAAATCTCTCTCAAAAGTTTCCCGTAACTTTTTGGAATCATTCGGGTCAAAAACGGCTTAAAACGGGGCGAAAACGAGAAAAATAGGCTTTAGGAACCGAAACCGGAATGAGAGGCTTCTTAGGACCAGAGACCGAGCCTCTGGTGGCTAAGAGAACAGAGGCCGAGCCTCTGGTGGCTAAGAGAACAGAGGCTGAGCCTCTGGCGGCTAAGAGAACCGAGACCGAACTCGCCCAGGAGGAACCGAAACCGAGAGCAAGAAGCAGGAACCGAAGGAACTGTTCACAACCGAGCGGTCGGTCCCTCTCGGTCCGTCCCACTCTCTGTTCGCGCCGCACTCTCGGTCCGCCTCCGCCTCTCTGCTCACTCTCTGCTCCGCCTCTCACTCTCTGCTCCGCCTCTCACTCTCTGCTCTCTTCTCACTCTCTGCCTCGCGCGCTCCTCTGTCCCCTCCCACCTCTCGGTTTCTTCCCTCCTTCTCCTCTCCTCTCGGCTCCTTCCCTTCTCTCTTCTTCTTCTCTCGGTTCCACCTCCCTCTCTCTCTCGGTTCAGCATAAGAGGGCCGAACCTCGGCCAGGCTTCGCATTTTTGTCATTTTCAGCCCATTTTTGATATTTTTAACATTTTAAGCCCGTTTTTCGTGATTTTAAAGCGGGATTTTCTCCAGAAATTTTATTTTAACATAATAAACCCTAAATATTCATAATTTAAACATATTTTTATAAAAATCATTAATTAAATAATAAAGATTTAATGAGGGATTTATTTAAGGTAGAGTGTTGACTTTGCCTTAACTTATGACACAAGCAACCACCCCACACCCACTCTATGACCAACCATACCTCCCCACCTTACCTATGTCACTTCAATGTTCCCTTACACTCAAATTTCACTCACTCCCACGTTTTTGAGCTGGAACAAACAACCACACTCCTCATTTTCTCTCATTTCTCTCATTCCACTAAGTAACAAGCACCACTTTTTCTCTCAAACTCTTCTACACAAATTTTCGAGATCCAAGGCTGATTTCAAGTGTTCTTCCACACTTAGTAAGTAAAAATTCATCCTCCCTATTACTATTTCACTTCATTCTACTCAAATCTTTGGTTGCTTACACAAACTCCCTAACTATGATGTTAGATTCTCGAAAACCTTCAAGGCATCTCCAAGTGTTCTTGAATTAAACACTTCCATTCTTCAACAATCATCTACTGAAATCACTCAAGGTGAGTTCATACCCCTACATTTTCATGATTTCTCAAGTTTTCAGGGGGTGAATACAAGTTAAAACACTAAGAACCTATCAAAATTTTTCTAACAGCCTTCATCAGAAAAGTTCAACTCCATTCACGGACTGTTTTGGGCATCTTAAATATTTTTGTTTTCAAAACTGTACAAGGTGCAAATAGTTCAAGTTTTTAGCTTTAAAATGGCTACTTGCACATCTCCATACGATTTTTCTACAATTTATGGTGATTTTTACAAAACTGCCTATCATTTCAAACAACAATCCGGACCAGTCTGTGATTATGGACTTTTTCAACCAAGTTAGAGGTCATATTAATTTGTGATAAAAATTATGAGCAAACTAGACACATTTTGTGAACTCTCAGAATTTACGGATCTAATTTTCGACTTCGTATGATTTTTCTATGATTTTTCCAAAACCGGGCAGAATTGCTAAATTTTGCCAACAGCATGTAAATATCATAACACTTTGTATTATGTTGAGCAAAGTGTATAATCATAAGTTTTAGTATTTGTATGTGTTTCCTTGTTAGATTATCATTATGAACTGAAACTAAGACATTCATATTAAATATTAAATATTATTCATTCATTTTGGAACACGTATTATTAGACTATAAAAAGTATAGTTTGATAAATTCACAATACTAATACATTTCCATAAAAGAATTCATACATATTACATACATTTTAGATAAACTATAATAGGTATAGTTTATGATACATCACTCAACGCACTCGTACAAAAAGGGTACATCCATACAAGAAAGATTTATATTCACACGCATTTCACGTAAACTTGTTAACCTATGTTGTGAGACTCTCTCTCTCTCCCCGTACGTCCGAGTGCGGGATATAATTCCTGGTAGTTATAATCAGAATCTCCTTGAGGGAGAACGTGATACTTGTATATAGATCTATATTGGGTTTGACACCCCACACCTTGCTGCTAGCTACAGTGGGACCTGCAGGTCTACGGGTGACAAATGTCATTTCATTTTCGCGACGCCTGAGAAACGTTGTGGCAGGTTCACATAGTCACAGTATGATTATAGCGACTCACTTAGGGGGATAACAATTCATGAGGTTTACGGGGTTTCATAAAACCGAAGTAGGTTTTAGGTTGATAAAAGAAATTTTACTTTCCATAACATTTTAAACTCACAACATTGTTACTAAGAAACGATGATTTCTCATACACTCTAGTCTTTGGTTATAAGGCTACATTTCTCGGATTTCAAGGGAAATACCGGATTTTTCTGAAACAAACGCGACATTTACATGTGAAATACTCCTACTAAGTTTATTAATAAAAGCTTATGAACTCACCAACCTTTGTGTTGACACTTTTCAAACAACTTGTATTCACAGGAAAACACTAATCAGGTTATCAAGTGCTTTTGAGGATGGGACGTTAAGGCGTCAAACTTTTCATATTTTAGCAACATATTGTAATTGATTTTGAAACATGTAATTCATACAAGTGATGTAACTTTTTCAATTATATATATGTTGGTTGTGTTTGCTTAAATTACTATTAAAATTGTGGTTATGATGCTATACATGAAGTCCTCCACCCCCGGACGTTCCGCCATCCTCGGTTTGGGGGTGTGACAGATTGGTATCAGAGCATGGTTTATAGTGAATTAAGTATGTCAACCACATAAGATATGCAAATTATAAACACATTTGGGACTAAAAGTCTCTGATTCTTAAAGTGATTTAAAGAGTTGTACTTTTAGAAAACAAATAATTTCTTGTTTAAAAGTATACTTGCATGCATTCTATATTAGCATGGTGTCATAACTTAGGAGAACATAAATTGAAAGAGGAGGAGTCGAACATTATTAATACGCCTTAGCATGTGTAATCAGTTCTGGGAAGGATATAGCCTGATCAACTATATCCGTCCAAGAAGTAACTTACGCACACTAAGGAATAGTCGTAATGAGCGACAAATCTGAAAACCTAATAACACTCCATAAAGAACACGCTAAGAACCAAATATAAACATTTAAAAATACTATAGGAGTATTTGTACGTTTCTATAACGCCAAATTATTATTTTCCGATACGTACTTCTTAACCCCGTTTCTCGTGCAGACGACATGGCAGGATTTCACATACCCGGGGACCCCTACTTTCCCAATCAGGGAAACGCGGGATGGATCGAAGAGGAACCCGAGGAGGATCCCGAAGAGGATCCCGAGGAGGAGCCCGAGGAGGAAGACGAACAAGAGGAAGAAGAGGAAGACGACCAAGAAGAAGAGGAAGACGACCAAGAAGAAGAGGAAGACGAGGAAGAAGAAGAAGGTGATGAGGTAGTCATGGTTGGGAACGAAGCGGAGGAACCAACAGAAGTATTCAACCCTCCCTACATCGCGAGGGTACCCGCGCACCGTTTTGGTTACAACGGACCTGAACCCCCTTGGGTAACAATGATCGAAAGATGGAGCCGACAACAACGCCAACGGTCACCATATGGCTACCAACGAGGTTACTATGATCTCACTCATGGTGGACCGGCTGATAGGGCTCTCCCCGTCACGATACAACGAATGGCAAGAATGGATGATCGTGGTAGGACAACGACAGATCAGGTCCGGGAGTTAAGTGCCATTGTACAGTCTACTACGGATCGCACCAGAAACCTGGAACGAGACTCCCACCACCGAGACCAACTCATTCGAGACCTTCTCGCGGCTCAAGCAGAAACAAGAGAGTATCGGGAAAGATACATGGCACTCGAAGAGAGAATGGTTGCAGCCGAACGCAAATTGGCGGAACTACAGGGCGCATCGACATCATCGCAGCCTCCGTCAAAGAAGGGTCGCAGTGATTAGAGCTCGTTGCTATTCTCCCGTCTAGGTAGTAGAATTCTATGAGTACGTGTTGGTGCTACTCCTCGTATGTAGGTCGACCCTGCGACTATGTGATTACACTATTCAAAGGGGTTTTGTAATGCCAAAAACTACCTTTTGTAACGATGTAATGTAGACCCTTATGAGGTCAAACTTTTCTCTCTAAGCGTTATGTACTAAAAGTTATCAATGAAATTTGGCATGTATTTTATTTATTGAATGTTCGGCACTATACATCATAACCTGATCACACAAACAATTACGAATAATAAAGTTATGATAAAATACAAGAGGGATGAAACCAGTAACACTCGACTCGTTATCACTATTGAAGTCTTACCGACTAGTCATTTTTTTTTATGACAGAACCATGCCACCAAGGAAAAGACCAAGGCCTTCCAGCAACCCAGTGCCGCCTCCACCAGCACCTCCGCAGTTTGATCCTGCAATGTTCCAGGCTGCAGTAACAGCAGCCGTGGCGGCAGCAATGTCGCAAATGGGAACCCATGGTTCCGGCGGTTCTGGATCCGGAGCTACAAATTCCATTCATGGGGACAGTACGGGGCGTACGAGGGAGTGCTCTTACAAAGACTTCACGAATGGCAAACCCGATCCTTTCAATGGAAGCGGGGGCGTTATCACACTGGTTCAATGGTTCGAAAGGACTGAGGCAGTTTTTGAAATCTGCGCTTGTCCTGAAGCGAGCAAGGTCAAGTTTGCGGCATTCACTTTCACTGGAAAAGCACTTACTTGGTGGAATGGCCGAGTTAAGTCACTTACTCCTGCAGTAGCTAACGCGATCAGCTGGGAGGATTTGAAAGCTCTAATGTTAAAGGAATACTGCCCGAGGGGCGAAATACAAAAACTTGAAGAAGAACTTTGGAACCTCAGGATGACAGGCACTGATCTTGAAACTTATACCGCCCGTTTCAACGACCTAGCACTCCTCTGTCCAACAATGGTCACTCCAGAAGAGAAGAAGGTGGAACGATATCTCTGGGGCCTATCATCCCAGATTCAAGATAGTGTCTTGGCCTCGAAACCCACTACCTTTGAGAGTGCCAAGGAATTGGCACAACAACTTATAGATCACAGGGCTAGCCGTGGTACCGTGATAACCACCACCGACCGAACAAAAGGAGGGAACAACAAGAGGAAGTTCTGGGGAAATAAAAGGAAACAACCAATTCAGGACCCCACCAAAAAGCAACCGATTGTTGCTGTTCGCGCCGCCACTACTGCTGCCGCTCCAGCGCCACCGAAACAGTATACAGGAACTCTTCCCAAGTGCAACAAGTGTAACTACCACCATAACGGTGCTTGTCGCGAGTTACACTGCAATAACTGTAACAAAAAGGGGCACACTGCACGATTCTGTAGAGCGACTACCCAACCCGCCACACAAGTCGCTACGACCGCCAACACTGGAGCAAGCCAAGCCTGCTATGGGTGTGGTGAAACGGGACACTTCAGGAGGAACTGCCCCAAGGCACGAGCCCCTAATGCTGGTGGTGTAGGGAGAGTCCTAACTTTAGGGCAGGGAGAAGCAGTCAAGGATCCCTCTGTGGTTACTGGTACGTTCCTCCTCAATAACTCTTATGCATGCGTACTTTTCGATAGTGGGGCAGAAAGGAGTTTCATAAGTCACCAATTCAAACATATACTTAAGCAAAATTCTCAACCACTAGAAGATTCTTACATCGTAGAAATGGCAAATGGAAAGGTTGAGCGCGCTAATGATATTTACATAGGGTGTACTCTCACTCTAGACAACCATTTGTTCAAAATCGACCTTATGCCGGTCACCATAAAAAGCTTCGATATAATCATTGGTATGGATTGGTTAAGCCTTCATCGTGCCGACATTCTATGTTACGAAAGGGCCGTCCGCCTCAATCTGCCGAATGGCAACGTTCTCACCGTTTATGGTAATAAACCTAGTGCGAACCTGCAAATCATCTCTTGTGTTAAAACCCAAAAGTACCTCCGAAAGCAATACCAGGTTTTCTTAGCCCACATCGTAGACAAGAAACAGGAGGTGAAGGACATCAAAGAAATTCCAGAAGTATGCAACTTCCCTGATGTTTTCCCAGACGATCTGCCTGGTGTACCACTCGCACGACAAGTCGAATTTCGGATCGACTTAATCCCAGGAGCTACCCCCGTCGCCAGGGCTCCCTATCGCTTAGCACCGGCAGAAATGCAAGAACTATCCAGCCAATTGAATGAACTATTGAGCAAAGGGTTCATCAGGCCAAGCTTCTCACCTTGGGGAGCACCAGTCTTATTTGTAAAGAAGAAGGATGGGTCTTTTCGCATGTGCATAGACTATCGAGAACTAAACAAACTCACTATCAAGAACCGTTATCCCCTACCCCGAATCGATGACCTCTTCGACCAGCTCCAAGGAGCCAGCTACTTTTCAAAAATCGACCTGAGGTCGGGCTATCATCAACTGCGAGTTCAAGAAGAGGATATCCCCAAGACGGCATTCAGAACTCGCTATGGGCACTATGAGTTTGTAGTGATGCCATTCGGGTTAACTAACGCGCCCGCGGTGTTCATGGATTTGATGAATCGAGTGTGTCGACCCTTCTTGGATAAATTCGTCATCGTATTCATCGACGATATCCTGGTCTATTCGAGGAGCGAAGAAGAGCACAGACATCACCTATGACTAGTTCTGGAGGTTTTAAGGACCGAGAAGCTTTACGCTAAATTCTCAAAGTGTGAATTTTGGCTCCGAGAAGTAGGATTCCTTGGCCACGTAGTAAGCAAAGAAGGAATACATGTGGACCCCTCGAAGATCAAAGCAATCGAAGATTGGTCAACACCTACAACGCCGACAGAAATCCGACAGTTTTTAGGACTCGCAGGCTACTATCGAAGATTCATACAAAACTTCTCCAAAATCGCTAAGCCTCTCACCACCTTGACTCAGAAAGGGGTGGTGTTCGAATGGGAAGATAAACAAGAAGCCGCCTTCCGGACACTAAAGCAAGCCCTATGCAGCGCACCAGTCTTGTCTCTTCCAGAAGGAACTGATGATTTTGTGGTGTATTGCGATGCTTCAAATCAAGGCCTCGGCTGTGTGCTCATGCAAAGGGGAAAAGTCATCGCTTATGCATCAAGACAACTGAAGACACATGAAGTTAATTACACAACCCACGACCTTGAATTGGGAGCTGTGGTGTTCGCCCTGAAGATTTGGAGGCACTACCTCTACGGCACCAAGTGCACCATTTTCACTGATCACAAAAGTCTTCAGCACATTCTCAATCAGAAAGAACTAAACATGCGCCAAAGAAGATGGGTGGAATTACTGAATGACTACGAATGTGAAATTCGCTACCACCCAGGCAAGGCTAATGTAGTAGCCGATGCCTTAAGCAGGAAAGAATACTCGGGTCGCCGAGTAAAATCCCTAGCCATGACCATCCACTCCCAACTGGCCACTCAGATCAAGGACGCCCAATTAGAAGCCCTGAAACCAGAAAACGTGGCAAGCGAAGCACTAAGGGGGATGGATAAGAACTTGGAAGTCAGAGGGGATGGAGCTCGTTATCTCATGAATCGAATCTGGACACCGAAGTTCGGTGGGTACCGAGACGTTGTAATGGACGAGGCCCACAAGACTCGATACTCCATTCATCCGGGGTCAGATAAGATGTATCTAGACCTCAAAAGGTTATACTGGTGGCCAAACATGAAGGCTGAAATTGCTACTTATGTGAGCAAGTGCCTCACTTGCGCCAAGGTCAAGGTGGAATATCAGAAGCCATCAGGACTACTTCAACAACCAGATATACCCGAGTGGAAGTGGGAGCGAATAACCATGGACTTCGTAACCAAACTGCCTAAGACATCAGGTGGGATGGATACCATATGGGTGGTTGTGGACAGATTGACCAAGTCCGCGCACTTCCTGCCAATAAAGGAAACAGACAAGATGGAAAAGTTGACCAGGACGTACATTAAGGAGATCGTGCGACTACATGGTGTACCAACATCCATTATCTCGGATCGAGATAGTAGATTCACCTCGCGTTTCTGGCAGTCCCTACAAAAGTCTCTGGGAACCAGGTTAGACATGAGTACGGCCTACCATCCACAAACGGACGGACAAAGCGAGAGAACCATCCAGACGTTGGAAGACATGCTGAGAGCCTGTGTGATAGATTTTGGTAAGGCATGGGATACCCATCTACCGCTTATCGAATTCTCTTATAATAACAGTTATCACACTAGCATTGGAGTCGCTCCATTCGAAGCTCTCTACGGCCGCAAGTGTAGATCACCACTGTGTTGGGCCGAAGTTGGAGATACTCAGCTAGCCAGAGGGCAAGTCCCTGATAGCACCCTTACGGGGCCGGAAATCATAAGGGAAACCACAGAAAAGATCATTCAAATTCGGGAAAGACTAAAAGCGTCTCGTGATCGACAAAAGAGTTACGCGGATAAGCGACGCAAACCTTTAGAATTCCAGGTCGGAGACCGGGTACTACTAAAAGTTTCCCCCTGGAAAGGGGTGATACGTTTCGGTAAACGGGGGAAACTAAACCCAAGGTACATCGGTCCGTTCGAAATCCTTGCTAGGATTGGTCCTGTGGCGTACAAACTCCGACTACCACAAGAACTTAGTAATGTGCACCCTATCTTCCACGTGTCCAACTTAAAGAAGTGTCTGTCTGACGAGACACTCGTAGTACCGCTTGAAGAAATTGAAGTTAATGAAAATCTCCACTTTGTGGAGGAACCCGTCGAGATCATGGATCGAGAGATCAAGAGAACAAAACAAAGTCGCATTCCCATAGTGAAGGTTCGTTGGAACGCGAAACGAGGGCCTGAGTTTACCTGGGAACGTGAAGATCAAATGAAACAAAAATATCCACATCTTTTCCCAAACCCTTGAAGTCCCAGCCGAATTTAAATTTCGGGACGAAATTCCCTCTAACGGGGGGATGATGTGACAATCGTCAATCTTGAGTCAAGTCAAGTCATCAAGTCAAGCCGGTCAACTCTATTAAACCTTGTGTATTAGGGTTGGTGTTATGTTCGTATTGTATAACTTGCTATATTAATGGGAAAACATCACTAGAGAAAAGTTTTGTGTTAAAAATTTTCCTAAGCCTTAGTACTAATCAGTGAATTAAACTGATGAAAACCATGTTGCATACTCATCAGGAATGTGTAAGATCCTTAAACAAGGCTTAACAGGGTTTACGAACCATGCATTGCGGTGCCGGACACTCACAACTGTCCCACATGGATCCTCTCTCAATCGTTTTCACTCTATCTCTGTCTATGTCAAATCTCTCTAAGTAGGTGAAATCTCTCTCAAATATCTCTCTATATGAGAAATCTCTCCAAGAATGTTAAATCTCTCCCAAATCCCTCCAAGTATGTGAAAACTCTCTCAAATATCTCTCTATATGAGAAATCTCTCCAAGAATGTTAAATCTCTCCCAAATCTCTCCACGTATGTGAAATCTCTCTCAAATATCTCTCTGTATGAGAAATCTCTCCAAGAATGTCAAATCTCTCCCAAATCCCTCCAAGTATGTGAAAACTCTCGCAAATATCTCTTTGTATGAGAAATCTCTCCAAGAATGTCAAATCTCTCCCAAATCTCTCTCAAAAGTTTCCCGTAACTTTTTGGAATCATTCGGGTCAAAAACGGCTTAAAACGGGGCGAAAACGAGAAAAATAGGCTTTAGGAACCGAAACCGGAATGAGAGGCTTCTTAGGACCAGAGACCGAGCCTCTGGTGGCTAAGAGAACAGAGGCCGAGCCTCTGGTGGCTAAGAGAACAGAGGCTGAGCCTCTGGCGGCTAAGAGAACCGAGACCGAACTCGCCCAGGAGGAACCGAAACCGAGAGCAAGAAGCAGGAACCGAAGGAACTGTTCACAACCGAGCGGTCGGTCCCTCTCGGTCCGTCCCACTCTCTGTTCGCGCCGCACTCTCGGTCCGCCTCCGCCTCTCTGCTCACTCTCTGCTCCGCCTCTCACTCTCTGCTCCGCCTCTCACTCTCTGCTCTCTTCTCACTCTCTGCCTCGCGCGCTCCTCTGTCCCCTCCCACCTCTCGGTTTCTTCCCTCCTTCTCCTCTCCTCTCGGCTCCTTCCCTTCTCTCTTCTTCTTCTCTCGGTTCCACCTCCCTCTCTCTCTCGGTTCAGCATAAGAGGGCCGAACCTCGGCCAGGCTTCGCATTTTTGTCATTTTCAGCCCATTTTTGATATTTTTAACATTTTAAGCCCGTTTTTCGTGATTTTAAAGCGGGATTTTCTCCAGAAATTTTATTTTAACATAATAAACCCTAAATATTCATAATTTAAACATATTTTTATAAAAATCATTAATTAAATAATAAAGATTTAATGAGGGATTTATTTAAGGTAGAGTGTTGACTTTGCCTTAACTTATGACACAAGCAACCACCCCACACCCACTCTATGACCAACCATACCTCCCCACCTTACCTATGTCACTTCAATGTTCCCTTACACTCAAATTTCACTCACTCCCACGTTTTTGAGCTGGAACAAACAACCACACTCCTCATTTTCTCTCATTTCTCTCATTCCACTAAGTAACAAGCACCACTTTTTCTCTCAAACTCTTCTACACAAATTTTCGAGATCCAAGGCTGATTTCAAGTGTTCTTCCACACTTAGTAAGTAAAAATTCATCCTCCCTATTACTATTTCACTTCATTCTACTCAAATCTTTGGTTGCTTACACAAACTCCCTAACTATGATGTTAGATTCTCGAAAACCTTCAAGGCATCTCCAAGTGTTCTTGAATTAAACACTTCCATTCTTCAACAATCATCTACTGAAATCACTCAAGGTGAGTTCATACCCCTACATTTTCATGATTTCTCAAGTTTTCAGGGGGTGAATACAAGTTAAAACACTAAGAACCTATCAAAATTTTTCTAACAGCCTTCATCAGAAAAGTTCAACTCCATTCACGGACTGTTTTGGGCATCTTAAATATTTTTGTTTTCAAAACTGTACAAGGTGCAAATAGTTCAAGTTTTTAGCTTTAAAATGGCTACTTGCACATCTCCATACGATTTTTCTACAATTTATGGTGATTTTTACAAAACTGCCTATCATTTCAAACAACAATCCGGACCAGTCTGTGATTATGGACTTTTTCAACCAAGTTAGAGGTCATATTAATTTGTGATAAAAATTATGAGCAAACTAGACACATTTTGTGAACTCTCAGAATTTACGGATCTAATTTTCGACTTCGTATGATTTTTCTATGATTTTTCCAAAACCGGGCAGAATTGCTAAATTTTGCCAACAGCATGTAAATATCATAACACTTTGTATTATGTTGAGCAAAGTGTATAATCATAAGTTTTAGTATTTGTATGTGTTTCCTTGTTAGATTATCATTATGAACTGAAACTAAGACATTCATATTAAATATTAAATATTATTCATTCATTTTGGAACACGTATTATTAGACTATAAAAAGTATAGTTTGATAAATTCACAATACTAATACATTTCCATAAAAGAATTCATACATATTACATACATTTTAGATAAACTATAATAGGTATAGTTTATGATACATCACTCAACGCACTCGTACAAAAAGGGTACATCCATACAAGAAAGATTTATATTCACACGCATTTCACGTAAACTTGTTAACCTATGTTGTGAGACTCTCTCTCTCTCCCCGTACGTCCGAGTGCGGGATATAATTCCTGGTAGTTATAATCAGAATCTCCTTGAGGGAGAACGTGATACTTGTATATAGATCTATATTGGGTTTGACACCCCACACCTTGCTGCTAGCTACAGTGGGACCTGCAGGTCTACGGGTGACAAATGTCATTTCATTTTCGCGACGCCTGAGAAACGTTGTGGCAGGTTCACATAGTCACAGTATGATTATAGCGACTCACTTAGGGGGATAACAATTCATGAGGTTTACGGGGTTTCATAAAACCGAAGTAGGTTTTAGGTTGATAAAAGAAATTTTACTTTCCATAACATTTTAAACTCACAACATTGTTACTAAGAAACGATGATTTCTCATACACTCTAGTCTTTGGTTATAAGGCTACATTTCTCGGATTTCAAGGGAAATACCGGATTTTTCTGAAACAAACGCGACATTTACATGTGAAATACTCCTACTAAGTTTATTAATAAAAGCTTATGAACTCACCAACCTTTGTGTTGACACTTTTCAAACAACTTGTATTCACAGGAAAACACTAATCAGGTTATCAAGTGCTTTTGAGGATGGGACGTTAAGGCGTCAAACTTTTCATATTTTAGCAACATATTGTAATTGATTTTGAAACATGTAATTCATACAAGTGATGTAACTTTTTCGATTATATATATGTTGGTTGTGTTTGCTTAAATTACTATTAAAATTGTGGTTATGATGCTATACATGAAGTCCTCCACCCCCGGACGTTCCGCCATCCTCGGTTTGGGGGTGTGACAATTGAACATAACTTCCTCGGAAAGCTCTTCATTTAGATTTGTCTGAATAAAATTATTATGAGGAGTTGCTAGAGTTTCTCCGAAAGCAAATTTCTGATTAGTTTCATCGTCTGTTGGAGCAACAAATGGTTGGTTGCTTTGAATGGCTCTATTCTTCATTGAGATGAGTGTAGAACCTGGTCGTCCTGTACCCTTACCGGGTCTCAGACCAGTTAGGGCATCCGGAGTACGAGGGACAACTCTAACTCCGAAATGCTTGGGGTCCGGAACAGGGGTTCCTGACCATGCTTTTGTTGAAGAAATTAGGAAATAAAATCGGACACGTGGGTGCATTCTAGGGTGACAAGAAACTTTGTTCAACACTAATATCACCTTGTTGGGAAGGTGTGGGTGGTTTATTACCAGACTCCCCGTGAGTGTGTGCTTGGAATTTTGAAACATCGAGGGGTACCTCGGATGAGTGGGTTGGTGGGGTGTGCAGATGGCCAGAGTCTGCCTGAATGTCATGAGCTCCTTCCTTTTGAGAGGAAGAGCTGACTTTGGTTCTCTTTTAGGCTTTTACTTATAGGGAGAAGTCTTCCTTTTGGCAAACTTTTTAACCTTTCCTTCGGACACAGTAGGAGGGGCCTCTTCCGAAATAGGCTCAATGGAGAGAGGGCCAGGTTGTTTTGGGTCGAACCCAATTGAAGTCTCCAAATGGTGTTTTAAATGAATGGATCCGAAAGGTAGTGTGGCCAACATGTGTTCTGGTAAACATCTTATGGGTCCGAAGGAAGATTGGTCCAATATGCGATAATTTTAAGAGTTTTGAAAGATACATATACCTCTTTCAGAATGGTGCAGACTGGTATTGGTTCGGAACTCTCTTCGTAGAGCTCTTGGATCGTCAGGGCCCAAAATCTAGGGCTTGAGATCTCGTTGTTCTCCATTTTGATGGAAAATTTTCTGAAGCCTTACCACATGAATTAAGGGAGAGCCACCGTGTTGTTGCATCCGGAGAAGATACAGTACACCACATACAACCAATCCTTGCTAAGGGCATCTATTACACCATGCTTTCTAGATAATACTCTGATGATAAAGCACATCAACACTGTCCAAAGACCTAAAGCCACCGACTTCTTAAACTCCTTGGCTTTGTAGCCTTGATTATACCCAATGTGATTCAGAAATTGTTGGAATTATTCGTTGGTTGGTTCTTGAACCTTGAAATTATTCGTTAGGGGTTTCATTGACTCTGATTTCTATGAGAAAAGTGGATTTATGAATTGGCAAAATTCAATCACCAATGACTTTGGTTTCTAGAACTCCATTGTAGATTTTAATCCTTTAGAATGTTGTGTACAGAAGATGAAGTGGTAGAGGCGGTTTTGGGATCTGAAGGGAATGGAGATGGGATGATAAGCAATGAACTTGATTATCACTCTTATGGGCTCATAAAAATCCATGGGATTCATTAAGAAGAGTTGAGTAGTATCCTAAAGAATCGTTCAGTGGATTGCGATGATGAAGATCCTTTTGATGACTTCTTCTTGGCCACAGTTTTATTGGCTTGAGGAGCAGTTTAGGCAGTTTGGTCAAACTTTGGAGGAGATGAAGGAGATGCCATTTTTGTAGAGAGATAATAGCTCTAAGAACACAAGAACATAGAAGAAATTTGGGCATTTTGAGAGTTTGAGTGCATAAAGGGTGAATGATTGTTTTCAGAAGTTCATATAGGTGATGGAAACGGATCGGGTCAGAAAGGGTAATGATGAGGCTCCAAATTTGGAAATGGGTCGCATTTAATATGTTGTCGTTTCCAGGATGAGTTGAATGATGATGATGAAAGGTTTCCATGTAACAACGTGAGTAATAGAAGCTGTAAAATGGTGATGGGATGTTTGCTTTTGTAAGCGTGCAAACGTGGTGCGAATTTCTAGGGTGACAAGATAAGCATCTTAAAAAGTAACCGTTTGAAAAAGTTTCACCTTAAATACCATTGGACTTCCGGATGATTATGAAATGTATTCCGGAACAAAGTGATCTTGAAAAGAAGGTCCGGAATATCCTTAAAAAAATCCGGAATGGATTTTGAAATGATTTATGGAGAAGATTGTTTAAGTTTCAAATCACGATTTGAAATTCTGAAACATTTTGAAGTTTCAGAGCAAAGTTTTCTTTGAAAATTTCAGAGCAAAATATTTTTTTTTGAAATTGTAGAGAGAATGATTTTGAAAGATTCTGGAGAGGGTTTTGAGATAGAGCATTCCAGAATGAGAATTTGAGAAAAAGAGTTCCATAGCAAATTTGAGAAACATTCTGGAGCAAAGACTTGAAATATCCAGAGTGAATAATGAAAAGGTCTGAAGTGCATTTTAAGAATTCCAGTCAGATTTGAAATTGTTATGGAGCCAAAATCTTTAAAATTCCGAAAAAAACATTTATGTTCCGGAGCAAAATTTTGAGACAACATTCCGAAAAAAAATTTAAGACAATTTCCAAAGCAATGTTTAGAGTGATCCAAAGCACAACATAGAAAAAATTTACCACCATTTCACATTTGAATTCCAAGGTGATTTTATGAAGTGGGATCCGAGAAAAGATTGTGACCAATGTGACTATATTGGTCTTTGGATTGCAAGACTTAGGAGTTGTACAACTTGCAGTGAGATAGCAGATTAGATAAAAAGACACATAATATGATCTTGATTGTTCCAAGAGGTAATGGTTCTGAAATCATTTTTTTTTTTGCTTCGGAACCAACTATACTTTCTGATGTTGTTATCGGAGAGGACATACCTCCTGAAAGAATTGAGGACCAGGCATCATCATACCCATTTTGTTCAGAAAACCATTGAACTTGGTTTTGTCTAATGCCTTAGTAAAGACATCATCAATTTCAACGTCACATGGAACAAAAATGAGTTCAATATTTCCATTTGAAACATGATCTTTTATGAAATGGTACCGTATATCAATGTGCTTCGTCATGGAGCACTGAATTGAATTTGTGTGAAATTGCAATTGCACTTTGAAAATCACAATAGATTGGAATACATTGAAAGAGGTAACCAGAGTCCAAAAGTTGAGATTTCATCCAGAGAACTTCTAAAGTACAACTAGCAGCAACAATGTATTCTACTTCAACTGTTGATAGAGCAATGCAGTTCTGTTGATAGTCCAAAAGTTGAGATTTCATCCAGAGAACTTGTCAACTAACCAATCGACCTCCAAAAAATTGACATCCATCAGACTTGCTTTTCTTATCTAATTTAAGACCACCATACTTCAAATCTGAGTAAGCTTAAAGAATAAAACTCTCATTTGTTGGGTACTAGATTCCAAGACTCTTGGTTCCTTTGAGTTATAAGAATATTTGTTTTACAGCCAAAAGATGTGACATTTTCAGATTGACTTGAAATCTAGCGCAATGACAAGTAGCAAACATGATGTCTGGATGACTTGTTGTAAGATAGAGTAAGGATCCAATCATTCCCGATAGGTACGAGAAGATTTTGTGACCGATGCCCATAGATACCTTTACTGTGGCATAAGTGTCCATTGAGTACTTTTTGAGGAGTTCATAAATGTATTTCTCTTGATGGATAAAGATTCCTCGATTGGTTTGTTTAACATGGAGACCAAGAAAGAAGCTTAATTCACGATTCATACTCATTTGAAATCTACTGACCATCAATTTAGCCAAGTCAGCAACCATTAATCAATTAGTGGATCCAAAAATGATGTCATCAACATAAAATTGGACACACATGAGATGTTTTCCATTTGATCTTCGGAATAGGGCTGGATCAAGAATTCCTCTTTGGAAGAAGGAGCTTTTGAGAAAGTTAGTGAGAATTTCATACCAGGCACGAGGAGCTTGCGTGAGACCATATACGACTTTTTGGAGCTTGTAGCAATAATTCAGAAATGAGGGATTGACAAAACTAGGAGGTTGTTGAAGATATACTTCAGTATCCAGTTCAACATTAAGAAACGCTCTCTTAACATCCATTTGGTAAACCTTAAAGCCTTTGTGAGAAACATAAGCAAGAAAGATTGTAATTGCTTCAAGACAAGAAACAGGAGCACATGTCTCGTCATAATCATGTCCTTCGATCTATGTGGATCCTTTGGTAACCAATCTTGTCTTATTCCAAATAATATCTCCAGCGTTGTCTAGCTTGTTTCAGAATACCCATCCCGTACCGACAATTGGGTGATCCGGAGGAGGAGGTACAAGAGTCTACACAATGTTTCTATCAAACTCTGATAGTTCTTCTTGCATGGATGTGATCTAATCAACGTGTTCTAATGCTTATATAATGGATTTGGGCTCAACCATATAAATAAATGCCAAAAAATGACATTCATTTTGAACACCTGTGGCAGAACGAGTTTGAACGCCAACATTTGGATTTCCAATTACTTGATTTAGAGCACGATCTGAAGTCCAGATATGAAGTCTTGGTAGCTCTTCTACAACAATCAATCCTATATCGACAATGGGGCTTTGTTACCCACCTGAATAGTTTGAACTTGTGGATAATGATCCCCATAAACTTCTGAACCGAAGAGATTGACATCATCATCAGGTGGAAATTCAAAAAAATTTACATCATCGTCATTGTTGATAGGATAAAATTCAACACCAGCATCAAGGAATCCATCCACATTTGATTCTAGAGAGGGTTGACCATTCTCCCCCTCAACCTGAGAAGGTTGACGGTTTAGAATCAAATGGAGGAAAAGTGGTGTAGGACTGAAGACATTATGAGAAACAGGGGTTTCAGGAGTTGACTTTTTCCTTGTTCGAGATTCCGTATCAAGGGTTGTTTCAGAGTGTCTAAAGAGAGTTTCAAAATCTACTTCATGAATAACTTGAATCTTCGAAGATTCAGGAGGAGGAGCATCAGACTCCATAATGTGAGTGGTGACATTAGTTGGACCAGAATTCAGAACGAAATTGTCATCAAAGGTAACATCAAAGCTTTCTTCTATAACACGAGTATTCAGATTAAGTACTCGATACGCCTTTGATTTTGCAGAGTAACCAAGAAAAATTGTTTCATTAGCTTTAGGTTGGAACTTTGTAAGCTAATCACCATTGTTTTTGATAAAGCAGCAACATCTGGAAACATGAAGAAAGGAAATACTTGGCTTTTGACCATTCATAGCTTCATATGGTGTCATGTTAAGGCATCGATTGATAATGCTTCGATTCTGAGTGAAGCAAGCAGTTCATACAGCTGCGGTGCAGAGGTAGAGTGGAACATTTGTAAAGTTGAGCATAGATCGAGCAGCTTCAACAAGCAATCTATTATGTCTTTTGAAAACACCATTCTGTTGTGGAGTGTTGGGAGATGAGAAGTTGTGATCAATTCCTTTCTCGGTGAGAAATTTCTTAACTCCTTTCTCGGATTCTTCTTACAGGAAGCTTGATGAGAACTTCTATTCCTTTGATGAAATTGATGAGTGCAGAGGCTGTATTAGACTTTAGCCGAAGGAACAAGATCCAAGTGAACGTTGTGAAGTTATCAACAATCACAAGAATATATTTCTTATGATGAAGACTCTCTACAGTGTATGGTCCATAGAGATCAATGTGTAGAAGTTCCAATTGATACGAGATGGATTTTTCGATGATGGCAGGATGACCCTTATTCGATTGCTTTCCACACTCACATGCAGCACACAAATGACCATTTTTGAACTTGAGGAGCAGTATTCCTCTTACCATTTCACCAGACACAAGATCAGTCATGTACCGAAAGTTCATATGAGCAAGCCTTTGGTGCCATAACCAACTAACATCAGGAACGACTTTGGAGAGAAGGAAAACTTGAGGTTTTCCAATGATCATGTTGATGTTGAGTGGGTACATGTTCTTGGTATGATTTGACTTAATCAAGCATTCTTTTCTATCTCCGGTCATCATGTAGCTATGTTTCTTGCAAAATTCGACCCGTCGATTTGGGTCAGTGAGCTGAGCTACACTTATCAAGTTGTGGTTTAGGTCAGCTACGTAAGCCACATTCGAAATAGAGAAATTCCCATTTGTGAGGATGCCATAACCATGAATCTGAGAGTTGAAGTTGTTGCCATATGTCATATAACCAACATTTGGAGAAAGTTTGAGATCTCGCAGAAAGTCCTTCTGCACCTTCATGTGCATGGGGAAAACACTATCAATATACCACATTTTATCTTGCTCCGAAACACAAAGTTCCTACAAACTTAGTGAGCGATGGATTTTTTTTGGCTCCGACTAGGATTTGGGACAGGACAAGGTGCTTTGGGCTTAAGTTGTGAGTTGTGGACAATAATGTGTTTCATGGAATTATTACGTGAACTTTTCGAAAACAAACAAAAGGTCGTGGTTTTCTTATCTATCCAATAATGATAGTCAACAACATGGTTGTTCGGAATGAACTTCTTCGTATATGTGACTACCGAAACAGTGGGTGAGTCCGTAGTCAAGGGATTTTTTACTTTCCAAACAAGTTTTTTTTAAAGACTTTTGAGAATTCAATTTCTTTGAAAAGCTTCCTTTTTTTTTTTATGGTACAATTGATTTTTGAAAAGGATTGAGGTTTGAAAATTGTACCATCTGCTATGGCTATAAAAATGGATTCAATATTCCGAGATGAGCCATTTCGGATAGGTTGAGCACTTAATACTTACACATCAGGAGCATGTTTGACATCTGTCTTAGGTTCATACTGACAGGAGTAAATGTGTTGTGATTTTTTGAAGAGGATTTACTATGATTCTTAGACACATTCCTTTTGGAATTTTCAAGAAATATATACTTTTTTCTAGACCTAACATCCTTATTAAGTTCATTTTTGGCTTCATTCATAGGGCTAGTGACATTATTTCTGTTTAAAGAGGGCTTCTTCCTTTTGTCAGATGTTGACTTAGAAGATTGACCATTTGAAGGGTTTTCAAACTTGGGTTTGATGGGTAACAAGGTTGTTTTGGAAGTGACTAAGGAATTTGATTCACAAGAATTAGAGGAGACATTGCTTGATGTTTCAATGTGATCATCAAATGATGCCCATGCAAAGTTAGAAGTAACATTTTTAATTGTCATAGGAATTATTTCCTCAACAACCCTATTGTTAGGAAGATTGTGCTTTAGGACATAATCTAGTCAATTTGAATCACTGTGGTGGAATTTTGTGATCCGATATAGGTCCAGGTTTGTTAGAGGCTGAAGCAGTGTGGGATCGGGACACTTGACAACAATTGGTTTAAATTTAGGAATCAATGATGCAAAACTATAACATGCACGTTTTGAAATCGTGTTTTTGTAACAAATAATATTATGAAATATTATATGATTTTGAGCGTAGAGTTCTACCAAATAGTTCTTACTAGATATAAAGTAAAACAATGTTTAGAATCACTCGAAAAATATTGGAAGTCTTATGAGATTCTAATAAAAAGGAAAATATTGAAATTTAATGAAAATATAAAATTTGAAATAAGTAAAATTTTATTATTGAATGTTGTAGAAAATCCCATTAGAAATATTTAGGTGAAAACCTCATCGAAATCTGAGTTATAACGAAGAAGTTATGACTATTTGAAGTCTCGTAACGGAACCGACATGACGCCGTATGACGTAAAAAGTAAGTTTTTGATAAAAAAAACTTTTTAGCCTTAGTAATCCAAATGAAAGTTGTAGTATTCATTAAACCGGGAATTTTCATAAAAAAAACGTCCAAATGTGACTTCATATGAGGAAATTATGATTTTTATAAATTTCGATATAGCAGTAGACAACTGAAAACTCGAAATTAAGATCGAGTGATTTTTTGCCGACATAACCTAAACGAGAATCAAATGTCTCGTCAATAGCAGTACAACGGTAAAAAGACTGTCAAAAACGGATATCGGATGAAGAAGTTATGAATTTTTAATGGACTTTTCGTGTCCCAGCCCGTTAAAATTATTAATATTAAAAATAAATTAAAAATTAGCCAATAGAATCTAAACGAAAGTGGTAGAGTTTAATCTCACCTACGCGTGGATATAAAGAACATCAAAAATGGAGCTCATATGCAAAATGTATGAATTTTAGAAGTTTTTAAATAAAAATAATTTAAAATTCGAAGCCTTATTCGAGGAGGTACGCCCAACATACTTCGTACGCCCAACATTCGTATGCAGGGACAGAAGTCGACCGCGTCCCTCTCTCTTCACATGAAGCACAAATATCGGATAAGATTCCCACATTCGAGCCCAGGATCCGATCAGATAACTCATTGCATGTACGCCATGCGTACGAGGGCTACACCCCACATAGATGGCCGCCTCACATTACGCCCAACGTACAGAGGTCTTACGCTCAGCGTAATCACCAGCATCGGTCCCCTATAAATAGAGACCGAGAGTCTCCGGATTTATGTTACTTTCTGTTATCTCTCTTACTCCCTAAACCCCTTTCTACCAAATTTTAACCCACCGAAGCTCCCAGTATCAACCCCGACACCTGAAGCAAGCCCCGACGCTCCGAAGTTAACGAGACAATTATGTTTGCAAGTCGAAACTCTACCCGAGTAAGGCCGATTTTAAACTAAAATCCAAAGTTTTATCACAGAAAGTCATATTTAGATTCGATGTGCTGCCCAAATTATCATTTAATCCTTGATTATTTCACAATGAGTTTCAATATAGGGACAATTGTATGTTATGTGCTATATGTTCAATGTGCTTTCGCATGTTATTATGATAATGAGCTATACCATAGGCCACGAAATGTATGACATAAGCATCACTTGAGTACATGGTATGTAGCCTTTGGCCATAAAGTGTATGACATAAGCATCACTTTGGCATTAACAGAATACAAAGATAGAGATGAAAGCCTGTGTATTCTAGTGAAATGATATCCTGGAATTTTATTTTTTACACCATTTGGGTTGAAGTCTTATTGATGTATATCAAGTGTTGAAATTGTTATGTCTCATTGAATTCAAATCTTTGAATCCGATTAATCGTTGATATGGGAAGCCTGTCATATGATACTCATTCGACTATCTTGTTCCTTGTCCTTCTATGCTTCTGTCATATTGATATGTATATGACATAATGTTATATTGTAACTGTTATAGAACTTACTAAGCGTCACCTGTTTATCCCTCTCAATGTTTAAAACTATTGCTGGTGATAAGCATCCAATATAGTTTTTTTATTGGTAGAAGATGTAGAATAGATAATATTATAACTTTTGTATTGTACTCGTGGGAAAGTATGTAATATGTGTAAAACTTTGTAAAAATCTTAATAGTCAGTTTTATCCAATCTATGTAAATAAACTATCAATGTAAAATATTGTTTTATAAATATGCATGTACCATGTTTTGGAGTAACAATATTGTGAAGTATGAAAGTTTGGGTCTTTCAGAAATATTGTGTAGATTTAGAAAGAATGGAGAATATAGATATTTCAATCATGGTATCAGAGCAATAGTTTAAGTGAACTAAATATCACTGATTGGTATTTAGACCTAAACCGTTGGAAGTTCAATATATGAACGGATTCATTAGAAATATATGGATACAAACCATAGGAAAGATTTAAGTAACGTATTAGGTAATAATAAATCCTAATATTCTAAATACTACATTGCTCCAAATTTTCAGAAGAATGGATGAACATGAATAATGCCATACACCAGAAGTGGGTGGAGATCCAAAACCCGGTGAAGTAAATAATCCAGTATCCCCTCGAGAGGAGCGACTCTTGGGTAAACTTACCAGTATCATTCGGAAGACTCTTGAAGAACATAAGAAGGATAATGATAAAGGTAAAGAGAAAGCCACTAGAGAATCTTCAAAAGGAGAGGTGAAGCGTCCCTCATTCAAAGATTTGAAGAGTAGTGGTGCTACATAGTTTTTAGGTGCCATTAATCCTATTATTGTTCTTACCTGGATCCAGAATACGGAAAAAGTATTCAGTATCTCTCATGTGATAAATGAAGAAAAAGTCAGTTATGCCTCCACAATGTTCACCAGAGAAGCCCTGGTCTGGTGGGAATCAACATTTGAAGCTCTTAAAGAGTATGATCAGCAGAATCTATCTTGGGGAATGTTCAAAACTCGGTTACTAGAAAAGTATTGTCCTATAGATATGAGAAGAAGACTGGAGAAGGAGTTCCTTGAACTTAAGCAAGGAGGAATGACCGTGAATGAATATGAAACACAATTCAATCAAAAAGCATGGTTTGCTACAAAGTATATTCCAACTGAAGATGATAAAAATTAGTTATTCATGGAAGGATTACGATATGAAATCCACGATATCGTGAGTAATTGGGATGTTCTATCATTTGATAAAGCTGTTGAGTACGCCCGAATACGCAAGCATGATTTTGAGATACGTGGTGGCACTTTTACTGTTCCAAAGCATCCACGTACTGAAAGAACTGTTTCTGTTCCCACTATTCCACCCGCTCAATCTATTTGATTTGAAACTAACAAGCAAGTGCAATCTAAGAGTGCTTTTCGTGGTTGTGGTAGATCACAATCTTTTTCTCTTCAATCGCCATTGTGCCAAAATTGTGGAAAGAATCATTCGAGAGAATGTACACTAGAAAAGGTATCAATGGTCTGTTTTGGATGTGGAGAAATAGGCCACAAGAATCCCATTTGTCCAATGAAGGATGTTACTTGTTTTGCTTGTGGTATTATTGGCCACAGAAAGCGCTTCTGTCCTACTCTTACTAGTCAGGTGACGGGGAGTCAAGCTTCTGTTCAACAACAAGTGAGAATTCAAGCTCCTATTCAACAATAAAAGAATAGTCCAACTAAAAAGGAGGAGGTGCCAAAAGCTAAGGGTCGTGCATTCCAGATTACCACGGAAGAGGCACGCGAGGACCCGAATGTTGTGACGGGTACATTTCTTGTCAACTCTAGACTTGCTCACATCTTATTTGATTTTGCTGCCTCAGATTCTTTTGTGTCTCATGAATTTGCGCATTTTTTTCAAACTACTTGCTATGTACTTGTGCAACAATTTCACGTAAATACTAGGACAACCCGATATTTCAAGCGAATGTAATGACCTAAGTCAAGTATTGTAATCTATTTTGAAATGATAAATAAATAAAAATAGCCCTAGAAATGAAATGATCAAAAGTCTCAATTGGGATACATAAAATGATAGTTATAGTGTCAAGGTTTTCAAAAATATAAAATAACACTCAAATCTGAGTTATAACAGAGAAGTTATGACCAATCAGAAATCCCCAGTGAATAAAATACTTTTTTGCCTTAGGTATCTAAATGAAAGTCGTAGATATCTTTAAACTGTAAAAATACATAAAAAGAACGTCCAAGTCTGACTTCGTATGAGGAAGTTATGATTTTTCTATGTTTCAGATATAGCAGTAGAAAGCTAAAAACTCGAAATAGAGATCGAGAGATTGTTAGCCGACGCAACCTAAATGAGGATCGAAGATCTTGACAATGGTAGTACAACGGTAAAAATACAGACAAAAACGGACATCGGAAGAAGTGGTTAGACATTTTAACAGACTTTACCTGTCCCGACATGTTAAAAATATAATATAAAAATGAAAGTCAAAATTGGCCGACGAAGTGTAAACAAGAGTTGTAGAGTATATTATCACCTACACGTGGATATATAGAAAGTCAAAATCAGAAATCGTATGCGAGAGATATGAATTTACGAAGTTCAGGACACGAATTCCGACACTAACAGAGGACTCACGACGTGAGCCTGAAGTTCACGATGTGAGCTAGTGACTGATGGGTGCCAGAGATAGGCTATCAGACGTCGAGTCTATGTAGGGGATAAGATCGAACTCACAATGTGAGCAATTCCATGCTCAGGACGTGAGCTTCACAAATTCACCCTATAAATAGAAACCGAAGGTGTCAGGTTTAGGTGCTCAATTCTACTCTACTTTCTACTTTTACTCAGTGTTAAGCATCCCGAGACTACCCTGATGCCCCAGTTATGTGTCCAACCCCTGACGGAAACCCGGAGCGCCGAAGTTCCCGAGAAACTTGCTTCTTTCCAGTCGAAATGTTGCCCGAGTTAAACATCATCTTCTTCAAACCATCACTAGTACCAAGTGAGTTCATACCCCTATATTGTCACGTTTTTACAATATTTTACGCGCGGGGGGGGGGGGGGGGGGTGGGGGGGAGGGGGGAATACAAGGTGAAACACAAGAAAAAGTCATGTTAAAATGCAAATCGTTACATTCAGTTTCAAATGCTTTATCTACATTTTGTGTATAAATGTTAAATAAGTAAAATAACGTTATTATAAATGTTATACTTAAATGCAAAGTCGTTAATACACTAAGGTTTATCATTCAAATGAAACACACTTTTGAAAAACTATAATAGGTATAATTTATGAGATATTCATGATATTTTACACTCTATAAACACTTTTGAAAGGAAATACTTACATTTACAAGAAAAATGGACTTTTTATATGTAAATCAACTTGATACTAACTTTTGTAAGATATTTACTTCACGTACTTTCAAGTATGCATTTTAAGTTCTGTGTTATAAACCATAATCTCCTGTAGGGAGAGCGTGATAGTTGTATATATATCTATACGAGATTGACAATCCCGTACCTAAATTGTTAGCTACAGTTGCACTGACAGGTCTGGGGTGACAAACGTCATATCATTCAGGTACCTGAAGAACTTTGTAACATGCAGTCTAGGTCAATAGTACGGTTATAAAACTCATATGAAGTATTAAAACATTTGTTTTACGGGGCTAATAAATGCCTTAGTGGTTATATATACATATATAAATCTACTTACACTATTTTAGGTATTGAAAATACTTATGCATTTCGGTTTTCGGAACTTCTAAAACTATTATTCATTTATGGAAAATATTGGATTTTCTAGAAAAAAACTTAGTTACTTTATACAAAAAGGCATACAATTCTTATACAAAAACGCTTATGAACTAACCAACTTAATTGTTGACACTTTTTCAAAACTACTTGTATTTGTCAGGGATTCAGTAATACAGGTAAAACACAACTTTTGGGGAAGGAACGCTAAGGTGGAAATTTTCAAACTTATTATATCATCATAAATGTAATTTCTTTTGGAACATGTATTACAATCAACTATGTAACTTTTTAAATTATATTTATGATGGTTGGGTTTGCTTTCTTTACTATTTACTCAACTGTTATGATACTACATGAAGTCATCAGCCCTCGAACGATTCTGCTGTTCTGGTTTTGGGGTGTGACGGATACTGCATGAAGTATATCATTACTTGTTCATAAAATATATAAGGATTGTGTTGTACAAATTGAAGGCTATAATTTTCTTGCTAACCTGATTCCTATCTCCTTGCCTAACTTTGATATTATTCTCGGCATGTATGGTTGTCAAAGAACCATGTAAAACTTGTAGCACCCATAATCAGAAAGACCAAGAAAGGAAAGGAAAACCCTAAGTAAAAGGGATCAACTCGTCGAGTCCAGAGTGGAACTTGACGAGTCCGAGCGGGATCCGGTTTGAAGAGTAAGTGACCGACTCAACGAGTCGGAAAGTGGACTCGGCGAGTCTGGTCTGGATTGGGAAACCCTAAGTTCGGGACATGGTGCCCTATTTAAACGTCCCATTCTCTTCCCTATGGTTCATATATAGTTTCTCTCACCCATAATACCGAACCCTATCCACCATATCCATTTTTGAGCAAGATCTAGTCTTGGTGAAGTGATTTGAAGCTTGGAACAGAAGGATGTTCATAGTGGTGCAAAATGAAGCCTTGGATACAAAGTTGGTGTGGCTTTTCAGATCCTTTGAGGTATTAAGCTGACCTTATTGCATTTAGATCTATCTTATGGTTGAGATTTGGGTATTTTGAGTATAGAGGAGGTCTATTTCGAGTTTGGAGTAGACCTGAGGTTGTTACCTTAGATCTAGGCTATTAAGGATCCAGAAAGCCATAAAGTTAAGCCAATATGTTGTTGGTGAAGCCCCTTGGTCAAAAACCCTAGCCCTAGAGTGTTTTGAGCCCATATCTCTTTGGTTTCACATAAAGTTTGCACCTTTACGTGAGGAATAGACTTGGGAAGAGTGGATCTATGAGTTGGAGCCCTTACATGGCTCAAAAAGCCATTGTATGAATTAAGAACTGAAGCAACTCGGCAAGTCCAATGGGTTGACTCGGCGTGTTGGATGAAGTTGGGCATGGACTCGACGAGTTGGAAGAACAACTCGGTGAGTCTATTGAAGATTGTCATGGACTCGGCGAGTCTGTTCTTAGACTCAGCGAGTATTGTCATGAAGCACTAACCCTTCTGGTTAAGGCTCAAATCAGTGAGTTGAATGGTGACCCAGTGAGTTGGACAGGATGGGACTCAGAGATTGTTGAACTCGACGAGTATTGGGGGGACTCGGCGAGTTGGGTCGCATTATGAGAGTTTTGAGTATATGTACTCGACGAGTCAAAGGACTGACTCGGCGAGTAGAGTCAGTTAGAAAGATTGAGTTTGACCAGAGTTGACTTAGTTTGGCTTCTAGAGTTCAGTTGGAACTAAGTGATATATGTATTTATATTGGTAGCTCGGGGAGCTAGTTGAGCAGCAGTTCAGAGAATTCTTGGTCAGCAGCAAGAGGTTTATTAACAAGTTCAGCAGTGTAGGTGAGTTTCCCTTTGTGTGAATGGGTCTACGACCACAATGCTAGTCCATGTAGTTATGAGTAGGAAGACCCGGGGGTTAGACCTAGGCGTTGTTTGCTAGTATGATATTCCGGACCAAGGTCCAATGTCGGGCGGGTGCCCAAGGAATGGTTTGCATGATAGAGTATAATTGTTGTCTATGTGGTGCATGTATGTGCCTGGTAGGAAGGTGAGTTTGGGCAAGGTCCCGTATCTCACCAATAGCAGAGTATGGATGTTGTTCCATATCTCATTAGTAGCAGAGCATGGGCGAGGCCTGAGATAGGCATGGAGTGAGTGTGGGCATGGGCCCGTATCTCACTTACCATAGGAGCTTGGATGGGGTTACATGACTCACTAGTGACAGGACAGGGGCGAGGCCCAAGACATGCGAGGCCTAAGGACAAGAATGCAATCGGGTATGTCTATTTACGTGTTATATGCTATTTTGTACTATATGTGGTTAGCAGGCAGGGCCCAGAGACAGGCACGCCCTAAAAGAGACACATCTGTAACCGAGCGGGGCTCGAAGCCAGGCGGGACCTGGAGCGGCGGGCCGTTGTAGCGGGTGGGACCGAAGTAGCGTGCAAGGCACGTTATAGTGGGCGTGGCCCAGTATATGTTGTATGTGTTTGTGCATGGTATGTGGTAGGTTGGGGAACTCACTAAGCTTCGTGCTTATCGTTTTCAGTTTTGGTTTCAAGTACATCCGGTAGCGGAGGGATGAGCTCGGGGTGATCGCATGGCACACACCATTGATTAGTCAGCCTGGGATGTTTTACTCTGATAATGAAATATGTTTTGGAATTAATACTCTGAATTTATGTTATGACTTATGATATGTTTTATAAATATGGCTTTGATAATGATTTAGAGAAAAAAATTCGGTACGGATTTTTTGGATGTTACAAGTTGGTATCAGAGCCTTGGTTTGAGGGATTCAGACATACTCTCGATTATGTCTGAACTCAAACTAAGGGATTGGTTTAAATGTTTTCAAAATGAAAAGACAGTTTTGTAAAAAGAGTTTTTAGAAAGGAAACAGTTTTAGAAAAGTGAAAAGAATTCAGAAAGAAAAAGAACTTTGATAAGAGAAAAGGGTGTGGTGCATGCAATCAGCTGAGCTCAAGTAAGTACCCCAAAATAGCCACACAAGTTTATGTTATGTTTATCAGTTAGTAGAGCAGCATGCTAGATTAGGACTAAGGACCTAGGGAAGATGCCTTATGTGCCTATTATATGTGCTTTGAGCTGCATGATAGTGCTGATTAGGCAGTACTAGGATACCCTATTTATGTTATGCCTGAGTTTATGAGCTTATGTGGCATGCTAGTTCAGCTTCTTGATATGAGATTATGATTGTTGAGTGTGTTATGGTTATATTTTTCCCTTGTCCGAGTGTTGCTTGCTTTGTGCATTGTGGGATTATGAGTGATGGGAGTTAGCCATTAGGTGAATACGTCACGTCACATGTGATCAGGATTGAATAATCTCAGAGTGCTAGATTTATCCCTATTGTACAGCTCTCGTCTGAGTCCAACCGTTGTAGCAATGAGTCTTCCACTAGAAGGATTATATGAGCCTCGTCACATGTGATGGTATTCAGGTGATGGCTAATTGGCATCACAAGGAGGCCTTCAGTAGCTGAGGACTGGTTTGAGTTGAATCGGAGATTCCCAAGGGTAAGCCTAGGATGAGATAGTTCTTGGAGCAGGAGTAGTAGAAAAAGGGACCTGGTGGAGTCGAAGCATTTCTTGAGGAAAGTACGGATATACGTGGAAGATAGTATGGGCCCATACAACTGAAAGCAGAGGATCCGTACTCGATTCGAGAAAGTCTGAGAAACTTGTAGTGTGTGCGTATGATCCCTCAGTAGTGATGAGTATTCTAATAGTTATTACGATATGTTTTCGGCATGGTAACATTGCGAGAGAGACCAGTGGGAGGATCAGGCACCGGAGAGGGATCAGGCTCGAGTTCAGGGGCCGAGCAGCTTGAGGAGCAGATGAGGGAGTTGATATCAGCTGAGGTTACGCGCAGTATCCTAGATCAGACTCATGTGATCTTTGGCACAATCAAGGAGGGTATACTGGAGATCTTGGATGAGAGGCTAGGAGCCTTTTGTACCGAGATAATGGCTTTGATGGGACCGCATACTACAACATTCTGAGAGTTTAGCGCTTGTGGAGCGCCAGATTATCATGGGGCTAGGGACCCCATCGCTAGCAGCAGGTGGTTGGTCGATGTTACCAACACATTCCGTACGAGCCATTGTCCCGAGGGGGGACAAGGTCAGACTCGCCTCTTGTCTTCTGAAGGAGAGAGCGAGGTATTGGTGGGAGGAGGTTGGTCATGGTATTGGTGTTGATGCCGCATTGGACGCGATGACATGGAGCGATTTCTCATCTAGGTTTAGGGCTGAGTTTTCCCTGATTATTGAGGTGCAGCAGTTGGCATGGGAGTTTCAGGATTTGACGCAAACTACTGAGACTGTGGTGGAGATCACCGCCAAGTTCCTGGAGAGGGCCCTTCTTGTTCTGCAATACGTCGCGGACAAGGAGACGAAGAAGGGCCAGTGCCCCAGTTTTTTTTGGTAGGACGAGTGATAGCACCTGCCCCTGCAACTGTGAGGATCACAGACGGTCGTCAGTTCCGAGTAGAGGCGCCTGCGGTAGGAGGCAGGGCTTTTCAGATGACTACCATGGAGACGCGAGCAGCACCAGACATCGCAGGTACGCGAATTCCGTTTTCTGTTTCCTTCATTCATGACTATATTGTTAAGGTTCTGCATCATTATTGGTATAAGTATTTTAGAATTATGTGGATTGCTTGTGATTTAGTTATATACCATCTGCATACCTTGGATAACAAAATGGTAGTTTACGGGGGGTTGTTCCCTATGGAAGCAGGTTACTTAGGATGCAATAACTATAGCATGCTTATGTGGGACTCAGTAGTGTCCTGCTAGATTCAGGAAGGTGTCATCGAGTAATGGATCGGTTAGACCCCTATCTATGGCAAGCTTGTTTCTTCAGCAAATTGATTATGGTATAGCAGAGAAGATTGGGAATTCTTCTCAAGCATTGAGCAGTCAGGTATAAGCAGGATCAAAGTGGGGGAGAACTCTTTGAGTGTACAGGGGTAAGAGCACGCAGATCCAGAATGAGTGCGCGACCTCTGAGAAGGAAAAGAAGTAGCACAACGATTGATGGATTAAGGAGTTCAGCGTTGGGAGTTTGGTAGACTTCCTAACAGTCAGTTCATGCATTCGAGATGGTTAGTATCTGGTTGGGAATTCAGGTTGGAGGGTTGTCTGTAGGGCTCGAGAAAGTTGGAAGGAGGATTTTAAGAATGGTTAGCATGGGATGCTTTCGTGTTAGTAGTTAGTGGTACAGATAGCATGTAGGGCATGGTAGAGCGGCGGGAGAGCCGGAACATTTTGATGGGTTTTATGGATAAGAACAATCCTATGTGCTCATACAAACCCTAATGATTGGATCTAGGTTTCTCTATTGTACATGCTTGGAATCCAAGACTTGAAACCCTAGATCTATCATATAAAATTCGAAATTAACATCATAAGAACAAATCTAAGTGTTTACCTCTTTCAAATGGCTTGAAATCCTAGTAATCTTCTTGATCTTGAGCTTAGAGTCACAATTGTAACTCCTGTAATGGTTCACAAACCCCACAAGCAAGAAAGTAATATGAGAGATGGTGAGAGATATTAGAAATCGGTCCTAGGGTTCTCTTAGAAGCATGTAGCCGATTTCCATCGCCTAGGGGTCTTATTTATACTTGCAGGCTACTAGGATTTCAGTCTAAACCCTAATGGACATCTTAACCACCAAACAGCCCAAGGAACCTTCTGGAATAAGGCCTTGGACGAAAATATGATGGATCCCCTGTTGGAATAGTGTCTAAGGCTGCAACTATATTAGGCAAGTATTTGACCCGATTGTGCATGGTTCTTTTGGGTTGCCTTCACCATAGCAACTTGGTAGGATGATTTATTATGAGAGAATGGATATTATTAATATATTATGAGAATAATATAAGGAATAATAATATAGTTATTTGATTAATATAAGTCATAGATTAATTAGTATTAATTTGGTGACTTAAGGAGATTAATTAAATAAGAGGGTATAAACTATCAATTGTTTGATAGTTAAACTTTAGACTATAAATCCTTATTGGATAAAGGGTTGGACGAATTCTAGGCTAGGATAAGTCCTAAATTCGTCCAAGGCATTATCTTGGAAGGATTTGGATTGCTTTGAGTAATAGTTATCCAACTAGGGTTTAAGCTGTAACCCTTAAGGAGTCTACAAGTATAAATAGACCCTATGGGATAGAGATTTCGACACATCTTCAAAAGTAAAGATACTCTGGTCAAATTCCATCCCCTCTCCTCTCTCTCAAATCATCCTCTTTGCTAGTTGGTGTTTGTAAGCCATTAGGGGAGTGACAATTGTGACTCTAGAGCTCCAAGACAACAAGATCAAAGAAGAGAATCAAAGGTATGTTTCTAGATCTGTTTTTGTGTTGTTCTTACACCTACTAAGTCATTAGAAGCCTTGGATTGAAAGCATGTTTAATAGAGAAACTAGATCCGAGCATTAGGGTTTGTATGCGCACTTAGGAATGTTCTTATGTACAAAACCCATCATCCCCATTATAATTTCGTTCCCCCCTTAAGTCCAAAAGGCTTCCTTAGCCCAAAACTTAACTATCATACATTTGACAGTTTATACCCCTTTATTTAATTAATCTCTTTTAGTCACCAAATTAATTCCTAATTAATTTATGACCAACACTAATTAAATAAGTATGATTTCTCCTTTAATATGTTATTCTTAAAATATATAATAAATCATAATATTCTCTATTTCTCCTTAAAGGACCATGCACAACCGGGTCAAGTACATACCAAATATAGTTACAGGCTTAGACACTATTCCAACAGTTTCCCACTTGGATAAGTCTAGTAACTATAGCTCACATATGACTTCAGAATCCAGTTAACAATCGTAGCTCTTAAACTTCGCTGTCAACTTTGATCAGTTTGTCCTTCAGATAAGGGATTGTATAATCCTCTATTCTAGATATCATGCTGACAATGCTTATTGTCCAGCCCTTGTTTCTTGATCTCTGATTTGTTTGACATAGAATTTAGTTGAACACATCAACCTTATTCTGACCGGGCCTGGCACATAAGTCAAACCAAATCATCAAGTGGCCAATATATCACTTTTATTCTTATAGAGTAAAAGGAACAGATTAACTTCGACTCATATGCATTTATTATTTAGTAACTGAATCATGCACAACAATGTGGTTTATAACATCAAGTTACTGATGCATTTACACATCACCAATGCATAACCAACCAGCAAACAACAACCATATCTATAAGGTTTAAGACTATATGATATTATCGCTTTGCGATCACGAAGTGATACCAGCAAACGCGGGTTTATTCCAATGCTCAAATCAAATTCATAAGCACTCATGAACTTTGCATCAAACCCTTGCTATGCCTAAAACTTTTTAGACAATCTACAAACAATCACGACAGTCTTCATTCACATCTACTTCCAAAACATGAACGACTAAGGACCGTTTGAATAATCTTATTATTCAGGAAGTCAAAACATGCAAAATTGAAACAATAGATAAATAACCAACATAATATAGTAACTTTACTTATAAATAACACAAATTTATTTATTCATCAAATGTCAAGTACAAACTATCTATTACACGTTTCCTTTTTAATCCAAACTTATATCATTTTTCAGCCCAATGCTCTTATCGTGCTACAAGTGTTTGACCCTACTCAGTGTAACACTCATAAAATTGAAGCCAATTTAAAACTTTTTAATACATTTAAGAACCGTTAACTTATTATAGTTTGGTTTCAAAATAGTTGAAGCATCAGAGTATCCCCAGAATCAAATCATAAAACCCATGAAAATGAGGAGTTGTACGATCACGCCTTTGCCATCCTGCGGTCATCTGTTGCACCTGAAACAATAATCAGTAAATGTAAGCTCGAAGGCTTAGTGAGTTACCCACATAATACCTATACACATACAATATAATAACACATGAACAAATAACATATCATAACAACTGAAGAGCATGCAATGGGTCCACAACTTTACAAGTCTGGAATGCCTACCGGACCCTCAGCTCGTATCTGGAATGCCATTGAGCCCTCACTACGAGTCTGGAATGCCTACCAGGACCTCAGCTCGTATCTAGAATGCACCCGAGTCCTCAGTATGAGTCTGGAGTGCCTACTGGGCCCTCAACTCATATCTGGAATACTCTAGATTTCGTTGGCTACCGCACGAAGCAGTACAACCTTAGCCCATCCCACATAACATGTCGACATCTAACAGATAAATGCACATACAGGTAATCAATCAGTATCACAGGCAGTCCTATAGATCTACCCGACTAGCATATCAATTGGCATACATTACTGACTCAACTCAACATATCATTTAACTACTAGGATATCAAATCCAATGGTTCGGCCTTGGTGCCTTAGACCCCTTAATATAGTGAGAATAACTCACCTGGCATTGCTGAAGTCCTGCATATACAACTCCAGCTACTGGTTGATAGATTCTCGCACTATCAACATCAAACAATAACCAATTAATAATTGGGTTACAATCCCAAGGTTCAACTCACACTATAAAAGCCCAATAACCCAAATGATTGGCCAAAGCCCAACATATGGCCCAACTTTCCAAATTAGGCCTAGACCTCTACATGTTCTTTCCTTAAGACCCATCCAATTACCCTAATCCAATTCCCATGGCCCAATATCGCATGATCATAAAGGCCCATTTATGACCCATCTAAGGCCCAATTTTCCAAATTTGACCCAAGACTCTCACATGGGCCTTATCCTAAAACCCATATAGTTATTTAGTTTATTTGCTTATTCTTAGAAGTCCATTAATAGTCCAATTACCAAAGCCCACTAGGAAAGCCCAATTCAAGGCCCGAGTAAGATTAGGGTTTCCACATGAAATGACGATTAGGGTTAAGTGTTTCTTACTTAACCAATTAAGGCTTAATCCATTAAGGACTTAATCCATTAAGTCCCATATTATCTAAGGTTAATTGGCAATGATTGTTAATTATTATTTTAGGTTATTTAATAATTCCCGTGCGTGTCCCGATAAATTCTGAAAAATTAGGGTTTTAAGCCATTAGGGTTTTCCAAACCCTAATTAGGGTTTCCTACCCAATACTAGCCCATTTAATTAATTAGTTGGGCTATTAGGTCACTTTGGGACTCTTTGGTCCCATTAAGATTTTATTAGGTCAATTAGGGCTTTATTGGACCCAATTAAGTCCACTAGAGTTTCATTAGGCCCATTAGGGTTCCAAGCATCCCAACGAATCGATACTACAATGCAAAGCACACCGCCACCCGACACGGCGGCCGGTGGCGGCTAAAGGTAGCAGCCACCACGTCACGGTGGTGGTTAGGCTTTCTTTTCCTATTCTGATGGATTACACAGTAGAATGCTATATTCCAATACACACACACAACACTAATAAACACACACAACAACATACACACCCTCCATGGCGGTCTTCAGGCGGCAGCCACCATGGCCGGTAGCCATGGTGTTTTTTTTCCTTGATCTTTCTCCGGCAGCAGCAACCCGAGACATCTACAATCTTGTCAGACACGGCTGAACACACACACCCAAAACAACAACATCGCTCGAATTGCTAGGAAAGGACGCCACCAATCGGCGACAGAAGGATGATGTAGAACTTTACTGGATGAACCAACCGCAAAGCGGCGACGGCAGCAACGTGATTCTTTGGCGGGGACAGTAACGGCTAACGGCAACATCGAGGTCTAGTAGCCATCAGCGAAACAGAAAAGGGAGGCCCGACCACGAACCACAGCGGCCTCTATAATCGTTGGCTTCCGATCTCTAAGATCGAACGACGATGGTGGCAGCTTGCAACAGTGGAGTGGGTTGGCAGACGATGACGGGCAAGATTGATACTGGCGGTGAATGGAACAGTGACACTCATGACCCACCTCAACACAATGATCTCAAGCGATCACGACTTGGGACGAACGGAGGTCGACGATGGTTTTCTTCCAGTGGCCTTAGCTGACCGGAAAGATGAGGAAGGAGGTGGTAGTTGAGTTGGGTGGCGTTGATGGAGGTTGGAGCATAAGGTGGCGGCTCCCCTCAATAGAATAGGTTTAGGGTTCGAATGGTGATAGTGAGTTTATATACCCCCGGTTCCCTTATAATATTTTCCCATAATAGCATAACTAGTCCCTCCATAATGAATTCTTTTCAAATCAGATCTGAAACCCACACTTCAACCCCTTACTCCATAAAATCCTTTCAATATAAGTCCCGCACTTACACTTAAACCCTCGGAAATCAAAAGTATCTCATTTGGCACTCCGAAACCAACCCCCACTAATTAAAACCCGAATTGAACTAGAATAATATAAAATAATAATAAAAACTACTTCTAGGGGTTCCATGTCACACCCCAACACCGGAACGGTGGAAACGTTCAGGGGTGGATGACGTCATGTCAAGTATCACAACACATAAACATAGTAATCAAAGTACAACAAAACATTGCATTAATAGTAAAAATTTTACATGGTTAAATTACATAGAATTAAAGTAATACAAGCAAATATATATAAAGTGCAGCAAGGTACTAAGCCATCTTCATCAGCAGCTCCGGGGATGTACCTATCTAATTGCTGACCTGAGATTACAAGTTATTTGAAAAGCGAGTATCAGCATTTTTACAAATGCTGGTGAGTTCATAAGTATTAAGTGTCATTTTGTCAGATAACTTTATAAAGTAGTAGGTTAAGTGTTTTCAGTGCATCAGTGTTCTTTCTAGAAAATCCTATTTGTTCTTTAATAAAAGCAACCTTCATGTACAGCTGGTAAGGTCCAAAACAGTGAATATAAACCGAAGATGATACCAAATGAAAGGTACATCTCGCAAGGTCAAAACAAAGACTACAGACCGTAGACAGTATCAATTGAAAGATACGTCTAGCACGGTCAAAACAGTGACTACAGACTGCATACAATATCAAATGAAAGATACGTCTACCACGGTCAAAACAGTGTGACTCTGAAAAGGGACATCAGCATACAGTGTAAATTGCTGACGAAATACCGTTACCTTAAAGCCATGAATTATAAGGCAACCTAGGATACTCGTAACCATACTGACTAGAGTTCTAGATTCCCTACAAGCATCTATATAATGTGACATTTGTCACCCGTTGGCTTGGTAGGTCGGGACTATAACTAGCAGTCAGGGTGCGGGGTTGTCAATCCCGTATAGGCCTATACACACAATGTCCGCTCTCCCTACAGGGGACTCTGGTTACCAACTAGACGACGGAGAAGGTCGCGTCCCGAAGATGCATCCCAAATAGAGGATAGTGTGTTTCTAGAGGAGAGTCGATTTCTGATGCAAGTGACATACTAGAGACTTCCAAACAGTGGGTAGTGTGTTTCTAAAGTAATTGTAGAATAGAGGTAAAGACTCTTAACTGACTTGACTAGAGAATTTCCTGTATGTCCATACTAATATACATAGTATATAATTAATGAATCAAACGACCTTCGGACGGCCACCCGATCCCACTATACCACATCTAAATGAAGAAAAGGAAATAGGGCAGATGAGCCTTCCTAAGTCTTTCAATCGTTACTTATATGTATCTATATAAGCACAGATATACATCTAACTACAGCTGGGTGTGTAAATCAAGTAGAAGTGATCCTTGTGAAGTAGTAGCGTCTATACAAGTGAAGTAAAAGCGGTCGCAAGTGAAGCAGAAGTGTCGAATAAGTATAAGCATATCGCGAAGCAGAGACGACAATAATTGAAACGAGGGCGTTTCAAGTATAAGTGAAGTAGAGTCGATATCAAGTATAAGTGAAGTAGATTTGTATTTCTAAGTAAGAGTGTGGAGAAGTATAAGCGTCCATCAAGTATAAGCGTCTATCAGTATGGGTGGAAGCATTTCAGAGTAGGAGTATGAAATAAGTATCAGCGAATCAGCATAAATTTCAAGAAAAATATACGTCAAAAGGGAATATTTAATGAAAAGCCTTTATGAACAGAAAATTTCACAAGTTGTATTCTTTTGTAAAATATGTTTGAAAATCTCGGAAAATCCTTCACAAACCAGTTTAGAATGAACTTAGTTAAAAAGGTATAATTAAGAGTTTTAAAACAATTGAAAAGCGTTATAGCGTCCTACTCGGTAGAAACAGTGTACAGTGGCAAAATCTTGTGCATGCGTGTTATCAATCACATGTGATTGATATAATAACTGGCATGTTTAACTTGTAATCCCCCCCTTTAAAAATATTTAAAAGCATTTAAAAGCATTTAAAAAGGTTCATTCAGGGGTATGAACTCACCTGGTGTAAGTAGGTCCGACGAGAGTGCTGTTTGGGCGTTCGGTGCCACGTAAGGACTCGAACACACTCAATGACTTATTTAACATATGATATCATACGTTCACATACAATTAGTATATTTAATACTAATTAAACAAATATACACGCTCAAATGAGCGGAAAACACTTTGGCTAAGTGTTTGGGTGTCCCGGGTAGCGTTTAAAGGTGCTAAGGGTCTCCTATCAGTTGTGGAACTTTGCTAACTCAAGGGAGTTTACGGCTGTAAACTCCCAAGGTCATATTCTTGGGTGTTTTATGCTTCTAGCTTGCTCATTGATTTATTCTAAGCACTTTTCCCAAAAGGCATGAGTGGGTTTGAGGCCTCTAAGGGCATGATTTATGAGTGGGTTTTGGGGAGTTTACGGCCTAGATAAATGCTTGGGCCGTAAACTCCATGTCATGCCTCATTTCCTTGTGTTTAAGCCTTTAAATCCCTTTCTAGTATTTCCTGGTAAATGTATGAGGCTATTTGGGGGACAAAACAATTATTTTAGGCATGTTTAAGGGTGTTTACGGCCTTGACCCTTGTCTGGCCATAAACTCCCTTTAATAATTCATTTTGGAGTGTTTCAAGGGTCTAAACTCAAGAGGATAAGTTCCTAAATTATCTATGAAGCCCTAGGATGAGTTTGGAGTGCATTTGGGACCATGACTTGGGGAGTTTACGGCCTAAGCATGTGCTTGGGCTGTAAATTCTTCTTTGAGTCCTAAATCCATGCATTTTAGTGTTTAAACACCCCTAGGCTAATTCCCCTATTTATTTCCAAGCTATTAGGGACAAGTTTGGGTCATTTTGACCTTGTTTTGGGTGTTTACGGCCTAAGGAGGTGCTTAGGCCGTAAAATCCTTTTCCATTGCTTCTAAGTCCGATTTTTGGGCTATAAACACACATCAATATGTTTAGAATAAGCTAGGGTAAGCGGACTTACAATTTGGAAGCGTTTGGTTGCGGATTCGGAGCTAAAACGAGTCTAGAGAGAGAGTATAGAGAGAGAGTGTAAAAAGTCTCCAATAGACTCCACTCACCCTTATATAGGGTTTTGATTCGGGGCTCAGTGGGATTTTACCCGATACTGCCGTTAAACGGGGCTTTTGGTCGCGCCTGATTTATTAGTCGTAATAACAAAACTTGACATTTTCCAAATAAATGGAAATGTGTGTCCTTTGTTTTTATTTCCTTTCATCACGACTTAACGACATGCTTATTACAACCAAATGGAATGTTTACTAAATTGATGCCCTCTAAGTAACAGAACTTTTATACAATGGAATATTCTGTTAATGATAACAGGGAAAATGTAACGGAAACACTTAGGTTGTCACATCATCCCCCCGTTAGAGGGAATTTTGTCCCGAAAGTCAAGTCTAGGCAAGGAAGTAGGTATGAATGGCCAAGACGAGGTAAGGGAATGTTTCCTATACGGTTGTCCTCGCATTCCCAAGTGAACTCTAGTCTGTGTTTGTCATTCTAACAGACCTTCACGTTCGGGATGCGAATTCCGTCTCAAGTAGCTAGTGGGTTCCGTCTGGTGTATTTACGAGGTTAGGGTTCTCAATGGTTTCTATCAAGATGTGTGAGGCACAAAAACTGTTTTTGAGAAATCGCATATCAAGTCTAAGAAGTGGATCGATCGAATGTGAACCTTGTGGCATATCCGAAAGTAGTAGTGGTCTGTGAAGGGGTTGAACCATATCTCCATGAGGATTCTAGGATGGTCCTAAGCTCTTGGAAAGGAGTAGAGCTTTTCAGTACTAAGAACATAGTGTACTTCTATGGCAAGATCAACACTGGCGTGATCGCCATTCCGAAGTTCCTAACGTTCTCACTTGTACTGGATGTGTAGTCCTTCAGGTTAGTCCTTAGGAAGCTCGGGTGGTCTTCAGTTTCGTGTTTTCTTTCTACTGGCTGATGGAGACTTTCTAGATTACCGTGTGGATTGCACGACTATGGTCATCGGTTTGCTATAGAGCGTCTATCCCAAACTCGTGCAAAATGGTCCTGCACTAGCGACACTTGAGATACGGAAACCATGAGGATCGGGGAGATAGGGTTTCACTAGATGAACGTTGGACTATCTCGGGAGGTGGTTCTATTATCTCTGCGTGAGATGGTATTAGTGGAACACCTAATAGTCCAATGAATCTCTATGACTGTGGTTTATCCTAGCGTGGAAGGTGTATGTTCCTGCATAACCCTTCGACTAACACCAGGGCTGGTGTCAAGCCTATGATTTCATTTGGATCCGAGTCATGAGATTTAACGCAGCTACTTTCACACTTGACCAAATATTCTTGGCTGCGAAGGTAATCCTGTGGTTCTCGGTATCCTAGTGTTCACTTTGGGGAATGTATTTCATCATCTACAGGGCGACGACGATTTCCTCCATGCAATAGGGTGGAGGATGATAGGCACTACCTGTCTGTAACAGGGTGGGTAAAGTGCCTGAGTAGTTAGAGCATCTACTGCCACTACTCTTCCGAAGGTTCTGAATTTTCTCGATCTAGGTCTAATCTAGTGGGTATGTGGTTCGTCACTCGGAACTTTACTTGCTCAACTCGCAGTGATTCTCTTGACTTCGGCTCCTATGTTATGGAATATGGTGAAAGTGTTTTGCTAAGAGGTCCGTGGTAGAAATCATGCTTGGCTTAACCGCCAATACTTGATGTATGCCAGCGTATACCTGGTTATAGTGGTCAGCCTCGTGAGTTCTATTCTCTGGGTTCACGAACCTGATGTACGAGGTGCGAAGGATCTCACAGGGGATTCTACGGAGTATGCTTCGGTTGGTGGTCGTCTTCTTAGAGTATCTGTAGTGTCATTCACTTCGGTGTCCATCTGACTATGAGGGGTCGGTCAACAGTGTATGGTATCTTCCCTTGGGTATTTCGGAAGGTTTGAGATAAGAGGGACGGTTGACGGATCGCATTAGGTTTGATTATTTGTGTTAGGTTTAGGTTTGGAAGAACCTTTATTTGCCGACATGACTACGGGGAAAGTTCTTTTTACATAGCACTTAAGGATATACACATGGTTGAACGAAATCAAACCATGATCAATAGAGTCGTCGAAGTTGGCACACTCCGACATGATATAAAGTGAAGATCGATAGAGTCATGTGCCGAACAGGCACACAAGTTCGAGGCGTCTCGCGTTTCGTCCTACGTATCACTACCGCGGATACTTGGACCGGTAGAGTCGACGCGGAACTATAGAGAGTTCTAAGTGTTTCCGAATAGAGTATCTTTTCATGAACGGATTCTCACGAGGCATTTCTATAATCGCCTCACATATACTAGTCATGTATATTTAAGGTGGGGAGGACTGTTGACTGAGCGACCCTGCCCTAAATCCACAACCAAACGAGGAACAGGAGATGAGGCGGCATTCGCTCACTCTAGGTCTGTCCATCTTAAATATACATGGCCGTAACGTATATGTTTAGCCACTATAGTTTTACCTAATGAATTTTTAAATTTTATAATAGTGCTTCAATTTTTGCCTTACTGGAAAGAATTTACATTTGAATTAGTCTTTTATTGTTCTTAGTTTAGTTATCCGAGGTCGAGAGACGTACAAAAATCTAATGAGTTCCTTGCCACTTCTCCCAAAGCAGTAGTGTCAAGTTTCTTCTGTGTCTTTGTCTTTCCCTCCGGTTGGGCAGTCCTTCTTGAAGTGTCGCATTTTACCACATAGGTGGCAAACTGTACGGGTCACCACATTGGTGATTGGTGTAATGAACTCAACCTGGGTTCTGTAGACACGAGCAGTATGTCCCAACATGTGGCACCTAGCACAATAGAGTTCCCGGCAGGCACCATGATGATGGTAGCTGCACTTGCTGTAGTGAAGAAGGTCTCCTAAATACGGTCTTCTTGGAGTCGGGAGGGAAGGATTGACAGGGATATAGACTGTCTCAGCTCGTTGTCCATCGGAAGATCCTTGAGCCGAGGTACTTCCCTCCACGATCTTGATCTTTCTCTTCTGTGGATTTGAGTGAGGTTCCTGGGTGGCTGGGTATGCAGAGGTTGGTTGTTGCTGTCCACTACTAGGATCAGAAATCCCGCTAGTCACCTTGGTAACATTGGTGTTGTTAGCATTCAGGTGAGCCATGACAGCTGCTACGGCTACCGATACTGCAGCTTGAAACGTAGCTTCATCGAATAGGAGAGTAGGTTTCTTTGTTGTGGATTGGTTACACTTCTTCGGTGGCATGGTTTTCCTACACGAAAAGGAATACAAGGCAATGAGAGACGATGGTTAACACTGGACATTTCTATCCCGATCGCATTAGGCATAAATTTTCCCGCCTCAAGTATTGGTTGTCTGAACGCCGACCTACATCCCTATGATGTAGTCCTGGTAATCGAGGTAGGAGTATGAGTATCGGAAAAAGGCCATAAGATGCGAGTCGTTCCTACTAAGTTACCTTTATACTGAGAAAGGTTTCACTCTCCGGCCTGGAGAGATTTGAGAACAGTTCGGAACGAAGCTGTGGAAAGAGAGGCTCACAAAGGGCAGATGACTAAAATTCTCTCAATAAAGGTGTAGGGATCCGCTCTAAGCGCATCATTGGCAACGGGAACAAGGCGATTTACCTAACACATAGCGTGAGTAGTGTAACCACTAACTCACTAAATTGTATTATTTTAAGGGTGTATTAGCGTGACGAACATGAGGAAAAGACAATTCCCGGGTTCCATGTACTGGCTCCCTCAGTCTGCCTCGTGTCTTTGACTAGAATCGGAGTTGGTTTCCTTTGGGTAGTTTCCTAGGGTTCTCTTCTTGTATGGACATATTGAATTTCTACTCCGCCATTCTTCTGATTCCAACTCTGGGTGTCATCACTTCATGATGGATGACTGGAAATCTCCGAAGTTTAGGCGAATCTCTCACCACTGTCCCTGAAAGAATATGGGCACTTGGTGCATTCAATAGTCTCGACCCAGTTCATTTATTTCCGAACAGGAAATCTTCTCAATGGACTTCTTCGGGGTCGACTTAAACTATTCTGTCAAGCACTGAAGTGGATAGGGTTGTCTACAGGGTTCGCGCGAGAATGGAAATGTCTAAAGAATCCTAAGAGATTATTATCATTCCACTGGATGATCCATATCGAGTTCTGCTACGATTACACAGGGTATACAAATAATATATAGCTCAGATCCGATAGGCCTTCGAATATGTGATACTACTCTAGATCTACATCCAAACAAGGAAAAGAAGGTAGAGCGAAACCACACATTCTTAGCCTATGGGATCCTTATTATATATAACTTTGGGAGTACAACCTCTGTAGTAGTAGGTATATCAATAAGGATCTTTTTAGTTATTCACGCAAGGTTGTCTATGGTTCCTAAAATACCCCTATGGTATTTTTAATTCTTGTTTGTTTCTTATCTTCTGAGTATGATTCTAGGATTAGTGTGAATCTTTTAGCGTTCTAAAATACTCCTATAGTATTTTAACTTTATGTTTGGCTCTATCATTCCTAGTTGGTAAGTTTCAGACCTGTTGTACACCACTATCACTCCCAAGCACATGTTCATCGCATCTCGGATAAGTGTAGTTGACCAGGTTACATTTATCCCAGCTTACGATTACATAACTGTCCAGGTTTGACGGTAATGCACAACATCCAAAGACTTTTATTATTGTTCTTCCTGTGATACTTTTGTTCAAGTGATTATATTTTGGATGTTATTATAGTTTGGTAAAATAAGGTTATATTTTAAAGTATAATTCTTGGTCAGAGTGTTTTATCCCATTGTATTTATAGGCTGTATATCTTTTATGAATTGATATACTTAGCTCACTATAAACAATGCTCTGATACCAATCTGTCACACCCCAAAACCGGAACGGCGGAAACGTTCTGGGGTGGATGACGTCATGTCAAGTATCACAACACATGAATATAGTAATCAAAGTACAACAAAACATTGCATTAATAGTAAAAATTTTACATGGGTAAATTACATAGAATTAAAGTAATACAAGCAAATATATATAAAGTGCAGCAAGGTACTAAGCCATCTTCATCAGCAGCTCCAGGGATGTACCTATCTAATTGCTGACCTGAGATTACAAGTTATTTGAAAAGCGAGTATCAGCATTTTTACAAATGATGGTGAGTTCATAAGTATTAAGTGTCATTTTGTCAAATAACTTTATAAAGTAGTAGGCTAGGAGTTTTCAGTGCATCAGTGTTCTTTCCAGAAAATCCTATTTTTTTCTTTAATAAAAGCAGCCTTCTACCAAGGCTGGTCAGTGAAATGTGGTAAAATGTAGTCTTCCCATTAATTGCTATTATTATCAAATGCTGAATTCGATTTAAAGAAAGCAAGAGACATCAGGGAAATAACATATGCCTCAGCAGTGAGGACTGCTGTCTAAGGCTAAAGAATCATAGACTCCAGGAGAGTATCAAGCTAACAACACGCCTGGTTCAGTCTAACAAATGGAGACATAGAATCGATGAGGTACCAATTGGAAGGTACAGCTAGTAATGTCCAAAACAGTGAATATAAACCGAAGATGATACCAAATGAAAGGTACATCTCGCAAGGTCAAAACAAAGACTACAGACCGTAGACAGTATCAATTGAAAGATACATCTAGCACGGTTAAAACAGTGACTACAGACCGCAGACAGTATCAAATGAAAGATACGTCTACCACGGTCAAAACAGTGTGACTCTGAAAAGGGACATCAGCATACAGTGTAAATTGCTGACGAAATACCGTTACCTTAAAGCCGTGAATTATAAGGCAACCCAGGATACTCGTAACCATACTGACTAGAGTTCTAGATGCCCTACAAGCATCTATATAATGTGACATTTGTCACCCGTTGGCTTGGTAGGCCGGGACTGTAGCTAGCATTCAGGGTGCGGGGTTGTCAATCCCGTATAGGCCTATACACACAATGTCCGCTCTCCCTACAGGAGACTCTGGTTACCAACTAGACGACGGAGAAGGTCGCGTCCCGAAGATTCATCCCAAATAGAGGATAGTGTGTTTCTAGAGGGGAGTGGATTTCCTGTATATCCATACTAATATACATAGTTTATAATTAATGAATCAAACGACCTTCGGACGGCCACCCGATCCCACCAGACCACATCTAAACGAAGAAAAGGAAATAGGGTGGATGAGCCTTCCTAAGTCTTTCAATCGTTACTTATATGTATCTATATAAGCACAGATATACATGTAACTACAACTGGGTGTGTAAATCAAGTAGAAGTGATCCTTGTGAAGTAGTAACGTCTATACAAGTGAAGTAAAAGAGGTTGCAAGTGAAGCAGAAGTGTCGAATAAATATAAGCGTATCGCGAAGCAGAGACGACAATAATTGAAACGAGGACGTTTCAAGTATAAGTAAAGTAGAGTCGATATCAAGTATAAGTGAAGTAGATTTGTATTTCTAAGTAAGAGTGTGGAGAAGTATAAGCGTCCATCAAGTATAAGCGTCTATTATTATGGGTGGAAGCATTTCAGAGTAGGAGTATGAAATTAGTATAAGCGAATCAGCATAAATTTTAAGAAAAATATACGTCAAAAGGGAATCTTTAATGAAAAGCCTTTATGAACAGAAAATTTCACAAGTTGTATTCTTTTGTAAATTATGTTTGAAAATCTCGGAAAATCCTTCACAAACCAGTTTAGAATGAACTTAGTTAAAAAGGTATAATTAAGAGTTTTAAAACAATTGAAAAGCGTTATAGCGTCCTACTCGGTAGAAACAGTGTACAGTGGCAAAATCTTGTGCATGCGTGTTATCAATCACATGTGATTGATATAATAACTGGCATGTTTAACTTGTAATCCCCCCCTTTAAAAATATTTAAAAGCATTTAAAAGCATTTAAAAAGGTTCATTCAGGGGTATGAACTTACCTGGTGTAAGTAGGTCCGACGAGAGTGTTGTTTGGGCGTTCGGTGCCACGTAAGGACTCGAACACACTCAATGACCTATTTAACATATGATATCATATGTTCACATACAATTAGTATATTTAATACTAATTAAACAAATATACACGCTCAAATGGGTGGAAAACACTTTGGCTAAGTGTTTGGGTGTCCCGGGTAACGTTTAAAGGTGCTAAGGGTCTCCTATCAGTTGTGGAACTTTGCTAAACTCAAATATCATGCGTGTGAATGGGTTTAAAGCATTAACATGCACCAATTTGGAGTTTACGGCCTAACTCAAGGGAGTTTACGGCCGTAAACTCCCAAGGTCATATTCTTGGGTGTTTTATGCTTCTAGCTTGCTCATTGATTTATTCTAAGCACTTTTCCCAAAAGGCATGAGTGGGTTTGAGGCCTCTAAGGGCATGATTTATGAGTTTACAGCCAAGGGACCACTCCTAAAGGAGTTTACGGCCGTAAACTCTGATCCTTAGAGTTTTGGGAAGTTTAAAGCCCCTAACGCCTTTCTAGTGATTTCTAATGAAGTATGATGCTATTTTGGAGGATTAAAACCATCATTTGAGTGGGTTTTGGTGAGTTTATGACCTAGATAAATGATTGGGCCGTAAACTCCAAGTCATGCCTCATTTCGTTGTGTTTAAGCCTTTAAATCCCTTTCTAGTATTTCATGGTAAATGTATGAGGCTATTTGGGGGACAAAACAATTATTTTGGGCATGTTTAAGGGTGTTTACGGCCTTGACCCTTGTCTGGCCGTAAACTCCCTTTAATAATTCATTTTGGAGTGTTTCAAGGGTCTAAACTCAAGAGGATAAGTTCCTAAATTATGTATGAAGCCCTAGGATGAGTTTGGAGTGCATTTGGGACCATGACTTGGGGAGTTTACGGCCTAAGCATGTGCTTGGGCCGTAAACTCTTCTTTGAGTCCTAAATCCATGTATTTTAGTGTTTAAACACCCCTATTTATTTCCAAGCTATTAGGGACAAGTTTGGGTCATTTTGACCTTGTTTTGGGTGTTTACGGCCTAAGGAGGTGCTTAGGCCGTAAACTCCTTTTCCATTGCTTCTAAGTCTGATTTTTGGGCTATAAACACACATCAATATGTTTAGAATCAGCTAGGGCAAGCGGACTTACAATTTGGAAGTGTTTGGTTATGGATTCGGAGCTAAAACGAGTCTAGAGAGAGAGTATAGAGAGAGAGTGTAAAAAGTCTCCAATAGACTCCACTCACCCTTATATAGGGTTTTGAGTCGGGGCTCAGTGGGATTTTACCCGATACTGCCATTAAACGGGGCTTTTGGTCGCGCCCGATTTATTGGTCGTAATAATAAAACTTGACATTTTCCAAATAAATGGAAATGTGTGTCCTGTGTTTTTATTTCCTTTCATCACGACTTAACGGCATGCTTATTGCAACCAAATGGAATGTTTACTAAATTGACGCCCTCTAAGTAACGGAACTTTTATACAGTGGAATATTTTGTTAATGATAACTGGGAAAATGTAACGGAAACACTTGGGTTGTCACATTCCAGGTTTATTATTTAATTATTCTATTCACAACGAGGAGTCCTTCTTTTACCCAATGTTTGATAACATGGTATTTTCTGTCGATATGTCGAGATTTACCATGATCTCTTGGTTCCTTGGTCAAGGCAACCGCTCCTTCATTATCACAGAAAATTTCTATTAGGTCCTTTATGGATGGCATAACTCCAAGGTCACCACTGAAGTTCTTCAACCATATAGCCTCCTTTGACGCTTCGCTCGCCACAATGTACTCTGATTCGCATGTTGAATCAACCACGGTCTCCTGCTTGGAACTTTTCCAAGTCAGTGCTCCTCCATTTAGGGTAAAGACCCAGCCCGACTGCGATCGGTAACTATCCCAATCTGTCTGAAAACTAGCATCACTGTACCCTCGTACCCTCAAGTCATCACTCCCACCAAGGTCTAGAAAACATTCCTTTGTCCTTCGTAGGTACTTAAGAATATTCTTTACCGCAATCCAATGAGCTCTACCAGGGTTCCCTTGATATCTGCTGACCATGCTCAAAGCGAAGGCCACATCAGGGCGAGTACAAGTCATAGTGTACTTTATAGAGCCTACTGTGGAAGCATAAGGTACTCAGCTCATATCAGCTCTCTCTTCCTCTATACTCGGGCTTTGAGTCTTACTCAACTTGGTATTGCTTTGGTTTGGCAACTCCCCTTTCTTGGAATTTTCCATACTAAAATGCTTTAGTACCTTGTCCAAGTATGTATCCTGACTAAGTCCTATCAATCTCTTTTCCCTGTTTCTTACTATCCTTATTCATAGAATATAAGCAGCCTCTGCGAGTACCTTCATAGCGAAACATTTTCCAGGCCAGGACTTGACCTCCTGCAAGGTTGGGACATCGTTTCCTTTGAGTAGTATGTCATCAACATACAATACGAGGAAGCTCACTATACTCCCACTGGCTTTGACATATACACAAGATTCATCTTCGCTTCGCAGAAAGCCAAACTCTTTAACTTTCTCATCAAAACAAAGATTCCATCTGCGAGACGCTTGTTTCAATCCGTAAATGGATTTCTCAAGCTTACACACTCTATTTTGATGCTTCGCATCGACGTCCAACTGCCAGATTTCATAAACGTGAAACGCAGCTATTGCAAGCATTACCCTAATAGACTTTATCTTCGCAACTAGTGAGAAGGTCTCATCATAGTTAACTCCGGTATTTTGAGTAAATCCCTTCGCAACCAATCGTGCTTTATAAGTGTGCACATTCCCATCCATGTCCATCATCTTCTTGAAGATCCTTTTGTACCCGACTGTCTTGCGGCCCAGTACGTTATCAACCAAATTCCAAACTTGGTTGTCGTACATAGACTGAATCTCGCTGTCCATCGCCTCTTTCCATTTAGCAGACTCCGGACCTGCCATGGATTCATTGTAGCTGCTAGGTTTGTCCAAATTCATTAGTGTTTCATCACTAATAAACGTATCCCCTTCAGTAGTAATATGAAAACCATAAAACTGGGGTTGAACACTAACCTTATTAGATTATCTAAGAGGTAAGGACTCGCCAACGGGTTCAACAGGAGTTTCCTCCTCGGGTTGAGCGCCAGGGTTAGATGTTCCTTCATCACTTTGTTCTTGAATCTCTTCAAGATCAATTTGCCTCCCACTGTCTTCTTGGCTTATCAATTCCCTTTCTTGGAACACTCCTCTTCTAGCAGCGAAGACAACATTATCATTCCGTCTATAGAAAAGATAACCAAAAGACTTATGTGGATAGCCGATGAAATAACACTTCTCACTACGAGGTTCGAGGTTGTCATTAATGTCTCGTCTTACGAAAGCCTCGCAACCACAAACCTTAATATGTGCTAACGAGGGAGCTTTCCCTGTCCACATCTCGTGAGGAGCCTTGGTAACCTTCTTGATGGGAACTAAGTTAAAGATGTTGGCGGCAGTCTCTAAAGCATACCCCCAGAAAGATATTGGTAACAAAGTCCAAATCATCATAGAATGAACCATGTCCAACAAGGTTCGATTACGTCTCTCAGCCACACCATTCAATTGTGGCGTTCTTGGAGGCGTCAATTGCGAAACAATTCCGCATTCTTTTAGATAGTCGTGAAACTCAAGACTTAGGTACTCTCCTCCTCAGTCTGACTGAAGCATCTTGTATTTCCTGCCCAGCTGATTCTCCACTTCATTCTTAAACTCTTTGGACTTTTCAAAAGTTTCCGACTTTTGCTTGATTAAGTAGATATATCCATATCTGCTATAATCGTTCGTGAAAGTCACGTAGAAGCAGCAAGAATCCCTTGTGGTGGATCTAAAGGGCCCACACACATCGGTGTGTATGAGATCCAATGGACCCTCACCCCTTTCACAAGTGCCAGTAAAGGGTAACTTGGCCATCTTCCCAAGTAAACAAGATTCACACGCGTACGTCATCATCCCTAAGGTCGAATGACTCCAACACTCCATCCTTTTGGAGTTGGGCTATGCGTTTCTTGTTGACATGGCCAAGGCGACAATGCCACAAGCATGCTTTGTCTAGGCTAGTAGACGAATCAATATTCAATACATCATTTCCTAAATTATCAACAACCATCACAGATTGATAAATCCCATTACAAGGTAATGCATTGAAATAAAAGATACCATTCAATAAACATTAATAGAACCATTACTATTATCAAAATAATATCTGAAACCTTGTCTAAACAATCCATGAAATGAAATAATGTTTCTTGCCATATCTATCGAATAACAACAATTTTATAAATATAACCCTAACCCATTACTAAGCACTAAAGAATAAACTCCGACTCTGGTCGCAGGTGACGATCTTCTTAGACCCTGCAAATCAGAACAAATGTGGTAACCACAACCTGTATTAAGAACCCATGAAGTAGCAAATTATGAGTTATTAGATTTAATAGAATACATACCTACAAAGATGAGCTTGATCATCCCATCCTTTATGTCTTCCAAATATTGAGGGAAGCTTCATTTCCAGTGACCCTTCTTGTGGCAGTAATAGCACTCTGCTTCTTTGGGGTTGGAAGAGGGTTTGGCCGAACCAACTTTGGTTCCACTAGAAGAGGAACCATATTGGGTGTTACCCTTATGGTGGCCCTTTCATGCGTAGCCCTAGAGAAGTGATACCTTGGGAGAGGCCGCTCCAGGATGTAGTTAGGTGAGACCCGTGGGTGAGCCCCGTATGAGATTAGCAGTATAGGTGAGACCTAAGAATAGGGTTGCTCAGTAGTGTAGTCGGGTGAGACCTGTGGGTGAGGCCCATGAGTTTTAGTAGCACAGGTGGGACATGATAAGGACCTTAAGTTCGAGTTAGCGGACCGCGGATCCCAGGACTTGTAGCGCCAGAGTGGCAGAGTAGAGGGGGCAGTATTAGGTAGCCTAAGTTTTGTCGGAAGTTGCTAGGAGCAACTAGAAGTTTGTGTTGGGGCTAGCGACCGGTGGGAGCCGGTAATCAAGATATGGATAGATCAGTAGGGACCAGGGTGGTGTCGGTTCATCCGGAAGGCGGATAAGGGACAATAGAAATTTTTAGCCAGTGGAAGTGATGGTAAGCAAACTACAGTGGAATATAGTTAGTTGATCAAGGGGTGCTATGCACATCACAACAGGTTGGATAATCTCAGAGGGAAGGGTTTGACCCTGTTGCGCAGCTCTCGTCTGAGTCTAACCGTTGCGTGGATGAATCTTTTACTCGAAGGATTATCCGAACCATTCGCTGGGAGGGGTGCTCAACACTAAGTTATAGTAGTGAGAAGTGTCCAGTGGATACTCATGGTAATAACCCGTACTAGAAGTAGTGGGAGTAATGGAGTTGGTGAAGGATAGGACCTTCACAGTGCAGAGGAAGTAGTTGGTTATGGAACGTTGCCTTGGGGAGGCCAGAAAACGCACAAGGAAAAGCAGGTGAACCCCTAGGGTGTCCAACATAAGTACTCGGGGAGTACCAGAAGGTTTGTCAGTTGAGTAAGTTGTGTTCCCAGGATGGTCAGGGTTAGGGTTAACCCGATAATATTATCTGCAAGGATTAATGTTAGTTAGAATCACCAGGCGGAAGGCCAGCGAAGGTTGTCAGCGGATGTTAGGTCTACCAAGCAACGTGTTGAAAGCAGATTGTCGGGCGATTGGATGTAGAGAAACTTCGAGGATGAAGTTTACTTTAAGTGGGGGAGAGTTTTTACACCCATAATCAGAAAGACCAAGAAAGGAAAGGAAAACCCTAAGTCATAGTCTTAGTGATATGTCATGGTATTTGCGAGCTAGTTAAGGGAGATAGCAGGGACTTCTTATGCAATTATTGGCGGAGAGTGGGATGGCGATTACCCTAGCGGAAGCATATGATGAGAGTAGTGCGTGAAGCAGCAGTAGTTGAAGGGACTTGGTTAAGTCGAGGCAGCTCTTGAGGAAAGTACATATAGATATGGAAGGTAGTATTGGCCCGTACTTCTGAAAGTAGAGGATCCGTACTCGAATCAAGTAAGGCTGAGATGAATCTAAGGAACTTATAGTATATGTGATCCCTCGAGATATGATTAGTATTATGATGTTTTTTATGATGTGTTTTTCAGAATGGTGGTATTTCACACTAGACCAGTCTGGAGTTCAGGAGCCAGTGAGCGATCAGGCTCGGGCTCTAGAGTCGAGCAACTAGACAACCAGGCGATAGAGTTCATCTCCTCTGAGATCACGCGCAATATTCTGGATCAGATTCCCGTGATCTTTGGCACGGTTAAGGAGGGTATTTTAGTGCTTTTGGATGAGAGGTTTAGTGCCTTCCGTACTGAGGTGGCTGCCATGATTGGGTCATGCATACTGACGTTCAGGGAGTTCAGAGCTTGTGGAGTTTTAGATTCGCTACATTATTTTGCTAAGTACTACAAACGAAACAATAATATACAAACAAAAATATAATAGGTGTAGTTTGGGAAACTATAGGAATACATTGATTCAAGTATACACTACTAAAATAATTATCTAAGTATAATTAGTTTACACTACAAGGTACATTAATACACGACAATACATATAGTTCTAATAAAAGAGAACACTACAACACTACGACATCACACATAAACTAGTTAACATAGGGTTGTGAGGCAGTACTTCACTATTATCCACTAGGATACGAAACTAAATCTTATACAGTATAACCAAAGTCTCCTGGAGGGAGAGCATGAGATTTATGTATAGATCTATACGGAACTAACAATCTCACACCTGAACTGCTAGCTACAGTTAGGCCTGGGGTGACAAATTCCATAACTTTCAGACACCTGAAGCACATCTTAGAGGTCACTAGGTAATATCAAGCGGGGTTATATGAAACTTACAACAGTATAAGTAAAACATTTGTTTACACGATTAATGCTACTTCAGTAGTTTTATTTTCATTAATAAAACCACGATACACTACTTTACACTACAGCTGGTAGTAACCAGGAATTCATAAAAGGTTTTCCTGTAAACAATACTATGGTACACTACTTTACACTACAAATGGTGATTACCAGGAATTCATACTAAGGTTTTATGCAAATGCTACTGTGGTACACTACTTTCACTGCAAGTAGTTGTATCCAGGTATACTTACAAAGGTTTTCATACAAATACGGATATAATACATTGTTTTCTGATATTGATCACTGATATGACCTCGATGCGTTCCTGTACTCGCTCTACTCTATTGAATATCCATTGGTTTCTGCAAGATCAGAAGAAATAAGGGTCGTCAGTCATTTCCAGGGAGGAGGCTCCCAGAAAGACGCTCTGACAGTTAAGTTAGATGGTATCTAGGGTTTTTTGGTGAGTAACTACCTTGTGAGCTCCAGAGCATACCCTTTTATACCTAGCGATCCTGTCCTGTTTGTACAAAACAAAATCGCTTTAAGGAGATAGGACCAGAGGCATTGATTGGAGGGTCGTGCGCCTCTATATATTAGAGTGCTCTTATTTTCGCTGGTGATAATGGTCAGATCCTGCCCCTTGTCTCATGACCATGTCTTTTTTCTTGGAGCTGGGAGCATCCTTGGCGGGCGTGAGCCTTTTGTCGGGGTGCCATTCTCTTAGGGGCGCCGGCAGACGCTGAGCCCGCTAGGCTTGGTTCGGATAACATGCCCAGTTTCCTGGCCAGGTGAGATTCTCTCATGCTGGCTTAGGCATGTCATCAAGTCCCCCAGTCTGGTAGGCTTAGTGTTGCAACGCTAGTTACGACATTCTGGACTTGATTGCACCACACGCGTCGGCTTCCTGTTTATCCGTCGCTCCAGTTTTAATGACTATGTGCCCACTCATGATGGCTAGCGGTTACGTCATTGTGTTAGATACTTTTGAATGTCCCTCCCTTTTCGTTCTTTAAAGGGTGTCCATACGTAACAACATGAACTTTTAAAACAAAATTTTGATTTCTTAAAACATGGTTTCATCCAAAGCAAGCCATAAAATCCAATGTATCATAATCATAATACAAAACATGTCAAATCCTAAGATCATAAAATAAATCTTCCATCAGTGTGTACAGATCATGTCGGCGCCTTCCCACGGTCCTCGCTAGTATCTGAAACACATAATACAACAATTGTAAGCATAAATGCTTAGTGAGTTCCCCACAATACTACTTACGCACATGCGCCTTTCCAGGCCATGACCTTCCGGTCCATGTGTCTCAGGGGACTTCCGTCCCAACCCGGTAAACCTTCCGGTCCTACCCACGTCGACCTTCCGGCCTATAACATAATGCCTTCCGACCCATAACATAATGCCTTCTGGCCCATATCAAGCATAGCATACATAGCACATACAAACGGTTAACTTAATCACAGACAATGCATACAACTTATAACATATCCGACCTTCCGGTCACACATAGATACCCTTCCGGGTACAATATAGTGAGAAGACTCACCTCGTAGGAAGTCTAGAGTCTCATGTGCTCGGTATCTCTAAATCTCGAAACAACGACCCAACCCCGCCTATTCACAACGAAATATCATTCTAATTAATGTAGTCTTCCAAGACTAAGCTGCACCCTTTTCATTATCCCATAGATAGGTAAAAGACCATTTCACCCCTCCTTGACTCAAAAGTCCACATGTTGACCAAAACCCTAGAAGTCAAAAAAAAGTCAACAGCAAGTAGTATGCAGGGCTTACCAGCTTCTGTACACGGGGCGTACGTCGATGAACTACAATAGGGGGTCTCAACCCCTTACGTTGTGCGTACTGGGAGTTACGCCCAACGTAAGTCTCAGTTTCAGCCATTCCATGGATTTTGGTCTTAAACGGTTAAGACACTCCTTCAACATCCAGATCTGGCTCTCCTTAAGCCTCTTATCCCATAAAGTCAGAACCTTTAAGCCTTGGCATGGCTGTAAAGGTTCCTACACCCTCTAACACCTTTCCTTTCTCCTCTAAAGATCTAGATCTCATGCATGGCTCAATATTTACGTCCAAGATTAGATTTTTATGAGAGTACAACTTAAATAGACCTGGAATATGATAGATCTAGGCCAATGGAGACCACTTGCTCATAAAGTCTCCATCTTGGGACCAAAAACCCTAGAAATTGGTCCAACAAGAACACCATAAGAACTACAAGGCAAGATCTGAACTTTTTACCTCAGGAAGAAGCTCAACCTTTGTTATCCTCGGATCTACACTTGTCCACCAACTTCTAGTCTCCACAATGGACTTCTCTTCTCTTTTGCTACCTTGAAATGACACCTTGAAGCTTAGAACACTGACACCCAAGCTAAAAACGAAGGAAAAGCTCTCTTAGGGTTTCTTTCTGAAGGATGGTGGCTTAGGGACAAGGCCATCTCATTCCTTTTATAACCCTCAAGTCATATTAGGGTTTTGGGTTTGGACCGGTACGCCCATCGTACCTGGGTGACAATGCGTTTAAATTAATCGCACAAGTACGCGCAGCGTACTCGTTCAAATCAAAGGGCCCAAAATGACATTTATGAAAAGATGAAGGGTTAAATGGTTGTACCTGAATTTAGGACTATTACAATTCTCCCCCACTAGAACTAGACTTCATCCCCGAAGTCTTATACCGAAAACAATTCCGGATGCTGCTCCCGCATCTCCGACTCGGACTCCCATGTCAGCTCGGACCCCTTCCGATGTTGCCACTGCACTTGCACCAAAGGCACTTCCTTGTTCCTCAGAACCTTCACCTTTCCATCCCTAATTTCCACCGGTCTCTCAACATATTTCAGGCCCGCATCCACCTGAATATCCTCTAATGGTACCACTGCCGACTCGTCGGCTATACACTTCCTTAGCCGTGACACATGAAAGGTGTCGTGAATGTGACCCAAATCCGCAGGTAGATCCAAACGGTAGGCTACCCTACCTACCCTCATGATTACCTTGAAAGGTCCAATATATCGAGGCCCCAACTTGCCCCTCTACCTGAATCAGATCACTCCTTTCCAAGAAGAGACCTTTAAGAGTACGAGGTCACCAACCTGAAACTTGAGCTCGGACCATCGCCTGTCAGCATAACTCTTCTGGCGACTCTGAGCAGTCAACAATCTCTGTCTGACCTGTTGTATCTGCTCTGTCGTCTGAAGCACGATCTCCATACTACCCATTACACGTTTCCCTACCTGGCTACCTCTCCCCAGCAAATAGGGGTCCGACACTTCCTCCCATACAACAACTCAAAGGGTGGCATACCAATGCTTGAAAGATGGTTGTTGTTGTACGAAAACTCTCCCAAGGGTAAATATGTGTCCCAACTATTGGAATAGTGTCTAAGCTCGTAACTATATTTGATATGTATTGACCTGGTTATGCATGGTCCTTTTGGGTTGCCTTCTCCAAGGCAACTTGAAAAGGTAATTTAAGGAGAAAGAGAGAGTATTATGATTTATTAATATATTATAAGAATAATATATTAAAAGAGAAATCATATTTATTTAATTAGTATTGGTCATAAATTAATTAGGAATTAATTTGGTGATCAAAAGAGGTTAATTGAATAAAGGGGTATAAACTGTCAAATGTATGATAGTTGAGTTTTGGGTTAAGGAAACCTAATGGGCTTAAGGGGGAACGAAATTATGATGGGTATCCATCATATTTTCGTCCAAGGCCTTATTCCAGAAGGTTCCATGGGTTGCTTGGTGACTAAGCTATCCATTAGGGTCTAGACAGAAACCTTAGTAACCTGTAAGTATAAATATGACCCCTAGGGCATTGAATTCGGCTACCACTTGATTCTAAGAGAACCCTAGGCCGATTTCTAGCCTCTCTCTCCATCTCTCATATTGCCTTCTTGCTTGTGGGGATTGTGAACCATTAGAGGAGTTGCATTTGTGACTCTAAGCTCAAGAGAAGAAGAAAGAGAAGATCTAATCCAACAATTTAAGAGGTAAACATCTAGATCTGATTCTATATGTTAATTTTGTTGTTTATATGCTAGATTAGGTTTTGTAAGTCTTGGAATCAAAGCATGTTCAATAGTGAATCCTAGATCCAAGCATTAGGGTTTGTATGAGCACATAGGAGTGTTTCTTATGCATAAAACCCATTAGTGGTATCAGAGCCTTGATTGGTTTCAGTTGTATGTGATGCTTTACTGCTTTATTTGCTAAAATTCGAGTTTTTGGCCCCTGCCCAACTCAACTCGGCGAGTCAGTATCTGGACTCGGCGAGTTGGCCCCTACTCGGCGAGTCCACGTCTGACTCGGCGAGTCGGTGCGTCTGGCAGAGGGTATTTCCGGTTTTAGCTGCTCTTTTGACTTGGATTTAATGCTTAAATTGTTTTATGAAGTTAAAATCCGAATTTTATCTTAATTAAGTGATTATCCTTGCCGAAACAATAGATAATTTCAAATCTTTTAATATCAGTTGTTTATATGATAAATATGGATTATTTAAAATTATTTGGTAATTATCTAATGACTAAAATTAAGATTAGGTCAAATATAGATAATTATGAAATTAATTGGTTAATTTCAATTATTTGTTATTTGATCCCTTGTGTTTTGAAAATTTCAATTCTTGCCCTCAAGTCTTGAAATTTAATTTTATGATTAAAAGTTTAATTTTTAGTAATTTAAATTTCAAACCCTTAGAATTTTACAAGTTTAAAATTCAAGCCTATACTATTATATATTATTACAAGTTTAATTAATATATATATATATATATATATATGTGTGTGTGTGTGTATAACTTAAAATGCTAGTCTTACTGTTAGTAGGCCTCATTCACAAAGTTGGTCTATAAGGTGGGTATAAGGTTGCTGCTTATAAAATGGCGCTTAATGGGTGTACACTCACACCTACCGCTTGCTTGACTGGTGGAGGGTCGTTAGCTGATCGGGTAGGATAGGGCAACCTTCTCCTCTTTAAAAGTATAATGTTAAATATAAAGTAACTACATGTTTTATAAATTCCCATTCCTAGTTACTTTAGGGTAAAATGTGAAATTGATGCTAATCCATGGGATTACACTTTGTACCCTTGTCAAACGTCGATGGAGCGCGTGTGGTTAACCGGCACATCAATTTGGGGATGACATTGGTAGCGAAGGGTGACTCAATGTTTGTCATAGATCAATGGAGCGTGTGTGGTTTACCGGCACATTGATTAGGTGATAAAGACATTGAGTGCACCACGTTGGTTCGCATGGTTATTCACAAATTTGTTTGTGATCCTCGACATCCCAGTCGCAAATTTGAAATGCATATCGAGATTTAAACATGCTATTGAAAAGTTCAAAGAATCTCAAAGATTTAGGAGTTTTCAACACATTTAAAACCTAAATTGCTTTTTCGTTTTTCATGGTGAGAATTGGTGAATCGTCATTCACTTGCCTTCAAATTATTTACTTTTAGAGAACGACATCCCTTTCTAAGTTGTAAATAATGTTGTTGGATCCTAGCCCTAATTTCTCATTTGGGTGTTTAATTAGGGATTCATTTCTAATCAAACTTTGTTCCTTTTTTTTCAGATGTCTGCAAACAACAACAACAACAACGCTTCTGGGTCATTCTCATTGATGAACTTGTGTCATAAAGTGACATTTGATGGTTCAAATTTAAACGAGTGGATGACGTATATTCGGATGATCACACGCTACGAGGAAAAAGAATATGTCCTCGATGAAAAGCTTGAGAAGATCGTCCCAGATGTTGCTACTCTTGAAGAATTGTCCGCCTTTAAGGCCCATGAGCGTGATGCCACAGAAGTTCACTGCATCATGCTAGCCACCATGAACCTCGAACTTCAAAATTGGACATGTATCCATATGAAATGCATCAGGATTTGCTGGACAGGTATCACCAGAGCACGAGGCAAGAGCGCTATGAGATCATTACTAACATGATCACCGCTAAGATGGGGAGTGAAGAATCCCTAACCTCTCATTTGCAGAAAATGCAGAGGTATGTTGATCGTCTTCTCAAGCTTAATGTTAAGTTTGATGAGGATTTGGCCATCGACATAATCCTCCACTCCTTGCCCTCCTGCTACAATCAATTTAGGATGACCTACCATATAAACAAAGAGGAGGTCTCCTTGAGCAAGCTCCAATGACTCTTGAGGATTGCTGAGAGCAACGTCAAAGACAAATCTGTTGCACTGTCCCCTGCTGTGGCCGCTCCTGTGATGGTGATAGGTCAAGGAAAGTGCAAAAAGAGGAAGGCTCCATGTAAGAGCCACCATAATGGGAAACCCCGTGATGGTTCATCCTCAAGTGGGACCAAAGCAGGCTCTGCTAAACCCTCTTCTGATCCAAAAGAAGCAGAGTGCTTCTATTGCCACCAAAAGAGCCACTTGATGCGAAGCTGCCCACAATATCTGCAGGACATAAGAGATGGGAAGATCAAGCCCACCTTTGCAGGTATGTATTCTATTAAATCTAAAAACTCATCATTTGCTACTTCATGGGTTCTTGATACAGGGTTTTGTTACCACATTTTTTCTCATATGTAGTGCCTAAAAAAAGTAGGGAGATGGAACATAGGAAGATGAACCTGATTATGGGAAACAGAAGATCGTCGCCTGTGACCAAATTCGGTGTTTATTCTTTAGTGTTAAGTAATGGGTTAGGGATACATTTAGAAAATTGTTGTTATTCGCCAGATACGGAAAGAAACATTATTTCTTTTCACGGGTTGTTTAGACAAGGTTTCAGATATTCTTTTGATAATAGTAATGGTTCTATTAATGTTTATTTGAATGGTGTCTTTTATTTCAATGCATTACCTTGTAATGGAATTTATGAATCTGTGATGATTGTTGATAATTTAGGAAATAATGTTTTGAGCATTGATTCGTCTACTAGTCTAGACAAAGCATGCTTGTGGCATTGTCGCCTTGGCCAAATCAACAAGAAACGCATAGCCCAACTCCAAAAGGATAGAGTGTTGGAGTCATTCGACCTTAGGGACGATGAAACGTGTGAATCTTGCTTGCTTGGGAAGATGACCAACTCACCCTTTACTGGCACTTGTGAAAGGGGTGAGCGTTTATTAAATCTCATACACACCGATGTATGTGGGCCCTTTAGATCCACCACAAGGGATGCTTTCCGCTTCTACGTGACTTTTACAGATGATTATAGCAGATATGCATATATATCTACTTGATCAAGCAAAAGTCAGAAACCTTTGAAAAGTTCAAAGAGTTTAAGAATGAAGTGGAGAATCAGCTGGGCAGGAAAATCAAGATGCTTTGGTCAGACCGAGGAGGAGAGTACCTAAGTCTTGAGTTTCACGACTATCTAAAAGAATGCGGAATCGTTTCGCGATTGACGCCTCTGAGGATGCCACAATTGAATGGTGTGGCTGAGAGACGTAATCGGACCTTGTTGGACATGTTTCGTTCTATGATGAGTCGGACTTCGTTACCAATAGCTTTCTGTGGGTATGCCTTAGAGACTGCCGCCCATATACTTAACTTAGTTCCCACCAAGATGGTTTCCAAGACTCCTCACGAGATGTGGACAGGGAAGGCTACCTCGTTGGCACATATCAAGGTTTGGGGTTGCGAGGATTTCGTAAGACGAGAGACTCACGACAAGCTAGAGCCTCGTAGTGAGAAGTGTTATTTTATCGGCTATCCACAGAAGTCTTTGGGCTACCTTTTCTATAGACCGAGTGACAATTTTGTCTTCGTTGCTAGAAGAGGAGTTTTCCGAGAAAGGGAATTGATAAGCCAAGAAGACAGCGGGAGGAAAATTGAACTTGAAGAGATTCAAGATCAAAATGATGAAGGAACCTCTGACACTGGCACTCAACTTGAGGAGAAAACTCCTATTGAACCTGTTGACGAGTCCTTACCTCTTCGATGTTCCACTAGGGCTAGTGTTCCACCCCAGTTGTATGGTTTTCATATCACTACTAAAGGGGATACATTTATTAGTGATAGTACACTAGTGAATTTGGATGAACCTAGCAGCTACAAGGAAGCCATGGCAGGCCCGGAGTCTGCTAAATGGAAGGAGGCAATGGGCAGTGAGATTCAGTCCATGTACGACAACCAAGTTTGGAATTTGGTTGATAATGTACTGGGTCGTAAGACAATTGGGTGCAAGTGGATCTTCAAGAAGAAGACGGACATGGATGGGAAAGTGCATACTTATAAAGTGCGATTGGTTGCGAAGGGCTTTACTCAAACTCCCGGAGTTGACTATGATGAGACCTTCTCACCAGTTGCGAAGATAAAGTCTATTAGGGTGGTGCTTGCCATAGCTGCATTTCATGATTATGAAATATGGCAAATGGATGTGAAAACCGCTTTCCTTAATGGAAAGTTGGCTAAGGATGTCTACATGAATCAGCTAGAGGGTTTTGTCGATGCGAAGCATCCAAATAAAGTATGGAAGCTTGAGAAATCCATTTATGGATTGAAACAAGTGTCTCGCAGATGGAATCTTTGTTTTGACAAGAAGGTTAAAGAGTTTGGCTTTCTGTGAAGCGAAGATGAATCTTGTGTGTATGTCAAATCCAATGGGAGTATAGTAAGCTTCCTCGTATTATATGTCGACGACATACTACTCATAGGAAACAATGTCCCGACCTTGTAGGAGGTCAAGTCCTGGCTTGGGAAATGTTTCGCTATGAAGGACCTCGAAGAGGCTGCTTATATTTTGGGATAAGAATAGTAAGAAATAGGGAAAAGAGACTGATAGGACTCAGTCAGGATACATACTTGGAAATGGTACTAAAGCGTTTTAGTATGGAAAATTCCAAGAAAGGGGAGTTGCCAATCCAAAGCAATACCAAGCTGAGTAAGACTCAGAGCCCGAGTACTGAGGCAGAGATAGCTGATATGAGCCGAGTACCTTATGCTTCCGCAGTAGGCTCTATCATGTATGCTATGACTTGTACTCGCCCTGATGTTGCCTTTGCTTTGAGCATGGTCAGCAGATATCAAGGGAATCCTGGTAGAGCTCATTGGATTGCAGTTAAGAATATTCTTAAGTACCTTTGGAGGACCAAGGAATGGTTTCTAGTCCTCGGTGGGAGTGATGAATTAAGGGTACGAGGGTACAGTGACGCTAGTTTTCAGACGGATCGGGATAACTTCCGATCGCAGTCGGGCTGGGTCTTTACCCTAAATGGAGGAGTAGTGACTTGGAAAAGTTCCAAGCAAGAAACCGTAGCTGATTCAACATGTGAATCAGAATATATTACGGCGATTGAAGCGTCAAAGGAGGCTATATGGTTGAAGAACTTCATTGGAGACCATGGAGTTGTGCCATCCATAAAGGAGCCGATGGAAATTTTCTGTGATAATGAAGGAGCGGTTACCTTGACCAAGGAACCTAGAGATCATGGCAAATCTCGACATATTGACATAAAATACCATTTCATCAGACATCGGGTAGAAGAGGGACTCCTCGTTGTGAAGAGGGTATCATCAGAAGAAAACCTAGCAGATCCCCTTACGAAGGGACTGAGTAGGGTCAGACACTTGTAGAACGCTAGGAGCATTGGGCTGAAGGGTGATATAAGTTTGGATTGGATAGGAAATGTGTAATAGATAGTTTGTACTTGACATTCGATGAATAAATAAAATGTGTTATTTATGAGTAAAGCTACTATCTTGTGTTGGTTATTTATCTATTGTTTCCATTTTGCATGTTTTGACTTCTTGAATGATAGGATTATTCAAAAGGTCCGCAGTCGATCATATTTTGGAAGTAGATATGAATGAAGACTGTCAAGAATTGTTTGTAGATTGTCTAAAAGGTTTTAGACATAGCGAAGGTTTGCTGCAAAGTTCATGAGTGCTTATGAATATGAGTTGAGCATTGGATTAAACCCGAGGTTGTTGTATCAGTTAGTGGTGTTTTATCTTAAGTGACCGCAAAGCGATAACATCATATAGTCTTAAAACGTAGAGATATGGTTGTTGTTTGCTGGTTGGTTATACATTGATAATGTGTAAACGCATCAGTAACTTGATGCTATAAAACACATTATTGTGTGTGATCCAGTAGTAAATAATAGATGCATATGAGTCGAAGTTGATCTGTTCCTTTTATTCTATGAGAATAAAAGTGATATATTGGCTGCTTGATGATTTGGTTTGACTTATGTGCCGGGCCCGGTCAGAATGAAGTTGATGTGTTCAACTAAATTCTATCTCAAACAAATCGGACATCAAGGAACTATTGCTTGACAATAAGCATTGTCATCATGATATCCAGAACAGAGGGTTATACAATCCCTTATCTAAAGGACAAGTTGATCAGAGTTGACAGCATAGTATAAGAGCTACGATTGCTAATCGGATTCTGAAGTCATATGTGAGATATAGTTACTAGACTTATCCAAGTGGGAGACTGTTGGAATAGTGTCTAATCCCGTAACTATATTTGATATATACTGACCCGGTTATGCATGGTCTTTTTGGGTTGCCTTCTCCAAAGCAACTTGACGAGGTAATTTAAGGAGAAAGAGAGAGTATTATGATTTATTAATATATTATAAGAATAATATATTAAAGGAGAAATCATATTTATTTAATTAGTATTGGTCATAAAATAATTAGGAATTGATTTGGTGATCAAAAGAGATTAATTGAATAAAGGGGTATAAACTGTCAAATGTATGATAGTTGACTTTTGGGTTACGGAAACCTAATGGGCTTAAGGGGGGACGAAATTATGATAGGTATCCATCATATTTTCGTCCAAGGCCTTATTCCAGAAGGTTCCATGGGCTGCTTGGTGGCTAAGCTTTCCATTAGGGTTTAGACTGAAACCCTAGTAACCTGTAAGTATAAATATGACCCCTAGGGCATTGAATTCGGCTACCACTTGATTCTAAGAGCTCCCTAGATTGATTTCTAGCCTCTATCTCCATCTCTCATATTGCCTTCTTGCTTGTGGGGTTTGTGAACCATTAGAGGAGTTGCATTTGTGACTCTAAGCTCAAGAGAAGAAGAAAGACAAGATCTAAGCCAACAATTGAAGAGGTAAACATCTAGATCTGATTCTATATGTTATTTTTGTTGTTTATATGCTAGATTAGGGTTTGTAAGTCTTGGAATCAAAGCATGTTCAATAGTGAAACCTAGATCCAAGCATTAGGGTTTGTATGAGCACATAGGAGTGTTTCTTATGCATAAAACTCATCACCAACTCCCTCCAAAATCCAAAACGCACGCTCGAAGCATATCCTTGAGTTTTTGAATCGTCCTCTCACTCTGACCGTCGGTCTGTGGGTGGTATGCGGTACTGAAATGCAGCCTCGTACCCAACTCCTCATGAAACTTCTTCCAAAATCTAGAAGTAAATCGTATGTCTCGATCTGAAGTAATCGACATCGGAACCCCATCCCGCGATACCACCTCCCTCACATATAACTTTGCCAACCTCTCAGCGGAAGAGCTCTCACTGATAGCAAGAAAATGAGAGCTCTTCGTCAACCTATCCACAATCACGTAAATTGCATCGACTCCCCTCGCAGTCCTTGGCAATTTGGTGATAAAATTCATGGTAATCTGTTCCCACTTCCACTCGGGGATCTCCAGCGGCTGCAACTAACCATGCGGATGCTGGTGCTCGGCCTTAACCTGGCGACAAGTTAGGCATCTCTCGACGAACCATGCAACATCCCTCTTCATATAGGGCCACCAATACTCTTTCTTTAGATCTAGATACATCTTAGTGGCCCCGGGATGGATCGAGAACTTCGATCGATGTGCCTCTTCCACCAAAATGGTACGCATCCTGCCCACAAATGGTACCCAAATCCGACCCTGAAATGTCATAAGTCCCCGAATATCAGTAACGAACTCCGATACCTGCCCGAAAACTCGCTCCCTCTTTCGGTTTTCTAGTCTCGCAGCCTCAGTCTGGGCTCCTCGGATGGTGTCCAATACCGGTGTCATCACTATAAACCTCATACAAGCATCTCGAATCGGGGCGCTCTCCACCCTACGGCTCAAAGCATCGGCTACGACATTAGCCTTGCCCGGGTGGTACAAGATCTCATAATCATAATCCTTCACTACATCCAACCATCTCCTCTGGCGCATATTCAGGTTTGGCTGATCCATCAAGTACTTCAGACTCTTGTGGTCCGTGTATATGGTACACCGAACCCCATACAAATAGTGCCGCCAGATTTCGTGGGTGGGATATCTCGACTCATGAGGCTTCATCTTCCTTGATGCATACACTATCACGTGCCCCCTTTGCATAAGCACTGGCCCAAACCTAGATATTGATGCATCACAGTATACCACAAAATCCTCCATCCCTTCTGGGAGTGCGAGCACCGGGGCTTCGCACAACTTCTGGCGAAGTGTCTCAAATGAGGACTACTACTCCGGACCCCATGAAAATGCAACACCCTTCTGGGTCATCTTGGTAAGTGACACGACGATCTTGCAGAAATCCCTAATAAACCTCTGATAATAGATGGCCAATCCCAGAAAGCTCCTGATCTCAGTGGGTGATCTCGGCACCTCCCATCTCATCACCGCCTCGATCTTGGTCGGATCGACCAATATCCCTTTCTGGTTAACAAGATGCCCTAGGAACTGGACCTCTCGTAACCAGAAATCACATTTGGAGAATTTGGCATACAGCCTCTCCGATCTCAGAACTCCAAGGATCTCCCTCAAATGCTCCTCATGCTGCTCTCTAGACCTTGAATATACCAAAATATCATCAATGAATACGATCATCGACCGATCCAGCATCGGCCTGCACACCCTGTTCATGAGATCCATAACGATTTCTGAATGCAGTCTTCTAGATATCTTCATCCCGAACCCTCATTTGATGAAAACTCGACCTCAAGTCTATCTTGGAGAACCAAGATGCCCCCTGCAACTGATCGAACAGATCATCGATCCTAGGTAATGGATACCGGTTCTTGATCGTCAAGTTATTCAACTCCCGGTAATCAATACACATCCGGTGTGAACCATCCTTCTTTTTGACAAAAAGGATCGGTGCTCCCCAAGGTGAGCTACTCGTTCGAATGAACCCCCTCCCCAATAGCTCCTGGAGCTGTGAGGATTACTCCTGCATCTCTGGTGGAGCGAGGCGATAAGGCTCCTTGGCAATAGGTGCTGCTCCCGGACCAAATCGATACAGAACTCCACTTGTCTTTCTAGAGGCACGCCCGATAGTTCCTCGGGAAAAACATTCGGAAACTCGCACATTACCGGGACCTCGTCAATCGAACTTGGCCTCCCCGCGGCCACTCGTGTGTCCATCCATAGGCTATGAATCTACTGTAGCCCTACTGCAAACTCTATCTCGCCCTGGCAGCCGAACAAAACGCTGACCCGCACCGGGTACCTTCACCATATACAGTAAGCACTCCCCCACTAGGGTCTCGTATGGTCACCAGCTGTCTCTCGCAGTCAATAACGGCTCCAAACTTACTCAACCAGTTCATGGCCACGATGACACAGACATCTCCCATCGCGATAGGAACTATATCTATCGGGAACGTGAGACCAAAAATCTCGAGCACACATCCTTGAATCACCTTGGTGGTATATACCGCTTTCTCATCAGCTATGGAAACCCTCAGGGGTCGACTCATCACCTCCCAATCAATACCGATGTGCTGACTAAAAGCTAAAGATACAAAAGACCGACTCACACCCGAGTCAAATAATACCAAGGCAGGTACAAAATTCAAAAGAAAAGTATATACGCATATCATAATACAAGCACAATATCTCAACATAAAAGTAAACACACGAAAGAATACATACCAGCCACGCCATCGGGCATCGTGCGGACCTCCTGCGTAGTCAACTAAAAAGCTCTCCCACGAGCCTTCGGAGCCTCGGCCTTCATCGTTCGAGTCTCAGTAACCCTGGTAGTAGGCGCAGATCCCTGTGTTGATCCCTGGTGTAGTTGAGGACACTCGACCTTCCGATGGCCGATCTGGTTGCAATGGAAGCAAACCATAAATTCCTTGGGGAAATCCCTGGCGATATGCCCTTCCTTGCCACATTTCTAGCAAGCACTCGATCAACAGGCCCCCTGATGACCCTTGTCGCACTTTCCGCAAGTGCGGCCCTTCTGGCCTCCCGTCCTCGAATCGGCGGACTTCGTCCGCTTGGCTTCCAGCTGAGACTGAGTCGGCCGCCTATCCATCCTCTGAGACTCGGCCTCCTCCCTGGCCCGAGTCTCCAACTCAATCTCCCTCTTCTGGGTATTTGTCTGGAGCTCAGCAAATGTCTGGTACGTCGAGTTCGATACGAACTCCCGAATGTCCCTCCTCAGAATACCCAAATATCGGTTCATCCGTGCCTGCTCAGTAGACACCTGCTCAGGGTAAAACATCTCCCTCTCATGAAACTTTTGGGTGACCACAACAACTGAATCATTACCCTGCTTGAGGGTCAAGAATTCCTGAATCAGCCGTTCCCTCTCCACCGAGGGAACATACTCGTCTCTGAACATGGTGGTGAACCTCTCCTAAGTCGCTACTGAACTCTCTGCAAGAGTGAAGTTCCCTGTCACAAACTTCAACCAATCCTTTGCTCTTAGTCGGAGCTGGTTCAAAGCAAATCGTACCCTTAGATGCTTCGGACACGAACACATATAAAAGCATCCCTCAATGTCAGCAATCCATCTCATCGCAGCAATCGGATCCTGCATCCCATCAAACTCGGGTGGCTTCGTGTTGCTTTACTCCCGGAACAACAACGAGTCACCTCCTTGAGGTCTGGAAGCAGCCACAACTGTTGTAGCTGTAGCGGCTGCGGCCTCAGTCACCGTGGCGTACCGCTCATAAAAAGTCTCCAACAACATGGTCTTGATAGACCCAAACATCTCCGGAATATCAGCCGTGATTGCCTCAACCACCTCATCGTGGATCATCTGACGAAGATCCTCATCACTCACACCGCTCATCCCAGGTCTATGGCGTGTTCCAACCATGATACCTCTGAAATACAACATAAAAATGTCAGAGACTCAATCGAGCATACTCGCACTCGGTAACGCAACCCTACTCGGTCTCCGATACCAAAAGGATTCTTACTTGGGTTGCCCACTGATCCGGTGTCTTTAGTATTACGAGCCCTATACTTCTGATTACACCGCATCAACATTCACCCCAAGTCCTCCTCCCTGGACCCCGAAACACGAGTACTCTATTCTTGCTATGCATAGGCTACCTACTCGCTCTCAAGGCATCTCATAGCAGCATGATTCCCCTAGACTAAGGCATCACAAATCAGGCCACTCTAGTCCTAATATGAATACCTAGTCTACTCTAGCATGCATAACATATCATAGCATATCTCATAACACATATTGTAAGGGTATTTTGGGGATTTTACCGTTTGGGCGCTAGCTAACCATACACACTGCTTCTTCTTTGGTTATCACAAAATCTCTTATAAAACTTTATGCTTTTATTATTGAAATTTTTTTCTCAAATCCTCAGTTTGAGTTCAGTTACGCCCGAAGGTGCACCCGAATCCCTCAAACCAAGGCTCTGATACCAACTTGTAACAACGTGAATTTTCAAAACAAATTTTTGATTTCTTAAAACATGTTTTCATCCAAAACAAGCCATAAAATCCAATGTATCATCATCATAATACAAAACATGTCAAATCCGAAGTTCATAAAATAAATCTTCCGTCAGTGTGTACAGATCACGCTGGCGCCTTCCCACGGTCCTCGCTAATACATGAAACACATAATACAACAACTGTAAGCATAAATGCTTAGTGAGTTCCCCAAAATAGTACTTACGCACATACGCCTTTCCAGGCCATGACCTTCCGATCCATGTGTCTCAGGGGACATTCGCCTCGACCCGGTAAACCTTCCGGTCCTACCCGCATCAACCTTCCGGTCCACATCACAATGCCTTCCAGCCCATAACATAATGCCTTCTGGCCCATATCAAGCATAACATAGATAACACATACAAACTGTTAACTTAATCACATACAATGCATATAACATATAACATATCCAACCTTCCGGTCACACATAGATACCCTTTCGGGTACAGTATAGTGGGAAGACTCACCTCGTAGGAAATCTAGAGTCTCACCTGCTCCGTATATCTAAATCTCGAAACGACGACCCAGCCCCGCCTATTCACAACGAAATATCATTCTAATTAATATAGGTTTCCAAGACTAAGCTACACCCTTTTTATTATCCCACAGAGGGGTAAAAGACCATTTCACCCCTCCTTGACTCAAAAGTTCACATGTTGACCAAAACCCAAGAATCAACAAAAGTCAACAGAAACAATACATGGGGCGTACCAGCTTCTTTACGTGGGGCGTACGTCGATGAACTACAATCGGGGGTCTCTACCCATTACGCTGCGCGTACTAAGAGTTACGCCCAATGTAAGTCTCAGTTTCAGCCATTCCATGGATTTTGGTCTTAAACGGTTAAGACACTCCTTCAACTTCCAGATCTGGATCTCCTTAAGCCTCTTATCCCATAAAGTCAGAACCTTTAAGCCTTGGCATGGCTGTAAAGGTTCCTACAGCCTCTAACACCTTTCCTTTCTCCTCCAATGATCTAGATCTCATGCATGGCTCAATATTTACGTCCAAGATTACATTTTTATGAACATACAACTTAAATAGACCTGGATTATGATAGATCTAGGCCAATGGAGACTACTTGCTCATAAAGTCTCCATCTTTGGACCAAAAACCCTAGAAATTGGTCCAACAAGCACACCATAAGAACTACAAGGCAAGATTTGAACTTTTTACCTCAGCAAGAAGCTTCAATATTTGTTATCCTCGGATCTACACTTGTCCACCAACTTCTAGCCTCCGCAATGGACTCCTCTTCTCTTTTGCTACCTTGAAATGACACCTTGAAGCATAGAACACTCACACCCAAGCTAAAAACGAAGGAAAAACTCTCTTAGGGTTTCTTTCTGAAGGATGGTGACTGAGGGACAAGGCCATCTCATTCCTTTTATAGCCCTCAAGTCATATTAGGGTTTTGGGTCTGGACCGGTTACGCCCGGCGTGACCTTAGGTACGCCCAGCATACCCGGGTGACAACGTGTTTCCATTAAGCGCACGAGTACGCGCAGCGTACTCTTTGTATTCCCAGCGTACTCACTCAACTCAAAGGGCCCAAAATGACATTTATGAAAAGATAAAGGGTTAAATGGTTGTACCTGGATTTCGGGCTATTACACCATAGGGTTTTCTTTAAACCCACCTTCTTTTCTTCATCATTCTCCTTCCTAAGTCTGCTTTCTTCTGCCTTTCCTTATGACAAATCTTCCCAGCATTCTTCCCTCTACGATTGAGTATCAACAACTTGAAATCACCTATGGACTTTCCCCTTTGGAAGGCGTGTAGTTTCCCTCACCTAGTTCTTTTATCTCGTCCCCTCCCTCGGAAAAATTGGAATTGACCAGAAAACCCTAGACGCTGGTGTTTGCCTCCCATTGAGTGATTTCCAGGAGGAGGTTCTCCAAAAGGATAGTTACTGTCTTCAGATGCTAACTCCAAACACTATAAATAAGGTGGTGGTATTTGAGATGATCTGTCGTGCCAACTGTTACTTCCCTGGTTACTTTCTGTTCAAGTAATTATTCAGGTTTTGCCTTACCGGTGACAAGTGCATGTTCTCATTTAGATGAGGAGGACATGCTCTGGTTCCTGATGGCCGAACTCCTAAAAATTGGCAAGATAAATGGTTATGGGTGAACCAGGGCTTGGTTGGTAGTGGGCGATACCGTGCGAACAACTTTGCCGACACTACTTCTAATCTTTTTCCCCATAATGAGAGTGTTGTTGACTTCTTGAAGAACATCCAGGTGTCCCCTGAAGACTACTCTGAAGCCTTGTTATATGGTGTTGGGATGATCCCCTCCTGCAGGCTTCGTGGCAAGATGGCAGTTTTCTTTGCCATCATTGATGGTCGGTGCCTGTTTTGTTTTTCCTCTTTTTCTTTGGTATGCTTCGCTGAGTCTAAGGCTTTATTTTCTAATACCCTCATGTGTCGAGTCTCCTTTATCCATGGATGTGGTCTTGCGAAAGCGTTATTGAGGGAATTTGGAGTGTCGTGAGGTGGATCTGGCCGAGTGCTTTCCTCCGCCTCGTTGGATAGACCATCTTGCCTTAACCGCCGCTGGACCTGTTCCTCCAATGGCTGGGGGTGGTTTGTCGCTTTCTAAGATGAATCCTCTAGTGGCTCGTCCTATCTCAGCTATCATGCCGCCGGGTGGTGTTTTTTCCTCTTTTCCAGAGAGTAGCGAGGACAACAAGGATGGTATCATCTACGATGTTCAGCGCATGCAAGCCAAGAGGAAGGCAGTGCTAGCTATGGGTGAGCCAGTCACCGGCGTACCAAACTTCACCAAGTGGATTCAGACCAGGCGCAGTTTCTCCCATCTCTTGAACTCTATTGCCTCGATGCTGGAGAGTGTTGTTGTGATCACTGATGACGACGTTCAACAGTCCAAAGGGATCAACAGGGCGCGTAATTAGCCCATTATTCATGTTGTCGTTATTTTTTCTGCTCCTGTTCAAACTGTTTCCTCTGTTGTTATTAAGTTTTCTCCATCAAAAGGCTTTAACGAGTTAGAGCAGACTCCTACTTACCCGAGTGGCGCTGTTGGTGAAGTTCCTCCCAGCCTTCTGTTTTCGTTCCAACCTAGAATCTTCACAATGAGTCCCGCCTCTCTGTTCGCGCTAATGCTGTCGAGTTCGCCCGACATGCTTTCCCCCGGCTACCGTTGCGGATATGGAGGGCATGGGTAGCCCTACTCTTTCGCATAACATGTCTTAGGCTACCGCACAAGTAATTTTTTGTCTTACTGCAGGTGTGCGACGCATTCAATCTCTTGCGGAAATGGAGGTTGCACATGTAGGATGTAGCTCTCGTATATCTGAGTTAGAGTGTCATGTCCTTGAGCCTGGTAATGGTCTTCAACACTCCGAACAGAAGTATCAGCTTCTTGTTTTCGAAAAAACCATCATGGAAGATGCCATATCCTCTTTGAAGGCATAGGTAGATTCTCTCACCCAGATTAATAAGGGTCTGATGATCCAAGTTGAGAGCTTCGAACACAATGCTGCTGATCCTGACCGGGTGACTACTGCTTTGCAAGTGAATGCTGATGCGGTGCACCGTGATTTGAACTGGCTAGTGCGGGTGGGTCTTATGAGGGTTGTTCACAAGCTGATCGAGTATCCAGACATCACAAATTCCATGAGTCTCATTCAACACTCTGCTTTTGTTGTTGTGGTTGAGTCTATCCATAATGTCTCGGAAAGCGTCGGGTCTGGGGATATTGTTACTGGTGCCCTTTCCTCCATACCTGTTATAAATGTGAATGAGGTTCTCAAGTCTTTTGCCAGCATGGATCATACATCAGTTTTGGGTTTAGGAGACTTGGACATCCAAGGGATTCGAGAGCTCTGCGCCATTTCCAGCCCTGAAGGCACTCTTGATGGTGTGGTAGACAATGATGAGGAGATTGTGCAGTTGGGTGAAAACAATGTTGGTGCGAGTGACTATGGAGCTGAAGGTGTTGGCAGTGGTATTGCTGTTAATGTTGATGCAGGTGGTGGTGAGAATGGTGATGGAGATGCTGGTGGTGTAGATCCGAGTAGCGAGGCAACTATTTTTGTTGGTGAGGCTGGCGGTGGAAACGGCGATGGTGATGGTGAAGGTGCTCCCGCATCATGTGCTACCCCTCATGGGGTGTGAAGATTTTATCCTTTCCTTTGAAGTGTTTGTTTTTGTTGATTTATTGTAGATCTTGGACTTGGACTTCTATTTCCTTATCATTATGAAGCGTGTGGATTTGATGTGTTAACCCTTTAATTGTGTATATTGGTCGTGACGTTTAGTACTCTAAGTATTTGATGCATTAAGGAGTCGGTTGAGTTGTTTGTTTTAATACACGGAGTATTTTGATTCACTAAGCATTTGATGGTGTTTATATGAAATTTAATACACTAAGTATTAGGATTGTGAACTTCATGTATATATTATGAACTTTAATACACTGAGTATTAAGATTGTGATGCATTAAGCATAAGGTTCTGTACACTAAGTGTGACATCCCCATTTTCACGGCCAGAAATGACCGATTTTGTTTATGCTTTATAAAAATCAGAGTACCTCTTTTCATAAAAATGTTGCAGAATTTGTTCCCAGAAAAATACGATAAATACGTTATCAAAACATTTTCGAAGAAACGTATTATATTTATGTTAAAATGTTTGGGATGTCATCGTCAATACATAAACATAAGCATAAACGGAACTTACATTTATTTACACTAGTGATCTATATCTCTTTAATCTCTCAGTGTAATATGACTTCATATCAACACCTATGATGTAAATAAACTGAGTGGGTCAGGTTGGGAAACAAGGTGAGTACATAGGGTTTTCAACCCACAATAATATAAATTACTATATTTAAATATTTAAACAATCAACCCAATTACCCATCCCCATTATCTTCTTTATTCTACTCTAAGAATTCAGCTATTCCTCATTGATTTATTCCTAAGGGTTATCCTAAGGAATAGGCACGAAATCCATCATTGCCAAGGTTTACTCAACGGGCACTAAATCCATAGTTCCCAAGATTTATCTCGTTTATTGACAGTATCATTTCTGAGACTCCTCTCGCAATACAGGTCAATGGGTTTTATCTCGTTTATCGATCGTATCGTTTCTGAGACTCCACTCACAATACATGTCGATGGGTTTTTAGTGTACACCTAGTGAATACAAAGTTCAAAACACCTACAGGTTGCGAGCCTGCTAGTGTCCACTGGACTGTATAGAATAGTCTGTGGTTGCCATCCATGCTGTGCTGGATGATGGGACCATCAATTGGGAAAAAGGCTTCTCTCATGGTTCACCTCTCACCCTTACCACATGGTCCATGTTACCTCTTCCTCATTTTATTTTTGTCACACATAAACTATTACATCTACCCATGTTTTATCCCAACATATTTGTAGATATAAAATACATATACAGTTTAAATCATTTAAAACATGTATAAAATCGTTCACCCAGCATAGATAACAAGTATTCGGATAATATGCACACATAGCACGTAATTTATATAAAATACTTCATATCTATGTGTAAGCTGAAACTAACTATGCACTCACTTGAAAGGTGGTGACTCAGCACTCGGACAGCGCTTCGATACTCTCAACACGATTTTCCTTCGATAAAACAACGAATTTTATCGATAACCGGAACTTAATTGGAGCAACATTTCGACACCGAAAGGCTCTTTATCTCGGGACTCCGAGAGCCTCGGGGCTTCCTCGGGAGCTAAGGGGTTTACCTAGGGTTTAGGGGTGGTTTGGAGTCTTAGAGAGAGAAAGATTTTAGAGAGAGAATGAGAAATGGTGTGAAAATGAAGGCTGCCCTCGCAACTATTTATAGGCGCGAAGCCTCTTGGATTACGCTGGGCGTACCGAGGTTACGCTAAGCGTAAACTCGGATATGGATGCCAGCTCGCAGCCATTTGTCTGGCACACCGGTCGGATAGGAAGTGAAGGTACGATGTTTGTACTAATCTCGGACGCGGGGCATAGGGCAAAGTGACGTGGCGTTCATCGGATGCGAGGTTGGCCTTCATCGGATGGCTCAGATCGAGCCACGTCATCTATCTCGCATCAGATTTCGTGATTTTCTACTCCGGCTTCTAAAAATCATAAATTTTGCTTACAATCTCCGATTTTGATGTTATTTATATCCACACGATGGTCGGAACGTACTCTACAATTTTCGTTTAGACTTCGTCGGCTAATTTTGACTGGGTTTTAAATTGTATATTATTAATAGGCTGGGACATGATTGGTCCTTAAAATCTTCATAACTTCTTCATCCGGCGTCCGTTTTCGCCCATCTTTTTCTCGTTATGCTACTTTTAACGAGATCTTCGATTCTCGTTTAGGTCGTGTCAGCTAAAAACCGCTCGATCTAATATTCGAATTTCAAGCTCTACACTGCTAACTCGAAACTTCAAAAAATCATAACTTCTTCATACGAAGTCAGATTTGGATGTTCTTTTTGTCGATGTGCCTAGTTTATCATATTCTATGACTTTCATTTAGATCACTAAGGCTAAATGTCGCTCTATCGTAAATTCACTATTTACCCTTCCCGGTATCGTGCCGGTTCCGTTTTGAAACTTCAACGGGTCATAACTTTTTCGTTATAACTCGGATTTCGATGTTCTTTATATGTATGGAAACCTTGTAACATATACTAAAACTTGGTTAAGGTTATTTTTTCTAATTAATATTTTTCCGAAAAGTCATTTTTGACCCTTATTGCCTCTAATTTGACTAGCACGGATCTGCGGGCGTTACAATTATCTCCCCCTTAGAATGATTACGTCTCGGAAACATCAATGAAATAGGGCTTGTATAATGACTCCATACGTCATCTCTTTATCCTAGGTATTAATTATAACTTCTATATTCCTTCAAGTCTCTCTTTTAGACTTACTATCTGTAAGCAGTACTTAATTGTGCACGTGCTCTCTACTTTAGGTTAGACTCCAAATTATGACCTATAATCATGTGATGCTTGTTTAGACTCAGGTCTTTTAGTGTTAAATTCTAAAGTAGACTATGCCTTCCTTCATGTTCTAATGTGATATAATCACACTTAACATGTAGCATTTCTAGCTACCAACTTCTTTAACAACGAGCGCGATACTTCTATTGATCGCTTTGATTTCAATTGTTTGGTTTAATTCGTACGCTACATCAAACTTGGTTCTCTGAACTACGTAACATACTCATGGTAGTCGGACTCAATGTGATATGACCACTAGAGTCAAGATAACAACAATCTTCTTAGTCATTACCGAAACAATTGTAACGACATACTTGAATAAAACAAAATCAATTACTAGCTTCTTGGTAACCTTGTGACTTTCCCTAACCCAAGTGTAAGTCCTGTGCTTCCGGTAGTATAGGCCCTTACTACCATTCACACCTACTGATACTCATCCCAAGTATTGTCCCGTAGTTTTTCCAAGTCACCATACAAGAAAATCACATAACAGCTTAACACATCAAATATCAAAATGAATGTTTTTATTATTCGTTGAAACTATTACATAGGTGTTCAAGTTCACCCTAGACTATGCCTTTAACAGGCTACATCATGAGGTACTATCTACACGACATCTTCATAACTCGATCTTTGGATGCTAAGCCTTCACTCCTGACCTTGTATTGTCATCTGCTTTGCCAAGGATCACTAAGACTACTACTTTCCATACGCTATGATCATGGGCGCAAAACCTAGTGGATGTTGATCATTTCAAAGAAGAACTTTCTTAAGTTCCTTGCGTTCCAAGTTCTTGGTATTTACCTTCCTTCCATTGTTTCTAGAGTATATGACCAATTCTGATTTGCTTCCACAAATTTATACGGGCCTTCCCATATCGGGCCCGACTAGCCTTGCGGCTGAGCTCTGCTCGCTTCGTTTCTTCTCAGTATATATTCTCCTACTCTGATTATAGTATCTTTAAGTTGCCTGCTTGTAGGCGGCCTGCTGTATTTCTAACCATTCTCGTCGCTCTTCGAGGATGTCTAGATTCAATCTCAGGTCTTTATAGTTCGCCTCTTCGTTAGTATTAGTTTTTCTGAATGTGCCTATCGTTATTTCCATGGGAAACATCGCCTCTGCTCCATATGTTAAGTTAAACGAGGTTTCCCACGTGCTTATCCACGTAGTCGTTCTATACGACCACAACACCATCGTTATCTCTTCTGCCTAATTTCCTTTAGCCTTACCCAACCGTTTCTTGATCCCATTTACAATGGTTCGATTGGATAGCTCCGCCTACCCATTCGCCTGTGGGTGTGCTACTGACATGAATCGTTGGCTGATTCCTTTACTAACACATCATTCTCTAAACGGGTTTTCAGCAAATTGTAGCCTTCCGGGCACCCCTGGTAATGGTCCAACAATGTCTATTCCCCATTGATAAAACGGCCAGGGGCTAGATATGTTGGATAGTGGTGCTGGGGGATTCGCTTGAACCAGGGCAAATGCTTGACATTCCCCACATCTCATGGTTAACTCTGTCGCATCTTGATATGCAGTGGGCCAGTATATCCCCATTTGGAGCACCATCCCTGTTAAGCGCGTGCCCCATCGTGTGCCCCTGCTTGGCCTGCATGGTCTTCCAAAAGTGCCTCCTTTCCTTTGGCGCTAACTACGCACCTCAGCCACGGTGTTGTGAATCCTTTTCGATATAATTCCCTGTTTATTTGCACGTACAGTGGAGCTTTTATGCGTATCTTCCTAGCTTCATCGTGATTATCCGGTAGAACACCTTGTTGTAAATATTCAACCAATGGGGTAATCCACGTGGGTCCAACGGTTGTGAGGGTACTAACCTGCCATTCTTCTATGCTCCTTTCTCTAAGCACCTCTACCAGGACCTTTTTTGACAAGTGATCAAAGCATGTCGATGCTAATTTTCCTAGAGCATTTTCTCTCCTATTCTCGCTTCTCGGTATTCGCTTGATCGTGAACCCCTTGAAAGATTTAATAAGTTGTCTCACATATCTCTCCATCCTTTAATCCCTCACTTCAAAATTCCTATTGACCTGCTTTGTTGCCAGCCTCGAATCTGTTTGGGCCATTACAACATCTGCCCCCATCTGCTTGGCTAGGTGTAGCCTAACGAGCAAAGATTCATACTCCTTGTTGTTCGAGGTGTGGAAACAGCGTAAGTGACTTCTTCTCCCTCCGGGCTGGTCAGAATTAGGCCTTCTCCCGAGCGCTCTCTGCTAGATGCTCCATCGATGTATAATATCCAACCCCGACTACTTTTTGGGACCTATTTCACTGCCTAGATTCCTTCTTTAGCTACGTCTCCCTCTCCGAAGATCTTGATCAGGAAGTCTACCAATGCCTTCCCTTTGATGCTTGTTCTTGGGAGATAGTTGATGTCATGTTCTCCAAGTTCTATTGCCCATTTTGCAAGTCGACCCGACGTTTCTAGATTGAGTAATATTTGTTTAATCAGATAATTCATCAGTACTTCAATCTGGTGTGCCTGAAAATAATGCCTCAAATGTCGTGCAACGTAAATGAGTGCCCAGCACTAGCTTTTCTAAAGTAGGGTAATTAAGTTCAGCGCCCTGTAGCGCTCGGCTGACGATTGTTCCCCCTCTCTATCTACAACTAGCACGGAGGATATTGCTTCACTCGAGGCTAAGAGGTACATTTGCAGTGTTTCCCCTGGGATGGGGCTAGCCAACGTGGACAACTTGTAAAGAGCTTCCTTAATCTTCTGGAGTGTTGATTATCCCGTTGTCTTCCATTGGAAGTTGCTTTTCTCGATGCAACCCTTTAGCATATGGAAGAGTGGCATGGCCTTGTTAGCAGATTTCGACATGAACCTGCTAAGCGCTACACGTTTTCCATTCAAACCCTATGCTTCCCTAGGGTTTCTCGGGGGTGGTGTTTCCATGAACTTGTCTACCTTAGCTAGGTTGGGTTGGATGCCTTGTCTGGTAAGATAGTATCCTAAGAATTGCCCTTCTTCTACCCTGAACGTACATTTGGCCAGTTTTAGTTTCATCTTGGCCTTTCCTAACGTATCGAAGGTTTCTTCAATGACTCGCAACATTCTACCCTCATTCGGGCTCTTAATGACCATGTCATCGACATATACTTCGATGTTTCGTTCAATTTGATTGGAAAATATCGAGTCGACCAACCGTTGGTATGTGATCCCCACATTCTTTAATCCAAACAACATTTTAGTGTAACAAAAAGTACCATGGTCCGTATAGAAAGCTTTCTTTTCCTCATCCTCCATGCTCATCAATATATGGTGGTACCCTTTATAGGCGTCTAAGAAGCACTTCAGATTGAAACCCTGTAGCGACTCGACTTTATGGCGATTTCTAGGAGGGGATAGAAATATTTGGTACATGACTTGTTTAGATCAGAAAACTCAATGCACATACGGTGCGACCTATCATGTTTTCGCACCAGGACAGGATTAGCGATCTAGGTTGGGAAGACCGCTTCCCTCAAGATTTTGGCATCTGTCAACTTAGCTACTTCTATATTGATCGCCCTGTTATAGTCCCCGCCTAGACCTTCTTCTTCTGCTTGATTTCTTTCACCCCCGGCTTGATCATGAGCATATGCTCTATGACCTTTCTATCCAAACCCAACATGTCCATGGGGGTCCACGCAAATACATGTTTATATCGTCTGAGTATGTTGATCAATGCTTTCCTACTGTGGTCTAGGAGACCTCAACAGATGTTGATAGGCTCATCGAGATAGTCCTCATTGATCACTTCTTTTTCTTTTGAGGACGCAACTCGTGCTTTTTTGGTCTCCCTTTCTATCTCCTCCAGTTTCATGACCATAAAATATTGCAATTCTCTTGGTGGTGTGGTGAGAATCGTGACTGGGCCGTCAGCGGTGCTAAACATTATAATCTCGTGCATCGTCAAGGGGACCGCCCCTATTTTGAGTAGGGCCAGTCTTCCCAAGATGATGTTGTGCTGCACTGAGTGCCGAATTACGACGAAGTCAATCAATACCGTTTTCTTTCGTTGTTTGTCATGGCTGGTTAACGTGAGGGGCAGGTGAATTGTGCCAAGAGGCCATAAGCTGTGTTCGGTAAATCCCACTAGCCTCCTCGTTATGGACCTTAGGCTATCTTTCCAACTATCCAGAACAAGACAAAAACAGTTCTTGTAGATTATGTCTACTGAGCTCCCTGTGTTGACATACACTTTGCGTATGACCACGTTCTTAATGGAGGCTTGAATTATGAGCGGGTTATCGCCCTTCCAACCCTCCGTCCTAGGGTCTTGTGCTGAGAGTGTGAGCGCCCTCGTTGCGGCTGTAGGGCTGCCATGATCGGTTGGTCGTTCATGTTTACTCCTCTTGATTCGTATCATGAATATCTCTTTGGGTTGAGCAACTTCTTGCGGCGTGCCCTTGTCATTTTCAGCATCGAACTTATCACGCAAACTCTAAGCTATCTTTATAAGATCCCCTTTGGGCTGCATCTCCTCCATCTCTTTCTTGAGAACTGAGCAATTATTGGTATTGTGTGTTCTGCTTTTATGATACTCGTAATACGGACCCTTTGGCGTTTTCGTTGTTGTAGCTTTTCTACGACTACATACACGTCCGGTCGATGACTTTGCTTGTCCTCGTTGACAAATGGCCTGAAGCATCCCTAGGGTCTTCTCCCACACCCAAAGTGTCGACTTCCCCATTGAACCTCCGTGTGGGTTGGCCTGTGATGTTTGGTCATCATGGTGTTTAGATACGCTTGCTTCGTCGCCTCACCTTCTTCCTATCTCAAGTATCGCTCCACTTTTTCGTTTAGTTTAGCTCTCGTATTAGGCTTCTTGCCCATAAGATTTTGGGACAAAGGGCCTGGTGAGATTCCTGATGTAAAGGCTCCGACTATAAGGCCCTCGTCGTGTCCTGGCACATCTAGTGTGCCATTTATGAACCTTTTGAAGTAATCCCTTACACTTTCACCTTCCTTTTTCTTGCATTCTATGATAGAATGAGAATCTCCTTTGTACTTCCTCAGCTGGACGAAGTTGGATTCTGTGAGGAACAAATACTTGAGTTGCGCAAAGTTGTAGATGTTGCCTGGATGATGTGTCTTGAACCATGTGCCTGCATTTCCGTCGAGGGTTGTTGGGAAGTACGTGCACCCAAAGATCTCGTCTAGCTTCAATGACGTCATTGTCCACTCATACGTATCGATGTGGCTATCTAGGTTGGTGGTGCCATTATATGTTTCAAGATTGGGGAGTTTAGCTATGTTTGGTATTTCATAGTCCAATAATTCCTTAGCGAACGGGGATGTGACACTTCATGACAAGCAGTCTTGATTTGGGATGGGGAATGGTCCCTGTGAGTTAGGATGAGGAGGAAGACTGCATGGCTGCATCCCTGGATAGCTACATAGTGCTTGGTAGCCTCGACTCAGGCCGTAAAAGGGTTGCTGCTAGAATGGTAGTTGAAGAGGGTATCCGAAAGGAAAAGGTTGAGTTTGTGTTGGAGGGATGGTTGTTGAAGTTTGGTGCCAGCTGTTGCTGGTGGTGACAGTAGGCTCGCCCGATGTGCATGCCACGGAGTAGAAAGCCGGTACGGGGGTTATCATGGTTTGCGCAAGAGGTGGTAATGGAAGCATTGGGTGTGTGCTCATCAGCATCGGCTTTGGGAATGGCATCTGGGGTAGTGGTTGGATATTTGATATTTGGTTCACCGACAGTGACGTTGGAGAGATTTGTAATTGTTGTTGTATCGTCGATGTGAAGATTGGTGGCATTTGGGGTACCAAGGGTTGTATCGCCGATGGTTGGGAGGTTATCAGAGTCTGAAAAGGTGTAACTAGAGGTACCATCACCTATGTTGATTGTTGGACTGAGGGTTGTGTGGCAGTAACAGTGGTGGCTCTCGGAGATGTAAGTGGCAGTATAGATAGTTGGTGATTCCTTGTTGGTGCTACGGTTACCACAAAGCTTCCTTCACCCAAGATGTCTTTATTTGCCGCCATTGGTGGCGGTGTTTCGTCCAACTGTGTATGGACCGTATGGGACTAGTTTTAGCTCTTCCATGTCCATCGTCGCTGTCGAACGCCATCAATTTAACTGAGTTGTGATTTTAGTTTTGTTATTCGTCACACAAAACAGATGGCGCCAAATGATCTGACTTCGCTGTGTTCTTGACTCACTCTACTTTATTGAATCTCCGGTGGTTTCGACAAGATCACAAGAAAGAAGGGCTGTCAGCCACTTCCCAAGGATAAGGCTCCCAAAAAGATGCTCCGAAGGTCAAGTTAAATGGTATCTAGGGTTTTTTGGTGAGTAACTGGAAGAAGATAGCTTACCTTGTGAGATCCATAGTGTACCCTTTTATACCTAGCGATCCTATCTTGTCCGTACAAGACATGATCACTTTAAGGAGATAGGAACAAAGGTGTTGACTCAAGAGTCATGCGGTTCTATCTGTTAGAGCATTCTTATTGGCTCTGGAAATAATGGTCTGATACTGCCTCTTGTCTCTTGATCGTGACTTTTGTCTTGGTGTTGGGAGCGTCCCTAGCGGGCGCGAGCCTTTTTTCGGGGCGCCCTACTCTTAGGGGCGTCGGCAGGTGCTGAGCCCACTTGGATTGGTTCGGCTAGCACGCCCGGTTTCGTGTCCATGTGCGATTTACTCGTGCTGGATTAGGCATGTCATCAAGCACACTAATACAACATACATTTAAAAGGAACATACATGACTACATTACATTCACTATAGAAAATATCAGATTTTCTGGAGAAACAATACTAGTATTTTCAAAGTACAAAGACAAGATTTCCTTCACTAAAACATACTTATGAACTCACCAACTTAAATGTTGATACACTTTCAAAATCACTTGTATTCTCAGGGAACCGATAATACATCTACACCCGCAGATTTTGAGAAGACGAAGTTTTTAGAGTCGCATCTTTTATACTTTTGCTATAGATTTGATGTCATACAAGCTATGTATTGAATAGATGTAAATACTTTACCTTATCAATGTAATGGTTGTGTTTGTCTTGATCCCTATTATACAATTGTTGTGATACTGTACATGACGTCCTCCGCCCCCGAACATTTTTGTTGTTTGGGTTTGGGGGTGTGATATGGGACTTGATGATATATGGTTCATTACCATGGCCTAGATAGCTCCGGCGTGCCAGCCTCGCCTGGCGCTGCCATACCAGCTTTCCTGGGGACTCTCATACTAGTCCATCCTAGCGCTCCCTTGCTAGCCTTGTTGGGGACTCTCCTACTAGCTTGGGATGGCGCTCCCTCGCCAGCCTTGCTGGGGACTCTCCTGCTAGCCCAACTTGGTGCTCCCTTTCCAGCCTGATGACACATGGTTTATATGATTGAGTCCAGTCCAATGTCATTGTCCATGTACCAACAACATCGGACTGGGGGGACTTAATGATATACAGTCTATTGGTATGGCCTGGACAGCTTTGGTGCGCCAGCCTCGCCTGGCGCTCCCTTGCCAGCGTTGTTGGCGACTCTTCTGCTGGCTTGACATGTGGATTCCCTTGCTAGCTTTGCTAGGGACTCTCCTAATGCCCCTCCCTGGCGCTCCCTTGCCAGCCTTTCCTAGTACTCGCCCGACAACCTCTCCTGGCGCCTCCAGGCGGCCTCACCAAGCTCCTTGCTAGTTGGGCCTGAATTCGGCTGACCCAAGGCCTGACCTAATTACCCTTGACCTAAGTGTCCCCTATAAAGTGAACAGTATCCCCTCCATGGAGAGGGATCCTTCCCCGGCAGCTCAGCTGCTGCCTTAGACTCCGGCTGGGTGGCTCAGCGTCCACCCTCCGCTTTCAGTCACCATACACCACCAGCACCAAGATGGTTCTCTCTAGCTAAAGTGAACCATCTCAGATCTACTAGATGATGTAACATGATCGTCAGAGTCCGCTCCCTGGGTACAATCCCTGGGACGGCTCTAACGGCCTTGTTTGTTGTGACCTCGTAGATCTGTCTCCAGCATAGAAGAACGTCCTCGGAGCAGGTGGTCAGAGCCGATGTCGTAAAATTGACTTTGACCAGGATGTTCACTTTGACTTTGACCATTGACCAGAGTTGACCCTTAAAGGGGTTATAAGTATGAAAGAGTAATTAAAGGAGATTGTTATGTGTAGGAGTTTGATAGGAGTTGATCCCATAGCCGAGGAAAGTTCAACTACTACACGACATTGGGGTGAGATACCTTCCGGTAGAAGAGGGTCGAAGGCACCAATGTTGGCCCACTAGTTAGAGTTATAGTAGAGATGATTGTCTTTATGATAATTATCTGGTATGTTACTATCTGTTATGCTTTATGTGCTAGTATGCTATGATGTTATGTGGTAGTGGTAGTGGTAGGAGGGGTAGGATAGACCCCGGTATCGGTCGATAAGGCCGAAGGGGTATGCGAGCACCCATATAAGCTAGGCAGTATATGATTTATATGTTTATGTACTAGTAAGCAATGTGGTAGAGTAGGGGTTGAAATAGTCTCTCGTACAGGTCGAAAGGACCGAAGGAGTAGGCCAGGACCATGATATGCTAGGCGAGGTACCGGTCAAAAGGTATGAAGGGGTAGGCCAACACCACGATATGCTAGGCTAGGTACCTGTTGACAGGACCGAAGGGGTAGGCCAACACGCTGATATTCTAGGCAGTTACTGGTTGAAAGAGAGCGAAGGGGTACTCCAGTACCCAAATATGTTAGATAGTATGTTTTTTTTATTATTTTTTTTTATGGTATGTGGTATAATGAAGGGAACTCATTAAGCTTTGTGCTAGCGGTTTTCAGTTTTTGTTTCAGGTCCTTCTTCTTCAAAGGAAAAGGAGCTGATACGGTAGCAGTGCATCACACACACGATTTTCCGCATATTAGATTCTTGGGATTTGTACTCTGCCATTTTTACTATCTTATGACATGCTTTTGAGACATATGATCTATGTTTTTTATGAAATGAAATAACTTGATGATGTTTTCTATATATTGTTTTATGAATCGTTGTATCAACAATGAAAATTTTGGTCTAGAATTTTGGGATATTACAATATACAAAAATGTATTTGTTAATTTTATAATATATACAAAAATGTATTTTTTGCAACTTTTTGCAGGGGAGCCCTCGGGACACTTTATAGGTCCGCCCTTGCCTTCCACTTTAGTTATACAGGAAGATGCAGGGGGGGTGGGTGTAGGGCACTATTTAGTATATAGTTTAATGGAGTGTAGAGTTTAATGGGTAATGTTGTATAGTAAGTGGAATGTACATGTGTCAATCCATTAAACTTATATGAGTTCAATGCATTGGAGATGGTCTTAGTACACAACTACGCATTCTAATTATCAAGGTTGTAGAACTCGTTACTCGGTACCTGCTCAGCCGACTACTGAGTAGCAAGTACTCGCGAGTACTCAGGAGTACTCGGGGAGTACTCGGATTCGATAATTCATGTAGAAATATTTTTAGGGACATTATATATGTCAAAATCATAAGTTAAAATCATAAGTTGATAGAAATATATAACAAAATTTGATACATGTGAATACACAAAAACTGAAAAACACATAATTGTCTCACTTCGTAAATAATTACTGAATATTTATGATATATATGTAGTAATAATCACATGTGAGTGTGTTAAATAATAAACTATTAATTATATTATACATATTAATTACCGAGTTGACCAAGTTTTACAACATTGCTCAGTTCAGTAAGGTGCAGATCAGGGAGTACTCGGGATTTTGCAACTCGCCTCGGTAAGGGGCTGAGCATCGAGTACTCGGAGGAGTAATCGGTCAACTCGGCGTGTTTTATAACACTGCTAATTATCAATATAAATGATCGACGCTTAGCCCAACGGTATCCGATGTTGTCCTCCCTCTTTGAGGTTAAGGGTTCAAGTCTCGTTATGGATATAGGTGGATTTAAAGAGTAGTTTAACAGTACGTTAGATTTGCTCGTTTTAATTATTATTAAATAATAATAATAATAATAATAATAATAATAATAATAATAATAAATTTGACTGCTACTTGAACAATTGCATTCAACACACGAAATCTTATCATTGACAAACAAAAATTCTTCCGACTGGACTATGGTCAGCATAACCAAACATGCGTTTTACGAAATAAATAATAAATAAGAAATCCTAAAATCAGCATCCGCATACAAATATCAAATGTAGAAAAACGTTAGCAGTTAATTTCTGCTTGTAGACCCTGTTCGTTCATTGTCTTCTTTGTCGACTAGAACCTTCCCTTGAGTTGATCAATCAGTTTCTTATCCACTTGGAAGGCCTTAGCTAAAACATCACTTGAAATTGTTGGGTTTGATCCAAAAACAGCATTCCCAATTGTTATAGCACCAGGGTTTTGACTACTTAAAGCACCAATAACCACCGCGCTTTTATTTCCAATATTCCGTTGGAAGTGAACAAGCCCAACCGGGAACACAAACACATCGCCCTTATATAGCACCTTAGAGATAAGTCGGTTTTCTGGATCTGATGTGATGAACCCAACCTGTATCGAGCCTTCTAAAACTGTTATAATCTCAGTGGCTCGTGGGTGAGTGTGAGGGGGGTTGATTCCCCAAGGTGCTAAGTCAATGCGGACCATTGAAATGCCTAAAGTGTTTAGCCCTGGTAATTGAGCTACAGTAACCGGTGTCACCCTTAATCCCAAAGGGTTTGATATGTTGCCCATAAGATGTAGGCCACTGAAGTAGAAGTCATTAGCTTGAATTTGTGTAGGATTCTTGCAAGTCTTGCCATTTACATTAACTGCAAAGAAACATTCTTTAGATTACAAAAAGCAACAAAATTGTAGATATATTTCTTGAAATACACATAAAAACCTGAGCTATTTGGGTCGGCTACACAGAAATCTTGAAGGGCGTCGGGTTCATAGGCAAAGGTCAAGCCGAAAAAAGCAAGAGCCACTAAACTGATATGGGATAACTGTTTTGCCATTATCAAGTCCTTAACTTTGGTTATCTTTTTGGATGAATATGGAGGCTAGATAATAGAAGCTAGTGAGTGTTAAAGAATTGTTTCAAGGTCCATATATATAGGGCTATGTAAGATATTCTGATTTACAAAATTGCATGATATATGTTGGCATTTGCATGAACACGTAAAAAGGAGTAGAGATGGGCATTACTTGAATAGTTGGATTGTAGCACGATGTCTATCTTAAGTATACCACTATAAGAATTGGTGAAGCATGCCTTTGTGGGATGAATGCCTGCATCCCCACATCATATGATCCAAAATGATGATCACTCCCTTTAAGGACCAAAACCATTAATTATTTCTACTTTAATACACAATGTATAATTATTATGAATAGTATCTTGTCCACCTGTTGCTCAATTTTGACCCTGGCCATTGAAGTTCCAAGCTGCTTGATGTCCTCCATTTATGATGCTTTCTTAGAGGCTGAAAAACTTTATTTTTAATGATAATGTCTCTCTGGCTTACAAGATATTGTCTGCGTGGTAGATACTTTTTATAGCTCATAAGTAGGTGTTCTGGTGTGTTTTCAGAAAACATAATCTGAAAACTAGCATGGGTACGTATTTAGTTAGTCACTCACGATTAGCTCTCTATTAAAAAAAAAAAAAAAAAGTAAAGAAAAAGTTGAGCATAATACTATTATGTTCGTTGCTTTTAATTTAATAATATCTTGTAGATAATCATTTTTCTCCTTGCACGCCTTGTGTTTGCTCTCAGTGCTGTCCATAAAGATTTGATTTTTGTCATGTGAAATTTCCGAAAGCTGGCGCGCGTAAAAAATTATACTTCGAACATGATTTATTGATTGAATTTTCTGTCTTGTTATATATGCCCAAATAAGAGATCTGTACATGTCTCGTTTTAACCATTCTAATGAATACATCTCATAGTCACATAGTTTGTGGTACGGTCCGATATGGGAACGAGGATCGGGAATGAGATTCGCTAGTTAGGACATATTAGATACGGCGGGGTAGGTTCATTTCGGTACGTCCCCATACGTTCCGATACGGCGTATCGTGTATTTCGGTACGGTGTACCCATGGTTAATACAAAACTTTCAGCCATATTTTACTTCAAAACACATTAACAGGAAAACAAAAAACAGAGTTTTAATATTTCCCAGCAAAATTACTTTAAAAAACAGTTAAATAATAAAATAACACTTCAATACATCAAGATAGTTTTCCATCTACACATTAAAACAGATTCCAAGTTTCCAACACTAAAAAACAAAAAAAAAACAAAAAAAAACAAAAATCCCAAAAAAACAAATTAACAGAAAAGTTTTTTTCAATCCACGCATTGTCTTTTTCCTTGCCCATTCTCCATGTCTTCATCTAAATTCTCTCAAAGCATTTCTTCTAATCGTGAACTTGAGCCTTCAATGGAAGTGTTTTCGGGATTCATGTCCCACTTTTTGTGTGGGCCCGCTCTATATGAATCCGAGAAACGAGATAGGAGTCAAATATCGGAGTGAATGAAAACCAATTTGTCGGCTCTTTTGCAATTTAACCTATTTCTTTTCACATTGTGAATGTAAGAATAGGTACTCCGATTTCATACCGCCGAAGAGCTACTAATCGGTTGGGAATGTACCTTCTTTGCTATCACGGCTAATTCCGGGGTTGTGGGTCCATATGTTGACCACCAATCTATTGCATCCATTGTCACGGCATCCGTTTGTGTTGCCGCCATGGAATAGATTCATTTTTTCATATGGAATATTGCGAATTGTTCTCGTAACACTCGTTCCTCCTCTTCATTTTCGGACATTTTACGGAATGCTTTCATGACACCAATCACAACCTCTTTATCTAGATTTGGAGCTTTCCTTGGAATACCCCCCGGTGCTAACTTTTGAAGATATTGTCTATCATAAAATCTTGGAGTTAATGCAAGCCCCCAAACAATGTAATGGGATTGTCATTTTCTCCCATTTAGCTAACAATATCTTCTCAACTTTCGGATAATATCTTGAATATGTATTTTCTTTCATAATGTCTTTAATCTACCCCAACATGTAATCAATTTTTTCATAAATCTCACCCATTTTAGGACCTTCCCAATCACAAAACTTGACGAGTAGAAAAATGGGTTTTGTAATTGCTAAAACATTGTCTACATCTTCCCAAAACAAATCATCTTTGATTGTATCCGCAACTTTTAAACCAAGAACTTTTTTGTTTTCATCTCCATTTTTAAGCCACTCCCTCCAAGAATTAAGGAATATAGTTGTGGCAAGAGCCTCTCTAAAATCCTTGATTCTTTTTAACAAAATATAGTGAGATGCAAACCTTGTTTTAGCGACCCTTAACAACTCTAATGTGGAATTTTCTCGAAAAATTGACAAGACTTGTGTGTGGTTTAGAAAGTACTTGACAATTGTTTTTCCTCTCTTATAGGTATTATTTAACCAAAAAATTCATTTGATAAATATTTGAAAATCAAATTTAGAGTATGTACACAACAAGGTGACCCAAATACATGTTTGTATACCTTCTCGACTTCTCTTCTAGTAGCTTTGCAATTAGCCGCGTTATCCGTGACCACTTGCAAAACGTTACTCGGTCCAACCTCATCGATAGCTCCAAGAAGATACTTAGAGATTTCCACTCCTGTTTTTTCGACCCCCGAGAAATCTTCCGCGTACATAAACATAGCACCACGAGCATTCACCGCAAGAACATTGATGAATGGCTTAGGTTTGACAATAGACCACCCATCGGAAACAATAGAAACCGCTTGTGTGTACAAAGTATCTTTGACTTGGGTTAGGTCTTTCTCAACATCTCTCATGCACTCATCTAATAATACAGTTCTTTCTTTTTCACTAGACGGAGGTTTGTATCCCTACAGTGCCTTCTTGAGTGGATGGAGCATTTCAATAAATTGTGGATTCCGCTAGACGTTAAACGTGATACCATTAGCACACAATCCTCTAATTATTTTCACGTCAACCACATTTCGCTCCATAAAACAAAAAGATTCCTCAATTCCTTTTCTTGATGTTGCTTTTTCAAAAGTATAGAATTCTTTAAAGATTTTGAAACACCTCCGCTCTCGGCTTCTTTAACCTTGCTCAAAAGTATTTGTAGCTTCTCCCGATCCTTAATCATAACTGGATATATTCTTATTTCAGCGGTCTTCCCAGGTTGAGCCCCAAAGAAATGTGTGTGAATTCTGGTATAAGAGCTTGTGTAGTGGACTTTACAGTGGTTGTAAGTCCATATCTATGACAATCCGAAAACTTTCTGTCACTATAACCCGTTTCTGTCAGTAAAACCGTTTGTATTCCAATTATTCCATTAACTTTGGTTTAAATTAATTAGATTGCGACTTTATTTATGACCTAGTGAGTGTCCAAACCCACTTGAAACATGTGAAAACACCCCAAATTATTATTTGGAAAATTTTTAGTTTCGACCACATCGGATTACAACAAGTAAATCGGGTACGACCAAAAGCCCCGTTTAACGTTGGTATCGGGTAGATTTCCACCGAGCCTCAAAATCTAACCCTATATAAAGTTAAAAGAACTTCATTTGAAGCTTTTTCACTATCTTTCTCTACTCTCTCTCTCTCTCTCTCTCTCTCTCTCTCTCTACAAACTCAATCTTTGATCCAAAAATAACCCTTTCAAGCTCTAATTTGGTATGTAATCCATCCTACCTGATAGTGTAGCATGTTTAGCTTTCAAATTTGTGTTTAAATCATGAAAAAGGACCAAGAACTTGTGTTTCCAGCCCAGAAACAACCCCAAGCCACAAACACACATAAATGGGGTTTTTGGAGCCCTAAAACCCTTCCAAAACAGTTCTGGAGCTTAGATATGACTTAGGGGCTTACATGAATGGACTTAGAACACCAAAATCTTAATATACGGGGAGTAAACATGAGTTTATGGCCCAAGAACATGATTGGACCATAAACACCCCTTCTAAGGCCGTAAACACCTTTTAAGGTGTTATGATGTCCCTTAAACACCACCTAAGCCTTAGAACAATGTCTAGAATCAACCACCATTATGTTAGGGACCTTAAACATGAAAGAAACCACCCCCTAGGGGATTACGGCCATAAACCCCCAAGGAATGGTTACTGGTCTGTAAACTCCTATAAAGTGGTCAAATGGTGCCCTAACTTCCTTCCATGACTTGTACTTTGGACTAGAATCACTTATTCTTAACCTAGGATCAACAAAACACATAAGGAAAGGGTACATGAGATTTTATGGTCGTAAACTCCTTGTTTACAACCGTATACTCCTTAAATGGTCCATATGTTGATCAAATCCCCTTCCATAGCCTTAGAATTGAACCTAGCATCATCCCACAAGTGTTGTAAGACCATTAAGCAACCAAGAACACACCACCCATGAGTTTACGGCTGTAAACTCATGGGTATATGGTATTAGGGTCGTAATCTCCATTAGGAGTTTACTCTTGAAGAGCAAACTCCATATTCAGGCCATACACCTCCTTAGATGCTACCCGGATCACTCCTAACACTTGAAATGAAGTGTTTTCGTGCCTCGGAGTGTATATTTTTATCTAATTTGTAGTTCAAAGTCTAATTCGATACAATTATGTACCTCTTCATATTACACAGGAACCTCGCATGTACTCAAGCCCCGAACTAACACTTAGCATCCAACCGACACATTTCTCGTCCGGTGAGTTCATACCCCTACACTTTTTCCGTGTTTTCAATATTTTCAAGGGGGGAATACAAGCAAAAGTACAAGAATATCTTGTACTCAAACTTACTTTTTCATTTGAAATGTTTCATATTCCGTATACTTTTAACACTGGAAACCGTATTAACCAACTGTTTGACTTGCAGAGTTAGTTTTTTAACTAATTGCAAATCTTATTATATAGTGTTATATTGTATATTTTACAAATGATTTTCCACTTCATTAATGTTAAAATCATTAATTTAGAACTTTAGAATACGTCCTCGGTAACACTCCACAGAGATACACGAGTGGAGGACCACCTTTGTAACCAACACCACAAACAGGAATTTCGGCATTATTACTTGTAAATTTGTTAATCTTAGTAATTGGAGGCACGTCCTCTAAAACACTCCACATAGATACGCGAGTGAAGGATCGCCCATGTAACCAGAATCTCCTGGATGGAGAGCGTGACTTGAGAGTATAGATCTATACGGGGATGACTACCGCGCACCTTGCTGCTAGCTACAGTGGGATCGACAGGTCTATAGGTGACGAAAGTCATAAAATGATACTTGACTTCTTATTGTCATATCTAGTCTATCATATGGTTATGGAACTTGCAATTTAGATAACAAAGATTTACTTGTTGGTAATAATGAATTTAGTAAGCTAATAACCTTAAGAATTAGTTTACTTCCCACACAATAGTTTTATATACCTGTTAAAACTAACATACATTTCAAGGATAACTAGGCATTCAGGAAACTTCACACAAACACTTTAAGTATGGTAGATACTTGTACATTACATTCAGAACCGATAATCAACTACAAATTTTATGGAAAATAAGGATTTTTCCTGGGATAATTGAACTGTTCATAACGAGATTGTATAACAAACGGATAACTAAACTTTACTTATAAGAAAATATGGGATTTTCTTGGATAACACTTTTTCAGAAAACCAAAGGAAACTTGTTCATTTTTAGAAACCAACCGCTTATGAACTCACCAGCTTTATGCTGATATTTTTCAAAACTGCTTGTATTCTCAGGTCGCAAATTTTTTTGGAGAAGATTGAGCGTATTAGCAGTCTCGTCTTTGCTTTTGGTCTAACTAATGTATAGATAAAACATGTATTTCTTTACTTTCAAACAGCTGTAATTATTCCTATGTAATGTAATGTTTTGTGTTTACTATGATTACTATGTACATTGGTTGTGATACTTTACATAACATCCTCTGCCCCGGAACGTTTCCGCTATTGGTTTCGGGGTGTGACAAATTGGTATATGAGCCCTTGTTTATAGTGAACTAAGTATACTGAACCTACATGGTATAAGACTATAAACACTAAGGGGCCGAAGCGCTCTAAACTAATAGTATACTTTAAAATATAAGTATTTTTAAAAGTATACAAGAATACCTAAACGTCACATATCGTAACCTCGAGTAGAACAAAACAAAAGTAATTGGGTGTTGTGCGCTGCGGTTAAACCTGGTCAGTTATGTAGTCGTGTCTAGGGTCAATATAGCCTGATCAACTGTATTCATTCGAGACACGGCCAACATGTGCTTGGGAGTGACTGTGCATCATGCCTAAAACTTACCTAATATCCAAACAATGATTCATCCTTGCGGTGAAACATAAAATACTATGGGAGTATTTTAGCCAAAGCCCATTACGTTGTAGAAATTCATTCTGAGTGTTGTTGCTCATTCCTTCCTTAGCGATAGTTTATCTCCTTTGATAACTCTTTCATGTTTTATCGCTTAGTAGATCATTATACCTATCATAATGAAATATCTCTTGTTCCATATCTATTGATTCAATTCAGAGGACTTATGATCCTCTCCTTCCTGGCTATTTTAGATCAAGATGCCTCCAAAGAAAAGACCCAGCTCAAAGAACAACAATCCTCCTCCACCACCACCTCCCCCTCCATTTGATCCCACCATGTTTCAAGCAGCTGTTAATGTTGTTGTGGTTACTACCATATCACAAATGAACCCTGGTGGTTCAGGCGCGCCAAGAGGTGGTACTCAGCCTCAAAACCAGGAAGGTAGTCAGGGACACCGACAAGAGTGTTCTTACATGGACTTTATGAATGCGAAACTCACGCCCTTCAATGGCACTGGAGGTGTCATTACCCTTACCCGATGGTTCAAGAAAATTGAATCTATCTTCGAAATATGTGCCTATTCAGAATCCGACAAAGTGAAGTTCGCCGCCTGCACGTTCACCGATAAAGCCCTGACTTGGTGGAACGGCCGAGTCAAATCCTTAACCTTACCTGTAGCCAATGCTATGGGTTGGGAGATCATGAAGGATCTTTTTCTTGCGGAGTACTGCCCTCGGGGCGAAATGCAGAAGCTAAAACATGAACTCTGGAACCTGAAGATGAAGGGTTCCGATATTGCCGCTTACACTTCCAGATGTGATGATTTGGCGCTTCTCTATCCGGGAATGGTCACCCCGGAGAGTAAAAAGATCGAAAGATCTATTTGGGGGTTGACCCAGCCGACTAAGGGTAATGTTTTGGCTGCAAAGCCAGATACTTACAACAGCGCCAAATGTTTAGCGCAGACTCTGATTGACCATAGTGACGACCTTGAAGAAGCGGCCACTCCTCCTGATCCGACAAAAAGGAGTGGTGAGAAAAGAAAATTTTGGAAGAAGAAGAAGAGTCAGTCTTCGCAGGAGTCCTCGAAGAAATAGCAAACTGTGGCAGTCCACGCTGCTACTACCCCTGCTGCTATTTCTGTCATCGGATCCACAACCCAAACACCTACTAGTAGGTATGCTGGTACCCTTCCCCGATGTGACATGTGTAACGTCCACCATAACCTGGCCCCTGCCGTGATATGTCATGCTCCAACTATGGTAAAAAGGGGCATATGATTCGATTCTGCAAAGCACCAACCCAATCAACAAATCAATCTTCCGGAGCAGGTGTCAGACAGGCCTGCTATGGATGTGGTGAAGTCAGGCATTTCAAGCAAAACTGCCCCAACACAGCAACAACTGATAACACGGGGAGAGTCCTAGCTATGGGACGAGAGGAGGCAGTCGCCAACCCCACCATTGTCTCGGGTACGTTCCTTCTCGACAACTCTTATGCTAGTATCCTTTTCGATTCTGGTGCTGAAAGAAGTTTTGTTAGCCATTCATTCAAACATCTTATTAAACATAATCCCCAAGCATTAACCGAAACATTTACCGTTGAGATGGCTAATGGTGAGAAAGAAAGCGCTAGCGATATATTCGTAGGATGTACCCTTACCCTGAATGATCATTCCTTTCCCATTAACCTAATTCCAGTTTCCATTAAGAGCTTTGATGTTATCATTGGCATGGATTGGTTGAGTCCCAATCATGCAGATATCCTTTGTTACGAAAAAGCCATCCTTCTTAATCTCCCCATGGGTCAGACTCTCATGATCTACGGTGATAAACTTAGTTCCAATCTTCGCATCATATCTTGCATCAAAGCTCAAAAGCTTCTGTGAAAGGAGTGTTATGCATTCCTAGCTCATGTAATCAATGAGAAACAGGAAGTTAAACATCTCAAGAGCATCCCCAAGGTCTGCAACTTTCCTGATGTCTTTCCCAAAGAGCTCTCGGGAATTCCTCCCGAACATCAGGTCGAGTTTTGTATCGACCTAATTCCTGGAGCTAATCCTATAGCCAAGTCTCCGTATCGCTTAGCTCCAGCAGAAATGCAGGAGTTATCCAGTCAGCTTAATGAGCTGCTCGACAAAGGGTTCATCAGACCGAGTTCCTCACCCTGGGAAACCCCGGTATTATTTGTGAAGAAGAAAGATGGATCCTTTCGGATGTGTATAGACTACCACGAGTTGAACAAGTTGACAGTCAAAAACCGATATCATCTTCCTCGAATAGATGACCTTTTTGATCAACTTTAGGGAGCCAACTACTCCTCGAAGATAGACCTTAGATCAGGGTACCATCAGCTTCGATTTCACGAGAATGATGTTTCCAAGACAGAATTCAAGACTCGATGTGGTCACTATGAGTTCGTAGTGATGCCCTTCGGTCTAACCAATGCATCGGCTGTGTTCATGGACATGATGAACCGAGTGTGTCGTCCCTTTCTAGACAAGTTCTTAATCGTGTTCATTGACGACATACTTGTCTATTCCCGAAGCGAAGAAGATCACAAACAACACTTAAGGTTAGTGTTGGAAACACTTAGAACGGAGAAGTTGTACACGAAATTCTCCAAGTGTGAATTATGGATTCGAAAAGTAGCTTTCCTTGGTCATGTGGTAAGCGAGGAGGGTATACACGTGGACCCATCCAAAATCAAGGTGATATAGAATTGGTCGGCACCGAAGACACCCACAGAAATCCGTTAATTCTTGGGTCTCACTGGCTACTATCGCATGTTTATTCAGAATTTTTCAAGAATCACAAAACCCCTAACTACTCTGAGACAGAAAGGTGTACCCTTTTCTTGGAGTGAGAAGCAAGAAACAACATTTCAAACGTTGAAGCGACCATGTGAAACGCACCTATCCTATCCCTGCGCGAAGGAACAGAGGATTTCGTTGTTTATTGCGATGCGTATAATCAGGGCTTAGGCTGTGTGCTTATGCAAACAGGAAAAGTTATTGCTTATGCCTCAAGACAACTTAAGGCACACGAAGTTAACAATACGACTCATGACCTGTAGCTAGGAGTAGTGGTCTTCGCACTGAAGATTTGGAGACATTATCTTTACGGAACCAAGTGCACGATCTTCACTGACCATAAAAGCCTGCCACACATCTTCAATCAAAAAGACTTAAACATAAGGAAACGAAGATGTGTAGAGCTGCTCAGTGACTACGAGTGCGCAATCCGCTACCATCACGACAAGGCCAATGTGGTAGCAAATGCCCTTAGCAGAAAGGAGAGTTCAAGCCGCAAGGCGAAGACATTAACGATGACCATTCATTTCCACCTATCCGTACAGATCCGAGAAGCCCAGTTGGAAGCCCTAAAACTAGAGAACGTGTTAAATGAAGCCTTGAGGGGAATGGATAAGAAACATGAGATCAGAGGTGATAGAGTCTATTGTTTTATGGATTGAATCTGGACCCCAAATTTTAGAGGTTTCAGGGAAGTTGTTATGAATGAAGCTCACAAGACCAGATACTCTGTTCACCCAGGTTCGGATAAGATGTACCTGGATCTCAAGAAAAAATATTGGTGGCCAAACATGAAAGCCAAAATCGCAACCTTCGTAGGCAAGTGTCTGACTTGCACCAAGGTAAAAGTCGAGTATCAGAAGCCCTCGGGTCTGCTTTAGCAGCCCGAGATACCTGAATGGAAATGGGAGATGATTACTATAGATTTCATCACCAAGTTACCCAGATCTCCGAGTGGGTACGATACTATTTGGGTAATTTTTGACCAATTGAAGAAATCTGCTCACTTCCTTCTGATTAAGGAATCATTCAAGATGGAAAGACTTACACGAACCTACATCCAACAGATAGTCCGACTGCACGGTGTACATGTGTCCATTATCTCCGATAGAGATAGCATGTTTACCTCAAGGTTTTGGCAGTCCCTTCAGAAAGCTCTTGGAACCAATTTGTACATGAGTACAGGTTACCTTCCTCAGACATACGAAGTTGGACATGAGTACAGCTTACCATCCTCAGACCCTGGAAGACATGCTGAGAGCATGTGTCATTGATTTCGGAAAATCGTGGGACACCCATTTACCCTTGATCAAGTTCTCGTATAACAACAACTACCACACCAGTATCAAGGCTGCCCTGTTTGAAGCCCTCTACGGTCGCAAGTGCAGATCCCCTCTGTGCTCGGCCGAGGTAGGGGACACGCAACTAGCCAAGAGTAGAGTCCCCGATAGTGCTCTCACAGGTCCTGAAATCATCTGCGAAACCACCAAGAAAATCATCCAGATCCGAGAACGACTGAAAGCTTCACGAGACAGAAAGAAGAGTTACGTTGATAAACGATGAAAACCATTAGAATTCCAGGTAGGAGATCGGGTCCTGTTGAAGGTCTTGCCCTGGAAAGGCATGATACGCTTTGGAAAGCGTGGGAAACTTAACCCAAGGTACATAGGACCTTTCGAGATCCTCGCTAGGATCGGTCCTGTAGGCTATAAACTTTGACTACCTCAAGAACTTAGCAACATCCATCCTGTCTTCCACGTCTCTAATCTTGAAAAGTGCCTATCCGACGAAACCCTCATAATCCCTCCTGATGAGATCGAGATCAACGAAAACCTGAACTTTGTGGAAGAACCTATCGAAATCATGGATCGAGAGATCAAACGTACGAAACAAAGTCGCATCCCGATAGTGAAGGTTCGCTGGAATGCCAAGCGGGGACCCAAATTCACTTGGGAGCCCGAACACTCGATGAAACAGAAATATCCGCATCTCTTTCCAATTCCATGATTTTTATCTTAATTCTAAATTTCAGGACGAAATTCCCTCTAACAGGGGGATAATGTGACAATCCGAAAAGTTTCCGTCACTATAACCCGTTTCTGTCACTAAAACCGTTTTTATTCCAATTATTCCATTAACATTGGTTTAAATTAATTAGATTACGACTTTATTTATGACCTAGTGAGTGTCCAAACCCACTTGAAATGTGTAAAAACAACCCAAATTATTATTTGGAAAATTTTTAGTTTCGACCACGTTGGATTACCACAACTAAATTGGGTACGACCAAAAGCCTCGTTTAACGTCGGTATCGGGTAGATTTCCACCGAGCCTCAAAATCTAACCCTATATAAAGTTGAAAGAACTTCATTTGAAGCTTTTTACTCGCTCTCTCTACTCTCTCTCTCTCTCTCTACAAACTCAATCTTTGATCCAAAAATAACCCTTTCAAGCTCTGATTTGGTATGTAATCTATCCTACCTGATAGTGTAGCATGTTTAGCTTTCAAATTCGTGTTTAAATCATGAAAAAAGACCAAGAACTTGTGTTTACAGCCTAGGAACAACCCCAAGCCGCAAACACACATAAATGGGGTTTTTGGAGCCCTAAAACCCTTCCAAAACAGTTCTGGAGCTTAGATATGACTTAGGGGCTTACATGAATGGACTTAGAACACCAAAATCTTAATATACGGGGAGTAAACATGAGTTTATGGCCCAAGAACATGATTGGACCATAAACACCCCTTCTAAGGCCGTAAACACCTTTTAAGGTGTTATGATGTCCCTTAAACACCACCTAAGCCTTAGAACAATGTCTAGAATCAACCACCATTATGTTAGGGACCTTAAACATGAAAGAAACCACCCCCTAGGGGATTACGGCCATAAACCCCCAAGGAATGGTTACTGGTCTGTAAACTCCTATAAAGTGGTCAAATGGTGCCCTAACTTCCTTCCATGACTTGTACTTTGGACTAGAATCACTTATTCTTAACCTAGGATCAACAAAACACATAAGGAAAGGGTACATGAGATTTTATGGTCGTAAACTCCTTGTTTACAACCGTATACTCCTTAAATGGTCCATATGTTGATCAAATCCCCTTCCATAGCCTTAGAATTGAACCTAGCATCATCCCACAAGTGTTGTAAGACCATTAAGCAACCAAGAACACACCACCCATGAGTTTACGGCTGTAAACTCATGGGTATATGGTATTAGGGTCGTAATCTCCATTAGGAGTTTACTCTTGAAGAGCAAACTCCATATTCAGGCCATACACCTCCTTAGATGCTACCCGGATCACTCCTAACACTTGAAATGAAGTGTTTTCGTGCCTCGGAGTGTATATTTTTATCTAATTTGTAGTTCAAAGTCTAATTCGATACAATTATGTACCTCTTCATATTACACAGGAACCTCGCATGTACTCAAGCCCCGAACTAACACTTAGCATCCAACCGACACATTTCTCGTCCGGTGAGTTCATACCCCTACACTTTTTCCGTGTTTTCAATATTTTCAAGGGGGGAATACAAGCAAAAGTACAAGAATATCTTGTACTCAAACTTACTTTTTCATTTGAAATGTTTCATATTCCGTATACTTTTAACACTGGAAACCGTATTAACCAACTGTTTGACTTGCAGAGTTAGTTTTTTAACTAATTGCAAATCTTATTATATAGTGTTATATTGTATATTTTACAAATGATTTTCCACTTCATTAATGTTAAAATCATTAATTTAGAACTTTAGAATACGTCCTCGGTAACACTCCACAGAGATACACGAGTGGAGGACCACCTTTGTAACCAACACCACAAACAGGAATTTCGGCATTATTACTTGTAAATTTGTTAATCTTAGTAATTGGAGGCACGTCCTCTAAAACACTCCACATAGATACGCGAGTGAAGGATCGCCCATGTAACCAGAATCTCCTGGATGGAGAGCGTGACTTGAGAGTATAGATCTATACGGGGATGACTACCGCGCACCTTGCTGCTAGCTACAGTGGGATCGACAGGTCTATAGGTGACGAAAGTCATAAAATGATACTTGACTTCTTATTGTCATATCTAGTCTATCATATGGTTATGGAACTTGCAATTTAGATAACAAAGATTTACTTGTTGGTAATAATGAATTTAGTAAGCTAATAACCTTAAGAATTAGTTTACTTCCCACACAATAGTTTTATATACCTGTTAAAACTAACATACATTTCAAGGATAACTAGGCATTCAGGAAACTTCACACAAACACTTTAAGTATGGTAGATACTTGTACATTACATTCAGAACCGATAATCAACTACAAACTTTTAAGGAAAATAAGGATTTTTCCTGGGATAACTGAACTGTTCATAACCAGATTGTATAACAAACGGATGACTAAACTTTACTTATAAGAAAATATGGGATTTTCTTGGATAACACTTTTTCAGAAAACGAAGGGAAACTTGTTCATTTTTAGAAACAAGCCGCTTATGAACTCACCAACTTTATGCTGATATTTTTCAAAACTGCTTGTATTCTCAGATCCACATTAGATAGGTATCCCGCAAATTTTTTTGGAGAAGTTGGAGCGTATTAGCAGTCTTGTCTTTGCTTTTGATCTAACTAATGTATAGATAAAACATGTATTTCTTTACTTTCAAACAAATTTAATTATTCCTATGTAATGTAATGTTTTGTATTTACTATGCTTACTATGTACATTGGTTGTGATACTTTACACGACGTCCTCCGCCCAGGAACCTTTCCGCCATCGGTTTCAGGGTGTGACAATATCTTTGCCCCCTACATTTTTACTAGTGTCCTCATTCTCAAGATCAACAAAAGCTTCAGGTGGTGGTTGTGTTTCACTATCTTCTATGTAGTTAAAAGATTTGCCAAATACCATTTTCACACCAAGCAAGTCAATAAAGAAAGAGTATATTTGAAAAGGTCTGCGATGAAGAAGCGTAACAGAAAAATAACTAAGTAATAGAGAGAGTAATGCGGGTGAATTGGTGAGTAATGATGTGGGATAAGAGTCATCTTAAATAATTATCAGAATCGAGATTCACTAGAAGAATCGGATGTAGGAATCGAAGAAACATACCAGGAATCAATAACATCGATAACTTTATTGTAGCTTAAAATGTTTTTTCACAGATAAGTAAGTTTCCACTCAAACCAAAATCGGCGACCCCAAATCCAAAATTGGCGATCCTAATCACGTTTATGTGCAATCCGGATATCCAATTTCATGGTTCCATAACCGAATTGAAGATTAAACGGGATCACAGGGTACCCGTATCGGATAGCGAATCGGCCACCGACTGGAACGCAAACACACCCCGTTTGGGAACGGGACGTTCGGAACGGGGATCGTGAGTCATATGTCGATCTATGTGACTATGACACAACTTTCATATGTATAGAGGCGTTGATTAGATAACTAGTCGTATCAATTTATTATGAGTTTTCAGATCTTGTAGTGATATCTTCATTGATGATATTTATGGCAACATTATTTCTTGTGTTCCCATAATTTATGGTGTAAAAATGGTCTCTAGTTCACCAACACCAATTTCATTACCAAATTATTACAATAAAGTGCATCAATGACGAATTTAGCAACATACTAAATCTGCACCCATTAGTAGTGGAATATTGTCAAATCAACAACAAAATTTCATTGAGCAGAATATTGACAATGTAGCAAACGGATTTCCAATGGATTTCTGATCTGTTGCTAATAGCTAGTGTTGGTGATTTTATATCACTTAATATTATTTAAGTGTAATTGGGTTAATTGGTTGATCAATTTTAGTTTGACAAATATCGAATAAATTTGTATGGCGCAGAGTGCACATTTGTTTGATTTTTTTCATTGTTGAAACTATACTGCTATTTAGGGGCGAAGCCCTGAACTGAATGGGGTCTGGGGGTAGCACCCCTGGGAGTGGGGTCCAAGGGGCAGTTTGGGGTCGAGTTGGTTTTATGTTAGTTTTGACAGGTAATATGACCATTTTTTTTGGCAGGAAGTTGTTTTCCTGTAACTACCATATGACAGTTTCAGGACAAGAAGTTAGTTTCAATTATATGATCAATTTCGAATTCATTTTAGGTACAAATTTCATAACATCTTCCTTGTTCTCCATTCTAGAAAACAGTGAGTTTCATCCAATTAAAGATTTTGATGCTTTAATCCGAAAGTGTTTCACAACTCTCACTGATCCAAGTTTATCTATATCCTGTTTTTCTAACAGCTAGGTCCTAAATTTGTGATACGGAATAGTAGTGAAATAGTGAAACTTATTCAGTCGGAAAACCATTGCTAAAATTTACCAATTTATTCAATGAATGCCATTATGCATGGGAAATTCATCGATAATTGATGCTAAAGTTGTTAATTTTCTTTTCACTAACTCTTTTATCTCCCTCCCGTACATATTCCTCTCTGATCAAAACCCCATGAAATGCTTTCGTCCAAGTATTTTGGGTTTCCATATGTTAAAATTTGGTGATGGTTTGACTGATATATATTCTATTTTCATCAAGGTTAAGTTTTAATGGTGGTTTGTGTAGTGAAATAGGAATGAAGAAATGGCTTTGTGATTTTATTTCAACTAATTTTTACTCTTAAAAGATAATATTTTATGTATTATGTAAGGTATGTATGTCTTTATCTGGATGAAATGCCAAAATAGTTCATGAAATATTTGAATTACTAAGACATGTATAATAGTATTGTAATATTGTATGATTTGTGACACCCAATATGAAAACTTCCAAGGAGCTCATCCATCCCAAAATTGTTAATCGAGCCTCCATTTTTTACCAGCTAGACTTTATTATAAACAAACCACAAGATGAGGAATTACATAGTACAATATAAAAGGTTTTTAGGCTATGGTTTTGTAACAAATCCCTATCCATTTTAGGTATACCTTTAAGCCAAAAACACTCAGTGTCTTGTCCTCATAAGCTAGAGCAGATAATCTCTTCACTTTATTGATGAAAATCAGAACGTTCACACACACACACACACACATATATATATATATATATATACGGAAAAGTGAATATACCCTTAACGGTATATAAGCTTAGGTACCTAAACTCACCATACCACGTCGTTTTGTATCATATATATATATATATATATATATATATATATATATATATATATATATATATATATATATATATATATATATATATATATATATATTGTAACTGTCTAGTTCTTATAATTCAACTTCTAACTAAATTTCATTCAAAGATTTTTATAAATTTCACATTTATTTTCCTTTTACATAATTTTCATTTTCAACTATAATATATATAGCCTAATTGATGTTTGTCAAAAAGATCTGATGTAAGAGGAAGATAATAATGAAATTTTGAAAATCTTGAAAGTAAATCAAGTTAAGGATTGAAGTTGAAGAACATTATAATAAATATATCAAACAAAACGACGTATTGTGGTGTGTTTGGGTACCCAAGCTTATATACCCTAAAGGGTATATTCACTTTTCCCATATATATATATATATATATATATATATATATATATATATATATATATATATATATATATATATATATATATATATATATATATATATATATATATATATATATATATGGCCAATGAAAACTCCTTTGATATCGCTTCAAGAATATCTTGAGACCTACAGCCCATACCATAAGTAAAGTATATCCTTAGGAAGGCGTTAAATGAGTCCTTCAAGAAAGGAAGATCATTCCACCATACAAGTAGCAGGCCATAAATAACCTTAACTGTCGAACAATTCTTGAAAATGTGTATCTCGTTCTCCATGAAAGCATTACATGGCAGACACATTGTAGATGGAATGCTTACTACCCTCTCTTCAAGGTTGAATCTAGTAGATAGTCTATTGAGTCTCAACCGCAAAATGAAGACTTTTACTTTGATGGAAACCACCTTAGACCAGATGAGATGATAGGTAAGTTTGTGCACACCAACAAATGATTTTTTTGCACTAGATTTACCTCCCTTACTAAGTTGAAAAGTGTTGTGATAGAGCAGGTATTCATTCCTTTTATAATGTTACACATGTTTAACTGTCTTTCCCATTCGATGTGGATTATTGTTCTACGATTGCTCTCCCACCCCCTTTATATGGTGAAACGTCCATGTCGAAATTTTATACCTATGCCTAGTCATCTATGACATCTATAAGATCCCCTAAAGGGTTGCACTGCAATATTGCCTACTTTAGGCATTGTGAGATGAAACTTTCCAAGGGTCACTTATCCTAAAATTCCTCCTACATGACCCTCTTTAACTGCAAAGTTCTCATGGAATCTGGTTTCATCATCGGCTTAAAAAAATCATGGAAGGTATATACCCCTATAACGAATGATTAGTCTGCATTCGTATGAAATATGGGATTAGGTGCATGTAGCCACCCACCAAATGGTCATAAAATAGTAACATATCTTTATTGTAAATAAGAACTAAGCATCACTATATTAGGGATGTAGATATATTTTCTAACACAATACATTTTAAATTCTTGAGGACAATTTCAAGATAGGTGACCATATTGGAAGTTTTTTGTGTTGCTTGCCCAAATAGGGCAATATTGTCGTATATGTCGTAGAGGAGTTTCAAAATGGTATCAAAGCTAGATCAAAACTCAATGTGTTTGATGGAGATGTTGAACCCTGTAAAGGTAGTGAAAGGAACTAGTTACATGCACTTGATTACAAATCAATTGCGAAGTTGAATTAAAAATTCCTTATAGGGGTGCGTATAACTTCACTGTCATAACGTATTTTAATGTTATGAAGGTTGCAGATCCCATGAGAACTCTACAGTTAAGAAGGTCATGGAGAGATATATTTCAAGGTAAGTGATATCCAAGAATCTTTCATGACGATATGTCCAAAACGGAAAATATTATGTCACATGCCTTTGGGGAACTATTCATAATACTCTATGCATTTTTGTAGTCTAATTAAGTCCCTTTTTATATTTCATACTCTCTTGGCCTTCTTTATTTTTGTTTGATTTGCTTAATAGGATATGGAACCTTATATTATTGAAAGCTAGAGTTAGTATATGGTTCATAAACCTTTTTATAAACATGTGTTTTTCAGATTTCATTTGAATGTTTTTCCTTTTTTACTAGTTTGATATTTTTTAATCTTCGCTAGTAACCTAATATTTATATTGATTAATCTATTTCCTAAGTTTAACAATATATCAAAACTCAAGTCTAACATATATCACAACTGAAGTCTAACATAAAATTAACCATACATTATTAAATAATAACACCTCCTTTATATTTGACTTCTTTTAAGTAGTTCTAGGGCCTTAATTAGAATCTCAATTTTACTAACCGAATGTGTGTTTAAATCTTGCATATATATGTCATTAAATATGCAATTAAAGGTCCTTTTCTAATAGTGATGTTTATCTACCTAAAATTGTCCAAATTTACACTTATTAATAATAATAATAATAATAATAATAATAATACTTACAAGCAAGTATACCGTTGTTATTAAGGGAAGAATCGAAATTCAATATATATATATATATATATATATATATATATATATATATATATATATAATAGATCTGATATCTCGGTGATAAGGATCGGTTCATAATATAAATTAGATACATTCCATTCATTGAAGGGATATACTAATATAGTTTAGTGTATATTAAACATTAGTGTGAAAACTTGTTGTTAACGTCTTGGTGAACTTCTTTGTTACAACTCGTTTTCTTTGTGAAAACAAACCCCTTTCTAGGTGAAAGAAAATTTGATGAATATTTCGTGTTCTTTACTTTTTGGGGTCTTTATTTACTTAGTTAATTTCTTCTTGTTTATTATACTTGAAGTGTATTTGGCCGATAGAAACCTTCAATTGGTATCAATGAATCGAGTCCCATATGCCTCAGATATAGGATTGATTACATGTGCTATGATATTCACTTGTTCTGATTTTTCCAAATGCCTAAGGCATTGAGAGGAAAAAGGACTAGAACATGGTGTGACAAAAGTTATTAAACAACTGTCAAGAACAATATGAGGTTATATCAAAGGATGGGTTTCTTGTGAACAGTTGGAAGTATACTATTGGTTGGAAGGAGCATAGCGACAAGCATTAGATTGGGATGATTCTTGATCAAAATTGATGGTTATATAGGAATATGGAAATGTTTCCATAGTGGTAATTGATGATAAAATATATGTGACTTAGGAACTTTAATGCAAGGAAGGTGTTTAAGGATTGTATCTTAAATTTCAAAGATCTTTACCATGAAATCATTTTTAGTTACAAAGTTTCAATAGAGCCTTTTTGTAGTATTGTTGGCAAAGTCTTGGTGACTTTGGTGCCACATCGTCACAAAAGGATATTATGTGTAAGGTTGGACTCTGACACATTTAGAAGTGACTAGAATTTGGAATTCTTACACGTTCTAATAAGAATTTGGAATTGTGAAATAAGCATCGTTGGGATACCGTCCATTCGATCTGTTCACAAAGGAAGGACCATCGAGAAACATAGTATGCATGTTTATTACATGGCATGACTGATGTTTAATTCAAGTCTTTAGTTGATTACTCGAAACAATATACAATAAATAAAGTCTAGTTAATATGGAGATTAAATTACAAAAGTTTTATTTATATTCAATAGATGTGAGGCCATAGTTAATTAGTTTATTATTATCTTTCACTTTGCATGTTTTACTTCCTAAATATTGAATTATTCAAAAATCCAGAGTCGATCATACTTTTGGAAGTAAGTAGCGAACTATGACTGTCATGAATTGAATTATAGATTGCCTATGGGAATTAGACATAACAATAGTTTGGCTGCAATGTTCATGAGTACTTGGAAAATAGGAATTTTTAGATAAACCCAAGCTCAGAGAATTACTTCATATATTTTATCATGAGTAGTTTTGAGATGATAATCTCTTATATTAATGAAATCAAGATATATGAGTTGTTGTTTACTAGTCAGTTGTGCATTGATAATACGTAAACACATCAATAACTTGATGTTATAGAACATATTGTTGTGTATGATCTGATGAGTGACTGGGTAATAATATAAGTCGAAGTTTATCCGTTCCTTTTTCCCTAAAGGGAAAAGCGATATCTATGGGCCCCTCGATGATTTGATGTCGACATCTAAAGTGTTTGGCCAAGCTTGGACTGAATTTATGTGTTTAATTGGTAGTATGATTTCAGTCGTCATAAATCAAAAATCAGGAAACAGATCTTGGACAGAGAGATTTATTATAATCCATATCTCATGTCCATATGATATCTTGTAGAACCGAGGAATATTTTATCTCGTATCTTAGGAGACATAACTGAGTGGGTCAGAGATCGACAACGACTTTGAGAGCTACAATTTTCTAATCAGTTTTTGAAGTTATACTGGAAACTATAGTTACTAGATTTATCTATGTGGGAGACTATTGGATTAGGTTTCTAAGCCCATAACTATAATTGGTATATATTTGAATTGATAGTAGCACAATCCGTTTGGGTTGCCCTCAAAACTAGCAACTAGACAAGATGATTTTTGGAGAGAGATGATGAATTTATTATTTGGTTAATAAATTGAAATAAATGATTTATTATTGTATTATGAAAATAATATATTAATTAGAAATCAAATTATTTAATTAATATTTAATCAGAACTTAATTTGGAATTAATTTTGGGATTAAAAAATTAATTAAAAATACAGGGGCTAAAGTGCAATTATTTAATAGTTGAACAAAGGCGGTGGACGTTTTTGGTGGTTATTTTTAGGGTTCCTAGAATATACTCTAAGATAATTACCGAGGTGTAAAATTACCAAATTTGAATGAATAATATTATATTCAAATTAGGGTTATCCATGACATCTTAATGGCACTCTAAATAGACCTCTACACCTTATGCTTTTCGGCCACTCTAACCCTAAGTAGGATAGCCGAAATTCTCAAGTCTTCTCGTCCTCTCATCCTCTCTCTCTCTCTCTCTCATCCTCTTTGCTAGTGTTGGGTGTGAACGACTAGAGGCATGACATTTGTGGTGCTTGCTCTAGAAGTGTCAACAACATTAAGGATTTGAATTATTATTACTATATAATAATCAAAAGTATGTTTATGAACCTTAGAAGTTAATTTCAAAAATTATATAGATTTCATAGGGTTTCCCATTTGATGTTCAAAAGTTGTAAGTTCAATTGGGGAAAACATAGATCCAAGAATACTAGGATTACATGCACACATACGGATTCTTTGTTGTGCTCAAAACCCATTTGAATGGGCCCGAGGATATTCCATCCTGAGGATGGTTGGACCCATAGTATGTTGGCATTCCGACCTGATGGCAGAGGGTCGAGGGTATTCCAACCCGATGGTTGATTGGAGTTATAGTATGTTAGCATTCCAACCTGATGGTTAAGGGCCAAGGGTATTCCAAGCTGATGATTGATTGGACCCGTAATATGTTGGCATTCCAACCCGATGGGTGAGGGTCGAGGGTATTCCAACTCGATGGTTGATTGGACCCATAATATGTTGGCATTCCAACCCGATGGTTCAGGGCCTGGGATATTCCAACTCGATGGTTGATTGGGCCCACAATATGCTGTTATTATATGTGTGTTATATGTTCTGGTATTGGTACTTTGGGGGAACTCAATAAGCTTTGTGCATATAGTTTTGGTTTAAGGTATCAGGTACTTCATAGAATCGTCGCAAGGGGAGGGCTTGAGCATACACATCCTGATTTTATGTCATCAATCTTAGGAGATGCTGATTTTTATATAATATTTTGAAAACACTAACTTTGTAAACATTTTTATTAGTAAAAGGGTCATTTTGAAAAGTTTAAAATTGTTGAAGTTTTTGGGATGTTTCAAGTTGGTATCAGAGCCTTGGTTTGAGTGAATTAGAGGAATACTTGTGTGAATCCAGTCTCAAACTAAGGAAAAAGATATTTTCAAACAATTTTCAAATAGTTTTTAAAATAATCAAGGAGGATGCAATGTGTACGGTCAGGTGGAGCCATTAAGTAGACACCAAATTACCACACAATTATTTTGAGATTATGCTTTGATATATTAGAACAACATGCTAGTATTAGGATAGGGACCTTCACGAACTATATGATAGAATTGCATGATAAATGATGCCCTATCTCTTATTGAATCCCTAATTGATTGTTGTATGACTCTTTCGCGTGTGAACTAGCTATTCATTGAATATGATAAATCACATGCTACATGGTTAAAATGATCTTAGGATAAGGGTTTGGTCCTACTATGCAGCTAGTGTCTAAGTTCAACCGTTGTGGGATTGAATCTTTTAGCCTAAGATTGTTTAAGTTATAGGGCACGTGATTGTATACATGCGGTAGTCATCTGGTACCAATGGAGGGTCACAAAACAGTTTGTAATAGGGTGAGTTGTGTGGGGTCATCCGGCCAGTTGTGTTATTGGATGAGAAAGTTGTGGTTTGGTAAGAGTGGGTTTGGTCCATAACGGGTCAGCATGATGAATGTTTATCCACTCTTAAGAGAGTGAGGGCAAGGCGAAGGTGCACCCGAGACGCTGGGAGATAGAGATCGAGAGTTTTGTATGAGGATATATATGATTTTGTTGTGTTTTAGTGCCAATCGGCTCCTATGCTCGAATGCTGCTTGCTCTGTGATTTATGGAACTCTTAGGTGATGGGAGTTAGCTAATAAGTGAATATGTCAAGTCTCATGTGACAAAGGTTGAATAATATTTGAGTGATGGAATTGACCCTATTCCACAACTCTTTTATGAGTCCAACCGTTGTAGGGATGAGTCTATTACTCAAAGGATTATCTAAGACTTGTTGCATGTTATTGTATTCATAAGGTGGATGACTGGCATTATGAGGAGTCCTTCAGCAATTGATGCAAGGGTGAGGTCAGGAACCTGTTGGGTTATGAGCATTCTAACACTCCTAAGTGTACATGCAAATATGAACATCCAAGGTATTATCCCAATCTATCATAAAAAACAATGAATATAACAAGATAGAACACATACCTCTTTGATGTAGAATGTTCTCAAGAAGCTTGAGTACCTAGTGCCCTAAGTGTGACACCTCAAATGGCTCACACAACACCAAATACACTTGGAATAACATGAGAGAAACTTGAACACTTCTAAAATCGGCTAGGCCTTCTCTATTCCAACTTAGTGGCCGATTTTGTCAAAGAATATGCTCTTATATAGTTGTTACAACTAGCGTAAACCCTAATTGTCATGGCTTTCCATTTCCTTGGATCCATGGGTTCAAATACACCATGGAGCATCCATGGAGCGTCATATGGGTTTTAGCCCAACTTGATAATCCATGGAGCATTAGCCCACTATACAAGTATAGATGATTTACACAGTCAACCCATATATTTAATTAGTCTTCTTTTGATCACTTAATTAATTCTAGATTAATTCTTGATCAATACTAATTAAATAAACTTATTAATATATATTATAACTTATAATATATTAACAAACCTTAAGTGTTATTTCTCTCATTATAGTATATCCAAATGCTTGATGCCATGCAACCCAAATGGACCATGTCGGCTTTGGTCAAGTCTTACCAATTATAGTTATGGACTTAGACATTTATCCAACAGTCTCCCACTTTGATAAGTCTAAAACATTTATTGCGTATGACTTCAAGAACCAACTGGCAATCGTAGCTCTCAAAAGCTTTCGTCGAACTCTAACCTTGCCGATGATCTCTGACCTTTGTCAATGACTTGTCCATTAGATAAGGGATCATATATTCCTCCATTCTAGATATCATTTGGACTGAGACATTGATTATAAATCATTCTCTCTGTCCATTTGTTGTTTCCCGATTTCCGATTTATGATGACTGACTGATTGAACAAATCAAATCAGTCCTGGCTTGGCCAAGCACTCACATGTGTCATCGTTAAATGATCGAGGGGCCCACAGATATTCTTTTTATCCTGAAGGTAAAAGCAATGGATAAACTTCGACTCATATGGCTTGTTCTACTACTTGTTGAATTATACACAAAGACACATTTTATAACATCGAGTTACCAATGTGGTTTCGTGCAATCAATGTATAACCAACTCATAGTAACAACTCATATCTCTAGGTTTGAAGAATATAAGATATTATCATCTCACGATCACTCGTGATAAAATTAATGAAGTGATTCAAATGAGAGCAGGTTGAATCCAATACTCAGAACTTATGAGCACTCATGAGTGTTGTAGCACAACTTTTCCACCAACTTGGACCTTATCAAGTCAACCCATGATAGTCTTGATTCATATCTACTTCCAACATATGACCGACTGTGGATGGTTTGAATAACTTAATCAATCAGGAAGAACGAACTAGTTATTCTGGAAGTAAAAATATCCAAAATGAAACACAAGAATAATTGAATCTAGTATGGTATCAAGCCTATGAATATAAATAAAACACCTTTTATTTATCACCATACGATTACTCATTATTCATTGTTTCGGTTTTATCAACTTTATACTTGAATTAAAAACACTAGTTGTCCCATGCACCAAGCATGTACACTATGTTTTTCTAAACAATAGCTTTGCCATACACCAAGTATGCACTCTATGTTTATCTATGATCCTTACTTTGTGAAATAAACCAATTAACCAAACTTTCAATGATTCTAATTTCACACTCCCAAATTGAAATCTTGTTAGGATTTAAACTTAAATGCCCTACCCTCTTGAAATGAATGTGTACAAAGTTACAAAGACTTGTCAACAACAATTACTGGGTATTCCAATGAAGACCTACTCCATGGAAACAAAGCCTTATGTTGAAAATATGCATTGCTTTGAACATGCTTCTTGCACTAAGTTCTTTGTAATCTTACACAGATTGCTTCTATCTATAGAGACAACTCTATATTCCCATTTTCACTACTACTTCTAAACAAGAGTTGCCTCTTTTCAAACTATGTCAATATGGTCCTTCCACTATTAACAATATACTTCCAACTATCCTTGAGCAACAAATCTTTGGTAAACCTTAGATTGTCCTCGATAATTGCTTAATCACTTTAGTCATATTTAATTCTAGACATTTTCCTCCTCAATGCCCCAAGGCATTTGGAAAATTCAGAAAGAATAAATAGTATAGCACAAGTAATCAATCTTGTACCCAAAGTAAATGGGACACGATTCATGATGTTTCACATAAAGACATGTTCTAGACTAGTCTTTTGCCATAATAGTTTTTTGTTTGCCATATTCTCAAAATTTTACTATGAAAAGGGATGTCGTAATCATAATCGAATTTTGAGAACGCAATATATAGAATTTTCTTAAGTTGAACCAATCCAACATGAAATTCATATATATATTCTTGACTAAAGGTGATTAAAATCTCAATATAATCTCTTTAGAATGATTATAGACTCAATCTAAGCTTTTCATAATTGAAATGAAGTATAATTTCCTCTCCCTTAATTATAGCAAGACAACTTTTTCAACCCCTGCAACCTCATGAATTGAAACTTTTGTTTTCTATAATTAACATTGCTAACTTGCAATACTTATCATAATTATCATGCTCCCACTAACATGATGATTATTAGCATAACATTATGCTCCTACTAGCTTTGACATGTACTCAGAAATCAGCTATTGACTTTTTTTACGAAAGTTCAGATTTCTGATACTAGATTGCTTTGATAAGACTTTATCACAATCATACACCTTATCTTAGATAGCTCACAGGTGTGTCTAAACAATTTCAGAACTATGAAAAGGGATTCTGTAATCATAGTCTTAATTGTTTAGACCTTTTCTATTTCTCATAAGTCCATGTTAATGTGCCTACTAACAACTTTGAGAATGCAAAGATTACTATCTACTTACAAATCTACTCAGTGGAAGTGTTTCCTCACCATCATTTTCATGAATTGGAGAGAAAACTTATTTCACTTAGATTTTTATGGTGTATAAGTTACTACCCATATGAATTTGTCAAAACCTTAGTCACAAGACACGGATAATGACAAATCCAAACACATATTGACTGAACTTATGCAATTTTAACTTCTTGCCACCTGGCAGTACAGGGGCTGCCATTGCTTCAAAGTTGTTATGCAACCAATTGAGAACTCTAAGAACTCATATGCAAAGCCAATTTTAACTGGAATGGGCATAGGATATGTCAACACGATAGGTTATAAACCTCAAGTCGTGTGCTAGTGAAGAACCTTGGGTTTTATTCTTGATTAGTTCTTGAGACTTTCAAGACCTTTAAAACTCCCACTGTCCTCTTGACAGATAAGACTCCCTTGTCAAACTTCCAACAGATAGTGTGGATTCTAATCAAGACAAACACTTCACACAATTAGTCTAAGTTGGTCTCTGTTTTATCCAAAACATCACAACTTACCAATTTCAAATGTACAAGAGTAGATAACCTTTTACTCTTACATTTGACTAGTGTTAATAAACCTTCTTAAGATATGTCACTCACATTACAATCTTGGAGTATGACTCTAAGAATTGTTTTGGAACGAAGTATGACTTATCTTCTTGATTTAACCACTTCAACAATTCCTAGCTCCTCTTCTTAGCTATCAGAATGCACTTAGAGGATGAATTGTGATAAGGTCTCTTAATCATTAAGATGATCATATAACATGATACTAAAGTACTCTCCCATCTTTTCAGATTTGAGAAACTTTTATCCTTCTGCCTAATTTGATTATTCTTATTCGTTCTGCCATACATCAAAATTTTTATCAGAATTACACTTAGCCTGTAAGTGTAACCATATTTACTAAACTTTAGTAAATCATGACGAATAGTCTTATCGATTATTTGTGGTGGGCTTGATCAGTGCACATGACTATGTACTCGATCCCTTAGCCCTTCACTTCACCCACACATCCATGTGAACAAGTAATTACTCTTAATTTTCCAATGCTTGAAAGTTCTCATTCATCATAGTATACAACTTGCATGATTCCAAGTTCTGGTCCAATTGAAACTTGGGTGATGAGAATCTTTCCTTATTTGGTAAATTTAGACATTACCACAAATGAAAGAATCACTTTCATATTTCCAATCTTACTATTAATGGAATCTTATAAGCAACAAAAATTTTCACACATGCCATTGTAAGGATAACTTATAAAATAAGTAAAATCAGAAGTTTTCCTTTTATTTTAAAAACTTTGCGGAAGAACTTATCCTTACAATCCATATGAAAAACTTGTTGTTATCTATTCCTAAGCAATATCTCATAACTCCTAAGAAGCAGCTCAAGAATCTAATCTTCAAACTATGCGATAGAAATCCATCTACGTGATCAGATTCAGCATATTCTTTCTTTAAGTTTCTTTATTTTTCTTTGATTCTTAAAACACCAAGATGTGACCCAGTCAAATCATGTAATAAGAATCTCCAAATAGGAACTTAATAGAGTTAGACAATGGACTTTACCTGAAATAAAGTCAAAATAATTGACTTTAACATTCTTAGGTAAGTTTGGCAGCTTCGTAACCAAAGCCCCTTCCTTTGGCAATATAACATATGGACCCTTAGGTAATAGTACATGGTACTATCTCAGACTTAGCCTTTCTCTTTACCATTTGGTTAACCAAGTTGATTATGGCCAATCCCTTTCCATTGGGAAGAGAATGCTTTTCTGGATTTCCTGTGTCACTATTGTCCCTTTCCATAAAGTTTTGGGAAGTTGATCTTCTAATCAAATTTGCTTTACTAGCCTTCCAAATCATTGCTGATTCAGCAATACCAAGCAAATAGATAAGATTATTAAGGGTCATGTCATATTCTGTTTCATAGGACTCCCAAAGGAACTCACTATGTGACTTAGAAAGTGATTGAACATCCAACTTTCTCAATACTTTGACACCCAACTATCCCGGCTTGTCAATATGTGACTTCATCTCCAAGATGTGATCACACCTAGACCGTGCCTTGCCAATAGGTCTTGAGTGACCTTGAACTTGTGGGTTAGGGAGAATGATTGGAGGAGGTGGAGGAAGTAAGGTTCCAAGAGATTTGGGAAGATCATAAATGTCTGAACTTAGACATCTTTTGGGAGATATTCATGTTTAGTTGATTTAAGTCCTTAATATAACACCCAACTGGAAGAGAGATGACGTAATCCAAGTTATAAAATAGTTGAAGGTAGGTAAATGATGATTTACCAATTTCCACCATGAAAAACGAAATATCATTAAGTTTTAGCTGGATTTGAAACTCCTAGATCTTTTGAGATTCATTGAACTTTTCAATGGCATGTTTCAATCTCGAGTGTGCCCTTCAGGTTTTATGATTGGGATGTCGAGGATCACAAAAAAAGGTGTGAAATAATCATGCAAATTACTTGGTACTCTTAAATGTTTATCACCCAACCGATGTGCCGGTAAACCACACACGCTCCACCGGCCTATGATTAAACTTTAAGAAACCCTTTGCCTACCTTGTTAAATCAAGCTAGTGTGCCGGTAAACCACACACGCTCCACTAACCGACTTAAGCAAAGTGCCAAGTGTAATTTCATGGGTTAGCACCTTATTCACATTTTCCTAAGTAACTAAGATTGGGAATTATAAGTGTTTAGATACTTAGTATTTATCATTAATACTTTTAATGAAGGGAGAACTTATAGTCTTTGTCCACCCGTTCGGCTAACGACCCTCCACCAGTCAAGGAAGCGGTGCGTGAGAGTGGATACCCATTAAACTGCCATTTTACAGGCAGTAACCTTATACCCCCCTTATAGACCGGCTTCGTGAATGACGCCTACTAACGATAAGACTGACTTTTACTCTTTTACATATATATCAATATTATTAACTTATAATATTATAGAGTATAAGGATTGAATTTTAAATTATGTTTTTTTAATTTTAATTTTTTTTAATTCTAAGGGCTTAACTTGGAATTAAAGTATTCATAAGAGAAAACTTTTCCAAATTCCAAAACTTGAGGGCAAGTTTTGATACTATTCAAAACTAATTGATTCCATAAGAGTTTAAAGTAGTTTTAATAAAAAACTCTTCAAGTTCCATAACTAGAGTATAAGTTATGGAAGACTTTAAACTAATTCAAAAAAATAACTTTTTTTTTATTCTAACTTATGGAACTAATTAAGGTTACATTTTTTATTTATTTATTATTTAATGAAGAGACTCTTGAACCTCCATAACTTGAGGACAAGTTATGGAGTAATAAAACCATTTAATTAGAACTACACTCTTCATTTTGTAACCTTTGTCAACTTTTATGAGTTTTATGATTCTTAAATGTGACTTTTCATATAACTTGAGGACAAGTTACAAAAACACACTTTGGAATCAACTCTTAGATTAAAATGGATTGAAATCAACTATTTCACAAAACTTTTCTATTAATCTACGAACAAGATAATTCAAATCATCAATCTTCAAAAATTAGCATGAACATACAAACTAATACAAATCTTGAAATTATGACAATTATCTTAGAAATTGGATTAGCATGAACATTACCACATCAAAAACAAGTTTATAAGTCCAAAAACATCTTAGGGTAATGTTCCTAGTCCAATTCCAGCCAAAACAATCGAATATATACTGTTAGGGGGTCCAACTCGTCGAGTGCACGAACCAACTCGACGTATTGGATGCATTTTGCCTTAGACTCGGCGAGTCCATTCATGGACTCGGCGAGTCTGCTGTGCAGATAATATCAAAACTCGATTTTTTCATCTACTTTTGCAAGTATAACAAGAAAACAAGCCTAGGCTTTGATACCACTGTTGGGTTATGATCATTCTAACACTCCTAAGTATACATGCAACCCTAAATACCTTGGATCTATGTTTTCTCTATTATACATGCAAATATGAACATCCAAGGTATTATCCTAATCTAGCATACAAAACAATGAATATAACAAGGTAGAATACATACCTCTTTGATGTAGAATGTTCTCAAGAAGCTTGAGTGCCTAGTGCCCCAAGTGTGACACCTCAAATGGCTCACGCAACACCAAATACACTTGGAATAACTTGAGAGAAACTTGAACACTTCTAAAATCGGCTAGTCCTTCTCTATTCCAACTCAGTGGCCGATTTTGTCAAAGAATATGATCTTATATAGTTGTTACAATTAGGGTTAACCCTAATTGTCATGGCTTTCCATTTCCTTGGACCCATGGGTTCAAATATACCATGGAGCATCCATGGAGCATCATATGGGTTTTATCCCAACATGATAATCCATGGACCAATAGCCCACTATACAAGTATGGATGATTTACCCAATCAACCCATATATTTAATTAGTCTTCTTTTGACCACTTAATTAATTATAGATTAATTGTTAATCAATACTAATTAAATAATATTATTAATATATATTATAAATTATAATTTATTAACAAACCTTAAGTGTTATTTCTCTCATTATAGTCTATCCAAATGCATGATGACATGCAACCCAAATAGATCATGTTGGGTCGGGTCAAGTCTTACCAATTATAGTTATGGACTTAGACATTAATCCAACAGAACCTAGGAAAGCTGATGGGTTGCTTCATTGGGTTTTGTTGTGCTAGGTAGTGAGTGTTTGGTGTATGGAATTTGAGATAGTGACTTAGAAGATTCGGTAGGATTCTTTAGGAAAGTATGGATAGGTGTTGAAGGTAGTATTGGGCTCGTACTACTGAAATCACGGGATCTGTACTCGAATTGGGGTGAGTCTTAGAGAATCTAGGAAGCCTGTGGGATATGGATTCTTGGGTATATTCAGATCTTTTGCATGTTGTTTTGGTGTGGTGTTGAGCAATCAGGAGGTGGAAGTCAAGATTCCTTTAGATACTTTTGCGGGTATGTTAACATATATTTTCTTTCCCTTTGTCATCGGGAATTGGTATTACATTAGAAATTTGCTTGGGTTTGGGTAAGTTCTATCTCGGGTAGGTTCTATGCTATTGTATGGCTTTTCAAATATTGTTATATGTCATTCTTCATGTTGAGAGTCTTTAACGAATCTTTAGAGGGTCGTATCTTGTTGAGCGGGTGTCAGCAAGTTCAATTGTTGATTTGGGTCTTTGTCGGGGTCAATTTGAGGGTATTTCTTGGAGGACCTTTAGTCAGGATTCGGTGGGTTCTTCATATGTTCTGGTATGATCGACGGTTTCCTAAGGAAGAACTTTTCGGTTCAAGCGCTATTGTTATAAGGAGAGATGGGGTAGGAGGAAGATGGTGATGTTAGTTGCATGAGTTATTTGGTCATTGGAAATGTTAAGGGAGTTTTTATTTGAATGGATTATAGACAGTTAGAATTCAATGATGCCTTAAGAATGGAATTCGGGGTGAAGATTTTTCAGTTCAGGGAAAGGGTTATGGTTTCTAGTCACCAACATAAGAACTCGAGGAATTGGTATGGTATCATGGGAGGTGATTCGGATTATCAGACTGGTTAAGATTTCAAGAGTAGTCTTTAGGACTTCAGGAGTGGGGCGTTCTTTGAGTTTGGCTAGTAATGGAACGATAATACTGATTAGCTCAGGTCATAGACGGTACATACGATGTGAGGCTGAGGTCTTAGGTATCCATCAGATTTAAGAGATGACATAGCTTCGTTGATGTCACACCCCGACCATCGGGGGAAACACCAGGTAGTGTAACGTCATTTCTCGTATCATAGTTATCAACTTCCTGAAAACACATGCAATTTAAAAATACGTCAACATAAAGTTGGTGAATTCACAGGTTTTGACTCCATATAAAAATAATACATTTTTCAAGTTCAAAAGTATAGTTTTCAAATTATAATTTTGACTCTTCAACTTTTAGTATATATATCCTAGGTATAAAAGTTTACATACCAAATAAGTATATACCTATAAGATTCATATACTATAAATATCAGTGTTTGTAATTCCATACAAACAAAAGTTTCTACGTATAAATCTTATTTCAATTCTATATGAGAAAAAACCACTACATATAAATCTATTTCAATTCTATACGAGTATGTGTGCTAGGTATAATTATCTACTTAATATAAGTAGTAACTAGGGTATAAGTAGTACGTATAAATCTTATTTCAGATCTATACGAGTAAAACCACTACGTATAAATCTATTTCAATTCTATATGAGTATGTGTGCTAGGTATAATTATCTACTTAATATACAAGTAGTACCTAGGGTATAAGTAGGGGAAACTTATACTTAACATTAATACTTGTATAGCGACGAAGTATAATGTTTCTAACAAGTTGCTACCATGAGTCTAGAACCGCTGCATGACAAAAAAACCTCTAACAAAACAATACACTCATGATTTACCATGAGAAACAATACACTCATGATTTACCATGAGAAACAAACACCGCACGCTTCATCTACGTCGGAATAAAAATAAAAGGAACGAATTGTCACTCGCTTGTCTTGGGTTGTAATTAACAACCACGAGTGGGGTCGTCAACCCGTATCTTATTCATACACGACTTCCTCGCTCACACGGGACTAACGATTACAGGTCAAAGGACTTCCACTAAGATCCCCAATCTTAGTTGATGAATGAGATAGCTCATGTAGACTTTAATGGCTTCCTATATCTCTAACAACAAAAGCATTTTCATGTCTAAAACCCTAAGTTACTAGACTATGCTTTTAAACATTACTCTTAATTTCATAACATTTAGGCAGTTTAATAGCTATAACTTGAAGTAAAACTAGGTTTTATCTTGACATAAAACCAATAACAACAACAACATATAACATACCAAGTTTTATCTTATCATAAAACTAACAATAACAACATATAGCATATCAAGTTTTATCTTGACATAAAATCAATAATAACAACATACTTTATAAATTAACATATAGAACTTCCGAATATAACTTCGGAACTATATCGCACACAACATATATATAGTATCCTAAGTATAAGTCAAGATCTACAATAGTATGACAATGACATGCTAACAACTTTACGATAGTTGTATACTTTCAAATGCGAAATAACTATATCCTGGTTATTATAACTATCTACGTTGATACTGATGTATACTATCATATAGACATAATAATAACATATATATAATATTTAGCATGTGTTTCCCCCTGAAGTGACCAGTTCGTTCACACCCGTAGCAGGTGTGACTGGTCTCATCATTGGTGTTGTTGTTAGGGTTGTTGTGATTGTTGTCGTTTTCATTTGGCTGACGATTCTGGCATGGATAAGTTCTAAAGTATTTGGTGGTGTGATTCTTTCGGTTGCATTTCTTACAATGCATCTCCTGGAAGGCTCCATTATGATGGAAATTGCACTAGTTGCATTTTGGAAGGCTTTTAGCATATGGTCTCGTGGTTGTTGGTGTAACAGGGTCATGGTCGCATCAACATTAACAACATGTTGCTTCTTTGAGAACCCTTGAGTGGGTTGTCCCTTTCCCTTACTTCCAAACTTCAGCTTCCAACTCTTAAGCTTGGGGTTTGCTGTTCCTTGATAGGTTGTCACTTGTTGGTTTCCATTTTCGTTCCTTTGGCTGCCATAGCAGCGATTACAACAGCTTGGAATGTAGCAGGGTCCATCTGCAGGAGTGGTGTCTCGTGGGTGCGCTTGTTACTCCTGTAGGATGGCATTTTCCTGTTACACGTTGATAATCCAAATCATAAGTAATGATCGTCATTTATGGTTGTACTCTATAAATTTCGCATCTCGTCGTCTGATTCTCATTGTTTCCATCTACATCCCTATGATGTATTTACAGGAGTAGCTAATCGTAGATTTGGCACAATCATTACGTCTATCCTTAGGGTATATGGGTTGTTTTGGTTTCGAGATCGTTAAATATCTAGCAGTTTTGAGGGTTCGGTTGTGCATATAATTGAATTTATGTAGTAATTTGAAATAAAGATAACACATAATTGTTCCATTGGTAAGTACCATCTTAGTACACGAAAGAGAGTCATATCGGATAGTAGGGGGAAAAAGAAAATGTTGATCCTAATTGTGGTGGAAAGTGTCTGGTTGTGGTGCTAATGAAGTGAATGCACCTCGGAGACGAGCTACTTATTGCTCGGTATCTCGTAGTCCTACCTCTCAAACTAACTGTCTCGCTTAGGAGTCTCTGTTCACTTTATGTGTTTGTCTCTCATCTCTCTCAATAGCAACCCGTACTTGTTTCCTTCCATTTGGGGTGTCCTGAGCTTGGTTATCAATACCTCAGGTGCGCCGCACCATGACTGGGAGGGCCCGGTCAGCTGGTCCTCTATGACTAAGATCGAAGAGACCTCGGTTCCTACCGTAGTGTGGTCGTATCCCTTGCTGGTGACTCTATCTACAAATATTATGTGCCCATGGGGGCATGGGGCCATCGGGGCCCATACGATAAGTTGGTATTCTTGGCTTTACATTGAGGATTGATGACATCGGATTCTGCATCCGAGTCATCATCACCATTGCCCTCTGGCTCTTCCTCTTCGAGGTATACTATTGACTCGACGGGTCCATCTACAAGTTCTAGTTTGTGTTCCTCCTCTGATTCTTCCTCTGAGTTTCCTTCTGGGTCTTCCTCTGGGTCGAGCCACCCTGCTACTCCCTGACTAGGGAGATAGGGGTTTCCAGGCTAATAATATTAATCTATAGTGTATTGCACGAGGGGGTATAAACACTAGAAACAAATAGCATACCAATTACTGCTATAGTAATTTAATTTTTGTTTAGGTTTGGTTCTATAAGCTCTTTGGATAATTAAATGGTAAGTTTTTGATTCATTGTCCATCACGATTACTCCCGAACACATGTTGGTCGTATTTTGAATGAATGTAGTTGATCAGGTTACATTCACCCCCAATACGAGTACATAACTGCCCGAGTTTAATAGCAATGTTCAAATCCTCCAAACACTTTTACTATTCTTGTGGTGTTATTATTCTAAAATGCACACAAAGGTATGTATTTTAAATTATTATGTTCAGAGTTGTTTAGTCCCATTGTATTTATAGTTGCATATCATGTATGATTAGATATGCTAGTTCACTATAAACAATGCTCTGATACCAATCTGTCACACCCCGAACCAGACGGCGGAAATGTCCGGGGGCTTGTGCGTGACTTCATCTTGAAATATCATTACAATGAATATAATTCAAACATAACACCATCATCATCATGCTTGTAATATAACAACATTCATTTTTCACATCGAGTATTGTATTTGAATATTACATGCCAAAATAGTAAGAGTATGATGAAACAAAATATAACACAATATCCATTAGTTTTTTCGTTCATCCTGCTTCAACGGTTTCCTGAGAATAAAAGTTATTTTAAAAACACTCAACATAAAAATGTTGTTGAGTTCATAAGCATGTTTGTTAAAATGATTTGTATAACTTTGAAAACCACCAGAAAATTTGATATTTTCTTAAAACAGTTTTGTGTGTTTGTGTTAGATCTTGTATTAATGCATCTATGTTATTGTTTATTTCACTAAAAAAAGTAAAGAGAATGTAACAGCATGTAAAGAGAATGTTCCCCAGACAACCCGACGTTGCTTGTAAAAAAATGGTCTTATGTAAACTTCATAACGTTAATTCCTCTAAGCGAGCCGTCATAACCATACTAAATAAAGACAATTTCACCTGTCTTGGCGTCGTTGGACGCCGGTTTTGACTTTGATTATAAGGTTTTCGTCACCCTAAACTGAGGTAGTCTAACTGTAGCGAACAACTTAGGTGTGGGGTGTCATCCCCGTATAGATCTATACACAAATCCCCGTTCTCCCTCCAAGAGACTATGGTTATAACTACAGACTACGATCGTACACTTAATAGGTGCCAACCGACAAAACTCACTAGATCCTTAATCGAATTTATGCGAAGAAAAAGGTATAAATTCCTTCCAGGCCGAATGATCCATGTAAGTGAACCACTAAGGCATCACTAAACATGTAAATCATTTCAAGACCCAATTGGAATGAGATTATATAACATGGGCCCCAAAATATATATGAAAGGACAACTAAGTCCCATTTCACATGTAAGGTATTTGCATGCCCAAATAGCATAAAAATAGTATCCAAGGTCCGTCGCACATGTTAATGGGTCAATCAGGCCCGATAAACATATACATGACCTCTCACACATAAAAATGGGTCACTAAGGCCAAATAACCTACAAAATGATCAAATAAATCTGTTTGTTAGTTTATCATTGGTTTTGGTTCAAGTATTCACTAAAATATCAAAAGAAAGAAGAACACATATAAAACTCATTCCTAGGCCCAATAAACATGTAAGTGGACTACTAAGGCCAACTATATGTGTCTATTATTTCCAGGCTCAAAAGGAATGTGAATGTCTATCCTAAGCCCAATATACATGTAAAAGGACACTAAGGCCCACTAAACATGTATATTATTTCCAAGCCCAATAAGTATATGAATGTCTATCCCGAGCCCAATATACATGTAAAAGGACACTAAGGCCCGTTAAACATGTATATTATTTCTAGGCGCAATAAGGATATGAATATCTATCCCGAGCCCAATATACATGTAAAAGGACACTAAGACCCACTAACTTTACAGGCCCAATAAGGATATGAATATCGTTTTTAAACCGTTTGTTATTGTATTGTTTATTTTAGCATGATTATTTACATAATTGATATCTAAAGCCCACTTTTTGTAAAAAAAAAAAAAAAAACATGCTTGGCCTGATAAGCCAAAAATTTACAATTACGGTCCAATTTTTTGTAAGAATAACACTTTAATATCCAATTTTGTTAAAAATTTGTGTTGATGACTACTTTGTGATAAAAATACCATTTTAAACCTATTTTTGTCAAAATATTATTTTTGGCTTGGTTTTTGTGGAATTACACATTTTTTCTGGTTTTAGGCCTTTCCGACCTAGTTATTGGAAAATTTGTAGAAAAATCATCGTAAGTGGAAATTTGGATTCGTAAATTCTGGAATTTTGTCAATTTTGTCTACTTTGTTTAGAATTTTTCTCATAATTTTAATGGCTTCTAAGAAGTGTAAAATTTCTCACCTTGACGGGCTGGTCCGAAAGTATTTCAAATTTGATAGGCAATTTCGTAAAATTCGCCAAAAAGAGTAGCTAAATCGTATGAAAATGTGAGAGTAGTTATTTTAAAGGTATAAATCTCAACTTTATCCATGTAAAACAGTTTTGAAACATAATTCCATTAAGAGGGTCAAAACAGTCCGAGATTGGACCAAAACTTTTCTGTCAATGGTTGCTTTATAAGTTTAATTTATAGATCTAAGAAAACAACACTCAATTTTGCTATTTAAAGTGTATAAATCCAAGATCTACTAGTTTATATGTGATAAAACATACTTTTCTCAAAGTTCATATGAAGATCCAAGTGATAAACTTCAATTTCTTAACATATTTTTAGATTAATGAAGTAACCAACACATAATCACCACATAATTCATGGAAAACACACATAGTCATGCATATACACATAGATCTACACAAATCAACTCGTATTCTTTGGCAAAAACAACTAAAAACCAAAAACCATGGGGTATGAACTCACCTTTGCTTGATGTTTCGGTTTTTGAAGAAGAAGTGGAAGAGATTTTTGGTCTTAGCACACCTTTGTTGTGGATCTCGAGTTTATGAAGTTTCTAAGGTGTGATCATGGAATAAAACCATGTAAGAAGGAGTTTTTCATGTTAAGATGAAAGAAGATACTTGTGTCTGACAATAACTTACCAAAAATTGGAATGGCTTGATGAAGATCCTTAAATCTCTAGCAAATTTTCGAGATCTTGGAGGAAGGAGGAGAATGATGCTTGAGAGTGATTGAGGAAGTCTTTGAAAGAGTTTGTGTGTGGGTGTTTTTGGTTCTTGGCCGAGGTATCAAGAGGATAGGGGATAGAGTTGGTGAGGTGACATGCTTGGAAGTGTGGGGGTCCTTGCATGGATATATGTTGAGCATTATGGAGGTGGAACCTCCTAAGTAAACTCTTATTACATTTCCTTTTTTTTAATTGATGTTGGGTCGAGATCTTTGGGCCAAGGGGTGGGAATGGAATAGTTTGAGCCCATTAACATTTAGTTAGGATTTTTGAAACCTAAACATAAGATTTTCGGCCCATTAGGCTAATTAGATAGCTCACAGCAACAATTAGCATAAAGGAATAGATTTGGGTCCATTAAAGTTAATTGAATTTGTTATGGCCCATTAAGGTTAAGTAAGTCATTTATGGACCAACAAGGCCCATTAGGGTTAGGATGAATAATCCTAGACCCAAATGGCCCAAAATGTTATAAATTTATGAACTGGGTCCAATAAGAGTGTCCTAGTCTATAAGGAACTTGAACTGGGATTTCTAAGGTGTCCAACCTTTAGTTGAACATATGAGATGTATTTGAACGAGAATAGAGTATAGGCTTTTACAATGGATGATGGTTACATGAGAATAGAATTCCCTAGCAAAATGCAAGTTGTGACATCATCCCCCCGTTAGAGGGAATTTCGTCCTGAAATTCTTTCGAAAGATAGGTTCATGAATGAGAGAGTACATGAGGGTAAATCTGCTTTATTTGGTCCTTGAGTTCCCATGTGAATTCTAGTCTACGCTTAACGTTCTATCGAATCTTAACAATCAGAATGCAGCTTTGTTTTATACGCTTTACTTCCTTATCCAATACATTGACTGGTTCTTCGACGAACAGGAGATTCTTGTTTACTTCGACCTCTTTCTAAAGGAATGATAAGAGTTTTGCCTGATAGGCACTTTTTCATATTCGATACGCTGAACACAGGGTTTACATTGTTGAGCTCTACATGCAGCTGCAGCCTATAAGTCTTTGAACCAATCCGAGCAAGAATCTCGAACAGTCTGATGTATCATGGGTTTAGTTTTCTCAGTTCATAAAGCGAATTATTCCTTTCCAATGAGATTACTTTAATAACAAGCGATCCCTAACTTGACATCTTAATAGCTTACGCCGCTTGACAGCATAGGTCTTTTTATCGGTCTCGTGATGCTTGAAGTCGAGTTCTGATTTGGATTATCTTCTCTGTCATCTCGCGAATAGTTTTCTGGTCCAGTGTGAGTACTGGAAAGTGATTTGCATTTATGACTATAATAGCTTTGAAAAGAGCATGCTTGATGCTCGTGCGATACCTGTTATTGCGTGAGAATTTAATCAATGGCAGCTGGGTATCCCATGACTTGCTGAATTCAAACACTCAGGCTCGGAGCATGACTCCGAGTGGTTGAATGGTTCGTTCGCTTTGGCTATTGGTTTGAAGGTGGTAAGCAACGCTTATATCTAGCTATGTTCCCATAGCCCTCTGAAGTGACTGTCAAAGTCTTGAAGAAAACCCGTTATCTCGATCCGAGATAGTAGATACCGATATTTCATGGAGTCTCACGATCTCCTTAATATAGATCCAAGCTAATCTTTCCGTCTTGTTTGATTTCTGTATTAGTGGGAAATGGCCAGATTGGGTTAACCTATCGACAATCACCCAAATAACGCCCAACTCAACTCTTATAACAATAAGCTCCGTCCTTCGACTTCGAGAGTTTTATCCATCCATGCAGTGCTTCCTCCGCGATATTCTCTAGCTTCGATGCTTTCAAGGTTGGTTGTAAGTGTTAACAGTGTTTTGTTCTTGCTTCGAGAGCAGACGAGAATGTTATTGATGAAAAAAATGAAAAGGATGACTAGGAATGGTTGGGAAAACTCGGTTTGTAGGTTCCATGAATACCGTGGGAGCATTCATTAGACCGAAGGGTATCAAAATGAATTTGAAATGGTCACGACGAGTTCGGAAGGCAGTTTTTGGAATGTCATCTTCTTGGACTAGAAGTTGATGATGATCGGTTCTTAGATCTATTTTAGAGAAGTAACTACCTCCTTGGAGCTTGGCCAAACAGATCGTTAGTCTGAGGGAGTGGGTATCGATTTTTGATAGGGAGGTTATTCATTTTCCTAAAATCGATGTTCCTTCGGAAGGATCCGTCTTCTTGAAGAGCAAGACCGTAGCTCTCCAGGATGAGAAGCTTGGTCCGATGGATGCTTTGCGCAACAATTCTTCTCGATTGGCTGGATAACTTGTGAATTTTCGGCTGGAGCTAACCTATAGAGTGAATTGGAAATTGATGTGGTTCTCGGTATAAGGTCGATTCGAAATTTGACCTGTCTCTCTAGGGTATTCCTTGAAATTCTTCGGGAATTACATCTTGGAAATTCGCATGCTATTGGAATACCTTGTACGCTTACGTCTTCCTTGGTCTAGTCCACAACATGAGCAAGGAAAACGTAGTTCTTCTGGTGTAGGCACTTCTGTGCCTTGATGCACGAGATAGGACGAGGATTTGGTGCCAAGTTTATCACCATGGATTTTTAGAGTTTCGTGATTAGGAAGGTGAAGGCAAACGGCCTTCTCGCGACACATAATATCAGCACGGTGGGGGCTTAACCCAACCATGCTGATTATCACATCAAAACTCCTAATATTTATTGGCATTAAATTTTTATTTGAAATGAATGGTTGTTTAGTGTTAAGGTGTTCCCTACATAAATATCCTTCGTTGATTCAGTTTTCCCATTAGTCATCTCCATCGCTAAGGCTTAGTTTAGCCTCTAGCGATTGTTGTTTTAGTAAGTGCTCGAATTTGTTACTAACGAAGCTTCGCTCAGCTTCACTATTGAATAAGAGGTAAGCAAAAGAGTTGTTAAGTGGAAACGTACTAGTAACAATCGTCGAGTCTTGGACTGCTTCGCCTTGACCCAAGGTCGGGACCATTTCTGATCCTTCTGCACCTTGATTGTTATCCTTGGGGCAACTGCGCCTGAAGTGACCGGTTCGTTCACACCCATAGCAGGTGTGACTGGTCTCATCATTGGTGTTTTTGTTAGGGTTGTTGTGATTGTTTGTCGTTTTCATTTGGCTGACGATTCTGGCATGGATAAGTTCTACTGCATTTGGTGGTGTCATTCTTTCAGTTTCATTTCATACAATGCATCTCCCGGCAGGCTCCATTATGATGGAAATTGCATTGGTTGCATTTTGGAAGGCTTCTAGCATATGGTCTCATGCTTGTTAGTGTAATAGGGGCCCTGGTCACATGAACATTAACAACATGTTGCTTCTTTGAGAACCCTTGAGTGAGTTGTCCTTTTCTCTTACTTCCAGACTTCAACTTCCAGCTCTTAAGCTTGGGGTTTAGAGTTCCTTGATAGGTCGTCAATTGTTGGTTTCCATTTTCATTCCTTTGGCTAGAATTGTCAATACTATTCCCACCTCCATTGGTGTTGTTTGCACTGATTTATGCCATAGCAGCGGTTACTGCCGCTGTTACAATAGCTTGGAATGTAGTAGGGTCCATCTGCAGAAGTGGTGTCTTGCGGGTGCCCTTGTTACTCCTGTGGGATGGCATTTTCCTACTGCACGTTGATAATCCAAATCGTAAGTAATGATCGTCATTTCTGGCTGTACTCTATAAATTTCGCATCTTGTCATATGATTCTCATTGTTTCCATCTACATACCTATGATGTATTTATGGTAGTAGATAATCGTAGATTTGGCACGATCGTTACCTCTATCCTTAGGGTATATGGGTTGTATTGGTTTCGAGATCGTTAAGTATCTATCGGTTTTGAGGGTTCGGTTGTGCATAAAATTAAATTTATCTAGTAATTTGAAATAAAGATAGCACATAATTGTTCCATTGGTAAGTACCATCTTAGTACATGAAAAAGAGTCATATCGGATAGTAGGGGGGAAAAAGAAAAGGCTGATACTAATTGTGGCGGAAAGTGTATGGTTGTGGTGCTAATGAAGTGAATGCACCTTGGAGACGAGCTACTTGTTGCTCGGTATCTCGTAGTCCTACATCTCAAACTAACTGTCTCACTTAGGAGTCTCTGTTCAGTTTCTGTGTTTGTCTCTCATCTCTCTCAATAGCAACCCGTATTTGTTTCGTTCGATTTGGGGTGTCCTGAGCTTGGTTATCAACAGCTCGGGTGCGCCGAACCATGACTGGGAGGGCTCGGTCAGCTGGTCCTCTATTACTAAGATCGAAGAGACATCGGTTCCTACCGTAGTCTGGTCGTATCCCTTGCTGGTGACTCCATCTCCAAATATCGTGTGCCCATGGGGACATGGTGCCACCGGGGCCCATACGATAAGTCGGTATTCTTGGCTTTACATTGAGGATTGATGACATCGGATTCTGCATCCGAGTCATCATCACCATTGCCCTCTGGCTCTTCCTCTTCGAGGTCCACTACTGAGTCGACGGGTCCATCTGCAAGTTCTACTTCGTGTTCCTCCTCTGATTCTTCCTCTGAGTCTCCTTCTGGGTCGAGCCACCCTGCTACTCCCTGACTAGGGAGATAGGGGTTTCCTGGCTAATAATACTCATCTATAGTGTATTTCACAAGGGGGTATAAACACTAGAAACAAATAGCATACCAATTACTCCTATATAATTTAATTTTTGTTTAGGTTTGGTTCTATAAGCTCTTAGGAGAATTAAATGGTAAGTTTTTGATTCATTGTCCATCATGATTACTCTCGAACACATGTTGGTCGTATTTTGAATGAATGTTGTTGATCAGGTTACATTCACCCTAATACAACTACATAACTGCCCGAGTTTAATAGCAATGTTCAAATCCTCCAAAGACTTTCACTATTCTTGTTGTGTTATTATTCTAAAATGCACACAAAGGTATGTATTTTAAATTATTATTTAAAGAGCTATTTAGTCCCATTGTATTTATAGTTTCATATCCTGTATGATTAGATATGTTAGTTCACTATAAATAATGCTCTGATACCAATCTGTCACACCCCGAACCAGACGCCGAAAATGTCATGGGGCTTGTGCGTGACTTCATCTTGAAATATCATTACAGTGAATATAATTGAAACATAACATCATCATCATCACGCATGTAATATAAGAACACTCATGATAAAACAAAATATAACACAATATCCATTAGTTTGTTTCGTTCATCCTGATTCAACGGTTTCCTGAGCATACAAGTTATTTTGAAAACGGTCAAGATAAAAATGTTGCTGAGTTCATAAGCATGTTTGTGAAAATGATTTGTATAACTTTGAAAACCACCAGAAAATCTGATATTTTCTGAAAAGTGTTTAGTGTGTTATTGTTAGATCTTGTATTAATGCATGTATGTTATTGTTTATTTGACTAAAAAAAGTAAAGAGACTGTAGAGAGAATGTAAGAGCATGTAAAGAGAATCTTCCCCAGACAACCCGACGTTGCCTGTAAAAAAATGGTCTTCCGTAAACTTCATAACGTTGATTCCTCTAAGCGAGCCGTCATAACCATACTAAATAATAACAATTTCACCTGTCTTGGCGTCGTTGGATGCCGTTTTGACTTTGATTATACGGTTTTCTTCACACTAGACTGAGTTAGTCTAATTGTAGCAAACAACTCAGGTGTGGGGTGTCATCCCCATATAGATCTATACACAAATCCCCAGTCTCCCTTCAAGAGACTATGGTTATAACTACAGACTACGATCGTACACTTAATAGGTGCCAACCGACAAAACTCACTAGATCCTTAATCGAATTTACACGAAGAAAAAGGTATAAACTCCTTCCAGGCCCAATGATCCATGTATGTGAACCACTAAGGCATCGCTAAACATGTAAATCATTTCAAGACCGAATTGTAATGAGATTATATAACATGGGCCCGAAATATATATGAAAGGACAACTAAGACCCATTTCACATGTAAGGTATTTTCAAGCCCAAATAGCACACAAATAGTATCCAAGGTCCGTCGCACATGTTAATGGGTCAATGAGGACCAATAAACATATACAGCACCTCTCACACATAAAAATGGGCCACTAAGGCCCAATAACCTAGAAAATGATCAAATTAATCCGTTTGTTAGTTTATCGTTGGTTTTGGTTCAAGTATTCACTAAAATATCAAAAGAAAGAAGAACACATATAAAACTCATTCGTAGGCCCAATAAACATGTAAGTGGACCAGTAAGGCCCACTATACATGTCTATTATTTCTAGGCTCAAAAGGAATGTGAATGCCTATCCTAAGCCCAATATACATGTAAAAAGACACTAAGGCAAACTAAACATGTATATTATTTCCAAGCCCAATAAGGATATGAATATCTATCCCGAGCTCAATATACATGTAAAAGGACACTAAGGCCCACTAAACATGTATATTATTTCCAGGCCCAATAAGGATATTAATATCTATCCCGACCCTAATATACATGTAAAAGGACACTAAGGCCCACTAAACATGTATATTATTTCCAGACCCAATAAGGATATGAATATCGTTTTTAACCCATTTGTTATTGTTTTGTTTATTTTAGCTTGATTATTTACATAATTGATATCTAAAGCCCACTTTTTGTAAAAATAACGTTCTTGGCCCAATAAGCCAAAAATTTACAATTACGGCCCAATTTTTGTAAGAATAACACTTTATTCTCCAATTTTGTTAAAAACTTGTGTTGATGAGTACTTTGTGATAAAAATAACATTTTAAACCCATTTTTGTCAAAATATTATTTTTGGCTTGGTTTTTGTGTAATTACACATTTTTTCTGGATTTAGGCCATTCCGACCTAGTTTTTGGAAAATTTGTAGAAAAATCATCGTAAGCTGAAATTTGGATCCGTAAATTCTTGAATTTTGGAAATTTTCTCTACTTTGTTCAGAATTTTTCTCAGAATTTTTAATGGCTTCTAACAAGTGTGAAATTGCTCACCTTCACAGGCTGGTCCGAAAGTATATCAAATTTGATCGGAAGTTTTGTAAACTTCACCAAAAATAGTAGAAAAAATCATATGAGAACGTGAGAGTAGTAATTTTAAAGGTATAAATCTGAAATTTATCCATGTAAAACTGTTTTAAAAAAATACTTGCATTAAGTCGGTCAAAACAGTCCGAGATTGGACCAAAACTTTTCTGTCATGGGCTATTTTATAAGTTTAATTTAAAGATCTTAGAACAAAACACTCATTTTTGCTATTTAAAGTGCATAAATCCCAGATCTACTAGTTTATGTGTAATATATGTGATAAAACATACTTTTATCAAAGTTCATATGAAGCTCCAAGTGATAAACTTCAAGTTCTTGACATATTTTTAGATTAATGAAGTAACCAACACATAATCACCACATAATTCATGGAAAACACACATAGTCATGCATATACACATAGATCTACACAAATCAACTTGTACTCACCTTTGCTTGATGTTTCGGTTTCTAAAGAAGAAGTGGAAGAGAGTTTTGGTCTTAGCGCACCTTTGTTGTGGATCTCGAGTTTATGAAGTTTCTAAGGTGTGATCATGGAATAAAACCATGTAAGAAGGAGTTTTTCATGTTAATATGAAAGAAGATACTTGTGTCTGACAATAACTTACAAAAAATTGGAATGGCTTGATGAAGATCCTTAAATCTCTAGCAAATTTTCGAGATCTTGGAGGAAGGAGGAGAATGATGCTTGAGAGTGATTGAGGAAGTCTGTGAAAGAGTTTGTGTGTGGGTGTTTTTGGTTCTTAGCCGAGGTATCAAGAGGAGAGGGGACAGAGTTGGTGAGGTGACATGCTTGGAAGTATGGGGGTCCTTGCATGGATATATGCTGAACATTATGGAGGTGGCACCTCCTAAGTCAACTCTTATTACATTTCCTTTTTTTTAATTGATGTGGGGTCGAGATCTTTGGGCCAAGGGGTGGGAATGGAATAGTTTGAGCCCATTAACATTTAGTTAGGATTTTTGAAACCTAAACATAAGATTTTCGGCCCATTGGTCTCATTAGATAACTCACGGCCCAAATTAGCATAAAGGAATGGATTTGAGTCCATTAAAGTTAATTGAATTTGTTATGGCCCATTAAGGTTAAGTAAGTCATTTATGGACCAACAAGGCCCATTAGGGTTAGGATGAATAATCCTAGACCCAAATGGCCCAAAATGTTATAAATTTATGAACTGGGTCCAATAAGAGTGTCCTAGTCTATAAGGAACTTGAACTGGGATTTCTAAGGTGTCCAACCTTTAGTTGAACATATGAGATGTATTTGAACGAGAATAGAGTATAGGCTTTTACAATGGATGATGGTTACATGGGAATAGAATTCCCTAGCAAAATGCCAGTTGTGACATAGTGTTAGGGTTTATCATAACTTCTTCACGCGAAGTCGGATTTAGACGTTCTCTATATTTTTGGAATCGTGTGGACGTATACTTTGAGTTGTATCATAAAATATGTATGAAAGTTCATACTTTAACATGAATTACATAGTAAGTTTATCACGTTACTAGTTTAACAAAAATCACATTACATGATTGGCAAAATCACATGTGATTGTTTTTGACCTATTTTGACTGGTGTTATAGTTGAATCTAAGTTGGGGAGGATCGACAGGATTTGCGGGAGTTCGGAAGGGTGTGGAACTGGGGAAAGTTTCTCATTCTGGACAAGAGGAGAAACAACCTAAGTGGTTGTTTAGGCTGAGGTTGTGTAAGTTGGAATTCAGGAAACTTCCAAATGCTGGTCGGCATCTCCTTTATTATGCATATCAGGCTTGTGGTTGAGTCCAGGTTGAGGGTTTTGGAATTCAAAGTATAACCCCATCACTTCTTTGGAAGTAGTTGGATGAAGGTTTAAGTTCAGGATGAGTGGGGTTGTGATGTTTAAGTTGTGCTTATGCTATGGGTTGTAACCATGGTTGGTTAGTAGTGTTTTAAGAGTGCAATGGGATCGTAGGATTCACCAATTTGAGGTGGAATATCGTTGGAGGTGGTCATGAGTGTATAGGAGGAATCAGCTCGTGCCTTGGGTACACTGGTCAGGATTGTCGAGGAGTATTTCTATGTTTTAGGGTAAGGGCCATTGGGGTCTGGGGAGGAGTTAGGCTTGTGTAGCTCTAGGTGGGTGGGACCCGTGGGTGAGGCCCATGTGATTATAGAAATATAGGTGGGACCTGGTAGAGACCATTGGGTCAAGGTTTTGGATCTTGGATTGTAGGATTAAGTGGATGGTCAGTGTGTGATGCATAGGTGTTTTTAGGCTGGGTAGCCTTGTTATTCGGATTCTTGGGAACTTGGTGGGTGGACCAAGTGCGAGACTAGTTGTCTCAGAGATGGTTTAGGAACCTTTGTATCTTGTTCTAGTTAGGGGTTTTCGTGAATTAGAAGGTTTGGGGAGAAATGCAAGTGCAGATCCTTGGATCTCGAGTTATGATTTAAGTATTGGGTTGTTTATGGGCGAGGTCTTGAGTTAGGAATCATGAGTGTTATGCGCAGGATTTTCATTTATGTAGGATAAGAATTAGGGTATCTAGATGGCGAGGGCATCAATCCAAGGGGGTTCAAATGTACGTAATAGATTCAGTTTGGATGATAGATCAAGCCATTTGTGACTGTGTATTGGATTGGTTTTGTTTGTGAAAGGAATAAAGATAAGTCAAGGCGGTATTATTGATTTGGAAATCGTGTGTGAAGTCGCTCATTCAGAGAATATGCTAGGTCACTTGCAGTTGGGGTTAAATCATCTCAGAGTAAAAGATTTGACCCTGTTGCACAGCTCTCGTCTAATTCTAACCGTTGCAGGGATGAGTCTTCTACTCAAAGGATTATCTAAACCTTCTATCAAGTATAAGTGATCTGCATCAATAATTTGTCTGTGATTCTGTTTTATAGTGGGAACCTCAAATTATGAGAAGTTGAGTAGTAAGTTGGAAAATAAGTGGAATGAATTCAACATTGGTTCAGTATTGGCGGTCTGTCAGGGACTCAGATTGTCTCGAGACTTCAAATTTCAGATTGAGTAGATATGGTTAGTTTGCAAGGAATTATTTTTTTGGGTGGAGAAAGGATCTGTTCATCTTTGAATTGGAGAGCCCTTCTAGGGTTGGTTTCGGTTGCATTGGGAAGGTTGTGCTATGCTCGGGTTGTAGCTGTGTTGCTCAGGTTGTTTGACATGCCTGTGATGGTAATGAATGAATTCGAGGACGAAATATAATTTAAGTGGGGGAGATTTGTAACACCATGTTTCGAATTGTTTCCCATTACGGGGTAGTGATGAAGGAGTGGGTATTAGTAGACTAAGGACCCATGATGAATTAAAATTTGGGCTCATTTGGAGGTGGATGATGTAATTTGGATGATCCGGGTATTCAGTTTGTGTTTTGGAGCCAAAGGTCACTTTGGTAATATGTCAGCTTGGGCGTTTATCGAAATTGGATGTTTATTTGGGAAATTGTAGGGAAAGTATGACTTTATTAAAGTATAGAGCTTCTCGTTACCTTTTCATGGATATATGGATCTTCGGAATCCGATTTATAATAAAGAAGTGATGTCCTTCAGAAAATGTTAGGGTTAGAGGAAACCCTAGTATGCGGGGCGTACCTAGGGAGTATGTGGGGCATACTGATGCGAAGGGAATTATGCTCGGCCTAATGTGATGTACGCTTAGCTTAATGTGAGGGTTGGATTAGGGGTGTGACACCTCGTACCCTGGGCATACGAGGAGTACGCGGGGCGTACAATTGGTAAATGAAAACCCTAAATTTTTTTATGTTGTACCCTATATAAGCACATTAAGTCTTTTGGGCTGGCCTCTCTACCAGCCACCAAGTCCCCAAAACCCAAGAAATTGTTCCTTAGCCTCCTTGGTGGTGTTTTTTGAGCTCATTATCTTCTTCTTGGTCCTTTTGGGTTATTTTCAAGAAGATGGAGTTTAGTGTAAGGTTGTGGCTCAAGGAAGAGCATGTGGTTCTTGACTATGTGCATCATTTCCAACTTGTTTGAGGTAAAAAGCTATGAACTTGTTCACTATTGGATTAGATCTATTTTTGTACAAGTTTTGGTTCCTCTTTGACCCAAGAATGAGATCTAGTGATTTGGTACCACTCCAGGAGCTATGAGTTGCCACTCTTGGTGTTTCTGGGGTTCTAGATTCATAAAGTTGTCTGCTTTAAGGTTTGGAATTCCCCATGTACGAGTTTGTGTCCATTTGGTTAAAGTATAATGGTATATGTTGAAGTTGGGTTCTTTTGTGACATGCAAATCACCAAGACAGTGAATGTATGGTTATCGACACTTTTTAGGACTCAGATTTGTGGTTCAGACCTCTGGATTTAAGCATTAAGAGCTTAATAGAGTTTTTGGCTTAATTGTAACGTCCTAAATACACGCTCTGAAAATTTAATTTTAAATCATTAATAAAAATCATAATTATCAACCATTTCATCCATAACAAAAATAATTATATTAATCAGAGTATCATTTCAAAACATGTTCATTTTATCTGAGTAAACATCCCAGGCTAAAAACTTCTTGGTGTGTGCCATGCAGTCATCCCGAGCTCCTCCCTCCTCTACCGGAAGTACCTGAAACCAAAACTAAAAACTGTAAACAAGAAGCTTAGTGAGTCTCCCCATACTACCACATACCAAACACTTAATCACATACTCCAAACATTGGGACTAGCCCGCTACATCGGGCCCTGCTCGACATCTGACGAATCCGACATCAGGCCCCGCCTGTCATCGAACCTCGCTCGGTATACATATATGTTTCTACCAGGCCCCTCCTATCTTCGGGACCCGATCGCTAAACACATACAACAATAACAGATAAATATGCTAACACAATCACTATACTATAAATGCTAGTCTCTAGGCCCCGCTCCTATTCGGCTACTAATGAGATATAGAACCCCGTCCACACTCAGCTAGTGATGAGATACGGGCCCCCGCACACACTCTTCCCCCTACCAGGCACATACAAGTATCACAAAGACAAAAAGTATAACTACACCTACACTACTGCCTTGGGTACCACCCAACATCGAACCGTACCCAGGAATATATATATATATATATATATATATATATATATATATGTGTGTGTGTGTGTGTGTGTGTATACACCTCTTAATCTAGCATTCTCTCATGATTCCATCCATAAAAATCATGTTTTCATATATCTTCAAGTTTCACTAAGAACACACACTAGTGTTCTTGGCCAAAACCGATCCTTTCAAGCTCCTATATCGTAAGTACTCTTGTCCTAGCTTGTTATGTACTAGATTGAACTTGTTTAGGCCTTAGAAACATCAAGAATCATGGGTTGGAAGAAAGTTTACGACCAAGGATCTCCCAAGGCCGCAAAGTCCCTATAAGGGTGCAATGTTGACCTAATATCCTTCCTTATGCTAAAAACTTGGACTAGAACTCTCCACCATTGAACTAGGGACCTTAAACTTTGAGTTGATACATAATACCATGAGTTTAGGGCCGTAAACTCATGGAGAAATGGTCACTAGTCCGTAAACTCCAATTACGGTCAAGTCTTCGACCTTAAACTCATATAGACTCTTGTTTACCCTTGGAACAATTAAACCCTTGAGACTCCCTACCTTTAAGACCCTAAATATGACCATTTAGAGAGTTTACGGCCAGGAGTAAACTCCCATGGGCCGTAAACTCCTCAACACTCTCCATTGAGTGGGTCTTTCACTTCCTTGGGTAAAGCAAAATTCCCTCAAGCTTCCTAGCCTTTCAAACCCACACGTAAGCATCTATGACCATGAGTTTACGGATGTGAACTCCTTGGGGCTATAAACCCATGGTAGTAAACTCCATGTAGAGTGGTCCTTGGGCCATAAACTCAATAGCAATGCCTTACAACCCTTAGATGCAACCCTAAGTTCTTATAACACTCGAATCCAAGGGTTTTCCACGTTCTAGGGTGTTTATACTTGTCTAATTAGTGTTATAATCACTAATTATATACATACATATATATATATATATATATATATATATATATATATATATATATATATATATATATATGTCTTTATATGTTATTAGGATCGTTGTGTGTGTTCAAGTCTTCACTTGACACCTAACACCTTGTCCAACACTACCATCCAATCCACTCACTACAGGTGAGTTCATACCCCTTAATTAACCTTTTAAATGTTTTTAAAAGCTTTTATTGGGGGGGATACAAGTTGAATCATACTAGTTAATATATCAATCACATTTGATTAATAACTAGTACACAAATGGATTTACTACGCTTTTAGCTATTTTACCAAGAATACTACTTCAAAATGACTTTCTCAAACGTTTTTACATGTTAAGCTCTTTATCAAACTATCTTACATATTGTATCTTTCCTTTCAAATTCTGTTACAAATATGTTTCAAAAAAAGTTTTTCATGTGTTTCAAACTGTGTTTCAGACAAAAGATTTCTTATAATTTAAACTATTTATATCAAATAAACTACTTTTAAACCGTTTTATAAATTGACATCAAGTCATCAATTCTTATTATTAAACTTTTCAAATGTTTTACAAAACTTCTTTTAAACTTTTATATTGTCAAATGTGTGCCTACATATGTATAGTTATATAAGTAATCTTTAAAGGACTTAGGACTGCTAGCTCACTTTAATTCCTTTCCTTGTTTGGATGTGGCCTTAGGGTATCAGTTATTTTTCCGAATGTCGTCTAAATATTAGTTATATATTATGTATACATATATAGACATAAAAGTTCTAGCAGTCAATTCAATACCTTTGGGTAGCAAAGGCATACTTTTAGGTTATACACATACATTACTAGTAACTATAATAGGTATAGTTAGGAGATACTACTTACTATTCCTAGTACAAGGAATCACACTAAGATTCAGTTCATACACGAGTCAATGCATACTATAAACAATACATACACTACACTAATACATACACTACACTAATACATACATTACGCTAATACATCCATTACTCTAATACATACTAAATGAAGAGACACTAATACACACTAAATGAAGAGACACTATTACATACTATATGAAGAAACGCTATAACATACTATATGAAGAGACACTACTACAAACCATATGAAGAGATACTACTACACACTCCTAGACTGACCATGCTACACATGGTTGTTCGCTATAGCAGGTGTGTTCATCTACGGATGTTCTCGGTTGTACTGTTCAGCAAGTTACCACGTCGTGTTTATCCTAGACAAATGGATACATTCTTAAGGATAATACAATTTTCCTTATTGCCTTTACTTTGTGACACGTTCACATAAACGACGAGGTAGAATATATTTTTATAGGATTTCAAATAAATATATTACTTTCCTTATTACATTTTATTTTATGATACAGGTAGACTATATTTTTATAATAATAGTTATACAATGGAAAATTCGTCATTCTTACAAAGAAGCATACATTCAAAAGAGTTGGGTCTTGGTAGAAGACTACCTTTTATACTAGTAGGAAATATGTGATTTTCCAGGGTTTTCATACTTATACAAACTTTTCCTCAAACAATTACAAGTCTTTAATTACAAGTTTTTTACAGAGCAATGACACTAAAATACTTATGAACTTACTAGCTTTATGCTGATAAAATCTTTCAAAATAACTTGTATTCTTAGGTCACCAGTAGACAGATACGATGACCATGTTTTGAGAAGACGGAGCATTCAAGACTCGTCTTTTATTTTGATTACTTATTTTCATGTCTTATTCTATGAAAGAACGCACTTGTATTATAATTATACTATTAATGCAATGGATGATGTTGTTGCTTGTTTACTACTTTACACTATTGTGATACTTTACATGATGTCCTCCACCCCAGAATGTTTCTACGATTCTTGGTTTTGGGGTGTGACAGATTGGTATCAGAGTATTGTTTATAGTGAATTGAGTATATCAAACCATAAAAGATATACAGACTTCAAATACAATGGGATTAAAGTACTCTGACCAAGAGTTTATACTTTTAAATATAAAATATTTAACTAGGTATACATGCCTGCATTCATACTAAAATCATTGTCACAATGACAAAAACAAAAGTATTACGATTGTTGAATATCACAATTAAGCTCGGTGATGTATGGTCAGTCCTCGGAGTGGCATAGCCTGATCAACTATGCTGGTCCAAGGAGTGATTAACATATGCCCAAGAATGGTTGTGATATGGCAACAAGTCTAAAAGCTTACCAACACTACCATAATGAAGACATTAGGATTATCCTATGTTACTATAATAACTTAGTTGAGAACTAAAAAGATCTTCATTAGTAGGTTAATAGTTGCTAAGTGGATACACTAAGGTTATATATAACTAGGATGACATAGACTTAGAATCTATGAATTTTTGCTTTACCCCTATTCCTTGTGAATTTTGAGTTAAGGTCAATTATTCGAAGGCCTATCATGCTTTGTTTACATATGACTAGTATGCACTTTACAAATAGTGAAGTAACTAATGAAGATTACCTTATAATTATCTAGTTAGTACGTCTAATACTTATTTCGCTACCCCAATTATCGCATAGATAACATGGTGGGACTCCATCCCCACGACGACTTGTACCTTCCGAACGAAGGCATGATGGATGGTTTGAAGAAGAGCCAGAAGATGATCATCAAATCCCTTTAGATCATCACCATGCTGAAGGCTTTTCGGATGGTGCTAAATTCGAGCCCGAGGTTAAGAACCTACCCCCGGTAGCTCCCAACCCAAATCCTAACCCTCGTCCGGCTTTTCAAGGCCGGATGCCTCATTGGGTAGAATGTTTGGACACGTGGAGCGAAGAGCAAGATCAACTCATGCCATTCAATAGAGACCGAAGCTTCTTTAACCTGAGCGAGGGAGCTCAATAGACAGGGTTCTGCCTATCCTGGTCCGTAGGGTTGCCTGAAACGAAATACAGGGCATGACAGCTCTCCATCACATCACAGAGGTTGATGCCAATGCAAGAATGCATACCATCCGTACCAACCATCTTGAAGATGCTTGTGAGAGGTCTGGGAGAGATCATGAGGCCCTGCTGCAAGCACTAGCAGATACTCGGGCCGAAGTCATAGAGCTCCAAGTGCGCCAGAGGGTGTACGAAAGACACATGCTAGATATGGAACGTCAACTGGCTGAACTAAGGTTTCACCAGAGGGATGACCATCACTAGTAGGAGATTTTATACTTTCTTTCCTTGTTATAAGGAATCGTTTTTATGTCTATTCCCTATGTAGCACTTTCCTATGTATCGACCCCAATACCGTAATTACTTTTAGTTAGGCCTTTATGTTGTCAAAACTTACCCATAGTATGTTGGCATTCCAACCCGATGGTTAAGGGCCGAGTTTATTCCAACCCGATGGTTGGTTGGACCAATTGTATTTTAGCATTCCAACCCAATGGTTAAGGGCCAAGGGTAATCCAACCCAATGGTTTATTAGACCCATAGTATGATGTTCTTCCAACCCGATGGTTGAGGGCCAAGGGTATTCCAGCTCGATGGTTGATTGGCCCCATGGTATGTTGGCTATCCAACCTGAAGGTTGAGGGCCTGGGCCATTCCAACCCGATGGTTGATTGGCCCCACCATATATTGTTGTTTTATATGTGTTATCTATTCGTGTGTTGGTTCTTTAGGGGAACACATGAAGATTTGTGCTTACAGTTTTGGTTTATGGATTTATGCACTTCAGAGAATCGTAGCAAGGCGAGGGCGTGACCGTACACATCCTGATTTTATCTCATTGATCTTGGGATATGCAAATTTTTAAATAATCTTTTGAAAACACAATTGAAATTTTTGGGATGTTTGAAGTTGGTATCGTAACCTTGGCTTGACTGAATTGGTGGAATACTCGTGTGAGTCCAATCTCAAACTATGGAAAAAGATGTTTTCTAATAATCTTCAAATGGTTTTCAAAATAATCAAGGAGGATGCAATGTGTACGGTCAGCCGGAGCCAGTAAGTAGACACCAATTACCACACGATTATTTTGAGATTATGCTTGCATACATTCGAGTAGTTGTGAGAACAAGATCTATGCGCAGGGACAAGATTTGAGAGCTCAAACCGTGAGTGAATGCTTCAGATCAATGTCTGCTTGATAATGGATGTTCAAGTCGAGACTGGAAAGACTAGTCAAGTCTTAGATAATCAATTCAACAAATGATCAAGACATTAATTTCGAACAGGAAGATAATGATCAAGGTAACGTCAATTAATAAAGAACAATAAGTATGTTTTTAATGTGTTAAGAGTAATTGCCAAAAGTGAGTGAAATATCCGTTGTTGACTTGTATTGAAAGCTCCTATATAAAGGAGTGAATGTTACAATGGATTATCCCAGATGTTTACATAGGACCGAACAAAATACATAAGTCTGACATTCTGATTGTCCTAAAGTAACTCTAGATTAAGTCCTATGAAATGTTACATTAAATACAAGAAAAAGGTAATAAATGCACTAAATACATAAAGACTTCATTTCGGACAAGTAATATTCTAGAGATGAAAGTTTGGTCTGGATCACTACTCATTCCGGACTTCAAGATTAGCTCCGGAATGTGTTCCTCTTCAATATGCTTCTCTGCTTCTTTTCTCCAGCTCCGGATAGGTTTCGGATTACATATTCCTTTGGAACCAACATACTTTGGAATATATATATATATATATATATATAGAGAGAGAGAGAGAGAGAGAGAGGATTGCTAGAGGTTTGCTTTTAGGTTCCAACAATCTACCCCTAAGTGAACTTAACACACCTTAAAGATTAGTTCATTTCTTCCTTGATGAAGGTGTATGCTCGAAACAACCATTCACACACTGTAATGTACCAAGCCAGTTAGCTTACAAACTTTGTCTTTACATGTTCCGGAGCTTCAGACTTGGACGCCCGGGATATGAACTTATGCAGTGCTTTAGTAGGAACCAGGTGTTTGTTAAGGACTCAAATAAAGTTCTTCTTGTTTGTTCTTCTGGTGGTGTAGACATACCCTAGAACCGGTTCTTCAATCGGACCATCTGCAAGAATTTCAGCTTCTGGAAGAACAAAGTCGATCTTTGCAACAAATTGATCGGTTCCGTAGACGTGAGCATGTTCGTAATCACCGCATTAAAACTTAGTAACATAGTCTTTGAGGAATTTGAGAGTTGTGTGGTAGGCACCCACACTGATGTCATCCTTCTGGTTTTCTCAGAAGTAAGCAGCCAGGGTAAGGATATCATTCAAATTCATTGAAGGAAAATCCGCATCAGTAACGGTTTAGGGAGTTGACTTGTTTCGGAGGAGATGAAAACGGAACAGAGGATAGTTCAGCTCAAATTTTACCAAAATTTTTCTTCCAAAGCCATGAACTTTGGTGATCCTCTTCCTTGAAGTGTTGAGCATTTTTAGCATTAAAGGTTTTGATCCTCTCACGCTCTGTCCGGATGATTACTTCCGGATCATCGTTTGGGTGGAGCGGAGCAAACTTCATGTAAATCATCCATATCTTGTATAGTGGGCTAAGAGGCTCCATAGATTATCAAGTTGGGTTCCACCCATAGGATGCTCCATGGATGCTCCATGGGAGTTACAAACCCATGGGTCATGGAAATGAAGAGTCATGACACATTAGGGTTTACATGGTGTAACCCTAGATGTGTCAACACTATATAAGAATTTTATTCTCCACCAAAAACGGCTACATATATGAAACAAGACGACTAGGCCGATTTCAAGAAGTGTGTATTCTCTCAAAAGTCTTTCCAAGAGCATTTGGTGTTGTGTGAAGCATTTGAGGCATCACACTTGGGGTGCCAGGCTCACAAGGTTTCATGGAACATAAGCAACAACAAGGTAAGTTATTCTATCTATCATTCAAGTTAAAAATTGTTCCCCATGTATGCTAGATAGGAATATAGCCTTGGAATTCAACTTTGCATGATAATTAGACAAACATAGATCCAAGGTTATTAGGGTTGCATGTACACTTACGAAGTGTTAGAATGCTAAAAACCCAACAAATGGAAGGTCACAGTAGAGTGTTGGGATGATTTCCTTTGCTTGAAGGATGCCTTGTCGACATAGAGGAGAGATGCCACACATCGGATCAGAATGATCTTTTAAAGCTTTAATCTGGATGTTGTCCGCCAGTGCCTTGTGAATTTCCTCCTCAGACCATCCAAAATTTTGTTTGACGGGAGGTCCAGAGGGAAAGGCTTATTGTTTGGAAGTCATTGGTTTCTTCCCTTTGTCTCTCTGAAGAGCATCAATTACCATCTTCATGTTCTTGTCAATAACGAATTCTGGAGTAGGTGTTGGAAGCGGTTCTTCCGAAATTTCATCTGGTGTACAGAGAGGGGAGCCTTGATCAATTGGGGCTATTTTTGGTTCCGGAATGGGAGTAGGAGGCAGCATGGAGGGAGTGGCTCGGAAGGCTTGAGATGTTAGGAAATATTTTTCCTTAGCCATTTTGATGGCCATTTCAAAGGCGTCTGGAAGAGAGGATGGCCAGGAGACAGCGGACCAGATCCTCTTTTGTTCTTCTGATAGCACCTTCGGAGCAGTCAGATTTGGAGCTTCAAGACCAATAATTCCTTTGGGAGCTTCATCCGGAATGTAAATTTCATAATCTTCATCTCCTTCATTTCCTTCAGTAAATCCCAGGATTCATGAGACAAATTGAACATCTTCTTCTTCGGAATTGAGGTCCTTATCCCGGAGTGTGAGTTCCAAGGCTACTTGGGCCATCTCCCACTCTTGCATCGGTGAATCTAAAAACCGATGCAAGCGATAAGTCTTCCTTGATATCATCAAGTTTGGAGAACACCTTCTAAAGACCGGTGGAGAGTTGAACAGTAAAAGTGTCATAGGCTTCAGAAGTGGGAGCTTTTTCGGAGAGATGCTTGAATGTGCTGCTAAGGATTGCAATCATCTCATCAAATTTCCTATTCGGAACATCCACAATGTTCCAAGTTGAGCGTAGGAGTTTGATGAGGACTTGTTGAATGATAAGATTCATCTCATCCTTCTTCCGGATCTCCTTCTCTAATCGTTGAATTTGTTCTCATGATGAACATGAGTCTGTTTGATTAGGTCGTTGGTAGCAGACACAAGATCGTCATGAACCTTGAGCATGGAGGAGATGGTGTTGAGATAATTTTCGATAAGAGAATCATAATTGGAATCAAGTTGCTCAACAGTGTGTTTCAGCCGGATGGAAATCAGCTGATCAAGTTGGGCTTCTCTCTCTACTAAGGATGGTCCTGACTGATGGGAGAGAGACTGAAGAATGGCATCAAGTTTCGAATCAAATCCTAAGACTTTTTTATCCAATCTCAAATTTATCTCTGTTACGGATGCCTCTACAGATGACACTTTATCCATAGTGTCTGAAACATTGTTGCGGATCTCCAAAAGGGCAAAAGGGTCAACATGGTCACCATCTGAGGATTCTGAATCCGAATCTGAGAATCGCAGAGGAGGTTATTGAGTGTTCGGATTTGAGGATGGACCCGGTTTGTTTGCATCATCATATTCTTGAAGGTTTGATTTTGAGTCGTCGTCCGGAGTAGTGGTGGAGGATGATCCGAAGTCAAAGGCAGACTTGGATACGAATCCTTTTGGATTGATACTGAATGGAGGTCATGAGATGAGCATCCGGAATGGTTGTTGCTTCTTCCTCCAACATAGCTTCTTCTGAAATTTCTTCTTCCGGATCAGTGAAGAAGATGCTTTGATGAGTAGTGATTAGGGTAGTTCCGTAGTGAGTTCATTGATGGCGTCATCGTCAGTGGGGGGGAACATAGGGCAGATTGCTTTGGATGGCCCTGTTCAGCATGGAGATGAGAGTGGACTCCACTTGTGTTCGAGAGAGGTCCGGACATCGAGATGCGACCCTGTTCACAAAATCTTCCCAAAGAGGATCATTAGTGCCTGGTCATCCTATACGCCTTTCGGTTATCAGAATAGTTGTGGCATTGGAAGTTGGAGAGATTGCTCCTCCTTCCGGATGCTTAGGTTCCAAAACACTGGTTTCGAAGTGTGTTCGTGTTGAAGAGATAATGGGAATATCGAATTTGACACGTGGGTGTGTTCTAAGGAGCTGCAAGGAACTTTGTTCAACACCTGCATCACCCTTTTGGGAGGGTGAGGGTGGAATATGTGTAGACTCCCTATGAGTGTGTGCTTGTGATGATGAAACATTGAGGGGTACCTCAGATGAGTGGGCAGGAGGGGTGTGCGGACGGCCAGAATTAGCCGAAATGTCATGGGTGCCCTCCGATTGAGTGGGGGTACTAACTTTAGATTTGTTTTTGGCCTTAGGATTGGTGGGTGAAGCCTTTCATTTGGGTGGTTGCTTAACTTTGGTTCCGAACTTAGTGGGACTGGCCTCTTCTGGAGTAGGCTCAACTGAGACCAGGGCAGGCTATGTTGGGTTGAACACAACCGAGGTCTCAATATGGTGTTTCAAAAAGGGAGATTCGAAAGGAATGAGGGCCAACATATTGTCTGGAAGTCGTCTGACCGGACCAAAAGATGATTGGTCCGGAATTTTGTATGGCTTAACAAGTTTGAAAGATACACATACCTCCGGATAAATGGTGCTCACTAGAATGGGGACGTTAAGTTCCTTGAAGATTTGTTCAATCGTTAGGGCCTAAAATCTAGGACTCGAAATCTCATTCGGTTTCCTCTTTATGGAAAACTTGAAAAAGTCTTGCTATAATACTTTCGGAAGGTCCATAACATTGTTACGTCTGAAGTAAATGTTGAATACCGCATTCAGCCAGTCTTTGCTTAAGGTATCAGTACCGCCGTGCTTGCCCGATAACCCATGGAAGATAAAATGCATAAGGACGGTCCAAAGCCCTGAAACTGCAGTTTTCTTGAAATCCTTTGCCCTATAGTCTTGAGTGTACCCAATGAAGTTAAGAAACATCTAGAACTCTTCAGCAGTTGGTGCCACCACTTCGAAACCAGCAGACGTTGGTGAAATTCCAATGGCGTTGAGAAAGGTTGATTTGTAGACGGGAATGGTGCGATCATCGATGATGGAGGTTAACAGAACATCATCTTCAAGTTTGATGCTAGTGAATGCACGATGAAGATGAGAAAGAGGGATTGGAGGATCAGGGATTTTGGTAAGTGGAATGAAGAGAGGATTATGTGCAAGGAACTCAATTATTATCCTGATTGATTCGTTGTAGTCAGGGGGTTCAAGGAGAACAGTTGGGTAGTGTTCCTAAGAAAGGGTTCTTAATCTGCAGATGATGATGATCCCTTCGATCCTTTGGATGATTTCTTCCTGACTATGGATTTCTTAGGAGTTGGAGCAGTTCTTGGAGGACTCCATTGATGAAGATGAAGAAGGCTTGAAGAACACAAAGAACTATGAGGGTTTTTGGGAGGTTTGAGAGTTGAGAGATTGCAAAGAGATAAAGGTAAATGCAAAAAAGTATTTATAGGTAGGGAAAGATGGGTCGGGTCGAAAAAGGTAATGATGAGGGTCTGAAATCCACCGGGTTGCATTTAATGTTGGGAAATTGAGATTAGACAAGTGAGATGAAAGTGCAAGGCAATTGGTCTAAAATAGGAGAATGTAACCGTCAATTTGTTTTCCAATTTAGAGGGCGTGCAATTGTGTCATGCAAATCGAGGAAGATTGGATAAGGATCTTCCTAAAAAGTAAACGTTGAGAAAAACCGTTTCACCTTATTACCTCTTGGTATTCCAGATGAATTGATCCAGACAACGCATGATCCAGAGGGAAGAGTTATGTTCCGAAACACATATGATGAAAAGAAGGTTCTGGAGAAAATTTTGAAAATTTCGGAGCACTTTTGAATATTCCGGAGCATATTTGAAAATTCTGGAGCATTTTTGAAATTCCGGAGCATATTTGAAAATTCCGGAGCATTTTTGAAATTCCTGATAATTTTTTAAAATTCCGGAGCATATTTAAAAAATTCCATAGCATTTTTTAAATTCTGGAGCATTTTTTAAAATTCCGAAGCAAATTTGAAATTCCAAAACAGATTTGAAAATTCCGGAGCACTTTTGAAATTCCGAAGCAAATTTGAAAATTCCGAAGCACTTTTGAAATTCCGGAATAGATTTGAAAATTCTGGAGCAAATTTGAAATTCCGGAACGGATTTGAAAATTCCTGAGCAAATTTAAAATTCCGGAACATATTTGAAAATAACGGAGCACATTTGAAAATCAGTTCCGTAGTGGATTTTCCGGAATTCTTTTATTGAGAGAGTTTCCAAATAGAGATTTGGATGATGGTTGACCTTGATAATCGTGATGAAGTGAGTGAACTGTACAACTTAAAAACTCAAGGGCTAATTAGAAATAAAAACAAGTAAAATGATCCTATGTAGTCAGAGGGAAAATAGTTCTGAAGCAAAAATAATTGATTTTGGAGCACATTTTTCTTCTGAATACTTCTATCAAAGAGAACATGTCTCCTGAAAGAATTGAGGATCAGGGATCATCATACCCAATTTTTTCAAAAAAAAACCATTAAATTTGGTTTCGTCTAATGCCTTAGTAAAGACATCAGCAATTTCATCGTCAGATGGAACAAAAATAAGTTCGATATTGCCATTTAGAACATGATCTTTAATAAAATGGTACATGATGTCAATGTACTTTGTCATGGAGTGCTGAATTGGATTGTGAGAGATTGGAATGGCACTTTAAGAGTCACAGTAGATAGGGATGCCTTGAAATCTGTAACCATAATCCAAGAGTTGAGATTTCATCCAAAGAACTTGAGAAGTATAGCTGGTAACAACAATGTATTTGGCTTCAACTGTGGAGAGAGCATTGTAGTTCCATTTCTTGGATGACCAGCTGACTAAACAACCACCTAGGAATTGACATCCTCCTGATGTACTTTTCCTATCGAGTAGAAGACCACCACAGTTTGAATTAGAGTAAGCTTGCAGAAGGAAAATTTCATTTACTAGATACCAGATTCCGAGGTTCTTTGTACCTTTGAGGTACCAGAATATTTGTTTCATAGCCAAAAGATGAGACATCTTCGGATTGACTTGAAATTTGGTACATAAGCCTGTTGAGAACATAATGTACGAGCGACTTGCAGTGAGATAGAGTACGGATCCAATCATTCCACGATACTTCTTTTCATCTACAGAAACACCTGAAGGGTCGGCAAAGATTTTGTGACCGAAGCCCATATGTACCTTGGCTGAGGCACAGTTGTGCATACAGTATTTCTTGAGAAGCTTAGAAATGTACTTCTCTTGGTGAATGAAAATACCTTTGTTAGTCTGTTTGACTTGAAGGCCTAGAACAAAGCTTAATTCTCGATTCATGCTCATTTGGAAACGACTGACCATAAGTTTAGCAAAATCAGCAACCATAGATGAATCCGTAGATCCAAAAATGATGTCGTCTACGTAAATTTGTACCAGCATGAGATGGTTTCCGTTTGATCTTTGGAACAAAGTGGGATCAAGTATATCTCTTTGAAAACCTGAGTGTCTAATAAAATCGGTGATTGTCTCGTACCAAGGCCGAGGAGCTTGTTTGAGTCCATAGACAGCTTTTCAGAGTTTGTAACTGTAGTTCGGAATGGAAAGATTAATACATCTAGGGATCTGTTGAAGGTATACTTCCGTGTCAAGATCACCATTAAGAAAGGAACTCTTGAAATCCATTTGGTAAACTTTGAATCCTTTGTGGGTAGCATAAGCAAGAAAGATTCTGATAGCTTCAAGTCATGCAACAGGAGCAAAAGTCTCGTCGTAGTCAAGACCTTCAATTTGAGTAAAAAGTTTAGCTACCAATCTTGCCTTATTTTGGATGATAACTCCTGCATCATCTAGCTTGTTGCGAAACACCCATCTTGTACCGCCAATGGGGTGATGTTGAGGAGGAGGAACGAGAGTCCAAACTTCATTTCGGTCAAATTCTGCCAGTTTTTCTTTCATCGTTGTAATCCAATCAGCATGTTCTAATGCTTCCTTGAAGGATTCTGGTTCAAACATGGATATGAATGCTGAGAAATGACATTCATTTCGGATATTGGTAGCTGAGCGAGTTTGTACACCAACATTTTGATTGCCTATTACTTGGTTCGGAGGATGATCCTTCGTCCAAACATGCAATCGAGGGAGTTCTTGTGTAGCCGAAGATCCTACATCTACCATGGAATTGATTTGCTCCCCATGAATGATTTGAATATTGGGATGATCCTCCCCCTAAACTTCTGAACCGGAGAGGTTGTCATCATCATCAGAAGGAAACTCAAAGAAATTTTCGTTTTCATGAATGCTGAGAGGATTAGAGTCATCTAAATTGGCAGCTGCATCTTGGAAGCCATCCACATTTAATTCAAGAGAGCGATTGTCATTATTCTCCCCCTCAACCTGAGAAGGTTGAAACGGTTCGGAATCAAATGGAGACAGGCTCGGAAGTGGACTGGAGAGGTTGTGAGAAACTAGGGCTTCCGAATGAGGAATTGGAATTAGAGATGGTCTTGTTCAAAATTCTGAATCAAGAGCTGTTTCGGAAGGACCAAAGAGGGTTTCAAAATCAACCTCAAGAATGGTTTGAGGGTTCGGACATCCTGGTGGTGGAGCATCAGACTCCATGATGTGAGTTGTGACGTGAGTGGGGCCAGAATTCCGAACAAAGTTATCATCAAAGGTATTATCAAAAATTTCTTCCAGAACGCGAGTTCTTCAGTTGAGAACTCTGTAAGCCTTTGATTTGGAGAATACCCAAGAAAGATGGCTTCATCAGCTTTGGGTTGGAACTTTGTAAGTTGATCACAATTTTTTAATGAAGCATCTACATCCGAAGACATGTAAGAATGAGATTGTTGGCTTTCGACCATTCATTACTTCATATAGTGGCATGTTGAGACGTCGATTGATGATACTTCGATTTTGAGTAAAGCAAGCAGCGGATACAACTTCAGCCCGAAGATAGAGTGGTAAGTTTGCATAATTCAGCATTAATTGAGCAGCTTCAAACAAGTGTTCTATTGCATCTTTAAACTACACTGTTTTGTTGTGGAGTGTAAGGAGCTACGAATTTGTGATTGATTCCTTTTTCTGTGAGAAATTTCTCAATGGTGGAATTACAATTTCCGAACCATTATCACTTTGGATTCTTCTAACTGGGAGTTTGATAAGAAATTCTATTCCTTTAATAAAATTGATGAGCTTAGAGGCTGTTTCGGATTTCAGCCTTAGGAAGAAAACCCAAGTGAACCTTGTAAAGTCATCAACAACCACAAGAATGTATTTCTTATGATGAAGACTTTCTACAGTCGATGGTCCACATAGATCAATGTGAAGAAGTTCCAATGGTTCCGAGATGGACTTTTCTATGATAACAGGATGACACTTCTTGGATTGCTTACCACACTCACATGCAGCACATAAATGATCATTTTCGAACTAGAGATGAGGTAAACCTCTTACCATTTCGCCAGATACTAGATCATTCATGTATCAAAAGTTCAGATGAGCGAGCCTTCGGTGCCATAACCAACTGATGTCAGGAACAGCTTTGGAGAGAAGGCATAGTTGCGGTTTGCCAAAAATCATGTTGATATCAAGCGGGTACATGTTCTTGTTGCGAAGTGACTTTATCAAACATTCTTTTCGGTCTTCCGTCATCACATAGCTATATTTTTTGCAAAATTCCACACGTCGACTTGAGTCAGTGAGCTGAGCAACACTTATCAAATTATGTTTCAAGTCAGCTACATAAGCAACGTGTGAAATAGAGAAATTTCGATTAGTGAGAGTTCCATAACCACGAATTTGAGAATTGGAGTTGTTGCCATATGTCACGTAACCAAAATTTGGAGAAAGCTTTAAATCTCGCAAAAAATCCTTTTGCCCTGTCATGTTCATGGAACAAGCACTATCAATATACCATATTGTTTCTTGCTCCGAAGCACAAAGTGCCTGCAAAATTAGCGAGCAATGGAGTTTTTAGGCTCCGAGTTAGACTTTGGGATGTAGGCATGGGCTTTGGACTTTGGTTGTGACATGGGAACAACTTTGTGTTTCTGGGTCATGTTAATGGAGTTCTTTGGAAACAGACAGAAGGCTAAAGGCTTTTCATCTATCCATTAGTCATATTCAACTACTTGTGGGTGCGTAGCTGACTTCTTCGAACCTTTGGTCTCCAAAGGATTGACAATTTTAGTTATCTCCAGGGCAGATGTTTTGATTTTCCACACAAGATTTTTGTTTGAAGATTTTGAAACTGTGGTTTTTGTACATGTGGATTTGTTTGATGACACATCATTTCTTGAAATTTTGGGTTTAAAAATTGTGCCATCATATTTTGCAATAAAGAAACAATGGGTTCATTAGGTCTTTTTAGGATCCTAGTGGGAACAAAAGAATTTTTACTATCAGTAGCGCCACTAGAATTCTGGGATGAATTTGGTTTATAATTAGCAAGAAACTTGGAATTCTGTCTAGTCTTGACTTCCTTTTTGTAGGCGTTTCTAGCTTCTACTTTGGGATCTACAACATCTTTCTTGTTCAACATTGGTTTTCTCTTAGGGTGAAGAAAGGATCTAGAGGTTTGTCCTTTGGATAGATTTGTAAACTCAGGAGTAATGGGAACCAATTCGGTTTTTGAAAGTACTATGAATTTCGATTCACATGACTCAGAGGATACATGGCTTGAGATGTCTACGTTATCATCTAAAGATGCCCATTCAAATTCAGAGGATTTATTTCAGTTGTTTATAGAATAACTTCCTCAATCACACCATTGTTTACGTGATTACTTTTAGGAATATAGTCTACACAATTTGGAAGAATATAATGATATTTTGAGGTCCGATTCAGGTCCAGGTTTATCAGAGACAGAAGAGGCGTGGAATCAGGACACTTAACAACTATTGGTTGAAACTCAGGAATTAGGGACACAAAAGGTCTTTTATCCTCCGGAAGGAGTGATAAGGGAGAAACAGGGGTGTCCGAATGTTTGATGTTCGGAATTTCTCCCATGAATGTTAAATCTTGCAATTCCTTCAGGGGACTAACAACTAGTTTGGAAACTCGCTTCCGAGACCAGGAGCTTTGGACCATCGATGACGAAAGTTATAAGTCATCCGAATGTCAGCTTCAAGCATGTCTACATAGTTATGCAAAGCATCTATTTTAGCATTGAGATATTTATTATCATCAATCATAATGTTTCGTTCAGAATACATGATTTCACATTTATCTTTCAAAATGATACATTCATCGTTTGACATTACAAGTTCGTCTTCTAGAGACTCGATTTTCAATTTCTTATCCTCAAAACGTATTCTAAGACGGCTTAGTTGACAGTCCTTCTTCTCACTGGCTTCTATGGCAGACTCATAGGCTTTATAGATGGTGTTGATATCTGTTTGGATCTGGGTCATATAAGGTTCACATAAAGTCAAATGAAAATTATTATCAGAGATCATGAATTTTACCTGCTGAATGATGCTTTGACCTGGTGAATCGTTAGTGGCCACGTACCAGTAGTGAGGTTCAGCAACATCATCTTCATCTTCAGACCCAGAAGACCAATAACCTTCATCACATTCAACCATTTGTCTTGCCATCAAGCATATGTTTCTTCCAGTCACCAAATCTTCATCATCTCCGGATGACAAATATCCTTCGACATCTCTTGAAACCGTAGTAACAAATGCCTTCTCACTTTCAGCCATTTCTTTTGCTCTTCGGACATAGTAAGCTGAGTCTTTGACATTTGGTTTTTGTGGAGCATCAGCTAGACAATATTTGGCAAAGTGGTTTGCATGACCACATTTATGACACAAGATCTTTGATTTGTCTGATTTGGAATTTTGAAAGGGTTCCGGAGCGAAGTTTGGTTTAGTGAGGTTGGGCTTATATGCAAGAGGATTTTCGGAGGTTTCCTTTGGTTCCGAAGCGGAATATGGTTGAGGATGAGTTTGGTGAGGAGCATTGAATCTGTTTTGGTATGGTTTGTAAGAGGGATTGAAAGGACGTTTGTATTTTATTAAGAGTAAGGCAAACTCTTGTTGGAAACGAAGTATGGAATCCAAGGTTTTGGAATTATCGTCATGATAGATGTATGTGGGTAAGGTGGTTAAGGAAGACTGAGTTAATGGAATAGTGGGTTTGTAAGGTTCCGGAGTAGGTGGGTTCGGAGTGGTTGATTCAAAAGAACTGACTACAGCAAGTGGTCCTCCGGAAAGTTCCCTTATGGTTTGAGCAACGTTTGATTCATGTCCTTGAAGCTCATCAAAAAGTTGATAGAGTTTCAATTTTATCAAAGAATCATTTCTTTGAAGACATGATTTTACATTTCCCCATCCTTTACCAAGGCTTTTAATGAACATGATATTGTACTCTAGAGGAGTTCGAACAATCCCATGAGTAGTCATGTTGTTGACAACGATCCGATATCGATTGGAGGTTGAGGCTACAGATTCACCTAGAGTAGTGGTGAAGGTGTCACAGCCATTGAAAACCGAGCTGAGGCGCTTGTCCTTCATATTTTCAGAACCTTCAATTAGAACCTGAAGAGTGTCCCAAATCTCTTTGGCTGATTTATATAGCTTGATGTGCTCTAAGAGTGATGCAGGAATGCCAAACACCATTTCTGAGAAAGCAACTTGATCAGCATGCAACTTTTCAATATCATCTGCAATGAGAAGGGTTGGATGCACTTCATCCTCTCGCATGAGCTGAGCAACTGCATCTCTTACAACTATTCTTACAGGAACATGAGGGCCTTCTTTGATGGATCTCCAACTTTGTTCACCTTTCTCTTTGGCTAGTAAAAGCCTTTCCATTCTAACTTTCCAATGAATATATTCTTCCACAACTAGCAATGAGGGATGTGTAGGGCCACCCACGCTATTTGCGATTTGCATTGAAATCATTTGTTAAGGATTTGAAGCAGCCATTGAAGTCATGATATCTTAAAGCTTAAGTGGTATATAGAAGAACTTTTATCCTTAACACATGAATGGTTGAAATACCAAGGTAAATTGAAACCAACTATAATCTGATCTTATGGATTCAAAGGAAAACCACTCAAGCTCTGATACAAAACGTGTGAACAAGATCTATGCGCATGGACAAGGTTTGAGCTCAAACCTTGAGTGAATGCTTGAGGTCAATGTCTACATGATAATGGATGTTCACGTAGAGACTGGAAAGACCAATCAAATCTTAGATAATCAATTCAACAAATCTTGAAGACATTAATTTAGAATATGAAGATAACAATCAAGGTAACGTCAATTAATGAAGAACAAGAAGAATGTTTTTAATGTGTTAAGAGTAAATTCCAAAAGTGAGTGAAAGATCAGTTGTTGACTTGTATTGAAAGCTCCTATTTAAAGTAGTGAATGTTACAATAGATTAACCTAGATGTTTACATAGGAGCGGACAAAAGACATAAATCCGACATTCTGATTGTCCTAAAGTAACTTTAGACTAAGTCCTATGAAACGTTACATCAAATACAAGAAAAAAGTAATAAATGCACTAAAGACATAAAGACTTCATTCCAGACAAGTAATATTCCGGAGATGAAAGTTTGGTCAGGATCACTACACATTCCGAACTTCGGGATTAGCTCCGGAATGTGTTCCTCTTCAAAATGCTTATCCGCTTCTTTTCTCCAGCTCTGAACAAGTTCCGGATTACATCTTCCTTTGGAACCAACATACTTCGGAATATATATATATATATATATATATATATATATATATATATATATATATATATATATATATATACATACATACATACATACATATATATATATATATATATATATATATATAGGATTGCTAGAGGTTCACTTTCAGGTTCCAACAATAGCATGTTAGTAGTATGATAGGGATCTTCAGGAACTATATGATAGAATTGCTTCTTAAATGATGTCCTATCTCTTATAGAAACACTGATTGATTGTTGTATGAGTCTTTCTCGTATGAACTAGCTATTGATTGAATACGCTATGTCACATGCTACATGGTTTAAATGATCTTAGTATAAGGGGTTTGATCCTACTGTGTAGCTCTTGTTTGAGTCCAACTGTTTTGGTATAGAATCGTTTATCCTAAGATTGCTTAAACTATGGGGCATGTGATTGTATTCATGCGATAGTCATCTGGCACCAATGGAGGGTTACGTGCCAGTTTGTGGTAGGGTTAGTTGTGTGGGGTCAGCCGGCCAGTTGCGTTATTGGGGTAGGAGGTTGTGGTGTCCTCAGAGTGGGTGCGGTCCATAGCTGGCCAGCGTGAGGAATGTTTACCCACTCTTGAGAGAGTGAGGATAGGGAGAAGATGCACCCGAGATGCTGGGAAATAGAGATCGAGAGTTTCCTATGAGGCTATGTCTGATTTTGTTGTGTTTTAGTGCTAATCGGCTCCTCTACTCAAAGTTGCTTGTTTTGTGCTTTGTGGTACTCTTAGGTGATGGGAGTTAGCTACTAAGTGAATATGTCAACTAACATATGACAAGCGTTAAATACTCTCAGAGTGATGAGTCTGTTAGGAAGGATTATATAAGCCTTGTTGCATGTGATTGTATTGATAAGGCAGGTGACTGACATTATGAGGAGTCCTTCAGCAGCTGATGGCAGGGTGAGGGTGAGAACTTAGGATAGCGTAGGGGTAAGTTTGGTGGGTTTTGTTACACTGGGTAACGAGTGCTGGTGTATGGAATTTGAGAAGGAAAATTAGAATATTATGGAGGATTCTTAAGGAAACTATGGATAGGTGTGGATGGTAGTATTGGGATCGTACTACTGAAAGCATGGGATACATACTCGAATTGGGGAGATTGTTGGAGAATCTAGGAAGCGTTTGGGATGAGGATTCCTGGGTATATTCGAATCTTTTGCATGTTGTTTTTGTGTGGTGTTGACCACTCAGGAGGAGGAAGTTAGGATTCCATCAGATGCTTTTGCGGGTATTTTATCCTCTATTTTCTTATGGGTTGTTATCAAGAATTGGTATTGCGTTAGAATTTTGCTTGGGTTTGGGTAAGTTATAACTCGAGTTGGTTCTATGCTATTCTCTACTTATCAAATTTTTTTATATGTCATTCTACACATCGAGAGTGTTCAATGAATCTTTAGAGGGTCATATAAAATATTTTTATATGTCATTCTGCATGAGTTGTTTGTTCATTGGAAATGTCATGGGAGTTTTATATCTGCAAGGCTTGTATACGTTTAGAATTCAATGATTCCTTGAGAATGGAAGTTTGGGTGAAGATTTGTGAGTTCAGGGAAAAGGTTATCAGACTGGTTAAGATTTCAAGAGTATTCTTCAGGACTTTAAGAGTGGGTCAATCTTTGAGTTTGGCTAGTAATGGAACGCTAGTATTTATTAGCGCATGTTATAGGCGGTTCATGCTTTTGAGGCTGAGGGGACAGGCATCGATCAGATTTAAGAGATGAGAGAGCTTTTTTGAATCCAAGTAGGGGATAATCGATCAGGATTTCCGGGAGTTAGGAAGGGTGTGGAACTGGGGCAAGTTTCACATCATGGCCAAGAGGAGAAACGACCTAAGTGGTTGTTTAGCCTAAGGTTGTGTAAGTGGGAATTAGAAAACTTCCAACCACTGATCGGCATCTCCTTTATTATGCATAGTAAGCTTGTGATTGAATGCAGGTTGACGGCTTCGGAACTCAAAGTATGACTCGATCACTAGACTGGAACTTGCTGGATGTAGGGTATGGTTCAGGATGAGTGGGGTAGTGATGTTTAGGGTGTGATTAGGCCATGGGTGGTGACAATGGTTGGTTAGTAGTGTCATAAGACTACGATGGGATTGTAGCATTCACGAATTCGAGGTAGACTATCATTGGAGGTGGTCATGAACATAAAGGAGGAATCAGTTTGATCCTTGGGCACACCGATTAGGATTGTCGAGGAGTATTTCTCTGTTTTTAGGTGACGACCATTGTGGTCTAAGGAGGAGTCGGGCCTGTGTAGCTATACATGGGTGGGATCCGTGGGTAAGGCCTGTGTGCTTATAGTAATACAAGTGGGACCTGGTAGAGACCGTTGGCTCAAGGTTTTGGATATTGGATTGCAAAGATCAAGTGGATGGTCAGTCTATGACGCATAGGTGTTTATGGGCTGGGCAGCCTTTTTTTTTGGATTCTTGGGAACATTGTGGTCGGACCAAGTGCGAGACTGGTAGTTACAGCGATAGTTTGGGAACCTCTATATCTCGGTCTAGTGAGGGGTTGTTGTGAATCAGAAGGTTTGGGGTGAAATGAAAGTGCGGATCCATGGATCTCGGGTTATGAGTTAAGTATCCGATTAGTTTATGGGTGAGGTCTCGAGTTAGGAATCGTGAGTGTTATGTATAGGATTTTCTTTTCAGTGGGATAAGAGTTGGGGTATCTTTATGCTGAGGGAATCAATCGAAGGGTTCAAAGGTAAGGAATGGTTTTAGTTTTGATGATAGAATAAGCCATTTGTGATTTTGTCTTTGATTGGTTCAATCTGTGAAGGGCATCAAGATAAGTCAAAGTGGTATTATTGATTTGGAACTCGTGTGTGAAGTTTCTCATTCAGAGAATATGTTAGGTCACTTGCAATTTTGGTTAAATAATCTCAGAGTAAAAGATTTGACCCTGTTGCACAACTCTCTTCTGAGTCTAACCTTTGCAGGGATTAGTCTTCTATTTGAAGGAGTATCTTAACCTTTTGTCAAGTATGAGTTATCTGTAGCAAGAATTGGTCTGTGATTCTGTTTTCCAGTGGGAACCTCAAGTTATCAGAATTTGAGTAGTCAGTTGGGAGATAAGTGTAATGAATTCAATAATGGTTTAGTATGGGTGGTTTGTTAAGGAGTCAGACCATCTCGAGACTTCAGATTTCAGATTGAGTAGATATGGTTAGTTTGCAAGGGATTATTTTTGGGTGGATAAAGGATTTGTTCATCTTCAAATTAGAGAGCCCTGGTAGAGTTGGTTTCGGTTTCCCTGGGAAGGTTGTGGTATGCTTGGTTTATGGTCATTGCTAAATTTCTTTGGCGTGCCTGGGATGGTAAGGAATGATTTTGAGGAAAAAATATAATTTAAGTGGGGGAGAGTTGTAACACCCAATTTCGAATTGTTTCCCATTGTGGGGTGGTGATCAAGGAGCAGGTAATAGTAGACTAAGGACCCTTGAAGAATTTAGATTTACGCTCGTTTGGAGGTGGATGATGTAATTTGGATGATCCGGATATGCGATTTGTGTTTTGGGGCCAAAGGGTATTTTGGTAATATGTTAGCTCAGGCTTTTATAGAAATTAGATGTTAATTTGGGAAATTGTAAGGCAAGAATGAGTTGATTAAAGTGTATAGCTTCTCTTTACCTTATCATCGATATATGGATCGTCAGAATCGGATAAATAACGAAGAAGTTGTGACCTTCACAATACGTTAGGGTTTGAGGAGAAACCCAAGTATGGGGGCATATACGGGGCGTACTAATGCAAAGAGCATTATGTTGGGTGTAATGTGTTGTACGCTTAGCGTATTGCGAGGGTTGGATCGGGGGTGTGAGACCTCGTACGCTGGGGGTACGAGGAGTACGTACAGCGTATGAGGGGTAAGAAAAAACCCAACATTTTTTATGTTTTACCCTATAGAAGCACATTAAATGTTTTGGGCTGGCCTCTCTACCAGCCTCGAAGTCCCCAAAACCCTAGAAATCGTTCCTTAGCCTCCACGGTGGTGTTTTTGAGCTCATTATGTTCATATTGGTGTTTTTGGGTCATTTTCAAGAAGATGGAGTTTTCTGCAAGGTTGTGGATCAAGGAAAAGCTTGTGGATCATGATTACGTGCTTCATTTCTAGCTTGTTTGAGGTAAAAAGCTATGAACGTGTTCATTGTTGGCTTAGATCTATTACGTAATAGTTTTGGTTCCTTTTTGGACCCAAGAATGAGATATAGTGGTTTGGTACCATTCCAAGAGCTATGAGTTGTCACTCTTGGTGTTTCTGAGGTTCTAGATTCATAAAGTTGTCTCCTTTAGGGTTTGGAATTCCCCATCTATGAGTTTGTGTCCATTTCATGAAAGTATAATGATATATGTTAAAGTTGTGTTCTTTTGGGACATGGAAAGTCACCAAGTTAGTGACTTTATGGTTCTAGACACTTGTTTGGACTCAGATCTGTGATTTAGACCTCTGGACTTAAGCATTAAGAGCTTAATGGATTTTTTAGTTTAATGGATGAGTACGATGGGCATACAAGCTTGTACGCGCAGCATACAAGCCAAATAGTGTGTACTCTTAGCATACAACTAAGTACGCCCCACATACTCAGTTAGGTGGACATGATGTTTGCCAAAAGGTTGGGCATGAAATTTTTCTAACATATCAGCCACAAAATTTATAGCCATTGAACGAGTCAAATAATATTTTATGAATAAAAAAAATATTCATAGAAACAACAATAATTGTCGCCGACGCTTTGTGCGGGTGTACACCTAGTATGTGTGTGTGTGTGTGTGTGTGTATATATATATATATATATGTGTGTGTGTGTGTGTGTGTGTTAAAATGAGAACAATTCTATGTTTGAAAACATTTTAGAACAAATTTAGACTATTAAACACGAGCCACTTTTTTTTCTTTCTACTCGTCGACACAACGCCACATTTCTTCCTCTACCCTCGCTGATCTTCAACAATCAATCTACCTTGCCCTGATCTTCAATAATGTTGCCGCCTTCACTAGTTTCACTGAAGATGCCTATCGCTACCATCAATTCTATCATCTTTGAGTTTGGATTAGGTTTTAACATATTTGTCATAGGCGATGAAAGGAATTCACTTCATGCTTGGAAAAAAAATTCGATTTCAAGTATTTGACCATCGATTTGCTGAATCAAAATCAGTGTAATCAATCTATGTCACTGTACCTATCGTCAAAGTGCTAGAAACATTTAGCAATGGTGGAAACAGAGAGCAAAGCGGTGAAGATTCAGCTTTGCGCAATGGTGAAGTGGTGGAGTCGGAGATGTCGAAACCAGTGGTTGTTACATATCTAGATACTCAGAGGATTATCACTCCATTCATATCTCATACTCTTCCCTTGATATCTATAAGGCCTTATTTAACCTCGAAGATTGCACAAGAAGGTTTCAATTTCGTATATTCCCTTTGAAACCACTTGCTAAGCAATAACATATTCCAGAAACATAGTGGAGTCCAAATATTTTTCAGTAAAAAAGAAGCAAGATCATTGAAGGTTCTCACTGCCCCTTTCTCGTATCTGGAATGCCATACTCCAATTGTCATTTCGAATTCATCCTAGTTTCATCTTGTCAAGATCTTTCAGAGGCTCCTTAGGAAGCACTGTAGGTTCGAATTTCTGTTCATTATTTAACAACACATGAAATAGAGTAATCCAATTGAATGGGTTAAGGTAGGGAAAATCAGCGAGAGTAAATTTAAATACTGAACTCGTAGCCCCACAAGCAAACTTGAAACGAGCATTGATAAAGCGATCAATTTCAATTAGTTCAAAAACCTTGACAGCCGTAATCTTCTTTGAGTTCTAGGTTTGATACTGAGGCTTCATGTGCGTGAGATAGAACGATAAAATCACCTGATCAACGTCATGGTCTGGAAGAGAAGCATTCACAATCTTGTCAAAGATACAAAACTAAAAGGCCTTCAGAGTGATTGGAAGATCAAGCTATGATTCCATAGAGTTCTCCAAATCAAACGATACTACGGGCTGAAGCCTGTGAATATTTTGATTATCAATAGCTTCATTCAAAATACGCTCCACAGACCAAGCAGGAAAAAGAAGCTTTTAAGTTTCCAGGGTGACTTGGGCTTCACGAGCTTCGTTTTCTTTAGCTTCAGCTTCCTTGGCAATTCCCAGATTCTCATCGATCTCTGCGTCATGAGACTTGCGTTTAAGCTTAGCTACTTCATCCTCTTCTTCTTCATCATCACCATCAATCAACTTATATTTACCTTATGATCTCGAAGCTACATTATCCTTCAGATCTTTTAACTTGGGTGGTTTTTGTTCGTTCTCATCAGAGCCACCAGTTGGTTTCTTAATTTCTTCACCAAAAACCTTCTTTGCTTATCATCTTGTTTTCAAAGAGTACCCAATGCCAAAAAAACTTATATCTGATCAAGCATGGAGAATACCAACAAAGTTTGTCAGCCAAATGTTGGCGAACAGAGGCTGTGAGCATAGAATCACGAGTCTCAATGAGAGAATGCAAAAACTGATCGACATCAGTGACAACACTTTTGACCACAGCTTGGTTGGAATTAAGCTCTTAAATCTCCTTGTTAGCATGAGAGAGTTTGGTAGAAGCAAATTTCGCTTTTTCGGTTGTGAAAGCTAGCTTATCCATGAGATCGTTCACAATAGTGAGTTCTTCTTGAAGCTTTTCAATCTTGGAAGTGTTCACCCTCTACAACTCTGAATTATCATCTTGGAGGCCAGAACGAACCTTGTAAATAGCTTCTTTCTCGGTTGTGAGTGTTGTGCAAAGGTTCATAATCACCTTGTTCGCAGAGGCTGTGTTTCGTTTCGAAGAAGTTCGGAAGTATTCCGTAAATAATTTAACATTAGAAAGTAGTTTATCAACATTTTCGATCATGTCACGAATAGCCTTCTCGAAATTTGCCATGGATTTGGTAGATGCATCAAGACATATGGCATGTTCCTTTCTGAATGTTTCAATTAGAGCTTTTACATATTCATAACAGTATTCAGTACTGGATGAAGATTTGGAAGACTCCAGGAGAGTATCCAATTTATCATTGAGGTCTTTGAATTCCCCCTTCGTCACCATATCAGGATCATCAGTTCTTAGACATGAGACATGTGAGAAATTAGGACTAACAATCACATCAAAAGCACCTACCCTCGTATCAGATACGTTGATAATTACTAGCAGTGTACTAGTGGTTGAGGTGGCTATTGCTATAGAACCTGTGTACAATGGAGTTGTTTGAACAACTAAGACATGCGACAACGAAACTTCAACGGAGATGTTTAAACATGGAGCAACGGAAATTTGAGTGGTGGTTGGAGTAGATGTATGATTCGGAGAATATGGAGGATTAAAGTATTGAAAGAAATCTTTTGTTACAGGAACAGAGGTGGGCATTGAAAAATTTACCTTCGGATTAGTCTGAGTTGTAGATGATTGCGAGACCATAGGCTACGAAGTCGCAGTAGTGTCTTCAGTTTCGTGTTAGACATGCTCAGTTTTTAGAATGTTGGAGATGGTGTGAGACTCCGAAACTTCCTCACTAGCAGGAGATGGAGATCGAGGCTTGCGAGCAGATTTCTTTATTTTCTTCTTCAGAACTTGAGCAGGTTCGGAAGGTCCATCCTTCGCCTTTCACTTACCTCCTATTTTAGGCTTGTTCGCATCCTCCAAAGCTTTTTGCATATCTAGTGTTAAAGGGCGAGGATTGGATGAAGGTTTCTTTTGTTATGCTTTAATAATCACATTGTCTGCAGGAACATTAAGAAACATGGCGCCTGGAAGTGATCCAATAAAGGTGAACTTCATAGGATCAGTGACGATGATGTTCAAAGTGTGAAATAGTGGAATGCCTGCGACAGTACACCCCGGAGACATCAAAGTATTAAGTTTAGAAATTGCTTTGTGGACAATGACGGACCAGAATCACCACACGAAATCTATGAGTGGTGTGTGGTGGAATGAGTACTCTAAACCAGTTGTGTTGAATGAATGGAACCAAAATCCAGGTTGATCCCATGATAAAGTCCGTACAAAATAGTGCATAAAAGCTTACTTGTACTGTCCGATCTTGTGACCCTCTCTGAAAAACTTTTAAAGATAAGGGTAAAGAGTCCATTCCACATTGGAGGTGGGTTGGGCTTCTTGAGCTTGGATAAACCAGTCATATTTCCTACATAACCCATTTAGAAGAATATCTCTAGAATCGCAGAAAAATAGATTGACTCCGGATCAACCATATTCGTAGTTTGAGTAAAGCCTAGCAATCAGCTGAATCGATACATGGAGATTGATGTTTTATAGGAAGCAATCTCGAAGGTAATCACTGACTCACCTTCCTGATAACTTGTAGTTGATTATGCCCTGGATAAATGAACGAAGGGAACTCCTTCTGACACTGTGAGAGCATGCGACAGTGGAGAGTAGCGAAGACATTTGATTAAAGGTTTGAGGGATTCTTCATACTTATATGAATCGATATCAAGATAGAGATTCTAGTTAGCTTTAATGGCTAGCAGCGTCGATGAGGCTGTCTGTTCAGTAGCAGATGGTGTTTCTGTAGAGGCAGACATGGATGCAGTTGTAAGAGGATGAATAATGCAATATTTTTCTTTATATATTTTGAGAGTGGTGTGTAAAACAATCGACTATTTTTCCTTATGTAAGGTATGGCAAGAGAAATAAATCCAGTTGTAATACAGTTCAATTTCCTGAAATGTTGCCTAAAATGTGTGATTGAGAGGAGTGATGTCAGGCAGCGTAACTGACAAAGCGTGATGATAGGAATTTTGAAAATTTCACACGCCTAAATGTTGCCGCTTCAGTTCTGCACATTCACAATAACTCTCCATTTTCCGTTCTCCGAATCTGAAAGTAACCATTAGAATAAACAACCAGTCTTTTGGGAAATCACAAGGATTTTAGTGCAAGAGTGTTCCAATATATAAAGAAATAAAACAAAAAATATGTGGGATTTTGTGATGTTAATAAATCGACATGAAAATAGTTGGATCCCGGGAAACGATCTCTTCCTTCGGAGTCAAGAGAGACTCAGAATTGCCTTTGTGGTGTCCCGTTGAACTACGATAATCTTTTTGTTGAGAAATAGTAAAAAGGCTTCTTTTCATCAGGCTTGTAGGTTTGTTTTATTTTCAACCAAACTCTGAGACTTAACATAAGTCCGAACGTTCGGAAGAAGTACTTGTCTGACCAGTGTAGTCATAATAACATGTATGCATCAAAAGTAGTTAAGTGACAGGTAAAAATAAAAATCTCAAGAAAAATAAAAAGTGGATCTAATGGGATGAAATGTCTTAGGTCTAGAACATTTCATTAAGATCTCATAAAAATTAAATAATGAGATTTCAAGGTACAAGCCACGAAGGTGGATTCACTTCAATTCCATGGTGAAAGGCTAGAACATATTAATTGTTCATTGTCAATGCAGAAATTTGTTTTGGATTTTGGGTTTCACTCAATTCGTGGTGATAACGAATTTAAGATCATGAACACAAAAGTTGTGTAACCATAAACCTCAGTGGTAATTTCTAAGAGTTTAAGGATTATGAGTGTGAAAGCGAATATGATATGGAGAAATGTGAAAGGTCGTTCTGAAGATATAAACGTAATATGAGAAGAGTAACGTAGCTCAATGACTTATGTGAATATTAGCATGATTGGGAAGAAACGATAGGTATTACCGATTCATTAAGGCTTCAAACATAAAGTCTCAGAGGCTTCGGACAACATGCGACAACATGCTTCTAGGGACACTTAGCTAATACATAGAATTGAAGTTATTTACCTGCCCACTCAATTAGTACCTAAGATAACACAAAATAAAAAAATATACAAATAAATGAAGCATAAAAATATTTTTATAGTTTTAAATTTTCTAAATAGATAAAACAAAAACAAGAAAGAAAATATTTTTGTATTTTGGAATTTTCTTGAAAAAGAAATAAAAACATAAAAGAAAATATTGTTTAGATTTTGAAATTTTTTCTAAAAATAAATAAATAAAAAAAAAAAGAAAATAAATATGGACTTTTAAATATTAAAAAAAAATAAAATAAAAGATACATAATATACAAAGGATAGATAAAATTTCGAGTCCTAGATGAACAGTGGACTGTGAGCCGTTGTGAGCGTTAGGACCTACACGCAGTGTGAACAATGGATTACGAACCGCTCCGAGCGTTTGGACCCATTCAGAGTGTGAAGAGTGAGCTGCGAGTCCCTCCGAGGGTTCGTACTCATTCATAGTTTAACCAATGCATTACGTTTGTGAAGTTGGGTTCGAAACAAAGTGTGCTTCAATCACACTAATCCGTGAAGAATTCAATTAAATGATTGTTCAGTTAAGGCTTTCAGAAAGATATCATACAGTTGATCAGCAAATCTTACAAAGTGAATTTCCACATTTCCAACCTCTACATGATCCTTTATGAAATGATACCTCTGTCAAATATGTTTATTCTTGGAATGTTGCATTAGGTTGTGGCGAATGCAAATTGCACTTTCGGAATCGCAGTGTAAAGGGATTCTCTTCACATTAATGCCATAGTCCCTTAGTTGACTTTAGATCCGAATGACTTGCGAGGTGCATGAGGCGGCTGCAATATACTTAGCTTCAACGGTAGATAGGGAGACACATGATTTCTTTTTTATTGCCAACTTACGATTCTACCATAAAGAAATTGACATCCTCCGGTTGTATTTTTGTGATCAAGACCGCATCCAACAAGATCAGCACATGAGAATGCTTGTACAAAGAACCTTGAGCTAGAATGGTACGAAATTCCTAGCGAGGAAGTTCGTTGAAGGTATTGGAAAATATTCTTACCTACAGTCATGTGAGGTTCACAAGGATTTGCGTGAAACCTGGAACAATAGCAAACAGAAAACATAATGTTTAGACGACTAGCGATTAGATACATCAATGAACCTGTCATTTGTCGATAGAGAGTAATACCAGTAGCTGGTTTATCCAAATACAGTGTTAGCTTCGTTCCGAATTCCATTGGAACCTTCACTTTCGAATCTCCCACCATTCCGAACTTTGCAAGTAAGGTCTTTGTATAAGCCTCCTGATTTATAAATATACCCTCTTAACTCTGTTTAATATTAAAACTAAGGAAAATTTTAATCTAACCCATTGAGCTCATCTCAAACTTAGTCTCCATCAACTTTCGGAATTTTCTTGTTAATCTAGGATTATTAGATTCGAAAATGATATCATTAACACAGATTTGGATAATCATCAAGTGGTCACCATCTTTCCTACGAAAGAAGGTTGGGTCGACCAAGCCTTGTTTAAACTTAGTCGGATTTAGAAATCGAGTGAGAGTTTCATACGATGCTTGTGGAGCTTGCTTCAGACCATACACAAACTTATCCAGAATATAACAGTGGTTAGGACATTTCTCGTTTACAAAGCTAGGTGACTATTCCACATAGATTGTTTCTTTTAACTCACCATTTAAGTATGTACACTTCACATCCATTTGATAGACTTCAATGTTCTTGTGAGGTACATATGCTAACAAGATGCAAACAGAGTCTAGTCTTAGTACGGGTGTGAAAGTTTCTTCATAGTCAATAGCTTCTTCTTGGCAATAACCCTTTACTACCAACCGAGCCTTGTCCTGAATCATATTCCCTTCTTTGTCGAGCTTATTGCAAACCACCTATTTTAGACCTACAACCGATGCATCCTTTGGATTTTGGAATTCGTCTCCAAACCTTGTTGTGATCAAACTCATTTAGCTCATTTTGCATTGCCTGCACCCTATCAGAATGATCGAGTGTGATTTTCATAGTTTTGGGCTCAATCTTGGATATGGAGGAATGAAACGTGCTAAATTCCATTTTTAAAAATAGTGTAGTTTGATTCGCTTTGTGTTGAGCTCTCGTAAGAACATCGGAGGAAGATGAACCAGTCACTTGCAATTTGGGATGATCCTTGGTCCATTTGGTCAAAGGATGATAGTTCGGGTCATACAAGGGATCCAATTCTACATTTACATCTTAGAATTCTGACTAAACATCTAAATCATTATTTTCAGTCTCATTCTCCCATGCGAATGATGGATGTGGTTCTTCGTTCGGAATTGGATTCTCCCATTGATTGGATTTTTGTGGTTTACTTAAGGTGTTGAATGCTCCCCCTGAACAGGTGTTCTTCAGTTGGGTGTAAAAGCGAAACCCTACCCTTAAATTGGAGCATTCTTAGCTTGCGATTGAGATTGAATGTCAGAAGATTTTGGACTTGGAGGTTCGTTTTCATGATCCTTCACAACATCATCAATGATTTTTTTGAGCTTGTCATTCTTGTTATCTGCTGCTTTCGATTCCGAATAAATTGCCTTTTCTGGCTCATCAAAGAGATTTATGAATTCCTCGTAGAGATTTGAGAGTGTAATGGTCATAGGATTCGTCACTAGAAAGATCTCCTCAGATTAACGATCTGATATCTGGAACTTCTTTACATAGGTACGTTGAATGTAACATAGTAGGTTTCTTCAATCCTCTTGGATTTCTTGTTGAGAACCCTAAATGCTTTAGAAGTCAAGGAATAGCCCAGAAAAATAACCTTGGCAACCTTTACATCAAATTTGTTATTTTGCTCTATAGAATTGAAGATAAAGCACTTAGAACCAAATACATGAAAGAACTTGACATTAGATTTACATTTATTAAGAATGTCATTGGGGGAAACTGAAATGTGTTTATTAATGAGAGATCAATTCTTGGTGAAGCAAGCAGTTCTGATAGCCTCAGCCCAAAAGTAAAGTGGGAGATTTGCAAAGGAAATGTTATTACTTTATCAACTAAGTAAGAGCGCTTTACCAAAGTGGAATTGTCTCTTTTTGTGATTTTAAAAACTACAATCCTATTATCTTTAAGATTCTTTTATTTGAAAATAGATTTTCTTTGTTTAGCTCCAATTTTTTGTTTGCCAATCTTTTTCTCAAACTTCTTATCCTCCTCTTTCAAGTGTGTTTCAGATTTTTTTAAAGGGAGTTTTAGATTCTGAAACAACTTTTCCTTTTCCCTTAACAACTTTCGATGTGTTGGAAGATTTTGAAACATTAGGATTTGGAGAAAAATTAGGCTTGGCCTTTTCAAAAGGTTTTGTTGGTTTTGAAAGTGATGGTTTATGAAAGCTTTTGGTTTTGAGGTCTGTGAAGATGAAGACTGGGGATTTGAAAATCTTTTAGGATTCGCATTTGATGAGACATTCACATTCAGAGTTACAGATCTTTCTTGATTGACAAAAATGGAATTTTTGGATCTCCATAAATGCTTTATTTGAATTAAGTTGTTATGATATCTAGAACTTCTTTGATGTTTTATAGAAATAAATTCCTTATCTGACTTATGAAAAATAGCCCTAGGTTTCGGTTTTCTAACTAGAGTATCAGTCTGTTTGGATGAGCTATCATTTGGAATATTTTTGGTTCCACTCAGACTGCCTTTTTCATAACTGGAGTTAACCTTGTTCAGTGGTTTTGCAACATATCTTCCCTTTGTTTTCCAAGAGGTCATTTCAGAAAGACCTTTGGTTTCATCAACATTGTCTATGGGTGAGGACCAAAATTACTCGTCACACCCATCAACATTATCTTCTTCTACAAGGTATGATAATTCTAAGGTTTATTTCTTGTTCAGTACATAAGTTGCGAAAACTGATGGGTTTTGAGCATTCTAACACTCCTAAGTGTACATGCAACCCTAGAAAACCTTGGATCTATGTTTGTCTAAAATACATGCACAATACTTTTTCCAAGGTTCATAAACTTATCTAGCATACATGGGGAACTTTAAACATAAAAGATGGCTACAATTACATACCTTGTACTTGATTTGATTCCTTGAAAACCTTGAGAGCCTAGCACCCCAAGTGTGATGCCTCAAATGTTTCACACAACAGAAAGTGCTTTGGAATGACTTTGAGAGATATGTAGAACACTTAAAAATCGGCCTAGCCCTATTTCTTTTTAGTGTAGCCGGTTTTGGTGGTTGTTAAGCTCTTTATATAGTGTGTTACATTTAGGTTACACCATGTAAACCCTAATGTAACATGGCTATTCATTTCCATGATCCATGGGCTTGTAACTCCCATGGAGCATCCTATGGACCATAGCCCAACTTGATAACCCATGGAGCCTTTAGCGCACTATACAAGTTATGGATGAATTACATAATCAACCCATATATTTAATTAGTCTTCTTTTGATCACTTAATTAATTCCAAATTAATTATTGATGGGAACTAATTAAATAATACTATTAATATATTAGAACTTATAATATATTAATAAACCACAAGTGTTATTTCTCTCATTTAGGCTATCCAAATGCATGATGCCATGCAACCCAAATGGACCATGTCGGGTCAGGTCAAGTACATACCAGATATAGTTATGGACTTAGACACATTATCCAATAGTCTCCCACATGGATAAGTCTAGTAACTATAACTGCAAGTATGACTTCAAGAACCGATCAGCAATCATAGCTCTTTTCAAGGTCTCTCGGAACTAAGAAGATGATGATATGCCATTTAAGATAAGTGATCATATAATCCTCTATTCTAGATATTAGTCGGACAAATATATGAAACAATGTCTTACTTATTGTCCAACAGTTTGTTTCTCGATTTCCGATTTGTTTGACATAGAACTTAATTGAACACATCAACTTAGTTCTGACTCAGATATCGCTTCTAATCCAAGAAGGAATAGATAAACTTCAACTCATAGCTTTTTCTACTACTTGTAAAATCACACACAAAGGTACGTTTTATAACATCGAGTTACCAATGCGTTTTCGTACGATCAATGCATAACCAACTCATAGGCAACAAGACATATCTCTAGGTTTGAAGACTTATATGATATTAACATCTCGCGAGCACTTGAGATAAATTCCATGAAGCGATATCAGCGAGCGTGGATTGAATCCAATGCTCAGAACTTATGAACACTCATGAGTGTTGAGGCCATGTCCAACATCTTAGACCTGTGCAACCAACTCATGACAGTCTTAATTCATATCTACTTCCAGCATATGAACGACTGTGGATAGTTTAAATAATATGTAAAACACAACATAAATATTTTGGAAGTCAAAACATGCAAAAGAAATAATAGTAAACGATTGACAAAAGATAAAAACGCTTTACTTACAAATAAACACAACTTTTACTCATCATCAAATGTCAATTACACTTTACAAATTTCAAAGTTAACTAACTACTAAAACTAATATCATCCTTCATCCCTATGCTCCGTGCATGCTGGAGATGCTTAACCCTACCCAGTCCCTTCGTGAGGGGATTTGTCGGGTTCTCATCCGATGATACCCTCTTTGCCACGAGGAGTCCTTCTTCTATTCGATGTCTTATGAAATGGTTTTTCTTTCAATGTGTTTGGATCTCCCGTGATCCCATGGTTACTTCGCTAAGGGAACTGCACTTTCACTATCACAAAAAAATTCCATTGGCTCCTGTATAGCTGATACAACTCTAAGGTCTCCGATGAAGTTCTTTAGCCATATAGTCTCATTTGCTGCCTCGCTTGCTGCTATATACTCTGATTCACAAGTTGAATCAGCCATTGTCTCCTGCTTGGAACTTTTCCAAGTGATTGCTCCTCCGTTTAAGGTAAAGACCCAGCCCGAATGAGAGCGGAAATTATCCCTATCAGTCTGTAAGCTAGCATCACTATACCCTACAACTCTCAAGTCATCACTCCTACCGAGGGTAAGGACCCAGTCTTTAGTCCTCCATAGCTACTTGAGGATGTTCTTTACCGCATTCCAGTGAGCCCTACCAGGTTTCCCTTGATATCTAATGACCATGCTCAATGCAAAGGCCACATCCATACGAGTACAAGTCATAGCATACATAATCGACGCTACAGCAGAAGCGTAAGGTACTTGACTCATTTCTGCTATCTTAGCCTCCATACTCGGGCTCTCAGTCTTACTCTATCTAACGTTACTCTACATGGGTAACTCTCCTTTCTTGGAATCTTGCATGCTGAACCTCTTCAGCACCTTATCCAAATATGTACTCTGACTAAGTCCAATTATTCTTTTACTCTGGTCTCTCAGAATCCTTTTCCCTAGGATATAGGCAGCTTCTCCAAAGTCCTTCATAGCAAAACACTTCCCAAGCTAGGACTTAACTTCCTACAAAGTTGGGATGTTATTTTCTATGAGTATTATGTCATCCAGATACAGAACCAAAAAGCTAACTATACTCCCACTAGCCTTGACCTATACACAAGATTCATCTTCACTCCTCGAAAAGCCAAACTCTTTAACTTTCTCATCGAAGCAATGATTCCATCTACGAGGTGCTTGTTTCAATCCATAGATGGAATTCTCAACCTTACACACTCTATTAGGGTAGTCTGTCCTGACAAAACCCATTTGTTTATTAATGTAAACATTCTTAGCCAACTTTGTAATAAGGAAAGAGGTTTTGACATCCATTTTCCATATTTCATAGTCATGAAATGCAGCAATGGCTTAAAATACCCTAATAGATTTAATCTTGGCTACTTGTGAAAAGGTCTCATCATAATCAACTCCCGGAGTTTGAGAAAAGCCCTTTGCAACCAGTCGCGCCTTATACGTGTGTACATTACCATCCATATCAGTCTTCTTCTTGAACATCCATTTGCACCCGACTGTCTTACGACCTGGTACATTGTCAACCAAGTCTCAAACCTGATTTTCATACATGGATTGTATCTAGCTGTCCATAGCCTCTTTCCATTTAGCAGACTCGGGGCATGCCATGGCTTCCGTATAGTTGTTAGGTTCATCCAGACTAACCAGTATCGCATCACTAATAAGTGTCTCACCCTCCATAGTAATATGGAAACCATATTAATGCTCAGGTGCATTCCTAACCCTTGTGGAATGCCTTAGAGGTAGAGACTCGTCAACTGGATCAACATGAGTTTCCTCCTCATGTTTATTGCTAGGGTTTGAGTTCACCACTTGACTCTTCAATTTCTTCAAGTTCAATTTGCATCCCACTGTTTCATTGGCTTATGAACTCTCTCTCTCTCTCAAGACAATCCTCCTTACTACAAAGACCATATTCTCACTAGGTCTGTAGAAGAGGTAACCAAAGGATTTTTGTGGGTAGCCGATGAAAATACACCTCTCACTTTCAGGTTCGAGCTTATCATGAGTGTCGCGTCTCACAAAAGCTTCGCAACCCCAAATCTTAATGTAGGCTAGATTAGGAACTTTTCCAGTCCACATCTCGTGTGTTTTGGCATCGTTCTTTGTAGGGACCAGATTAAGGATGTGGGCGGCAGTCTCTAAGGCATACCACCATAATGAGATTGGTAGCGAAGGTCGACTCATTATTGAATGCACCATGTCCAACAAGGTTTGATTACACCTCTCAGCTACACCATTCAACTATGGTGTCATGGGAGGTGTCAATTGTGAGATAACCCCACGTTCCCTAAGATAGTCAAGGAACTGTGTACTAAGATACTCACCACCACAATCAGATCAAAGCATCTTAATGTTCCTGCCCAACTGATTCCCGCGGTCATCACTGGTACCTATAACACATAACACATAACACTGTAAGCATAAAGCTTAGTGAGTTCCCCAAAATACCACACATAACACATACTAGCCACTCAAGGCTATAACTTTGTGGGCCCTTGGGCCCTAACTCTGTGGACCCTCTGGTCCTAACTCTGTGAACCTTCCGGTTCTAACTCTGATATACTCTGATATACACATGGCATAAATCACATAGAAATAATGTAGTGCAACACATCACATAAATAGCATACAATAACTCTGTCACATAACTCTAATTACCACTTAAGGTAAAGTATAGTGAGAAGACTCACCTCAGATGTCTTGGAAAATCTCTGACTCGGTAGAAATACGATCAAGCCTCCGCCTAATCACATAAACTAATACTCTTATAAATATAACTCTCAGGACTAGACTCAACCCTCTCTTGGCACCCTCAGAAAGGTAAAAGACCATTTTACCCCTCCTTTGGCTAAAAGGCCCTCATTGTTGACCAAACCCTAAAAGTCAACCAAAGTCAACGGTGAAACTTTGACCCGACTCGTCGAGTGCACTTGGGCAACTCGGTGAGTCTACACATGTCCACTAACTCCCTAGTCTCGTTTGGCATGTCGAGTCCCTCCCGTTGCGCGACAAGTCACACCTGGCATAAATCGCGGGGCTACCCCAACTCAACTCGTCGAGTCTCAAGAATAATTCGGCGAGTTCCGCCTTGAAATCTAGTCCTCTAATCCCCTTTTGACTCACTGAGTTATTTCCCCAACTCGGAAAGTCTACTCACTGAGTAATTTACGGGAAACCCAAATTAATTCTTGATTAATATTAATTAAATAATATGATTTCATATTAATATATTAGAACTTATAATATATTAATAAATCATGAATATCTTTTTTCTCAAAAGTCCATCCTTACAAATTGTTCAGTTGTCATGCAACCCATATGGACCATGCTACTCTCGGGTCAAGTACATATCAATTATAGTTATGGGCTTAGACACTAAATCCATCAACATCTTCCTCTAAAACTCGTAACTAGTGATACCCGGATCTTAAGTTAATCTTTGAAAAGTAGCTTGCTCCTTGAAGTCGGTCGAACAAGTCGTCTATCTGCGAAAGAGGGTGTCGGTTCATAATGGTCAGTTTGTTTTGTTCGCGATAGTCTATGCACATACGGAAAGATCCATCCTTCTTCTTTACGAACAAGACAGGTGTTCTCCAAGGTGAGAAACATGGTCTAATGAAACCTTTGCTAAGAAGTTCGTTTAGTTGGATGGATAGTTCTTACATCTCTATCGATGCAAGACGATAAGGTGATTTGGCTACGGGGGTAGGTCCATGGATTAAGTCAATAATGAATTTAACTTGTCTTTCAGGTGGGACTCCTGGAAGATCATCGGGGAAAATGTCGGGGAAATTACTAGCTTCGGGGATGCTGTCGAAGTCTCTAACTTCTTGTTTCTTATCAACCACGTGAGTTAGAAAAGCACAGTACTCCTTGCGTAGATACTTTTGTGCCTTGATGCAGGAAATAATTTGTAAGTTCGCGCTAGATTTGTCGCCGTAAATGATAAGGGTTTCATTACTTATGTTATGTTGTAAATTTTATATATTAAACTAAATATATATTGTATTAAGTTGTATATTTTATATAAATTTTGTGTTAAAATATGAATAAATGTATGCATGAAAATATTAAACTTTGTATTACTGAATTAGTATGATTATTAAACTGTGAATATGTTTTATACACGATACATTTTTTTTAAATAATTCTACTATTTAGAAAAAAGAGAGATTGAGTTTATCAAGATATAAATCTATTTTTTTAATTAAAGTTTTGTATATTTGGTTGCAAAAATAAATGTTATGTATTATAAATAATTACCAAATAAATGAGAACTACAATATTTTTTTTATTAAGCAGTGAATATAACCAGAAAATACCATTAAATTTACTATTAGTCCAACAGTAGTCCGACAGTGGTTCGGCAGCTATCCAACAACGAGTGGCAAATAGTTATAAATTAGAGAATTTATAGTTTGTTTAATATAATATTAATATTTGATAAGTCCAAAATGCTCTTAAAGAAAACATTTAAAAAATGGTTCATGTGTATTCGTCAATGTCACACGCTCTATCTGGTAGGATATTCACGATATCACAAACATGATAATTGTTAGACAAAATTGCAAAAATGGTTCCTGTGGTATGCATTTTTTTTTGGGGGGGGTGGGGGGGGGGGGGTTTAGTCGAAACTACGACTTTTTTTTATTGGTGGTCCTTTTGGCTATGTTTATATGTAGATTTGGTCCCTCGTAAAATTTAAATGACTATAATACCCTTCTGATATATTTTTTTTAATTTTTTCTATTTAATTTAAATAAAAAAGAAATAAATAATTAATTAGGGTCTCTCTCTCTCTCTCACACACACACACAACCACCCCGTATCCCCCAGATTCATGCTTGTCTTCTTCACCTCTACATCTTTAATACACAAAGTACAACTTTTGTAGAAATCCAAGAAACAAATCTTTTGTGCTTCTAAACCTAGAAAATCAAGAACCAGGTGTAGCTCTCAATAGATTAACAACATTTATTGTTCTTCTTTTTTCCATCAAAGTATACACAGAGAGAAAAAAATAGGTATGTTTCTCATCATCTCAAATCCTAAGGAAATCAGCCACTATCATTATCTCATACCCACAACTTGAGACCTGCTTATCAATTTCACAAAGAAGAAGAAAGAGACATCGAATCTCCATCTCTATCCCATCTTCTCGTTCAAAATCAAATAAGAAATAAAGGATCATTGAGAGCTACGTTCGAAAACACATACACACACACCTATTAATCGATCCAGCTAAGATAAAGAAAGGATATCCATGGTTCGATTTCACACATAAAATCAATTTCATATTAGAAACTGATTTCATATTGCATTAGGGCTTATAGAGATTGGATCTTGAGAGATCGACATGGTTAAATCTTGACAAATTCGAAATCGTTTTTTCCCCTGATATGTCTTCAACTTCTCAATCAATTTCATCTGTTGTTCTTGAAGAGCAAAACTAGAACATTGAATGTTCGTGTGTGTATGTGTTAAAGTGAAAACATGTGAATTGATTTCCAAACACAAAAAATAGATCATCGCTGACATCCGTCAACGACGAACATCACCATCACCTGCCAGTAAACCTAACAACATCGTTGTCATTGCTTTTTTCTTCCTCCCTGTCCATAACCAAACCCTAAATCTTGATATTTTAGGTGGGTTCATTGCGGTAGTTTGGTCTAAGGGTTTCAATGGAGGAGATGGTCAATTTCCCGACAATGGAATGATTATCGAGGTTCAGCAGGTAAGGAAGTTAAACCTTTTTTCTCAGGTTCTTTAACATTTTTTCTCTCAAAAATTTAGTTAAAAGTAGTGTTTGGTGCAAAAAAATCAGAGAAAGAATGGAATGTTTCATTCTACTGGAAAGACAAAAAGGAATTTAATTTGTCCTGGCTTAACAATGCTAGTTACTAAAAGCCTAAAAGTCTTGTTAATAGGAAGAATCCAATCAGAATTTAATTTCAGAGAATTGCTTGTGGAAAAATATAAGATTGACTTCTGAAACTTCTTACTTTTGTCTACTGTTTTTTGAACAAGTAAAAAATCAGAATTTAATGTCTTTGTTAACCATGAGTCTTTTCCTAGGTTGAAATTGTGACCAGGACGGAGATTATATACAACAAATACTAGCATTCTACAAAAGATTTGGGGACAAACAAAGGGGTGAGGCACTAGGGCTGTTACATCCTTGCTTAGAAGATAGAATAATAGAAAACAATAACCTGATTGCTTGCTACCCAACTCACGATATGTTGATCTCCCACACCTGTTGTTCAAGTCCCAACTTCAATTATGCCCCCCATACAACATATACACAAATAAGTGTTGGAAATAACCCAGAAACATATACATTAATAAGGAGAAAAGGAAGGTTCTTGCATTCTAAACTTAGACACCAATTATACCTGTTCAGGAAGTAGAAACGCAAATTTAGAAAACAGGTAGTCCGTCGGAATGAGAGGGAACCGCTGACCTGCAATTCAGAAAACGGGATAAATCCAAAGCTGGAGGGAAAACATCATAGTGAAAGGTTGAAGGAGTGGACAAGGGAAATGTTGGGCAATAAACGATCGAACTTACCCGTCGTCATATAGGCACCGACGATTTTTCCTCAGCTCACAGGAGGAACTGTATTTATTGTGGGTGCGATAGGGACGATAAGGTTGAAGGATTGGGAAAAAGTTTTTAAGTCAGCGAAACCCTATAGGGACAATAAGTCGTTCCTATTGTTGCCCATTAAAACGACGTCGCCCTGTTTTTTGATATATAAGCATTAAAAATATTATATATATTTACATTAATTTATGTTTGGGACGATATGTCGTCCTTATAGCTTTTTCGGATACCTGCCAATTAGTTTTCGTTCCTGCTCAAACTATAGAAACGATTTATCGTCGCTTTAGGTTTGGAACTCACACAAATTCAGTCAACTCTATAGTGACAATTTGTCGTCCCTATATGATCCTCTATGACAACGACATTTGTTATCCCTATAGCTTTCGTCGTTGTATACTCCTATTCTTGTAGTGTATGAACAATAATTCAAGAATTGGGTGACTCGTCAGGGAAATGGTTTATGCGAGAAAGAGGTGGGGTCACAGGAGAGAGAGAGAGAGAGAGAGAGAGAGAGAGAGAGAGAGAGAGAGAGAGAGAGAGAGAGAGAGAGAGAGAGAGAGAGAGAGAGAGAGAGAGAGAGAGAGAGAGAGAGCCCACTTTTATATTTAATAATATTATTATTATTAAAAGGTGAAAGAAAAATGAAAAATAAATTCATTAAGAGTATAATAATCTTTTTAGTTTGGGGAGGAACCAAAATTATAAACATAGTAGCTCAAAATGACCACCAACCCAAAAAAATCAGGATTTAGACTAAAACGTCAAAAAAATACATAACCATTTTTGCAATTTTGTCTAAACGTTATAAACTTTATTATCATAAGTATGAAATGTCTAGATTAATATCAAACGCGCTGGGATCAAAGACTCCTTGCAACCAATCTACAATAACCAACACTCAAACACAAATTCTAAGTTTCAATTTTCACACATGCATGGATTTCCTTCTCAGGTGATTCACTGTTTTGTTATCAACACGAAACGCTTGTGCTAGAATCTCATTTGAAATCGGTGGAGTAGATCCAAATATCGTGTTTGTGAGGCTAATAAGCCCCGGGTTTTGGCTGCTCAAAGCAGCAATAGCACTTGCATTCGTATGACCTAAATTCCTCTGAAAATGAACAAGTCCAACGGGGAACACAAATACATCACCCTTCTGAAGAACTTTCGTAATAAGTCTATTCTGTGGGTCTGATGTAATGAATCCGACTTGAAGAGTTCCCTCTAGAACCATGATTATCTCAGTTGCGCGAGGGTGCGTGTGTGGTGGGTTGGCTCCCCATAGTGCGTAGTCAATCCGGATCAATGAGAGGCCAAGAGTATTGAGTCCCGGTATTTGATATACCGTTACCGGAGTAACTTTATACCCGTAAGAGTTTCTTGTATCACCGGCGACGTGGAGCCCACCATAGTAAAAATCATCGGCTTGGACAAACATAGGATTCTTGCAAGCCATGCCGTTGACTCTTACTGCAACTAAACAAATATAAATTTTATATTATTATAAGACAAAAGAAGCTGACACTAATATTAAGAAATAATGTAAAAGGAAAAAAAAAACCGAGTATAATTAACCTAGATTGGTAGGATCGGCTACGCAAAAATCTTGTAGGGGTGCAGGTTCGAATGAAGAAACCCGTAAGAGTGAGAGGTTGAATGTTGCTATCAAAATGAAGAAGAAAAAAGCTGTTGCCATGGATTAATTGAAGCCTTTCCTAGCGTAATATTTGAAGCACAGTGACAAGAGTACTTGGATAGAAAAAAAGTTTTTTGGGTGAACATGTAGTTCTGTTTGAAGTATATTTATATAGTACGTATGGATGGAAGATCATGCAAAAGATCTTGGATCTTGGTGGTTAAAGCTTGTTTAGTTTACTTTGATAATATCACTACATTATCTTATTCAAGTCTTGAAAAAATTCAAGAATTGCCCTTAGTTCACTTGAGGTTCATGATTCATAAAATTGTATGGCCCGTGTTAGTATTATAAATTATTGTTAATTAAAGGACAAAATTATAGTTTATCTGTTTATAAAAGGTTATAAACTTATTTATTGTAAAGTTTTTTATGAATATTGTCATTGTGTTTTTCAAAACTTGCAGGAATTATTAATTTTTTTAACACTGTTAGTTTTTTGTTCTTAGTATAAGGGTAGTTTGGTCTTAGCAAGGATTGTGTATATGACCATGGACAAACCAAAGAGACTATTTATTTTGAAAAGCTTTTTAATGTGTGAATAAAGTTATAATAGTATTTTTAGTTATATTAAAAATGAATTTTTTACCTTGAAATTTTGGGATGTTAAAATAAACCTATAAATTCATTAATTGAGAGTTTAATGCAACAATTATAAAAACTATTACATTTTGACATATTTACTCCACAAAAAATACACACAAGAAAATTAGTACAAATATTCATATTTCAACATATAATTTATAAAACAAATCACAAATTAATACAATCAATTTACAATTTAATATAGTCAATTTACAATTTAATACATGAAATTAACAACTTAATATATTAAATTCATAGTTTAATACACAAAAGCTATACATTAACATTAATATTCTTTATTTAAAACTTACATTTATACATTTAGATATGTTGGCAAATGTTTCTTTCGAATTTTTATTTACATAATATTCACAATTTAAGTGTTACATATTTTATTCAAAATTAGAGAAAATAAAATCTATGTATAGTGCTTCTTTCATTTCATGTTTTAAAAGCAAATATAAAATTCGTAAAAACAGTTAACAACTTAATAAACACATTTCACAGCTTAATATATTTTTAATTCACAATTTAATACACAAATTCACAGTTTAACAAAATATATTTACAGGTTAAAAATTACATTTGATGATGTTTTGAGCATTGAATGATGTATCAGATAACAGTTAACACACTTATCACAATCCACAACTTAAAAAACTTAAACTCAGGTTATTTGAGAAAACACTAATATATTAAAAATCTGTTTAAATTCACATTAAAACTAAAAAAAACTCATACATATACAACTTAAAAGTTATAAAAAATTCATTTAATCACACCTAAAACATATTAAAAAAATAATGCATTGACAACGTAATACTTACAAAGATCATGCATTCTCAACTTAATACTTATAAAAAATCATATATTCATAGCATAAAACTTTTTCTAATTGAAGCAGTCAGATACGTATAGAATATATTCATTAATAAATTAGTAATTACTATAAACACACTTATTCATAGCTTAAGAAACAAGTCTAGACTTTGATTCACAACCTAATAAACTAGTTTAGAAACTTATTCATATTATCTAAAGTTTAAAAACATACATTTTTTTCAGTGAGGCATTATATACCTTCAAAGAACATGATTTGGTTCTCACCCTCCCGGTTTAGAAACTTATTCATATTATTTAAACTTTAGCAAAAAATGTATGTTTTATAACGGCTCATATTTACTAAACTTTGAATAGTCTTATTGATCTTTGTGGTTAACTTGACCAGTGTACAAGAATGTGTACTCGATCCCTTAGTCATTCACTTGACTCACATATACATGTGAGCAACGAGTTAGTCTTAATTTTCTAAAGATAAAAATTCTCATTCATCATACAATATAACTTGCATGATTCCAAGTTTTTGTCCAATTGAAAGTTGGGTGATGAGAATCATTCCTTATTTGGTAAATTTAGACACTACCACAAAATAAAGAATAAAATTTCATATTTCCAATATTGCTAGAAACATACAAATATCAATTTTTCATAAATCTCGTTGCAAAGAGATATAATAAAATAAAACAAAATTTTATTTATTTATAAAATGCGGAAAAAACTTTTTCCTTACAAGGCAACTTTAAATGAAAACTATGCTACTACATATTTCCTAGCAATCTATTCTAACTCTTAAGCAGCTACTCACAAATCCGATCTTCAAACCATACGATTGAATTCGATCTTCGAGATCAGATTCAACATATTCTTCCTTTAAGTTTCCTTCCCTTTGCTTGATCCTGCTAAACACCAAAATGCAACCTTGTAACACCCAAACTCAGGAAGGCCAAGAAGGAAAGAAAACCCTAAGTCAAAGGGGTCAACTCGCCGAGTCCAGGGCGAAACTCGGCGAGTCCGAGCGAGATCCAGGTTCAAGAATTAGTGACCGACTCGGTGAGTTGGCTAAGGGGACTCGGTGAGTCTGGTCTGAATGAGGAAAACCCAAATCCCATGAATTGTATCCTATATAATGGGTGTTATGTCACTCCCTCAGCCTCGTTATCATCCTAGAGAACCTGTAAACCCTAGATTTTGTGTGAGCTTCCATCATTTGATAGAAATAGCTTTGGAGGAAGGAAACTTTGGAAAGGAACTTGAAGATCAAGAAGGTTGCTTCAAAGGGGAGGTAAAGATCCAAGATCTACTACATTTGGTGTTCATCTTGGAGGTAATAAGCTGCTATCTTCCCTCCTTTTCATATAGATCTACTTTTGTTATGAGATTTTGGGGTTTTATGGTTGTTTGAGACCCAATTCGAGTTTGGGGCCTAGATATGTCGTTTCCACTTCAGATCTAGTGTTGGGATGGTCCAATATGTCATAAAGCATCAGAAGATGATTAGTTGGTGAAGACCTTTTGTCCCTAAACCTAGCCCTAGAGTGTTTTGAGCCTTGATCTCTTTAGTTATACGTAAAGTTTGCAACTTTACGTGAGGATTGAGCTTTGGGTGTATGGATCTATGAGTTTGAGCCCCTGCATGGCTCGAAAAGCCACTGTATGGATTAAGAACTAGTGCAACTTGGCGAGTCACATGGGTCGACTCGGCGAGTTGGATGAACTTGGGCAGGAACTCGGCGAGTTGGAAGAACAACTCGGCGAGTCTGTTGAAGATTGCCTTAGCTTCGGCAAGTCTGTTCTTGGACTCGGAGAGTCAAGTTGCGAAACCCCAAACCCTTTCGAGTTAAGACTCGGATCAGTGAGTTGAGTGGGGACTCAGTGAGTTGGGCAGGTCAAGACTCGGAAATCGGTGAACTTGGCGAGTCAGCAGACAGACTCGGCGAGTAAGGTTGACCTGGAGGGTTGACCTTGACCAAGACTTTGTCGTTGACCAGAATTGAGTTAGTTGTCGGGCAGCAACTAGAGAGGTTATCAGCAAGTTCAGCAAGTGCAGGTGAGTTTCCCTTTGTGTAAATAGGTCTAAGGCCACAATGCCGGCCTATGTAGATACGAGTACGAAGACCCGGGGTTAGCCCTAGGCGCAGTATGCTAGTATGATATTCAGGGCGAGGTCCAATGATAGCACGCGGGTGCCCAAGGAATTGTTTATATGTTAGTTTATACTTGTTGTCTATGTGATACATGTATGTGCCTGGTAGGGAGGTGGGTGTGGGCGAGGTCCTGTATCTCATCAATAGCAGAGTGTGGATGGTGTTCCACATCTCATCAGCAGCAGAACAGGGGCGAGGCCCAAGTTAGGGAAGAGAGTGAGAGTGGGTTGGGCCCGTATCTCACTATCAGTAAGGGCGTGGACGGGGTTCCATGACTCATCAGTAGTAGGATAAGGGCGAGGCCCAAGATAGGCGAGGTCTCATGACAGGATTTGTAAGTATATGTTAGCTTATGTGTTGTTATATGCTTATGTGCTATTATATGTTAGCGGGCGGGGCCCAATGACAAGCAAGGCCTAAGTTAGATAGATCTGTATCCGAGCGGGGGCTCGAAGCCAGGCGGGGCCGTTGTAGCCGGCGAGGCCCGAGGTAGGGGCGAGGCCCAAAATAGCGGGCGTGGCCCAGTATGTGTAGTATGTAGTTAAGCATGGTATGTGGTAGGGTGGGGAACTCATTAAGCTTCGTGCTTACGGTTTTCAGTTTTGGTTTCAGGTACTTCCGGTAGTGGAGGGAAGAGCTTGGGGTGATCGCATGTCACACACCATAGATTAGACAGCATGGGAATGTTTTACTCTGATAACGATCATGTGTTTTGGAAATTAATACTCTGTTCATGTTTTGGATTTATGAATTTGCTTTAAGTAATGTTTTATTAAAAGAAATTTTTAGTCTTGAATTTTGGGTCGTTACAAGTTGGTATCAGAGCCTTGGTTTGAGGGATTCAGACATGCTCTCGGGTGTGTTTGAACTCAAACTGAGGAATTGGTATAAAGGTTTTCAAAAAGAAAAGACAGATTGTTAAAAGAAAGTTTTGAGAAAGAAAATAGTTTTAGAAAAGCAAAAATAATTCATAAAGAAAAGAATTTTGATAAGAGAAAGGGTGTGGTGCATGCAATCAGCCGAGCTCAAGTAAGTACCCGAAAATACCCATACAAGTTTATGTTATGAATATCGGTTAATAGAACATCATGCTAGATTAGGACTAAGGATCTAGGGAGGATGCTTTATATGCCTGTTAGATATGCTTTGAGCTGAATGATAGTGCTGATTAGATAGTAGTAGGATAGCCTGTTTAGGTTATGCCTGAGATTATGAGTTTGTGTTGCATGCTAGTACAGATTCTTGGTATGATATTCTGATTGCTTGAGTATGTTATGGTTAGATTTTTCCCCTTGTCTGAATCTTGCTTGCTTTGTGCATTGTAGGATTCCGAGTGATGGGAGTTAGTCATTAGGTGGATACGTCACATTACATGTGATCAGGGTTGAATAATCTCAGAGTGCTGGATTTCGCCCTATTGCGCAGCTCTTGTTTGATTACAACCGTTGTAAGGACGAGTCTTTTACTCGAAGGATTATCTTACCCTCGTCACATGTGATGGTATCCAGGTAATGGCTAATTGGCATCACAAGGAGTCCTTCAGCAGCTGAGGACTGGTTTGGTTTGAGTCAGAGGTTTCCCTAGGGCAAGCCTAGGATGCGGTAGTGCTCGGAGCAGTAGTAGTAGAAAAGGGACCTGGTGGAGTCGAAGCAGTTCTTGAGGAAAGTACGGATAGATGTGGAAGGTAGTATGGGCCTGTACTACTAAAAGCAGAGGATCCGTACTTGATTCGGGAAAGGCCGAGACAAGACTGGGAACCTGGTAGTGCGTGTGTTTGGTCTCGCATCAATGATAAGTATTCTGATAGTGGTTGTGTTATATTTTCAGCATGGTGACGTTCCGAGAGAGACCAGTGGGCGGATCAGGCGTCGGAGAGGGATCAGGAGCCGAGCAGCTCGAGGAGCGAATGAGGGATTTGATATCAGCTGAGGTTACGCGCAGCATACTAGACCAGACTCCTGTGATCTTTGGCACGGTCAAGGAGGGTATATTGGAGATTTTGGATGAGAGGATAGGAGCCTTCCGTACCGAGATGATGGCTTTGATGGGAGCGCATACTTTGACATTTCGAGAGTTCAGGGCTTGCGGGGCACCAGATTATCATGGGGTTAGGGACCCCATCGCTAGCAGCAGATGGTTGGCTGATGTTGCCAACGCATTCCGTACGATCCAGTGTCCCAAGGGGGACAAGGTCAGACTCGCTTCCTGTCTTCTGAAGGATAGAGCAAGGGATTGGTGGGAAGAGATTGGTCATGCTTTGGGTGATGATGTCGCGTTGGACACGATGACATGGGGTGATTTTTCAGCTAGGTTCAGGGCGGAGTTTTTGCCAATTATTAAAGTGCAGCAGTTGGCACGGGAGTTTCAGGATTTGACGCAGACCACTGAGACTGTGGAGGAGATCACCGCCAAGTTCAGGGAGAGGGCCCTTATTGTTCCGTAGTATGTCGCAGATGGGGAAACGAAGAAGGCCCGATACCATGAGATGTTGAGGGATGACATCAGGCAGTTTGTGAGCAGGTCCAGGTGCAAAACGTTGGAGGATATGATCGCGCGAGCTAGAGAAAGGGAGATTGATTTGGAGCAGATCCGGAAGAGGAAGTCGGATGAGATTTAGATAGTTTCGGGCTCGGGCACAAAAGGCCCAAGGGATCGGATTCGAGACCGAGGGATTATCAGGACCGCGGCTGGTACGGGAAGTGTGGCATGGTGCATGGGGGTGCGTGCAGGAGTGGTAGCAGTGGTGAGTCTGGCTGCTTCAAGTATGGTCAGACTGGTCATTTTAGCAGGGATTGTACTGCTACCACCACACAGGGATCCGATTTGATATGTTTTCACTGCAACCAGTGGGGCCACAAGAAGGCCCTATGCCCAGTTTGTTTTCGGCAGGACGGGTGATGGCACCTGCCCCTGCAACTTTGAGGATCACAGACGGTCGTCAGCGCCGCGCGGAGGCGCCTGCGGTAGGAGGCAGGGATTTCTGATGACTACCCTGCAGATGCGGGCAGCACCGAACGTTGCAGGTATGCGACCCCCATTTTCAGTTCTTTTTATTGTGTATGATTATATTGTTATGGTTCTGCATCATTATTGGTATGAATATTTTACTTTGTGCGGCTTGATTGTGATTGAGTTATACGCCTTCTGCATACCTTGGATATTTGAATGGTAGTTAGGGGATGTGCTCTATTGGAGAAAGTTACTTAGGATGCAGTAACTATAGCATGACTAGGAGGTACTTGGTATGTCTTGCTAGTTCGGAGCTGTACAGTTTCAGAAATGGACTGGTTAGATCCCTAGCAATGGTAAACTTGGGGTTCCTCAGCAGATTTATTATGGAATGGTAGCAAGGATTGGGATTTCTTTTCGAGCATCGAGCAGTGAGATCTAAGCGATATCGAAGTGGGGAAGGATCCTCCGAGTGTTCAAGGGTAAAAGCACGCAGTTCCAGAATGAGTACACGATCTCTGAGAAGGAAAAGAAGTAGTACAGCGTTCGATGGTTAGTACGTGGTTGGGAATCCCGTTTAAAGCATGGTAGAATGGTTGGAGAGCCGCAACTTCCTCCAGCAGGGGTCAGTGGTGGAAGGTGATGTAAGACTATGGGGCAGCCGTAGCATTTACCACCATTCAGAAATGGAAGGTGATGTAAGACTGCAGGTAAGCCATATCATTCCATAGTAGCTTCGTTAGCGGAGTTGGGGCGAGGCACTTATCTCCTAGTGATCATATAGGGATCAGGAATGGGTAGTGGATGAGAATAGTAGGAAGTATCCTGTATCTCCCTAGAAAGGTGAGACCTTGGGAGAGGCCTGTAACAGCCCGAAATCCAGGTACCCGTTTATTTAGCCCTTCATATTTAAATTGTATCATTTTAGGGTTTTGCATGTTGGGCGAGTACCCTGGGCGTCCAAGGAGTACGTTGTGTGTACTCGCGCACTCCATTTAAACGCGTCTTCCCTCGGGTACGTTGGGCGTACCCAAGGTTACGCTAGGCGTAACCGGTCCAGAATCAAAAACCCTAATTGATGGGTTGGCTATAAAAGGAATGTGTTGGGTCGACTCCTCAGCCACCATCCCTCAGAAAGAAACCCTAAGAGAGTGTTTATTCGTTCCTAGCCCATTTGTGAGTGTTCTAAGCTTGGTGGTGTCATTTCAAGGTAGCAAAGAATAAGAAGAGTTCATTGGGAAGGCTATAAGTTGGTGTTCAAGTGTAGTTCAGAGCTTTGCAAAGGTTGGAGCTTCATTCTAAGGTAAAAAGTTCGGATCTTGACTTGTAGTTCTTGTGGTATGCTTTATGGACCATTTTCTAGGGTTTTGGTCCCAATGGTAGAGACTTTATGAGCAAATGGTCTCCATTAGCTTAGATCCATCATATTTCTGGTCCATTTGAGTTGTAGATTCATAAAAATGTAATCGTGGACGTGAATGTTTGGCCATGCATGAGATCTATATCCTTGAGTTGAAATGGAAAGTTGTTAAGGAGTGTAAGAGCCTTTACAGCATGCCAAGGCTTAAAGGTTTCGACTTTATGAGTAAGGATGCTTAAATAAAGTCGGATCTAGAAGTTGAAGTTATGGCTTAACCGATTAAGACCAGAAATGATGAATGCTTAGGTCTGATGGTTACGCTGGGCGTAACTCCCAGTGCGCGCAGCGTACTGGGTGGAGACCCCGATTCTTGGGTTGGCTCCGCGTACATCAAGCTGTACGCCCCGCGTATTGGAAGGTTGACTTTTGTTGACTTTTAGGATTTTGGTCAACATGTGGACTTTGAGTCAAGGAAGGGTAAAATGGTCTTTTACCCTATGAGGAATGATGATAAGGGGTAAAGTCTAGTTGTGGAAGTATATATTAATTAAAATAATATTCGTTATGATTAGGCGAGGTTGAGTCTTCGTTGGGATTTGGAGATAGCGAGTACGTGAGATTCTAGACTTTCCACGAGGTGAGTTTTCTCACTATACTGTACCCGGAAGGGTTTTATTGTGTGACCGGAAGGTCGGATATGTTATGAGTTATATGCATTATATATGATAAGTTAATCGTTTATATGTGTTATGTATGATATACTTGATATGGGCTGGAAGGCGTTATGTTATGGGCCGGAAGGCGTATATGTTATGGGCCGGAAAGCGTTGTGATGTAGACCGTAAGGTCGATGCAAGTAGGACCGGAAGGTTTACCGAGTCAGGACGGAAGTCCCCTGAGACACATGGGCCGGAAGGTCAGGGCCTAGAAAGGCGTATGTGCGTAAGTAGTATTTTGGGGAACTCACTAAGCATTTATGCTTACAGTTGTTGTGTTACGTGTTTCAGGTACTAGCGAGAACCATGGGAAGGCGCCGGCGTGATTTGTACACACTGACGAAGGAACTGTTTTATGATCATGGGATGTATTTTGTTATAATGACATTGTTATACATGTGGTTTCAAAATATTAAATGATGGTTTTGATGTTTGCAAAAATGAAAATGTTGTTTTGAAAATTCACGTTGTTACAAGGTCGCTCTAGGACGTAGTTGGGTGAGACGCGTGGGCGAGGCCTGTATGAGAGTAGCAGTATAGGTGAGACCGAGAGCAGGGTTGCTCAGTAGTATGGTTAGGTGAGACCCGTTGGCGAGGCCTGTGCGAGAATGGTTAGACAAGTGAGACTAGAAGGATAGAGGCGGGTGAGACCCGTGGGTGAGGCCCGTGAGTTTTAGTAGCTCAGGTGAGACCCGGTAGGGTTCGTAGTGTCGGATAGGGGATCGAGGATCCCAGGAATGTAGTGCCTGGATGTCAGAATAGATTAAGCAGTTATAGGTAGTCGAAGTGCCTACGAAAGTCGCTGGGAGCGACTAGGAGTTTTGTTAGGACTAGAGACCGGTAAGAGCCGGTAATCCAGATATTGATAGGTTGGTGGGGACCAGGGTGGTCTCAATTCATCCGGAAGGAAGATAAGGTATAGCAGAAATTTTCAGTCAGTAGCAGTGCTGGTAAGCAGTCTAAGGTGGAATTCAGTTAGTGGATCGTGGGGTGCTCGACACTAAAGAATAGTAGAAGGAAATACCCAGTGGATACTGGCAATAATGACCCGTAATGGAGGTAGCGGGAAGAATGGACTTGCTGATGGATAGGACCTTCACAGTGACAAAAGAAATAGTTGGTTATGGAGCATCGCCTTGGGAAGGCAAGAAAACGCACAAGGAAAGAGGGGATGTACCCCTATGGGTTCAGTTGCAGAACTCGGACAGTACCAGAAGGATTGCCGGTTGAGTAAGTTGTGTTTCCAAAATGTTCAGGGTCACGGTTGACCCGAGATTATTATTATCCGCCAGGGTTAATGGTCTTCAGGAGGATTGAGCGAAAGGCCAGCGATGGTAGGCAGCAGGTGTTGGATTAATAGTAGGGTATTGCAAGCAGATCGCAGGCGGTGGGCTATAGCAAACTTCGAGGATGAAGTTTAGTTTAAGTGGGGGAGAGTTGTAACACCCAAAGTCAGGAAGGCCAAGAAGGAAAGAAAACCCTAAGTCAAAGGGGTCAACTCGCCGAGTCCAGGGCTAAACTCGGCGAGTCCGAGCGGGATCTAGGTTCAGGAATTAGTGACCGACTCGGCGAGTCGGCTTAAGGGGACTTGGCTAGTCTAGTCTGAACGAGGAAAACCCTACACCCTAATCACGGGAATTGTATCCTATATAATGGGTGTTATGTCCCTCCCTCAGCCTCCTTATCATCCTAGAGAACCTGTAAACCCTAGATTCCGTGTGAGCTTCCATCATTTGAGAGAAATAGCTTTGGAGGAAGGAAACTTTGGAAAGGAACTTGAAGATCAAGAAGGTTTCTTCAAAGGGGAGGTAAAGATTTGGTATCTACTACAGTTGGTGTTCATCTTGGAGGTAATAAGATGCTATCTTCCCTCCTTTGCATCTACATCTACTTTTGTTATGAGATTTTGGGGTTTTATGGTTGTTTGAGACCCAATTCGAGTTTGGGGCCTAGATATGTCGTTGCCACCTCAGATCTAGTGTTAGGATGGTCCAATATGTCATAAAGAATCAAAAGATGAGTAGTTGTTGAAGCCCTTTTGTCCCTAAACCTAGCCCTAGAGTGTTTTGAGCCTTGATCTCTTTAGTTATATGTAAAGTTTGCAACTTTACGTGAGGATTAAGCTTTGCGAGTATGGATCTATGAGTTGGAGCCCCTGCATGGCTCGAAAAGCCACTGTATGGATTAAAAACTGGTGTAACTCGGCGAGTCACATGGGTGGACTCGGCGAGTTGGATGAACTTGGGCAGGAACTCGGCGAGTTGGAAGAACAACTCGACGAGTCTGTTGAAGATTGCCTTGGACTCGGCGTGTCTGTTCTTGGACTCGGTGAGTCAAGTCGCGAAACCCCAAACCCTTTCGAGTTAAGACTCGGATCAGTGAGTTGAGTGGGGACTTAGTGAGTTGGGCAGGTCAGGACTCGGAAATCGGTGAACTCGGCGAGTTAGAAGGCAGACTTGGCGAGTAAGGTTGACCTGGAGGGTTGACCTTAACCATGACTTTGTCATTGTCCAGAATTGACTTAGTTGACTTTTGGGGGATAGTTAAGTGTTGCAATTATATTGGTAGCTCAGGGAGCTAGTGGAGCAGGAGTTCAGAGAGTCGTCGAGTAGCAGCTAGAGGGGTTATCACCAAGTTCAGCAAGTGCAGGTGACTTTCCCTTTGTGTGAATGGGTTTAAGGCTACAATGCCAGCCCATGTAGATACGAGTAGGATGACCTGGGGGTTAGCGCTAGGCACAATATGCTAGTATGATATTCAGGGCGAGGTCCAATGATAGCGGGCGGGTACCCAAGGAATGGTTTATATGTTAGTTTATACTTGTTGTCTGTGTGATACATGTATGTGCCTGGTAGGGAAGTGAGTGTGGGCGATGTCCCGTATCTCACCAATAGCAGAGTGTGGATGGTCTTCCATATCTCATTAGCAGCAGAACAGGGGCGAGGCCCAAGTTAGCGAAGAGAGTGAGTGTAGGCTGGGCCCGTATCTCACTATCAGTAAGTTTGTGGATGGGGTTCCATGACTCATCAGTAGCAGGACAAGGGCGAGGCCCAAGATAGGCGAGGCCTCAGGACATGATTTGTGAGTATATGTTAGCTTAAGTGTTGTTATATGTGTTGGATAAGGTGTCTAAGTCCATAACTATTTCTGGTATGTACTTGACCCGACCCGGCATGGTCCATTTGGGTTGCATGGCACCGTGCAATTGGATAGACTAAATGAGAGAAATAACACTTGGAGATTATTAATATATTATAAGTTCTAATATATTAATAATATTATTTGATTAGTTTGATCAAGAATTAATTTAGAATTAATTATGTGATCAAAAGATAACTAATTAAATATATGGGTTGATTATGTAAATCATCCATATCTTATATAGTGGGCTAAGAGGCTCCATGGATTATCAAGTTGGGTTCCACCCATAGGATGCTCCATGGATGCTCCATGGGAGTTACAAACCCATGGGTCATGGAAATGAAGAGTCATGACACATTAGGGTTTAACCCTAGATGTGTCAACACTATATAAGAAACATGTTCTCCACCTAAAATCGGCTACACTAAGAAACAAGAGGGCTTGGCCGATTTTTAAGAAGTGTGTGTTCTCTCATAAGTTCTTCCAAGAGCATTTGGTGTTGTGTGAAGAATTTGAGGCATCACACTTGGGGTTCTAGGCTCACAAGGTTTCAAGGAACACAAACAACAACAAGGTAAGTTATTCTATTTATACTTTAAGTTAAAATTGTTCCCCATGTATGCTAGATAGGAATATAACCTTGGAATTCAACTTTGCATGATAATTAGACAAACATAGATCCAAGGTTAGTAGAGTTGCATGTACACTTAGGAAGTGTTAGAATGCTCAAAACCCATCAGTGGTATCAAAGCCTAGGCTTGTTTGCTTTTTATTTGTGCTTAAAAGTTGAAAAAAGTCGAAAATCTTGCTGTCTACGAATGGACTCGTCGAGTCCATAAGAAGGACTCGTCGAGTTCACGTGTATCTTCAACCAACTCGGCGAGTAGCGTCGACTGGTTGCAGAATTTCGACTTTAGTTGCTGGAAATGAATTAGAAACATTACCCTAAACTTTTGGTACTTGAAAAACTTGTTTTAGATGGTGTAATGTCTTTGATAATTCATTTACAACAACTAGTTATCAAAATTACAAAGTTTTAAGTGTAATTTTTGATTTATGAATAAGTTCATATTCATGTTCTTGTTCTTATGATGTTTTAGATGATCATAGGAATTATTTGTAACCTATGTGGTAGATTAATTCTTGATCATAATGTGTTTTAATGGAGTCCATAACTTGTCCTCAAGTTATGGAAAACCAAGAGTCACACTTGAATTAAAACCATTAAAACAAACACAAGAGTTAGAAAAATGAAGAGTCTTCATTTTATTACTCTATTAAACTCATAAGTTACAAGAAATGAAAAGTTTTGAAAGTTACAAAACTTGCCCTCAAGTTTTGGAACAAGTAAAGTTAAGTTAAAACTTTAAGTTCCAACCCCTAGAATTTTAAAAGTTAAAATTCAACCCTTATACTTATATTATGATGATTTAATAATTATAATAATTATATATATATATATATATATATATATATATATATATATATATATATATATATATATATATATATATATATATATATATATATATATATATATATATATGTATAAGAATAAAGTCGTCTTACCGCTAGTACGCCTCATTCACGAAGCCGGTCTATAAGGTGGGTATAAGGTTGTTGCCTATAAAATGGTGACTTAATGGGTGTCTACTCTCACCCACCGCTTGCTTGACTGGTGGAGGGTCGTTAGCCGAACGGGTAAGACAAGAACTTATAAATTCTCATTCAAAGTATGATGAATATTATAAAGTAACTAAATGTTTTATTAAATTCCCAATCTTAGTTACTTTAGGAAAATGTGAATACGGTGCTACTCCATGAAATTACACTTTACACTTTGTCTAAGTCGTTGGTGGAGCGTGTGTGGTTAACCGGCACACTAACTTGGACTTAACAAGGTAGGTAAAAGGTGACTTAAGGTTTATTATAGTATCGGTGGAGCGTGTGTGGTTTACCGGCACATCAATTGAGTGATAAACGTTAAGGGTACCAAGTGATTTGCATGGTTACTTCACACCTCGTTTTGTGATCCTCGGTATCCCAGTCACAAAACTTGGAGGGAACTCTCGAGATTGAAACATGCCTTTGAAAAGTTCATTGAATCTCAAAGAATCTAGGAATTTCTAAAAAAACCAATAAAACCTAATATCTAATATTTCAGTTTTCGTGGTGGAAATTGGTGAATCGTCATTCAACTACCTTTCAAATATGGTATAGCTTAGATTATGGCATACCTCTTCTAAGTTATATTATATTGTGATTGGATCCTAGCCATAAAATTACATTTGGGTGTTTTATTAAGGACTCTCTTAAATCTATACTAAACTTGTTCTCCTCTTTCAGATGTCTTCAAATAATGCTTCTGGCTCGAATCCTAATGGCTCCTTTACTCTTATGAGTTTGTGTGGGAAAGTCACCTTTGATGGATCCAACTTCAATGAATGGATCAGAAACATCAGGATGATTACCCGCTACGAGGACAAAGAATATGTCCTTGACAAGGAGCTTAAGGAGATTGATGAGACCACTGCAACTCCTCAGGAGATCGCTGACTTTCAGGCACATGAAAGGGATGCTACGAAAGTAGCATGCATCATGATGGCCACAATGACAGCAGAACTCCAAAAGTCCTATGAGGATTTCTACCCTTATGAAATGCACCAAGATTTGATGGAAAGATACCATCAAAGTGCACCACAAGAGAGGTACGAAATCATCTGCTCCATGATAACAACCATGATGAAGGATGGGGATTCCGTCACGAGCCACATGCAGAAAATGAAAAGGTATGTGGATCGATTGCTGAAACTTAATGTGAACCTCCCTGAGGAGCTAGCAATAGATATAATTTTGTGCTCCTTACCATCGTGCTATGATCAATTCCGCATGACATATCACATGAATAAGGAAGAGGTCACTCTCAGCAAACTTCAGGGACTTCTCAAGACTGCAGAAACAGGTCTTAAGGGGAAGTCGGTTGCTATCACTCCTACTCCAAACTCAACTCCGGTTTTGGCAATCAGGAAAAATCGAGGGAGGAAGAGAAAGAGATCTTCGAAGGGTACCAAGGCTCGGACCCTTGATGGCTCTTCTTCAAGTGGAACCAAGAAAGGTTTCATTAGTCCTTCTTCTGACCCAAAAGAGGCTGAATGCTTCTATTGCCATGAAAAAGCTCATTGGAAGCGGAACTGCCCAAAGTACCAGCAGGATGTGAAGGATGGGAAAGTCAAACCCAACCATGCAGGTATTTACACTATCATTTCTAATAACTCACCCCATTCGAAATCTTGGGTCCTTGATACCGGTTGTGGTATTCACATTTGTTGTGACTTGCAGGGACTAAGAAGAAGTGAGGATGTGGAGCAAGGAAGAATAAACTTGATCATGGGGAACAGGAAAGCTTCACCTGTCACCAAGATTGGAGTTTATACTTTATCGCTAAGTAGTGGGTTTAGTTTAGATTTGAATAAGTGTTGTTACTCGCCAGGAATGGCAAGAAATATTATTTCCTTTCATGCCTTGTACAAACAAGGGTTTACCTTTTCATTTAATAATGAAGTTGGTTCTATTGATGCTTTCTTTAATAATGTTCTTTATTTTAAAGCATTACCTTGTGATGGTGTGTATGAAGCTGTGTCTGTTGTAGATAACTTAGGAAATAATGTTTTGTGTATTGATTCTACTAATAATAATAATAACTTGGATAAAGCATCATTATGGCATTGTCGTCTTGGACATATAAGCAAGAAACGCATAGGCCAACTCCAAAAGGATGGAGTCTTGGAGTCGTTTGACCTAAAGTCAAATGATAGTTGCGAATCATGCTTACTTGGAAAAATGACAAAGTCACCCTTCACAGGCTCGTGTGAAAGGGGTGAAGGTTTGTTGGACCTTATACACACGGATGTGTGTGGACCATTCAAACATGCCACAAGGGATGCTAATCGTTATTATTTGACTTTTACTGATGATTATAGTAGATATGGATATGTCTACTTAATCAAGCATAAGTCAGAGACTTTCGAGAAGTTTAAGGAATTTAAACAGGAAGTCGAGAATCAATTGGGCAGGAACATTAAGATGCTTCAATCCGATCGGGGTGGTGAGTATCTTAGTTCAGAGTTCCTCGACTATCTAAGGGAATGTGGGATTGTCTCACAATTGACGCCTCCCAGGACACCGCAGTTGAATGGTGTGGCTGAGAGGCGTAATCGAACCTTGTTGGACATGGTTCGTTCCATGATGAGTCGAGCTTCGCTACCAATCTCATTCTGGGGGTATGCCTTAGAGACTGCCGCCCATATCCTTAATCTAGTCCCTACAAAGAAAGTTGCCAAAACTCCTCACGAGATGTGGACTGGTAAAGTACCTAAACTAGACCACATCAAGATTTGGGGTTGCGAGGCTTTCGTGAGACGCGAGACTCATGATAAGCTCGAACCCCGAAGCGAGAGGTGTATTTTCATCGGCTACCCACAGCAATCCTTTGGTTACCTCTTCTATAGACCTAGTGACAATGTGGTGTTTGTAGCAAAAAGAGGAGTCTTTCGAGAAAGAGAGTTTATAAGCCAAGGAGACAGTGGGAGGCAAATTGATCTTGAAGAAATTCAAGAGTCAAGTGGTGATGGAACTTCAAACCATAGCCCTCAACTTGAGGAGGAAACTCCTGTTGAGCCAATTGACGAATCTGTACCTCTGAGGCGTTCCACGAGAGTTAGGAGTGCACCTGAGCATGACTATGGATTCCATATTACTGCAGAAGGTGAGACACTTATTAGTGATGGAACACTAGTAAGTCAAGATGACCCTAACAGCTACGAGGAAGCCATGGCAGGCCCCGAGTCTGCTAAATGGAAAGAGGCTATGGATAGCGAGATACAATCCATGCATGACAATCAAGTTTGGAACTTGGTTGAAAATGTACCAGGACGTAAGACAGTGGGGTGCAAATGGGTCTTCAAGAAGAAGACCGACATGGATGGTAAAGTACACACTTATAAGGCTAGACTGGTTGCAAAGGGCTTCTCTCAAATTCCTGGAGTGGATTATGATGAGACCTTTTCTCCGGTAGCCAAGATTAAGTCTATTCGGGTTCTGTTAGCCATAGCCGCATTTCATGACTATGAAATTTGGCAAATGGATGTCAAAACCGCTTTCCTTAATGGAAAGTTGGCTGAAGATGTTTACATGAGTCAGCCAGAGGGTTTTGTCAGCAACAAGTACCCCAATAGAGTGTGTAAGCTTGAGAAATCCATTTATGGGTTAAAGCAAGCACCTCGCAGATGGAATCTTTGCTTTGATGAAAAGGTCAAGGAATTTGGCTTTCCTAGGAGTGAAGATAATCTTGTGTGTATATCAAGGCTAGTGGGAGTATAGTTATCTTCTTGGTATTGTATGTGGATGACATACTACTCATAGGAAACGACATTCCAACCCTGCAGGAAGTAAAGTCCTGGCTTGGAAAGTGTTTCGCTATGAAGGATCTTGGTGAAGCTGCCTATATTTTAGGGATAAGGATCTTGAGAGATCGGAGTAAAAGACTAATTGGATTTAGTCAAAGTACCTACTTGGATAAGGTGCTGAAGAGATTCAGAATGCAAGACTCCAAGAAAGGAGAGTTGCCCATCCAGAGTAACGCCAAACTGAGTAAGACACAAAGCCCTAGCACTGAGGCTGAGATAGCACAAATGAGTCGAGTACCTTATGCTTCGGCTGTAGGATCGATCATGTATGCTATGACGTGTACCCGACCTGATGTAGCTTTTGCCCTGAGCATGGTTAGCAGGTTTCAGGGGAACCCTGGCAAGGCACACTGGACTGCGGTAAAGAATATTCTCAAGTACCTACGAAGGACTAAGGACTGGGTCCTTACCCTCGGTGGGAGTGATGGCTTGAGAGTTATAGGGTATAGTGATGCTAGCTTCCAGACTGATAGGGATAATTTCCGCTCTCAGTCGGGCTGGGTATTTACCCTAAATGGAGGAGCAATTTCTTGGAAGAGTTCCAAGCAAGAGACAGTGGCAGATTCTACTTGTGAATCAGAGTATATTGTAGCTAACGAGGCGGCAAAGGAGGCGTTATGGCTGAGGAACTTCATTGGAGACCTTGGAGTTGTACCAGCTATTAAAGAGCCAATGGAAATTTTCTGTGATAGTGAAAGTGTTGTTGCCTTAGCCAAGGAACCAAGGGATCACGGGAGATCCAGACACATCGACAGAAAATACCATTTCATCATACATCGGATCGAAGAAGGACTCCTCGTGGCAAAGAGGGTATCATCAGATGAGAATCCGGCAGATCCCCTCACGAAGGGACTGACTCGGGTTAAGCATCTCCAGCATGCTCGGAGCATAGGGCTGAAGGATGATATTAGATTTAGTAGTTAGATAACCTCGAAATTTGTAAAGTGTAATTGACATCTGATGATGAATAAAAGTGTTTTATTTATGAGTAAAGTGTTGCTATCTCTTGTCGATCATTTACTATATTTCTTTTGCATGTTTTGACTTCCAGAATAATTTTTGTTTGGTATAACATATTATTCAAACCTCCACAGTCGGTCATATGTCGGAAGTAGATATGAATCAAGACTGTCATGTTTGGTCGTAAAGGTCTTGGACAAGGCTACAGCAATCATGAGTGCTCATAAGTTCTGAGCATTGGACTCAACCCACGCTCACTGGAATCACTTCATGGAATTCTATCTCGAGTGATCGTGAGACAGTAATATCGTATAAGTCTTCAAACCTAGAGATATGATTTGTTACTTACAAGTTGGTTATGGATTGATTGTACGAAAAAACGCATTGGTAACTCGATGTTATAAATCACGCTCTTGTGTGTAATTCAATGAGTGGTAGAACAAACATATGAGTCGAAGTTTATTTGTTCCTTCTTGGATTAGAAGCTGATATCTAGGCCCCTCGATGACTTTGTTTTGACCTATGTACCGGGCCCGGTCAGAACTAAATTGATGTGTTCAATGAAGTTCTTTGTCAAACAAATCGGAAATCGGGAAACAAACTGTTGGACAATAAGTAAGACATTGTTCCGTGTATTTGTCCGACTGATATCTAGAACAGAGGATTATATGATCACTTATCTTAAATGGCGTACCATCATCTTCTTAGTTCCGAGAAACCTTGTAAAGAGCTACGATTGCCGATCGGTTCCTGAAGTCATACTTGCAGTAATAGTTATTAGACTTATCCAAGTGGGAGACTATTGGATAAGGTGTCTAAGTCCATAACTATTTCTGGTATGTACTTGACCCGACCCGGCATGGTCCATTTGGGTTGCATGGCACCGTGCAATTGGATAGACTAAATGAGAGAAATAATACTTGGAGATTATTAATATATTATAAGTTCTAATATATTAATAATATTATTTGATTAGTTTGATCAAGAATTAATTTAGAATTAATTATGTGATCAAAAGATAACTAATTAAATATATGGGTTGATTATGTAAATCATCCATATCTTGTATAGTGGGCTAAGAGGCTCCATGGATTATCAAGTTGGGTTCCACCCATAGGATGCTCCATGGATGCTCCATGGGAGTTACAAACCCATGGGTCATGGAAATGAAGAGTCATGACACATTAGGGTTTAACCCTAGATGTGTCAACACTATATAAGAAACATGTTCTCCACCTAAAATCGGCTACACTAAGAAACAAGAGGGCTTGGCCGATTTTTAAGAAGTGTGTGTTCTCTCATAAGTTCTTCCAAGAGCATTTGGTGTTGTGTGAAGCATTTGAGGCATCACACTTGGGGTGCTAGGCTCACAAGGTTTCAAGGAACACAAACAACAACAAGGTAAGTTATTCTATCTATACTTTAAGTTAAAATTGTTCCCCATGTATGCTAGATAGGAATATAACCTTGGAATTCAACTTTGCATGATAATTAGACAAACATAGATCCAAGGTTAATAGGGTTGCATGTACACTTAGGAAGTGTTAGAATGCTCAAAACCCATCAATATGCTTATGTGCTATTATATGTTAGCGAGGGGGAAGGGCAGTGACAGGCGAGGCCTAAGTTAGACAGATCTGTATCCGAGCGGGGCTCGCAGCCAGGCGGGACCGTTGTAGCGGGCGAGGCCCGAGGTAGGAGCGAGGCCCAAAATAGTGGGCGTGGCTCAGTATGTGCAGTATGTGGTTATGCATGGTATGTGGTAGGGTGGGGAACTCACTAAGCTTCGTGCTTACGGTTTTCAGTTTTGGTTTCAGGTACTTCCGGTAGCGGAGGGAAGAGCTCGGGGTGATCGCATGGCACACACCATAGATTAGACAGCCTGGGAATGCCTTACTCTGATAACGTTCATGTGTTTTGGAAAGTATTACTATGTTTATGTTTTGGATTGATGACTTTGCTTTAAGTAATGTTTTATTAAAAGAAATTTTTAGTCTGGAATTTTGGGTCGTTACAAACCTAGTCACATCATGTATTAAGAATCAACAATTAGAAACTTGTCAGAGTTAGATAGTGTATTTACCTGAAGCAGAGTCAAACTTATAATAGAGAAAACATATATCCAATGTTTCTACAATTGCATGTACACCATAGGAGTGTTAGAATGCTCAAAACCCATCAGCTTTATTACTCACGTCGTGAGTTTAGATCGGACCAAAAAAATGAGCATTAAGCTGCTAATCCGTTATGCCTTAACATGGGGCAGTCCAGAGGGTCTTCCTTGACCCCAAGGACCATAAAAATCGAAGCTTTTAAGTAACATATGTCCAATACATGACTTAAACACTAGTTAGGTCAAAAGATGGGTATGCACATCAAGATTCAAACTTGGAGACCTTAACTTGCACCAAGGTCCAAATCTAGGGGTTATAATAAAGCAAATGACTCAATGGTTCATAAAGTTTCTAACTATATGAACATCGTGCTTGGTAAGCCAAGATCTCATGCAAAGAAGGTAGGAAAAACCTAGATCTAGTGAAAAAGGTAGGATCTTTATACCTTACTGGAGGTCACAAGTTTAGCCAATCCACAAAGATGAGCTTATCTTGCCAAAATGAGTCAACACAAGAGCTCCTTCTTCTTTAAGGGAATCAAAGCACCATTAGCACATCAAAAGCACCAACAAGAGCTCAAGAGGGCTGAATCTAGGTTTTTTTAGTGACTTGGGAGTGAAAGAGGCTAAGGAGAAGCAACCCTAATCATCTCATACCTTTAACTACCCAAAAATTAGGGTTTTGGTGCATCAGGTGCGTCTCACGTCGTTAGACTTAAATGAGCTTGGTCAACAAGTTAACGATCACTCACCCGAACCACTCCAACTTCAAATGGCCATAACTTCTTCGTTTCAACTACGTTTTTGACGTTCTTTATATCCACTGAAAGGTGGTGGGAATCTCTACACATTTATCAACTTATACTCGCCTCAAAACCTTCTGAATGAAAATCAAAAATTCATAAAGAGCTCGAACAGCCACTTTACTGATTTACCCATTGGCTCCAACATACAACCCAAACTCCCGAATAACCTCAATTACATTATCTGCACCTAAATGGATCTAGATCTCTCTTTTCCAAAGGCCCTCAGCCTTATCATAACCCATCTTCATGCCACAGTCCCAAATTAGGAAAGCAATTCAGAACAGGGCGTTACAAGTTGCTTCAGAAAACACACGTTGTTGGTTAATTCAGGGTGATACTTGCAACTTTTGTTATAGACTTATCCAAGTGGGATACTATTGGATTAAGGTGTCTAAGATTATAACTTAATTGGGATATATTTGTCATTAGACACAAAGTCCTTTTTGGGTTACCCTCATAACTACAAATTGAATAGAATGACATTTGGAGAGAAATGACAATTTGTTATTTTATTATGTGAGTAATAAGTTAATTGGAAATGATTTATTAATATTTTATATGACTAACATACTAATTTGAAATAGTAATAATTAATTTGGATTTAATTATGGGTTAATTAAGAATAATTAAAGGTGCAAGGACTTGAGCTATAGTTGTTCAAAAGTTGAACAATGTAGAGATTCCAAAACCTTCCCTGAGTGGATGGTTTTGGCTAGCCCCAATTAGGGTTTCTGGAAGCCTCCTAAATACAAGAAAAATGGATAACCCCCCGGATTAGAAATAGTATTATGTTATTCATCATTAGGGTTTCTAGGGTTTTCTTATCAGCTATAAATAGGACCCCTTGGGTGTCATATTTTCATCTATTACTCTTAACAAAAGGATATCAAAATTTTCTATTCTCTCATCCTATATCCTCATTTCTTCTAGTTTCTAGGGTTTGGATACAAACCATTAGAGGCATTAAACTTTTTGTGTTATCTTTCTGAAGTGAAAATGAAGGATTCAAGAGATCTCTTTGCTATAATAGATCACAAGGTATGTAAACCCTAATTTCTTATTTTCAAAATTGCTAGGTTCATGTTAGATTTTTTTTATTCAAAGTATGTTGCCTTCAATTTGTAGGACATAGATCTTTTTAGCTTTCATGCACCCTTCTAAATTATTAAGTGATTTTCCATATTATGCATATTGTTGTAACCTAATAAACCCATCACTTCTTGTCATGAGTGCATGAAAAACTGGAGTTATATTGGTCTTGAAAATTCATACTACAATCAACATTCCTTATCAAAGTTATAAAGTTCTAATTTACTGAGCAATCAATCAGAAACATTTACGACTCTAGGTCAAATGGGTTGAGCGCATTAGAGAATGAGATAAAAGGATTAGCACATAGAGAATCGAAGCATAAATTTGTTGGAGCAGTCCATGTTTAATGGGATTTAGGTTTAATTGCAAATTTTGGGGATGCGGGACCCTTCTAAATTGTAGGGCAGGGGATGTTGTCCAAATTGCTCTATAAATCAAGAAGAAGAAAAAAAAACAAAGAAGAGAGATATGATGTCTTCTACTTCATTCAACTTTTAAAATAGGGTGATTACAACGGATAGTTAGCCATAAAATACCATAATTACACTAAAATAAAGCATATTCTTAAACATAGAAATGGAAAAATATGTAAAACTCTTCAAATATGATGTAATAGGGTATGCACTTCACTCAAATGTATGTTTTATTAATAAAAAACAAACATAAAACAAAAGATTCAATCTCGACATTCTATATTAGCATATGGATCATGTGGAAGTACAAAAATGATAAACTTTTCAAAAACATTTTGTCGTCCTAAAACCTAATTCCAAGAGATGTTCGGGCACTTCCATTTTTATGGGTCAAATCTAGTGGTACGAGAAAAGCCTTATATTGGTTTCATGGTGTACTAATATATGGTGTTGAGTTGTTGGTTGTAACTTGTTTCATGTTTCTTGCTTGACTTGTCCATCAACTGATCAGTCAAATTCTTTGTGTTTGTTGAACATTGATGACTTTAATATGAAAACATTAACTACCAAAATCTATTAGTTCAATCTAACCGATATCTCATATTTAATCCATATATAATATATTATGGAAGTATGGAAGGGCCCCACTCATGGACGAGTACTTTTGAACCCTTTTTAATATGAAAGTAATAGGTTAAGGAGTCATATGTCTTGGTCGAGACATAGATTTCCTTTTGAGTTTGGATCTGCATTTTGGTTTGAAGGACGTACATCCCTCCTACCGTTCCCAACCCCACATGTCACATAGGCATAGGCACCAAATCAATATTTCCCTTTTCTCTCACTTACAACCTACAATACATGAAATTCGTCCCTCCCATCCCTCCCACCACACATAATATTTATGTTTTTTAAAACAAAATTAAAACATTTACTATTTGAAAAATAAAAAAATTAAAAAATAAAAAAATATTAAAAATAACATCTCATTAATGAAAACCACTACAAACGTTAATTAATATCCTAAAATGTTCATTAAAATGAAATAAGAAAATCTACAACTCTCAAATATAAATCGATCATGGTTGTTGCTTATAAGGTAGGATGATATTCAACATCCTTCTACACAAATGGTCACATGGTTGAAGAGAACACTACAAATCCTTTTTCCTTTCAATTTTCTGTAATCAAGCGTAACTCCTCATCCAAAATTTCCATATTCTTTTATGTCTCCATTTAAATGATAGACAACTTATTAGTTCGATATCACATTCTACGTACCATCCACATCTTGTGTTTTTGTATTAGGGAGCAGTGGCAAACATCTTTGGAGCCAGGGGTACCAGGCTACTGCTCTGATTCAGCCTCTAAGTTTATATATATATATATATATATATATATATATATATATATATATATATATATATATATATATATATATATATATATATATATATATATATATATATATATATATATATAACATGCCAACATGGTATAACTAATACTAGCCCAAAAAAAAATTAACCCCAAAAAAATAAAATATTAGCCCACGTAAACCCAATACATAATTCCCTAGTTATGGACTATATATGGTCAGCTGATGATGAACCACAGGAAAAAAAAAATAATAAATTAAAAAAAAAAAAAAAAAAAAAAAAAAAAAAAAAAAAAAAAAAAACCTCCTTGCTCTATGTGAAGTTGCGACCCAAACAGAAAGGGAAAAAAAAATGATTTTTAACCCCAAGCTCAAGGACATTTCGATTTTGCTCCAACTTTTCAAGATATTTCGATTTTTCTCTCTTCAAACCTACAATGAAACAAGTATTTATATTTATAGGTTTACCAAATTGTTTAAATTAGTGGTTTTTTTGTTGAAATTTCTGATTGTTTAGTAGTTCTTTACCTTGAAATTAGTTGTTGAATTGTTGCTACTTGTTAGATAATTGAGTAAATTACATAAATTGTCCTTCGTACAAGTGTCAAAATGCACGTTCAACCCTTATTTTTAAAAAATAACTCAGATCATCTCTAATATGTTTAAATGTGCACGTTTCGTGCATAACAGAAATCAAATGACTATGTTACCCTTTCATATGATTTTTTTTATAATTTATTAAAAAAATTATTTAATGCATAACAGATTTGTCCTAACAGAAATGTGGGTCACACGATGCCACACCCACCGGTTATCCTCCTCTTCGATCAACACTCTTCTCCGCCTTCCTCTAATCCTACTTCAGTCATATTATACCTGATGGGTTTTAAGCATTTCAACACTCCTATGATGTACATGCAACCCTTAAAACTTTGGGTCTATGTTTTCTTTATTATGCATGTAAATATGATTTTCCCAAGGTTCTCATCCTAACTAACATACCATGGGGTACTTGTAATATAAAACTTATTGGGATGACATACTTTTTCTTGTGGTTGATTCTTTGGATCTTCAAGAGCCTAGCACCAATAATGTGGATGCCTCAAGTGGAATAACAAGTCACCAAAACACCCTGCAAAACTAGATAGAATAGTAATAACACTATAAATCGGCCCACTCTTGTCTTACACACACACTAGTGCCATTTCATTTGCCAAAAACCTCTTTATATAGTATGAAGGATTAGGGTTACATTCATGTAAACCCTAATGCCCATTACCTTTCATTTCCATAGGATCCATGGGTTAAAAACTCTATGGATTATCCATGCAAGCTTAGCTCATCCTAAATGAACTTGGCCTATTCTATATATATATATATATATATATATATATATATATATATATATATATATATATATATATATAAGAGTCCATATTTAATTAGTTCCTTTTGATCACTAAATTAATTCTAAATAAATTTTTGATCAATAATAATTGAATAATATGATTTCATATTAATATATTATAACTTATAATATATTAATAAATCATAACTATCCTATTCTCAAAAGACTATCCATACAAATTGTTCTTGTAAAGTGCAACCCAAATGGACCATGCTACTCTTGGATCTAGTATATACCAATAATAGTCAAATGACGTGTCCATTAGATAAAGGATCGTATATTCCTCCTTTTTGGATATCATATGGACTCAGACATGGATTGTAATCATTCTCTCTGTCCATTTGTTGTTTCTCGATTTCCGTTTTATAACAACTGACTAATTGAAAAAATCAAATTAGTCCAGGCTTGGCCAAGCATTTGGGGTGTCATCACTAAATCATTGAGGGACCCACAGATATCGCTTTTATCCCTCCAAGGGTAAAAGAAATGGATAAACTTCGACCCAAATGTTTGCTTGTATTTACTCATCAAATTACACACAAACGATATGTTTTATAACAACTAAGTTATTGGTTGCGTTTACATATGTCAATGTGCAACTGACACGCAATTACAACTCACACATCTCCGTTTGAAGAATATATGATATTATCGTCTTACGATCACTCATGATAAAATCCATGAAGTTATTCAAATGAGCGTGGGTTTAATCCAATACTCGAATCTCATTCCAGGAGCACTCATGAATGTTGTAGTAACTTTTGCTATGACTAAACACTTTAGACATCTACAAGCCCAATTCATGACAGTCTTGACTAATTATTCGGGAAGTCAAAACATGAAAAGTGAAACATAAGAACAATCGAATCCAATATGGTCTCAGAACTTATGAATATAAACAAAACACCTTTTATTTATCACCATATTGATTACACATTATTCATTGTATAATGTTTCGATTTATCAACCTAATACTTGAATTAAAACAATAGTCATATCATGCTCCAAGCATGCACACTATGTTTGTCCAAACAATAGTTATGGCATACTCCAAGTATGCACACTATGTTTGTCTATGATCCTCATTGTGTGAAATAGACCAATTGAAGATGATTCCATTGATACTTATTTCACAATCCCAAATCCTAATCATGAATGTAAGAATTCCAAATTCCTGCCATTTACCGAAATCTGTTAGATTCTAAACTTATATGCATTGATCCTCTTGTAATGACTATACATAAAATCACAAAGACTTGTCAACACACATTACAGAGTATTCCAATGGAGATCATTCCATGGAAACAAAGTCTTAAATTCAAAGTACATTCCTTTGAACATCCTTCTTGCATTAAGTTTTCTAATCTTACACAGATTTAATGAATAACTTCCACCTATGAAACATTTCCATATTTCTATGCTGACTATCACTTCTGAATAAGAGTTGCCTCCTTTCAGAATATATCAATATGGTCCTTTCAAAAAAATTAACACTTATACTTCCAATTGTCCATGAACAACCAATATTTGGAAAATCTTAAAATGTCCTCAACAATTGCTTAATCATTTTAGTCATATCCAATTCTAGACATTTTCCCCTCTTAATGCCCTAGGCATTTGGAAAATTTATAAAGGATAAATACTATACCCCATGTAATCAATCCTATATCCGAAGCATATGGGACACAATTCATGATGTCTCACATAAAGACATGATCCAAGGACAGTCTTTTGCTACAATATTTTTTATTTGCCATGTTTCCATAATTCGACTATGAAGAGGGATGCCGTAATCATAATCGAATTTTGAGAATGCAATATATATAGAATTTCCTTATGTTGAACCATTCCAACATAAAATTCATATATATATATATATATATATATATATATATATATATATATATATATATATATATACACTACACTAAAGATGATTAAAATCTCAATCTAAGCTTTTTAGAGTTGAAATGAAGTATAATTTTCTCTCCATTAATTATAGCAAAACAACTTTTTCCAATTGAAACTTTTGTTTTCTATAATTAACACTGCTAACTTGCAACACTTATCATAATTGATTATGCTCCCACTAGCATAATAATTACTAGCATCACAATTATGCTCCCACTAGTTTTGATATGTACTCAGAAATCAGCTGGATTTCTAGAAATCAATACTTTATTGACTTGCTTACAAAAGTTCAGATTTTTGATACGAGATGCTTTGATAAAACTTTATCAAAATCATACACCTTTCCTTAGATAGCTCACATGTGTGTGTAAACAATTTTTAGAACTATGAAAATGGATGTCGTAATAATAGTCTCAATTGTTTAGACCTTTGACATTTCTCATAAGTCCATGTTAGTGTACCAGTTAACCACATATGATCCACTAACGACTTTGAGAATGTAAATATCAAAATTGCTATCCACTTAAAATCTATTTAGTGAAAGCGTATCCTGACCATTATTTTCACGAATCGGAGAGAAACTTAATGACACTTAAATTTTATGGTGTATGTTTTCCTATCCATGTGAATTTGTCAAAACTATAATCACAAGACAAGGTTAGTGACAAATTCAAACTCATATGGACTGAACTTGTTCAATCTTAATTTCTTGCCATCTGGCAGCACTAGGGCCTCCCATGTCTTCCAAGTTGTTATGCAAGCAACCGAGAACTCATAGAACTCACATGCATAGTCAACTTTAACTGGAATGGGCATAGAAACAAGAATTATGTCAGCACGATAGGTTATAAACCTGAAGTCGTATGCTAGTGATAAACTACAGGTTTTATTCTTGATTAGTTTTTGAAACTCTTTCAGGATCTTTAAGACTCCCACTGTCCTCTTGACATATAAGACTCTCTTGCCAAGAACCATTCCTTGACATACAAATATTCAAGAGAGAGTGCAGATTCTTATCAAGACAAACACTTCACATAATTTGCCTTAGTTAGTCTTTGTTTTATCAAAAACATCACAACTTACCAATTTCAAATGTACAAGAGTAGAAAACATCTTACTCTACATTTGGCAAGTGTTATAAACCTTCTTTAAGATATGTCACTCAAGTTACAATCTTGAAGTATGATTCTAAGAATTGTTTTCGAACGAAATACGACTCATCTTCTTGATTTAACTATTTTAGCAATTCATGACTCCTCTTCTTAGCCATAAGAAGGCACTAAGATGTCCTTAGAGGATCAATTGTGATATGGTTTCATAATCATTAATATGATCATAAAATATGATACTAAAGTACTCTCCTATCTTTTCATATTTGAGAACATTTTATCTTTCTGCCTAATTTGATTTTTCTCATTCGTTTTGCCATACATTGAAAGTTTTCCAACGTTTCAGAATTATACTTAAACTTGTAATTATAACCATATTTACTAAACTTTAGTAAATCATGATGAATAGTCTTATCGATCTTTTTGGTGGACTTGACCAGTGCAAAAGAATGTGTACTCGATCCATTAGTCCTTCACTTGACTCACATATACATGTGAACAAGGAATTAGTCTTAATGTTCCAAAGATGAAAATTCTCATTTATCATACAGTACAACTTGCATGATTCCAAGTTTTTATCCAATTGAAAGTTGGGCGATGAGAATCATTCCTTATTTAGTAAATTTATACACTACCACAAAAGAAAGAATCAAATTTCATATTTCCAATATTGCTAGAAACATACAAATATCAATTTTTCATAAATGTCATTGCAAGGAGATATAATAAAATAAAACAAAATTTTATTTATTTATAAAATGCGGAAAAAACTTTTTCCTTACAATGCAACTTTAAATGAAAACTATGCTACTACATATTTCCTAACAATCTATCATAACTCTTAAACAGTAACTCAAAAATCCGACCTTCGAACCATGCGATTAAATCCATCTTCGCGATCAGATTCAACATATTTTTCCTTTAAGTTTCCTTCCCTTTGTTTGATCCCGCTAAACATCAAAATCTAACCTAGTCACATCATGTAATAAGAATCAACAATTAGAAACTTATCAGAGTTAGATAATGTATTTACCTGAAGTAGAGTCGAACTTTTTGATTCTTCCTTCTCTCAGATCTTTCAGGTAGTCAGGGAGGCTTCGCAACCAATGTCCCTTCTCTTGACAGTAAAAACATATAGACTCTTTGGGAATGGTACACAAGACTATCACAAATTTAGCCTTTCCCTTTACCTTTTGGTCAACCGGGTTGACCAATGTCGATCCATTTCCATTGGGAAGAGAAATCTTTTATGGACTTCCAATGTTACTATTTTCAATGTCCATGGAAGTTTGAGAAGCAGATCTTCCACCCAAATTTACTTTTCCAGTGCGCCAAAACATTTCCGATTCAAAAGCAACAAGCAAATAAGAAAGATCAATGAGGCTCATGTCGTGGTCTGTCACATAGTAGTTCTTAATGAACTCACTATACGATTCAGGAAGTGATTGAAGAGCCCAGTCAACAGCTAACTTCCTTGAGATTTTGACACCCAACATTCTCAGCCTGTCGATATGTGACTTCATCTCCAAGACGTGAGAGCACAAATGCCTTCCATCTTCATGGTTTATTGCAAGTAGGGCTTGAGTGACCTTGAATTTTTCAAGTCTTTGAGCTGGTGGGTCCGGGAAAAATAATTTGAGGAGGTGGAGGAAGAGAAGTATGATTTCCATGATCCAACCGCGAGACATCATCTTCATTAGGAAAGCTTGTTCTAAGCTTTTTGGGAAGACCATAATTGTCTGAACCAGACATCTACAATGGGAGAAATACAAGTTAGTTGATTTAAGTCCTTAATATAACACCCAATATGAAATATTAAGGTTAGGACCCAACATAATATTTTATAACTTGGAAGACGGATGTCGTAATCCAAGCTATAAAATATTTGAAGGTGGGTGGATGACGATTCACCAATTTCCACCATGAAAAACGAAAATATGTATTAGGTTTTAATTGGATTGAAACTCCTAGATCTTTTGAGATTCATTGAAGTTTTCAATGGCATGTTTAAAGCTCGATTGTGCCCTCTCAAGTTTGTGACTGGGATATCAAGGATCACAAACAAGGTGTGAATAACCATGCAAATTAACTTGGTACCCTTAATTTTATCACCTAATCAATGTGTGGGGTACCCACACGCGCTCCACCGATCTATGATAAATATTAAGTCACCCTTTGCCGGTCTTACTAGTCCATGTTAGTGTGATGGTTACCCACACACGCTCCACCAACGTCTTGGTAAGGTACAATGTGTAATTTCATGGGATAACACCAATTTCATATTTTCCTAAAGTAACTAAGATTATGATTTTATAATAGGTTTAGTTACTTTATATCTATCATTATATTTATAATGATAATTATAGTCCTTGTCCTACCCGTTCAGCTAACGACCCTCCACCTATCAAGGAAGCAGTGGGTTAGAGTGGACACCCATTAAGCTGCCACTTTATAGGCAAGAACCTTATACCCCTCATATAGACCGGCTTCGTTAATGAGGCCTACGAACAGTAAGACTGACTTGCTCTTATACATACATACATATATATATATATATACATACATATATATATATATACATACATATATATATATATATATATATATATATTAACTTATAATACTATAAAGTATAAGGGTTGAATTTTAACTATTAAAACTCTAGGGTTTAGAATTAAAGTATGTTTGAGACTTTACAAATTCCGAAACTTGATGGCAAGCTTTGAAACTATTCAAAAACTTTTGGTTTCCATAACTTATGATTTTAAAGTAGTTTTAATGAAAAAACTCTTCAAGTTCCATAACTTGAGGACAAGTTATGGAAGACTTTAAAACATTTAAAAAAAAATGAGACTCTTCATTTTCATAACAAATGGAAATCTTATGAGTTTTAAAAATCATAAATGAGACTTTTCATATAACTTGAGGACAAGTTACAAAAACACATCTTATGAAAAACTTTTAGATTAATTTGGATTGATAACAAGTTATCACATAATTTTTCTATTAATCTAAACTAACTCATAAGAATAAGATAATTCATATCATCAATCTTCAAGAAATTAGCATGAACATATAAACTAATACAAAGCCTGAAATTATGACAATTATCTCTGAAATTGGATTAGCGTGATCATTATCACATCAAAAACAAGTTTTTATAAGTCCGAAACAGTTTAGGGTAATGATTCTAGTCCATTTCCAGCAGCAAAACTCGAAAATCTCTACACAGGGCCTCCTACTCGCCAAGTGCAAGAGCCTACTCGACGAGTAGGATGAGTTTGTACTTGGACTCGTCGAGTCCCCCCATGGACTCGGTGAGTCCACTAAACGGTGGACATAATTTCGACTTTTTCAAGCACTTTGCATCAAGTATAATGAAAACAAGCCTATGCTCTGATACCACTGATGGGTTTTGAGCATTCTAACACTCCTATGGTGCACATGCAACCCTAGAAACCTTGGATCTATGTTTTCTCTATTATACATGAAAATATGAATTTTCCAAGGTTCTCATCCTAACAAACATACCATAAGGTACTTGTAATATAAAACTCAGTGGGATGACATACCTTTTATTGTGGTTGATTCCTTGGAGCTTCAAGAGCATAGAACCAATAATGTGGATGCCTCAATTAGAATCACAAATCACCAAAACACCTTGGGAAACTTGAGAGAATAGTAATCACACTAGAAATCGGCCCACTCTTGTTTTACACACACACACACTAGTGTCATTTCATGTGCCAAAGATCTCTTTATATAGTATGGAGGATTAGGGTTACATTCATGTAAACCCTAATACCCATGACATTTCATTTCCATAGGATTCATGGTTAAAAACTCCATGGACTATCCATGCAAGCTTAGCTCAACCTAAATGAACTTGGCCTATTCTATATATATATATATATATATATATATATATATATATATATATATATATATATATATATATATATATATATATATATATATATATATATATATATATATAAGAGTCCATATTTAATTAGTTCATTTTGATCACTAAATTAATTCTTGATCAATACTAATTAAATAATATGATTTCATATTAATATATTATAACTTATAATATATTAATAAATCATAAGTATAATATTCTTAAAAGACTATCCATACAAATTGTTTAGGTGAAGTGCAACCCAAATGGACTATGCTACTCTCGGGTCGAGTACATACCAATAATAGTTATGGTCTTAGACATTTAATCCAACAATACTGCCACCCTATATCTCTCCATCTTTTTTGCCATCTCTATCAATATTACCCCAATAAAACCTAAACCTACATCCGATTCCACGTTAGTCTATAACCCCTACCAGAACAAACCCTAAATCACTTGGTTAAATTAATTTCTTGTTAAATCGCCTAGAAATCACCCTCATGATGAAAACAGGTTCGCTTTATAGTTTGGAACTCCTCAAGCACCTGAATCTCTCATTTCCTTTGTTTGATTTATGGATTTTATATATACAAATGCTTAATCATTGTCTTAGTGAATAGAAGATCTTAGGATTATGGTGTTGGAGATCTAATTAGCAAGGCAGAGATGATGAAGGGTGAAAACATTGGTGGGATAAGAGATGATGGAGTCAGTGGTGATGAAGATGTTGTCTCCGTTAAGAATCGCAGATGAATTAGAAATCGAGTAACCATTGGCCAATAATAGAGACGATTCTCTTCTAGAATGAACAAATGATGAAACCCATATTCAGATTCAAATCTATTCTAGAAATTGTTCCTGAACTTCTTGTAACATGATGAACCAAAAATCGAGAAACCATAGACCAACTCCAACACCAACTCCACCAGATCATCAAATTTTAATCTATTTCGTTCATCGAAGAAGATAACAACAAAAAGAAGAATGTATGGTCTAATTTACCTCGACGATATTATTCTCTTAAACGAAGAGGTTGACAACAAAAAAAAGAAATGGTATACTTGCGAGTTTTCCATTCTGAAACTCCGATGTTACTCTGCCTCTAAACCCATACCGGAAACTCCAATCTGAAAATCATATTTAAAAACTCCATAGCTTGACAGAATGTCTTCTCTTGTTAGAGAGAGGGGACGAAGAAGTTAGAGGTGGGACCTATAAGCTTTTATAATAATATAAATAATTATTTAACAATATGAAAAATTAAAAAAATAAATAAATAAGGGTAAATTTGTTTTTTTAGGTAAGGCTAACGAAATTAGGGACGAAACGTGCAACCTTTAAACGTATTGGGGAAGGTCAGAGTTAGTTTTTGAAAATAGAGATTGAATGTGTCTTTTGGCACCTACACGAAGTATGATTCGTGTAATTTACTCTGGATACTTATTAGATAAATGGATTGCTTACTTATTTGATATTGAATTATTATGATAAAATTGAGTCCTTTTTTCGGAAGAACAAACATCAATAAATCAAGTTTTGGAGAATCCTCTAAAATTCCATGCTCCAATGATTTAAGTTTTGAAGGATCCTCTAAAATACCATGTCCTTTTAATCATTCATTCCCTTCGGTTTCTAATGTAAATCCACAGCCTACAACTACTCAAATTAGAAGTGTTGAATTGAAAGCTCTTCCAAGAGACTCGGGTGTTAGACCCAAGATTACAAATTACAATCCAAATCAAATAGATGAAATGAGGAGGGAATGTTTGCTTCAAGTACCTTTTTAACAAAGGGGTCTTACATTCCATTTAAAGAAAATATGTACAAAAGAAAGACATTTTGTTGTTAATTGGTTTGATGACTTTGATTGGTTAGAGTATAGCATAAAAGAGAACAAACTACGTTGTTTATTTCGCTATGTATGTAGAGACATGGTGAGGCAACAAAAAGGTAGAGAAGCATTTGTTTTAGAAGGTTTTGATACGTGGAATAAAAAAAGTTCATTGAGAGATCAAATGGGTGGTATTGATAGTTTTCATCACAATGCAAGAGAAAATTGTGAATTTTTATTGAAAGAAAAACAATATATTAGTATAGCCTACAAGTAGCAAACCAAAATTAAGAAGAGTAACTATAAACTTCATTTAGGTGCTTCAATTTGGCGTTGTAAATTTTTATTAAAAAATGGTTTACCATTTCGGGGTCTTGATACGTCGAGTGATTCCATTAATAGATGGATTTCCTTCGAGTTATTATCGTTCATGAAAGATCATAATGAAGGTATTCATAATGGTACCTTAGAAAATGCTCCTCAAAATAATCAAGTGACGTGCCCAAGGACTCAAAAGCAAATTGTTGAATACTTTGCAATAAAGATACTTTTAAGTATTTGAAAAGAAATTGGTTGTGTTATTTGTTGATGAATGTAGTGTTGTATAAAAAAATATGAAAAAATAGCCATATTTTTTAGATATGTCTACAACCTTGGAGTGGTGAAGGAAAGATTCATTAGAATTGTGCCTATGAAGGATACATCCTCTTTGACTCTTAAAGCGTTTATAGATAATGTTTTTACTAGTAACAAGTTGAGTATGTCCCTGGTATATTAAAACTTTTTTTTCCATGTTATGAATTTTAATTGAATACTATTCTCTTTAATGTTTAATATATTGATTTTATCAGGTGAGAAGAAAATTTTACGATGGGGCAAGCAATATGTGAGGTGCATTCAATGGTCTAAAAGCTTTGTTTTTACGAGATAATGATTCAGCGCATTATGTGAATTTCTTTGCACGCCAAATTTAGTTACTTATTGTGGGTGTAGCAAAGAAGCATGATGGTGTTAAAGACTTCTTTGAGTAACTTTCTTTGGTTGTTAATGTGGTAGGTGATTCATGTAAAAGACAAGACATGTTATGCGAAATTCAAAGAGAAAGGGTGCAAAAGCCATTTGGAAATTGTGAACTTGAAACTGGAACATGGTTAAATGAAGAGAGCTCTCTTGTTCGAGCGGGATATTGAAGTTTAGATTTCAAAACAATCACAAGTTTGATGAACTTATTTCCGAAGGTTCCTAATGTTCTTACTTATGTCGAAGTTGAATGATCCACTTTAAGTAACCGAAAGCATTTGATATCTTAAGATATTTCAAGACACTTGATTTCATGTTTAACTTACAATTGATGTATGAAGTGTTACATCTCATGAACGTATTGTCGTAGCATCTTCAAAAAAATGATCAAGGCATTTTAGAAGCCGCTTCTTTGGTTAGAGGGACAATAGAGACATTGAAGTCTTTAAGAGACACATGGTTGCTCAAATTTTATCGAAGGTATTCTCTTTCTATCAAAAACATAATATTAATATTATGAAGATGACGGAAAACTATGTCACATCGAGAGGCCGAAAGACTAAACTTACTAATCAATTTCTTTTTGAAGTTGAAGTTTTCAACATAGTTATGGATATGAAAATTGTGGAATTCATGGACCAATTTAGTGAACTTAGCACCCAATTAATAGAATACATGGGGCTTTGAGTCCTTGTGATTCATTTTCTAAGCTTGATAAAGCAAATTTGTTAAAGTTGAGTGAACTGTACAAAAAAGATTTTTATGATGCGTAAATGATACAACTTGATGGTGAACTTGAGATATATTATCATGCTTTGCATAAAGATGACGTTTCGCTAGTTTATAAGGACTTTCTCACCTTTCTCGTTTGATGGTGGAAAAAAGGAAACATCGGTCTTATCCTATGGTTTATAGGTTGTTAAAGTTGGTTTTGGTTTTATCCGCCGCGACTGCAACAGTCGAAAGATGTTTTTCTAGGACGAAGTTTTTGAGGACGGACTTGCGTAACAAAATACGTGATGATTTTTCAAATGATGTCATGATTTCTTATATTGAAAAAGAAGCCCTTATGTTAGTGAAGATTAAAGATATAATGGATCGGTTTTAATAAATGTATACTCGTAGATGTCAAATTTAAATATTAAAATGTAATGGATTGGTTTAATGTACTAGTACATTTAAAATTTTTTTAAGTTATTATTTTTTGGACGAAAAAAAAATTGTACAACTACTATTACAATTTTTTGGTCCGCTACCGTTGGGGAGATCAATAATTTCGATGACGAAGGCTATCATATTATACTAATGTGAGGATGTCGATTTCTCTTTCTTCCCTTTTCATTACGGTCGTTACTGTTCCTCAACAAGAAACTCTCCCGCATCTATGTTGAATTGGAATGAATAATAGGCATCTGATGTTGTGTTGGAGCCGATGTTTTACTCCTTTATAAAAGAGATCATTCTTTTTAACTTTTAATGTGGTTAAAGATAAATAAGTTATCCTTTACTAAATTGATTTGAAATCATAATATTATTTAACATCATTCTAAATTAATACACCTTATTAAAGTTTTCAACTACTAATAAAAATTAAATAGAATGTTGATTTAATATAGTCCAAACATGTTTAAAGTATTTATAACTTTATCTCTTAGAACTTAATAAACATAAACAATAAAGAGTATTATATAGTTATTTTTTTTACATTAATTATGGAATTTAATATTTAAAAAAATCAAGTTAATATTGAAAAATATAAATGATTTAATTTTAACCACAAATAATATAGTTATAAATATAAATATAAATTTGATTAAAAGTAATTACTTTGTTGTCATTATCTATAACATATAAAATTTTATACTAACTTGATACAAAATTATATAATAATTTGTATTAAAACCAAAATTTTTAATGACAAATAATTATGGTTTAAACGTATGGGTGACTCTAGTTATATATAATTCTTTTATTAGTGTTACTTTTTAACATTGTATTTAAATTGTGTTATTAGTTAAAGAACATGTTGAACTTTTTACCCATAAATAAATATATGTATTAAATAAGGTCATTGTCATTAAAAATCTAAAAACTTCAAATATACAGTTAAAGGATAGTTGATGATATCAATTATAAAATAATGTATGTTATATAAGATTGCTCATCGAGCTTTATGCAACTAAACTCAATTGAAATCTTACTTGATATTTGAAAATTTTCTTTATTAATTCGAGTATTTTGGACGAATCTAATTTTGTTTACTTATTTAACTTTTAAAAAAAATGATAATATATTATAAATTTTAAAAATGAAAATTTATCATGCATTTAAATTTTATCAATCAACGTCAACTATTATTTAAAATGTTAAAAGTCATCATTTTTTATGACTTAAAAGAATAACTTTTATAATATTTCGTTTTACAAAGTGTATATATACCCATTTAATTTAGTATTTATGAAAGATGATGTATTTTCATATTAATAAAACATCAAAATCATATCATATATGCAATGGTTAGAATGAAACTAAACAAATGCATATGTGCATATGTATAACTACAAAATCCATCCAAATATGCAATAATAATAATAATAATAATAATAATAATAATAATAATAATAAATTACACGAATGGTCCCTATGGTTTGGGATAATTTGCGTGTTTGGTCTCTAACTTATTTTTTTTAACTCGGAAGGTCCTTATGGTTTGTTTTTGTTACGCGTTTGGTCCCTACTGTTTATTTTTGTTATGCGTTTGATCTCTATCTTATCTAAAAAGACAATTATTTAAAAAAGAAAAAAAATGATGGGGTAAATGTGGTAAGGTGAGGGGTGGGATTAAGGGTGTGTTTATTTAAATAAATTAAAAAAATCAAGGGCATAATAGTCTTTTTAGATAAGATAGGACCAAGTGCGTAACAAAAACAAACAGTAGAGACCTTCCGAGTTAAAAAAATAAATTAGGGATCAAACACGCAAATTACCCTAAACCATAGGGACTATTCGTGTAATTTACTCTAATAATAATAAAAGGGTTGTATATTTTCTAAAAGTTAATATATCTTTTTTGTTTTTCTTATGTAGCTTAAGTATAATAATAAATTCGCAAGGTGGCGGTTTGTTTTTATATATACCCAAAGATTTTTTAAAGATCCTTAAAAGCAAAAAAAACATGGACTATAAAATAAAAATATTATGAAGAGGCTTAAAAACCATTTTTAACAGGAAAAACAACATTATTTTATCCCTATAATTTTATCCTATATAACCGCGAATACATGCCTAATTTATAGATATTGTGTGGGACGAGAACAAATACGAACCAAACAAGATTTTTTATCAGTATTTGGCACCAAAAGCAATGGCAATGGTTGGTGGGATCAGTTTTTAGATACAAGTAAGTTAAGAATTAGATATATATAGGTAAACTATCATGCATTCAATACACAAACCCTTTTTTGTTTAGATACAAGTAGGTAAAGAATTAGATATATAGGTACATCATGTACGCAATACAAAAGCCTTTTTTTTTTATAAACAGCAGAAAAATCTCTCTCTCTCTCTCTCTCTCTCTCTCTCTCTCTCTCTCTCTCTCTCTCTCTCTCTCTCTCTCTCTCTCTCTCTCTCTCTCTCTCTCTCTCTCTCTCTCTCTCTCTCTCTCTCTCTCTCTCTCTCTCTCTCTCTCAGTAAACCAGGTATCATGAAATGAAAGAGATATTGTGCGGCTCAATCTAAACACAAAGTTAACCATTAATTACCTTAGTGATTTTGATTGAGCCGTGCCAATATCTCTCCTTTGTAGGTATTGTTGGTAGCTTTGCATGTAAGCTTGTATTGCATGTTAATATAGATAGCCAACTTTTGTTCATAACGCATTATTAATCGAGCAAGGTATGTGTATGGTTTTGATCGATATCTGTTCTAGATTTTACTGTGTATACAACTTTTTATTGGAATTTCTTGCACCTCAACGGATTGATCTAGGACAGATTTAAGATCATAAACTTCTTCATCTACGTACAGGTAATATTTTGTTGTCAGTAAAGCTTAAAATATAACAATTATCGTTCGTATTAAACCAACAACACAGGGATAATATCATAAAAAGCCTTAAGTTTGACAGAAAATGTTGGCTTCACCATTCAATAGATTTTTGGTTCGTTTATACCGCAATCTAGTCATTTTTTTTGTCAGTTTTGCCCTTTTACATGTAATAGCAGGTTTCCAGGTTACCATTAATTATTTTTTGCGAAAAAACCCTTAAGTTTATAAATATTTTGCAAAAACCCCTTAAGATTATAAACATATAAAATATAAATACATATTCAAATTTTGAGAAAATTAAATAGTTTTTTAAAAATAAAATGTCAAAAATTTATATAAAACTAATATAAGTTTTACTAAACTTATATTATGAAACCAAAACAGAAATATATTTTTGGCTTTACGTATGGTAAATTTTATATTGATTTGATATAATTTTTTATAGTTAAATTTTAAAAAATTTACCTAATTTTATCAAAATTTGAATTTATTCCTTAATTACTACTTAAACTTTTAAAATCAAAATTAAAAAACATCTATTAGTTAATAATTAATTATGCTAAAATAGTTAAACATATGAATAATATGACATTAATTACATTCAATTAATTTTTTTAAAATGAAAAGAAAAATATTTTATATGTTTAAATGGTTTGTATTTCAAAAATAATAATGTATTATATTTTTTTATATGTTTAATAAAATAATAATATTATCATTTTTTTTAAAAATATCATAAACATTTTATGCATCAAAAATAACATAAAAATTTTAAACATATAAAATATACATATATTTGTCTATTCTAGCATAATTAGTTATTAATTAACAAACATTTTTTAATTTTGTTTTGAAAAGTGTAAGTATTAATTAAGGAATATATTTAAATTTTTATAAAACTAGGTAAATTTTTTAAAATTTAAATATAAATAGTTTATATCGAACAAATATAAAATTTATCGTACATATAGCTAAAAATATGTTTCAGTTTTATTTCATAATATAAATACAATAAAACTTATATTAGTTTGATATAAACTTTTGACATTTATATTTTAGAGTAAATTACTGAAATCATCCCTGTGGTTTGGTCAAAATTACACGTTTGGTCCCTAACTTTTTTTTTTGCACTCGGATTGTCCCTGTGATTTGATTTTGTTGCGTTTTTCGTCCTTATGGTTTGATTTTGTTGCATTTTTCATCCCTTACATACATAAAATTAGGGACCAAACATGCAATTTTTATCAAACCATAGGGACGAAAAACGCAACAAAATCAAACCACATGGACGATCCGAGTGCAGAAAAAAAGTTAGGGACCAAATGTGTAATTTTGATCAAACCACATGGACGATTTCAGTAATTTACTCTATATTTTAAAAACTATTTAGTTTAACAAATTTTTTAATATATATATATATATATATATATATATATATATATATATATATATATATATATATATATTTTATATGTTGATAATCTTAAGGGTTTTTTTGAAAAAAATAATTCATGGTAACCTGGAAACCTACTATTACAGGTAAAAAGAGCAAACCGACAAAAAAAATAACAAGTTTGCGGCATAAACAAACCAAAAATCTGTTGAAGGGTAAACAGACATTTTAATCCCAACTTAAGATTTTTTATGACATTATCCCCAATAAAACATGTAGTGTACGTGAATAAATATCAATGATCTTTTTTTTTTTCAAAGAACGAATTAGAATCGAAAAGAAAACCGCACACAATTAATTTTGAATGAACCCAAGCAATAATCACACGAGCTAAACAACTCTAATCATATCCTTCTGTCTTTACAATCTTTGAAACTCTAGAACTTTGCTTGTAGCTGATCCACCATAGTCTTATCCACTTGAAACGCCTTGGCAAGAATGTCCCCTGGAATTGCAGGATTTGCACCGAAAACAGCATTCCCAATTGTTATGGCACCTGGGTTTTGACTGCTTAATGCAGCAATAACCACAGCATATCCATTACCAACATTGCGCTGGAAATGAACAAGCCCCACAGGGAACACGAAAACATCACCCTTTTGAAGTACCTTTGTGATAAATCGGTTATCAGGATTAGAAGTTACAAATCCAACTTGTAGTGTCCCTTCAAGACCAGTGAGAATCTCAGTGGCTCTTGGGTGAGTGTGAGGAGGATTAAGTGTTGAAAATATTATGAGTTAAAGTACAATCTTATATTTATTTTTATATGTATATGTATACATATTGTATAAGTGATTGCAGGTGTGAAAAAGGAAAAAGGCGCGGACCTAAAAACTGGGTCGGGTTATTAGATCCGTTTTATACAGGTGAGATATAAAAGAAGAGAGAGAGTGGGAAGAGATCAGTTAGTCGAGATATTTTTCATCTTATTCTTCTCTCTGATGCAAGTTTCTTCTGTAAGCTTCGTTTGTTAGGGTTATTACAGATTACATAGATCGAGAACTAGATATGTTGTATTTTTCTGATCATTGTTCATATTCTGGTTTGTTATGTCTCGATTGTTCATATTTGATAATCTTTTAGATTAGGGTTTGAGTGTTTTGTTGTGAGAGTAGAATAGGTTTTATGTAGTGAGGTTTTTATGTAAGTTCTTGAAAACCTTCTGTTTCTTTGTCCTCTAATGATATAAGAAATGAAGATGTTGGGAAAAATGAGCTTGTAGTTTTTTAACATGGTATCAGAGCTTAAGGCTCGTCGTCTCGTTGTTCTTGACGCATCTTCTGGTGTTCGTGACTATGATTTGAGTCATCGATGTTATGAGGTTAGATTTTTTGTTCTTCGATTAACCTCGTTTTGAGCTACTCTGTATTAGACTTAGGGTTTCTTTCTTTTTTCTTTATATTCTTTTAGATCCTGGTACTGCGAGAATTTTTTGTTGTTTTTGCAGATTGAGGTTCCTGCTGGTGCTAAGATCTGAGTGGAACTGGAAGTCACAAGTATCAGTTATCGATTAATCCCTCTAATCTTCTCTTTGGGGTCGGATTTCATCACCGATAAACCCGTTGAGTAAAAGATTCAGGGAGTCGATTTCTTCATAAACAAATAACTTGCCTTAAAGCACTGTGAGGGTTTCTTGTTCCCTTTCTCTTGTTTGGTTATAGATGTACAAGATCTGGTACATCAGTTAGTTGTTGTCTGAAGATTGCTGATTGTTTTTTGCCTTTGTTCACCTTGTGCTTTGGTTGTCTTGGGCCCCGACAAACTGTGGTGACCATCTGGACTTTAAGCCAACACAAGTGTTGTTTTTTGTTCTTTACCTGTTCGAGTTTGTTCTTGGCTGTTTAATTGGTATTGTTTTTTGTGATTTGTTATGGCTGGAGATATACCTGAGGGAAGTGGTGTCCCAAAGGATTCTTTAGTTGACTTTGATGATCCCTTATACATACATCCATCTGATAATGCAGTCACTTCCATAATAACTATCAAGTTGACTGGTAATGAAAATTTTCGTTTATGGCGTAGTGCAATGACTAGAGGTCTTAAAGCTAGAAATAAACTAGGTTTTGTGGATGGAACTATTGTTCTTGAAAAAACTGATGAAACAAAAAAATCTAAATGGGAACGTGTGAATGCTGTTGTGTGTAATTGGTTATTAGGATCTATATCTGAAGCAATATATGCTAGTCATGTTTATTCTGATAATGCTAAAGATATTTGGGATGAGTTGTTTGAAACCTATAATAAGGCTGATGGTTCTGTAATTTTTAATATTCATCAGCAAATAAACACTTTAAAACAAAGTGGTTCTTCTCTTTCAGACTATTATAATAAACTTGATTCTTTATGGAAAGAGTTTGATGGCTTGACTACTTTGTCTGAATGTGTTTGTGAGGCTGCAAATAAACTAAATGATCATTCTAAAATGATGAAATTAATGCAATTTTTAAGTGGTCTTGATGATGTATATAATCAAGTTAAAAGTCACATTCTTTTAATGGAGCCATTACCTACTGTTAAAACTGCTTTCTCAATTCTCTCTAGAGAAGAGTCTCTTCAAAAGAATGGGTCTTTGAGTTCTGTTAGTTCTTCAAAACCTCAAGTGTCTGTTTTTAATAGTAAGGTTAATGATTTTAAAAGAGGTCAAGGTCAGAATAGATTTAGAAATCAAGGATTACAGTGTAAGCATTGTAATCTTAAAGGTCATACAATAGAAAAGTGTTTTAAATTGATTGGATATCCTAAGGATTTTAAACAAAGAAATGGAAATAATAATCAAAACAAATCTACTTCTGTGAATTCTTCTTCTGTTGGTCCTAACAGCAGCTCTGTGGTTGCTTCTGAGTCTGGTAGTGAATGTCATTATCTTACTAGTGAACAATATTCAAAGTTTCTTCGTCTTATAAATGAGAGTTCTGGTAGTGAGGATGTACCTGCTGCTGTAAATATGGCAGGTACAACAACATATTGTTTTAACTCTTGTGTTATTCCAAATAAATCTCAAAGTTGGATTATTGATTCTGGAGCAAATCAACATATGATTAGGCTCAGAATCACAACTCCACGACACTGTGGATGTGTCTAAACTAAATCTACTTGTAAAACATCCAAATGGTTCTTCTGCAAAAATAAATAAGATTGGGAATGTTCAACTGTCTTCTAATCTTACTTTATTTGATGTTTTTGCTGTGCCAGACTTTAGTGTTAACCTTTTGTCTGTACATAAATTTGTTGGATTAGTGTCTAAGTCCATAACTATTTTGGTATGTACTTGACCCGATGGTGCATGGTCCTTTTGGGTTGCCTTCACCAAAGCAACTTGATTGGAGAAATGAATAAAGAGAGAGAGGATAATATGATTTATTAATATGTTATAAGAATAATATATTAAAGGAGAAATCATATTTGTTTAATTAATATTGGTCAATAATTAATTAAGAATTAGTTTTGTGATCAAATGTAATTAATTAAACTAGAGGGGCTGATTTTTAATTATGTGATAGTTACAAAATAAGGTAAGGATTATCTTATTTATATGGTGGACGAATTTAAGGTTGGAAAGCCTTAGAATTCGAGTATGATAAGGATTCAAGGATTATCTTATTGGTTGCTTAATGGATAATCAACTAGATAAGGATAATGACTGAAACCCTATCTCTACACTATATAAACACCCCTAGGGTCATGAATTCGTGTATCCCTTCCCAAGAGGTCCTAGATACGAATTCTAATCTCTCACCTCTCTCTTTATACCTTCTCCACTTGCTTATGGTGTTTGTGAGCCATTAGAGGAGTGACACTTGTGACTCTAAGCATTCCAAAGTCAATCCAAGGTGGAATTGGGATTGTTATTGCTACATAACAATCAAGGTAACACTATAAACTTATTCTCATGTTAATATGATTATATGTATGCTAGAATTAGGGTTTATAGTCTTGGATTCAAAGCATGTACAATAGAGAAACCTAGATCCAAGCATTAGGGTTTGTATGAGCACATAGGATGTCTTATGACCAAAACCCAACAGTGGTATCAGAGCCTAGATTGGTTTCAATTGTATTGATGCATATTTGATCGAAATAAGCACTGAAAATCGATTTTTTGAGTTTCTGAATGTTTGACTCGCCGAGTCACTTGGTGAACTCGCCGAGTCAGCTGTACTCGACGAGTCCAGGTCCAGACTCGACGAGTCAAAGGGTCTGACAGCTCCGATTCGCGATTTTCTTCCTGTTTTGGTTTTGGATAATTACCATAAACTTGCTTTTGTGATAAAATCCGAATTTTTTCATTATTATGTGATTATCCTTACCTAAATAGAAGATAATTGTCAAAATTTAGATAATCACTTGTTTTATTAGATAAAGTTTGATTATTTGTAATTTAGATTTGAATTATCTTGTGAAATAGTTTCAATTTATCCCTTTAGGTTTTATAGTTTAAATTTGAACCCCAAAAGTTTTGTTGTTTTGAAATTTAAATAGTTAAAACCCTAATGTTTTGAAAAAAGGTTTCAAAACTTGCCCTCAAGTTTTGGAATTTAAAAGTTGATTAAAAGTTTAATTAGAAATGTTAAATTCTAAAACTCTAGTAATGTTTTGAAAAGTTCAAATCACACCCTTATGGTTTTATTAATTAATTAAGGAGTATAATTAAAAGAGATTTAATAAATCCATAAAGGTTTAGGTTAACTTTTTTTATTGAATTAAAAGTGTAATTGTTAAAGTTAACCATATAATATTTTAAAAGTATAAAATACACCCTATACTATATATAAACATTAAAAGTCTAACATTATATATATGTATGAGTAAAAGTCAGTCTTACCGTTAGTAGGCCTCATTCACGAAGCTGGTCTATAAGGGGTGTTTAAGGAAATTGCCTATAAAATGGCGATTGAATGGGTATCCACTCTTACCCACCGCACTCTTGACTAGTGGAGGGTTGTTAGCTGAACGGGTAGGATAGGACGAAACCTTCCATTATAAGTATAATGAAATACAAAGTAACTAAATGTTTTTCAAATTCCCAATCTTAGTTACTTAGGCAAAAGTGAATTGATGCAATTCCATGAAATTACACTTTGTGCCCTTGCGAAGACGTTAGTGGAGCGTGTGTGGTTTACCGGCACACTAAATGGTTCTAAGCAAAGGTAGCAAAGGGTGACTCAATGTTTGTCATAGTTCGGTGGAGCGTGTCTGGTTTACCGACACATCGAATAGGTGATTGTAACATGTGAGGGCACCATGTAGTTTGCATGGTTATTCACACCCGCTTTGTGATCCTCGGCATCCCAGTCACAAACAAGAGGGGCATATCGAGATTTAAACATGTCATTGAAATGTTCAATGAATCTCAAAGGATCTAGGAGTTTTCATAGATTTAAAACTTAAATTTCTTTTTCGTTTTTCATGGTGGAAATTAGTGAATCGTCATTCACTTACCTTCAAATGTTCTGCGATTTGGGTTACGGCATCCCTCTCCCGAGTTGTAGGATATTGTGTTGGGTTCTAGCCTTGGAATTTCATTTGGGTGATTTACCAAGGACTCAATCAATCAACTAACTTGAATTCGTTTTTTCTCCCGATGTCAAAGTTCGACAACTATGGTCTTCTCAAATCCCGTGGAACAAGTATTCCACATGAAGATGGTATTCCACGATTCGATCGAGGAACAAGAAATCATGCTCCTCCTCCAATTATTCTCCCTAACCCACAAGATTGTAAAATTGAAAGGTTCAATATCACTCAAGCCCTTTTGGCAAGTAAACATAAAGAAGGAAAGTCGCTGTGTGCACACGTCTTAGGGATGAAGTCACACTGTTGGGATCCGTTGTCTGTGAGGAAATGGCTGTTGATTGGGTTCTTCAGTCACTTCCTAACTCATATAGTGAGTTCGTAAGAAAGTACTATATGATGAACCGCGACGTGACCCTTATAGATCTCACCTACATGCTTATTGCTGCTGAATCAACAATGGTTTGGCGCAATAGAAAAGCAAAGTTGATTGGTGAATCTGCCTTCAAGACCTCTATGGATATAGACAATGGCAATGAAAGACATGCAATGATCGAAAAGTTTGATCATAAGAGAAAGACAATGTCTGAAGTAGTTCCATGTGTTGTTCCAAAGGAGTCAATTTGCTTTTATTGCCAAGAGAAGGGGCATTGGAGACGAAGTTGCCCTATTTACCTAAGAGATCTAAGAGATGGGAGAGTCAAAAGTATGACTATGCTTTAGGTAAGAATCCACTATCTAACTCCATTAAGTTCCTATTCATTGATTCTTAATACATGATGTGATAAGATTGCATTTGAATGTTTTGAAGGATCGGTGAAAAGAAAGGAAGCTTGATAAGAAAGCAAGATGAATCTAATCATAAGAGATAGATCTCGATCTCATGGACTTGAAGATTGGATTTTGAGCTTAGATAGTTATGATAGAGTTGTTAGAAATTTTCTTTTTACATAGTTTTCAATAGATTTTGCATTGTAAGGACAAATGTTTTTCCGCTGCTTTTATAAATAAAACAAATTTTGTTTGACTTATTTATTTGTTTTCTTCCTTGCAATGAAATTGTTATGAAAATTGATGTTTGCATATTTCTACAACGAATGGATATGATTCTTAGTTATGTTATTTATGGAAATGTCAAGAATTTACCAAATAGGGAGAGTTTCTCATCGCCCAAGTTTCAATTGGACAGAAACTTGGAATCACGCAACTTGGTTGCATGATGACTGAGAAATTTCATATTTTGGAAATTAGACTAATTCGTTGACAAAGTGTCAAGTAAAGGACTAGGAGATCGAGTACACAAAGTTGTGTATTGATCGAGTTCACCATAAGAGTAACAAAGATATTCGTCATGATTTACTAAAGGCTTAGTAAATATGATTACACTTACAAGATTAAGTGTAATTTTGAATTGATTAAAGGGTTTAGATCAATAGCAAAACGAATAAGAAGAATCAAGTAGGCAGAAAGATAAGAGTTTCTCCATTCTAAGAAGAAGGGAGAGTAGCTTTTATGCTTTATGATAGGTCTTAATGATTAAGAAGCATATCTCAATTGATCCTCTAAGTGAGTCTTGGTACAATTGTATGTCCAAGAAGAGGAATCAAAGATTGAAGAAATGGTCAAATCAAGAAGTCAATCATACTTCATTCCAAAACAAGTCTTAAAGTCAAGACTGTGACATTGAGTGAATAGTATTAAGAAGGTTTATAACATTCATCAATTGTGGAAAGTTGTGATGTCTTGGATACGACAAAGACCAACTAAGACCAAAATTATGAAGTGTTTTGTTTTGATATAAGCTACACTAACTCTTGAATATTTGTTTATCAAAAAATGTTTTGATAAGAGAATCGTATATGTCAAGGAGTCAGTGGGAGTCTTAATAGTCTTGAAAAGTTTCAAGAACAAATCAAATAAGCCTTATCGATCATCACTAGCACACGAGTTGAGGTTTACAACCTATCGTGAAGACATTATTTTGTTTACGTGCCAATCCAATCGAGTTAATTATGCATGTGAGTCCTATGAGTTCTCATTTGAATGCATAAAAGGCAAGGACCTTGATCAATGGAAAGTACATTGATAGGAAAAGGTGAGCTACTTAACTACTTGGAAGACGTAGTGGGCAGCTGTGCTACCATAAGGCAAGAAATCAAGATTAAGAAAGTTCGATCCATATGAGTTTGAATTTGTCGTAAACTTTGGTTTTTAACAAATTCACATGGATAGGAACACATACACCGTTTAAATCTAAGTGTCATAAGATTTCCTCCTTCATGAAAATGATTGTGAGAAAATGCTTTCACTAAGATAGATTTTAAAGATAGTGATTGTAAAATTGCATTCTCGAATTCAATCATGGTTACGACATCCCTTTCCATAATTTGAATTGTGAGGTTTGGCAATTAGTCTTAATTGTTTAGACACACATATGAACTATCTAAGGCAAAAGTGTATAAGTTCAAGAAGCCTTGATAAAAGATTATCAAAGCACTAAGTATTAGAAACATGAACTTAAGAAATTCAATAAGTATTGTTTTTCTGAAAGTTAAGATGTTTATGAATACATGTCGAAGCTAGTGGGAGCATAAGTGTTATGTTTTATAATAATCATCATGATAGTGGGAGCATAAATGTTATGATTGTATGATTATTAAGGCACGTATTGCATAGTTGGCAATATTAATTATAGAAAACAAGAGTCATACTTTGCAAAGTTGTAAGAGTCGAAAGGTTGTTTTGCTATAATTAAGGGAGAGAATATTATGCTTCATTTCAAATCTAAAGGATTAGGTTGCGAAATGTTGATAAATTTAGTCAAAGGTACATAGTGTGTTCTTAAAATTTCGATTGTAATTACGACATTCCTCTTCGCAATTCGAATTTTGAGAACATAGCAAATAAAACATTGTGCGTTGTGTCCCATACACTTTGGGTATAGGATCGATTGCAAATGCTTTAATGTTTGACCATTCTAAAATTTTCCAAATGTATAGTGCATTTAGAGGGAAAAGGGACTAGAATTGGTTTTGACTAAAATAATTAAACAACTATCAAAGGACAATCCAAAGTTCGACGAGGATTGGTCGCTTGTGAGTAGTTGGAAGTATAGTATTGGAAATTATGGAAGTGTTTCCATATTGGATAGACAATATCGACATCATTACGAATAGATAAGATTCTATTAAGAATGAGTTGTCATATGGAAAATATGGAAGCGTGTCCATATTGGGAAGTAAATATTGAAAATCTATGACTAGATTAGAAACCTTTATGCAAAAGGATGTTCAAAGGAATGTACTTTGAGTGAGAGACATCGTATCTAAGGAATTGTCTTGTAACAATCTCCGATAGAGGACTTTGTAATATCATTGGCAATAGTCTTTGAGACTTTGGTGCAGTGACATTACAAAAGGATCGTTGCATAAAGTGTTAGAATCTAGTAGATTCTATAAGTAACAAGAATTTGATATTCTTACACTTAAGAAAATGGATTTAGAGTTGTAAAATGAGAAGGATTGGAAACGTGTTCAATTTGTCTATTTCACAAAAGTAAGAACCATAGGTAAACATTGTGTGCATGCTAGGAGCATGGGACAAGTGTTGGAATTCAAGTAAGAAGTTGATTACCCGAAACGACAAATAATGAGTAATCGATATGGTGATAAATAAAACGTGTTTTGTTTATACTCAAAGGTTTGAGGCCATATGGGATTAGTATTATTCTTGTGTTTCACTTTGCATGTTTTGATTTCCAGAATAATTGAGTTTATTAAGAATAATCGAATTATTCAAACGGGCCACAGTCGTTCATATGTTGGAAGTAGATATGAATGAAGACTGTTGGGAATTGGTGTGTGGATTGTCTAAAAGAGTATTAGACATAAGCAAATGTTTGCTGCAATGTTCATGAGTGCTTATGAATATGATTTGAGCATTGGATTAAACCCACGCTCACTTGGATCACTATCTCGAGTGATTAGTGAGACGATAACATCTTATATTCTTGAAACCGAGATGTGTGAGTTGTATCTTGCTAATCGGTTGCACATTGATAATATGTAAACGCACTAGTAACTTGGTGTGATAAAACATATTGTTGTGTGTGATTTGGTTAGTGAGTGCAAGCAAGCATTGTATCAAAGTTTATCCGTTCCTTTTATCCAAGGTAGGATAGAAGCGATATCTTTGGGCCCCTCGATGGTTTAGTGATGACATACGTAAATGCTCGGCCGGGCTAGGACTAATTTGATTTGTTCAGTTAGTCTGTCGTCATAAATCGGAAATCGAGATATAGTACAAAGAGAATGCTTTGAAATCATACGATATCAAGAATGGAGGAATATATGATCCCTTATCTAAGGATACGCGTATCTGATATGATCAGAGTTGACAGCGGCTTTGGAAAGCTACGATTGCAGATCGGGATCTGAAGTCATACGCAGAATAGTTGTTAGACTTATCCAAGTGGGAGACTGTTGGATTAGTGTCTAAGTCCATAACTATTTTGGTATGTACTTGACCCGATGGTGCATGGTCCTTTTGGGTTGCCTTCACCAAAGCAACTTGATTGGAGAAATGAATAAAGAGAGAGAGGATAATATGATTTATTAATATGTTATAAGAATAATATATTAAAGGAGAAATCATATTTGTTTAATTAATATTGGTCAATAATTAATTAAGAATTAGTTTTGTGATCAAATGTAATTAATTAAACTAGAGGGGCTGATTTGTAATTATGTGATAGTTACAAAATAAGGTAAGGATTATCTTATTTATATGGTGGACGAATTTAAGGTTGGAAAGCCTTAGAATTCAAGTATGATAAGGATTCAAGGATTATCTTATTGGTTGCTTAATGGATAATCAACTAGATAAGGATAATGACTGAAACCCTATCTCTACACTATATAAACACCCCTAGGGTCATGAATTCGTGTATCCCTTCCCAAGAGATCCTAGATACGAATTCTAATCTCTCACCTCTCTCTTTATACCTTCTCCACTTGCTTATGGTGTTTGTGAGCCATTAGAGGAGTGACACTTGTGACTCTAAGCATTCCAAAGTCAATCCAAGGTGGAATTGGGATTGTTATTGCTACATAACAATCAAGGTAACACTATAAACTTATTCTCATGTTAATATGATTATATGTATGCTAGAATTAGGGTTTATAGTCTTGGATTCAAAGCATGTACAATAGAGAAACCTAGATCCAAGCATTAGGGTTTGTATGAGCACATAGGATGTCTTATGACCATAACCCATCAAAATTGTGTAAGGATAATGGATGTGAAGTTGTTTTCTCTGAACATAATTGTAAAATTCAGGATTCACTATCAAAGAAGATGGTGGAGAATGGTAGAGAATCTGGGGGGTTATATTATCTAGATCATGTTCCTTCAGTTAATTCAGTAAATCTAACTAATCCTAAGTGTTGTGTTTCGAAGCTAATGTGGCATAGTAGATTAGGTCATCCAGCTAATCAGGCTTTAAATATTTTGAAAGATAAATTGAATCTAGGAAATGATTCTCTTCCTCCTTGTGAAGTCTGTCATAGGGCTAAACAGACTAGGGAGTCCTTCTCTCCTAGTCAACATAGTTCAACTCAGTTGGGTGAACTAATTCACTTAGATGTTTGGGGTCCCTATAGACTATCCTCTGTAGAAGGGTTCAAGTTTTTTCTGACTATTGTGGATGATTTCTCAAGGGCTACTTGGGTTTTTCTTTTAAAATCTAAAAGTGAAGTTTTTGATTGTTTTAAGACTTTTGTGAATATTTTACTAAATCAGTTTAATGTTAGTATTAAGGTTGTGAGGTCTGATAATGGTACTGAGTTTGTGAATAATCAAATGAAATACTTTTGTGTTGAAAAAGGTATTATTCATCAGACTTCCTGTGCTTACACTCCACAACAAAATGGAGTTGTGGAAAGGAAGCACAGACACATTCTTAATGTTGCAAGGTCACTTTTGTTTCAGTCAGCTGTTCCTGTAAAATATTGGGGAGATGCTGTGTTAACTGCAGTTTTTTTTAATAAATAGAATGCCTACATCAGTTTTAAATGGATTATCTCCTTATGAATTTGTTTATAAAAGAACACCTGTGTTTGATTATTTGAGAGTTTTTGGTTGTCTTTGTTTTGCTGTTAAACAAAATGTTTCTGATAAGTTTTCTGAACGTGCTGAAAAATGTGTTTTACTAGGTTATTCTTCTGATAAAAAAGCTTATAAACTTCTTAGTCTTGATACTAATACTTCTTTTATGTCCAGGGATGTGAAATTTTATGAATCTGTTTTTCCATTTAAACTGAAGTCAACTAATGTTGACAAAATTTTTTCTGATTTTGGCCCTAATGATCCATTTTCCTATGATGAGTTTGATACTAATGAATACTTAAATGATTCTATTAATCTTGATGAGCTGAGAGTAGAATCACAACTGGATGGTACTGATGCAGCCATTCACCTGGATGATATCATTTCTGATAATGATATTAATCGTAGTGGCGAGGCAGTTGTGCCTCCTTCTGGTGATTTTGTTCCTTCTTCTTCTAACATTTCTGAGGAAAGTGGTCAGTTACCTTTAATCCCTTTTGTTGAACAGTCTTTAGGGTCTTCTAGGTCTAGACGTGAGTCTCATATGCCTGTTAAGTTTTCAGATTATGTTGTTGAAGGCAAGTATAAATATGGAATAGAAAGGACTGTTAATTATTCTTCTTTAGACAATAATACTAAATGCTTTATTTCAAATTTAAATAAAACTGTTGAGCCTAAAGATTATAAGGAAGCTTTAACTGATCCGAATTGGGTTAAAGCTATGAATGAAGAGATGGAAGCTCTCCATAGAAATAATACCTGGGAAATTACATGTTTACCTAAGAACAGAAAACCAATAGGCTGTAAGTGGGTATTTAAAATTAAATACAAGTCTAATGGTGAAGTAGAAAGATATAAGGCTCGTTTAGTAGCTAAAGGATATAATCAAAGGGAAGGAATTGATTTTGAAGAAACTTTCTCTCCTGTTGCAAAAATTGTGACTGTTAGAATAATTGTTTCATTATCTGTACAAAATTCTTGGCCTTTGTATCAGTTAAATATTAATAATGCATTCTTATATGGTGACTAAACTGAAGATGTTTATATGTCTCTTCCTCCTGGATATTTTTCTGTTGGTGATTCTAGAGTTTGTAAACTTACAAAATCTTTGTATGGTCTAAAACAAGCTCCTAGAAAGTGGAATGAAAAACTTTGTTCTTCCCTGTTTATGTTTGGTTTTAAGCAAAGTATAAGTGATTATTCGTTATTTGTAAGGAAATTTGAAGGGTCATTAACTGTTTTGCTTGTATATGTAGATGATATTATTTTGACTGGAAGTTGTGAGCATGAATTACAGAAAGTTAAGGAATTTATGAAAACTCAATTCTTAATTAAAGATCTTGGAATTTTAAAATATTTTTTGGGAATTGAGGTAATAAAATTTAATGATGGTTTGTGTTTAAATCAAAGAAAATATTGTTTAGAATTGTTACATGAGTATGGTATGCTTGGGTGTAAACCTGTAAATACTCCATTGGAAGCAAATTTTTTGATAAAAGCTGATGGAAATGGAAAGGAAAATGAAAATCCACTGTTAGGTAATAAAACTGAGTTTCAGAAACTTATTGGTAAATTGATATATTTGACAATTACTAGGCCAGATATTTCATATGCTATCCAGGTACTTAGTCAGTTCATGCATAGACCTAAAAGGTCTCATCTTAAACTTGCTTTTAGACTTTTAAGATATCTAAAAAACAGTCCTGGAAGAGGAGTAGTTATAACCAAATCTGATAAGTTTGAGCTTAAATGGTATGTAGATGCTAACTGGGCTAAGTGATTGATTACAAGGAAATCAGTGTCTGGATATTTGATTTATTTTAATAACTGTCTAATTTCCTGGAAAAGTAAGAAACAGTCTACTGTTTCTAGATCCTCTACTGAAGCTGAATATAGAGCTTTAGGGTCTATTACTTGTTAAATAGTTTGGATTTTAAAAATTTTGTTTGAATTAGAAATTAAAGATTTAACTCATGTTTCAGTTTTTTGTGATAATGAGTCAACTATCAAATTGGCTTTAAACCTTGTGTTTCATGAGAGAACAAAACATTTTGAAATTGATTTGCATTTTATTAGAGAAAAAATTTCTAATGGAGTGATACAAATGGTTAAAATTTGTTCTTCTGAACAAACTGCAGACATTTTAACAAAATCCTTAACTATAAAACAGCATGACTTTTTAATTAAGAAAATGGGTGTTGTTGATGTTTTTAAAAGTGGAAAATAAATATTTCGATTGAGGGGGGATGTTGAAAATATTATGAGTTAAAGTACAATCTTATATTTATTTTTATATGTATATGTATACATATTGTATAAGTGATTGCAGGTGTGAAAAAGGAAAAAGGCGCGGACCTAAAAACTGGGTCGGGTTATTAGATCCGTTTTATACAGGTGAGATATAAAAGAAGAGAGAGAGTGGGAAGAGATCAGTTAGTCGAGATATTTTTCATCTTATTCTTCTCTCCGATGCAAGTTTCTTCTGTAAGCTTCGTTTGTTAGGGTTATTACAGATTACATAGATCGAGAACTAGATATGTTGTATTTTTCTGATCATTGTTCATATTCTGGTTTGTTATGTCTCGATTGTTCATATTTGATAATCTTTTAGATTAGGGTTTGAGTGTTTTGTTGTGAGAGTAGAATAAGTTTTATGTAGTGAGGTTTTTTTGTAAGTTCTTGAAAACCTTCTGTTTCTTTGTCCTCTAATGATATAAGAAATGAAGATGTTGGGAAAAATGAGCTTGTAGTTTTTTAACATTAAGTCCCCATGGTGCATAGTCAATCCGAACCATCGAGATGCCCATAGTGTTTAATTGAGTCACAAATACTGGGGTCACCTTTGACCCCAATTGGTTCGATGTGTAATGTGTTACCCATGAGGTGTAGCCCACTAAAGAAAAAATCTTTTGCCTGAACTTGCATCGGGTTCTTGCATGTCACACCGTTTACTTTCACTGCATGTTAAGTACAATCTTTTGTTACATGAAAATGATTTAAATTAAGAGCATAGAGAATTAATATGTAACAATGATTAGAATATTAAAATACCTGGGTAGTTGGGATCGGCTACACAAAAATCCTGGAGGGGGCTAGGCTCGTGGGCTAAGACCAGGTAGCTAAAAGTTAAAGCTACAAAACTCAATAGAAAGAGTTTATTCGACATTTCTTATAAGAATTTGATAAGGAACAACAAAAAGATATAAACGCGACAGTTGAGATGGTTTTGGGTGGTGAAAGAACCTGTTTGTGGATATATATAGAGATAATTTGTTGCTTCATGGTTCTTGATTCTGTTGTTATATTGCATGTTTACGTTCTCCTTTTGCAACTATTTAAAAATAAATTATTTTTAAATATTGCCGTCTAACACATTGAAAACAATATTACGCGCTAGAAATTGAGGTTTGTTTTTCACATAAGTGTATTAATATGAATGTTATGCCGATTCTGGAGATCGAATTGGTCAGCCGGCTTCCAAACACCTGTTAGAATTCGTCCAATCTATAATATCATTTTAAGCACCAAATTGCATACCATGTTCCTTTTAAGTGCCACTTTTACTTTACTAGTAAGGGAGTGGACATGGGTTTTTATTTTGCCATAACGAATTCGTAATATATTTTTTTATTTGTATATATTTGGTTATTGGGTTTTTTCTTAATCTATATTTATCTTTTTAACCTTATTAAATTGTATACATTCAAATCCTTATGACTGGCTACTCCAGGTTAGCCGGCAAAAATGAATTAATAAGGTAATATATTTCGTATTTTGTACACGTTTAGTCCTTGGTATTTTTGTACACATTTAGTGATTACTATTTTTTTTTGTAAAATAAATCATTTTTGTTTTTGTACTCATTCAGTATTTATGAATGATTTCTTTAGCTTTTTTTCTCACGACATCTTACGTGTGAGAATTATTAATGAGATGTTTTGGGGCTTTTGATGCTTATGTCCATCGCGATTTCGACTGCTTGGTTGCTTAAGTCATGTGTTCAAAACGTTATAACTTCTTCATACGATCTCAGGTTTTAATGATCTTTATATCCATACGTTCGTATTTTAGTCTACTACAACTTACGTTTAGATTACTCCCATTAAATATAATATATTTTTACTTACGATCTTTATATCCGTACGTTTTTTTATGAATGCATGTATGAATGTTTTTTTTTTTATAAAATCGTAAATAAAAGTATATTACATTTTAACGAAAGTAATCTTAACGAAAGTTGTAGTAGACTCAAAAAACGAACACATAGATATAAATATCGTTAAAATATTATATCGTACGAAAAAGTTAAGTCGTTCAGAACACAAAACGTAAGCCGAACCATAAGACCTACGCAACCAAGCATTCTAGATCGCGATGGACATAAGCATCAACAACCCCAAACAATCATCAATGATTGTAATACGTACGATGTCGTGAGAAAAACTTAATGAAATCATTTATAACTACTGAATAAGTACAAAAAGAAAAATGATTTATATATATATATATATATATATATATATATATATATATATATATATATATATATATATATATATATATATATATATATATTAAAGACTAAATGTGTACAAAAATATTAAGGATTAAATATGTACAAAATGAAAAATATATTGCCCTATTAAGTCATGTTTTTTCTGCTAACCTAGAGTAACCGGTCATAAGGACTGAATTTGTATAGTTTAACAAGTTGAAGGAGTAAATACAGACGAAAAAAATTCAATGACCAAATATGTACAAATCGAAAAATACATTACTCTTTTAAGTCATTATCCCTTTTATTTCATGGTAGTATAGAAAAACACATGATACATCATGTATGATGGCCGAGTTGAAAGTGAAATAAAATAAAGCCATAACAAAATTAGTAGATAAGCCTAAGTGACATACGATTTTTCTGGAATAGTTATCAAATTAAACCTCTCTCCACCATCAATTGAATGATTTTATGAACCAATTCTGATTTTTTTCAATGGTAATAGAAAAAACCGATTAATAATAAATTGATTTTAATTTTTTCATGCAACCTTCTGATATCTGATTTAAATTTCTTTTTTTGGATCTCTACTTTCAATCTATCTTAATACATCAATTTTGGTAATATGATTTCATGCAACCATGAAGAAAATCGATCTTGTATTCGTATTAATCAAAATTTAGGTAGCCTCACCAACTCTGATTTATGATTCGTATTAATCTGATTTGAGATTAGTGTAAATTGCAATATTTTTATTATTATCCTTTACTTCATTCATGTTAGTTTTTTTTTAAAGAAGTTAATTTATGTGTTTTCTATCTGATTTTCTATAGATAACATGAAATTTTAACATCATGCTTTTTGAAATCCTTGTTGTTAAAGTCTATAAAACGATTCAAAATTCATTATCCTTGTTGCTGAAAAATGATTCAACATCACAAGTTCACAATTATATGTTTTCATTTCCTTTACTTGCTTTTTTCTTAGTGTTTTATAAATTTAAAATAATAACATGTTGCCGAGAAATTATTTATCTAGTACGAGAAAAGAAAAAAAAAAGTAATTAACCAAACTAGTACTACTATTAAAAAATGATAAGTTAATAAGTGGGAACTATTTAAAAAGAATCAATTAAAAAAAAAAAAAAAAGTCATAGTCGTATAATGCCCCAAAAATCACAGTAAAAATTTGTAACACCGTAAATTTTCAAACAAAATTTTCATTTAAAAATCACATTAATTTCATTAGCACAACCATAAAAAATCCCCAAATATCAAGTTATCAAAACACATGTTCATAAATTGTTTAAAACACAATCCAGGATCCTCCAAAACGTATCTCTAACTCGTGTGTGTTCAATTAAGCTGATGCCTTTCTGTGATCTTGAGAAGTACCTGAAACACATAACAAATAACACGGTAAGCACGAAACTTAGTGAGTTCTCCAAAACACCACATATATCTCATTAGCCTCTCATAGATATACTCAAATAAGACCCTCCGGTCAATATGTCTCAGTGGGACCCTCCGGTCTCACAATTCAGGTGGACCCTCTAGTCCTAACTCAGTATGTTTAGGATAATACACAGCATAAATCACAAAGACATAATGCATTATATCACAATACTCAATATAAGCACATAAGACCCTTCGGTCACCATAGATTAACACTCTAGGTAAGTATAGTGAGAAGGCTCACCTCGTAAGCAAGCAAACAAATAACCTCGTACAAGAATCTCGAACTAGGCTCCGCCTAACACATAGGATAATTATTTTTAACTAACACTTAAGACACGACCCTAAGTTATTTTCTCTCTCAAGCTCTTGAAATAGGTAAAAGACCATTTTACCCCTCCATGGTCCCTATAATCCCCGTCTTAACCAAAACCCTAAAGTCAACAGAAGTCAACACTCAAGTCAATAGTCCATGTTGACCCGACTCGCCGAGTGCATCTATGTGATTCATCGAGTCTCGTCATTTCCTCTAAGATGTCGCGAAAATCCATGTAACATCTCGAGTTCAGGAGTGCAAGTTCGGGGTTCAAAGTGAAAATGTGAAAGGGAAACTCGGCGAGTCCATGGGTGGACTCAGTGAGTAGGGTCGCGATGCTGGTCGAGTGATAAGTGACCAACTCGGCGAGTTGGTGCTGTATGGAGAAAACCCTAATCTCGGGGATTTAGCCCTATATAATGAACATAAAACCCTATCCCCAGCCTCTTTACTCTCCTTTGAAGTCCATAAACCCTAGCTTTCGGTTGTGAGAGAGTTGGAGAGCATTTAGAGCCTTGAAGGAGGAAATCTTGGAAGGGAATTGAAGAACAAGAAGGTTGGAGCAAGGAGCTTTGTAGAGATTTAGCTTATTCTTCAGTTGGAGCTTTCATATGAGGTAATAATCTGCTGTTTGAGCTTTTGTGCATCTAAATCAATCAACTATGGGGTTTTTGTGGTATGTATGAGGTCCATCTCAAGTTTGGTGTAAGATCTGAGGTTGATACCTCAGATCTAGGTTGTTAATGATCCAGAAAGCCATAAAGTCTATGCCCAAGAGTTGCTGGTGAAGTTCTTTTGTCCCAAACCCTAGCCCTATAGTATATTATGCTTAGATCTCTTTGGATTCACGTAAAGTTTGCAACTTTACATAAGGAATAGCTTGTGGAAGAGTAGATCTATGGATTGGAACCCCTGCATGGCTTGGAAATCCTCTGTATGGGTTAAGAGCAAGTGGTACTCGGCGAGTCACAAGGGTGTACTTGGTGAGTTGCTTGAAGGCGGGCAGGAACTCAACGAGTTTGAAGAACAACTCGGCGAGTTGGTTGAAGATAGCCTTGGACTCGGCGAGTCTGATCTTGAGGTCCTAGCCTTTTCTGGTTAAGCTAAGAATCGGTGAGTCAAGGGATGACTCAGTGAGTTGATATAGGATTTTCAGAGTTGAGAGACTCGGCGAGTAGAGCCAGTCAGGAGGTTGACTTTGACTTTGACTTTGACTTTAACCAAGAGTTGACCAGTTGACTTCTAAGGGAATTTTGGTATTTTGTGGTATTTATTGGGTTTAGTCTTTCGGCTTTATCAGGTGTGAAGTTCGTGTCGGAGATTGGAGCAGCATGATCTTATCTTTTTAGTCAGCAGTTGCAAGGTGAGTTATCCTCACTATATCAACAGGTTCTAAGGCACCAAGGCCGGCCCTTTATCGGATTGTAATTCGGGTATTATTGTTATGTTGTTGTTTTACTATGTTTGCATCTTGGTAGTTAGGATGGTATTCGTTAGAGACCTGGTTAAGGTCTATATCCTGGTATATAGGGTGATGCTATGCTAGTGACCAGTTAGGTCGGTATCCTGCTTAGAGTATGATATGTTATGTGATCTGCTAGATCAGTCTGATTGAATGTGAATTGCTATATGATTGTATGTTTATGTGCACATGGTTGTTTGACTGGGGTTGGGTTGAGGTGTGACCTGCTTTGTGCTGTAGGCCAACATACCCAGGGCGGACTGGTTATTCCGAAGGCCAAGCGAGCGGTCCGGATAGGTTGTAGGCCCCACGAGGGCGGACCAGACGTGCCGAGGCTCGGAGAGTGGATTAGGCCGACTGAAGGCCCGATGCGGGCAGACTAGTCATACGGTAGACTCAGAGAGTGGACTAGGTGGGTTGAAGGCCCGGTGCGGGTGAACTAACCATACTGCAGACTCGAGGGACATGACTAGACTCGGAGGGTGGACCAGGTGGACTGAAGGCTCGATACGGAGGACCAGTCACACAGTAGACCCGATATGCATGGTTGTTCTGTGATTCGATATGATATAGCATGTTATGTGTGTGGTATATAAAGTTGGTATTTTGGGGGTATCTCACTAAGCTTTCGGGCTCACAATTGTGGTTTAATATTTTTCAGGTTCTTCAGGAGACTGTGGTAAGGCAAAGGCATGATCGTACCGCTCCTCGTGTTTATGTCTATGATATGGTTCTGGGAATACTCTGATAATAAATGTATTGAAAACCTTTTGTAATAACATTATTAAAATGGGTTGTTTTTGAAAAGTTTAAATTGACTTGAATTTTTAGAGTGTTACAAGTTAGTATCAGAGCCTTGGTTTGAGTGAATTGGAGGAACATTCGTGTGAATCCAGTCTCAAATCAGGGAGAGTTTTTAAAAGAGAATTTAAAAAGGTTTTCAAATTAAGTAAAAGGAGGACGCAGAGGTACGATCAGCCGGAGCCAGTAAATAACCCCAAAATACCATGCATGATAGTTATTTTCGAGCTTTGACAGAACAGCATGCTAGTACTAGGCTAGGGATCTTCAGGATTTCATGATAATGTTGCTTGTTTTATGATTCCTGCTAGCCTAGGGTTTCCTTCTGTATGAGATTTTCAGTGTTCCTATAGGAGCGAGGATTGAGCGCTTGCTATGTATATTTGCCACTAGGGTGTTGTGGTAGTACTTCATACAAATATGGGTAGGTGTGGAAGGTAGTATGGGCCCGTACTACTTAAAGCACAGGACCTATATGCATATCAGGGAAACCATGACCTCTAGGGTTGGGTTGAGAGTTGGTTCCCGGGTTAGTGGGAAGTATCTGAGATATTGTGGTATTTTTCAGTATGGTGGTCACAAGGCATGCTGGGAGTGGATTCGGGTCGGGATCGGGAGCAGGAGAGGGAGGTCAGGGCGGGTCTGTACTGCCCGAGGTTGTTGGTCAGTTGAGCACAGGCGAGTTGGATGCTAGGATACGTGAGATCCTGCACGATGAGGGTGCTGCGTTGTTCCGGTCTGAGCTGCCGGAACTGTTTGGGTCGATCAAGACCGCCATGGTGGAGTATTTTGATGAGCGTTATGCAGCTCTCGCAGAGACGGCTGTCGCGGCGGCTACAGCGGCTGTAGCAGCGACAGGGGGAGGAGCTGGTAGAGGTTTCCAGTATCGGGACTTCGATAATACGAAGCCCCCTACCTTTGATGGAGTTCAAGACCCGATTGTTGCTATGAGATGCTCTGAACCTGTTGAGGCTTGGGGTGAAGTGTTGGTGGAGATTGACTACGGGGTCATATTCGGATGCTCAGAGGGCTGCGGTTTCATGGGATCAGTTCCGAGAGATGTTTAGCACTTATTATGTTCCGTGGGTTGAGAGGGAGAGGTTGGCTAAGGAGTTCCTTGAGTTGAAGTAGGATTCGGAGTCGGTGACGGAGATCACCAGGATGTTCACTGAGAGGGTGATGTTTTGCCCCGAGTTTGCTTCGGAGCAGGCTCAGATGTCCCGATATCTGGGTATGCTCAAGAGGGATATCAGATAGTTCGTGTCTACGCAGAGGTGCGAGACCTTGTTATAGTTGCAGGAGGCCGCCAGGCGGCGTGAGTTGGAGATTGAGTTGCAGTTGCGAGAGCAGAGGCAGGCTCCAGTGCAGTCGTAGCTGGCGCCGAAACGGTCTAAGATCGTCGATTCTAGATTAGGAGATCATAGCAGCCACACTGGTGGGAAGTGTGGGAAGGGTCACACTGGAGTTTGTCGGTCCGGTGGTGCGTGCCGCAAGTGCGAAAAGGATGGGCACTATGCGAGGGATTGTCGGCAGGCAGTCCCGAGTCGGGATTTGAGGATCTGTTATCATTGTCATCAGGTTGGGAACTTGATAGTCAACTATCCACAACTTGTTACAAGACCGGTGCAGGCTCCAGCACCGGCCCCATTGAGGATCATGGGTGGAGGTCAGGGTGGAGCGGAGCCCCCAAGGGCTCAGGGTCATGCTTTACAGCTTATCGCAGAAGAGGTCAGGGCAGTGCCGGATGCAGCGGCGTATATGTTTCTTTCTTGATGTCATGTTATTTTATGATTATTGTGGAGTATTGTTTATCTGCTAGACTCGTTGTGTGGTTTTCGGTGTTGTATTCTTTGATTTTGAGGATTATGGCATGGTTATGGGCTTAGTGTTAGAAATCTCGTTGATTATCATTCATGAGGGTTGTTCATGGGAATCGGGTGTTGGTTTGGATATTGAGCAACATTTGCTGTCTAAGGGGTGGTTAGCTGAGGATCGAGTTCTTTCGTGCTGGGATGATCAGTATTGGTATGCGATTGGTGAAGGTTGCTCGTGTTAGTGGGAAATGGTTCGCGTGAAAGAGTATGTGTCGTGAAGGGTTGTTGAGGGAGGTCGATGATTGCGACCAGTGGTTGATAGTCAGTGCTCTAAGTGGGGGAGAATTGGAGAATTCTCCGGAGGATCGGCAAGTTTGGGATTTCGTTTAGCTGCATGGGATTCGACAGTGTTTCGGTCAATCAAAAGCGTAGGCTGGTATGAGTAAATGGCAGGCGTGTGGGGCGTGATGCAGACCAAGAGTGATTGATGGTGGAAGGCCTAGGATCGGGTCGGGACTGAGTATATGGGATGGAGGTAGCATTCGGAACCCCTAGAGGGCTAGAACAGTTTGCATGGGAGGAGTTTTCCCGAAGGAGTAACTCGGAATGTGAAGTGCTAGTTGAGCGGTCCGGATAGACTGAAGGCCGGTCAGCGTGCCAGTCAAGTCGAAGGCTCGGAGAATGGTCCAGCTAGACTGAAGGCCCTGGAGGGCGGTCCGGGTCTGATGAAGGTTATGAGAGTGGTCCAGTTGGCTGAAGGCCTGGTAAGGCGATCTAGTCATGCTGAAGACTCTGCATGTGTTGTTAGATCGGTGCGAGGAAATGGATGAGTATGTCGTGATATGTTAGCGTTAAAAGGTCTGCCCTGGATATTGACCACGATTAGTGGAGGTAGTGCATGGACTTGAGAGCCTTCGCGAGTGGATTCAAAGTATGTATGGTGCATGGGATAGCGGTTATGCCATAAGGAAATGGTGTAGTGTTGGGTGAGCACCGTGGCACTTGTGGTAGTGTCAAGACTGCCAAGTGGATCTCCTTGGTAAGGAAAAAGGGAAAGGAATGTAGCTTCGAGAGGGAATGTAAGTCGCGGAAGTGAATTAGTAGTGCGAAGTTATGATTGGCGTGTTCCAATTATGGTTATTGCGCAGTGTGTGTGGCAGTGGTATGGAATCACATCCGGTTTGGATGTCTGCCGAGGTTACGGAAGAAATTTCGAGGGTGTAAAGTCAAGAGGCTCGGAAGGTATGCAGGGATGGAGTCTTGGATTCCCAGCTTGATTGTGATCAAGGATTTGTGCATGTACTGGTAATTCATCCTGGGGAATGTTTAGAGGTGTCATCAGTGCATCGGGTTTTCCCAACCTGAGGATGTTAGAACCAGTCCGGCAAGGGTATGTGATTGTGGAGGAGAACTCATAGGAGTTTCTCTGAAGCTGAAGGATGTGTCATTCTATCAGCATGGAAGGGATAGAGTTGGACTCGGAAAGGGAGCAGGTCAAGTCTCAGCCATGAATTCGGTGAAGGATATGTCTGTCAAGGAAAAGGATAGCGGTACGGTACCGGGATGGGATTCCGGTGGTTCAGGGTTATATCTAGCTCGTAAGAGTCAAGTGAGTGTTGTGATCTGGAACGAGTGAAGTAGCATGGAGTGGTACCCGGTTGACAAGTATGGTTATTAGAGAATGAAGTTGGTGGTCGGCTTGAGGTGGTGGTCAGGACACCGCAAGGGAAGAGTTGGGTTTCGGGTTTCGATGGTAGTGTTTTTAGGAACCTGGTTGGGTTAATGTCAGGTGGTGCATTGAGAGAATAGTTTCTGGAGTGTGTTGCCGCAGGCTTTGAGGACGAAGCCTAATTTAAGTGGGGGAGAATTGTAACATCCCGAGTTCAGGAGTGCAAATTCGGGGTTCAAAGTGAAAATGTGAAAGGGCAACTCGGCGAGTAGGGTCACGATGCTGGTCAAGTGATAAGCGTCCAACTCGGCAAGTCTCAAGGGTGGACTCGGCGAGTTGGTGTTGTATGGAGAAAACCCTAATCCCGGGGATTTAGCCCTATATAATGAACATAAAACCCTCTCCCTAGCCTCTTTACTCTCCCTTGAAGTCCAGAAACCCTAGTTTTCGGTTGTGAGAGAGTTGGAGAGCATTTAGAGCCTTGGAGGAGGAAATCTTGGAAGGGAATTGAAGAACAAGAAGGTTGGAGTAAGGGGCTTTGTAGAGATTTAGCTTATTCTTCAGTTAGAGCTTTCATTTGAGGTAATAATCTGCTATTTGAGCTTTTGTGCATCTAAATCAATCAACTATGGGGTTTTTGTGGTATGTAAGAGGTCCATCTCAAGTTTGGTGTAAGATCTGACGTTGCTACCTCAGATCTAGGTTGTTAATGATCCAGAAATCCATAAAGTCTATGCTCAAGAGTTGTTGGTGAAGTTCTTTTGTCCCAAACCCTAGCCCTAGAGTATATTATGCTTAGATCTCTTTGGATTCACGTAAAGTTTGCAACTTTACGTGAGGAATAGCTTGTGGAAGAGTAGATCTATGGATTGGAACCCCTACATGGCTTGGAAAGCCTCTGTATGGGTTAAGAGCTAGTGGTACTCGGCGAGTCACAAGGGTGTACTCGGCGAGTTGCTTGAAGGCGGGCAGGAACTCGACGAGTTTGAAGAACAACTCGGCGAGTTGGTTGAAGATAGCCTTGGACTCGGCGAGTCTGTTCTTGGACTCGGCGAGTCTAATCTTGAGGTCCTAGCCCTTTCTGGTTAAGCTAAGAATCGGTGAGTCAAGGGATGACTCAATGAGTTGAGATGGGATTTTCAGAGTTGAGAGACTAGGCGAATCATCGGGCTGACTCGGTGAGTAGAGCCAGTCAGGAGGTTGACTTTGACTTTGACTTTGACCAAGAGTTGACCTGTTGACTTCTAAGGGCATTTTGGTATTTTGTGGTATTTATTGGGTTTAGTCTTTTGGCTTTATCAGGGGTGAAGTTCATGTCGGAGATTGGAACAGCGTGATCTTATCTTTTCAGTCAACAGTTGCAAGGTGAGTTATCCTCACTATATCAACAGGGTCTAAGGCACCAAGGCCGGCCCTTTATTGGATTGTAATCCGGGTATTGTTGTTATGTTGTTATTTTACTATGTTTGCATCCTGGCAGTTAGGATGGTATTCGTTAGAGACCTGGTTAAGGTCGGTATCCTGGTATATAGGGTGATGCTATGCTAGTGACCGGTTAGGTCGGTATCCTGCTTAGAGTATGTTGTGTTACGTGATCTGCTAGATCGGTTTGATTGAATGTGAATTGTTATATGATTGTATGTTTATGTGCACATGGTTGTTTGAATAGGGTTGGATTGAGGCGGGACCTGCTTTGTGCTGTAGGCCAACATACCCAGGGCGGACCGGTTATTCCGAAGGCCCAACGAGCGGTCCGGATAGGCTGTAGGCCCCACGAGGGCAGACCAGACGTACCGAGGCTCGGAGAGTGGACCAGGCCGACTGAAGGCCCGATGTGGGCGGACCAGTCATACTGTAGACTCAGAGAGTGGACCAGGTGGGTAACCATACAGCAGACTCGAGGGACATGACTAGACTCGGAGGGTGGACCAGGTGGACTGAAGGCCCGACACGACAGACCAGTCACACAGTAGACCCGATACGCATGGCTGTTCTGTGATTCGATATGATATAACATGTTATGTGTGTGGTGTATGTGGTTGGTATTTTGGGGGCATCTCACTAATCTTTCGGGCTTATAGTTGTGGTTTAATGTTTTTCAGGTTCTTCAGGAGACCGTGGTAAGACAAAGGCGTGATCGTACCGCTCCTCGTGTTTATGTTTATGATATGGTTCTGGGAATACTCTGATAATAAATGTATTGAAAACCTTTTGTAATAACATTATTAAAATGGGTTGTTTTTGAAAAGTTTAAATTGGCTTGAATTTTTAGAGTGTTACAATCTAACTTAACTCGTCGAGTTGTCTCATCAATTCGTCGAGTTATCCATGTCCAGACTCATTCGGGAAAACCCTATCCGACTCGACGAGTCATCTCGTTGACTTGGAGAGTCCATTCAGTCTACTTCCTCATTGAGACGTTTTAAGTCATATATACAACCCCAAACTCTAGATCTAGCCTCCCAAGGCTCGAATGTCACATAAAGCTGCAAGCTTTACGTTCATGCATGGCACTTAGGGCTTGAAATGCCAAAACAACTCTCATTTAGGGTCTTAATCACGAAGGCTCATTTATTAGCTGGATAAAGTTAGGACCTTTGGACTTTAGGGACCTTATGAGGTCCAGATCTGAAGTCTAAATCACTTGGTACACTGCAAGCCTCAAGATGATGGAATAATCCCCAAAACTCCATAAAATGAGATCTAATCAAAATAGCGAGCAAGTTATAGACTTTTTACCTTCAACAGAAGTTATGGATGAAATCACACCCGATCCCAAAGCCTCTTCTCGTTCCCTGCTTGATACTCTTCTCTTCTTCTTCACAAAGTGCACCAAAATGCCCAAGTGTAACACCCGGTTCCTAGTACGTATTTAAATTAAAGAAATTTCATGTTTTTTTTCTGGGAATCAGTGAGTTGGAGGCTCAACTCGTCGAGTAGACTCGATTTTGACTCGGAGGTTTAGCGACCTACTCGACGAGTCGAGAGACCTAGTTGACGAGTAGGGCTGTTTGGATGAAACCCTTATATTTAGGGTTTGAACCCTATTTAAACAACTTAACCTATCTCAACCCATCCCTTATCGTCCCTCCCAACTCTAAGAAACCCTAAATCGAATACGTGACCTTGCTTGAGTATTCTTGAGCCATTTTTGTGTGCTTGTGGAGATTGTGAAGCTTGAGAAGGAAGAAGGAGAATGGAAGTTCGAGTGGAAGCTAGTAGATCCAGAGGTTGTTCCCCATTTCCAGCTCATTTGAGGTATAAAGCTGAAACCTTGACCATCTATCTCTTAGATCTTTAGTAAGGGTCCGTTTCTACCTTTTCTAAGCCTTAGAGGTTCCATACTCAGAATTTTGTGGGTCATTGATGGTATAGCTTCAGATCTACAACCATTAGGGGTTCTTATGGAATAAAGGTGCCAAGTTTATTGCCACAAGCACCCCATGCATCTTGTAGACTTCATTCTAGAGTCATTTGGGCAAAATACCTCATGTATGGATGTCAAGATTGGAACTTTACATATAATATGGACCCTAGGAGGTCATATCTATGATTTGGATGCATTAAGACTGATTAAAATCAACTGTATAGTTTTGGACAAAGAGGGACTCGGCGAGTCACTTAGTTGACTCAGCGAGTCGGGTCGTAGTTTCCCCCCAAACGTCTTCTAGAAATTGTTTTTGGTTGTGTTGAAGGAAAACTCAACCTGTTGGGATTTGTTATGGACTTGAAGATCGAAGGACTCGACGAGTTCAAGGAGGATCTCGTGTGAGTTCAAGGCAATGTCCCAACCACATGAAGACGGACTCGACGAGTTCAAGGAGAACTCGGTGACTCATTGACTAAACACCTTCATACGAATGAAGATGAACTCGACGAGTTCAAGGATGAACTTGATGAGTCAGTTGAAGAAGGTCCCAATGTATTACTGAAGGAGAACTCGTCGAGCTCTTGCTAGACTCTATGAGTAGGGATGAGGTTGTAGCATTTTTGAGGACGTGGGGACTCGACGAGTTGGTGGACCAACTCAGCGAGTCTAGTCAACCAGATGTTGACTTTGACCAGGGTTTCGACCTTGACTTTGACTTGGACTTGAGTTGACACTTGTGAGGGTTATGAGTATGAAATATTAATTTATAAAGGTTGTTGTGTAGGGATTAAGGAGTTGAGAAAAGTTGATTTCCATACGGAGGACAGTGCAGACACTACACGACATTGAGGTGAGTTACCTTCCAGTAGAGGTGGGTCTACAACCTTAATGTCGGCCCACCATTAGGAGTTGTCTTTAGATTGTCTTCATGATAATTGTCTAGGTTTTCTACTACCAGATGTGTCTTATGTGCCAGTATGATATGTTATATGCGATATTGGTAACAGGAGGGGAATAGTCCCCTGATTCGGTTGTTAGGAGCGAAGGGTAGGTCGGACACCCCAGATATGTCTGACAGCATGATTATTATATGTTATTATGTGATAGTGGAAAGGGGTGAAACAGTCCCCGTGGCCAGTTGAGATAGACCGAAGGGTAGGCATGCACCCCAAAATTGCCTGATACGGGTAGGTCAGCACCCCAGAATGTCTTGACATGGGTAGGTCAGCACTCCAGAATGGCTTGACATGGGTAGGTCGAGGAACCCATAATCTGATAGTATGTATGATTGTATGGTATGTGGTATGAAGGGGGAACTCACTAATCTTTGTGCTTACGGTTTTCAGTTTTGGTTTCAGGTACCTCCTCATTGAAAGGGAAGGAGTCGGTAGGGTAGCAGTGCATCGCACACACATGATTCCGCATTTGAGATTTTTGGGATTGTACTTTGACATTATTACTAATTGATGATATGGTTTTTGAGACATGTAACTATGGTCTATGAATTAATATGATATCAATAATGTTTTCCTCAAACAAATTTTATAAGCAATATAATTAAAACAAAAATTTTTGGTCTCATTTTTAGGATGTTACAAGTTGGTATCAGAGCCTTGGTTTGAGGGATTCGGGAACACCTTCGGGGGTGTCTGGACTCAAATCAAGGGCTTGAAAGATATGTACAAGAAAATAGTTTCTAAAATTAAAAAATAAGGAGTTTGAGAAAGAACAAGGTGTGATGCATGCGACCGACCGAGCTCGAGTAAGTTTTTCCTAAGATACCCATACTTGATATGTTATGTTATTTGATATGATTATGAGAACTGCATGTTAGATTAGGACTAAGGATCTAGGGAGGATGCCTTATATGCCTATTGTATGAGCTTATTGAGCTATATGCTAGGGATGGTTAGTCAGCAGTATGATAGTCTGATTAGCTGTTGTTTCAGTGAAACCCTAAATTTGAGGGTTTGCACCCTATTTAAACGCCTTATTTCAGCCTCCATTGTCTCTTATGCTTCCAGAACACCTCTTATCGAAACCCTAGCCGCTTTGAGTGATCTAAGGCCATTTTTGATGCTTTTGATTGTTTGGTGAAGCCTGAAAGATAGGGAGAAGCTTGGGAATTCGAGTTGGGGCTTGTAGATCTAGAGATGTTATTCCATCTTCAAATCAACCAATGTAAATCCCCCCTGTTTTGGTCTTCCATTTGGTTGTTCATCTTTAGGGGTTAGATTTTGGGTGCATTTAGGGCTTTCTAAGCCATTTCCGGATTTCTGAAGTGATTCATAGGGTTCTACTTTTAGATCTGAGTCATTGGAGGGGTCTCATGGCATAAAGGTGCCAACTCTATGGCCATGAGAGCCCCATGCACATTGTAGAAGCACCTTTTATGGATTTTTGAGCCAAAAACTGCATGCATGTGCACCAAGTTTGGAACTTTACATATAAAATGGACATTAGGAGGCCATATCTATGATTTTGACATGTTAAGACCCATTTAAATCGACTGTATAGTAAGGGTTAAGAAAGGACTCGATTAATTATTCTTGGAACTCGGCGAGTTGGTGTGTAATATGATGGGTTTTATACAAATAGTCCTATGTGTGCATGCAACCCTATATTTGGATCTATGTTTTCACTATTAGATACACAACTTTATGAACACAAAAAGAACCCTAGCATGCACCTAGGTATTTCTAAATCTATATAGTAGAAGGGATTACATAATTATTGTTGGTATATTGTAATAACAACACTAGTCTTCAATCTCATTGTCTTGGAAAGCAAGTACCACAAGTGTAGTACCTTTAATGGCTCACAAATACCACAAGCAAACGGAGAAGCAAGAAAGAGAGAAACGGAGAGGCAAAAATCGACTCTAGGTCTTCTAGGGATCAAGTGGCTGATTTTCTAAGGCCTAAGGGGTCTTTATATAGGGTAGAGATTAGGGTTTTAGTCCTTATCGTTACCTTGGACAAATTCTAAGGCCTTATCACCTTGAATTCATCCACCCCATTCATAGGGCATCCAATGCCCTAATTTGCAAGTATCACATAATTACAATTCATCCCCTCTCGTTTAATTAATTACATTTGATCACAGAATTAATTATTGACCAATATTAATTAAACAAATATGATTTCTCCTATAATATATTATTCTTATAATATATTAATAAATCATAATAACCACTTTCTCTATTATTTTTCCAGTTAAGTTGCTTTGGTGAAGGCAACCCAAAAGGTCCATGCACAACCGGGTCAAGTACTTACCAAATATGGTTACGGGCTTAGACACTAATCCAACAGTCTCCCAATTGGATAAGTCTAGTAACCACAAATGTAAGTATAACTCGATTAGCAATCGTAGCTCTCAAAGACACTGTTGAACTCTGATCTTTTCAGCAACCTGTCCTTTAGATAAGGGATCATACAGTCATCTGTTTTAGATATCGTGCGGATAATCTCATGGAACATAGTCATACTTATTATTCAGCAGTTTGTTTTCTCGATCTTAGATTTATCTGTCATAGAACTTAATTGAACACATCAATTTAGTCATGACCGGGCCCGACACATAAGTCAAATCAAATCATCGAGGGGCCCTAATATCGCTTTTACCCTTTTAGGATAAAAGAAACCGATAAACTTCGACTTATATGCATTTACTACTCACTAATCAAATTATACACAACAATGCATTTTATGACATCAAGTTACTGATGCGGTTTCGCATTATCAATGCATAATCAATTAGCAAACAATAAACCATATATATTGGTTTTAAGACCATATGATATTATCGTCTTGCGATCACTCGTGATAAACTCCATGAAGTGATTCCAGCAAGCGCGGGTTTATTCCAATGCTCAAAACTTATTCATAAGCACTCATGAACGTTGTAAAAAACCTTTGTTATGTCTAATACCTTTCAGACAATCTACACACCAACTCATGACAATCTTCATTCATACCTACTACCAACATATGGATGACTGTGGATCGTTTGAATAATTTGATTATTCTTAATTAACTCAATTATTCAGGAAGTCAAAACATGCAAAGCAGAATAATAGTTAAACAATCAACATAAGACAATAAATAATACTCCTTTATTTAATCATCAAATGTCAATTACATTTATCTATTACATGTTTCTAAACTATCTAATCCAAACTAATATCATCCTTCATCCCAATGCTCCTAGCGTGCTGCAAGTGCTTAACCCTACTCAGTCCCTTCGTAAGCGGATCTGCTGGGTTATTCTCTAACAATATCCTCCTAACTACAAGGAGTCCCTCTTCTACCCGATGTCTAATAAAGTGATATTTTATGTCGATATGTCGAGATCTACCATGATCCCTCGGTTCCTTGGTCAAGGAAACCGCTCCTTCATTATCACAGAAAATTTCCATAGGCTCCTCTATGGCAGGTACAACTCCAAGGTCTCCAATGAAGTTCTTCCACCATATCACCTCCTTTGAAGCTTCGCTCGCTGCAATGTACTCTAATTCGCACGTTGAATCAGCTACGGTTTCTTGCTTGGAACTTTTCCAAGTCACTGCTCCTCCATTTAGGGTAAAGACCCAATCCGACTGTGAACAATAGTTGTCCCTGTTGGTCTAGAAACTGGCACCACTATACCCTCGCACCTTTAAGTTATCACTCCCTCCGAGGACTAGAAACCATTCCTTTGTCCTCCGAAGGTACTTATGAATATTCTTGACTGCGGTCCAATATGCTCTGCCAGGGTTCCCTTGATATCTACTGGCCATGCTCAAAGCGAAGACCACATCAGGGCGAGTACAAGTCATAGCATACATGATCAAGCCAACTGTGGAAGCGCAAGGTACTTGGTTCATCTCTACTATCTCGGCTTCGGTACTCGAACTTTGAGTCTTACTCAACTTGGCATTACTTTGTATCGGTAATTCTCCCTTCTTCGAGTTTTCTATACTAAAACGTTTTATCACCTTGTCCAAGTAAGTATTCTGACTAACTCCTATTAGTCTCTTACTTCGATCTCTCACTCTCCTTATTCCCAAAATATAGGAAGGTTCTCCGAGGTCCTTCATAGCGAAGCACTTCCCGAGCCAAGACTTAACTATATGTAGTGTCGGGATGACGTTTCCTATGAGCAGTATGTCATCAACATACAATACGAGGAAGCTAACTATACTCCCACTGCCTTTGACTTACACACATGATTCATCTTCACTTCGTACAAATCCAAACTCTTTGACTTTCTCATCGAACCAAAGACTCCATCTGCGAGATGCTTGCTTAAGTCCTTAAATGGACTTCTCAAGCTTGCACAATCTATTGGGATGCTTTGCATTGACAAAACCTTCTGGCTAAGCCATGTAAACATCCTCAGTCAACTTCCCATTAAGGAAAGCGGTTTTGACATCCATTTTCCATATTTCATAATCATGAAAAGCAGTAATGGCCAGCATCACCCTAATAGACTTTATCTTGGCAACTGGTGAAAAGGTCTCATCATAGTCAACTCCAAGAGTTTGAGTAAAGCCCTTCGCAACCAATCGCGCCTTATACGTGTGCACATTCCCATCCATGTCGATCTTCTTCTTAAAGATCCACTTACACCCAATCGTCTTACGTCCGGGCACATGGTCAACCAAATTCCAAACTTGGTTGTCGTATATGGATTGAATATCGTTGTCCATCGCCTCTTTCCATTTTGCAGACTCCGAGCTTGCCATGGCTTCCTTATAGATGTTAGGTTCATCTATATTTATTAGTGTACTATCAATAATATACGTGTTTCCTTATGTATTAATATGAAAACCATATAACTAGGTTTGAACTCTAACTCTTTCGGAATGTCTAAGAGGTAAGGATTCGTCAATCAGTTCAACCGGAGTTTTCTCCTCAGGTTGAGTGCCAGCGTTAGAGGTTCCTTCATCGCTCGACTCTTGAATCTCTTCAAGATCGATTTGCCTCTCACTATCCCCTTGGCTTATGAGTTCTCGCTCTCGGAAAACCCCTCTCCTTGCGGGTAGCCGATAAAAATACACCGCTCACTACGAGGTTCGAGCATGTCGTGAGTCTCTCGTCTTACAAAAGCCTCGCAACCCCAAACCTTGATATGTGCCAATGAGGGATCTTTCCCTATCCACATCTCATGAGGTGTTTTGGCAACCTTCTTTGTAGGGACTAAGTTAAGGATATGGGCGGTAGTCTCTAAGGCATATCCCCAGAATGAGATAGGTAGTGAAACACGAATCATCATGGAACAAACCATGTCCAACAGGGTTCGATTACGCCTCTTAGCCACACCATTCAACTGTGGTGTCCTAGGCGGCGTCAATGGTGAAACTATTCTGCATTCCTTGAGATAGTCGTGGAATTCAAGACTTAGGTACTCTCCTCGTCGATCAGATCGAAGAATCTTGATATTCTTGCCCAATTGATTCTCCCCTTCTTGTTTAATTTCTTTGAATTTTTCAAAGGTTTCTGACTTGTTCTTGATTAAGTAAATATACCCATATCTACGATAATCATCGGTGGAAGTCACATAGAAGCGGTTTGCATCCCTTGTGGTAGATCTAAAGTGCCCACACACATCAGTGTGTATGAGATCCGATAAACCCTCACCCCTTTCACAAGTGCCAGTAAAGGGTGACTTGGTCATCTTTCCAAGTAAACAAGACTCGCACATGTCATCATCCCTAAGGTTGAATGACTCCAACACTCCATCCTTTTGTATTTAGGCTATGTGTTTCTTGTTAACATGTCCAAGACGACAATGCCACAAGCATGCTTTATCCATACTATTGGAAGAATCCACATACAATACATCATTTCCTAGTTTATCTACAACCATGATAGTTTCATAAATTCCATTACAAGGCAATGCTTCAAAATATAAAACACCATTTAGATAAGCATAAATTGAACCTTTCTCATTATTAAACGAATATCTAAATCCTTGTCTAAACAAACCATGAAATGAAATGATGTTTCTTGCCATATTTGGTGAATAGCAACAATTATTTAAATCTAAATCTAATTCATTACTAAGCGTTAAAGAATACACTCCAATCTTGGTGACAGGTGACGATCTTCTATTCCCCATGATAGATTTATTTTTTAACACTCCACATCCCTATCTCTTCTTAGTCCCTGCAAATCAGAACATATATGAAAACCACAACTTGTATCAAGAACCTAAGAAATAGCATGCGATGCATCATTAGATTTAATTGTGTAAATACCTGGGAAACACGGCTTAATCTTCCCATCCTTGATGGCTTGCAGATATTCCGGGCAGCTTCTCTTCCAGTGCCCTATTTTGTGGCAATGGTGGCACTCTGCCTCCTTTAGGTTTGAGTTGGGCTTAGCAGAACCAATTTTGGTTCCACTAGAAGAGGTACCATCTTAGGGATTTCCCTTATGGTAGCTCTTTGAAGGAGTCTTCCTCTTCTTTCCCTTCCGTTACCCGATGGCCAAAACAGGAGCAGCGGGTGGAGTGGGAGTTGATGCAACAAACTTGTCCTTTAGGTTGCTCTCAGTAGTCCTTAAGAGCCCTTGGAGTTTGCTTAAGGTGACCTCTTCTTTTTTCATTTGGTCGGTCATCCTAAATTGGTTGTAGCACAAGGGCATGGAGTGGAGAATGATGTCGATAGCCAAATCTTCCCCAAAGTTAAATTTAACTTGCGAAGACGGTCAACATACCTCTGCATCTTTTGCAAATGCGAGGTTAGGGACTCTCCACTCCCCGTCTTAGCGGAGATCATGTTGGTGATGATCTCATAGCGCTCTTGCCTTGCGCTTTGGTGGTACCTCTCCAGAAAATCTTAGTGCATTTCATAGGGATACATGTCCTCATAGGACTTTTGGAGTTCAAGATTCATAGTGGCCAGCATAATGCAATGAACTTTCGTTGAATCACGCTCATGTGCCTCAAAGACGGCCATTTCTTTGGGAGTAGCGATTTTCGGATTGATCTTTTCAAGCTTCTCGTCGAGGACATATTCTTTGTCTTTGTAACGAGCAATCATGCGAATGTATCTTATTCATTCGTTGAAATTCATTCCATCAAATGTTACTTTTTGACATAGGCTCATTAGCAAGAATAAACAAGCAGCAGCGTTGTTGGCGTTTGGGTTAGACATCTGCAAATAGAAAGGAACAAAGTTTGATTAGAATTGAATCCCTAATTAAACACCCAAAATGAGAAATTAGGGCTAGGATCAAACAACATTATTTACACATTAGAACAGGGATGTTGTAATCCAACATGCAAATAATTGGGAGGACAGTGAATGATGATTCACTAATTCTTCACCATGAAAAACATAAAAGGCTTAAGTTTTAAATGTATTGAGAATTCCTAGATTCTTTTGAGATTCATTGAACGTTTCAATGGCATATTTAAATCTCGATATGCCCCTCTCGTTTGTGACTGGCATGCCGAGTATCACAAAGCGGGTGTGAATAACCATGCAAATGTACACGGTGCCCTCATTGTTACAGTCACATATTCGATGTGCCGGTTAACCACACACGCTCCATCGAACTATGACAAACAATGATTCACCCTTTTCCACCTTTGCTTAGAACCAATTAGTGTTCCGGTTAACCACACACGCTCCACTAACTTCTTAGCCAGGGTGAAAAGTATAATTTCTTGGGATTGCATCAATTCACTTTTGCCTAAAGTAACTAGGATTGGGAATTTTGTAAGGACGTTTAGTTACTTTATATAGATTCATTATACTTATTAATGAATAGAGGATTGTCCTATCCTACCCGTTCGGCTAACGACCCTCCACCAATCAAGGAAGCGGTGGGTAAGAGTGGATACCCCTTAAATGACCATTTTATAGGCCATAACCTTATACCCCCCTTATAGATCGGCTTCATGAATGAGACCTACTAACGGTAAGACTAGCATTTTAGTTATACACACACACACACACACACATATATATATATATATATATATATATATATATATAATTTGTAATATTATAATAGTATAGGGTGTATTTTAAACATTTTAAAATACTAGGGTCTCAATTTCAATTTAAAATTTTCGAAATTTAAAACTTTTAAATTATAAATTTTAAATATTAAAACTCTTGATTTAATAATTAACTAAATTAAACAATTAATTTGAATTACTAAATCATAAAGGATTATCTTAAATTAAACAATTAATTTATCCTAATCCCTTAAATCCCTCTAGATTTCAAAAATCATGGGATGGGATAATTCAAAATCTTTAATTACCATATTTAACCACTAAAGGATAATTACAAGATATGGGATTATCCAAATCCCTAAAATTTAGGATCTTATCTTGGAGAGGATGCATATTTCAAAAACCCTAGAGTTTGCAAACCCTAGATTTTGAAATCTTGGGCACAAAGGAAAGGGTTTCAAAAAACCCTATCAAATTTTCGAAAACAATGTTCAAGAACCCTAATTTCGAAATCTTGCCTCCTAGGGTTTATTGGCCATAAACCCTAAAGTGTCAAATTCATACAGTTGTATAATTCTAATTGAAAACAATTAACCACCTGCTCTGATACCACTAATGGGTTTTATACAAACAATCTTATGTGTGCATGCAACCCTAGATTTGGATCTATGTTTTCACTATTAGATACACAACTTTATAAACACAAGAAGAACCCTAGCATGCACCTAGGTATTTTGAAATCTATATAGTAGAAGGGATGACATACCTCATGTTGTTATATTGTAATAACAACACTAATCTTCAATCTCCTTGTCTTGGAAAGCAAGTACCACAAGTATAGTACCTCTAATGGCTCACAAACACCACAAGCAAATGGAGAAGCAAGAGAGAGAGAGAGAGAGAGAGAGAAGGAGAGGAAAAAATCGGCTCTAGGTATTCTAGGGATCAAGTAGCCTATTTTCTAAGGCCTAAGGGGTCTTTATATAGGGTAGAGATTAGGGTTTCAGTCCTTATCCTTATCTGGGTACTTGCCAACAAAGCAACCCATAAGATAAGCCTTGAATCCTTATCTTGGACGAATTCTAAGGCCTTATCACCTTGAATTCATCCACCCCATCTATGGGGCATCTAATGCCCTAATTTGCAATTATCACATAATTACAATTCATCCCCTCTAGATTAATTAATTACATTTGATCACATAATTAATTCTTAATTATATATTGACCAATATTAATTAAACAAATATGATTTCTCCTTTAATATATTATTCTTATAATATATTAATAAATCATAATAATCTCTTTCTCTATTATTTCTCCAGTCAAGTTGCTTTGGTGAAGGCAACCCAAAAGGACCATGCACAACCGGGTCAAGTACTTACCAAATATGGTTACGGGCTTAGACACTAATTCAACATAATGACCATTTAATCCTTTCTGTGGTTGGACCAGTGGTTCGGGAAGGAAGTCCCGTAAATGTTTAGACTTGTAATGGGATATGGGAATCATGGGACTCGATGAGTGTATGAACAGACTCGGCGAGTCCAAGGCAATCTCCCAACCTTTGAAGATGGACTCAACGAGTTGTTCTACAACTCGGCAAGTCATAGACCAGACATGTTCTTATGAGGGAGATGAATTCGCCTAGTTGAAGGAAGAACTCGGCGAAACGGATGGAGATGGTCCCGATGGTTTCAATGAAGGAAAACTCGACGAGTTCTCGCTAGACTTGACGAGTGGTGTTAAGGTTGTATCAGATTAGTGGAGTATGGACTCGATGAGTTGATGGGCCAACTTAGCGAGTCAGGTCAACTGGGTGTTGACTTTGACCATGGTTGACTTTGGCTGGTTATGGTATTGACCCTGGTTAGGGTTGCATGTTCTGTTTGATGACTTGAGAATTGTTGTGTCGGGATTAAGGAGTCGAGGAGAGTCGATCTTCACGTTGAAGACGGTTTAGACACTACACGACATCGAGGTGAGTTACCTTCCAGTATGGGTGGGTCTAAGGCCACAATGCCGACCCACCAACAGGGGTAATTAGTGGATAGTTGTCTTTATGATAATTATCTTGGTTTGGTTATGTGATTTGGTTATGAGATATTCCTACGTGATATGATACATGTGTCAGTGGTAGTGACAGGGAATAGTCTTTCCCTGGCATAGGTTGTTAGGACCGAGGGGTAGGTTAGTACCCGATATGTCTGACTGTATGTTTATAGTATGCTAGTGGTAGGGGTGTAATAGTCCCTAGTTACCGGTTGAAAGATACTGATGGCAGTTACCGGTTGAAAGTACTAATGACAGTTACCGGTTGAAAGATGTTGATGGTGGTTATCGGTTGAAAGATACCGATGATAGTTACCGGTTGAAAGATACTGATGGCAGTTACCGGTTGAAAGATACCGACAATATTATATGATATGTGGTATGATGGGGGAACTCACTAAGATTTGTGCTTACAGTTTTTGGTTTGGCTTCAGGTACCTCTTCGTCAAAGGGGAAGGAGTTGGCGGTGCAGCAACGCATCACACACACACATGGTTTGAAACATCCCAAAATACGACCCAAAAAATTTTGTTTAATAATTACTAAAAACACCATGATAATATCATAAGGTAAAACTCGTACGTCAATATCTCAAAAACAATGGCCAAGTGTTATGAGTAAACTGTATCAAGACTGTATTAAATCACATCTATGAAAACTAAAAACAACTCCCAGTACAGCTGAAGTTGTGGTGTATGTGATGCTATCAACCCGAGCTCTTCCATTTGCTTGCGGAAGTACCTGAAACCAGAATTGAAACTGTAAGCACGAAGCTTAGTGAGCTCCCCCAAACTACCACATACCATACAATACAAATAAACACATACTGGGCCTTGCCCACTGCATCGGACCGAAGTCCGGAAACTGCATCGGACCAAAGTCCGGAAACTAACCAGGGCCTTGCCCTCTACATCGGATCGAAATCTGGAACTACTGAGGCCTTGCCTCCTGCATCGGACCAAAGTCCGGAACTAACTGCATCGGACCGAAGTCCGGAACTGACTGCATCGGACAGAAGTCCGGAACTACTGAACATAGCATCACATAAGCATATCAACTAACATGGACACATAGATAGCATACTACATCGGGCTGTAATGCGGATCACATAACACAAAATCCTGTCTGAGCCACGAAGGCGTCAAACATACTAGAATCTGCATCGGACCGAAGTTCGGAAACTACTACTAGCTAAACGGGCCGGCATTATGGCCTTAGACTCGTTCCTACTGAAAGGAAACTCACCTCGTGATTTGGCTGTTGAGTGTGTGGCTCCGGGAACCATCTATTGCTCCTCCGGTATCTCCCTGGCTACAAATCCACAAATACACTCAATCAAATACTAATAACAGTATTGGGGTAAAATGACTCTTTTACCCCTGGCTAAAGTCAACTCTCTTGGTCAAAGTCAACTTTACAATTGACCTGACTCGCCGAGTTGGGCCGCCAACTCGCCGAGTCCCTACTCTCATTTCCCAACCCTGATCGCTGCTACTCATCGAGTATGGCATACACTCGACGAGTTCCCATTCTATATCAACACTCAAGTCATCTGTATCCAGCTCGCCGAGTTGTATGAACAACTCGTCGAGTCCCTCCATTGTTGAGTATAACCTCTAACTCCCTGAGTCCTTACACTACTCACTGGTCCCCACTCGGAATCACTCAAAGGGGAAGAATCGGGGACTCGCGACTCGACTCGCTGAGTCCGAAGAACGACTCGCCAAGTCTCATGCATGCAACTTCTAAAAACTCGATTCTGCTCAAAACCACTGCATACAATATATAGATCTGAGCTCCTAAGGCTGGTTTACCACATAAAGTTCCCAACTTTACGTGTACAAAAGCATACAAAAGGGTATAAAGGCTAGAAAGGCACTTGGAAGAGTAGATCTAGGGCTATCATGCAAAATGGCTCCATAAAGTTGATAGATCTACGCTTTTGGAACTGAAACATGGCTAGTTTCGAAAGCTAGTCCATCCAATATGATTTCTCTACTATGAACAAGCTAAAGAATGGGCTAAATATGCTTATAAAGGGGAATCTATCAACAAAACGGGAAGAAACTGATCATTACCTCAAAGTACTCTGAGATGGGTGCAAGGACTTGGATCTTCTTCTTCTTCTTCTTTGGATTTAGCCTTCTTCTTCTCTTCAAAACTTCAAGAATTTCACCAAGAATGCTCAGAAACTCAATGGGATGATTAGGGTTTGCTTAGATAACGTTTTGGGGATGAAAGAGGCGAGTTTGGGGATGATAAGGTGGTTTAAATAGGGTGCAAACCCGAGGATTTAGGGTTTCTACCTAGCAGGCCGACTCGCCGAGTCCCGAATATGGACTCGCCGAGTCGCCGATCTATAAGCTGATCAAAATCGCGACCCTACTCGACTAGTCGGGACATAGACTCGCCGAGTTCCTCTACGAACTTCAAAAATAAATACTATAAAAGCAACATACCAGAGACGGGTTGTTACATGGTTTCCGCATTGGGTTTCTGGGATTGTACTCTAATTTTCGTTACTTTTGATGTCATGGTTTGGGACACAACATTATGATTTCGTAATGTTTTGATTTATTTACAATGTTTTAGTAAAATGCTTTATAAATTACTAATTCAAAAATGAAATTGTTGGTCTCGAAATTTGGGATGTTACAAGTTGGTCTGGACCCAAACCGAGGGACTAAAAGATTTAAAAAAACATCTTCTAAAATTTTAAGTTAAAGTATTTTAAGAAAGGACAAGGTGTGTGATGCGTGCGACCGGCCGAGCTCAAGTAAGTTTTCCCCAAGATACCCATACTTATTATGTTAGGTGTCTAATTTATGATTATGAGAACTGCATGTTAGAGTAGGGCTAAGGATCTAGGAGGATTCCTTGTAAGCCTGATATATGATTCTGAGAACTGCATGCTAGAATAGGCCTAAGGATCTAGGATGCCTTGTATGCTTGATACACGATTTTGAGAACTTAATGATAGGACTGTTTAGTCAGCGGTAGGATAGCCTGATTAGGTTATGCCTGATTTGGTTACTCAATGCACGAATGCTGCTTGCTTTGTGCTATAGGGGTCCTGGCTAACTTTAACTAACTAGTGAGCGGATATGTAACAGTATTCGCAAGCTAGTTGGGAGAAGGTGGTAGGGACTCCAAGTGCAGTTGATAGCTGAGAGTAGGTCAGAGGATGCCCTAGGAAAGCCTAGGATGAGATTAGTGGAAAAAGGGTATCGTTAAAGAGGCTTGGTGAAGTTGAAGCAATCCTTGAGGAAAGTACGAATAAATGTGGAAGGTAGTATGGGCCCAGAAGATCCGTACTCGAGTCAAGGAGGGCTGAGATGGAACTAGGGAACTTGGAGAGTGTGTGAGACCTCTCGGGAGTATGTATGATCCTGAAGTTTATGTGTTTATTTTCATTATGGTGACCACACAACATGGAGCAGGAGGATCAGGATCTGGGTCAGGATCAGGATCAGGATCAAGCTCGAGGGAAAGATCCGAGCAAGTTGATGACGGGCTACGCAAGTTCATCGCGTCTGAGATCGTGAGAGGAATCCTTGATGTGACCGCATTCATTTTCGGGTCGATCAAGGAAGGGATTATCAAGCTGATGGAGGATCGCCTCTGGTTATTCAGGAGTGATTTGGCATCTAGCCAGGAGGGTATGCGCACACTGTCCTTCAAGGACTTCAGGGGGAGTGGTGCACCAGACTTGCATGGGGTGAAGGACCCCATTGCTGCTAGGAGATGGATCGCAGACATCAAGTCTACGGAGTTGACGAGCTTCTACTGGGAAGGGTCAAAGGTACGTTTTGCTGCAGGTTCTTTGAGGGATCAAGCCAGAGATTGGTGGGAGTTAGTTGGTGATTCGTTGGGAGCCCTAGCCACGAGGCTATGACTTGGATATATTTCGTGACCCGATTCAGGGCTGATTTTGCACCAGCTGTGGAGCTTTAGCAGTTGGCCAGGGAGTTTTTGGATATGAGACAGACTACGGAGACTGTGGTGGAGTTACTTCCTTGTTCCGTGAGAGGGCTTTGTTGGTACCGCAATATGCAGGGGATAAGGAGATGCGGAAGACCCGCTATCATGATATGTTGAAAGCCGACATTCGGGAGCCTGTTAGCTATTCGTCCTATCCAACCTTGGAGTCCATGATTGCTAGGGCGCGGGAGAGGGAGATTGATTTGGAGCACCTCAGGAAGAGGAAGTCAGAGACGACACAGGTTGTAGGCGTTTTGGGAAAGAAACCCAAGGGATTCGACGCGAGGTCAAAGGGCCAGCAAGGGCGGGACCGTTGTGGGAAGTGCGGTCGGTCACATGAGGGAGTTTGCTACACTGGGTTGGGTTCTGGCTGTTATAAGTACGACTAGACTGGGCATTTTGGTAGGGATTGTACTGCCCCTGATCACACGGTACAGACATCAGACCTGATTTGCTTTTATTGCAATCAAAAGGGCTAAGGATCTAGAAGGATGCCTTGTATGCCTGATATATGATTCATAAAACTGCATGCTAGAGTAGGGCTAAGGATCTAGAGGATACCTTAAATGCCTGTTGTATGAGCTGTATGATAGGACTGTTTAGACAATAGTAGGATATCCTGATTAGGTTATGCCTGATGTGGTTAGTCGATCCACAAATGTTGCTTGCTTTGTGCTTAATAGTCCTAGCTAACTTTAACTAACTAAGAGTGGATATGTAACAGTATTCGCAAGCTAGTTAGGGAAGGGAAGCATGGACTCCTAGTCTAGCTGATGGCGGAGGGTAGGTCGGAGAGTGCCCTAGGGACGCCTAGGATGAGATTAGTAGGAAAGGGTATTAGTAAAAGGACATGGTGAAGTCGAAGAAACCCTTGAATAAAGTAAGGATAGATGTGGAAGGTAGTATGGGACCGTACTACTAGAAGCAGAGGATCTGTACTTGAGTCAAGGAGGGTCGAGATGGAACCAGGAAACTTAGAGAGTGTGTTAGACCTCTCGAGAGCATGAATGATCCTGACGTTTATGTGTTTATTTTCAGTATGGTGATCACACGACATGGTGCAGGAGGATTAGGTTCTGGGTCAAGATCAGGATTAGGATCGGGTGCAGGATTCGGGCAGGTTGATGACGGGCTACGTGAGTTCATCGCATCTGAGATCACGAGAGGTATCCTTAAGTCGACCTCGGTTATTTTTGGGTCGATCAAGGAAGGGATTGTTGAGTTGATGGAGGATCGCCTACGAGCATTCAAGAGTAATCTGGCGTCTAGCCATACGGGTACGCGCACACTGTCCTTCAAGGACTTCCGAGGGAGTGGTGCGCCGGATTTTCACGGGGTGAAGGACCCTATAGCTTCCAAGAGATGGATCGCAGACATTGAGTCTGCACGGTTGACGAGCTTTTCCCCGGAAGGGTCGAAGGTCCTCTTTGTTGCGGGATGTCTAAGGGATAGAGCTAGAGATTGGTGGGAGTCGGTTGGTGACTCGTTGGGGGCCCCAACCGTCGAGGCTATGACTTGGTTAGATTTCATGGCCCAAATTAGGGCTGAGTTTGCGCCAGTTGTGGAGCTTCAGCAGCTGGCTAGAGAGATTTTGGATATGATACAGACTACAAAGACTATGGCGGAGATCACCGCCAAGTTCTGGGAGAGGGCATTGTTGGTACCGCAGTGTACGGGGCATGAGGAGCTGTGGAAGACCCGCTACCATGATATGTTGAGGGCTCATATCCGGGAGCATGTCAGCTATTTAGCCTGCCTGACCCTGGAGTCCACGATTGCGAGGGCGCGGGAAAGGGAGATCGATTTGGAGAACATCAGGAAGAGGAAGTCAGAGACTACGCATATTACAAGGGTTTCAGGGAAGAAACCCAAGTGATTCGATGCGAGGTTGAAGGGCCAGCAGGGGCGGGACTGCTATGGGAAGTGCGGTTGGTCACATGAGGGAGTTTGTCGCACTGTGCTGGGTTCCAGCTGATATAAGTGCGACCAGATTGGACATTTTGGAAGGGATTGTACTGCCCCTGCTCCCACGGTTCAAATTTCAGACCTGATTTGCTTTCACTACAATCAGAGGGGCCATAAAATGCCAACTTCCCTAGATTGACAGTAGCGACCGTAGTAGTGCCAGCGACGGCACGGGTGACGGATGGCCGAAAGGCCGTGGTAGAGGCTCTAGTGGTGCGTAGCCGAGCATTTCAGTTGACAACCAAGGAGCCACGCGTTGCACCCGATGTGCTGACGGGTATTATTTCTTATCTTTACCCTTTATGTTATGACGTTGTGATTTTGATACATGTATGCTCGATGTAGGATCGTTCCATGTGAACGGTATCCCAGTTCAGGTATTGTTTGATTCGGGTGCTACCCGATCGTTTGTCTCTCTTGCGCTTAGTAAGAAGTTTCCTGAGTCTTCGGGCATACTGGATTGCCCTTTGGAGTTCGAGATTGCAGATGACCAGTCAGTGCGGGCATCAGAGGTCTACCGATATTGTGTTTTAAGATTGTTCTAGGAGCGTTACCTGGTAGATCTGGTTCCCATACCATTATGGGGGAACAAGGTTAATATTGGTATGGATTGGCTAAGACACAACGGGGCAGTGATTGAGTGTGAGCAACAGTTGGTGCGGATCAGGACCCCAAGTGGGGGAGAGCTGGTGATTCAGGGCAAGAGGCCACAACGAGGACTAGCTCTATGTTTAGTAGCAAGAGCCATGCGCTACCTTCAGCAGGGTTGCACAGGATTTGTTGCCTATGTTATGGATACCCGAGAAGCGGGTAAGGTGATGGTGGGCGATGTGCCCGTGGTATGAGAGTTTGTAGATGTATTCCCCGAGGAGTTGCCTGAGATACCTCCGGAGAAGCAGGTAGAGTTCAGGATCAACCTAGTCCCTGGTGCGCCTCCGATAGCCAAGGCACCGTATCAGTTGGCTCCTCCTGAGATGCAGGAGTTGTCTACGTAGTTGCATGAGCTATTAGACAAAGGATTCATCAGACCGAACAGTTCACCCTGGGGAGCCCCGATTCTGTTTGTGAAGAAGAAGGATGCGTCACATCGGATGTGTATAGACTATCGGGAGTTGAATAAGGTAACAGTGAAGAACTGTTACCCACTCCCAAGGATTGATGACCTCTTTTACCAGCTACAGGGAGCATCTTGGTTCTCCAAGATTGATCTGCGTTTAGGATATCATCAGATGAGAGTCAGAGAGGAGGATATGCAGAAGACTGCGTTCCGGATGTGATATGGCCACTATGAGTTCGTGGTGATGCCTTTCAAGCTCACCAATGCTCCTGCCGTGTTCATGGATCTCATAAACCACGTGTGCATACCGATGTTGGATCGTTTTATGATAGTTTTTATCGATGACATTTTGGTTTATTCCAAGATGCGAGAGCAGCATGAGGAGCACTTGCGGGAGGTTCTGGGTACATTGAGGAGGGAGAACTTGTATGCTAAGTTCTCCAAGTGTGAGTTCTGGTTGCGTGAGGTGCAGTTTACCTTGTCAACCAGAATAGGATTTCGGTTGACCCGTACAAGGTGGAGGCCGTGATGAGGTGGAAGGTTCTGAGGTCTCCATCCGAGATTCAAAGCTTCCTAGGACTGGCAGGCTACTATCGGATGTTCATTCAAGACTTCTCCAAGGTAGCCGTGCCCCTGAACCGGTTGATGAGGAAAGTCGTAGTCTTTTGCTGGGGGCCTAAGCAGCAGGCCGCATTTGAGACATTGAGACAGAGATTATGCGAGGCACCAATCTTAGCCCTACCAGAGGGCATGGAGGACTTTGTGGTATACAACGATGGGTTCATCTCAGGTTTAGGCACGATATTGATGCAGAGAGGGCATGTTATAGCTTACGATTCGAGGAAGCTGAAGCCTCACGAGGCGAATTGCTCGACGCATGATTTGGAGTTGGGGGCTATTTTTTTCCCTCAAGATTTGGCACCATTACCACTATCGGGATCGTTGTACCATTTACACAGACCACAAGAGCCTGAGGTATCTTATGGACTAGCCAAATCTGAATATGAAGCAACGTCGGCAGCTTGATTTGATAAAGGATTATGATTGAGAGATCCTCTACCACCCGGGGAAGGCCAATGTCGTGTCCGATGCGCTTACCTGCAAGGCAGCGCCGATCAAGGAAATTTGTCTGAGGATAACGGTTGTGATGCCGTTGTTGGAGCAAATTTGGGAGGCCCAGAAGGAGGCCATAAAGGAGGAACATCGGAAGAGCGAGAAAATTGTGGGCCAGGTTTCCTCCCTTGACTATGATAGACGAGGATTGTTAACTCTTCACCGTAGGGTGTGGGTCTTGTAACATGGGAGTGTGCGCCAGGTACTGTTGGCAGAGGCGCACAAATTCAGGTTCTCCATCCATCCTAGGGCGACGAAGATGTATAGGGATCTTCGTCTCGATTATTGGTGGCCCACATGAAGAGGGACATAGCTTGGTTTGTGGAGAGGTGCCTGACCTGCAGGAAAGTCAAGGCTGAGCACCATAGACCTCACGACAAGGTCTAGTCATAGGATATCCCGCTATGGAAGTGGGAGGATATTACTATGGACTTTATTACGAAGCTTCTCAGGACCGCATGAGGGGTGGATTCGATTTGGGTCATTGATAATCGATTGACCCAGAGTGCTCATTTTATCCCAATTCAGGAGAGTATTTCGGCCGAAAAGTTGGCCAGCGTCTACATCCGGGATGTAGTGGCACGGCACGGGGTGCCACTTTCGGTGATTTCAGACAGGGATGTGTGGTTCACTTCCCGGTTTTGGAAGAATTTTCATGATCAACTGGGTACTCGACTACATTTTAGCATCGCCTTGCACTAGCAGACGGATGGTCAGAGCAAGCGGACCATCCCGACTCTGGAGGATATGCTGCAGGAATGTATTTTAGACTTTGGAGGTAGTTGGGATACTTACCTCCCGTTGGGGAGTTCTCCTACAACAATAGCTATCATGCGAGTATCGACTGTCCTCCTTTCGAGATCTTGTATAGGAGGAAGTGCTAAAATGCATGTCTAAAAATGATGGTCCGCTTGCTCTGACCATCCGTCAACGGGTGCCTCTGGAGGATATTCAGGTTGATGACAGCCTGAACTACGTTGAGCGACCAGTGGCAATCCTTGACAGGAACTCAAGGGATCTAAGGAACAAGAGAGTGGAGCTAGTAAAGCTGTAGTGGTAGCACTGAAAGGGCTTGGAATGGACCTGGGAGCTGGAGGACGAGATGAGGGAGCATTACCCCAAGCTTTTTCAAGATCGTGCAACAAACTTCGAGGACGAAGTCTAAGATAAATGGGGGATATTTGTAACACCCGATTCCTGGTATGTCTTTAATTCAAGAATTTTGTGTATTTTTTTCTCTGGGACTCGACGAGTTGAGACGAGTTCCGTGGGAAGTTTAAGTAACCTACTCGACGAGTCGGAGACCGACTCGGCGAGTAGGTTCTGTTTAAGTGAAACCCTAAATTTGAGGGTTTGCACCTTATTTAAACGCCTTATTGCAGCCTCCATTGTCCCTTATGCTTCCAGAACACCTCTTATCGAAACTCTAGCCGCTTTGAGTGATCTAAGGCCATTTTGGTGCTTTTGGGTGGTTGTGAAGCCTGAAAGGAAGGGAGAAGCTTGGGAATTCGAGCTGGGGCTTGTAGATCCAAATATCTTATTCCATCTTCAACTCAACCAAGGTAAATGCCCCCTGTTTTGGTCTTCCATTTGGTTGTTCATCTTTAGGGCTTAGATTTTGGGTGCATTTAGGGCTTTTTAAGCTATTTCCGAATTGATGAAGTGATTCATGGGGTTCTACTTTCAGATCTGAGTCATTGGAGGGGTCTCATAGCATAAAGGTGCCAACTCTATGGCCATGAGAGCCCAATGCACATTGTAGAAGCACCTTTTATGGACTTTTAAGCCAAAAACCCCATGCATGTGCACCAAGTTTGGAACTCTACGTATAAAATGGACATTAGGAGGCCAGATCTATGATTTTGACATGTTAAGACCCATTTAAATCAACTGTATAGTAAGGGTCAAGAAGGGACTTGACGAGTTGTTCTTGGAACACAGTGAGTTGGTGTGTAATGACCACTAAATCCTTTCGGTGGTTGGACCAGTGGTTCGGGAAGGAAGTCTCATAAATGTTTAGACTTGTAAAGGGACATAGGAATCATGCGACTCGATGAGTGTATGAACAGACTCGACTCGTCCAAGGCAATCTCCTAACCTTTGAAGATGGACTCGACGAATTGTTCTACAACTCGGCGAGTCATAGACTGGACACGTTCTTATGAGGGAGATGAACTCGTCGAGTTAAAGGAAGAACTCGGCGAGTCGTATGGAGATGGTCCTGATGGTTTGAATGAAGAAAAACTAAACGAGTTCTCGCTAGACTAGACGAGCGGTGTTGAGGTTGTATCGGATTAGTGGAGTATGGATTCGGCGAGTTGGCGGGCCAACTCGCCGAGTCAGGTCAACTGGATGTTGACTTTGGCTGGTTATGGTATTGACCCTGGTTAGGGTTGCATGTTCTATTTGATTACTTGAGAATTGTCGTGTAGGGATTAAAAATTCGAGGAGAGTCGATCTTCACGCTGAGGATGGGTCAGACACTACACGACATGGAGGTGAGTTACCTTCTAGTAGGGGTGGGTCTAAGGCCACAATGCCAACCCACCAATAGGGGTAATTAGTAGATAGTTGTCTTTATGATAATTATATTGGTTTGGTTATGTGATTTGGTTATGAGATATTCTTGAGAGATATAATATTTGTGTCATTGGTTGTGATAGGGAATAGTCTTTCCCTGGCGTAGGTCGTTAAGACCGAGGGGTAGGTCAGTACCCGATATGTCTGACTATATGTTTATAGTGTGCTAGTGGTAGTGGAAATAGTCCCTAGTTACTGGTTGAAAGGTTCTGATGGCAGTTACCGGTTGAAAGATATCGATGGCGGTTACCGGTTGAAAGATACCGATGATAGTTACCGGTTGAAAGATACCGATGGCAGTTACCGGTTGAAAGATACTGTCGATATTACATGATATGTGGTATGATGGGGGAACTCACTAAGCTTTTTGCTTATAGTTTTTGGTTTGGCTTCAGGTACCTCTTCGTCGAAGGGGAAGGAGTCGGCGGTGTAGCATCGCATCACACACACACATGGTTTCCACATTGGGTTTCTGGGATTGTACTCTGATTTTCATTACTTTTGACGTCATGGGCTGAGACAAAACATTATGATTTTGTAATGTGTTACATTATTGACAATGTTTTGGTGAAATGCTTTATAAAATATTAATTCATAAATGAAATTTTTGGTCTCGAAATCTAGGATGTTACATCAGAAGTCTTGGGTTTCTTCCCAGTACCCTCCAAGGTATGCACCTGATCTGACCTCCTATTCTCAATGTGCTCCCAATCAATCTCCCGCTCTCCGGCTCTAGAGATCATATCATTCAGGGTCTCTAACCCTAAAATACTCACAAATTTCCTGATGTCATCCCGCAGTATATCGTGATACCTCACTTTCTTCATCTCCTCGTCTGCTACATACTGCGGTACCAATAAAGTCCTCTCCCAAAACTGAGCAGTGATCTCTGTCACCGTCTTAGTAGTCTGGAGAAGACCTAGGAACTCTCGCGCTAACTGTTTCACCTCAATTGTCGGTGCAAACTCACCTTGGAACCTGGTTAAGAAGTCATCCCATGACATAGCATCCGCCACATCATCACCTAACTCACTACCGATCTCCTCCCACCAATCACATGTCCGATCCTTCAACAGGCAGGAAGCATATCTGACCTTCACCTCGTCGGGGCAGAAACTCTTCCTGATTGAGTTAGCCATATCTGCAAACCACCTCCTACTGACAATAGGGTCCTTGTCCCAATTGAATGCAGGAGCTCCACAAGCACGGAACTTTAAGAAAGTCAGTGTGCGAGCTTCAATGATAGCCAAAATCTCCGCACAGAACATGCCCAAGAGCTTGTCCACTATCTCCAAAATTCAGCGAGAGATCTCTGATGAAATGAACTCCCGCAATTGCTCGCTAATCGGCTCAGCACCTACACTTGATCCGGAACTCGAACCTGAACCATCTCCCTGAGAGCTCATCTCCAAACTAAAATTCAATCAAGCCAATAATCAGAAGTCACCCAAAGAAAGCATCATTCAAACAATGGAAAATCTAACCAACATACTCCATCAACCCATTCTATCCTCTAATCAGGAATCTGTACTATCATGTAATTCGAAGGCTCATACAATCAGGCGTAACCTAAACATGCCATCCTACCACTGGTTGATCAGTTATAGCATGCAAATCTACAAGCTCATATAAGCATACAAAGGCATCTCTCTTAGATCCTTAGCTCTAATATAACATGCAAATCACATAATCATATCATATCACATAACAAACATGTATTGGTATTTTAGGAACCACTTACTTGAGATCGGTTGAATACGCGCATCACATCCCTTTCTTTGCTTAGAAATTCTTTTTATAATAATGATTTTCTTTTGAAAATTTTCATACCAAGTCCCCAGTTTGAGCTCAGACACACCTGAAAGTATGTCTGAATCCCTCAAACCAAGGCTCTAATACCAACTTGTAACATCCCAAAATTTCAGGGTAACAAATTCATTTTTTTAATATAACTAAATCACTATTGTAACTTTGTTCACTCATTAAAAAGAATTTTAAATAAAACATTTATCAAAGTTTATTCCCAGAAATCATATATTGTGGAAAAACATAGGTGTGTGCGTTGCGATCGTCCCGAGTTCCTTTTATTGAAAACTAGAGGTACTTGAAACCAAAACTGAAAACCATAAGCACGAAGCTTAGTAAGTTCCCTAAATACCGCATACCATACATATCAACTGATCCATACATGCCATACATAATCGTGAGCCATAAATATATCATAATCAATAAAGGTGTTATGTGCTGCACAGAGTCTTGCCATTATGCCACGGGCCGCCACGTGGTCTTTCTTACCTAGTCGGGGGCCACCCCCTGGGTCTTATAGATAAGTGCCAAGATCCACCTCCTAGTCTTCCAAGCAAGCATCACAAAGACAACTGTCATAACTAGCATTTTAGCTAGGAAATTCTATTCATGTGCAACCGTTCACCTATTGTAAAACATGTACTCTAAGTAAATCTCACTCAATGCTCATTTAGATTCATCAATTTTGGTCATCAAAGAGTCTGAAAACCCTAAGAATCTCGGTTTGAGTCCATATTTGACTAGGAGTTCCTTATTGGGTCTAATGGACCAATAAGCACCTAATTCAACTTTATTGGACTTAAAAGCCCTAATTGGATCCTAATTGGACCCAGTTTATAAATCTAAAACATTTTGGACCATTTAGGTCTAGAATGATTCATTCTAACCCTAATGGGCCTTATTGGGCCATAAGTAATCATACTAACATTAGTGAGCCAAAAGCCCATTCTTTTATTCTATTTGGGACGTGAATGCTCCCAAGGTCCCAATAGGCCCAAAAACTTATGTTTTTGATCCAAAGATCCTAACTAAAGTTAATGGGCCTAAACTACTCCATCTTTTCTTTTTGGCCCAAAATCTCGGCCCATGTACAAAAAAAAGAAAAAAGAAAAAAAAAAGAGAGATTTAGGGGGGGTTGACTTTGGAGATGCCACCTCCATAATACTCAACATACATCAAGGTTTAGACGACCATGCAACCAAGCTAGTCACCTCACCTCTCTTTCTCCCCTCTCCTCTTCTACTCTTGGCCGAAGACAACACACACACATTACACCAAATTCTCTCTATTACTCTCAAGAATCATTTAACCTATTCTTCCAAAAATCTTAAAACTTTGCTTGGGTTTCAAGAGGATTTTCATAAGATAATCATCATTTCTTGGTAAGTCTTTACACATCCAAGTTTTATAACTCCATTTTCATGCTAGATCACTCTTTTAAATAAAGATTTTGGTGATCATACTCCTAAAAATCTTCTTAAGTTCAAGATCTACTCAAGGGAGTTTGCTAGGGCCGAAAATCACTTCATCTCTTTCCATTCTTCTTCAAAAACCGAAACATCAAGAAAAAGGTGAGTTCATACCCCCATTGTTTTCGGTTTTCAAATGATTTTTGGAGGAGAATACAATTAAAATGTATAGATCTATGTGTTATATGCTTGCTTTGTGTGAATTCTTAGTTTATTTCGTAAAAATGTGTTAGATCTTAGCAAATCTCTAAATTTTAAGTATTATTTAGAAAATATCTATGAACTATGACATTATATACATCACATTATCAATCCAAAAGTGATCACATGTTTAAGATACAAAAGATTTCAACAAAAACCTTGTTAAAGGTCAAAATTGTCAAGAAAACAAAAGTTAAGGGCAAAAACTGTGATTTATGTTTTTATAAGGGCCAAACAGGTTATAGATGTATGAAATGCTATTTTTATGTTAAACATACTTTAAAAAGGGCCAAAAATGCAAATTTAAGCTTAATGTGCCAAAACTTTTAGGCCTCACGGTTTTGGGCCCAATTTGTGAAAAAAAAAATGAAGTTTTGGCTTTAAAAATGTTATTTGGCCAAAGTTTGAGTCATAAATGTAAATAAACCAAATTTAGAGGTGAAAATAACATTTATTTTCAAATTGGACCAAAAATGTAAGGTTTTCCAAAAATGGGCCGAAAGTGTAAAATTTTACAAACAAGGGGCTGAAAGTGTGTTTTCTGGAAAACAGGGTTCTAAATGGAAAAATATAACTTTTTGGGTTACAACTGTAAATTTTTAGACATTTGGGACAAAATTGCAAACTTTTATAAATTAAGGACTAAAGTGTCATTTTTACAAAACTTTGGGCCTAAATTAAAATTTGGAGGATTAGTGGCCAAAAACGTCATTTTTACAAAAAGAGGATTTTTATCATCAATCTATTAAACTTTGATCTAAAACAAACGACAGAATAAAACAAACGAACGGAATACGTCGATAACTATTTATTGGGCCTAATATATACGTTACTAAGCCATTGGATCCTAAGGGCCCAATTAAGTGCATATTGAGCCCAATGTTTTCCATGATGTGTTTATTGGGTTTTGTGACCCACTTACATGTTAATTTGGGCTTAAGTTATGGGTTACATGTTTATTGGGCTTGTATGGCCCATTTACATGTCTATTAGGCCTAAATTACCCTCTTACATGTTATTGGGCATTTTTGGTCTAATTACATGCTAATAGGGCTTGGAATAAAATTTTCACATGTTAGTAGGTCGTAACTATACCTTTGCGTAATCATTAAACTTCGTATACTTATATATGTACCTTTCGAATACAAAACATACTACATATACGTAAACATTAAACATAGTACAAAAAGGGGTTGAGAATCTAGTGAGACATGTCGGTTGGCATCTCTGAGTGTATAATCGTAGCATGTAGGGTTTCTTGGGATGAAAGCAAGAGTTTGTGTATAGATCTATATGGGGTGACCCCCCACGCCTTAGCTGTTCGCTACAGCTAGACTATGCCAGTCTAGGGCGACAAAATCCTTACCAAGACCGACATTTGGAAAAATACCAAGACAGGCAACCTAGTCATTATCATGCATGGTTATAACGGCTCATATAGGGATTCAATACCAAAAGATTAACCTTTTGAAGATAAACTCTTTAATTGTGTCGATGCAAAACGACTTACTTAACGATACAAGAATCTAGACGTTGTTATAAAACAGAAAATATCGGATTTTCTGGGGAAATTATTCATATACATTTATCATTTATTCAAAATACAATGAATCTAAACTACACTCATATATGTTATAACTATGAAATTCATACATGCATTTATACTTGTTTTTCACATCATTTTTAGACATTTTATAGAAAATATCGGATTTTTTGGGTTTTTAAGAAAGATACAAAGACTTTTACTCAAACATACTTATGAACTCACCAACATTATATATGTTGACCATTTTCAAAATAACTTGTATTCTCAGGTAATCGTTAAGCCGAAAGAATTACAAGTGTGTATGGTTTCGTTTATGTAATAGCACTTATCGTACTTTTAACAATTTGAACTTATGTATTTTAATAATGTACTTGATGTGAACAATGCTAGTTGTATTATGTAATGTTGGTGATGATCGTTTTATGATTCATTTATATTCATTGTGATGATTATTCAATTGTTAGTCACATGAGCCCCCAGAAGTTTCTGCTATCTGGCTCGGGGGTGTGATAACAACTAGCATACATACTACTCTACTTAGCTAATTAGCATACAGTGTGACAGGATCCACTTCCTGGTCTTTCATACATACTGCCTAGGACTAACCCTCGGATCTTCCTAATATACATAAACCAAATGGGCCGCGACATTGGTGCCTTTGACCCATACAAACAGTGAGGAGACTCACCTCAAATGTTGAAGCTCACTGCAAGAATCCTTAGTTGCTGCCCTGACAACTCCCTGAGCTATCAATACCAAAATATCACCCGATTACTAATTGGGTCTCAAACCATGATCCATAATCCTTACTTGGGGGTAAATTGACCATTTTACCCCTGGCCCAACAAGATTCATAACTAAGTCCCAAGCCCAAAGCCGATAAGACCCAAAACTGTAAAATCCATAAAATCCCACTAATGGCCTAATTTTCCAAATTGGGCCCATCTCCTCAAATAGGCCTTCCCTTTAAGCCCAAACATATTCTTAGCCTAAAATATCTGATTTTTGATGGTTCACCAAGGCCTAAAGTAAAGAAGTCCAAGGAATGGCCTAAACCAAAGCCCACATGTGCGAAGCCTACTCTGACTGAGTACGTAGGGCGTACACAGCTGTACGTAGTGCGTACTGGGTTCGTGGCATGTACGCTGCACGTACCAGTTTGTATGCCCAACGTACTCTTCAATTAAGTCATTTTTTTTGCTATCAAGCACTTAATACTTCAAACAAATGGTCCATATCACATATCCGAGCCCTACTTATCGTCTAAGCCCATAAAGCCACTGACTTGGTGACTTATCATGCCCTAAATAAGTCCAAACTCTAAAAATGGCCTTCTACTTACATGAAAATGGCCTTATCTCATGCATAAACACATGAAGACCTTCAAGATGACAACTTTCTATCTTATGGACTCAAATAGCACCAAGGGTTGCAACCCTAAGCCTAGGAAACATATTTGAACCATAAAGCTTCATCTTTGGGACCAAAAAGGTCCAAAAACCCAGCACAAGAGATCTAAGGAAATAACCACCAAGTTTAAGGCTTTATACCTCAAATGAGAGTTAAAAGCTGATGAGGTTCTAGATCTAAAGTCTCTATCTTCTTCAATGAATCTTCAAGAGTGAACACTTTCTTCAAAAGCACCAAAATATTCTTATAATAACCTTCTAAGCTCCAAGAACACACAAGGAGGGATTAGGGTTTCGTGAAAGCTGTCTAAGGGTGAGAGGGTGGCTGATCTTTAAGGACATAATGTTCTTTATATAGTGCTTATCCCTAAAATTAGGGTTTTGGTCTGAAGGGAGTACGTCTCGCGTACCTCTTGGTACGCCCGACGTACTCACAAACCACCCACAACCAGATGAACTTATACGCTGGGCGTAACCGCTTACATTGGGCGTACCCAGCCAAACACGCGCATTCATTCCTTTCATGCATGGGACTACCTTGCCACTTATCTCCATTAGGGAGCAAAATTGTCAATAACTTCAAAGTGTCATAACTTCCTCATCCGAAGCCCGTTTCTAACGAATCTTATATCCACAAAAAGGTGGCGAGAAGCCTTATGCTCCTAATAACTTGCCCAAGCCATAAACCTTTCCGAATTAATCCCAACATCCATAAAAGGTTGAGGTACCAATTACAATTATACTCTTGGCCTCCGAAGACACAATTGTACGCTCGGTTCACTTATACTATAACACCCACCTCCGAACTGGGCCAAATCCTTCCTTTCCCAAGGCCCTAAACCTCCTGATAAATGATAATTGGGTCGCAGTCCTGAGCAACGAAACACTTTAAAACCCGGATGTTACAATATATATATATATATATATATATATATATATATATATATATATATATATATATAATATAACTTGGCTAGATTCAAAGACCTTGTTTCCAAACACTTTCTGAAATCTGTAATTCATCCATTTTTTCGGGAGTACATGAATTCAGAAGTAGGATAATCCAACAACAAAATCAATTCGAATTAGTTGCCTAATTCGAATTGTAAACATAGAATACCTTTTCTTGATATGTTGTTTTGAGAGGCTAGAAAAACCAGATGATTTATTTTCGTAAGTATATATGTTCCAACCAAAATTTGGAACTTGAATTATATATATATATATATATAATCAGTTGAAAGTTAGTTTAGGGTGGTTATATCCATTTTGGCGCCAAAAAAATGTCTGAAGTATGATTATTTTGGACATAACCGAATATGACATCATCATGATGTCACAACCTATTTTTGGCGATAATTTGAATGGCTGAACTCCTTCTTGGTATATAAATCTGTTTAGCAACACTGCCCCATGACCCCCTATACGAGTTTAGATTAGACTTTCGAGTGTGCATCTCGCACCTCCAATCTCAGAAAGTAAACTGAACTCAACCTGTCTCACTAGCTAGGGATGAGATTTAGAACCGGAAAACCGGACCGGAACCGGAACCGAACCGGAACCGGACCCGTTAGAACCGGAATATATAGAACGGGTCCGGTTCCAGGTTTAAAAATTGGCTTTATCCGGGTTCCGGGTAATCCGGGTTTGGGTCCATTGGGTCCGGGTAAACCGGGTCTAAAATCCGGAACCGGTTTTTGGAACCGGAACCACTTTTAGGGCCGGAACCACTTTTTATGAAACGTTTACAAGATGTATATCTTATTCGTTTCAACTCCAATTGACATACGGTTTTTTCCAACATGTAGTTTAGAGTTTGTACATGATTCTAGACTATAAATTTTTCATTTTTAGTTTTATATTCATTGACTTACAATCCTCAAAAGTTGAGATACCAAAGCTGAAAGTTTTTAGTTTTTTAGTTTTTTTGTATTCGGTGAAAGTTTTAAAGCATGCATATCTAATTCGTTTGAAGTCGGATTGACATGTGGTTTTTTTTCAACTTCTAGTTTACAGTTTGTGCATGAGTTTAGACTATAATTTTGTCATTTTTGGTTTAACATTCAATGATTTACAGTCCTTCGAAGTCGGGATATCAAAACTGAAAATGTTTTTGTACTTTGTATTATGTGAAAATATTAACACAAGTATATCTCATTCGTTTAAATTCGGATTGACATGCGGGTTTTTCCAGAGTGTATTTTAGACTTTGTACATGATTTTGGACTCTAATTTTGTTAATTGTGGTTTCGTATTCAATAAGTTACAGCCCCCCAAAGTGGAGATATCAATATGAAAATTTTCAAAGTTCAACCCACTAAGTTGTAAGTAATTACCAAAAATTCCGGTTTTTTCGGGTTTTTCGGGTCTAAACCCACTTTATCCGGTTCCAACCTACCCACTTTGATGTTTCCGGGTTTTCCGGTTCTAGACCCACTTTACCCGGAACCATACCCGGAACCGAACCGGAACCGGTTCCTATATACCGGTCCGGTTTCCGGTTCCATAAAATCCCGTTAACCGGTTCCGGGTTTTCTGGGTCCGGGTCCATCGGGTCCAGGTTTGGACCCACTTTCATCCCTATCACTAGCAATACTAACCACACTAAAATATATTGACAACACTAAAATCATCGATACAACTTATATCCTTGTTTGCAAGGGTTAAGATATGGAAATTCTACATGCAATGACATAGTGATTAAATATTTTTGCAAAGTACTAATTTTTAAAATGGGAAGCCCATCATTACTTAGATTCTAAGAATTTCATGTCTTCGAGAAAAATATTCTTTTTGACGAATTTCCAAACAAAACTATGGTAGTTTTCTTCGCCTTCGACCCGTTTGTATTATAACAAAAAAGATAAAGTGAATTAGTTTTCTTAATTTTTCCCTTTTAGTTTTTTTTTTCCTATATTCTCGTTTTAGGCTTTTTAAGGTTTTCTAAAATTCTAGTATATCAACTATCAAGCAGGCTTAAGTGGCCTTAATCAAATTGGATAAACCGATAAAGGAACATTCTCAAATATTATTGTTTCAAAAGCCCAAATCTTATAAAGTAATGGAAAAGAAATTTGGATAAATGGATATTGCCAAATATTTTTGGTTCAAAAGCCCAAATCTCATAAACTAATGGACAAAAACACCCATATATGGATATCTAATTGGAAATTTTGAATGAGTTTTAAACTGTTTTTCAGCCATAGGACTATAGAGGAGTAACCCAAATGGAGACATGTCACTCACTTCCCATCCACATAACCCAAAAAATGGGAATTATCCGAAAACTCTGATCTCTTCACTTCTTCTTTTTCCCTCTGTGATTCCTCCATTAAAACTCTATCGATCTCAATATTCAAAACCCATCATGTTAACAAACCTCTCCCCTTTTACCCCCTCTTCTTATTCTTCAACCATCAGATTCCTCAAAAACAAAAACAAACACCACTTTTCAACTTTATCATCGTCTTCAGCACTTCACTCGTCATCCCATTCCCCATCTTCAAATCTCAGTTTTCTCGACAGGAAACTGTTACCCAATGTAAAAATCGGATACCCTTTTACGAAAAGGAAAAACTTCAACAAGACTTCAGCATTAGCTGACTTCGGTTTTGGTGGGTTCGAAAGTGCTCAATCTGTAATTGAAGCTGTTTCAGTGTTAACAGCCATCATCGTCGTTCATGAAAGTGGTCATTTCTTAGCTGCTTACCTTCAAGGGATTCACGTAAGTAAATTTGCAGTCGGATTTGGTCCTATTTTAGCTAAATTCAATGCTAATAACGTCGAGTATTCGTTAAGAGCGTTTCCTTTAGGTGGGTTTGTTGGATTCCCTGATAATGATCCCGATAGTGAAATCCCAATCGACGATGTGAATTTGCTGAAAAATAGACCTATTCTCGATCGAGTTCTTGTCATTTCAGCTGGTGTTATTGCGAACATAGTCTTCGCATATCTCATAATCTTTGCACAGATAGTGTTCGTCGGATTACCAGTACAAGAATCCTTCCCAGGCGTAATTGTCCCGGAGGTTCGACCCTTTTCAGCCGCTTCCCGAGACGGGTTACTCGCCGGAGATGTCATTCTCTCCGTTAACGACATCGATTTACCCCAAGCAATCCCTAATTCCGTTTCTCAAGTAGTCGACGTCATTAAAAAGAACCCTAAATCATCAGTGTTGTTTAAAATCGACAGGGGAGGGAAAGATTTCGTCATTACTATCACTCCCGATCAGAATCCAGACGGAAGTGGTCGAATCGGGGTTCAATTAGCCCCAAATGTGAAGATCTTGAAGGAAAAACCGAAAGATGTGTTGGAAGCTTTTGGATTTACAGGTCGCGAATTCTGGGGTTTAACATCGAACGTTTTAGACAGTTTGAAACAGACTGTTCTCAACTTTTCACAAACCGCAAGCAAAGTTGCAGGTCCTGTTGCGATTATAGCAGTAGGTGCAGAGGTTGCGAAATCAAATATCGATGGTTTGTATCAATTTGCAGCGATTTTGAATCTTAATCTTGCGGTGATTAATCTCCTCCCTTTGCCAGCGTTAGACGGTGGTTCTTTGGCTTTGATTCTTGTGGAAGCGGCGAGAGGTGGGAGAAAGCTTCCATTAGAAGTAGAACAGGGGATAATGTCATCTGGGATTACACTCGTTTTCGTTCTTGGTCTTTTTCTTATTATTCGAGACACATTAAACCTCGATTTCATCAAGGATTTGTTGTGATTCTTGACGAAAACTTGAAAAAGGTACAATTTCGATCGGATATTGTATTATTTGTGTTGTATCCATTTGGATCTTCCTTACAATGTGGTTTATGATATACATTTCTGGTATTGGAGATCAATATAACATACATACCTCAATATAGTTAAAGTTATGTTGATATTATAAAATCATATTCATTTGTAATATTTGATTTGATTCATTTTAGTTAACAAATTTAATTGGATAATTGTATACATGTGAAGTCTCTAATAACAATCCAAAACATATTGCTTAACAATCAGAGTGTACATGGTTATGGAAAAAAAAAAAAAAAAATCTAATCTCCATTAAATTTTGAAATTGTGTTTTGTTATTTCAATAAAGTTTCATGAAAATAAAAATTTTATGATTTTCAAATTGTATATAAATTAGAAAAATGGTTTTTTTAGTTTTTTAAATTTCTAAAATAGAAAATGAATGCTCTTCCGTCTTCAACAAAATTTGTTTTCTAAAATTTTCATTAAAACTCAACTTTATTTTCCAAAAATATTTTCTAGAAAAATAATACAATTTTCCATAACCACACCCTTGAGTTTTCATTTTCTAGAAAACCATATCCAATGAATATGACTTTCATTAGAAAATTTTTATGAAGGGATGCTTGGATTGAATTTTAAAAAGTTAACTAAAAACATAGTTGTAATAAGCATGTTCTTCAAAAAATATTTGGATGTGATAATGTTGTTTGTAGCTGTATGTAATAGTTATGTTATGTTTGACGAAGTAGCTGAAAAATATAACCTATAAAAATAATGTTTGATAACAAAAAGATTAGATGATAAGTTAGTTGTGAAATATGAAATGAGAAAAAAGACATTTAGAATTATAAGAAAAATATATATTAAGTTTTATTAAATTAAAAAAGTACTAAATAATATTGAGGATGTCAAAAAACCATGTGCAACACGTGTTTTCAGGGTACTTTTACAATATTCCAATGCTGATGGTCGGTGTATGTTTTACGTCCGTTTAGTTTTTGGGGGCAAGGATTCCCGTCCCGAATACCCTGCTGGGAGACACGAAATAATTTGTATATTTAATTATTCTTATTTTTATAACCATAAAAAATGAGTTAAAGTAACCATAGTGTATTTAGATCTTTCATATTTGAATAATTGGTGTAATATGTAAGGTTTAATGAAATAAACAAGTAGAAATATGGCAAACAAGGCTAAATGGGGTTAACATGGGATTGGAGGGAAATGGAGGTAACATGGAATTTTGGGGCTGGAAAACATGGGATTTCGTAGTAAGTTATATTTGGAGTGATTGGTTTCAGGGGAATTCTTATGGATGGATTGGTTTGATTCAGTTTAATCAAGTGAATCCAAGTTCATTTTAATTTTAAAAAACATAGATTCAAATTGTCTAAACTAAATTTAAATCCAATCCGATCTAACCAAATTACAATTCAGTTGGATCCGATTTTATAATTTGGTTTTCAAAAAACAAAACTTTTAAAACCACGTATGATCAAAATATTAGCTACTTTTATAGAATAAGCAAAAACAAATCACCTAGTTGGGGTTTAAAATTTATAAACAATTATTAAAAAATATATTAAACTTTAATATTTTTAGATAAAAAAAACTTTTAAGAGAACATGTATATTAAGATTTTGTATTATATGAAACTTTTTGAATCTATTTGAAAAAATAGATTAGTAAATTAATAAATAATTACATATATAAATTAAAAAAAATATAATAAAAATTGTTATTTGGTTTTTTGGATTATTCGGTTCTTTTTTTATAAACCAAAATCAATCCAAAATACTAATTCGGTTTGCACAAAGGGGATCTGCACTTCCGGCCATAAAGGGCTTCGAATGGACTATGGAGCAACTTAGATACTAGTATGGTAGATGTTATTGTATGAAAACTCGCACAATGGCAAATGGATATCCCACGCTTTACCAAATTCGATCACACAAGTTCTCAGCATGTCTTCTAATGTTTGAATCGTTCTCTCACATTGCCCAACGGTTTGTGGATGGTAGGTTGTACTCATGTCCAGTCTAGTTCCTAGAGATTTTTGTAGTGACTGCCAAAACCTTGAGGTGAACCTACTATCTCTATCAGAGATAATAGATATGGGTACACCATGCAGTCGTGTAATCTCTCTAATGTATCTTCTGGTTATTTTCCCCATCTTGTTAGTTTCTTTAATTGGCAGGAAGTGTGCAGACTTGGTTAACCTGTCACAATCACCTAAATGGTATTGAGACCACCTGTTGTCTTACATAACTTGGTTATGAAATCCATTGTAATCCGCTCCCACTTCCACTCAGGTATTTCTGATTGTTGTTGCAAAGTTGAGGGCTTTTGGTATTCTACCTTAACCTTGGCACAAGTCAAATACTTTCCCACGAAGGTATCAATCTCTGCTTTCATGTTTGGACACCAATATAACTTCTTGAGGTCCATATACATCTTGTCTGAACCTGGATGAATGGAGTATCGTGTCTTGTGAGCTTTGATCATGACAACGTCTTTGAATCCACCAAACTTCGATGTACAGATCCAGTTCATGAGGTATTGAACTCCGTCACCCTTGACTTCTAAGTTCTTGTCCATTCCTCTTAAGGATTCACCTGCCACATTTTCGGGCTTCAAGGCTTCCTGCTGAGCCTCTTTAATTTTTGTGTACACAAATGTGAATGGATAGTCATGGTCAATGCTTTGACTCAACGACTTGAGTATTCCTTTCGACTAAGGGCATCGGCTACTACGTTGCCTTTACCAGTGTGATAACGAATTTCGTATTCATAGTCATTTAGTAGTTTTACCCTCCGTCGATGTCTCATGTTCAGCTCCTTCTGATCGAATATGTGTTGAAGGATTTTGTGGTCTGTGAAAATAGTGTTTTTTGTACCATATAGGTAGTGTCTCCAAATCTTCAGAGCAAAAATTACTTTTCCAAGCTCAAGATTGTGAGTAGTATAGTTGACTTCATGTGTCTTAAGTTGTCTTGAAGCATATGCGATGACCTTTCCCCGTTGCACAAGAGCACAACCTAGACTTTGATTGGATGCATCGTAGTATACTACAAAATCTTCCATCCCTTCTGGAGGGGACAATATCGGTGTGTTATATAGGGATTGCTTGGCTATGTTTGTCCGAATGGTAGCGTGCACACTCGTAGTCTTAGGCAACTTTTTGTACAGAAGTTCATGGTAAGACTTATACCTGGTCCATCCATCATCACCATGTGTATACAAGTCATATATAATTAAGATTGACAAGACAGTTGGATGGGTAGCTCTGCCCCAAGTCCACAATAAAAAAAAGAAACAGGAGATAGGGTGGAAAAACACATCCTTAGTCCATAGAATCCAAATTATATACCACTCTCACACATACTCTTGGTAGTGATATATTAACCAATTTATCCTTAGTCGCTGTGCTTGAACTTGACTTGTTGCACACTTGGTATCCTTAAAAGGTCTGTTGGGGATACTTTGGGAAGGTTATGGTAGGTATGGTACTCCTCGCGCGAGTACTTCGGAGGTTTGAAGCGATAGACGATTCTGAGGTTCCTATCAGGTTTGTCGTTATGAGTGATGAGAGTTTCGTTAGTAGGTTGGTTAAAGCGAAAGGTTATTTCGGTAGCACTCGTGATTGATGTGGTGAGGACCAAGCCAACCTATTTTGGATGACAACGTCGAAACTTCTTATTGACACGTGAGTTAAGTTGATTCGGAAGGAGTGTTTGCTAGAGTGATAGTGCATCCTATGTGTACTTTCTAGTGCTTTCAGTTTTATCCTTGTTATTATTACTGTGAATATTAAGTATCATGTTAAGCGAAGATTAGCAGTAAGGGTTCTTAGTTCTTATATGCATGTTGTGATTTGTTCGGACGAGAGAGAGTAATTTAGTTACTTTTTAATTGGTACCAGTCTTAGTTAAATTTTTAAGTTGTTAAAAATTATTGATTGGAAATGTACCAAAAATCAAGAAGGGTTCCTCGCTGTCTCGACATGTCCTATTGTTAAACTCCTCTCGCTCCTCCGTCATTCCTCTCTCATGGACAATCTCTCTTGAAATGTCCTGTTGCACCGCATAGACAACATACTGGACTCACACCGGACTTGGTGGATGAAGTGATGTGTCGGGCAAGAGCCTTACAGAAACGAGCAGTGTGCCTCTTTCTGTTGTAAATCTTACAATGAATCTCTCGGCAGACTCCCTTGTGATGAAAGTTACACTTGTCACACTTAGGAAGTGTTCCAGCATATCGACTGGCTAGTGCTGGAGTGGCAGATGTTGTGACTACAGGGGATGCCATAGGTTGTTGTCTCTTGGTAGGACCTTGAGTAGAATTTCTCCCCTTCTTGTTCCAGAATTTTCACTTGTTTCTCTTAGGCTTGTGGTATATGGTGTCCATATCGACAAACGCTCTCTGGTGCCCTTTATTGTTTCTACGTTTAAAATTTTCGATACTGCCTCCGCTTCCGCTGGCGTTGTTAGCATTGAGTTGTGACATGAAGGATGCCACGGCTGTTGTGACCGGAGCTTGAAAAGTAGCGGAGTCTATTTGCATAATTGGGGTCTTGCCGGTTGGCTGGTTACCTCCTTGTGAAGACATGATTTATGTTGCATGGCGAGAAACGATCTCGTGAGTATTGATGGTCATTTCTAGTTGCGTTCTTACAATTTATATACACATATATAAATTTCACGTTTTGCTGAACTATTCTTAATGTTCCTACCAACCTTGCTGATATGTATTTATGGTAGTGAGTAGAAGTAAGCATGTGAACAAGTGTTAAGTTTACCCATCCTAGAACTACTCTTGCCCAAACATGCTTAACTGCGGAGTTCTGATGGAAATCTGGTGCATTAGTGCTGGTACGATCGCACCTTAGTGGTCTTACGGGGACGCATCTTTATATTATATGGTTTTTAGAGATGAAACGGTAGTAAGTCCTTAGTAGTGGCTATAAGTCGAGTGTTATTTAAACTAAGTTATCTTAGCTTTGCGTGTATCATGTTCCGACTTTTATAGTCTTCTGAAAACAATCCCTAATTGTAAGTCCCTAATTTGCCCGTGTATCAATCAGATCCGTTTGATGGTGCAGAATCCCAATCAAACGGGTGATGTCAGATCAAAAAGAAGAGAAGGAGAAGAAGAATAATATGAATCTTGAATGTATTGATAATATGAATTAAGTTCCTTACACAAGAGTCACCCACACAAACGTTCCTTTCTCTCTGGCCGTAAACTCCTTCGTGTTCATCAATCTCTACTCCTCACCCTAACACCTATATTTATACTTGGAATATGGTCTTGAGAACACATGGGCCGTAAATGAGTTTACGGCTGTAACACCGTAAATTTCGAAACAAATTTCTCGATTTTTTATAAAAACATAATTCACTTAATATTCATAAAACAACCATGTTTGAAATTTAATCCAAGTAATACAAAAATCCCAAGATCTCAAAATCATAAAATCCCATGCGTGTGTACTGATCAAGCCGGCGCCTTCCCACGGTCATCACTAGTACTTGAAACAAATAACACCAAACACTGTAAGCACAAAGCTTAGTGAGTTCCCCAAAATACCACATATAACACATATTAGCCACTCGAGGCTATAACTCCGTGGGTCCGTGCACCCAAACTCTGTGAACCCTCAGGTTCTAACTCTGTAAACATGCACAACATAAATCACATAGAATAATGCAGCACAACACATAACACACATGTAGCATACAAACACTGTATCACATAACTCTAGTTACCTACTCAAGGTAAAGTATAGTGAGAAGACTCACCTCGCGTATCTCGGTAACTCGCAAGTCCCTGAAATCACTCGTGCTCGATCTCCCGATCTATAGTCCTCCTATAACACAATACTTCTCTAAATAACACTTCACAACTAAGGTTGACTATCCCTTAACAAGTCAACATAGGTCAACACTGGTCAATGGTCAACGGTCAACTTTGACCGGACTCGGCGAGTGCACTATAGCGACTCGGTGAGTTTATGCACATACACTGATTTCCCTGGGATCCTCACTTGACACGATGAGTATTCTCCTAGCTCGACGAGTTCCACCTGGCATGAGTTGTGGGGCCTCCACGACTCAACTCGCCGAGTCTCAAGAACAACTGGACGAGTTCCAGCTTGACTCTATTGGGTTTTAGCCATAAGAACTTTCCTATGTGCGCATGCAAAACCCTAATGCTTGGATCTAGGCTTTCTAATTAAACATGCTTTGAATCCAAGACTTCTAATGGCTAATTAGGTTAAATAACAACATTGAAACAAATCTAGAATCATACCTTTGAGTTCCTTGTTGATCTTGTTGTCTTGGAGCTTCTAGAGTCACAAATGTCACTCCTCTAATGGCTTACAAACACCAATAGCAAGCAAGATGATTTAGGAGAGAGGAGAGGGGAGGAATTCGGCCAGAGTATCTCTACTTTTGATGGTGTGTTGAATTCCCTCACCCCTAGGGTCTATTTATACTTGTAGACTCCTTAAGGGTTACAACCTAAACCCTAATTGGATAATCTTCTCTTAAGGCTATCCAAATCCATTCCATAGATAAGCCTTTGGACGATTTTAGCTATCCTATATCTCATAGAATTCATCCAAAGCATATCCCAATGGATTTATAGTCTAAAGTTTAACTATCAAACAATTGACAGTTTATACCCCTTTATTTAATTAATCTCTTTAAGTCACCAAATTAATTCCAATTAATCTATGACTTATATTAATCAAATAACCATATATTATTCCTTATAATATTTACTCTCTCTTAACAAATCATCCATCAAGTTGCTATGGTGAAGGCAACCCAAAAGGACCATGCACAACCGGATCAAATACTTGCCTATTATAGTTGCAGCCTTAGACACTATTCCAACAGTCTCCCACTTGGATAAGTCTAGTAACTATACAAGTACAATTCGGTTTGCAATCGTAGCTCTCAAAGACGCTGTCAACTCTGATCTAATCAATCTTGTCCTTTAGATAAGGGATCGTACAATCCTCTGTTAGATATCATGCCGACAATCCTATGGAATGGTTAGTCAAGCATTTAGGTTTCTCGATCTCTGATTTATTTGACATAGAACTTAATCAAACACATCAATTCAGTTCTGACCGGGCCCGACACATAAGTCAAATCAAATCATCGAGCGGCCGAGATATCGCTTTTACCTTCTTAGATAAAAGTTACAGATAAACTTCGACTTATATGCATTTACTTATTCATTAACCAACTATACACAACAATGCGTTTTATAACACCGAGTTACTGATGCGTTTTCGCATTATCAATGTACAATCAATTAACAAATAATAAACCATATATCTAGGTTTTAAGACTATATGATATTATCGTCTTGCGATCACCTTTTATATCGTATTCCATAAGGTGATTCCAGCAAGCGCGGGTTTATTCCAATGCTCAAAACCAGTTCATAAGCACTCATGAACGTTGCAGCAACCCTTGCTATGTCTAATACCATTTAGACATTCTACACACCAATTCATGACAATCTTCATTCATATCTACTCCCAACATATGAACGATTGTGGACCATTTGAATAATTCGATTATTCCTAATAAACTCAATTATTCTGGAAGTCAAAACATGCAAAGTGAAACAATAGTTAAACAATTAACATGTGACAGTAACTTTACTCATAAATAAAACTCCTTTATTTAATCATCAAATGTTAATTACATTTATCTATTATACGTTTCTAACACTATCTAATCTATACTAATATCATCCTTCAGCCCAATACTCCTAGCATGCTGCAAGTGCTTAACCCTACTCAGTCCCTTCGTAAGCGGATCTGCTGGGTTATCTTCTGATGATATCCTCTTCACTACGAGTTGTCCTTCTTCTACACGATGTCTAATGAAGTGATATTTTCTGTCGATATGTCGAGATCTACCATGATCCCTCGGTTCCTTGGTCAAGGCAACCACACCTTCGTTATCACAGAAAATCTCCATGGGCTCCTTTATGGCCGGCACAACTCCAAGATCACCAATGAAGTTCTTTAGCCATATTGCCTCCTTCGACGCTTCGCTCGCTGCAATGTACTCTGATTCGCACGTTGAATCAGCTACGGTTTCCTGCTTGGAACTTTTCCATGTCACTGCTCCTCCATTTAGGGTAAAGACCCAGCCCGACTGCGAACGGTAGTTGTCCCTGTCGGTCTGAAAGCTGGCGTCACTATACCATCGCACCTTCAAGTCATCACTCCCTCCAAGGACTAAGAACCATTCTTTCGTCCTCCGAAGGTACTTAAGGATGTTCTTCACCGCAATCCAATGTGCTTTGCCAGGGTTCCCTTGGTATCTGCTAACCATGCTCAAAGCGAAGGCTACATCGGGGCGAGTACAAGTCATAGCGTACATGATTGAGCCAACTGCGGAAGCGTATGGTACTCGGCTCATTTCTGCTATCTCAGCTTCGGTACTCGGACTTTGAGTCTTACTCAACTTGGCATTTCCTTGTATCAGTAATTCTCGCTTCTTTGAGTTTTCCATACTAAAACGTTTTAGTACCTTTTCTAAGTAAGTATTCTGACTAAGTCCAATTAGTCTCTTACTTCTTTCTCTTACTATCCTTATTCCCAAAATGTAAGAAGCCTCTCCGAGGTCCTTCATAGCGAAACACTTCCCGAGCCAGGACTTGACTTCCTGCAAAGTCGGGATGTTGTTTCCTATGAGTAATATGTCATCGATATATAGAACGAGAAAGCTTACTATACTCCCACTGGCTTTGACATATACACAAGATTCGTCTTCGCTTCGTACAAATCCAAACTCTTTGACTTTCTCATCGAAGCAAAGATTCCATCTGCGAGATGCTTGCTTAAGTCCATAAATGGACTTCTCAAGCTTACACACTCTATTCGGATGCTTCGGATCCACAAACCCCTCTGGCTGAGCCATGTAAACATCCTTAGCCAACTTTCCATTAAGGAAAGCGGTCTTGACATCCATTTGCCAAATCTCATAATCATGAAATGCGGCAATTGCTAGCATCACTCTAATAGATTTAATCTTCGCAACTGGTGAGAAGGTCTCATCATAGTCAACTCCGGGAGTTTGAGTAAAGCCCTTCGCGACCAATCGCGCCTTATATGTGTGTACGTTCCCATCCACGTCGGTCTTCTTTTTGAAGATCCATTTGCACCCAACGGTCTTACGTTCGGGCACATAATCAACCAAATTCCAAACTTGGTTATCGTACATGGATTGGATCTCGCTATCCATTGCCTCTTTCCATTTCGCAGACTCCGGGCCTGCCATGGCTTCCTTATAGCTATTAGGTTCATCAAGATTTACTAGTGTACCATCACTAATATACGTGTCCCCTTCGGTAGTAATATGAAAACCATAAAACTGGGGATGAACTCTAACTTTATCGGAACGTCTAAGAGGTAAGGATTCGTCAATCGGTTCAACCGGAGTTTCCTCCTCGGGTTGAATGCCAGCGGTAGAGGTTCCTTCATCTATCGATTCTTTAATCTCTTCAAGTTCGATTTGCCTCCCACTGTCTCCTTGGCTTATGAGTTCTCGCTCTTAGAAAACTCCTCTCCTCGCAACAAAGACAACATTGTCTTTCGGTCTATAGAAGAGATATCCAAAGGATGTTTGCGGGTAGCCGATGAAAATACATCGCTCACTTCGATGTTCAATCTTGTCGTGAGTATCTCGTCTTACGAAAACCTCGCAACCCCAAACCTTGATATGTGCCAACGATGGAGCTTTCCCTGTCCACATCTCGTGAGGTGTTTTGGCAACCTTCTTAGTAGGGACTCGGTTAAGGATATGGGCGGCAGTCTCTAAGGCATACCCCCAAAAGAAGATAGGTAGTGAAGCACGACTCATCATAGAGCGAACCATATCCAATAAGGTTCGATTACGCCTTTCTGCCACACCATTCAACTGCGGTGTCCTAGGAGGCGTCAATTGCGAAACTATTCCACACTCCTTGAGATAATCGTGGAATTCAAGACTTAGGTACTCTCCTCCTCGATCGGATCAAAGCATCTTGATTTTCCTGCCCAATTGATTCTCCACTTCATTCTTGAGCTCTTTGAACTTTTCAAAGGTGTCTGACTTTTGCTTGATTATGTAGATATACCCATATCTACTATAGTCATCGGTAAAAGTCACATAGAAGCGGTTCCCATCCTTCGTGGTTGATCTAAAGGGTCCACATACATCGGTATGTATTAGGTCCAATAGCCCTTCACCCCTTTCACAAGTACTCGTGAAGGGTGACTTAGTCATCTTTCCAAGTAAACAAGACTCGCATGTGTCATCTTCCCTAAGTTCGAATGACTCCAACACTCCATCCTTTTGGAGTTGTGCTATGCGTTTCTTGTTGACATGTCCAAGACGACAATGCCACAAGGATGCTTTATCCATACTAGTGGAAGAATCAATATTCAAAACATCATTTCCTATGTTATCAACAATCATAACAGTTTCATATATTCCATTACATGGTATAGCTTCAAAGTAAAAGACACCATTTAGATAAGCCAAAATAGAACCATTTTCATTATTAAAAGAAAATCTAAATCCTTGTCTATATAAACCATGAAATGAAATGATGTTTCTAGCCATTTCTGGCGAATAGCAACAATTGTTCAAAACTAAAACCAAACTATTCCTAAGCACTAAAGAATACACTCCAATCTTGGTCACAGGCGACGATCTTCTGTTCCCCATGATTAGATTGATCCTTCCTCGCTCTACATCCCTACTTCTTCTTAGTCCCTGCACATTAGAACAAATGTGATAACCACAACCGGTATCAAGAACCCAAGAAATAGCATGATTAGAATCGTTAGATTTGATTGTGTATATACCTGCGAAAGATGGCTTGATCTTTCCTTCTTTGATCGCTTGCAGGTAATCCAGGCAGCTTCTCTTCCAATGTCCTATCTTGTGGCAGTGGTGGCACTTTGCCTCCTTTGGGTTGGAGCAGGGCTTAGCGGGATCAACTTTGGTCCCACTAGAAGAGGCACCATCTCGGGCTTTCACCTTGCGATAGTTATTCGATGAAGCTTTCCTCTTCTTTCCTTTCCCTTGACCAATAGCCAAGACAGGAGCAGCGGATGGATTGGGAGTTGGTGCAACAGACTTGTCCTTGAAGTTGCTCTCAGCGACCCTCAAGAGACCTTGGAGTTTGCTTAGGGTGACCTCTTCTTTGTTCATGTGGTAGGTCATCCTAAATTGGTTGTACATCGGAGGCAAAGAGTGAAGCACCATATCGATCGCCAAGTCTTCACCGAAGTCAACATTTAACTTGCGAAGGCGGTCGACATACCTTTGCATCTTTTGTAGGTGCACGGTAAGAGATTCTCCATGACCCATCTTAGCGGAGATCATGTTAGTGAAAATCTCATAACGCTCTTGTCTCGCGTTTTGGTGGTATCTCTCCAACAAGTCTTGATGCATCTCGTATGGATACATGTCCTCGTAGGACTTTTGGAATTCGGAGTTCATGGTGGCAATCATGATGCAATGTACCTTCGTTGCATCTCGCTCATGAGTTTCAAAGGCGGTGATTTCTTCGGGAGTAGCAACTTCGGGGTTGATTTTCTCGAGCTTCTCATCGAGGACATACTCTTTATCCTCATAGCGAGCAATGGTGCGAATGTATCTTATCCATTCACTAAAGTTCGTTCCATCGAAGGTGACCTTTTGGCAAAGGCTCATCAACGTGAAAGAACTAGCAGCAACGTTGTTTGCGTTCGACATCTTCAATTAGAAAAAGGACAAAGATAGATTAGAATAATAATCCCTAATTATCACCCAATAAGAAAATTAGGGCTAGGATCCAACAATAACATTTACATACTAGAGAAGGGATGCCGTAATCTAACATGCAAATAAATTGAAGGTAAGTGAATGACGATTCACTGATTCTCCATTACAAAACTTAAACTATTAGTCCTAAGTGTTTTTGAGAATTCCTAGGTTCGGATGAGATTCATTGAAACTATTCAATGGCATGTTTAAATCTCGATATGCCCCTCTCGTTTGTGACTGGGATGCTGAGGATCACAAAGCGGGTGTGAATTACCATGCAAATTCACATGGTGCCTTCATTGTAACGATCACCTATTCGATGTGCCGGTAAACCACACACGCTCCATCGAACTATGATAAACAATGAATCACCCTTTGCCACCTTCGCTTAGAACCAATTAGTGTGCCGGTAAACCACACACGCTCCACTAACTTCTTAGCAAGGTGCAAAGTGTAATTTCATGGGATTGCATCAATTCACTTTTCCTAAAGTAACTAAGATTGGGAAATTTTTAAACGTGTAGTTACTTTGTATTTCTTATTATACTTTTAATGAGAAGATGAGGTTGCCCTATCCTACCCGTTCGGCTAACGACCCTCCACCAATCAAGCAAGCGGTGGGTGTGAGTGTACACCCATTAAGCGCCATTTTATAGGCCGCAACCTTATACCCACCTTATAGATCGGCTTCGTGAATGAGGCCTACTAACGGTAAGACTAGCATTTAGTTATACATATATATATTATTCTAGTAATATCATATTAGTATAGGGTTGTATTTTTAAAACATTTTAAAATCTAGGGTTTGAAATTTAAGTTGTATAAATTAAAAATTTTAATCACAAATATAAATTTCAAAACTTTAGGGTAGGTTTTAAACATAACAAATCATTCCAATTAACAATTAATATCCTAATTATCTTTATTTAATTTATCCAAGATTTCTTTTAAGATAATTATCAAAATAATTAATCATTTATCACATAAGGAAATTAAATATTTTATTAGATGATAAATATCTTTAATTAGATCAAGATAATAGTCATATATATCAAAAAATCGGATTAGGGTTGATCTAATATGATTAAGGTAAGTTTCCATAAGATAAACATGAAAAAATCCCGGTTTTGCCTAATCCAGACGCCCGGACTCGCCGAGTACAGGCCTACTCGCCGAGTCCACTTTGGAACTTGCCGAGTACATGACTCATAAACCCAAAATCGAATTTTGCAGGTTTGTTTCAGTTAATCAAGCAACAATTTAAAGAAAACCAAGCTAGGCTCTGATACCACTGTTGGGTGTTAGCCATAAGAACTTTCCTATGTGCGCATGCAAAACCCTAATGCTTGGATCTAGGCTTTCTAATTAAACATGCTTTGAATCCAAGACTTCTAATGGCTAATTAGGTTAAATAACAACATTGAAACAGATATAGAATCATACCTTTGAGTTCCTTGTTGATCTTGTTGTCTTGGAGCTTCTAGAGTCACAAATATCACTCCTCTAATGGCTTACAAACACCAATAGCAAGAAAGATGATTTAGGAGAGAGGAGAGGGGAGGAATTCGGCCAGAGTATCTCTACTTTTGATGGTGTGTTGAATTCCCTCACCCCTAGGGCCTATTTATACTTGTAGACTCCTTAAGGGTTACAACCTAAACCCTAATTGGATAATCTTCTCTTAAGGCTATCCAAATCCATTCCATAGATAAGCCTTTGGACGATTTTAGCTATCCTATATCTCATAGAATTCGTCCAAAGCATATCCCAATGGATTTATAGTCTAAAGTTTAACTATCAAACAATTGACAGTTTATACCCCTTTATTTAATTAATCTCTTTAAGTCACCAAATTAATTCCAATTAATCTATGACTTATATTAATCAAATAACCATATATTATTCCTTATAATATTTACTCTCTCTTAACAAATCATCCATCAAGTTGCTATGGTGAAGGCAACCTAAAAGGACCATGCACAACCGGATCAAATACTTGCCTATTATAGTTGCAGCCTTAGACACTATTGCAACATACTCAGTCCACATGTCAATCCACTCTGACTCTCCCTGACTCACTGAGTCAATCCCTTAACTCGGCAAGACCACTCAGTGAGTGGTGCTGGGCAATCTTCATGCTACTCGCCGAGTCTGTTCTTCAGACTCGGCGAGTCCATGCCATGCATCAACTCAAACTCACTTTTGAGGTTAAATGTGTTCCATACATTCATAGATCTGGCCTCCCCAAGCATGATAATCACGTAAAGTCCAAACCTTGGGGCTCAAACAACAACTATATGCTCATAAATGATGTTTTAGCCCCATATCTCATAACTCTAGGCCAATACTCTCATGAACCCTCATAAAGCTTAAGGAATACAGCTCTTTTGGACCTCTATGGATCTCATCTCAAGCCTTATCATGAATAGGGGATGAAATGGACATCAAATCTAACCAACAAAGGGGTCAAGAAAACCTAAACCCCCATATTCATCATAAAAACCAAAAAAGGAAGCCAAGATATACCTTCAAGATGATGCTCTGGGCTCCAAAATCGAAGAATGTCCACTTCCTTGCCTTCTCGTAGCTAGAATCTCCTTTGCCTTGCCAAACCAAGCTTCAAATGTCAATAATGGCCTCTTTTCTCTCCCAAAACGCTCAAATCTCTTTAGGGTTTCTCTCTAGGGGTTGGTGGCCGCAAATGACGGCCATAAGCCCCTTTAAATAGGTCTCAAACCCTGTAAATTAGGGTTTCATTAAACAGTGTGGACTCGCCGAGTCCAAACGCGAACCTGTGTCCAAAATCGCGATCCTACTCGACGAGTTTGAGCTCCAACTCGCCGAGTCCACTCACAATTCTCCAAAAATACACTAATAATAAATACCTGGAAATTACGGGCTGTTACAACGGCCGTAAGGTGTTTACGATCGTAAACTCAGCCGTAAACTAGACCATAAATTCATAAATATTACAGAAAAATACAATTGCCCAGAAAGGTAAAGTAGAAACCATATTTTGACTCAACAATCTCCCCCTTGGTTTATAGCTTTCTTTTCTTAATGACCCAACAAGCTCCCCCTAAAAGGTAGCTAGCTCTTCTTGTCAATCTTTAATGGGAGCTTGGCTTCAGCTTTAACCTTCGATTTCTTCACAGCATCAGGATGAACATATTAATCTTCAGTGAATGACTTCATCTTGAGCACTTGAGGTTTTTTTTTAGAATTTGGCATTGAACGCACATTGGGTGAGGAGGCTTGACGTACTGATTCTTGAAAGATAGTGCTTTCAGCTTGAGAATCTTTAGAGAGAACATCAGAGAGAACAAATCTTCTAGATCACTAGCAGGTACAACAATAGCAGCAGACTGATTGAGAAGGCTTCAATGCAATCCTCCCAAAGTGCACCAAGTGCAATTACCACCACCACGGACCGTGTCGGGAAATGCAGTGCTCCAATTGTAACAGATTGGGACACACTGTCCGTTTCTGCAAGGCCCCCGCAAAACCGATCACACAAGTTCCCGGTGCTGGTGTAGGCCAAGCATGCTACGGTTGTGGCGAGGTGGGCCACTACAAAAGAAACTGCCCAAAGGCAGCAAATACCGGCGGAGTGGGACGAGTATTAGCTATTGGTCACGAGGAAGCCGTAGCTGATCCTACAGTAGTTGCTGGTACGTTTCTTCTCGATAATTCATATGCATGCATCCTATTCGATAGCGGAGCAGAGAGAAGCTTTGTGAGCCAAAACTTTATTCACTTACTTAAACGTAAACCTAGCATGTTAGAAGAATCATTCACTATAGAAATGACAAATGGGAAAATGAAAAACACTAATTGCATATACATGGGTTGTACATTAACTTTAGACGATCACTCTTTCCCAATCAACCTTATGCCAGTCCAAATAAAAAGTTTCGACGTTATAGTTGGCATGGATTGGTTAAGTTCTCTTCGTGCTGACATTATGTGCTTTGAAAAAGCCGTACGCTTAAATCTCCCTAATCATGAAACATTAGTGATCTACGACGACAAATCAAGTACAAACCTTCGCATCATTTCGTGCATCCAAGCTCGAAAGTGTCTGTGGAAGGATTATCAGGCATTTCTTGCACACATCGTCGATACGATTCGGGAGGTAAAGGATATAAACAACATCCCAGAGGTACGGGATTTCCCCGATATCTTCCCATAAGAACTACCGGGATTACCACCACAACGCCAAGTCGAGTTCAGAATCGACTTAATTCCAGGGGCTACCCCTGTAGCAAAATTGCCTTATCGTCTAGCACCAGCAGAGATGCAAGAACTTTCCAGTCAGCTTAACGAACTTCACCAAAAAAGGATTCATCAGACCAAGTTTCTCACCTTGGGGAGCACCGATCTTGTTTGTAAAGAAGAAAGACGGATTGTTCCGTATGTACATCGACTACCGAGAGTTGAACAAACTCACTGTCAAGAATCGTTACCCTCTACCCCGCATTGATGACCTATTTGATCAACTTCAAGGAGCGAGCTACTTCTCAAAGATAGATCTACGATCCGGATATCACCAATTACGAGTTCTAGAAGAAAAAGTTCCCAAGACAGCCTTCCGAACCCGTTATGGACACTATGAATTTGTAGTGATGCCGTTCGGATTAACCAACGCACCAGCAGTATTCATGGACCTAATAAATAGAGTGTGTCGTCCTTACTTGGATCAATTCGTCATCGTATTCATCGATGATATACTTATCTACTCCCGAAGTAAGGAAGAACATAGTCAACACCTACAGAGGGTCTTAGAAACACTACGATCAGAGAAGCTCTATGCGAAATTCTCTAAATGTGAATTTTGGATTCGAAGAGTCGAATTCTTGGGCCACGTTGTTAGCGAAAAAGGAATACACGTGGACCCGTCCAAAATTAAGGTCATTGAGAACTGGTCGGCACCAAAGACACCTACTGAGATTCGTCAATTTCTAGGTCTAGCTGGCTACTACCGCAGATTCATAAAGAACTTCTATAGCATCGCGAAACCTCTTACTACATTAACCCAGAAAGGTGTGGTCTTTAACTGGGAAGCAAAATAAGAGAAGGCGTTCCAAACTCTGAAACAAGCCTTATGCACCGCACCAATACTATCCCTCCCCGAAGGGATAGAAGATTTTGTAGTGTATTGCGATGCATCGAATCAAGGGCTTGGTTGTGTTCTTATGCAACGAGGGAAGGTTATTGCTTATGCCTCCCATCAGCTTAAGTCACACGAAGTAAACTATATGACACACGATCTCGAGTTGGGAGCAGTGGTATTTGCTTTAAAGATCTGGAGTCACTACCTGTACGAAACGAAAAGTACTATTTACACCGACCACAAGAGCATTCAACACATTTTCGATTAGAAGGAGCTCAACATGCGACAACAATTATGGGTCGAGTTACTCAATGATTACGAATGCGACATTCTTTATCATCCTGGCAAGGCCAATGTAGTAGCTGATGCCCTCAGTCGAAAAGAATACACTGGTCGGAGAGTCAAATCTCTAAATATGACCATCCATTCCCACTTATCCACACAAATTAAAGAGGCTCAACTAGAAGCTTTACAACCCGAGCATGTGACGGGTGAATCCCTAAGAGGAATGGAAAATAATCTAGAAGTTAAGGGTGGCGGAGCCTATTATCTCAGGGACCGTATCTGGACCCCAAGACATGGTGGTTTCAGGGATGTGGTCATGACTGAAGCGCACAACACGAGGTATTCCATTCACCCAGGTTCAGATAAAATGTATTTGGATCTTAAGAAACTGTACTGGTGGCCTAACTCGAAAGCAGAGATTGCTACCTTTGTAAGTAAATGTCTTATTTGCGCTAAGGTTAAGGTCGAGTACCAGAAACCTTCAGGATTACTACACCAACCAGAGATACCGGAATGGAAATGGGAATGGGTCATTATGGATTTCATAACCAAGTTGCCCAAGACAACGGGTGGACTTGATACCATATGGGTCATCGTCGACAGATTAACCAAATCCGCGCATTTTCTACCAATCAAGGAGACTGACAAGATGGAAAGGCTTACAAGAACTTACATAAAGGAAATAGTACGATTGCATGGGGTTCCGATGTCCATTATCTCCAATAGAGATAGTAGATTTACATCAAGGTTTTGGCAGTCACTACAAAGTTCCCTAGGGACTAGATTAGACATGAGTACAGCCTACCATCCACAAACAGACAGGCAAAGTGAGAGAATGATACAAACTTTGGAAGATATGCTGAGAGCCTGTGTGATTGACTTTGGAAAGGCATGGGATATCCATTTACCTCTTGTCGAATTCTCATACAACAATGGTTATCATACAAGCATAAAGGCTGCTCCATTTGAAGCGCTCTATGGCCGCAAGTGTAGATCTCCTCTATGCTGGACCGAAGTTGGCGACACACAACTAGCTAAAGGACGAGATACTGAAAGCACTCTCACCGGTCCAGAAATCATACGAGAAACGACAGAGAAGATCGTTCAGATTCGTGAACGGTTGAAAGAATCTAGAGACTGACAGAAAAGCTACACTGACCAACGGAGAAAACCTTTGGAATTCCAAGTAGGAGACCATGTTCTATTGAAAGTCTCGCCATGGAAAGGTTTGATACGCTTTGGAAAGCGTGGAAAGCTAAACACAAGGTACATAGGGCCTTTCGAGATTCTCGCTAGAATCGGCCCTGTAGCCTACAAACTTAATCTACCACGTGAACTTAGTAACATACACCCAACCTTCCACGTATCGAATTTGAAAAAGTGTCTGTCCGATGAGACTCTTGTTATCCCACTCGACGATATCGAGATCAACGAGAGCCTCAACTTCGTGGAAGAACCGGTAGAAATCATGGACCGAGAGGTCAAACAAACGAAACAAAGTCGCATACCCATCGTGAAAGTCCGCTGGAACGCCAAGCGAGGACCTGAATTCACATGGGAACGCGAAGATCAGATGAAACAAAAATACCCGCATCTTTTTCTCTGATTCACTTGTATCTTTCTTGCTTTAAATTTCAGGACGAAATTCCCTCTAACGGGGGGATGATGTGACAACCTGATATTTCAACTACATGTAAACGACCTAAAAAGTCAAGTATTGTAACCACGTTAGTTGTAATAAAATTAACTTCAAAAATAAAATATCCAAAAATCACTAATTAAATTACCTATTATGTTAGAAGTCATTAAACCGTGATCGTACGTAAAAAGAACGCCCAAATCCGACTTCGTATAAGAAAGTTAGGAATTTTTCAAGTTCGAATTAACGACAGATGACTAAAAACTCGAATCAGAGATCGAGCAACTTTTGACCAGAATGACCTAAACGAGAATCGAAGGTCTCAACAATGGTATTTCAGCGATAAAAAGTCTGGCAAAAACCAACGTCAGATAAATAAGTTATGAATTTCTAAAGAAATTTCCTTACCGCGGCCTTTTAAAAATAAATAATAAAAATAATTTCGGAATTTGCTGACGGAATCTAAATGAAAGTTGTAGAGTATGGTCTCACCTTCGCGTGGATATAAAGAACGTCCAAAACGGATTTCGTATGAAGAAGATATGAATTTTTGAAGTTTATTAAATAATTAATATATAAATTTAATTCAAAATTCGGTATTATCCGAAGTGTGAGTCAACGAGTCCATTCGAGTTACGCGTCGCGTACAGGTGTACGCCTCGCGTACGCGAGACCTTGGTATCGGTTCGTCCATGTCGCCCCTATACGAGACTACCCCGTCCCGTCCCATCCGAAGCCGAGGCAGTCGAGGACTCGGTCACGCATGACGCACAAGTACGCCCCGCGTACGCTCGTACGCCCCTTGTACCGAGGTCTCTCAGCCCCCTATAAATAGAGATGCAAGGGTTCTGGGATAAACACCCCATTTCTCTCATTTCTCTTACGATCTTGCCTCATTTTCCATGCCCGTACTACCCTGAAGCCCTGATCACTTTGCTCGAGTCCCGAAGGTCATTTGTGCCCCTGAGATTCCCGAGAATCCCGAGGAAATCCACTTTCGCGAGTCGAAATTTTGTCCGGTTTTCATCCCGCAACCTCCGATCTTACAAGTGAGTTCATACCCCTATAATTCACACTTTTAAATGTTTTATGAGTACTTTTACATGCTTTTAGGGGGGGGGGGGGGAATACAAGTAAAACACTCAATTATTATCGCGTGTTATATAAACTTTCACTTTACGCGTTTTATCAAAGGAATAATATGTGATTTGAAACTATCAAAGGGAAACTTTCATATGCAAATTATACCACGACAACATTTTATCTTTTGAAATGAGTTACGATTTATGTATTTATATAAATCAGATACTTTGCTTATACTACATTTCTGTGTGTCGGTTTTGGCACTGCAAAAACTACACTTTTCATAACAAGTGAACATTTTTACTAAGGGTTTATTATATAAACGAAACACACTTTTAGGAAACTATAATAGGTATAGTTTTACGAGAATACTACGAACTTTTACATACATGGAATTACTATTTCAAGAAGCTACTTTCATATACAATAACGAACAAACGTTTTCACACGTCAATCTGTTTTATACTAAGTTTTGTGAGATATTAACTTCACGTACGTTCGAGTACACATTTCAAGTCCTATATTATATACCAGAATCCCTTGGAGGGGGAGCATGGTGTTTGTGTATAGATCTATACGGGCTTGACAACCCGCGCCCTAACTGTTAGCTATAGTCCACCATTTGGGGTGAAAAATGTCAGAACATTCCAACGCCTGAAGAACGTTGTGTATAGGCATTCCTTGTCAATAGCATGGTTATAAAACTCACATGGAGTATTAAAAACACAATGATTTACGGGGTTTTTCAGACATATTGGAAATTTTATACGTACATACATTTACTAGAAACAAACATTTGTCCTGAAAGAAGGCTACATATATACTAGTAGAAAATATAGGATTTTCTAGGAACATGCAAACAAAGAACAAAAACATTTCATTTCATACAAACATTGTCATTAAATACTTATGAAACTCACCAGCTTAAATGCTGATCTACTATTTCAAAACTACTTGTATGTCCTAGGGATTCAGTAATTACATGTAACAACCAGGTTTTGGAGAAAGGACGCTGCGGCGCCAGTTTAATTTCATATTTTGACATCATATTGTAATTGATTTTGAATATGTACACTTTTAAACAATGTAAACTTTCAATTATATATATGATGGTTGTATTGCTTTCTTTACTATGTATTCATTTGTTACGTTACCACATGAAGTCATCCGCTCCCGAACGTTTCTTCCGTTCCGGTTTGGGGGTGTGACAACCTTTATCCACTTGTCGGTACCTTCTATCTTCACGTCTTTGTCTGGTCAATCATCGGTACTGTTGTCCACTTAAACACAAAAAATTGTGACAAAATTAGGACATACTATTAATTGTAAGACAAAGTGATCCTAAATTCCTAGATATTATATCTTAAGGACCATTCAGCTGACGACGACCAAGGATATTGTTGTCCACCTAAATTGAGCAGCGAGATCTATAGACAATCTGTATGTGTTCAATTTTAAGTGTACTAGAACGTGTTTCCCGCTTCCTGATATGCCCCAGCCATCAAGAACTTCCAGAGTACTCCTTACATCGTGTGAGCAGACAACCATTCAGAGAGAAGATAGATTCAGAATTTAATAACTTATCACTTTAAAGGGGTTGAGAAGTAGAAAGTTACATATGCTGTGTACCAGGTCGGATTTGAGGTCACGCAAAGGAGACATCATATGGCTAACAGATAGGAGGAATTTCATAGATGTAACATGCAGAGAAATAGAGTTGCATATGTTTCAATCCAGGTCGGATCTCTTCCAATCACGCAAAGGGTGCAACATATGACTAACAGACGGAAAGAAAGAAAATGATATTCTACAAACCTAATTTATCGGAATTTACTAATCGCTCCATCCATCCGGAATTAAGGACAAAATCCCACATCAAGGAAAAGTTAAACCATGGTTCCAAGTACGGGTTCAATTAATGTGACGAGTAGATTCCCATATATATCTCCCTGCTCAACCTATCCGAGCGTCGTATTGTCAGGCTAAATGGATCTAACTAGGTCAAGATTTGTCAAGTCTATAAATTTCCTAAGTTCAACTTTACCTAGTCATGTCCATTTTAAAATTTTTCGTGCCTACCGACGCATTAAGTCAGAGCATAGACCCTTCAACTTTGGGTACGTTACGCAGACTCAGATTGCCTATTATCACTTGATAATATCACTTCCCAAAACATCTCCCTCAAGCACACTTCATAACCAACATTTTTGTTTTTTTTTTATTTTCTAATTTTCTAATGTTTTTGGATTTTTTTTTTAATTTTTTAATTTTTGTTTTGTTTTTATTTCTCCCCCTAAATTTGTGCATAGGAGAGAAATGAAAATAAATGCGCAAATTTAAACTATCCTAAAACAAAAATTAATCTTTAAAGCGAATCAGCTTAAGAAAAACTCAGGAGTATAGAGAAGAAAAATCAAACCATAAGTCACCGATTGAATTTGCATCCAGAAGGTCTGAAAACAACACGCATAATCTCAGAACAGATCCAAAAATTCTTCATGTCATTAAGCACTAACCCCATGTGATCCCTTCTTTTCTTCCCTTCTTTCCTTTCCCGCAAAGGACACAAACTCTCGAACAAAGTTATGAGTGTTGTATATTTCAGAGATGTCCCCTATTATATGCCAGGAGCAGCCACTACCAACAAACTGAAGTCTGATGATATGCCTCCATAGCTGCTCCAACACAGAGCGGGATTAATTGGTCTTTGGAACCCAGTTCATTTTGAAACTGGGTCGACCTATGTCATCAATGCAAGGTACTCTCTCCCATGACATATCCTGCTTATCACAAACAGAAGACGATGAAATATTAGAGTTATTAGAAGAGTTGGGAGTTTTCACCTTTGGAACCCATCTATATTTATGTTTAACCCATTTCTTGTTCGATCCGATGGGTGCCTCGGAACTTGCTTTGGAAGTTGAAGCCGTCTGTCTGCCTAGATGACTTTGACCTAACCGATCTTGGTTTCACAGGAGCATCTCTTGAACTAGACTTCTGGGCCAACATTCCCTTCTTGTTCTTGGGAGTTGGATGCTTGGCCGTGTGGGTTTGATTCTTGGCCTTCTGCGCGTTCCAGTCACCATTATTTGAACGTGACCTGGAAGGGTTTCTTTTGAAGTATCTCCCATTTGGCGCATTTTTCCATCCTTGTGCATAGTAGGGAACGTATGCACGATTAGGACAATTTCTGGAAATATGTCCAGGTGTTCCATAGTGAAAACATGTCTTTTTCTTCACTATGAAGTTGTTTCTTCATGCCCCTGGTGGCATATCCTTACCTTGTCTCTTGTTGTTCCCATATGCACAGTTGCAACAGGTACTCTGTTTAGCTTGAAATGGTGGTCTGTATTTACCAACGGCAGGTTGATTAGAAGCAACAGATTCATAGTTCAAGGGTTCATTTGTTTGTTTAGAAGAACTCTCCTTGTTCTCATCCTCTGTTACTTTGCTTGCACAAGAAGTAGCAACATTAGTATCTTCAATATTAATAACTCCTCCTGACACAAATCCAGCTCGTTTTCCATATTGAAGATGTGGCTCCCTGTCAGTTTCGTCCTGTGTTATAGGGATGGATGTATAGTTATGATTATAAGGAGGAGGTACACTATCATACCCTAGACCCTTGTTTTGATTTTCTTTGAATTTTAATTGGGTTTCATATAAGGACTCGACTGTCTGACTTGACGCAATATAATTTTTGAAACTGACATCTGTTTTTCCACACTTAATTTTCAAAGTGTCAAGTTCTTCAGTTACAGCAGCAAGTTGTCTTTTAATATAGTCATAATTTTCACACTTTTTGCTATACTCTTCCTGAAGCTTCCTAAAGTCTTTGGTTTTTGCTTCTAATTCAGCCTTCAGGGGTTTCTATCCTTTTCTGAGTTGATATCCTTCATATCTCAGGTCCTCAATTTTTCTTTCTAATAAATCAATTTGTTCCCGAAGAAATTTAATCATAGCTTCACAAGCTAGAGTATATGTAACTTCAGTGACCGGAATGTTTTCAGAACTCATTGTTTCTCTACACTTCAAAGCATCAAGTTCTTGAATTACATCAGCAAGACTAAGATGATTGAGATATTTTGTCTTCTTGATGATAGCCACGTTCATATCCCACGATTTCGAAAGTAAATTCAGTAGCTTTTTGTTTATCTCAAACTTGGACAAGAAGATCCCAGCTATATTCATCTCAGTAGTAAGTGTAGTAAATCGCTGCAACTGAGTTTCGAGGGTTTCTCCAGGGATATAATCGAAAATGTTGAAATTTTGTCTTAACATATCCTGACGACTCTCTATCATGTTTTCAACTCCCTTGTAGACCTTAAAATCAATTAAAAAGCACAACTAAAAACCAAAATCAAACTTAAAAGTCAAACCCTTTGATTATAAACCTCAAAAGTCAACCTTAAAAGTTAAATTTAAAAAGTTAAACTCTAAAGTCAAACTTGAAAAGTCAACCTAAAAGTCAAATTTAAAAAGTTAAACTCAAAAGTCAAACTTAAAAGTCAAATTTAAAAATTTAAACTCAAAAGTCAAACTTGGAAAGTCAAACCGAAAAACTAAATTTGAAAATTTAAAAGTTAAACGAAAAAGTCAAAGTTTACAGTCAAAGATCAAACTTGGAAGTCAAACTCAAAATTTAAGGTCAAAAGTTCAAAAATAAAAGTCAAAAATTAGAATATAATTTTATTTATTAATTTTAATTTAATTTATTTTAATTGTTATTATTATTATTATTATTTTTTATTTTTTTATTTTGGATGAAAAAAGAATTTAGAATTAAAAAGAATTAAATTTTGGGCTGAAAGTGTAAAAAATGCGAAACTTTAAGCGAAAAAAACATGTTATCTTTTAAATTTCGGAGAAATTATACAAGAACCTTGCTAGTTGAGATGGTTAGTCGCTGTCTTATGGATCTGGTGGTCGCGTGTTCGATTCCCAGCACCTCCAAAGTCTGGTCCAATTTTGTTTTTAAATGCGAAGCGAGGTTGGCCCTTGCGATGCTGCGCTTGCGAGGCCAAGTTGCGACGCCGAGAACTCAGAAACCCGAAACGTGCGAGACCGAGCCGCAAACTGCTGAACCGTATACTCCGAGCCGCAAACCTCGGGCTGTGAACTTCTCGGAAACCCTAGCTGCTGGCCGCCACCCCCTCGCAGGTTACGATCAAAAATAGTGATTTTTGCCCTTTTTTGCTCCAAAACTCGATCAAAAACCTTTTTTTATGAAAAACACGAAGAACAAACCCCCCTTAATTTTAAGAGATATATCCAAAAACGCAAGAATATTTTGAAAATAAGATCAAATAATGCTTCAAATCTAACAAAATTGACTGATACAACCGGACTCTGATACCAATTGTAAAGTCCAAAATCGGATCTACCAATGATCAAAAGCAAATAACAACCACACAATATGAAATAATATGCAAAGAAATAACAAACCAAGCTTGCATACACTTTATAGCCTTAAAACATCAGATACAACTTGGTGGAACCGGAAAATATGAAAGACATCAACAACCTAAAACATCTGACACAACACCCTATTTATAGGCCTTATGACCGTGGGCAGTTTACGGCCGTAAGGAGTTTACGGCCGTAAACTGAAGTACAACCGGAAACTAATACAAAACTGATTTTCATACACAACCCCTATCACTAACTATTATACCTAAACCAAACCATTATACAAGGCCTTTCAACCCTAATATAAGTCTATGTAAAATAAACTTATGAATTAGTAGTGGCTACCCTCGAGTGACTTTCCGTGACCTTAATTATTGTTACTAGTTATTACTAAAGACGAGATACACTTAACACATAGTGTGAGTAGTGTAATCACTATCTTACTAGGTTATATTAGTTTATTAGTCATTAGTGTGATGCATAAGGTGCTCGATCTCTTCGCATGTCTCATGAGTGGTTTCCTCTATTTTCTGTTCTTCCTATGATTTCCTTAGTTTCAGTTGTGGGGATTTATTGTCTTTGGGCCTTCCTATGGTGTTATTGTTCCCCGTAGGTGTGTTACATTCTTGCTATATCATGCTCCGGGTTTTTATCACTGATCTCCATCACTTCATGATGGAAATTTTGACACCGAATGCCCAAGTGGACCTCGCATGTCTAGATATTTTAGAGTTCTCGGCCGAAAAAGGAAACCCACCAAGGAGGTTTTCTGTTGGTAAGGGCATTCAATCTCGCACGTTTTCGGTATGAGGTTCTCGGTCGTAAACAATTTACGGTGCGAGGAGAATAAAGGAAATGCGAAGGTTTTCGCTTGAAACCCGTTTTCGGTCCGAGGAGAAGGCTAAGCCGAGGGTTTTCGATGCATGCGAGAATCCTCGGTTTTTGGGTGGTTTAACTTCTAAATTCTACAACACCTTTACTAAAAGGTTTATACATACGAACATTATTAATTTAAATTTATTAAATTAACAAAACAACAAAGTTTACTTTTATTAGGTATGTTTGACCTTTCTTGACTTTGTTGACTTTTACAAGATTGAAAATAACGGGTTATCACAACAAACAAGATGTGAATAACCATGCAAATTAGCTTGGTACTCTCAATGTCATTTATCATTGATATAATCAATTTTCCGGTTAGCCACACACGCTCCATTAACCAACGATAATTTACAAGACACCCATTGCATCCCTTTATTAGTCCATATTAGCGTGATGGTTAGCCACACATGCTCCACTAATGACTTATATAAAGTGCAATATACAATTTCATAGATAAGCATCAAATTCACATTTTTCCTAAAGTAACTAAGACTATGAATTTAACAAAAACATTATATTTACTTTATAATTTCATTATACTTATTAATGAGAATTATTTGTCTTATCAAACACGTTTCGCTAACGACACTTCACTAATCAAGGAAGTTGTGGGTGAGAGTAGACACCCATTTAACTACCATTTTAGAGGCAGTTTCCTTATACCCACCTTATAGATCGACTTCGTGAATGAGGCGTACTAGCGGTTCGACTAACTTGTCTTATACATAAATTAAATATTAAACATTTAATTTTACATATAGTATAAGGTGTATTTTAAACTTTTTTAAAAATACTAGGTGTCACATCTAGCAAATTACAGCTAGGATTTCTGTCTCTGTACAAGATAATTTCTTTGTGTAATCTTGTAACCCTACTTTTGGTATAAAGAAAACTTCAATGCTATATCAGTTTATACACCCAAAATTTGTGATTTTAGTCGAAACCTCCTCGTGTAAACCCAAAGCCTAACCCAATAAGCTATATCCACTCAACTTTGGGCCTTAACCCAAGTTTTCTTGGTCCAAACCTCTTAATGGACCAAGACCTTCTTATTGGCCCCTAATGGGCCGACAACCCTTCCAATTGGTTTTCGGACCGAAAACCCTCCTAATGGGCTTTGTAAGGCCGAAAACCACTACTAGGCCGCTTTTTGAGCCGAAAACTTTTCCATTTAATCTCATTAGGCCGAAAACCCATATATGGGCCATAATGGGTCAAAAATCTTTATTGGGATCTCTCACCTAAACCAAAAGCCATTTATTGGGCCCATTTTACATCTTTTGGGCTTAATAATTGACCAAAATCTTTATTGGGCCTGAATCAAGCCCAATAGCATATGTAAACCGAAAACCCTTAATGGGCCTATGGAGTTTTCGGCTACCCATGAAAAATCAAGCCCATTTCCTTCATCCCTCTTATATCCGGTCGGGTTTTATAAAAAAAATGGTGGTTATTGCCAATGACACCTCCATATTATATATATATATATATATATCATATATCAATGTAATTACACATCATACATCTAGGCACACTTGTATTAACCAACATGCATTATACACTAACCTCCCCTTTCTTTTCCCTCTTAATCAGCCGAAGGCCATTCTCCCACTCCACAAACCATTTCAAACTCCACTTCACTTCTTATTTCCTCTCAAACCATCAATTTTTCTGAAACATCCCAAAATACGACCCAAAATTTTTCGTTTAACAATTACTAAAAATACTAAGATAATATCATAAAATAAAACTCATACATCAATATCTCAAAACAGCAACAAAGTGTTATGTAGAACTGTATCAAAACTGTATCAAATCACATTTATGAAAAACTAAAAACATCTCCCAGGACAACTGAAATTGTGGTGTATGCGATGCCATCAACCCGAGCTCTTCGCTTTGCTTGCGGAAGTACCTGAAACCAAAACTGAAACTGTAAGCACAAAGCTTAGTGAGCTCCCCCAAACTACCACATACCATACAATACATATAAACACATACTGGGCCTTGCCCACTGCATCGGACCGAAGTCCGGAAACTGCATCGGACCGAAGTCCGGAACTAACCAGGGCCTTGCCCTCTGCATCGGATCGAAGTCCGGAACTACTGAGGCCTTGCCTCCTGCATCGGACCGAAATCCAGTACTAACTGCATCGGACCGAAGTCTGGAACTAACTGCATAGGACCGAAGTCTGGAACTGACTGCATCGGACAGAAGTCCAGAACTACTGAACATAGCATAGCATAAACATATCAACTAGCATGAACACATAAACTGCATACTGCATCGGGCTGTAACCCGGAACACATAACACATAAATCCTGTATAGGCCACGAAGGCATCAAACATACTAACATCTGCATCATACCGAAGTCCGGAAACTAATACTAGCTAAACGGGCCGGCATTGTGGCCTTAGACCTGTTCCTACTGGAAGGAAACTCACCTTGTGATCTGGCTGCTGAGTGTATGGCTCTAGAAGCTATCTGCTGCTGCTCCGGTATCACCTCGGCTACAATTCCACAAATACACTCAATCAAAAACTAATAACTGCATTGGGGTAAAATGACTCTTTTCCCCCTTGCTAAAGTCAACTCTCCTGATCAAAGTCAACTCTCCTGGTCAAAGTCAACTTACAGTTGACCTGACTCGCCGAGTTGGGCCGCCAACTCGCCGAGTCCCTACTCTCATTTCTCAACCCTGCTTGCTGCTACTCGTCGAGTATGGCATAAACTCGATGAGTTCCCATTCGATTCTAAAACTCAGGCTATCTGAATCCGACTCGCCTAGTTGTATGAACAACTCGACGAGTTGTTCTTGAATCTAAGAAGATTGCCTTAGACTCGTCAAGTTGTATGAACAACTCATCGAGTCCCTCCATTACTAAGTCTAACCTCCGACACACTGAGTTCATGCTACTACTCACTGGTCCCCACTCGGAATCACTCAAAGGGGAAAGATCGGGGACCTGCGACTCGACTCGTCGAGTCACATGCATGCAGTTACTAAAAACTCGATTCTGCTCAAAACCATTGCATACAATTTATAGATCTGAGTTCCTAAGGCTGGTTTACCGCGTAAAGTTTCCAACTTTACGTGTACAAATGCATGAAAAAGGATATAAAGGCTAAAAAGGCACTTAGAAGAGTAGATCTAGGGTTATCATGCAAAATGGCTCCATAAAGGTGATAGATCTACGTTTTTGGAACTGAAACATGGCTAGATCCGAAGGCTAATCAATCTAATATGATTTCTTTACTATGAACAAGCTAAGGAATGGATAAAATGGGCTAAATATGCTTATAAAGGAGAATCAATCATAGAAACAGAAGGAATCCGATTATTACCTCAATAAACTCTGAAATGGGTGCAAGACCTTGGATCTTCTTCTTCTCCTTTGGATCTAGCCTCCTTCTTCTCTTCAAAACTTCAAGATTCACACAAGAAATGCTCAAATACTCAAGGGAATGGTTAGGGTTTGCTAAATGATTCTTTGAGGGTGAAGGAGACGAGTTTGGGGCTCATATGAAAGGTTAAATAGGGTGCAAACCCTGGGATTTAGGATTTCTACCTGGCAGGCAGACTCGCCAAGTCCCGAATATGGACTCACTGCTCAAGACCCCATCTCTACTCGACAAGTCGGGCAATAGACTCGCTGAGTCCCTCTGCAAACTTCTAAATAAATCATATAAAAACAACATACCATAGACGGGTCGTTACAATTCTCCCCCACTTGACTCAAGCTTCGTTCTCGAAGTCTGCTACGGCTGAATCTGCAAATGACTCTGGGTAGTGCTCCCTCATTTCATCCTCAGCCTCCCACGTCCATTCAGACCCCTTCCGGTGCTCCCACTGCACTTTCACTAGCTGAATTACCCTTTTCCTCAAGGTCTTTGTCTTCCGGTCCAGAATCGCGACTGACCTCTCAATATAATTCAAGCTGCTATCAACCTGAATATCTTCTAAGGGAACAACTGCTGACTCATCCACCAAACACTTCCTCAACTGAGACACATGGAAAGTGTTGTGGATCTGGCTAAGCTCTGCTGGAAGATCCAACGATAAGCAAGCCGACCCACCCGGGCCAAAACCCTGAAAGGTCCAATGAACCTGGGGCCCAGCTTGCCCCTCTTCTGAAACCTGATGACACCCTTCCAAGGTGAGACCTTCAGAAGGACCATGTCGCCTACCCGGAACTCCAAGTCTGAACGCCTCCTATCGGCGTAGCTCTTCTGCCGACTCTGCACAGTCTGCAGTCAACTTGAAACCTGCTGAATCAACTCGGTCGTCTTGAGCACCACCTCCGTGCTCCTAATGACTCGCTGACCGACCTCACCCCAACAAATCGGGGTCCTGCACTTCCTCCTATAAAGCATCTCAAAGGTAGGTTGATCAATGCTCGCATGATAATTGTTGTTATACGAAAATTCCGCTAACGGAAGATACATATCCCAACTGCCACCGAAGTCTAGGACACATGCCCGGAGCATGTCCTCGAGAGTCTGAATCATCCTCTCACTCTGCCCGTCCGTCTGAGGGTGGAAAACGGTGCTGAAATGGAGACGAGTACCCATCTCATCGTGAAACCGCTTCCAGAATATGGATGTAAAATAGACGTCTCGATCTGACACCACCGATACCGGCACTCCATGACGTGCAACTACCTCCCACACATAGATATCGCCTAACTTTTCCACCGATATGCTCTCCTGGATTGGTATGAAATGAGCACTCTTCGTCAACCAATCCACTACCACCCAAATCGAATCTACCCCACATGCGGTCCTGGGAAGCTTGGTGATAAAGTCCATGGTGATGCCCTCCCATTTCCACACGGGAATGTCTAACGACTACATCTTGCTGTGAGGCCTCTGGTGTTCTGCCTTGACCTTCCTACAGGTCAGGCACCTCTCTACATACCAAGCAACATCCCGCTTCATGCAGGGCCAACAATAATCGGGTTGAAGATCTCTATACATCTTCGTCGCCCCTGGGTGGATAGAAAATCGATACTTATGAGCCTCGTCCATCAACAGCTGCCGTACTCCACCCCCGTACGGTACCCACACTCTCCCATGAAGGGTCAACAACCCCCGACTATCATAATCAAACGAAGCTACTCGGCCTACTATCCTCTCACACTTCTGCCTCTCCTCCTTGAGGCCCTCAACCTGAGCCTCCCTGATCCGTTCAAACAACGGAGTAATCACTGTCATCCTCAGACATAAATCTCTGATAGGGGCTACTATTACCTTTTGGCTCAAGGCATCGGCCACTACGTTGGCCTTCCCTGGATGGTAAAGGATTTCATAATCATAATCCTTCAGCACATCCAACCACCTCCTCTACCTCATGTTTAGACTCGGCTGATCCATAAGGTATCTCAAACTCTTGTGATCTGTGTAGATGGTACAATGGACCCCATAAAGGTAATGTCTCCAAATCTTGAGGGCAAACACCACTGCCCCCAGCTCTAAATCGTGGGTAGGATAGTTAGCCTCGTGAAGCTTCAACTATCTCGAGGCGTAAGCTATCACATGCCCCCGCTGCATCAATACTGCTCCCATACATGTGATTGATGCATCACAGTAGACTACAAAATCCTCTATTCCCTCTAGCAGGGTAAGGATTGGAGCCTCGCACAACCTCTGCCTGAGGGTCTCAAATGCCGCCTGCTGCTCAGGCCCCCAATGAAACACCACCGACTTCCTAGTCAGTCGGGTGAGCGGTACTGCTATCTTGGAGAAATCCTGAATGAATCTTCTATAATACCCTGCCAAACCCAGGAAGCTCCGAATCTTGGATGGAGACTTCGGGACTTCCCACTGCATCACGGCCTTTATCTTGGCCGGATCTACCAAGATACCCTTCTGGTTGATGAGGTGACCTAGGAACTGCACCTCACGCAACCAGAACTCGCACTTGGAGAACTTTGCAAAAAGTCTCTCCCTTCTCAAAACTTCTAGCACCTCCCTCAGGTGCTCCTCATGCTGCTCCTAAGTCTTGGAATACACCAAGATATCATCTATGAATACTATCACAGACCGATCCAGCATCGGTCTGCATACACGATTCATGAGATCCATGAATGCGGCTGGAGCATTAGTGAGACCAAAAGGCATCACCACAAACTTATAATGACCATAACGGGTCCTGAAAGCAGTCTTTTGCACATCTTCGCCTCTAACTCGCATCTGGTGATATCCGGAGCGTAAATCGATCTTGGAGAACCAAGACGCCCCCTGAAGCTGATCAAACAAATCATCTATCCTCGGGAGGGGGTAACGGTTCTTCACCGTTACCTTATTCAACTCCTGGTAGTCAATGCATATACGGTGTGACCCATCCTTCTTCTTCACAAACAGGTCGGCGCTCCCCAAGGTGAACTACTTCGCCGAATAAAACTCTTGTCTAGCAACTCCTGCAGTTGCGTAGACAACTCCTGCATCTCAGGGGGAGCTAACCGGTACGGTGCCTGGGCTATCGGAGCCGCACCAGGAATTAGGTCGATCCCAAACTCGACCTGCCTCTCAGGAGGTATACCCGGTAAATCCTCCGGGAATACATCCGGAAAGTCTCGCACTACCGGAACATCGTCAACTGTCGTCTTGCCCTTCTCCCGGGCATCTAATACATAAGCGACATAACCGGCGCAACCCTGCTGAAAATAGCGCCTCGACCTCGCGGCTGAACAAAACGCTAGTCCACGCTGTGGCCTCTTGCCCTGAATCACTAACTCTCCCCCACTGGGAGTGCGAACCCTCACTAGCTGTAACTCGCAATCAATCACTGCCCCGTTGGGACTCAACCAATCCATGCCCACTATAACCTTATTCCCTCACAGGGGAATAGGGACCAAATCCACCGAAAACTGCTCGTCGAACAACTGAAGAGAACATCCTCTATGCACCCTGGCGACCCTCACGGTCCTGTCATCTGCTATCTCGACCTCTAGTGGACAATCCAGCTCCCCTGGAGCTCTACTAAATCTCTTGCTAAGCGCTAGCGATACAAACGACTGGGTAGCCCCCAAATGAAATAATATTGTAGCAGAAATGTCGTTCACAGAGAACGACCGTATACAAAACATATAACCATAAGCAATAATCAATAATAATATAGAGATGAAGGGAAGATACATACCCGTCACCACATAAGGAGTCGCTCGCGCCTCCTCTGCTGTCATCTAAAAAGCTCTACTCTTTGCCACTGGTGCCTCTGCTCGGCCCTGCCGGCCATCTGTAATCCTCAAAGTAGCAGGGGCAGGTGCAACCACCTTCCCTGCTGCAACTAAACTCAGACACTGGGACTTTTTATGTCCCCTCTGATTGCACTGAAAGCAAATCAGATCTGATACTACAATAGCGGTAGCAGGAGCCGTACAATCCCTGCTCAAATGCCCAGTCCGACCGCACTTGTAGCAGCCGGAACTCCCTGCCTTGCACACCCCATCGTGCAATCTCCCACACTTTCCACATCGACTGTGGCTCTGCTGACTCCTGGATCTGTGATCTGAAACCTTGAGCTTTTTGCCCGAACTACCTGCACCTAAAACCGCCTCCGGTTTCCTCTTCTTCTCCATCTCAAGGTCAATCTCTCTCTCTCCCGAGCCTTAGCAATCATGTCATCCAGCGTTTTACAGCTGGACCAGCTCACAAACTGGCGGATATTGCTCTGCAGCATCTCATGATAACGAGCCTTCTTCATTTCATCATCGGCTGCATACTGAGGAACGAGAAGAGCCCTATCCCTGAATTTGGCGGTGATCTCCACCACGATCTCTGTAGTCTGGGTGAGGTCCTGAAACTCTCTGGCTAACTGCTGCACCTCAATAACCAGTGCAAACTCCACCCTGAACCTGGTGGAGAAATCATCCTAGGTCATGGCATTTAGTGCTGCATCATCTCTAATGGTATGTTCGACCTCCTCCCACCAATCCCGTGCCCTGTCCATCAGAAAACAGGACGCCAATCTAACCTTGTCCCCCTCGGGACACCTGCTCGTGCGGAAAGCGTTGGCCACATCCGCAAACCATCTAGTACTCGCTATGGGGTCCCGCGCCCCGTGGTAATCTGGAGCTCCACATGCCCTGAACTCCCTGAACGTAAGTGTGTGCGACCCCATCATGGCCGCCACCTCGGCACGGAAGGTGCCCAATCTCTTATCCATCAGCTCTAGAATACCCTCCTTGATCGAACCGGAGATCACATGAGTCTGCTCCAGTATGATACGAGTAATCTCAGAAGAAAGAAACTCTCTGGTCTACTCATCGAACTGCCTGGCCTCCAGGCCTGATCCTGATCCCCCTCCGGCACTTGAACTGCCGACGGCTGGCCTTGAACGCAAAACTACCATTTTGAAACAAATCATAGCAATCATCAAAAAACTGAAATATCTCAAGGGATCATTGATACCAATACTAGTTTCCTGGTCTTGTCTCAGCCTTCCTTGATTCCAGTACGGATCCTATGCTTTCAGTAGTATGGGCCCATACTACCTTCCACATCTATACGTACTTTCCTCAAGAACTTCCTTGACTCCACCAAGTCACTTCTACTACTATTGATCTCTGCTACTCTCATCCTAGGCTTGCCCTAGGGAAATCTCTAACTCCATTCAAAACAGTCCTCAGCTGCTGAAGGCCTCCTTGTAATACTAATTAGTCATTACCTGAATACCATCACATGTAATGAGGCTCAGATAATCCTTCGAGTAAAAGACTCATCCCTAGAACGGTTAGACTCAAACAAGAGCTGCGCAATAGGGCCAAGTCCAACACTCTGAGATTATTCAACCCTGATCACATATGATGTGACGTATTCACCTAATGGCTAACTCCCATCACTCAGAGTCCCACAAAGCACAAAGCACAAAGCAAGCAGCATTCGGATACAAGAAACTATTCAAGCAAATCTATTCTCATAACGAGATATTGTACTAGCATACAATGCTAAGCTCATACTATCAGGCATAACCTAAACAAGCTATCCTAATATTGTCTACTCAATACTAGCATGAAAATTTCGTAAAGCTGAAACACATATAGCAGGCACCTAAGGCATCCTCCTGGATCCTTAGTCCTATTTTAGCATCCTGTTCTACTGAAACTAAAACTGGCAATCATAACATAACTTGTATGGGTAATTTGGGAGTACTTACTTGAGCTCGGTTGATCGCATACGCCACACCATTTTCCTTTTATAAAAACTCTTCTTCTTTCCAAGTTCTTTTTCAAAAATCATTTTCAAAAACATTTTTCTTTTGAAAATCTTTACCGTTTCCTTAGTTTGAGTTCAAACACACCCGAAAGTGTACCCGAATATCTCAAACCAACGCTCTGATACCAACTTGAAACATCCCAAAATACGACCCAAAAATTTTTGTTTAACAATTAGTAAAAATACTAAGATAATATCATAAAATAAAACTCATACGTCAATATCTCAAAACAGCAGCAAAGTGTTATGTAGAACTGTATCAAAACTGTATCAAATCACATTTATGAAAAACTAAAAACATCTCCCAGGACAACTGAAACTGTGGTGTATGCGATGCCATCAACCCGAGCTCTTCCCTTTGCTTGCGGAAGTACCTGAAACCAAAACTGAAACTGTAAGCACAAAGCTTAGTGAGCTCCCCCAAACTACCACATACCATACAATACATATAAACACATACTGGGCCTTGCCCACTGCATCGGACCGAAGTCCGGAAACTGCATCGGACCAAAGTCCGGAACTAACCAGGGCCTTGCCCTCTGCATCGGACCGAAGTCCGGAACTACTGAGGCCTTGCCTCCTGCATCGGACCGAAATCCGGTACTAACTGCATCGGACCGAAGTCTGGAACTAACTGCATAGGACCGAAGTCCGGAACTGACTGCATCGGACAGAAGTCCGGAACTACTAAACATAGCATAGCATAAACATATCAACTAGCATAAACACATAAACTGCATACTGCATCGGGCTGTAACCCGGAACACATAACACATAAATCCTGTCTGAGCCACGAAGGCATCAAACATACTAACATCTGCATCGGACCGAAGTCTGGAAACTACTACTAGCTAAACGGGCCGGCATTGTGGCCTTAGACCCGTTCCTACTGGAAGGAAACTCACCTCGTGATCTGGCTGCTGAGTGTATGGCTCTAGAAGCTATCTGCTGCTGCTCCGGTATCCCCCCGGCTACAATTCCACAAATACACTCAATCAAAAACTAATAACTGCATTGGGGTAAAATGACTCTTTTACCCCTAGCTAAAGTCAACTCTCCTAGTCAAAGTCAACTTACAGTTGACCTGACTCGCCGAGTTGGGCCGCCAACTCACCGAGCCCCTACTCTCATTTCTCAACCCTACTCGCTGCTACTCGTCGAGTATGGCATAAACTCGACGAGTTCCCATTCGATTCTAAAACTCAGGCTATCTGCATCCGACTCGCCGAGTTGTATGAACAACTCGACGAGTTGTTCTTGAATCTGAGAAGATTGCCTTAGACTCGCCGAGTTGTATGAACAACTCGTCGAGTCCCTCCATTACTGAGTCTAACCTCCGACTCACTGAGTCCATGCTACTACTCACTGGTCCCCACTCGGAATCACTCAAAGGGGAAAGATCGGGGACTCGCGACTCGACTCGCCGAGTCCGAAGAACGACTCGCCGAGTCACATGCATGCAGTTACAAAAAACACGATTCTGCTCAAAACCACTGCATACAATTTATAGATCTGAGTTCCTAAGGCTGGTTTACCACGTAAAGTTTCTAACTTTACGTGTACAAATGCATGAAAAATGATATAAAGGCTAAAAAGGCACTTGGAAGAGTAGATCTAGGGCTATCATGCAAAATGGCTCCATAAAGGTGATAGATCTACATTTTTGGAACTGAAACATGGCTACATCCGAAGGCTAATCAATCTAATATGATTTCTCTACTATGAACAAGCTAAGGAATGGATAAAATGGGCTAAATATGCTTATAAAGGAGAATCAATCATAGAAACAGAAGGAATCCGATTATTACCTCAATAAACTCTGAAATGGGTGCAAGACCTTGGATCTTCTTCTTCTCCTTTGGATCTAGCCTCCTTCTTCCCTTCAAAACTTCAAGATTCACACAAGAAATGCTCAAATACTCAAGGGAATGGTTTGGGTTTGCTAAATGATGCTTTGAGGGTGAAGGAGACGAGTTTGGGGCTCATATGATGGTTTAAATAGGGTGCAAACCTGGGGATTTAGGGTTTCTACCTGGCAGGCGGACTCGTCGAGTCCCGAATATGGACTCGCCGAGTCGCCGATCTAAACACTGCTCAAGACCCCGTCTCTACTCGACGAGTCGGGCAATAGACTCGCCGAGTCCCTCTGCAAACTTCTAAATAAATCATATCAAAACAACATACCGTAGACAGGTCGTTACATTTTCTCTGATCTCTTTCTCTAAAAATTGTGAGTTTGTGTGTGTTATTCAATAAAATTTTCTTCAAGCTACACAAACTAGGTAAGTTTTTGTAAACTATATTACTTTGTTCCAAGATTTCACTAAGAATCCTTCCTCATACAACTTCATTTTCGTATTTATGCTCTTAGAATCACCTTAACTTCGAAAATCTCCTCAAGGAAGCAAGCTACACCGAATACCTTCACCATCTTCCTATTCAAAACCGAAAAAGCCCCAAGGTGAGCTTTATACCTTTATTTTTCAAGTTGTCTTTCTTTTGGGAGGGAATACAAGTCAAGTCTTGTGAAAGATCTTTGTATATTTGCTTGCATGTGTATTTTTTTACATGTTATGTATGGTTAAATGTTGTGAAATCATGCTAAAAGTCCATGAACTTGATATTTTGGTTGAATCTCAAGTTGTTGGAACACAGTTAACTTGATATGCTATTAAAAATGAAAAGTAGTTTCTAAATGAAAAATGTTTTCACTTGATGCATGTTAAAAATCACAAGGATTGGTCCAAGAATATGTTTAAACAAAGTTTGGTTGTGAAAGCTTGGAAAATAATAAAAAATGAATATTTTTGTAAAAATGGGCCATTTGTAAACAATTTTGGGTAAAATGGGTTTTTATGGTAATTTTGGTGAAAATGGGCCTTTTATGACAATTTGGGTAAAAATGGGTCTTATGCGACAATTTTAGTAAAATTGGGCCTTTATTGATAATTTTAGTAAAATTGGGCCTTTATTGACAATTTTGGTAAAATTAAGCTATTTTTTACAACAATGGTAAAAATGGGCTATTCTGACACTTATAGTAAAAATGGCTATTTTTGTCACTTATAATTTGTAGTCGAAAATATACACTAGTAACATTATTTATAACATTAAATAATGGAATTCAATATTCGCGTAAATTTTGTTAAGGCTCTTGTGAGACACTCCTTCACTCGTACCTACCTAGTGTACATCGTAAGTCCTATAGTTATAACCAAAGTTTCCTGGAGGGAGAGCAGGATATTGTATATAGATCTATACGGGGTTGACACCCCCACACATGAGCTGTTCTCTACAGCTAGACAAGTCAGTCTAGGGTGACAATTATCTTTGGAAACCGACGTCTGAAGAACGTCACGACAAGCGCTCTCTTCATATTAGTATGGTTGTTACGACTCACATAGAGAATAACAATATTATTTTAAAATTTACACGAAACATACACTCTACAAATTTTACAAAGTACAAAACTATGTGCCGACTATTTTGCACTAATCTCACCACTCAGGTCTTAGGGTTTTAAGGCCACAATGTTTCGTATAATAGAAAATATAGGATTTTCTGGAAACACTCTCTACAAAATTTTCAAACAAGGTAAACAAAGTATACACATGCAATTACACATGATTTGGAACAAGACTCTCGAACTATTTTTTATAGAAAATATTGGATTTTATGGAGTTTACAAACTATTACCAAGTTTTTCTTAAAAACATGCTTATGAACTCACCAACATTTTATATGTTGACGCTTTTCAAAACGACTAATATTCTCAGGAACACAGTGAGCAGGTTTTTCAGTCGTGGACATTGGACATTTGTTGTATTTTTGGATTATCACACATTATGTTATTTTGGATGTATTTCGTAAACAAACACAAAGATGTAAACAATGCATGTTGATATCGTTAATTTATGATGATGATGGTTGCTATATTTCATTCATATTCAATTGTTATGATATTACAAGATGAAGTCACCCGCCCCCGGATGTTTCCGCCGTCCCGGTTCGGGGGTGTGACACTAGGGTTTTATAATCTTTTAAAATTTGAAATTAAAAGAATTTAATTTAAATTTAAAAGAGAAATTTATTTAATAAACACCTAATTAAACATTTAATTAATTTATTAAATCATTTAAGGATTATCCAAGTAAATTAATTAAAATAATTTAACCTAATCCTCTCCCCTAATTTTTGAAAAACATGGTAGGGATAATTCAAAATTTATAATTATCCAATTATCCACATAAAGAGATAATTACCAAAAATAAGAAAACCCTATCATGAAACTCTAATTTTTTAAAATACCTATTCTTGGGGAGGAAGGCAAGGATTTCAATCCTTGCCTATTTCGAAAATCAAGAGGGTTTAGGAACGCTAATTTCGAAACTTGTAGGCCAAGGAAAAGGGTTAAAACCCTTTTCAAATTTTCAAAACCTAGGGTTAGGAAATCCTAATTTCGAAAAACCTTAAGTCGAAAAGGGTTTAATTTCCATAAACCCAAATTGATCAAATTCAAACAATTGCAACCACATTCAATAGAAAACAAGCCAATGCTCTGATACCACTAATGGGTTTTGAGCATAACAAACGATCCTTATGTCTGCATGCAATCCTAATTTATTGGATCAATGTTCTCTCTAACTGAACATACAAGTATTGAACATCAAAAGGAAAACCCTAATTGCACTAGTATAATTTCGAAAATCATAACTAGAGTTAGTAAACATTGATTTGATTGTTATGTTGGAGTAACAATGGAAATCCAAATCTTCAACCTTGAGAGCAAGCATCACAAGTGACATGCCTCTAATGGTTCATACCCAAACTAAGGAACAGGATGAGAGAGAAGAGAGGGGAGGAGGATTGAGATTTTTAGCTATCCTTGTGGGGTTTAGAGTGGCCAAAAATGAGAAGCCCTATGGGTTTATTTATAGTGCAGACAGGATACACTGGATAACCCTAATTTGAATATAATATTATTAATTCAAATTGGTAATTATCCACCTCCTTAATTATCCACATAGGATAATCTAGAAAGCCTAATTATCCTTAGGAATTTCGTCTACCACCTTCCCTAGGAAGGTTCTGGAACCTCTTGTTCAACTATTGAACAATTGCACTTTAGTCCCTACACTTTGAATTAATTCTTTTAATCTCGAAATCAATTCCAATTAATTTCTGATTAAATAGTAATTAAACAATATGATTTCTAATTAATATATTATTTTCGTAATACATTAATAAATCATTTATTTCAATTTATTATTCAAATAATAAATTCAACCTCTCTCCAAAAGTCATCATGTCTAGTTTCTAGTTATAAGGGCAACCTAAAATGATTATGCTACTATCAGTTCAAGTATATACTAATTATAGTTATGTGCTTAGACACCTAATCCAACATACATGATCAAGGAGACACCTATATATGTCTCCCTTGTTCAGGCTTTCACGGTTGATACCACAAACAATAGTTTATTTACACCCTCAACTGCTCTTCCATCACAACATGTGACTGACGCTCTTCAACAACTTAATTCTCAACTTGGTCTTCAAGTGTATCCTATAACAACCATTGATTCTCCTTCTTCACACGCCTCTATTCCAACTGTACCAATCAAATTCGTGCCATAGGTTCCAACAATCGCAAGGGTCGCGGTTGGGGAAGGTCGAGGTCAATTTAGTTGGGCTCCTAATCAAATAACGTTTATGGTACATGTAACCGGTGCAGGATTGGTCACCTACCAACCCATTGTGCTAATCGGGATCCAGGCACAACTAAGATGACACATCCATCGGCCAATTATATAGAATACCGCTTACAAGCCTCCTCATCTTGGATTCCTAGTATAGGTGCCTCAAGCCATGCTGCCTCAAATTTATCTAGTTATAACTCCAAGCCCTAGTATGGTGAGGACAATTTCATGTTGGTAATGAGACAGGTTTACCCACTCTTCATATTCGATTCTCACATTTTCACTCACCAAACAAAACTTTCTCTCTAAATGACATTCATTTTGTTCCACAAATTAAAAAAAAAATACTTCTTTCAGTTCAAAAGTTTTTCCTTGATAAAAAAATTTTATTTTGAATTTCACTCCTCTTTTTTTGTGTGAATGACAAGGCTACACAAATTACCCTCCTCACGGGTACAATCAACAATGGCCTCTAAGAGTTTCAATTCCCTCCTTCTCAACCGATTCCTAAAGTTGCTTTCTCAACATTTCGAGCTTCCTCCATAACTTGGCACCAAAAGACTTGGATACCCTCACACTCAATTTCTTAAATTTATGCTATCTAAATATCATTTACATGTTCAAGATACTAGTTTAGATTCATTTTGCAATTCTTTTTCTGTTGGCAAATCTAAGAAACTTCATTTACCTATATCTAGTTATAAAAGTTCTCACTTTTTAGATTTAGTTTTCTGTGATGTTTGGGGATCGACCCATGTTACCTCATTTAAAGGCCATAAATATTTTCTTTTATGTGTTTATCACTTTTCAACGTTTATGTTGATTTTTTCAGTGAAACTTAAATCTGAAGTCTATATTATTTTCAAACATTTTCTAGCCATAGTTGAACAAAAATTTCAAACCAAGCTCAAGTCGGGGGGGGGGGGGGGGGTTTGAAACCTCTACTAATTCTTCTCTTATATCAGTATTGTTCATTGTTTATCTTTTCCACATACAAGTGAAAAAATGGATTTATTGAATGACGTCATCGGTTGTCAAAATTGGGCTCACCTTTTTAGCTCAATCTAATGCGCCTCACAGTTTTTGGCATTTTTCCTTTGACACAGCTGTCTATCTTATCAATTGAATGCCCTCCAGAACTAACTCCAACATTTCTCCTTTTGAATAAGTTTTCCACCATAAATCTGATTTTTCCTTCCTAAGGGTTTTCGATTCTCATTTTTATCCTCATCTTCGTCCTTACAACAAATATAAGATGGATTTTCAGTCTACTTCATGTGTTTTTTAGGGCTATAACACTTCCTACTATGGCTATCAGTGTTTTGATCCTTCCACCGAATGCCTTTACATTGCAGGCCATGTGCGTTTCAACAAACTTTCCTACACGTTTCATATTTCATGAACCGAATCCTGCACAACACCAACATCTACTTCTATACAATCCTCATATGTCTTTTTTTATCTTACTGATCCTTCCATTGATATCTCTCCAACCCCTTGTGTTACTCCTATTTCCATCCTCTCCCACAACCACTCATATTCCTCATGAAAACACCTCCTACAACATTACATTTCCACTCCTTGGAACCTACAACTGCTACCCAAAACAACCGGCTACTTCCACCACGACACCTCAGCCTATGGCTACCAGAACCCATGCAACCGAACCCGTTCCTCCTCCTAACTAAAAACCCTAATGCACTCATCCATCTAATTTACGACCCAACCCGAAAAAACTGTTCCATTTCACCCCTACAAACTTTCATACTTCTATTCCTTTCGAAACCGAACCACCCTCTTTTGCCATTGCTAACAATGAACCTCACTGGCAAAAAGCCATGTGTGAAGACTATTCAACCCTTATAAGAAATGATACATGGACTTTGGTTCCTCGCGCCCCTAACACTAACATAATTGATTGCAAATGGGTGTATAAAATTAAACGAGACCAATCCGGGACAATTAAACGTGACATGGCTTGTCTTGTTGCCAAGGGCTTTCACCAACAACTACAGATTGATTATCTTGATACTTTTAGTCATGTGGTTAAATCCACTACTATTCGAGTTAGTTTATCTCTTGCAGTCACAAAACAATGGTCTCTCAGACAATTGGATACCAAAATGCATTTTTATATGGTAATTTGTAGGAAAACGTTTACTTGAAACAACCTATAAGCATTGTTGATCCAACCAAACCAGATCATGTATATATTCTTCATAAGTCACTAGGCAGCCTTAAATAAGCACCTCAGGCCTGGTTTCATCGGTTGTCCACAACCATACATGCTCTTAGTTTTCAAGGGTCCAACACTGATCCCTCTTTGTTCATATAATCATATCGGGGCACACTCATGTGTATGTTGGCTTATGTTGATGACATAATCTTGATTGGTAACAACGATGTTGCTATTAATCTGGTAATATAAAGCCTAAGCACCTCTTTTATAGTTTAAGATATGGTGTCTCTCTCTCTTATTTTCCGGGCATCAAGATTATTCCCAAGGGAAAAGATATTACATCATCACAAAGTAAGTACATTAATGAGCTACTGGAAAGGATATGTCTATCTAATTCTAAATTGGTTCTGTCTCGCATCACCAGTACTTTGAATGTGTCTCTTGGGGACAGTTCTCCATTTAGTGACCCGATCAAATACCATCAAACTGTAGGGGCTCTTCAACATGTCACCATGTCTAGACCATATATTACCTATGTTGTCAATAAGGTCTATTAGTTTATACATCATACCATTGATAATCATTGGTCAGTTGTCAAGTGCATACTTTGCTACCTACTAGGGACTGGCAATTTTGGTCTCTCCATTCAGCATCGTTCCACCTCCATGTTACATCCATATACATACACAACCTTCAATTTTATAACTGCCTTTTCCGATGCTGATTGGGTTGATTGCCTTGATGACCGATGATCCACCGGGGGATTTGGAATATGTCACACCCCTAAACCGGAACGGCGGAAACGTTTGGGGGCGGATGACTTCATTTGGTAACGTAACAAATGAATACATAGTAAAGAAAGCAATATAGCCATAATATATATAATTGAAAGTTTACATTGTTTAAAAGAGTACATGTTCAAAACCAATTACAATATGATGCCAAAAATATGAATTTAAACTGGCGCCACAACATTCCTTCTGCAAAAAGCTGTTTGATACCTGCAATTACTTAGTCCTTGGGACATACAAGTAGTTTTGAAAGAGTAGATCAGCATTTAAGCTGGTGAGTTTCATAAGTATTTAAATGATAGTATTTGTATGAACTAAAATGAAATGGTTTGTTTTTGTTTGTTAATTTCTAGAAAATCCCATATTTCCTACCAGTATAAATGTAGCCTTAAATCAAAACCAATGTTTGTTTAGAAAGTTGATGTTTTCCCATCTGTGAGTAGTGGTTTAGAAGTTCTAAACTTGTATCACAATTAGGTGCTTCATGCCTAAAGTAGTTAAGTTATGTACGTATAAAACCTTCAATACGTCTGAAAAACCCCGTAAATCAATGTGTTTTTAATACTCTATGTGAGTTTTATAACCATGCTATTGACTAGAAATGCCTATACACAACGATATTCAGGCATTGGAATGTTCTCACGTTTGTCTCCCGAAATGGTGTACTGTAGCTAACAGTTAGGGTGCGGGGTTGTCAATCCCGTATAGATCTATACACAAACACCATGCCCCCTCCAAGGGATTCTGGTATATAATACAGGACTTGAAATGCGTACTTGAGCGTACGTGAATTTTAATGTCTCACAAAACTTAGTATAAAACAGATTTACGTGTGAAAATATTCGTTTGTTCTTGTATATGAAAGTAACTTCTTGAAATAGTATTTCCAATATGTAAAAGTTCGTAGTGTTCTCGTAAAACTATACATGTTATAGTTTTCTAAAAGTGTGTTTCGTTTGTATAGTAATTCCTAGTTGAATGCTCACTTGTTACGAAAAGTATAATTTTTGTAGTGCCAAAACTGACACATATACATACAGTATAAGCAGAGTGTTTGATTTGCATAAATACATAAATCATTTCTTATTTCAAAAGATAAGATGTTATCGTGGTATAATTTGCATATGAAAGTTTCCCTATAATAGTTATAAAACACATATGATTCCATTGATAAAAACCATATAATGAAACTTTATATAACACATGATAATAATCGAGTGTTTTACTTGTATTTCCCCCCTTAAAAGCATATAAAAGTATTTATAAAATATTTAAAAGTGTGGATTGTAGGGGTATAAACTCACTTGAAAGATCGAAGAAGGCGAGATGAAAACCGGACAAAATTTCGACTCGAGAAAGCGGATTTTCTCGGGATTCTCGGGAATCTCGGGAGCACAAATGACCTTCGGGACTTGAGCAAGGTAACCGGGACTTTGGGATAGCATGTGCACGGAAAACGGGGCAAAAATGCAAGAAAGATGAGAGGAAATGGCTCTTCTCTTCGGAACCCTTGCATCCCTTTTATAGGGGGTGAGAACCGCCTCGGTACGCGGGGCGTACGCGAGTATGATGGGCGTACACGAGTACTGTAACACCCGTAGATCCGGGCTAGTCAATTTAGAGGCAATAGGGGTCGAAAATGACTTTTCGACAAAAGATTATTTAGAATAAATAATCTTAACCAAGTTGTAGAATATGTCACAAGGTTTCCGTACATATAAAGAACGCCAAAATCCGAGTTATAACGAAGAAGTTATGGCCCGTCAAAGTTTCGCGACCGAACCGGCACAGCACCGGGAAGTGTAAATAGTGAATTTACGATGGAGGACTTTTTAGCCTTAGTGATCTAAATGAAATTCGTAGAATATGTTAAACTAAGAGCGTCGATAAAAAGAACGCCCAAATCTGACTTCGTATGAGGAAGTTATGATTTTTCTAAGATTCGGCTTAGCAGTATACAGCCCGAAACTCGAATTCTAGTGCGAGTGGTTTTTGGCTTACGCGACCTAAATGAGAGTTGAAGATCTCATTAATAGGAACTCAACGGTAAAAAGACAGACCAAAACAGAGTCCGGATGAAGGAGTTATGAACTCTTCGCGATCATTTAACAGTCTAAACGCCTCCTACTGTTAAATTTGAGATCGGTTGAGAATTAGCTGACGGAGTCTAAACGAAAGTTGTAGATCTTGATTTTACCTACGCGTGGATATAAAGAATGTCGAAAACGGAGCTCGTATGAGAAAGTTATGATTTTTCTAAGTTTGAAGGCTGATACGCGATAGGGGGTGACGTGGCACCACCAGAATTGGACACGTGGCACCACCAGAAGGCCACCACATGGACCAACTCGAAGAGTCATGACTCAGAATCGACGAGTCCATCAGATTCCTCCCCTATAAATAGAGGTGTCGGGTTCCCTCATTCTTCACACCTTCCTAAACTATTCTTTCTCTCTCTAGACTCTCTCTCTAGCCCCCTAACCCCCCTAGAAGCCTAGGTAAACCCCCTAGCACCCGAAGGAAGCCCCAAGGCTCCTGGAGTCCCAAGAAAAAGGGTCTTTCGACTCGGAAATGCTGCTCCAGCGAAGCCCGGTTTTCGAGAAAACCCGCTGTTTTATCGAAGGAAATTGTTTTGAGAGTATCGAAGCGTTGTCCGAGTGCTGAGTCACCACCTTTCAAGTGAGTGCATAGTCCCTTTCATGAACATGATTTTAATACAATTATTGATTGAAGTATTAATTATATGTTTTTGTACGAGTTAATTGATGTTGCTTGAAATTCATGTTAAAGAACATACCTGATTATATTTGATAATTTAGGATAAAGAGTAGACCTAAATTAAATATGAGGAATATTGGGTAGTATATTCTTACGAGTACAAGTGAGTTAAACTCAGAGAATAGAAGTTAGTATATGTCACTTATCCGGGAGTATGGATTAGACATAGTCATTGTCCCTAGTCCGAGAATATGGATTAGGCATAATCATTCGTCATTAATCCGAGAGTATGGATTAGCTATTGTCCCTAGTCCGAGAGTATGGATTAGGCATAATCATTCATCATTAATACGAGAGTATGGATTAGTCATTCGTCCCTAGTCCGAGAGTATGGATTTGGTAAATTCGTTCATTTATGATCTGGGAGTATGGAGTAGGTAAAACGACTAATCTTAGGTCCGAGAGTATGGATAGCCTTGTTGCGAGGATCGACGGGGTGGGATAAGAGTTGTTTATATATATATATGGTGAAATTATATATTTTGTGAGTTTTAAACTATATATATGGTATAACATTGTGGGATTGAAATCCCTATGTACTCACCAGGTTTCCCAACCTGACCCACTCAGTTTATTTACATCACAGGTATTGATATGAAGTCACACTGAGAGATTAAAGAGATGTAGACCACTAGTGTAAATAAATGTAAGTTCTGTTTATGCTTATGTTTCTGTATTGACGATGACATCCCAAACATTTTAACATAAATAAAATATGTTTCTTCGAAAATGTTTTGATAACGTATTTATCGTATTTTTCTGGGAACAAATTCCGCAACATTTTTATGAAAAGAAGTACTCTAATTTTTATAAAGCATAAACAAAATCGGTCTTTTCTAGCCGTGATTTTTGGGGATGTCACAGTTGGTATCAGAGCATTAGTTTAAGCGAACTAGGAATATGGATTTATTTCTAGACTTAAACTTAGAATGCTAAGAAATGATTGTGAGGAGTGTGCACTAGATTATTTTAGGAATTATGCCTAAAATGTTTTTATGTGCTAAATGCTTTATGCCTTATATGTTGTTATTTATTCGGATCTATGGTCTGTTGCCGACCGGATCTGGAAACCTTATGTGTTTAGGATTCTAAGCGTTTAACTACGATATTAGAACTAGCATATAAACGTTTTGGAGTGATAAGGATGATTTAACCGTCAATCCTAAGTAAAGGTCTAGATTCACCTTATTCGGTGTATAGATCAAGATGGCAAGAACCCGTAGCGGAAACGTGAACGCAAATGGGAATAGAAACCAACCCCCAGTGATCGAGCAGATACCGGTTGTGGTAGCCGCTGCTGAGCCAATAACGATGGCCGGAGTGCAAGCGATGATCCAGGTGATGTTGGATCGTTAAATGGAGGAAACAAAGCGTTTACTTCAACAAGCTCCAGAGGAACTTACGATGCCTATTAAGCAGCCCGAGCTGAATGACGGGCAGTCTGAGGAAGGGAACGACAGCAGGACCGTTGGTCAAGCTGATCCACCGGTGATTAGAAGGAACAATCAAGATGACGAAGTCAAGAGGAATGTATGCAAGTACAAGGATTTTCAGACCTGCAAGCCATTGACTTTCACTGGAAAGGAAGATCCGATCGGGGTCATGGATTGGATCTCAGAGATGGAGTTAGCTTTCATGACGTGTGGTTGTAGAGGCAAACTACAAACAACGTTTGCGGTACGCCAGTTCAGAGGAGGCGCGGTTCGTTGGTGGAACACTCTGGGGAAGACTCTAAGCCCCAATGAGCCCCTGCAACTGACATGGGCGGAGTTTTTGGTGCAGTTCAAACGTAAGTACTGCTCAGCCCAAAATTTGCTTGAGCTAGAAAACCAATTCCTTACCTTGAAGAAAGGAAGCACGTCTATTGATGAATACACCAACAACTTCACAGATAAGATGGAGTTCGCCTTGCGTCGTGTTCCGGATGAGCTGACGAAAATCGAAAAGTACGCAAAAGGACTTCCATGGGAGTACGCGGTGCCAGTGCGTCAAGCACCTACTCTAGAGGCAGCTATCTGGGCTAACAAGTCTGTCGAAGATATGATCAAGGGAAGAGCCGCCAGCAAGATGGAGGTTGGCGAGAAGAGAAAGTTTGAAGGATCTTCAAGGTCCAGCGAGAAGAGAAAATTCTCGAAGTCTGAAGAAGGAACGCAATGGTGTGACAAGTGTAGAAAGAAGCACATCGGGAAATGCTCTAAATATACGACATGCTTTAAATGCGGGAAGACTGGTCATTACGCCAACGAATGCACAACCAAGAGAGAAGTCTGCTTTAAGTGTGGAGAAGAAGGACACTTCAAACAAGACTGCCCAAAGAGAGAAGGGGCTACAAAGCCAAATGTGCCACCAAAGCCAAAGGCGAGAGCATTTCAAATGATCCTTGACGAAGCAGATGACAATGCGAGGATTCAAGAGTGAAGGCTTGACATCCGAGGATTGAGTTATGGAGTAATCGTGTAGATAGTACCTCACGATGTAGCCCGTTAGAGGCATAGTCTACGGTGAACTTGAACACCTATGTAATAGTTTCAAGAAATAATATAAAACCTTTGTTTTGTTATCTGATGTGTTAAGTTTTTGTATGGTTTTCTTGTATGGTGACTTGGAAAAAACTGCGGGACAATACTTGGGACGAGTATGAGTAGGTGTGAATGGTAGTAGAGGCCTATACTATCGGAAGCACAGGACTCACACTTGGATCAGGGAAAGTCACAAGGTTACCAAGAAGCTAGTAATTGATTTCGTTTTATTCAACTATGTTGTTACCATTGTTTCGGTAATGACCAAGAAGATTGTTGATATTCCGACCCGAGTGGTCATATCGAATTGAGTCCGACTACGATAAGTATGTTACGTGGTTCAGAGAACCAAGTTCGATGTAGCACCGACTTAAGCCGGAAGAATTAATCAAAGCGATCAGTAAAAGTATCTCGACGGTTGCTAAAAACTGTAAATTAGAACATGAAGGAAGGTATAAACTGTTCCAGAATTTAACTCTAAATGACCTAAGTCCAAGCAATGCATCGCACGATGATTGGTCATTAGAATATGACGCATCGTTCCATTCAATTCGTATCAACTAAGGATTGACGATTGTGACTTGAAGGTCATAATTTGGAGTCTAATGTGAGATAAAGGGCGGAGGTAGGATCGAGCACCGCCTGTAGTCAAGGAGTCTAAGAGTTAGATACACATTCGAAGAAACATCGAAGTTATGACTTAGGATGAATAGATAACAAATGCAGTCATCACGTGAGCCCTATTTCGTTGATGATTCCGGGACGTAATCATCCTAAGGGGGAGATAATTGTAATGCCCGTAGATCCGGGCTAGTCAATTTAGAGGCAATAGGGGTTGAAAATGACTTTTCGACAAAAGATTATTTAGAATAAATAATCTTAACCAAGTTGTATAATATGTCACAAGGTTTCCGTACATATAAAGAACGCCAAAATCCGAGTTATAACGAAGAAGTTATGGCCCGTCGAAGTTTCGCGACCGAACCAGCACAGCACCGAGAAGCGTAAACAGTGAATTTACAATGGAGGACTTTTTAGCCTTAGTGATCTAAATGAAATTCGTAGAATATGTTAAACTAAGAGCGTCGATAAAAAGAACGCCCAAATCTAACTTTGTATGAGGAAGTTATGATTTTTCTAAGATTCGGCTTAGCAGTATATAGCCCGAAACTCGAATTTTAGTTCGAGTGGTTTTTGGCTTACACGACCTAAATGAGAGTTGAAGATCTCATTAATAGGAACTCAACGGTAAAAATACAGACGAAAAAGGAGTCCGGATGAAGGAGTTATGAACTCTTCGCGGTCATTTAACAGTCTAAACGCATCCTACTGTTAAATTTGAGATCGGTCGAGAATTAGCTGACGGAGTCTAAACGAAAGTTGTAGATCTTGATTTTACCTACATGTGGATATAAAGAATGTCGAAAACAGAGCTCGTACGCGAAAGTTATGATTTTTCTAAGTTTGAAGGCTGATACGCGATAGGGGGTGACGTGGCACCACCAGAATTGGACACATGGCACCACCAGAAGGCCACCACATGGACCAACTCGAAGAGTCATGACTCAGACTCGACGAGTCCATCAGATTCCTCCCCTATAAATAGAGGTGTCGGGTTCCCTCATTCTTCACACCTTCCTAAACTATTATTTCTCTCTCTAGACTCTCTCTCTAGCCCCCTAACCCCCCTAAAAGCCTAGGTAAACCCCCTAGCACCCGAAGGAAGCCCGAGGCTCCCGAAGTCCTGAGAAAAAGGGTCTTTCGGCTCGGAAACGCTGCTCCAGCGAAGCCCGATTTTCGAGAAAACCCGCTGTTTTATCGAAGGAAATTGTTTTGAAAGTATCGAAGCGCTGTCCGAGTGCTGAGTCACCACCTTTCAAGTGAGTGCATAGTCCCTTTCATGAACATGATTTTAATACAAGTATTGATTGAAGTATTAATTATATGTTTATATGCGAGTTAATTGATGTTGCTTGAAATTCATGTTAAAGAACATACCTGATTATATTTGATAATTTAGGATAAAGAGTAGACCTAAATTAAATATGAGGAATATTGGGTAGTATATTCTTACGAGTACAAGTGAGTTAAACTCAGAGAATAGAAGTTCGTATATGTCACTTATCCGGGAGTATGGATTAGACATAGTCATTGTCCCTAGTCCGAGAATATGGATTAGGCATAATCATTCGTCATTAATCCGAGAGTATGGATTAGCTATTGTCCCTAGTCCGAGAGTATGGATTAGGCATAATCATTCATCATTAATCCGAGAGTATGGATTAGTCATTCGTCCCTAGTCCGAGAGTATGGATTTGGTAAATTCGTTCATTTCTGATCCGGGAGTATGGAGTAGGTAAAACGACTAATCTTAGGTTCGAGAGTATGGATAGCCTTGTTGCGAGGATCGACGGGGTGGGATAAGAGTTGTTTATATATATATGGTGAAATTATATATTTTGTGAGTTTTAAACTATATATATGGTATAACATTGTGGGATTGAAATCCCTATCTACTCACTAGGTTTCCCAATCTGACCCACTCAGTTTATTTACATCACAGGTATTGATATGAAGTCACACTGAGAGATTAAAGAGATGTAGACCACTAGTGTAAATAAATGTAAGTTTTGTTTATGCTTATGTTTCTGTATTGACGATGACATCCCAAACATTTTAACATAAATAAAATATGTTTCTTCGAAAATGTTTTGATAACGTATTTATCGTATTTTTCTGGGAACAAATTCCGCAACATTTTTATGAAAAGAAGTACTCTGATTTTTATAAAGCATAAACAAAATCGATCTTTTCTGGCCGTGATTTTTGGGGATGTCACAAGTACGCTGGGCGTACTCGTGCGTCACGCATAAGCGCATCCTCGACTGCTTCGCAATCCAGATGGGACGGGACATAGGCTTGCATAGGGCGCGACGTGGACGATCCGAGGCCCAAGCCTTGAGTACGCTGGGCATACTCGTGCGTGACTCAGCCTTCGGATGATACCGAAATTATATTAAAATTTATATTTTTAATATTTAATAAACTTCAAAAATTCATATCTTCTTCATGCGAACTTCGTTTTTGACGTTCTTTATATCCATGCGTAGGTGAGACTATACTATACGACTTTTGTTTAGATTCCGTCAGCAAATTTTGACATTATTTTTATTATTTATTTTTAAATGGTCGTAGTAAGAAAATTTCATTAGAAATTCATAACTTCATTATCTGACGTCTGTTTTTGCCAGACTTTTTACCGTTGAAAAACCATTGTCGAGACCTTCGATTCTCATTTAGGTCATTCCGGTCAAAAGTCGCTCGATCTGTGATTCGAGTTTTTAGCTGTCCGTTGCTAAGCCAAACTTGGAAAATTCATAACTTCCTTATACGAAGTCAAATTTTGGCGTTCTTTTTACGTACGATCACAGTTTAATGACATCTAACATAACAGGTAATTTAATTAGTGATTTTTGGATATTTTATTTTCGAAGTTAATTTCATTATAACAAACGTGGTTACAATACTTTACTTTTTAGGTCGTTTACATAGAGTTGAAATATCGGGTTGTCACATCATCCCCCTGTTAGAGGGAATTTCATCCCAAAATTTAAAGTAAGAAAGATACAAGTGAATCAAAGAAAAAGATGTGGGTACTTTTGTTTCATCTGATCTCCACCTTCCCATGTGAATTCAGGTCCTCGCTTGGCGTTCCAACGGACTTTCACGATGGGTATGCGACTTTGTTTCGTTTGTTTGACCTCTCGGTCCATGATTTCTAACGGTTCTTCCACGAAGTTGAGGCTCTCGTTGATCTCGATCTCGTCGAGTGATATAACAAGAGTCTCATCGGACAGACACTTTTTCAAGTTCGATAAGTGGAAGGTTGGATGTATGTTACTAAGTTCACATGGTAGATTAAGTTTGTAAGCTACAGGGCCGATTTTGGCGAGAATCTCGAAAGACCCTATGTATCTTGGATTTAGCTTTCCACACTTTCCAAAGCATACTAAGCCTTTCTATGACGAGACTTTCAATAGAACGTGGTCCCCTACTTGGAATTCCAAAGGTTTCCTCCGTTGGTCAGCGTAGCTTTTTTTTCGGTCTCTAGATGCTTTCAACCGTTCACGAATCTGAACGATCTTCTCTGTCGTTTCTCGTATGATTTCCGGACCGGTGAGAGTGTTTTCAGTATCTTATCCTTTAGCTAACTGTGTGTCGCCAACTTCAGTCCAACACAGAGGGGACCTGCACTTACGGCCATAGAGGGCTTCAAATGGAGCAACCTTTATGCTCGTATGATAACTATTGTTGTATGAAAATTCGACAAGGGATAAATGGATATCCCATGCCTTTCAAAATTCAATCACACAGGCTCTCAGCATATCTTCCAAAGTTTGTATCATTCTCTCACTTTTCCCGTCTATTTGTGGATGGTAGGTTGTACTCATGTCTAGTCTAGTCCCCAGGGAACTTTGTAGTGACTACCAGAACCTTGATGTAAATCTACTATCTCTATCGGAGATAATGGACATCGGAACACCATGCAATCGCACTATTTCCCTTATGTAAGTTCGTGTAAGCCTTTCCATCTTGTCAGTCTCCTTGATTGGTAGACAATGCGCAGATTTGGTCAATTTGTCGATGATGACCCATATGCTATCAAGTCCACCCGTTGTCTTGGGCAACTTGGTTATGAAATCCATAGTAATCCGTTCCCATTTCCATTCCGGTATCTCCAGTTGTTGTAGTATTCCTGAAGGTTTCTGGTACTCGACATTAACCTTAGTGCAATTAAGACATTTACTTACGAAGGTAGCAATCTCAGCTTTCATGTTAGGCCACCAGTACAGTTTCTTAAGATCCAGATACATTTTATCTGAACCTGGGTGAACGGAATACCTCGTGTTGTGTGCTTGTCATGACCACGTCTCTGAAACCACCATGTCTCGGTGTCCAGATACGATCCATGAGATAATAGGCTCCGCCACCCTTGATTTCTAGATTCTTTTCCATTCCTCTCAGGGATTCACCCGTCACATGTTCGGGTTGTAAAGCTTCCAGTTGAGCCTCCTTAATTTGTGTGGATAAGTGGGAATGGATAGTTATATTCAGAGATTTGACTCTCCGACCAATGTATTCTTTTCGACTGAGGGCGTCAGCTACTACATTGGCCTTGCCAGGATGATAATGAATTTCACATTCGTAATCATTGCGTAACTCGACCCATCGTCGTTGTCGCATGTTGAGCTCCTTCTGATCGAAAATGTGTTGAAGACTCTTGTGGTCGGTGTAAATAGTACTCTTCATTCAGTACAGGTAGTGTCTCCAGATCTTCAAAGCAAATACCACTGCTCCTTACTCAAGATCGTGTGTTGTATAGTTTACTTCGTGTATCTTAAGCTGACGGGAGGCATAGGCAATAACCTTCCCTCATTTCATAAGAACACAACCAAATCCTTGATTTGATGCATCGCAATACACTACGAAATCTTCTATCCCTTCGGGGAGGGATAGTATCGGTGCGGTGCACAAGGCCTGTTTCAGTGTTTGGAACGCCTTCTCTTGTTTTGCTTCCCAGTCAAAGACCACGCCTTTCTGGGTTAATGTAGTAAGAGGTTTCGCAATGCTAGAGAAGTTCTTTATGAATCTGCGATAGTAGCCAGCTAGACCTAGAAATTGATGAATCTCTGTAGGTGTCTTTGGTGCCGATCAGTTCCTAATGGCCTTAATTTTGGAGGGGTCCACATGTATCCCTTTTTCGCTAACAACGTGGCCCAAAAATTCGACTCTTCGAATCCAAAATCCACATTTAGAGAACTTCGCATAGAGTTTCTCCGATTGTAGTGTTTCTAAGACTCTTCGTAGGTGCTGACTATGTTCTTCCTTACTTCGGGAGTAGATAAGTATATCATCGATGAAGACAATGAAGAACTGATCCAAGTAAGGACGGCACACTCTATTCATTAGGTCCATGAATACTGCTGGTGCGTTGGTTAATCCGAACGAAATCACTACAAATTCGTAGTGTCCATAACGGGTTCAGAAGGTTGTCTTGGGAACATCTTCCTCTAGCACTCATAATTGGTGATATCCAGATCGTAGATCTATATTTGATAAGTAGCTCGCTCCTTGGAGTTGATCAAATAGATCGTCAATGCGGGGCAGAGGGTAACGATTTTTGATAGTAAGTTTGTTCAGCTCTCGGTAGTCGATGCACAAACGGAACAATCCGTCTTTCTTCATTAAGCTAACTGGAAAGTTCTTGCATCTCTGCTGGTGTCAGGCGATAAGGCAATTTTGCTACTGGGGTAGCCCCTAGAACTAAATCGATTATGAACTCAACTTGGCGTTGTGGTGGTAATCCCGGTAGTTCTTCTGTAAAGATATCGGGGAAGTCACGTACTTCTGGAATGCTGTTAATATCCTTTACTTCCCGACTTGTATCGACGATGTGTGCAAGAAATGCATGATAATCCTTCCGCAAACACTTTCGAGCTTGGATGCACGAAATGATGCGAAGGTTTGTACTTGATTTGTTGCTGTAAATCACTAATGTTTCATCGTTAGGGAGATTTAGACGAACGGATTTTTCAAAGCACATGATGTCGGCATGAAGCAGACTTAACCAATCCATGCCAACTATGACGTCGAAACTTTTAATTTGGACTGGCATGAGGTTGATTGGGAAGGAGTGACCGTCTAAAGTTAATGTACAACTCATGTATATGCAGTTAGTGTTTTCCGTTTTTCAATTTGCCATTTCTACAGTGAATGATTCTTCTAACATGCTAGGTTTATGTTTATGTAAGTGAATAAAGTTTTGGCTCACAAAGCTTCTCTCTGCTCCACTATCGAATAGTATGCATGCATATGAATTATCGAGAAGAAACGTACCAGAAACTACTGTAGGATCAGCTTTGGCTTCTTCTTGACCAATAGCCAAAACTCGTCCCACTCCGCTGGTATTCGCTGCCTTTGGGCAGTTTCTTTTGTAGTGGCCCACCTGCCACAACCGTAGCATGCTTGGCCTACACCAGCATTGGGAACTTGAGTGATCGGCTTTATGGGGGCCTTGCAGAAACGGATAGTGTGTCCCTTTCTATTGTAGTTGGAGCACTGCGTTTCCCGACAAGGTCCATTGTGGTGGTAATTGCATTTGGAACACTTTGGGAGGTTGCCCACATAAGGCTTTGTTGGGTAGATATTTGTAGGAACGGTAGTAGGTACAGTAGCAGCATTTACTGTAACCAGTTGTTGTTTCTTCGAGGATTCTTGGGAAGACCCACCCTTCCCCTTATTCCACCCTCTCTTCTTGTTATTGTTGTTGTTGTTGTTTCCCTTTTGTGGTTCTGGTGCAGAAAGTGTTGAGTTTTGATGATTTTCGTGATCAATAAGCGATTGTGCCAGCTCTTTGGCACTTTCAAAAGTGTCAGGTTTTGAAGCTAACACGCTTGACTGAATTTTGGGTGACAGTCCCCAAATGTATCTCTCTATTTTCTTGCTCTCAGGAGCAATCATATATGGGCAAAGGATTGCTAGATCGCAGAATCTGTTGGTATAAGTTTCTATGTCGGTACCAATCATTCCAAGAGTCCAGAGTTCGTGCTCGAGTTTTTGAATCTCTCCTCGTGGACAATACTCCCTCATCAGCATGATTTTTAAGCTCTCCCAGCTTATTGAATTCACTACTATCAGAGTAAGTACCTTAACGTGGCCATTCCACCAAGTTAAAGCCATATCAGTAAGTGTGTACATTGCAAACTTGACTTTGTTGTGCTCGGGGCAGGAGCAGATTTCAAAGACTGATTCCGTCCTTTCAATCCACTTCCTTAAAATCATCACACCACCCGTTCCATTAAACACCCTGGGTTTAGCATTCGTAAATTCTTTATAGGAGCACTCTCGGGGTTCCCCATGTCTATCGCCATGGTTAGAAGGATGTATACCAATTCCTGAACCAGTAGTAATAGGGGTATTGATCTATAACATGGCAGCCGCCACAGCTGCGGCGACTGCTGCCTGGAACATGACAACATCAAATTGAGGAGGTGGAGGTGGTGGTGTTATCGGTGCTTCCCCACCGTTGTTTCGTCTCAGATTTCTACGCGGAGGCATCCTTCAATTGAAAGATTGAAAAGACAAGGGTAAGAAGGCCATAGTATAGAAAATGAATGTGTCTCATGAACTAAATCGCTATAGTTCAACAACAAATGATAGTATGAGTCTTAAAGATAGAAGAACGAAGGTTAATAGTAAATCCGAATATATGAACAAGCGTATGGTTTTTTTCCATAATATTTTAAATATTGAACGAAATACTCAACGTAGTAATAATAGTGTGCAAATTATATTAATATAATAGATGATACAACGATCACGAAAATTTGACCCTTAAAAGGGTCTCCGGTTACAAGATTTTTAAGAAAGTAAAAACTTTTAGCCGAGGTCCAAACTTATAACACAATTTGAGGTTTTCGCAAGTACTACTTGCGACATGTGATGCGCTTGGAGCTTGACTCCGCATCCGATTGCTTTGATTCCATAAGACGCCTATCTAAGGCGGCATGCTGTTCCCTCAACTCTGCGAGGGCTACATTCATTTGTGATTGGAATGCGTCAGCGCGGAGGTGGGTGTCATCCTGCAACATATCCAAACGACAGATGTCGGCCGTGTGAACTTGTACTTCCACGTTTACTTCGCGGATTCGATTTTCTTGGACCCCCGATTGATAGGACTGGTTGGCCAGTTTACCTACCATGACCGGAAGTGCTCGGTCGGCTGAACCTCCGTCCCTGACGTCATAGAAGTTTCGACACATACCGTAGGGAGAGCCTATCCCTTGTTGTTGGCTCCAATGGTGGAGGTGACTTCCCTAAACAGGAGTTGGTCCCTGGAAGTTCCTCCTAATGGCTAGAGGATCGACTACTTCTGGTTCTGATTCTGTACCAGAGTTATCCCCTTCTTCCAACTCGATAGGTTCTTCATCCTCCTCAGGATCCTCATCTACCCATCCTCCATTGCCCTGGTTCGGGTAATAGGGGTCCCCTTGTGGGTGAAATCCATCCATTTGACTATATGAGAATAGGGTTATAAGATTTGAACAAAACTTGAAAACATGTAGCACTAATTAATCTATTGTATGCACCAAATACTCCTATAGTATTTAAATTGTACGTTTGATACCAGTATCCATTTTGGTAAGTTTGACTTGTTGCTCACTACGATCATTCCTCGATATACGTTAGTCTAATCTCGGATAAATATAGTTGATCAGGCTATATTTGTCCCAAATTTGATTACATATCTCGAGAACTAATCGTAGTGTCCAACTCGTCTTAATACTTTTTGTATAGTTCTCATCATGAAAATATGTCGTTGTATGCATGTATTTTGTATTTTCATGACCTAAAGTAATTTATTTAAATGAAATAAGGATTTTAGGTGTGAAAACCTTTTGTCAGAGACTTTGAGTCCCTAAGCATTTATAGTTTGTATATCTTATGATGTTCGATATACTTAGTTCACTATAAACATTGCTCTGATACCAATCTGTCACACCCCCAAACCGGAACGGTGGAAACGTTCGAGGGCAGATGACTTCATGTGGTAACGTAACAAATGAATACATAGTAAAGAAAGCAACACATCCATCATATATATAATTGAAAGTTTACATTGTTTAAAAGAGTACATGTTCAAAACCAATTAAAATATAATGCCAAAAATATGAATTTAAACTGACGCCGCAACGTTCCTTCTGCAAAAAGTTGTTTGGTACCTGCAATTACTGAGTCTCTGGGACATACAAGTAGTTTTGAAAGAGTAGATTAGCATTTAAGTTGGTGAGTTTCATAAGTATTTAAATGATAGTATTTGTATGAACTAAAATGAAATGGTTTGTTTTTGTTTGTTAATTTCTAGAAAATCCCATATTTCCTACTAGTATAAATGTAGCCTTAAATCAAAACCAATGTTTATTTAGAAAGTTGATGTTTTCCCATCTGTGAGTAGTGGTTTAGAAGTTCTAAACTTGTATCACAATTAGGTGTTTCATGCCTAAAGTAGTTAAGTTATGTACGTATAAAACCTTTAATGCGTCTTAAAAACCCCGTAAATCAATGTGTTTGTAATACTCTATGTGAGTTTTATAACCATGCTATTGACTAGAAATGTCTATACACAACGTTCTTCAGGCGTTGGAATGTTCTCACGTTTGTCACCCCAAATGGTGTATTGTAGCTAACAGTTAGGGTGCGGGGTTGTCAATCCCGTATAGATCTATACACAAACACCATGCTCCCCCTCTAAGGGATTCTGGTATATAATACACGAATTGAAATGCATACTCGAGCGTATGTGAAGTTTAATGTCTCACAAAACTTAGTATAAAACAGATTTACACGTGAAAATGTTCGTTTGTTCTTGTATATGAAAGTAACTTATTGAAATAGTATTTCCAATATGTAAAAGTTCATAGTGTTCTCGTAAAACTATACCTGTTATAGTTTTCTAAAAGTGTGTTTCGTTTGTATAGTAATCCCTAGTGGAATGCTCACTTGTTACGAAAAGTATAATTTTTGTAGTGCCAAAACTGACACATATACATACAGTATAAGCAGAGTGTTTGATTTACATAAATACATAAATCATTTCTTATTTCAAAAGATAAGATGTTATCGCGGTATAATTTGCATATGAAAGTTTCCCTATAATAGTTATAAATCACATATGATTCCATTGATAAAAAGCGTATAATGAAACTTTATATAACACACGATAATAATCGAGTGTTTTACTTGTATTTCCCCCCTTAAAAGCATATAAAAGTATTTATAAAACATTTAAAAGCGTGGATTGTAAGGGTATGAACTCACTTGAAAGATCGAAGAAGGCAAGATGAAAATCGGACAGAATTTCGACTCGAGAAAGCGGATTTTCTCGGGATTCTCGGGAATCTCGGGAGCACAAACGACCTTCGGGACTTGAGCAAGGTAACCGAGACTTCGGGATAGCACGTGCACGGAAAACGAGGCAAAAACGCAAGAAAGATGAGAGGAAATGGCTCCTCTTCGGAACCCTCGCATCCCTTTTATAGGGGGTGGGAACCGCCTCGGTACGCGGGGCGTACTCGTGCGTCACACATGAGCGCATCCTCGACTGCTTCGGACTCCGAATGGGACGGGACATAGGCTCGCATAGGGCGCGACGTGGACGATCCAAGGCCTAGGCCTTGAGTACGCTGGGCGTACGCGTGTACGCTGGGCATACTCGTGCGTGACGCAGCCTTCGGATAATACCGAAATTATATTAAATTTTGTATTTTTAATATTTAATAAAGTTCAAAAAGTCATATCTTCTTCACACGAACTCCGTTTTCGACGTTCTTTATATCCACGCGTAGGTGAGAGTATACTCTTCAACTTTCGTTTAGATTCCGTCGGCAAAGATTTGAAATTATTTTTATTATTTATTTTTAAAAGGTTGCGGTAAGAAAATTTCATTAGAAATTCATAACTTCATTATCTGATGTCTGTTTTTGCCAGACATTTTACCATTGAAAAACCATTGTCGAGACCTTCGATTCTCATTTAGGTCATTCCGGTCAAAATTCGCTCGATCTCTTATTCGAGTTTTTAGTTGTCCGTTGCTAAGCCGAACATGGAAAATTCATAACTTCCTTATACGAAGTCAGATTTGGGAGTTCTTTTTACGTACGATCACAGTTTAATGATATCTAACATAATAGGTAATTTAATTAGTGATTTTTGGATATTTTATTTTCGAAGTTAATTTCATTATAACAAACGTGGTTACAATACTTGATTTTTTAGGTTGTTTACATAGAGTTGAAATATCGGGTTGTCACAGAATATATATTGGATCGAATTTAGTCTCTTGGTCAAATTACAAACAAAAGACTATATCCATGTCATATATAGAATCAAAATATAAAGCCATTACTTACATTGTTGTTGAACTTACCTGGCTTGAGACACTCTACCATGAGGTACCGGTCTCTATGACATTTGTCCCTACCTTATGGTATGATAATTTAGGTGCCACATACTTATCAACTAATCCTATCTTTCATGCTCGCACAAAGCATGTTGAAGTTGACTTTCATTTTGTTCGTGAGAAGGTTGCCCAAAGAAAAAATTTTGTTCAATTCATTTCTACAACTGATCAGATGGTTGATGTCTTCAGTAAACTTCTACTATCACAACGATTTTTGTTACTTATATCCAAGCTACAGGTCGCTTCCCGACCTTAGCTTGTGGGGGAATATTAGAATGTGTAGATAGCTTTAGTATTTATTTATATTAAAGGGTGCTCAATGTAATTATGTTTATTATATATTCTCTTGTAATCATTAGTTTATACATAGAATATAATTACCAAGTTTATCTCCAGGTAAAATCACATTGGAGGTAGGATACGTTTTGTAAAAAGATGTACTGTTTGGAAAATGCACTTTAAACATCTCATAGATCTAGTCTAGACATCACCCCTCATACGTAGATCGATCAGTATAACGACCGATATTACTGATAAATCTTACTTATAAGTTCATATTAACGGCTATGAACTAAAATATAAGTTACACATAAAACATAATAAGTATAGCTCAACTTACATGTTTGCTAGTGAAAAACCGGAAACCATGCGGGAAGAACTTTAATACTGAAAGCTCTATTTTATCGTGCTCTCTGATGCTCCAAAGCTTCACTACTAACACTTAAAAACTCTTAAAGTCATGCCTCGGTTTGCGAAAAAAGTTTGAGACTGCATCTGGTTACGTGGCCGCCTCTCCTGCTACCACATGTTCATTCATTTTGTAGGGAGGAAGCCTTTACATCTGGTTGCAACATGTGTTACATCCTCATGGTGCCACATGTCGACTTTCTGTTGGCTTCACGTCGACATTTTGTGGTGCCACACCATCAAGTCGGTTGGGAGAAGAGGTTGCCACCTCCGCCACGTGGCGCACTCTGGTGACGTCACGTCATCACTTCCGGGAAAAATTTAAAATATTTAGAAAAAATCATATATTTCGCATACGAGCTCCATTTTCAATGTTCTTTATATCTCCGGTTTCGTATCGACGAGTACTACAACTTTCATTTAGACTTCATTGACTAATTCATATTTTATTTTTATTTACAGTCTATAATGAATACACTATAAAAGACTTTACGAAATTCATAACTTCTTCATACAAATTATGTTCTCGACGTTCTTTATATTGACGGATTCATAATTACGAGAGCATCGACTTTTGTTTAGATTTGTTCTCTAACAAGCAACCAATCTCCATTTCACTTTCTAAGAAACAAATCGAGGGATCACAGGTTGCTCGAATTCATCACCAGCAGTACCCGCCACCCTTTTTCTTCCATCCCCCAACGATACCTTCCACCCTTGAAAAACTAGCGTATAAATTATTTTATAGACTATTTTAGAGTCTCACCAAACACTAATTTACTATAAGCTAAAAAAATAAACTAATTTATAAAGTTTTAATGAGTTTGAGTTCTCTAACTGATTTATCCCATAGGTTTGATTTGGTTGAAAATCAACTTCCAACTCAACTTCCAACCCAAGCTCATTGCCATCCCTACTATTTTTTCATTAAAAAAAAAAAGGATTCTTGCAAACCAAATGCCTACAAATTTTATTCTCAGTAGTCAGTTTTTACATCATGTAATTCACCCAACATAAATGATTCAATAAAGCATAGATTCATATGGATAGCGAAGAAAATTCCAACATAATTCATTCTCAATTACGTTGCAACTTGAACAATAACTTTTCCGAGGTTGGAGCTCGAGAAAAGGGAAACAAAGCTTTCAAAAAAACTCTCAATCCCTTGATTTATTTTGTGTTTCGGCTTTATCTTCTCTTCTTTGATGTACTTTTCCATTTGTTGTGCAAATTCTCCAAACTGATTCAAATACGAACCACAAAGAAATCCCTGCATCTTCACGTCTTTTCCCACCATATTCATTAGGTTCTTCACGCCTTCTCTCTCTGCCGGAATCTATCTCATAAGAAGTTTTTTGAAGTTAAGTAAACAGATAAAAAGTCTTGAATAGAATATAATCTTGATTATCAAACAAGAGAAACTTACTGTGTTGTATTGAGATATCATCCCACTTATGACGATATGAGCACCTTTATTGACGTGATTAAGAACATCATCTAGCAATTTACCACCAACATTATCCAAGTATAGATCGATTCCATCTGGAAAATACCTACAATTTGTTTGTAAATGTGAAAATTAAATGGGTTATCTAATGTCAGAAAGCCACAAGTAATTGTCCATGATTATATATGTTCATATCAGTTATGGTACAAAGGTTGTATGTCTATGTGTATGTGTAGTATCACATGGTGATATAAGTGAAAAAAATTGTTTTTAAGATGAATAATTTAAGAGAATAAAATTATACTATGTAGGAAATTTAAATTACTTGGCTAATGCAACATCAAAATCTGATTCTTCATGATAGTTGAAACCCTCATCATATCCAAATTCGTCCTTTATAAGTTGAACCTGCATTTTTCATTTTCAGACAATTGTTTGGTTTTGTAAATGAATTGTTTGTTTTTAAGGGTTTAAAATAAACACAACGTGTGAATTCCTAATGTCAAACTTAAAATCAGTAAGGACATCTAACTTATAAGTAAGTTTATTTTTATAGTTTTTTTTAGTTTGTCATGTTTAATTAGGAACTCAAAAACGAGTTTATAATGTGGATTTAAAAAATCATATTCAGACTAAAGTTGCAACGATAATATAATATTTATTAATTATAAAAAAAAATCAATTTTCTACATGTATTTTCATGTCATTTTACATATTTCACTTAACTTATCGTCTAGTTTACCAAATTTTATTTTTTTATTAGCTAAATTTTTATTTTTCAATTAGTCCGTCAAACATATAACCAAAGATATCTAAATGATAGCAAATAACTCATGTCCCCAAATTTGAGCCGAATCGATAACGATATTATGACAAATCATCTTAGTTTTTTTTTTTTTTTTTTTCTAATACAATATATTATATATAAGTTAACATTTATAAACGACAATGATTTTGTAATGTTATATATATGTGGATTTTATACAATATAATATCCAATACAAAACTAATAACACAATATTATAATTTGTTATTTAAAAGATAACATCTTTACAAATCAATAAAAGTATAATGTTTGTAGTAATAGAAAGAAATTTATATATTGTTTGACATACAAGTAACGTCCTACTAGCTGAAAAGTTAGCTTTTCGCTTATAAGAGCTTATAAACTACTTTTGTAGTTTTATCAAACGCTAGTTAAATTACATAGCTTATCTGGGTTAAAACTATATTTTGGCATGTTAGCAGAAAACTAGTTTTTAACTTGTAAACTAATTTATCAATAAGTTATCTAAAGTAACTTATCAAAAAACTAGTTCATATTCATATAAGCTACGTTAATCTACTTTTGTGGTCTCATTAAACACTAACTTCCAATAATGTCAATAAAAAAAAAACAAGCTAACTTATGCACGCTAAAGAGAGCATTAATGTTTCTTGCATTTATATAAGTTAAACGTGATGCAATTTTTTGTATAAATTAAAACTTACTTTGTCATTAGACCCTGTGCTTCCAACAACTCGACATCCTTTTAGTTTAGCCAATTGTCCAGCAAACATTCCAACACCTCCAGCAGCCGCAGATATAAACACATTTGAGCCAGGCTTAGGGTTCCCCAGCACCTCTATTGCCACCCATGCAGTAAAGCCGGGTACCCCTTGTGTTTCATGTATCAATATTATTTTTTTCATATCACAATTTTAAAACAACTTAAACTTTATGATAAATAACAAAAGATTTGCAATTATTTTTTTATATATAATATTTAACCCATACTTGTTCAAATTGAAAGTATGTTTTTATTCATGTATCAAGAAATATGTTGAGCAAAAGTAGAAGTGTAAATTAAGATTGAAGTTATTAAAATTGTACTTTTCAGTTGATTAGAGATTAAAATGTGTTTATCCGAAAAGAATGTAAAATAAATTTATGTTGCACATCATTTTTAATCCAACTTTACCTTTGGTAACGGTTACGATATATTCATGTTACTATTTTATCATCGATAAAAACGTTTTAACGAAAAGAATAACGAATGTAACAATAAAGTAAAATATTAAATGAAATGGCAATTTAGTGATTTACCAAGACAACTGAGGTAATTAGGCAACGCGATATCGGTTGTTGGATCAATCTTTCTAAGGAAATCAGCTGGCACGATGCTGTATTCAGCAACAGGTGAAAAAGGGTTAATGACGATATCACCCTCGTTAAAGTTTTTATTTTTTGATCGTACCACCCTCCCTATGCCAAACCCTGTGATTGCCTACAAACATACAATAATTAAAGCATGTAAGAAAGTAAGCGTATAATTAACTAAAGCATTTTATATTATCAATTTTTAAATGATTGACATGTTATCTTAATGATGATGTCTGATATAGTGATATTCTTTTTGTATTTAATGTAATAAAGTTATATTTTTACTATGCATTGGTTTTGACCGAATTAAGATTTATTCGTGTATTATTAATTTATTATGCATTCAATTTGTCATCTTTAGATTCTTACGTCATCATGCAGGCCAGACTTCAAAGATAAGTCTGAAAGATTGTAAAAATTATGTTTGCTTATTTAGAAAAAAGACAGTAATTATCATATTTTAATTCAAATAAGCTGATATTAAATAACATATTTTAATCAATAAGTTTAATGTTTCTTTGTCAATTATCGAAGTCAAAAGTTGATAGGTGGTAGTTAGTTATGGTTTACAAAGTGGGACCAATATTAACAAATTACGCGATAACATGGACTTGGATTGACAAAGTTTAAACAAAAAAAAATATATTTTTAGTTATATTTTATTTTTGAAAGTGTAAACTATAATTTTGGTCCATATGTTATATAATCATTCTACCGATTAATTTGGTGTTAGCTTTGAAAGCTCCTTTCATATTTCTTTTCAATTGACATCTCACCAATGAGTGGCATCAGTATTTTTTTTTTTTTTCTATTTTTAATTTTATCTTTTTCAACTCATTACACATCCAAAATCCATCTTTCACACACATTTGGCACAAGCCCTAATGTATATTGTACAAGTTTTTTATTTTTGGTTTTTGAGTAAATACATAATAACAAAAAAGGTTTGTTAAAACTATCTTACTCCTAACGTCATTTTCCAGTTTAAAATGGTGTATAATTGTGCAAAATAATGATTAATCGTTAACACCATTTAATAAATAAAAAGACATTATAAGCATATAATGTTTTTGTAACTTAATTAGACTTCAAATAAATATTCTTTATATATTAAATAAATTAAAATATTCAAAGAAAAGCAATATATAAAAGGTAAAATGGTATTTTCAAGTTTGACACCAAATTGACAAAAAACCATTTCCACAATTTTGAAGATATTGGAACCAAATTAAATAAAAAAACAATCCTTATGAACCATTTTAGCAATTTTATCAAATTATAATACAACACCATATTTAATAAAGTTGTGATGCAAGTAAAATTTGATGATATCGCCAAAAATGGTGTTGAATCGAAAACACCAAAAATCCTATTTTTTTAAGAAGCATTAAATAAGTTCTCAGAATAAATAATATGACAAATGATTAGAACCTTGTTGAGGGGAGGTCGAGGTAAGTACAGGTCACCATCACGGCCGGTGATGGTGGATCGTAGATAAGGATCGACGGAGATTAAGAGCAGCTGCACTGCCACGTGTTGATCGGCGACGGAATCATATTCGAGAGAAATGGTGACTGAACGCAGCTTTAGATGATCTGAAGTGGGTACATTTTCCGGTGCGTAGGCTGCTAAATACCACTCTTTGCTCTCCACCACCGTCTTTGCCGCTGCTCCGCCGTCGCTACCGCCCATCTCTTTTTCTCTCTCACCTTTCCACCTTCTCTTCTTTCTGTGGTGGTAAGATATTTCAGACTTTCAGCCTTTCAGGTTTGGTTGAAGAATGGATCTGAAAGGTGGTATTTTAAAGGGAAAAAAAGGGGAAAAGTGACCCCATCTTTCTTTGCCATTAATATATAAGAAGAAAAAAAATACAAAATGACAAAAAAAAAAAAAAAAAAAAAAAAAAAAAAAAAACCAAAATACTTATAAATATGAATAAAATCACCCCGTTGATTTGAAGATTGTGTAGGAAAAATAAAATAGATTCTAAATATAATTTTTATATAAGTAAAAATTATTAATATTACTTTAAGTCCATAATTATTATAAAAATATCAAAACATAATTTTGTCACTCATCTATTACTAATTTGTTTATGGTTATTCGTTAGCATGTAAAAAAACAATTTGGTCCCGCCTAGACAACATGGTCAATGTGTTGGATTAGTGTCTAAGTCCATAACTATTTTGGTATGTACTTGACCCGATGGTGCATGGTCCTTTTGGGTTGCCTTCACCAAAGCAACTTGATTGGAGAAATGAATAAAGAGAGAGAGGATAATATGATTAATTAATATGTTATAAGAATAATATATTAAAGGAGAAATCATATTTGTTTAATTAATATTGGTCAATAATTAATTAAGAATTAGTTTTGTGATCAAATGTAATTAATTAAACTAGAGGGGCTGAATTGTAATTATGTGATAGTTACAAAATAAGGTAAGAATTATCTTATATATATGGTGAACGAATTTGAGGTGTAAATCCCTTAGAATTTGAGTATGATAAGGATTCAAGGATTATCTTATTGGTTGCTTAATGGATAATCAACTAGATAAGGATAATGACTGAAACCCTATCTCTACACCTATATAAACACCCCTAGGGTCATGAATCCGTGTATCCCTTCCCAAGAGGTTCTAGATACGAATTCTAACCTCTCACCTCTCTCCTTATACCTTCTCCACTTGCTTATGGTGTTTGTGAGCCATTAGAGGAGTGACACTTGTGACTCTAAGCCTTCCAAAGTCAATACAAGGAGATTTGGGATTGTTATTGCTACATAACAATCAAGGTAACACTATAAACTTATTCTCATGTTAATATGATTATATGTATGCTAGAATTAGGGTTTATAGTCTTGGATTCAAAGCATGTACAATAGAGAAACCTAGATCCAAGCATTAGGGTTTGTATGAGCACATAGGATGTCTTATGACCAAAACCCAACAGTGGTATCAGAGCCTAGATTGGTTTCAATTGTATTGATGCATATTTGATCGAAATAAGCACTGAAAATCGATTTTTTGAGTTTCTGAATGTTTGACTCGCCGAGTCACTTGGTGAACTCGCCGAGTCAGCTGTACTCGACGAGTCCAGGTCCAGACTCGACGAGTCAAAGGGTCTGACAGCTCCGATTCGCGATTTTCTTCCTGTTTTGGTTTTGGATAATTACCATAAACTTGCTTTTGTGATAAAATCCGAATTTTTTCATTATTATGTGATTATCCTTACCTAAATAGAAGATAATTGTCAAAATTTAGATAATCACTTGTTTTATTAGATAAAGTTTGATTATTTGTAATTTAGATTTGAATTATCTTGTGAAATAGTTTCAATTTATCCCTTTAGGTTTTATAGTTTAAATTTGAACCCCAAAAGTTTTGTTGTTTTGAAATTTAAATAGTTAAAACCCTAATGTTTTGAAAAAAGGTTTCAAAACTTGCCCTCAAGTTTTGGAATTTAAAAGTTGATTAAAAGTTTAATTAGAAATGTTAAATTCTAAAACTCTAGTAATGTTTTGAAAAGTTCAAATCACACCCTTATGGTTTTATTAATTAATTAATGAGTATAATTAAAAGAGGTTTAATAAATCCATAAAAGTTTAGGTTAACCTTTTAATTGAATTAAAAGTGTAATTGTTAAAGTTAACCATATAGTATTTTAAAAGTATAAAGTACACCCTATACTATATATAACATTAAAAGTCTAACATTATATATATGTATAAGTAAAAGTTAGTCTTACCGTTAGTAGCCCTCATTCACGAAGCTGGTCTATAAGGGGTGTTTAAGGAAATTGCCTATAAAATGGCGATTGAATGGGTATCCACTCTTACCCACCGCACTCTTGACTAGTGGAGGGTCGTTAGCCGAACGGGTAGGATAGGACGAAACCTTCCATTATAAGTATAATGAAATACCAAATAACTAAATGTTTTTCAAATTCCCAATCTTAGTTAATTAGGCAAAGTGAATTGATGCAATTCCATGAAATTACACTTTGTGCCCTTGCGAAGACGTTAGTGGAGCGTGTGTGGTTTACCGGCACACTAAATGGTTCTAAGCAAAGGTAGCAAAGGGTGACTCAATGTTTGTCATAGTTCGGTGGAGCGTGTGTGGTTTACCGGCACATCGAATAGGTGATTGTAACATGTGAGGGCACCATGTAGTTTGCATGGTTATTCACACCCGCTTTGTGATCCTCGGCATCCCAGTCACAAACTAGAGGGGCATATCGAGATTTAAACATGCCATTGAAATGTTCAATGAATCTCAAAGGATCTAGGAGTTTTCATAGATTTAAAACTTAAATTTCTTTTTCGTTTCTCATGGTGAAAACTAGTGAATCGTCATTCACTTACCTTCAAATGTTCTGCGATTTGGGTTACGGCATCCCTCTCCCGAGTTGTAGGATATTGTGTTGGGTCCTAGCCTTGGAATTTCATTTGGGTGATTTACCAAGGACTCAATCAATCAACTAACTTGAATTCGTTTTTCTCCCAATGTCAAAGTTCGACAACTATGGTCTTCTCAAATCCCGTGGAACAAGCATTCCACATGAAGATGATATTCCACGATTCGATCGAGGAACAAGAAATCATGCTTCACTTCCTCCTCCTCCTCCAATTATTCTCCCTAACCCACAAGATTGTAAAATTGAAAAGTTCAATATCACTCAAGCCCTTTTGGCAAGTAAACATAAAGAAGGAAAGTCGGTGTGTGCACACGTCCTAGGGATGAAGTCGCACATTGATAGACTAAGAATGATAGGATCCATTGTCAGTGAAGAGATGGCTGTTGATTGGGTTCTTCAATCACTTCCTAACTCGTATAGTGAGTTCGTAAGAGAGTACTATATGATGAACCGCGACGTGACCCTTATAGATCTCACCTATATGCTTATTGCTGCTGAATCAGCAATGGTTTGGCGCAATAGAAAAGCAAAGTTGATTGGTGAATCTGCCTTCGAGACCTCTGTGGATATAGACAATGGCAATGAAAGACATGCAATGATCGAAAAGTTTGATCATAAGAGAAAGGCGATGTCTGAAGTAGTTCCATGTGTTGTTCCAAAAAGAGTCAATTTGCTTTTATTGCCAAGAGAAGGGGCATTGGAGACGAAGCTGCCCTATTTACCTAAGAGATCTAAGAGATGGGAGAGTCGAAACGTATGGCTCTAATTTAGGTAAAATCCATTGACTAACTCTTTTAAGCTTCATTCTAGGTTCTGAATACATAATGTGATAAGATTACAATTGATGTTTAGAAGGATCAAAGAAAATAAAAGAAGCTTAAGGGAAGAAGTGAGCAGAATCTAACCGTGAAGGAATGGATTTCGATTGCGTTTCTCGAAGATTAGATTCTTGAGCTACTACTTAGAGTTAGAATTAGATTGCTAAGAAAGATGTATTTGCATAAGTTTTTCAATGAGTTGCATTGTGAAGGACAAATTTTTCCGCAATAAAATAAATTTTGATTTTAAATTTTATTTATTTATCCTTACAATGGCGTGTATGAAAAATTGATGTTAAAATTATTAGAAATAATGGATTTGTTTCTTATTGTGTTATGGAAAGTCAAGAATTTACCAAATAGGGAGAGTTTCTCATCGCCCAAGTTTCAATTGGACAGAAACTTGGAATCATGCAACTTGGTTGCATGATGAATGAGAAATTTCATATTTGATAATTAGACTAATTCGTTGACAAAGTGTCAAGTGAAGGACTAGGAGATCGAGTACAAAAAGTTGTGTGTTGATCAAGTTCACCATAAGAGTAACAAAGATATTCGTCATCATTTACTAAAGGTTTAGTAAATATGATTATACTTACAAGATTAAGTGTAATTTTGAATTGATTAAAGGGTTTAGATCAATAGCAAAACGAATAAGAAGAATCAAATAGGCAGAAAGATAAGAGTTTCTCCATTCTAAGAAGAAGGGAGAGTGGCTTTTATGCTTTATGATAGGTCTTAATGATTAAGAACCATATCTCAATTGATCCTCTAAGTGAGTCTTGGTACAATTGTATGTCCAAGAAGAGGAATCAAAGATTGATGAAATGGTCAAATCAAGAAGACAATCATACTTTGTTCCAATAACAAGTCTTAAAGTTAAGATTGTGACAATGAGTAAAAAGTATTAAAGGTTTATAACATTCATCAAATGTGGAAAGTTGTGATGTCTTGGATAAGACAAAGACCAACTATGACCAATTTATGAAGTGTTTTGATACAAGCTACACTAACTCTTGAAAATTTGTTTGTCAAGAAATGTTTATTGACAAAAGAATCTTATATGTCAAGGAGTCAGTGGGAGTCTTAATGGTCTCGAAAAGTTTCAAGAAAAAATCAAATAAACCTTATCGATCATCACTAGCACACGAGTTGAGGTTTACAACCTATCGTAAATACATTATTTTGTTTCTGTGCCAATCCAATCGAGTTAATTATGCATGTGAGTCCTATGAGTTCTCATTTGAATGCGTAAAAGGCAAGGACCTTGATCAATGAAAGGTACATTGATAGGAAAAAGGTAAGATGCTTAACTACTTGGAAGACGTGGTGGGCAGCTGTGCTACCATAAGGCAAGAAATCAAGATTAAGAAAGTTCGATCCATATGAGTTTGAATTTGTCGTAAACTTTGGTTTTAACAAATTCGCATGGATAGGAACACATACACCGTTTAAATCTAAGTGTCATAAGATTTCCTCCTTCATGAAAATGATTGTGAGAAAATGCTTTCACTAAGAAAGATTTTAAAAGATAGTGATTGTAAAATTGCATTCTCAAATTCGATCATGGTTACGGCATCCCTTTCCATAATTTGAATTGTGAGGTTTGGCAATTAGTCTTAATTGTTAAGACACACATATGAACTATCTAAGGCAAAAGTGTATAAGTTCAAGAAGCCTTGATAAAAGATTATCAAAGCACTAAGTATTAGAAACATGAACTTAAGAAATTCAATAAGTATTGTTTTTCTGAAAGTTAAGATGTTTATGAATACATGTCGAAGCTAGTGGGAGCATAAGTGTTATGTTTTATAATAATCATCATGATAGTGGGAGCATAAATGTTATGATTGTATGATTATTAAGGCACGTATTGCATAGTTGGCAATATTAATTATAGAAAACAAGAGTCATACTTTGCAAAGTTGTAAGAGTTGAAAGGTTGTTTTGCTATAATTAAGGGAGAGAATATTATGCTTCATTTCAAATCTAAAGGATTAGGTTGTGGAATGTTAATAAATTTAGTCAAAGGTACATAGTGTGTTCTTAAAATTTTGATTGTGATTACGTCATTCCTCTTCGCAATTCGAGTTTTGAGAACATAGCAAATAAAACATTATGCGTCGTGTCCCATACGCTTCGGGTATAGGATCGATTGCGAATGCTTTAATGTTTGACCATTCTAAAATTTTCCAAATGTATAGTGCATTTAGAGGGAAAAGGGACTAGAATTGGTTTTGACTAAAATAATTAAACAACTATCAAAGGACAATCCAAAGTTCGACGAGGATTGGTCGCTTGCGAGTAGTTGGAAGTATAGTATTGGAAATTATGGAAGTGTTTCCATATTGGATGGACGATATCGACATCATTACGAATAGATAAGATTCTATTAAGAATGAGTTGTCATATAGAAAATATGGAAGTGTGTCCATGTTGGGAAGTAAAATCTATGTCTAGATTAGAAACTTTATGCGAAAGGATGTTCAAAGGAATGTACTTTGAGTGAGAGACATCATATCTAAGGAATTGTCTTGTAACAATCTCCGATAGAGGAATTTGTAATATCATTGGCAATAGTCTTTGAGACTTTGGTGCAGTGACATTACAAAAGGATCATTGCATAAAGTGTTAGAATCTAGTATATTCTACAAGAATTTGACATTCTTACACTTAAGAAAATGGATTTGGTGTTGTAAAATGAGAATGATTGGAAATGTGTTCAATTTGTCTATTTCGCAAAAGTAAGAACCATAGGTAAACATTGTGTGCATGCTAGGAGCATGGGACAAGTGTTGGAATTCAAATGCGAAGTTGATTACCCGAAACAACAAATAATGAGTAATCGATATGGTGATAAATAAAACGTGTTTTGTTTATACTCAAAGGTTTGAGGCCATATGGGATTAGTATTATTCTTGTGTTTCACCTTGCATGTTTTGACTTCCAGAATAATTGAGTTTATTAAGAATAATCGAATTATTCAAACGGGCCACAGTCATTTATATGTTGGAAGTAGATATGAATGAAGACTGTCGTGAATTGGTGTGTGGATTGTCTAGAAGAGTATTAGACATAAGCAAATGTTTGCTGCAACGTTCATGAGTGCTTATGAATATGATTTGAGCATTGGATTAAACCCACGCTCACTTGGATCACTCCATGAATTGTATTACGAGTGATTGGTGAGACGATAACATCTTATATTCTTGAAACCGAGATGTGTGAGTTGTATCTTGCGAATCGGTTGCACATTGATAATATGTAAACGCACTAGTAACTTGGTGTTATAAAACATATTGTTGTGTGTAATTCGGTGAGTGGGTGCAAGCGAGCATTGTATCAAAGTTTATCCATTCCTTTTATCCAAGGTAGGATAAAAGCGATATCTTTGGGCCCCTCGATGGTTTAGTGATGACATACGTAAATGCTCGGCCGGGCTAGGGCTAATTTGATTTGTTCAATTAGTCTGTCGTCATAAATCGGAAATCGAGAAGTAGTACAAAGAGAATGATTAGAAATCATGTCTCAGACGACATCAAGAATGGAGGAATATATGATCCCTTATCTAAGGACACGCGTATCTGATATGATCAGAGTTGACAACAGCTTTGGAAAGCTACGATTGCAGATCAGGATCTGAAGTCATACGCAGAATAGTTGTTAGACTTATCCAAGTAGGAGACTGTTGGATTAGTGTCTAAGTCCATAACTATTTTGGTATGTACTTGACCCGATGGTGCATGGTCCTTTTGGGTTGCCTTCACCAAAGCAACTTGATTGGAGAAATGAATAAAGAGAGAGAGGATAATATGATTAATTAATATGTTATAAGAATAATATATTAAAGGAGAAATCATATTTGTTTAATTAATATTGGTCAATAATTAATTAAGAATTAGTTTTGTGATCAAATGTAATTAATTAAACTAGAGGGGCTGAATTGTAATTATGTGATAGTTACAAAATAAGGTAAGGATTATCTTATATATATGGTGAACGAATTTGAGGTGTAAATCCCTTAGAATTTGAGTATGATAAGGATTCAAGGATTATCTTATTGGTTGCTTAATGGATAATCAACTAGATAAGGATAATGACTGAAACCCTATCTCTACACCTATATAAACACCCCTAGGGTCATGAATTCGTGTATCCCTTCCCAAGAGGTTCTAGATACGAATTCTAACCTCTCACCTCTCTCCTTATACCTTCTCCACTTGCTTATGGTGTTTGTGAGCCATTAGAGGAGTGACACTTGTGACTCTAAGCCTTCCAAAGTCAATACAAGGAGATTTGGGATTGTTATTGCTACATAACAATCAAGGTAACACTATAAACTTATTCTCATGTTAATATGATTATATGTATGCTAGAATTAGGGTTTATAGTCTTGGATTCAAAGCATGTACAATAGAGAAACCTAGATCCAAGCATTAGGGTTTGTATGAGCACATAGGATGTCTTATGACCAAAACCCAACATGGTCCCGCCTAGACAACATGGTCAATGTAAAAAAACATAAAACTTAATTAAAAATCAAAAGCATTTCATTAATTAAAATAAAACTTACATTAAATCTAAAATATAAAAAAGTAGAAAATTTAAAAAAAAAAAAAAAAAAACATAAACTAAAAATCAAACAAACCACCAACGACCTACGGAAAATATTTTTTCAGAATTTTTCCCTCTTCTTCATTACGAGCTCGAGAGCCGGTCCCGAGAGATGATGAGCGTTTTCCATCAAAAATTTCATGTCTTCCATTTCTTGTCTCTCCGCCTGCTCCTTTTTCCTTGTTTCTTTTTTTTTCTTTGTCGAAAGCCAAACGTTCGGAGAAATTAAGATTATATCGATCAAACGACGATGTTATCTTCCACAGTTCCTTAGTGCCCACGCTGAAATCAGATGCACTCGAAGAAGCCCCTTTTCCCTTTCTCTTCGCTTTGACCATACCCATTGGGCGGACAATTTCTTCTAGCTCGAGTTCGTCGTCCTGATTTAAATCTAGACCGACCCGAGCATCGGAGGAGGTTGTGTAACCACTAGAGTCCGTTTTCGTTCGCTTTGATTGTTGGACTCCAAAAATAAAATCCCGCTCGTATGTTATCCACCTAGGACTTCGGACCAATAATTTCCAACAATCGTGCCACTTGAAGGGTTTTCCGACTTCCTCAAGGTAAAACTGCAACGCTTCTTAAAGTATTTCTTCGTCGCCTTGGCTGCTTTTTCGTTGGGTTTTTAGGTTGTTGTACAACCCGTTAATTTTTGAAACCCCCTTGCTATTTCTCGAAACTTTGAGTTAAGTTGACGTTTAGTCCGGTAGTCGTCACATTTTCCTAGCTCCTCTCGAAATCGTTCTAAAATGCAAAACCAAATATGTTCTCCCAGTTGTGCGTTTCCCTGAATCGAATCTTCATAAATATCAACCTAAGCTTTGACCAAAACTAGCTCTTCGTGTGGAACCCATAGTGTCGGCCTTTGTCTTCCCGGTTGTGCGACACCCTCGAGCACTTGTTTTTTCCCTTTACGTCTTTGTGGTGGTGGTGTTGGTAGAGTTTCGGGAACCATGTCTTCTTCTTCCGCGTCATCCAATTCATCGACAAGTTGGTGGTGGTGTTGGGTTTGGGTTTGAGTTTCAGTTTGAGTTTGGGGTTGAGGTTAATTTGGCGATTATTGATCCGGAAACACAACAAAGTTTGAAAATATTTGCGACAGAACATTTGGAACTTGCATCGGGTAATATTGGCCAACATTTTGGTATTAGAATTGTACTGGCGATTGAATGGGAAAATCGAGTTGGGACGGTAAACTCCTTGCTGAGATGAATCGATAGCAAAAATGTTGCGAGGAGGGATGTTTATACACGAACCATGACTTTTTTTCCGTCGATTGGAACTTGGGGTTTGTTTGTCGGGATTCATTTTTTTTATATGAAGTAGAGAGTATAGAGAATAGTTTGATATGTTTAAAATTTTTGTGTATGTATTTATAGTAGTTGTAAAAGGATAATAAAAAAAAATAAATAAAAAGTAGCTGTTAACAGCCACAGGAAAAAAAAACAAATTCACTTTTTTACCGTTATACAACGGTATTTTTCGAAAAAAAACATAATAAAAAATAAATGGATCAATCACAGCAGGAGAAAGAGAGAGAGAGAGCGGGACTCTCTCCCCCCGGTTGCTTCCCACGATTCCTTTCCCGCACCCACGGTGCGGTGTGCACAGGTGCGGGATCGGTTCCCTCGCCCTTCCCTTACCCCACTCCGTCCGACCTAATAGATGGAATTCCGTTCCACCTGGTGCTCTTGTTACATTCCTGTACAGATGTTATTGACACCGATGTTGTAAAGAGAGTTCTTCCATTTGTGGTTTCTGTTCTTCAGACTTATTCAAAAGGAAACATAGATAACAAGGTGAGATTGATGCAATTGACTTATAATACCTTATGTAGTATAGGTATCCTTTTGCACTTGTTCCGTGTGTCCTTTATGGCCTTGGTTATGTTGCATAAAAAAACAGGTTTCATCTGTTGTTCCAAAAGGAAAAGGTGTTTCTTCATCTGCAACTGTAGAGGTAGCTACCATGTCAGCTATTGCTAATGCACATGGTAATTCAAATACTTCTCTTCCACCTTTAGCATCTTACTTTTTTTCATCTATACTCATTAGCAACTTAATTGTCCATTTTACCCTTACATTCAAAAATAAAATTTTCTCAATATTTTACCTATTCACTCATTTTATCCCATTAAGTCAAAAAATAAACAACTCCTTAGTTGGTTACTTTCAACTTTAAACATAAAAAAGGTTGCATTTATTTACGACTCTAGTCCCTGTACTATGTCAAAGTACCTGGATTTAGACGAGTTGTTTGATTTCTTGCAGAGATTGCCTACTTTAGTTTAGTTGAATGTTTGGTAATGCATATGTGAAGTCCATGCTAAATGACTATTTTGCCCCTGTATTCTCCATTTCCATCTCCTTCATCTTCAACAAACCCTAAATTCAAACATAATTTTAAAAAAATATAAAATGATTGGGCATTTGAGATGTGCCTCGTCTTTGTTTCCCAGGATTAAATATCAGTCCAAGAGAGCTTGCTTTACTTTGCCAAAAGGTATAAATACTTGAGACCCCCCCCCCCCCCCAAACAAAAAAAAAAAAAAAACACCATCAGTAAAGTAGTAAAGAGATTACATTGCTTATTATTATACAAACAAGTGGAAAATTTCTCTGGTAGGAACACCATGTTAAGTGATGGACCAAATGACTTCTGCATGTGGTGAAGAAAACAAGCTTGTTGCAATGATTTGTCAGCTATATATGCATATATATGATACATCTCCTAATAAATGGATATATACATTAGATAAATATTTACCTTTAAAAGATAATATTATATCAAAATTTGTGCAACCTACTGAGGTATTGGGGCTAATGGATAGTTCTAGTCACATACAGTTTTGGGGAATTGACTCTGGAAGCTTATTATATGGGGCAAAGATCACTGGAGGTGGATCTGGTGGGACCATTTGTGTTCTTGGAAAGAACTCTCTTCAAACTAGACAAGTTTCTAGGGGTATTTTTGGAATCCATCATGGAGTACAGTCATGATGGTGATTCATGCCTTAAAGTGTTGTTTTCCATGATAAAAGTCGTTCCTATTAATGTTTTAGTTGGTCGTTTAGTTACAAAACTTCTTTCAACCTACATGAAGTTATTTAAGAAAAAGAACAAAGAATCTTCATCCTTTTAATGATCAACCTGTATAATATATTCATCTTATATGCAAATTAGCATATTTTTAGATAGACTTAACAAGGGTAAATTCGGTAAAATACAGAGTACATTGCTATTAATTTTATTATTTTAATATACATTCAGGTTGCAACCAAGATTTTGTAGGATGCAGCTCATGGAAAGAATTACAAATCAGATCAGGTTGAAAATTTACAACTTACTTCACACCTAATATTTTTCAAAGAAATTACTAAATCTTGTTATTTTTTAAAAATTTAATATTTTTGTTTTAGGATAATGGGGCAAGGAGATTATGTGATGCCAAAGTGCTTGGATTTCAATTAGAAAGAGCTTCAGGAAGAGATATCAGTATCCCAGAATGGTATACTAATGCTCAAAATGAACTTGGTTTTCGTACAGGATCACCACAATCATCTGATGATGCTAATAATAATTTTAGCTTTTTTTAGAATTCCTAAGCTCTTTTTGTTTCATTACAAGTGTATAAGTATATTAATTCAACATGATGATGAGTTTACAATATATTTGTGTAGAGTTTGTGATGAGTTTAAGATTCTTCATGGAGATGTAAAGGGTCTTCCAGACACCATTAACTTTTTGAAAAGTTTGGCTGAATTACGTGTCCCTCATTATTCTGAAAAGCCATACATAAGAGAACACAAGGCTACAGCTACTCTCTTTAACTGGGAGGTCGGTTTCCAAATTAAAATTTTATTTTTATCTTTTCCTTCAAAAAAAAACTTCTTTTTGGGGCTATTTTTGAAGAGGGCATTTATGTCTTTTACACATACGAAAGATCGAGAGTCAGTCTAGATTCTCATGTCACACTATGACTAGATTTCCTTAATGTTTTCTAATGCAAAATCAATCATGAAACTTATTTTAAATTTTATTTAGATCAGATGAAGATTGTTCTTTTTTCCTTTTTTAAGAAAGTTCCAATCTTCTTGTTGCATTGTTTACTTATACAGGAAGAGATATATGTGGCAAGGGCACCAGGAAGATTAGATGTGGTTGGAGGAATTACAGACTACTCTAGAAGCCTTGTTTTGTAGGTAATTTGTTTCTTTCTTTTTTTGTTAAATGAAACTAAACTAGAGACAGTTTTTGAGGATCTCCGTGTTTTTTATCTGTGAGATGTAACATCCGGATTTTCAGGTACATTATTTTTGTGTTTCAATTTTGAGGTTTAAGGAGAGACTCGCCAACTCAAAGGTCTGACTCGCCGAGTCGTGTCGAGTTTCCATGTGGATTTAAATGAGTGAACTCGACGAGTCAAAGGACTGACTCGCCGAGTAGGTCCTGGGCAGAAAAAACCCTAAGTTTCGGGGTTGGGGCCTATTTAAGGGAAGTTATAACCTAAGAGGTGCCTCACCAGCTGCCCATACCTCCTGTGAGAAACCCTAGATCGCCATTGGAGTAATGATAGAGTTCTTGTGATGAAATCAAGTATTTAGTGGGTCTTTTGGAAGGAGAAGAGTTTGATTCAAGCAAGAAACGAGATGGGGGCTGTGGATCTAGCACTTCTTCACTTGGGGTTGTTGTAGAAGGTATAAGCTTGCATCCTTTTTATCTATTTTGTTTAGATCTCATGATTTTGGAAGTTTTTAGGGTTTCAAACCGCTTCTTTTGTACCTATGAGCTATTTGAGACATGATCTGAGGTGGGAAACCTCAGATCTAGACCTTGTAAGGTCCTTGAAGACTAGATACCCCAACTTTAGTTTTCTGAATGAGGGCTGATGAGGTAAATCCTTCATGAAGGGCATGTAATGGCGTTTTGGAGCAATAACATCATGCATGAACGTAAATATCGAAGCTTTACGTGATTATTGAGCCTTGAGATGATAGATCTATAGTTTAGAGTGGTAGATCTGGTTGAAATCGTCTGAATGATAATGAGTCTCGATAGACTCGTCGAGTCAATGAGCCGACTCGAAGAGTCAGTTGGGGTTTTCCCGATCAAGCTGAATCGCGTGCTAACTCAGCGAGTTATGGGGTCAACTCGATGAGTTGAGCTGAATCTTCGTGAAACTTCGGAGAAAGTGGGTGGACTCGACGAGTCACAAGGGTGCACTCGCCGACTTGGGTCAAATTTGGACTATGGACTCGAATTGACTTCGTTTGACTTTAGGGTTGGGTCAACCATGTATAATGGAGACCATGGAGGGGTAAAATGGTCTTTTATCCACTTCAAGAGTTAAGCAGGGAGAGAGTGGCCCTTGGAGTATTTGAGTATGATTAAAGTCTTATTTAGAGATGTGTAACGTATGTGTTAGGAGAAGGCTAGTTCGAGATGTCCAAGTACGAGATTTATATTGACCAGCTTATGAGGTGAGTCTTCTCACTATACTTTACCTGGAATGGTAACTATGTATGACCGGAAGGTCTTATGAATATGTATGAGTTATGTGACTTATGTGATATGTTTATTGTGATATGTATATGCTTCATGAATTGGGTCGGAAGGCAAACAGACTTGGGGCCGGAAGGCAAGTCATTGTAAGACCAGAAGGTTTACCAGAGATGTGGGACCGGAAGGTCCCACTAAGACACATTGACTGGAAGGTCATACAGTGCTATAGCCTCGAGAGGCTAATATGTGTATATGGTATTTTGGGGAACTCACTAAGCTTCGTGCTTACCGTGTTCTGTGCTATGTGTTTTAGGTTTTCTCGGGATCGCGGGAAGGCACTGGCTTGATTGTACACACCAGTGAAAGAGTTATGTTTGAGGATCCAGTATTTGAATCAAATAATTTCGGAGTTATGATTTATAAATTAAATTAATGAGATTTTCGTGAAATGTGTAATGGGAATTGTGCGATTTTAAATGAAAATTTTATTTGAAAATGTACGGTGTTACATGATACTTAAAAAATACAGAGGGAGAAACAGACTATATATATAGGCTTATATGCTTTACGTATCATTTCTTCGGAAAATCAATTAGTAAAGATATTGGGAGGCATAAAACACTCTACAAACAGACAAACAAGAAGAGCTTCGCTCCCTTAGAGCACGTAAGTCTTGACAACATCCTACTTACATGTTATTTCTTATTTCTTTTTTTTTTTATTAATGCATTGGGTTTTTAGAAAATTTTCATATTTGCATATTGTACTTTGAAAAGCTATTATATAGTGTATTGAAAATGGTTTTGTATTTAGATGACACTTTTATAAATATAATTCAGTAGATATTTTAAAGTACAATGTTGTAATATAATTTTTGACCATGAAACAAAGTTTGTTAACCATTAGAAACATTATTTTTCTAAAAGGGAAAAAGTATTAACTTTTTTAGATAAATTAAATGGTTGAAAATGTATTAGTTTTCTTGAAAATTTTGCTAGTGATAATAGAGATAACTTACACTGAAAGGAATATAAGTCTGTCGACCATGAACAAGCCCACTAATGAACCCTGTGAACACCAGAAATTGGAAGCTACTTGTTACTTGGTCTTTGTGAGTTTTCTTCCAACATAACACACATTCATTTTAGATGCATTTTCTACCAAAAATGACCCTGTGATAATATATGCAGGGAACTAGGGAACCATAAATAAGCCTGGTATTGTCTTGACCGAGCAATAAGGGTAGATATGGAAGATTTAAGTCATAGATATCACTGTGCCTCGATTTATGTTGAGCTTGGAAACTATCACAAGGCTGCTAAATCATATGAGCAAATTTGGCAACTTCATCCTAAAAATCTTGAAGCATTGAAGACAACAGCAATGGTTTCGACTTTGTACTTGTTTTGTTTTCTATAATAAATATTATGCAACATTAGCAATGTGTTACATTTACTTACTATTGGAATTAATGATTATTTGTATTTGACATATTAATGCAATGAATTATCTTTATTGTTTATGGTATTTTATTTTGTGTTATGAGACTTTTAATGTGTTATTTAATTTGAAAATTAGTAAATCTATCAAAAATATATAATTTTAAAAACATTTAAAATTATGACACGTAAAAATGTGTTTCATCTTCCTTTATGACAAGGGCTTCCTTGATATGCATTGTGTATCATAAACACGCGTGTTGTAAGATTACGACACGCAAATGCGTGTCGTTTTTCTTTATGACAAGGCCTTCCTTGATACGCATTGTGTGTTATAACTCTGCATCATAAATGCACGTCATAAATAGACGACGCGCTTTTGCACGTCGTCTCTCTTTATGACAAAACCTTCCTTCATATGCATTTGCGCATCGTCTGAGCGTTTTATGACACGCATTGCGCGTTGTAATAGGCTGTATTTCTAGTAGTGCCCATTGATCCTCATTTCATAATTCCAAATTCTTGTTAATATTTTGAATGCATTGGAATTCCAATTTTACATGTATTGTCCTTCTGTGATGTCGAGGCTTCGAATCACAAAGAGTTAGCCAAGGATATTACAGAATGCTCCATTACATCTTTGTTACTAAAAACAATTCCATGAGAAGAAGTATTAGATTCAAGATACACTCCTTGAATACCTTCCTTGCATTAAAGTTTCCAACTCACATATAGATTTTTAATAGTCAACTCTCAATATGGAAACATTTCGATATTCCCATATAACCATTAATTTTGACCAAGAATCATCCTAATCTAAAACATGTCACTATGGTCCTTCCAACCAATACCATACTTGTAACTATCTACAAGAAACCAATCCTTTGGTGTAACCTCAGAATGTTCTTAACAATTGTTTAACAACATTAGTCACACAATGTTCTAGTGCTTTCTCCTCATAATGCCCAAGGCATTTAGAAAAATCAAAACAAGCAAATGTTATAGGATATGCAATCGATCCTATATCCAAAGCATATGGGACTCAATTCATAATGTCTTACATAAAGACATGCTATCTGATCAGTCTCTTACTATAATGTCACACCCCCAAACCAAGAACGGCAGAAACGTTCTGGGGCAGAGGATGTCATGTACAGTATCACAACACATTATAGTAGTAAACAAGTAAACAACATCATCCATTGCATTAAATATATAATTTTAATACAAGTGTGTTATGTAGTATATAAGACACCAAAACATGAATCAAAATATAAGATGAGTCTTGTATGTGCTCCATCTTCTCAAAAGCTGGCATTGGTACCTGTCTATTGATGACCTGAGAATACAAGTTATTTTGAAAGCGAGTATTAGCATTAAAGTTGGTGAGTTCATAAGTATTTAGTGTCTATGTTTGTATCAAAATGTTTGAAACAGTGTTTGAAGTACGAGTTTGTAAACGTTTGTAGTAGAAGTACGTGAATGTTTGTAAGTGTTTGTAAAAGTTTGTAACTCCTAGAAAATCCTATATTTTCTACTAAAAGTAGCCTTCTACCAAGGCACAACTGTTTTGTATGTTTGTTTCTTGTAAAAGTGTGTAATTTCCCCAAGTGTAACTATCATTATCAAAATATAGTTTGTACATTAATGTTTAGGTGAAGTGATTTACAAATATATGTAACGGGTAAATGTATTATTGTAGTGTTGTATTATAGGAACTATTGATGTACTAACTACCGTAAACTGGATTTATATCAAGGTGTTATGTGATCAATTGTATGATACTATCGAATGGAAAACACAACAATGTAAGTCATCAAAAGGTATGACATTTGGCACCCGAAGACCTGCAGGTCCCGCTGTAGCTAGCAACAAGGTGTAGGATAGTCGATCCAGTATAGATCTATACGCAAACTCATGCTCTCCCTCCAGAAGATTCTGGTTACAACTCAGGCCATGACAATGAAGGCATGCTCCGATATAGCGGATCACATTTATGTTAAAGTATACTTGTATATGTAATCTATTGTTTCTCGTCATAGTATCGTTGTATATGTTCTCATCATAGTATACTTGTATATGTTCTCATCATAGTATAGTTGTATATGTTCTCATCCTAGTATAGTTGTATATGTTCTCATCCTAGTATGGTTGTATATGTTCTCATAGTAATAAGTAATGACTCATGAATGAACTGACTCTTGTATGCTTCATTGGACTAGAAGTAGTAAGTAGTGTAACCCTAAACTATACCTATTATAGTTTATTAGTAGACTTGCTTGTATGACTGAATGTAGTGAACTGAGATAAAAGTCTTTATATCTATACATATATACATAATATATAACTAAGGATTCAACGACACTCGGTCAAACAACCGGGTAATTTAAGACCACAACCAAACAAGGACAGGAAGTAAAATGAGTTATCTCTCCTAAGTCCTTCAAACCTTATTTATATAACTATATATGTAGTAGACATGGTTTTAACAATATATAAGTTTGAAAACTATTAAAGAAACGTTTAGTATACAAAAGTGAATTTGATAAAGAGTTTGACATGTAAAATAGCTTGATTAATAGTTTGAAGTCATTTGTTTGGTAAAACAGTTTAAAGTATGATAAATCCATTTGTATGCTAGTTATTAATCACATGTGATTCATCTAATAACTAACATGATTCAACTTGTATCACCCCCCCCCCCACTTATAAAGCATTTAAAAACATTTAAAAGCATTTCAAAGGTTAATTAAGGGGTATGAACTCACCTGTCTGTGAATAAGTCGAATGTAAGATCGATATAGGAAGTTGAGTGTCAATTGAAGACTTGAGCACAAACGAATCCTATTAACCATATGACATGTATATGTATACAATTAGTGTATGAATATAGGATTTTCTAGGAGTTACAAACTTTTACAAACATTCACATACTTTTACTACAAACGTTTACAAACTCGTACTTCTAACACTCGTTCAAACATTTTGATACAAACATAGACACTAAATACTTATGAACTCACCAGCTTTAATGTTGATACTCACTTTCAAAATAACTTGTATTCTCATGTCATCAGTAGATAGGTACCGATGCCAGCTTTTGAGAAGATGGAGCGCATACAAGACTCATCTTATATTTTGATTCATGTGTTGGTGTCTTATATACTACAAAACACACTTATATTAAAATTATATATTTAATGCAATGTATGATGTTGTTCACTTGTTTACCATTATACTGTGTTGTGATACTGTACATGACGTCCTCCGCCCAAGAACGTTTCCGCCGTTCTTGGTTTTGTTGGTGTTCTTGGTGTTCTTGAAGATCTATCACCAAAATGTGTTTTTCATGGATCATAGTAGGGAAGAAGGCTAGATAATTTCAAGTATCAACTATTCAAAGGAAGAATTGCTTACTTTATGAAGATCAAGATGAAGATGTGGATGGTACTTGAGAGAATCTCGAGTTCTAGCCTTGAAGGAGTGGAAAAGTGATCAAAATTGGCTAAGTGTTCCATTTATATGAAGGAGTGTGGCTGAAATGGGTGAGTGGCCGCACACTCATGTATGTGGCCGCACACTCCATATGTTGGAGTGTTTCGCCCGGTTTTGATTGATATGCATTGAGTTAACCCATTTCTAAGCTCCTAACTTGATTTTATTACGTTTAGAACACTCCAATAGACCCTAAACAGTGCTAGAAGATAGCAAAATGAGTCTAACTTTGATAGAATTGATATATTGAACATGAGAATTTTGGGTTGTCACATATTATATCTCCATGTATTGAATTTCCTATGTTGAATCATTTTAACAAGATATTCATATATGTCCATGACTAAGTTCTATTAAACAATGCAATCCAAACTTTTAGATTCAAAACGAAGTATAAGTGCCCTCTCCTTTAAGCATTTCTATAGTGAAACAATTTCCAAACCTAGCAACTTGCAAATTTGTAAACTTTGTTTCCTACAAAGAGTATTGCCAACTTTCAACACTTAGCATAGCAATTATGCTCCTACTAGCAAAACAATTATGCTCCCACTAGCATAACAATTATGTTCCCACTAGCTTTGATATGTATCAAGAAATCAACTGGACTTCTAGAAATCAATACTCTTGACTTTCTTACTAATGTGTAGATTTTTGATACATGATGCTTCGATAAGGCTTCAATTAGACTTCTCAAGCTTATAATGAAGGGTTTTGAGCATTCTAACACTCCTAAGGTGTTCATGCAACCGTAAATACCTTAAATCTATGTTTTCACTATTATACATGCAAACTTGAAGTTTCCAAGGTATTACCCTAACTAGCAAACAAAACTTTGATACATATTTAATAAAACAAGTTAGGAAACATAAATTTTTATGTGGCTTATTGCTTGGAGCTTTAAGAGCTTGGCACCAATAATTTGAATGCCTCAAGTGGAATCACAAATCACCACCAAAACTTTGGAAACTTGGAAGAAAAGTATGTTGCTCACAAAAATTGGCATCTCCTTGTCAATACACTAAGGTGCCATGTTCTTGAACCAAAGGGCTTCTTGTATAGTGTCCACATTAGGGTTACACCATGTAACTCATGACTTTCCACATTCCTCATGATCCATGGGTTTTAACCTCCATGGAGCATCCATGGGTCACCACATAGGTTAAGCCCAACATAAGGAATCATGGATCACTAGCCTACATTATAAGAATGAATGATTTACACAATCAATCCCTATATATTTAATTAGTCTCTTTTGACCACAAAATAAATTCCAGATTAATTATTGATCAATACTAGTTAAATAATATGATTTCATATTAATATATTATAACTAATAATATATTAATAAATCATACATATCCTCTTCTTAAAGACCAAATTTCTCCGGTGAAGTGCAACCCAAATGGACCATGCTAAATCTGGTCAAGTACATACCGAATATAGTTATGGACTTTGACACCTTATCCAACAGTCTCCCACTTGGATAAGTCTAATAACTATATTTGCAAGTACGAATTCGGGAACTGACCAACAATCGTAGCTCTTAAAACTTTGTTGAACTAGAACGCACCATTTTAGACAAGTGATCATATAATCCTCTGTTCTCAAGATATCAACCAGAAGAATACATGGAACAACGTCATACTTATTGTCCAACAATCTGTTTCCCGATTTCTGATTTGTTTGACATAGAACTATATCTAACACATCAATTGAGTTCTGACCGGGCCCGACACATAAGTCAAAACAAAATCATCGAGGGGTCCAAGATATCGCTTTCAGTCCTCTAAGGACTAAAAGGAACAGATAAACTTCGACTCATATGCTTGTACTAACTATTCGCCATATCCTTGTAAGTGGTAGGTTCATCCGTTTTCGTTTGTCTTTTTATTGTTGGACTACTATTGATGAGATATTCAATTCTCATTTAGAAAGTTTTGGCTAAATATCACTCGACCTCAATCTCGAGTTTCGGGCTGCATACTACTAATACTGAAACTTCGAAAAATCATAATTTCCTCATACGAAGTCAGATTTAGATGTTCTTTTTATGCACACTCTCAGTTTAACGTATTCTACAACTTTCATTTAGATCACTAAGGCCAAATATTGCTGTAAAGTAAATTCATTATTTACGTCGTGTTGTGTCATGCCGATTCTGTCGCAAAACATCGACATGTCATAACTTCTTCGTTATAACTCGTATTTCGGCGTTCTTTATATGTACGGAATCCTTGCAACATATAATACAACTTATTTAAGATTACCCCTTCTAAATAATCTTCCATCAAAAAGTCATTTTTGATGCTTATCGTCTCTAAATTGAATAGCCCGGATCTACAGGCATTACAATTATCTCCCCCTTAGAATGATTACGTCCCAGAGTCATCAACGAAATCGGACTTGTATAATGATTCCATACATTATCTCTTCATACTAGGTAATAACTATAAGTTCTATGTTTCCTCGAAAGAGTATCTAACTCTTGGACTTCTCGATAGCAGGTAGTGTTCATTCCTGCATATGCTCTTCGTACTATGTTGTACTTTCAATTGTAACCTTCGAGTTACAAAAAAAATCCTTATTAAGGGTTCTCAAGTTAAGTACTTTCCTTTATCTATTAGAACAGACCGATGGGTTGTGTTCTAATGACCTCTCATCATATGATGCAACGCTTAGACTCAAGTCTCATAGAGTCAAATTCCGGAATGGAATATACCCTCCTTCATATTCTAATGTGATATAATTACATTTTTACATGTAGCATTTCTAGCTACAAGCTTCCTTAACAACGAGCGCAATGCTATCGATCGCATTGATTTCAATCTTCTGACATGAGTCAGATGCTACCTCAAACTTGGTTCTATGAACCACGTAACAAACTCATTGTAGTCGGACTCAATTTGATATGATTGCTAGGGTCAGAATACTAATCATCCTTTTAGTCATTACCAAAACAATGGTTATGACATACTTGAATAAAAACAAACTCAATTACAAGCTTCTTGGTAACCTTGTGACTTTCCCTGATCCAAGCGTGAGTCCTGTGCTTCCAGTAATATAGATCTCTACTACTATTCACACCTACTCATACTCATCCCAATTATTATCTCGTAGTTAACCGAGTCACCATACAAAAAATCACACAATCATTTAATCATCAAATAAAAAACTTGGGTTTATATTATATCTTGAAACGATTACACAAAAATTCAAGTTCACCCTATACTATGCTTCCAATAGGCTACATCATAAGTTACTATTCGCACTGCTACTTTATAATTTGATCCTTGGATATAAAATCCTCATCCTTGATTCGCTTCGTCGAGGATCATGTGGAATTCCCTTGGCTGTGACGGTGCATTTTTCTTTGCAGCTTCGTCCTTCTTTGGACAGTTCTTCAAAATATACCCACCATCTCCACATTCGTAACACTTCCTATTGTCGAACGTACAATCTCTGGAATAGTGACCGGTCCTACCACACTAATAGCAGGTCACTTCTCCATTGCATCTTCCAAAGAGCTTATTCTTGCACTTCTCGCACCATCTCGCTTCACTTCCTCTTTCTCCTCCTGACTTTAGAAATTTGCTCTCCTTGTTGGATCTTGAAGATCCTTGTAACTTTCTTTTCTCACCCACTTTAGAGTTCTCCAGATTCTTTTCCTTTATATGTGTCTCGACATTCTTAGCAGCCCAGATGGCGGCTTTCAAAGTGGTCGCTTGCTTGACTATCAGACCAAAGTCCGTTGGTAGTCCATTGGAAAACTTGTTGACCTTGGAAAGTTCAGTTGGAATTAGGTATGGAATAAGCTTCATCTTCTCCGTAAAGCTTGTAGCGTATTGAGTGACGCTCAATCTTCCTTCTTCAGATTCTAGAACTCGTTGTTGATTTCCAGAAGATCTTGTTCAGAGCGGTATTTCATTTTCAATTGCACTACAAACTCTTCCCAAGACATCTTGCTAGCTTCCCACTTGGGCATCGAACCAGCCAGTAACTTCCACCAGCTCAGTACTCCAGATTTTAACAGAGGAACTGCAAGAGTGGTCTTCTGTCTGTTGCTACACTTGCAACTTTCAAACATTGTCTCCATCTTGGAGATCCAGTCCATGACTTGCACTGGTGTCGGGCTCCCAGAAAGACACTATAGTTTGGATGCCATGAAATCCTTGTACTTGCATCCACGTCTGTCATTTCCTCCATCCTTATTGTTTCATCTATCTATTGGTGGGTTGGCTTGACCAATGGTCCCACTATAGTTCCCTCCTTCTGACTGCCCCTCATTCAGCTCAGGCTGTTCAACTGGTATTGCGGGTTCACTCCTGTTGTTCAACAACAATTGTCTCATTTCCTCCTTTTGTTCAGCCATCATGGCTTGAATCATGGTTCGCACTCCAGCGATTGTGATTGGTTCAGGTGTTGCTGCTACAACAGCCACTCGCTCAACCACAGGTGGTTGATTCCTGTTTTCGTTCACGTTTCAAGCTCCACTCCTGGTTCTTGCCATTTTTATCTATACATCGAATAAGGTGATTTTAGATCTTCATTCACGGTAGATATTCAAATCATCCTTATCACTCTGAAACGTTTACATTCTAGTTCTAATATCGTAGACGCACGCTTAGAATCCTAAACACATAAGGTTTCCAGATCCGGTTGGAAACAAACCATAAATCCGAACAAATAACACCATATATGGCAAACATATAACATTTAGCACATAAAATCATTTTAGGCATCACTCCTAAAATATACTAGTGCTCGTGTCTTAAAATATTGTAGACACTCATCTCATAATCATTGCTTAGCATTCTAAGTTTAAGTCTAGAAATCCTACAAATTTCTAGTTCGCTTAAACTAAGGCTCTGATACCAACTGTGACATCCCCATTTTCACGGCCAGAAATGACCGATTTGTTTATGCTTGTTTTACAATCAGAGTAATCGTTTAAAGAAAACAGTTGCAAAATTTGTTCCAAAAACAAAATATGATAAGAATTTATCAAAGCATTTCTTTAAAGAAATGTATTTTCATAATATAATAAAATCTCAGGACGTCATGTTCCGATACAGACCAAATGCATAAACAATATAAAATAGACCTTACAACAATTATTTATAACTACTAATCTATAATCCAAAATCTCTCGTCAAGTCCACCAACTTATACCCTTGTGCCATTACCTGTAATGCAAAGAAAACTGAGTGGGTCAGGCTTGGGAGCCTGGTGAGCATATAGGGTTTTCAACCCACAATAATATAATTATTATATTTAATCATTAATCAATCAACCCAATTACCCATCCCCATTATCTTCGTTTCATCTTCCTTAAAGATATTATCCTAAGGGTCATCTCCAATATCATATTTACCTCTCATCTCCTTACATCATCGCATAGACAATACTAATTCGGAGATCACTCCCTTAATATGTGTCTAGTAAGGGTTAGGGTATCATCGCATGATTACGCAGGCACAACATCGCCTGGACTCGTAAATCATAATAAGGGTTAGACTATCATCTCATGAATACGCAGCCACAACATCGCCTGGAATCGTAATTCGTAATAAGGGGTAAACTATCATCGCATTAATACACAACCACAACATCTCCTGGAATCGTAATTTATAATAAGGGTTAGACTATCATCGCATGAATACGCACCCACAACATCGTCTGGACTCGTAATTCATTACCTATTTATCATCACCTAATTATCATCACCATTATATCCTCACCTATCTCTTATCACATTATTTCATCACACACCAACTATTTCATCTACCCATGTTCTACCCAACATATTTGTAGATATAAATTACATATATAGTTTAAATCTATACAAACCTGTATAAAACATTCATCCAACATCCATCTCAAATAAACAAACAATATATAAACACAAAACACGTATTTCATAGCAAATACTTAATATCTATGTGTTAGAAGAAAGTAACTACACACTCACACCAAAAATAGACTTAATACATTCAAACAATACTTGTATTAAAATCATGTTTATGAAATGGACTATACACTCACTTGATCAGAAGATGATTGGATAGCACTACAGCTCTAAGAGTAGTATTTATTCGGTGAAACTAGAAGATCTTCACACACCGGGCTTCTCGCAGGCAGAGCTTCGGCTCGGAAACTCTTTTCTTCTTGGGATCTTCGGGCTTTGGTACTTGCTTTGTGTCTCGGGATGATATCGGGGCTTCTGGGGGTTAAAATAGGGCTTAGAGAGAGTATTGGGAGTGGGAGAGAAGAGATTGAGTAACCAAACTCGGTTGCCCCTTGAATTCTATTTATAGTGCTGATTTTATGGATTCACGTCGTGAATCTCAAATATTCACGTCGTGAGTTCAGTCATCACTGCATGCGTCATCGCAAGTTGCGTCTGCCAGGCTCCAGAAGTCATAAATACTGAGTTCACGTCGTGAACACTGTATTCACATCGTGAACTCTGATAGTTTTGGGGTTTCGCGCCTCGAACTTCATAAATTCATAACTTTCGCATACGAACTCCATTTTCGATGTTCTTTATATCCACGCGTAGGTAAAAACAAGATCTATAACTTTCCTTTAGACTTCGTTGGCTAATTTTGATTTTAATTTTAATATATTATTAATATATTATTTTTAGTAGGTCGGGACAGGAAAACTCCGTTCGAAATTCATAACTCCTTCATCTAAACTCCGTTTTCATCAGTATTTTTATCGTTGGACTACTATTGATGAGATCTTCAATTCTCATTTAGAAAGTTTTGGCTAAATATCACTTGACCTCAATCTCAAGTTTCGGGCTGCATACTGCTAATGCTGAAACTTTGAAAAATCATAACTTCCTCATACGAAGTTAGATTTAGACGTTCTTTTTATGCACACTCTCGATTTAATGTATTCTATGACTTTAATTTGGATCGCTAAGGCCAAATATTTCTCTAAAGTAAATTCACTATTTACGTCGTGCTGTGTCGTGTCGGTTCTGTCGCGAAACTTCAATAGGTCATAACTTCTTCGTTATAACTCGGATTTCGGCGTTCTTTATATGTACATAATCCTTGTAAGATATATTACAACTTAGTTAAGATTATGCCTTCTAAATAATCTTCCATTAAAAAGTCATTTTTGATGCTTATTATCTCTAAATTGAATAGCCCAGATCTACAGGCGTTACAGACATGAGGGAGCATTATCCAAAGTTAATTTTGGATTCAGCAGCAGCAAACTTCGAGGACGAAGTCTATGATAAATGAGGCAGAATTGTAACACCCCATTTTAGGTATGTGATTTAAAGATAAGTAATTTCCTTCCTTAAGAGGAACACGACGAGTCTGTAGCCTGACTCGTCGAGTAGAGACGGGATTTTCACACGTTCTTAGTTGGCGACTCGAAGAGTCCATATTCCGGACTCGTCGAGTCAGCTTGTCTGGATGAAACCCTAAATCCCAGGGTTTGTACCATATTTAAACGTCATTATAGCCTCCCACCCTAACCTCCAGCACCTTTAGAGCATTCCTTTATAAAACCCTAGTCCCCTTTCGTTGAGCTTAAGTGTTTTGTGATAGTTTGGGAATTGTTGAAGAGAAGGAAGGAAAGAAGGTCCATAGAAGAAAAAGGAGATCCAAGAGCTAGTTTTCATCTGTTTCTTATTCAGGTAATAAAGTTATTACCTTGTGTATTCCTCCATTAAACCCTTTTGTTTGCTTGTTATGTCTCTTTTGGGGCCTTTTATGATTCAAACTTGAGATATGAGCTTTGCTTAGGATGGAGACCATAGGTTTGGATGTTATTGAGCTCTAGGAACTCTATGAAGCTACCTTTATGTGGAAATAGCCTTGTTCCAAACCCTAAGTGCTTTGTATGGGATGATTTTGGTATTTTAGCCTCATTCACGTATGCATGCACGTAAAGTTGGAAACTTTACGTGCAAAACGAGCCCTAGAAGCTCAGATATATGAATTGGATGCACTAAATCAACTAGAATTGGTTGTATAGTAATGGCATGCAGAGGACTCAGCGAGTCGGCGCTGTGACTCGGCGAGTCCATAGCAATCTTCTTGGCCCCAAGATCAGACTCGATGAGTTGTTCATACAACTCGACGAGTCATAGACAGACGTGTTCATATGATGAAGGAGCACTCGATGAGTGTTTCATACAACTTGGAGAGTCGGATGAAGTTAGACTCGATGTTAGTATTGAAGAAGAACTCATCGAGTCTTTGCCAAACTCGACAAGTGGAAGCGGGTAGAGGATTAGAATGGGTGTTAGGGACTCGACGAGTTGGCGGCCTAACTCGGCCAGTCCGATCAACTAAAAGTTGACTTGAAACAGGGGTAAAATACTCATTTTACCCTGAGATGAGCTATCACTATTTGATTTTAGTGTTTATGGGATTTGTAGCCGGGGAGGTCCGGAGCAGCAGTCAGACAGTTTCAGATTTAGCATCTCAGCAGACAGCACTACGAGATGAGTTTCCTTCCAGTAGGAATGGGCCTACGGCCACAATGTCGGCCCGTTTAGTTAGAAGTAGTTCGGACCTTGGTCCGATGCATTATTATGTATGCTTGATGTCTTTGTGATTCATGCATGTTTTGTTACGTGTAGTATGTCGGGCAAGCCCGATACAGTATGTGATTATGCTATATGTTCATGATATATTATATCCAGTTTATTTCGAACTTCGGTCTGATGTCGGGCGGGGCCCGAAGCAGTGGGCGAGGCCCAAGTTGTTCTAGACTTCGGTCTGATGACGGGCAGGCACCAAGTTATTCTGGACTTCGGTCTGATGTCGGGCGGGGCCCAACATGCATTATATATATTATTGTATGGTGTGTGGTAGTCTGGGGGAGCTCACAAAGCTTTGTGCTTACAGTTTCAGTTTTTGGTTTCAGGTACTTCCGTTAGTAAGGGGAAGATCTCAGGTTGATGGCATGGCACACACTACAACTTTAGTTTATCCTGGGAGTTTTCCTTTATTTGAACGTTTTGATATCTTTTGATATCAGTTGATTTGATACATTCACTATTACATTCGTCACATGTGATTGTGGTTTTACTAGATGATGATTAATTTTATGATTTTAGTAATGTTTAAAACAAAAATTTTGGGTTGTATTTTCGGATGTTTCACCATTGTTGCTAGGCGTCAGCTAGTAGACATTGAGTGTTCCCGAATGATGAGCTTCTTTCCCAAGGGGTCGAAGGTGACGTTCGTTGTTAGATGTATGAGGGAGCGATCTTGGGATTGGTGGGAGGAAGTTCGCTATACTTTGGGAGCCTCAGTCATTGAGGGGATGACCTAGCCAGATTTTGTGACCTGGTTCCGAGTAGAGTTTAAACCAGTTGTTGAGGTGAAACAATTACCTATAGAGTTTCTGGATATGAGACAGACGAGCGAAACCATGGCGGATATCATCGTCAAGTTCAGAGAGAGAAAGAGCCATATTAGTACTCCAGTATGCCGTAGACGAAGAGATGCAGAAGAATCGGTACCATAACATGCAGAGACCTGATATTAGGGAGTTTGTTAGTTTTTCTACCTGCCCGACTCTGGACGACATGATATCTAGGGCCTTCAAACAGGAGATTGATTTGGAGCACATAGGGAAGAGGAAGGAAGAGCATGGGCATAAGATTAGGGTTTCGGTGAAGAAACCTAAGGGCTTCGATTCTAGATCGTAGGGCCAGCATGATCTGACCATTATGGCAAGTATGGCAGAGCACAAGATGGAGTCTGCAGAGTAGGTGGTTCAGGCTGCTACAAGTGCGGTAAGGCGGGGCATTTCAGCAAGGATTGCACTGCTACTACCACCACCACCCAAACATCAAATATGATTTGCTTTCAATGCAATCAGAGGGGCCATAAGAAGGCCAATTTCCCAAGTTTAGCATTACGAGGACCAATAGTAACACCTGCTCTAGCGACTCTGACGATCACTGATGGCCGTTAGGGCAGAGCAGAGGTGTTAGTTGTTCGGATCAGGGCATTATAGCTGACAGCCGAGGAGGCTCATGCATCACCCGATGTGGTCACTGGTATATGTCTTCTCCTTACCTTCTTATCTAAATTTTTTTAAATTATATATGTTTGTATCGTTGTTTAGGGTCATCCTTTGTGAACGATATTCCTACATTAGTCTTATTCGATTGGGGGGCTACCTGATCTTTTTTTATATGTTTCTCTTAGTAAGAGGTTTGACAATGCTTTGACACTACATGTTAAGATTGCTGATGACCATCCAGTGCCAATGTCGAGGGTTCATTAGGGATTCACTTTGGATTTATTCAGTGAGCGGTATCTGCTTGATTTGGTTTTGATTCCCCTACATGAGAGCATGGTCATTTTAGGGATGGATTGGTTGAGCCCCAATGGGGCGATCGTTGATTGTGGGCTTCAGTTGCTACGTGTTCAGACCCTATGTGGGGGAGAGTTGATGATCCATGGTGAGGGTGCTCAGCATGGGCCGACTCTCTATTCGACAACCAGAGACAAGTGTTATCTTCAACAGGGATGTTCTGGGTTTGTTGCCTAAGTGATGGATGCTTGGGGGAAGGGTGAGGTGACCATGTTTGGGAATACCCGGATATGTTCCTGGAGGATTTTTTGGGAGTGCCTCCAGAGAGGTAGGTGGAGCTTCAATTTGACTTGGTTCCAGGTGTGGCTTCGATAACCAAAGCACCTTCTCGGCTAGCACCCCTAGAGATGCAGGAGTTTTCTATGCAACTGCATGAGCTGCTAGACAAGGGTTTATTCGGTCGATGAGTTCAACATAGGGATTGTCCATCTTATTTGTGAAGAAAAAGTATGGCACACATCAGATGTGTATCGACTGCTCGGAGCTGAATAAGATAATGGTGAAGAATTGTTACCCACTCCCGACGATCGATGATTTTTTCGATCAGCTTCTGGGTGCATCTTGGTTCTCCAAGATTGATATGTGTTCGAGTTATCATTAGATGAGGTTCAGGAAGGAGGACATGTAGAAGATGGACTTCCAAACTCATTATTGTCATTACGAGTTCGTGGTGATGCCTTTCGGGCTCACCAATGCTCCATCTGCATTCATGGATCTCATGAATCTCGTATGCAGACCCGTGTTGAATCGATCTATAATTGTGTTTATTGATGATATTATGTTCTATTCCAAGACCCAGGAGTAGCATGAGGAGCACCTAAGGGAGGTATTGGAGACTCTAAGTAGGGAAAGATTGTACGCGAAGTTCTCCAAGTATGAGTTCTGGTTACACGAGGAGCAGTTTCTGGGATACCTTGTAGAACGGTATTCTGGTCGATCGGGCCAAGATTGAGGTGGTGATGAGGTGGGAGGTTCCAAGGAGTCCATTTGAGATTTGGACTTTCCCAATATTGGCAGGTTACTATCAGAGATTCATTCATGATTTCTCCAAAATAGTGGTTCCTTTGACCAGGAAGACAAAGAAGATTGTCACGTTTTGTTCGGATAACTTTTGATACCTTGAGAAAGAAATTGTGCGAGGCACCGATTCTGACCCTGCCAGAGGGTGTTGAGGACTTTGTGATATATTGTGATGCTTTGATCACGTGTTTAGCTGAAGTGTTGATGTAGCGGGGTCATGTGACTGTGTACGCGTCGAGGCAGCTGAAGCCTCATGAGGAGAATTACCCTACACACGATTTGGAGTTATGAGAAGTGGTGTTTTCCCTCAAGATTTTGTGAAATTACCTCTACGATATCCGCTCTACGATTTACACAGATCACAAGAGTTTGAGATATTTGATGGATCATTCAAATCTAAATATGAGGCAGCGCAAATGGTTGGATGTGGTGAAGGATTATGATTGTGAGATCCATTATCACTCGGGTAAGGACAACATGGTGGCAGATACTCTCAGCCACAAGGCAGTCGCGACTCCGATCAAGGATTTATGTTTGAGGATGGCAGTGATTACCCCATTATTAGAGTAGATTCGAGAAGCTCGGATTGAGGCTATGAAGGAAGAGCACCGTAAGAGTGAGCACATTGTGGGGAAGTGGCTTCCTACGATTAAGATATCCAACGGTTATTGACCCTTCATTGGAGGGTGTGGGTTCCATATTGGGGTGGTGTGTGGAAAATTTTAATGGAAAGGTGCACAATTCGAGATTCTCTTTTCATCCCAGAGCGACAAAGATGTACAAAGATCTACAGCCTGATTATTGGTGGCCATGCATGAAGCGAGATGTGGCATGGTATGTGGAGTGGTGCTTGACTTGTAGAAAAGTCAAGGTCAAGCATCATTGGCCCCACGGAAAAATAGAGCCTTTGGATATTCCTGTTTGGAAATAGTAAGAGATTATGATGGATTTTATCACTAAATTGCCCCGGACGGCACAGGGAGTGGATTCGATATGGGTCATTGAGATCGATGACCAAGAAGGCGCATTTTATCCTGAACCAAGAGAATATCTCTATGGAGAAGTTGGCAGGCATCTATATTCGAGAGGTTGTGGCATGCCATGGGGTGTCGGTTTTTGTGGTCTTGGATAGGGATGTTTAGTTTACTTCCAGGTTTTGGAAGAGGTTCCACGAGGAGTTGGGTACTTGTCTACACTCCAGCACGACTTTTCACCCACAGACTAATGCTCAAAGTGAGTGGACCATATAGACATTGGAGTATAGGCTGCGGGCATGCGTTCTAGATCCCGACAGTAGTTCGGATACGTATCTTCCGTTAGCAGAATTTTCATACAACAACAGTTATCATGCCAACATCGATCGACCTCCTTTTGAGATGCTCTATGGGAAGAAGTGTAGGACCTCGATATGTTGGCGTGAGGTCGTTCAACGGGTCATGGGGAGTACCGAGGTGGTACTCAAGATGACCGAGATGATTTAACATGTTCGAGGTAGACTTCAGACAGTTCAGAGTCGGTAGAAGAGCTATACTGACAATCACAAGTCACATTTGGAGTTCTAGGTCGGGGATATGGTACTCCTGAAGGTGTCACCTTTAAAAGGTGTCATCCGGTTCCGGAAGCAGGGTAAACTGGGGCGCAGCTATATTGGTCCTTTCAGGGTCATAACCCGGGTGGGGAGAGTAGCATATCGATTAGATTTTCCAGAGGAGCTCAGTCAAATTCACAGTACTTTTCACGTCTCTCCGCTACAGAAGTGTTTGGTTGAGGATTCCACAATAGTTCTATGGAGCATATTCAGGTGGATGACCGCCTGAACTACATTGAGAGACCAGTGGTGATCCTTGACCGGAAGACAAAAACCTTGAGGAACAAGGTCGTGGAATTAGTGAAGGTGTAGTGGCAGCACCGGAAATGTTTGGAGTGGACTTGGGAGCCTGAGGAAGAGATGAGGGAGCATTACCCAGAGTTATTTTCGGCAGCGGACTTTGAGGACAAAGTCTGATTCAAGTGGGGGGAATTGTAACACCCAAATCGCTAGGTAAAACCCTTTTGCAATTAGTTTTATTATACATGGACCAGAACGGAGTACGCTGGGTGTACACAAGGTACGTATCGCGTACTCCCATACATGCACAAATAATGGGTATCCCCAACATATGTTGGGCGTACCTATGCGTACGCGCGGTGTATGCAAGCAAGGGGAAAACCCAAATTTTTAGGGTTTGCACCCTATTTAAGCTCATTAAACCCCTCCATCCTTTCACCTTATCAACTCTTATTGCCTTTTGAGCTAATCTCGAAATCCTAGCCATCTTGAGAGTGCTCTTAATCTTACAAAGTGTTTTTAGGTGTTCTTTTGTGATCTTGAAGAAGTAGGTGGCTTGAGGAGAAGAATTAAACAAGAAGGAGCTTCTAGATCCAGAGGTTATTCATCATTTCTAGCTCATTGGAGGTATAAAGTTTGAAACTTGTTCATTCTAAGTCTAGATCTAGGTTTAGGGAAGAACTTAGCATCTTTTGGTCCCATAACTTAACCTCATGGAGTATGGACTACTATAGACCATTGTAATTGTCCTTTTGGGCTCTTAGGGGTGCATGAAGTCAAAAAAAAATCAAATCTGGGAGGTTAGAACACAACCATGCATGAGTTGGTGACCACCTAAGGGAGATAAAAGGCTTAATTCATGGTTTCAGTCCTAATAAGTTATGCAAAAGCATAAAGTTTGCAACTATATGGCTTAACACACTTTAGTGATGTTGGATTTGAATTTCGGCGTCAAAAGCTCAATGGGTTAAGATAATTCGAGACGGGTGGCTATCCGACCAGTACGCTGGGCATACACATGAGTATGTTGTGCATATTGGGCCAGCACCTGGTTTCCATATTAGCGATATTAACGTACCGTGGGCGTACGAGCCAGGTATGTCGCATATATTTCCGTCTGTGAGCCTTAGGAGTTTTGAGATCATAGTTAGATGGGCTCGTTGTCTTGTTTGAGTTGGGCTTAGGTTTAATTGTGGTATCATGTCATTAATAGGCTTAAGGACATCAGGGAACTCTTGGGCCCATGTTGGGCCTTAGGGTCCTTTTTTAGTTGGACTTAGAATGACTTTCGGGCTAGTTTGGATTAAGACCTTGGTGGAGTAGGCCCAGTAAGGCAAAGAGGAAACAACATGTGTGCCCTTAAACTTAGGATTTAGGGTCTGGGATCATGGGTTGGATTATTGACCTAATTTCTAATTAGGGTCTCTTTACTTATGATTTAATGAGAGAATTTCGCAAGCCAACAACCCAAGTGTGATTTGATATCTTCAGTTTGAGGTGAGTTTCATTCATTTTATCCATGGGTCAAAGGCACCAATATCGGCCCACTAGATTATATTTGTAGTATGATGATTGTCTTCGTGACAATTACCTGTTATGCTTGTATCTACTTTATGTCACTGCGACTCTTATTGTACTGATTATATGTGTTAGTGGTGGGGTGAAATAGACCCAATACCGGTTGATAGATATTGAAGGTGGTGAAATAGAATCTGTATCGGTTGAAAGATACCGAAGGGGGTGAAATAGACCCAGTATCGGTTGAAAGATACCGAAGGGATGAAATAGACCTAGTACAGGTTGAAAGATACCGAAGGGGGTTAAAAAGACGCAATATGTTTTGATTGTTATATATGTATGATTTCTATAAGCTAACATATTTCTTTTGTTTATCGTCTATAGCTGAAGTATAATAACAAATTCGCGAGGTGGTGGACTGCTTTTATATATCTACCCAAATAATTTTTTACACGTCGTTAGCTATATATTGAAGTTTCCTATGTAAACAGGGTCGGTTTCACTATGGTGCTCGTAGTAGCTCTAACAATGCCTGGTTTTTGTGGACACAGTGCAAAAAGTTACAAAAATTTTCAAATATATTTTTTCTACTATCGTGACACTACTAAAATTTCTCGTGACACCTTTATTATGAAAGCATGTGTCTGCCCCTATATAAAAAGAATATATATATATATATATATATATATATATATATATATATATATATATATATATATATATTCATTCTAAATGTTTATAAAGATATAGTTAACAGACTAAAAAAATATTTTTCACAAAAAATATTATTTAACCATATAATTCTATCCTATACAACACATGGTATATTGTCTGATTTATAGATATTGCGTGAGACTAGTATGAACACAAACAAGATTTTCTATCAACATTTGGCACCAATAGCAATAAACAATGACATTGGCAAGGTTGGTGGGACAGTTTTTAGATACAAGCAAGTTAAGAGTTACATACGTAGGTATATCCAAGATTCTAAGTAACGAAAAAAGTGACATGGCGGTAATATCAAGTCTCAACCTTTTTTGAGTCGCAGCGAGCTACGTCGTTTGTAAGGCGTGACTTAATATGGATACGTAGGTATATGCAAGCAAGTTAAGGCGTGACTTAATACGTCGTTTGGTGGGACAATTTTTAGATACAAGCAAGTTAAGAGTTAGATACGTAGGTATATCCAAGATTCTAAGTAACGAAAAAAGTGACGTGGCGGTAATGTCAAGTCTCAACCTTTTTTGAGTCGCAGCGAGCTATGTCGTTTGTAAGGCGTGACTTTATATGGAAATTATGTATTTTATATATATATATATATATATATATATATATATATATATATATATATATATATATATATATATATATATACTATTATTCATTTGTATTGACATATATGACTTAAGACGACATTTTGTTAAAGCTTGGCAGCAACTACAAGGCGCACCATGACGCATCATGCGATGTTTTTTTTGAACCTTGTATATATATAGTTATCCAATACACAAAACCTTTTGTGTACAAGAATTAGTAATGAACCTTTGAAAAAGCTCTCTCTCTCTCTCTCTCTCTCTCTCTCTCTCTCTCTCTCTCTCTCTCTCTCTCTCTTAATATACCGGGTATTGAGAAATGAAGATATATTGCACAACTCAATTTGAACACAAAGTTAGCCACTAATTACCTTAGTGATTTTGATTCAGCTGTGCCAATATCTCTCCTTTAGTACATATTCTTGGTAGCTTGGCATGTAACACTACAAGAACTAATCCATATGGCAATGACAAATTTTGACCCTATGGAGGGGTCACGTCGTCGACACACCTAATACCGATGACACGTCGCCTGCTTAGTGTCATTGGCACAACTTTGTGTGTCAATAGGTTAAAATTGGCATTGGGATAGGTTTCGTCGGGACAGGTTACCCCTATGTATACAATATCTCATCTCCACAAGTATTGCCCGGCATTATTTTCGAAAAAATTAATAATTACTTGTACAGACGATATGTCGTCGGGATAGGTCCAGTTTAGTCTATCCCGACAACATGTTGTCGGGAAATGTAGGCTCTATAGCGATGACTTGTCGCTGGGAAAGGTTTCCAACGATTTTCTAACAAAGAGGTATACCGACGACATGTCGTCAGCAAAGCCACTGTATTCTTTTTTTTTTTTTTTTTTTTTTTTTACACATTTTGAGTTATTTACCCATCCAATTTATTTAAAAAAATCAAAACATTTATATATATCAATAACATACAAACATTCAATACAGATTACCAACACATATCCATAACATACAAACATTAAATACATATTACCAACACATTGTTCAAATTTAAGTCTAATATTCCATACAAAAATGAGATATAATAACTACCATTAATGTTCAAAAAACCAACCATCATCATCGTATTCTTCTCCTCCTCCTCCTCCTCCTCCTCGTTTTGTTGAGAGGTATTTCCTTTGGAAGTACTTCCTTGTGTGTAATTGGGATTGAAAAAAAAGTTAGGAATTTGTGGTGGTTGGAAGTCAGGAATACATGTCGCCAACGATTCATTATGCTGTTACAAGTATTGTTTCATTTGTTGGTTATATGCATCAAATTGGGATTAAGATTAGGGTTGAGATTGGGAAGATTTGGAAGGTCGTTGCTTTGGAATAAGCCCTATTTTGGCGGTTGGTTTCATTCCCACTACACGAGTATGTCTGTGTCTCGTTCCGAGGGCACGACAAAGACATTCTTTTTCATCTACAATTCCACCCTCCCCGACCTATATATGTTTTTCTCATACTCTGCTTGAATTTTCTCCTAAAATAAAGAAAACAATAAACATAAAATAATTAAAACAAACAACTAAATTTAAACACTATATAATAATAATAATAATAATAATAATAATAATAATAATAATAATAATAATATGCCTTGAACAAAAAAAAAAACAAAAAACAAAAAAACTATAGTTAGTAGTAATAACATATTTAAACAATGTATTATTTTTTTTTATCATTTACCCAATCTTGTTGTGCTTGAATTGAACGCTAACTGGAGCTTTCGTTGAAACGCATTTGTGTCTGAGCCTCAATACGACACGACTGCAGTCTTTGTTGTACCTATAATAAGCCAAAAACAATAAGTATATTTATGTAAGTGTTCATAAAAAAAATTATGTAATACAAATATATTTTATTACTTCTAACCAGTGTCATTTGAGCATATGATCTACAACCATGAGCGCTTGTATACAGAAGTTTCACCCAAGTACTTTTAAATTTAAAGTATGAAACTTTCAAAAAATTTCTTATTAAGACATGTTCTTTGAAAAATATACCAAATGATAGCATTTTATTTCCAAAAATGCAATGCTCTAAAATCAATAAAAGTATGTTGTTATGTTTAGATAGATTTCTAAATATTCAATGCTTTAATATGATCAAATATAAAAGTAGAGTGCTATAATCAATAAATCAATGCTCAATTTCATTTTCATGCCATTAATTCAATAAACTACAGTGAGCATAAACATAAATCAATTATACAATTGGTTGGATAAATACATTTTCAACCAAAATAGGAAGAGAGAGAGAGAGAGAGAGAGAGAGAGAGAGAGAGAGATCAAAAACTTACCTTAAAATCGATGGTGTAGGCAGCTGAATCACCGTAAATAGTTGTGGCTGTCGGTGGTGAAGGCTGGGAAGGGAGTGGCCGATGATGGTGAAGGCTGTGAAGTCTCCAACCGGAAAAAAAAAAACCCAAAATCAGAGTAAAAACTTTGGCAATCACAAACTAAGAAGAAAACAAGGATAAGAAGCATACCTCCTAGTCACTGGTGAAGAGAGTGACTGGGGAGAGGTGTGATCGTCGACAGAGCAAGAGAGAATCTACAAAATGAAAGCAATCGTTGCTTTGTTAGGGCCAAACCCTATGCCGACGACATCGGTACAGGGTAAGTAAAACTACGTCCTTTCGTGTTTTCGTAAATAAAAAAAAAATTTAAAAGAAAGGTTGTGCCAACGACATGCCGTCGGGATAGATATTTCACGCGGATTGCCACATCTTATGCCGATAACAAGTCGTCGGGATAGCCTTAGGAAAACGATATTGTTTTTACTTTCTGCGACATGGAATATAAAATAAATCAAAATTATTTTTTTTAATAACCTACGACATCTCGTCTGCATAGTTTTTCAAAAAACTGCGAAACTTTTTTTCATTCCTACTAAATCTACGGTGTCAACGTGTCATCAGTTTACCTTTTCTTTTAACTTTTCTAGTCAAACAAATATGGTGAGAGTTGTAAAATGTTATGACGACGACATGTCGTCAACATAGCTCTACTTGTAGCGACGAGTTGTCGTCGGCATAGGTCTTGTCAGCGTAGGGTTAAATTGTTGTAGTGTAAATTTGTATTGCAGGTTAATATAGACAGCCAACTTTTGTTCAAAACGCATTGTTAATCGAGCAAGGTATATGCATATGGTTAATACATATGTTCTAGATTTTACTGGATATACAACTCTTTTTGGAATTTCTTGCACCTCCACGGATCGATCCACGAGAGATTTAAGACTGATTTAAGACCGTAAACTTCTTCATCTGCGTACACGTAATATTTTGTTGTCAGTAAAGCTTAAAATATAACAATCATCGCTCGTATTAAACCAACAAAACATGTAGCGTACACGTGAATTAATACCAATGCTCTTTTTTTTTCAAAGAAAGAATTAGAACTCAAAAAGAAAACCGCACACAAATAATTTTGAATGAACCCATAATAATCACACGAGCTGAACAACAGCTCTAATCATATCCTTCTGTAATTAGAATCTTTGAAACTCTAGAACTTCGCTTGTAGCTGATCCACCACACTCTTATCCACTTGAAACGCCTTAGCAAGAATATCCGCTGGAATTGCAGGATTTGCACCGAAAACAGCATTCCCAATTGTTATGGCACCTGGGTTTTGACTGCTTAATGCAGCAATAACCACAGCATATCCATTACCCACATTGCGTTGGAAATGAACAAGCCCCACTGGGAACACGAAAACATCACCCTTTTGAAGCACCTTTGTGATAAATCTGTTATCGGGATTAGATGTTACAAATCCAACTTGTAGTGTCCCTTCAAGAACAGTAAGAATCTCGGTGGCTCTTGGGTGAGTGTGAGGAGCATTAAGTCCCCATGGTGCGTAGTCAATCCGAACCATTGAGATGCCCAAAGTGTTTAGTCCTGGTAACTGAGCAGCAAACACTGGGGTCACCTTTGATCCCAATTGGTTCGATGTGTTACCCCTGAGGTGTAGCCCACTGAAGAAGAAATCCTCTGCTTGAACTTGCATCGGGTTCTTACATGTCACACCATTTACTTTCACTGCATGTTATATAAAGCCAATATTTTGTTACGAGAAAATATTAAGTAAAAGAGAATAGGAGATTTGTAACTACAAGTAACGTCTTAAAGTACCTGACGAATTGGGATCGGCTACACAAAAATCTTGGAGGGAGCTAGGCTCATAGGCTAACGCAAGGTAGCTAAAAGTTAGAGCTAATACACTCAACAAAACGAGTTTGCTCGACATTTCTTTTAATATTCTCAGCGGGAACTACAGAAAGTTATGAAATCAAAAGCTAAATCTCTTTTAGGGATAGAAGATATATGTTTTTTTTTTTTTGTGGTGAGACAAACAGCTGCTTAGTGACTCCATATATATAGACCTAATCTGCATGATTCTTCTATATATCGTTTTGCATTTATTTTAGCAAAATTTATCTTTGAAGGATTTGCCGCCTTACACATTGTAAATGAATAATAGGCACTGGAGAATGACGTTTATCTATCATGTACTATACGGAGTAGTCCGGAAAAGGAATTGGTCAGCCGGCTTCCCAACACCTGACTATCTTTAATTTTTAGTACTAATTAAGAATTGGTCAATCTCAACCTGTTATCTTAAGCCTACCATGTACCTCTTAAGTGCTAACTTTGTTAAACTAATCACACACGACATGAAAGCGATTACCAGTTTGTAGTGAGGTGATGGGATAGTTTCGGTCGGGCTAAGCCTACAAGACAAATGCCCTTTAGCTACGCAGCTAGAACATGTTGTAGGTAAAATTCACCATCGCTAAAACAATGATTAATATATACAGACAAAACTGTACAAATGATCCCTTTGGTTTTCTTAAAATTGTTACTTTGGTTTAAAAAAGTTTTAACTAGAATCATAGGTCTAAAGTTTTTATTTTATTGTGAGTTTGGTCTAGTTTTCTATAACCTTTTCATATTGACTATTTTGCCCTTGTATTTTTCTTTTTCAGTTTTTTTTATTATTTAAATATTTATTTTGATAAAAAGAAAAAATAAAAAAGAAAATTTTCATTTTCTATTTTATTTTATAATTTTTTATAACATAATAAAAAAATAAAAATGAAATCTCTCTCTCTCTCTCTCCCCAACACCACACACTACTCTTATACCTCCCTCATTGGATCGAAAACCACTCCACCAACATACCTCAAACCTTCTTCACTCCTTCCATCATTTTTCTCGTCCATTTTCTTCCAAGAAACACAAAGGAAAACGTGGCAGCCACCACTCGTCACCACACTGCCACCTTCTACCATCGTGTACCACCATTTCACAACCCATTATCCCTCCTTCTTCCGGTGATGCAACAACCCCCAAGCAACCCTCCAACCTACTGCCTTACCACTTCCCTCTTCCCCTCCGACAATCACTGCAGACATAAGCAAAAAGGAAGCAGCCGATAGGTTATCGGGCAGCCTTCTGCTCAAGGTCACCACCATCGACCACCTCTGTTATGTTTTTGTTATGTTGTTGCTGATACTACGTAAATGTGACAATAAGAGGTTGAAGCCGCCAACAATATTAGGTTTAGGAGGAGAGGTACGCTATTCATGTTATCTAAATTTCGAGTTGTAGGTATGCTATCATTGTTGCTCCAATTGAGGGTTTTCAAGCCCTAATCACACCTAAATCAAAATTGTTAGGGCAAGCTTCAATATCTGGTAAAATCACACCGCAAAGAGAGGGTAATTCAAACCCTAGAATGTAGAATGCTTTAATGCAGAAAGATGGAGGGCCCATTGCTTTTATCTGTTCGTTGAACATAGTCCTAAACCCTGAAGATTCTTGTAGTTGCGGGTGGTGGCTGTTCTTGGTGGGTTTATATGTTGAAATCAACGAGAGGGAATAAAAAATCTCACTTGTAACTAGATGGATGAAGCAGGAAATGATGAGGGAGTTGTTTGGGAATCGAAACATGAGGCAAAGCGGAAGATGCTCGACTACCTTTCTTCTCCGGTGAATAAAGAATCATAGCCGCTTGTGATCGGGACTGTTTCAGCAGAGATCGACCTGATTAGAGGGTGTTTGGGTTCGCTAGTTGACACACGAGTGGAGAGGCTGGATAGCTTGATCGGAGGCAACAACCTCCGGTCTCTGTTTTGGGTTTTTCGACGAGTGTAAGAAAAGCTAGAGAGAGAGAGAGAGAGAGAGAGATAGAGAGATTCTTTGTACAGTTTAGTCATATATAAAACATACTTTTTCATCAAAATAGAAAATCATTTTTTTTCTTTTTGTTGTTGCAAATCCATTGTAACTACTACTAGAAAACTGGCAAATTTCCGATGGCCATATCCGTCAGAAACTCGTCGCTAAAGTTTCCGACTGGGCGTTTTCCGACGGCCATATCCGTCAGAAATCCGTCACTAAAGCCGATTTCTGACAAAATACCAAAGGAATTAGGTATGTCGTAAAAAGTCGTGCGGGTAAATATTACTATCTAAATTGTGACAAACTACCAACAGATAGCGACGTCCGTTTGTTGAACTTGTATGACCAAGTTAACGACGAAATAATACTAGACTACTTACGGACAAGTAATGTGACTGATTACCGACGGACACTATTTTACAACATATTACCGACCGGCTTTAGTGACGGATATTTGTCACTAATCCATCACTAAAAATTATTTTTATTATTTAAAAAAATAGACATTTAAAAAGAAACGCATAATTTTTTCTGCCCAAAATGAAAAAGAAAAAAAAAAATCCAATACATCTATAATAATAAGAATCCAATAAATAAATTTATAATGATTCAAACTTCCGAACAAAAAATTGTTACATTTACTTATCGATACAAATAAAAACTTTGTAAAAACCCTAAAACTTAAGAACCTTATCCTTCTCGAGGTTCTCTTTGATACTAATTTTTTGAGCAATGTATTCAGGTTTCATCATCTTTCATTGCATAACGAGATGATTTTTATATGTCATTATGAACTGAAGATCCAGATCGTGCTTCTCGCTTGTCTTCACCGTAAGTGCACCCACACCGACTCACAATCAAATGACAAAAAGAAAACCTACAAATTCTAACATAATACAAGAATTGTAAAGAGGAAAGTTCAAGTGATAATCTCAAAGAACTCAACCTTTTCAAAATAAATAAATAGAAAAAGTATCTATACAAAGTACAATGTTTTAAAAGGAAGAAATGAAAGCAAGATGGTGTCATAAACAAATAAATGAAAGTATATTGCTATTTCTTGCATTTAACCATCTTGAAATTATTAAAGAAAATTGCATGGTGCTCATGTTACAATTTCTCAAAAAAAAAAAAAAAAATACAATCATTGTAGGATTGCCTAAGAAAATATCATATTAAAAATCATCTAATTTGTTTTAGCAATAATGAAAAAGAAAGAAATTGAAGTATGAAGTTATAATGCACAAAAAATTCAAAGTACATTGTGGTTTCATGAATTTAGCCCTCTTTTTAATGTTAAGATAGTTAATACTAATTCTAGTCGTATGCGAGCTATTATGAAAACTCAACAGGTCCATTAGATAGAATAAAATTTATCAATTTAAAGATATTTTAAGAGGTAAAATATATCGATTGTAAAGTAGTTCATGGTAATTGCAGAAATCATAATATAATAGCATGACCTGAGGCTATTGAACTATAAATTAGTGAAAATCTAACTCATAGATGCATGATAGTTATACAAAAATTTATTTGATCTTACCTAAATGTAAACAGAATCCTCAGATTATCCTTCCCTTTCCAACCACTTAAGTAAATTTAGTTGCAAGATACCCAATCGGTTGTATGAGAAAACAATATATATTGTACCTGTACATGGGAACCCAAATTATTCCGTACATGGGAACCAAACTATTACATAAGCATAAACTATTGGATTAGTGTCTAGGTTCATAACTATTTTGGTATGTACTTGACCTGATGGTGCATGGTCCTTTTGGGTTGCCTTCACCAAAGCAACTTGATAGGATGAATTATGGAGAGAAAGGATTAAATATGATTTATTAATATATTATGAGAATAATATATTAAAGGAGAAATCGTATTGTTTAATTAATATTAGTCAATAATTAATTGGTAATTAGTTTTGTGATTAAATGAGATTAATTAAACTTAAGGGACTGGAATTGTAATTATAAGATAATTATAATTTGGGCCATGGATTGCCTTATATTAAGGGGTGGACGAATTATATGGGGGAAGCCCATATGAAATCGTCCAAGGCTTAAGGAAAGGGCTCCATGTGTTGCTTAGGGCTTAAGCATCCAAATTAGGGTTTCCTTGTTAGATAACCCTAATAGCCTTACTATATATAAGACCCTTATGACCCAAAAACGTGGCTAATGATCTTTCTAGGGTTTCACACGTTTTTGGGCAGCCTCCAACCTCTGTCCTCTTCATCCTCTTGCTTATGGTGTTTGTGAACCATTAGAGGAGTGACACTTGTGACTCTAAGCCTTCCAAAGTCAATTCAAGGAGATTTGGGATTGTTATTGCTACATAACAATCAAGGTATCATTATAAACTTATTCTTATGTCTAATATGATTATTTGAATGCTAGAATTAGGGTTTATAGTCTTGGATAACTTGCATGTACAATAAAGAAACCTAGATCCAAGCTTTAGGGTTTGTATGAGCACATAGGATGTTCTTAGGACCAAAACCCAACAGTGGTATCAGAGACTAGCTTGGTTTCAATTGTATTGATGCATTGTATAACTGAAAAAAATCATTTTTTGGTGTTTTGGAGGCTGGAATCGCCGAGTCCATAGCTGAACTCGCCGAGTCCATGCAGACTCAACGAGTCCAAGCCTGACTCGACGAGTCAGATCGTTAGAAGGAGGGAATCTCGGGTTTTCTTGCTGTTTTTGCATTAGGATAGTTATCTTATCATGTTAGATCAATATTAATCCGATTATATGATATATGTGACTATATTTTTGATCTAAATGAAGATATTTATCAATTAATAAGATAATTGTTTCCTTATAAGATAATTGATTAATTATTTTGAGTAAAATTGATAAATTGTTTTGCAAGAAATCCTTAAATAAATCAAATATGGATAATTATGTGATTAAATGTTAATTTAAAATTATTTGTTATTTGATCCTTGTTGTTATGAAAAGTTTCATATTTTACCCTTTAGGTTTTATAGTTTAAATTTGAATCCAGAAGTTTTGTTGTTTTGAAATTTAAATAGTTAAAACCCTAATGTTTTGAAAAAGGTTTCAAAACTTGCCCTCAAGTTTTGGAATTTAAATTTTGATTAAAAAGTTTAATTTTGATGTATATTTGAATTCTAAACCCTAATGTTTTGAAATGTTTCAAAACTTGCCCTCAAGTTTTGGAATTTAAAAGTTGATTAAAAGTTAATTAGGAATGTTAAATTCTAAAACCCTAGTAATGTTTTAAAAAGTTCAAATCACACTCTTATGGTTTTATTAATTAATTAAGGAGTATAATTAAAAGATGTTTAATAAATCCATAAAGTTTTGGTTTACAATTTAATTGAATTAAAAGTGTAATTGTTAAAGTTAACCACATAGTCTTCTAAAAGTATAAAATACACCCTGTACTATATATAACATTAAAAGTCTAACATTATATATATGTATGAGTAAAAGTCAGTCTTACCGTTAGTAGGCCTCATTCACGAAGCTGGTCTATAAGGGGTGTTTAAGGAAATTACCTATAATATGGCGATTGAATGGGTATCCACTCTTACCCACCGCACTCTTGACTAGTGGAGGGTCGTTAGCTGAACGGGTAGGATAGGACGAAACCTTCCATTATAAGTATAATGAAATACAAAAGTAACTAAATGTTTTTTACAAATTCCCAGTCTTAGTTACTTAGGCAAAGTGAATTGATGCAATTCCATGAAATTACACTTTGTGCCCTTGCGAAGACGTTAGTGGAGCGTGTGTGGTTTACCGGCACACTAAATGGTTCTAAGCAAAAGTAGCAAAGGGTGACTCAATGTTTGTCATAGTTTGGTGGAGCGTGTGTGGTTTACCGGCACATCGAATAAGTGACTGTAACATGTGAGGGCACCATGTAAGTTTGCATGGTTATTCACACCCGCTTTGTGATCCTCGACATCCCAGTCACAAACAAGAGAGGCATATCGAGATTTAAACATGCCATTGAAATGTTCAATGAATCTCAAAGGATCTAGGAGTTTTCATAGATTTAAAACTTAAATTTCTTTTTTGTTTTTCATGGTGGAAATTAGTGAATCGTCATTCACTTACCTTCAAATATTCTGCAGCTAGATTACGACATCCCTTTTTTTAGGTTGTAGCGTATTGTGTTGGATCCTAGTCTTAGTATCTCATTTGGGTGATTTACTAAGGACTCAATCGATCAACTAACTTGAATTTGTTTTCTCCCGTTTTGTAGATGTCAAAGTTCGACAACTATGGTCTTCCCAAATCCCGTGGAACAAGCATTCACATGAAGATGGTATTCCACGATTCGATCGAGGAACAAGAAATCGTGCTTTACTTCCTCCACCTCCTCCAATTGTTCTCCCTAACCCACAAGATTGTAAAATTGAAAGGTTCAATATCACTCAAGCCCTTTTGGCAAGTAAACATAAAAAAGGAAAGTCGGTGTGTGCACACGTCTTAGGGATGAAGTCACACATTGATAGGTTAAGAATGATAGGATCCGTTGTCGGTGAAGAGATGGATGTTGATTGGGTTCTTCAGTCACTTCCTATATGCTTATTGCTGCTGAATCAGCAATGGTTTGGCGCAATAGGAAAGCAAAGTTGATTGGTGAATCTGCCTTCAAGACCTCTATGGATATAGACGATGGCAATGAAAGACATGCAATGATCGAAAAGTTTGATCATAAGAAAAAGGCGATGTCTGAAGTAGTTCCATGTGTTGTTCCAAAAGAGTCAATTTTCTTTTATTGCCAAAAGAATGGGCATTGGAGATGAAATTGCCCTATTTACCTAAGAGATCTAAGAGATGGGAGAGTCAAAAGTATGACTACGCTTCAAGTAAAATCCACTATCTAACTCCGTTAAGTTCCTATTCATTGATTCTTAATACATGATGTGATAAGATTGCATTTGAATGGTTTGCAGGATCGGTGAAAAGAAAGGAAGTTTGATAAGAGAGCAAGATGAATCTAATCACAAGAGATGGATCTCGATGCATGGACTTGAAGATTGGATTTTGAGATTAGATAGTTATGATAGAGTTGTTAGAAATTTTCCTTTTACATAGTTTTCAATAGATTTTGCATTGTAAGGACAAATGTTTTTCCGCTGCTTTTATAAATAAAATAAATTTTGTTTGACTTATTTATTTATTTGTTTACTTCCTTGCAATGAAATCGTTATGAAAATTGATGTTTGTATATTTCTACAACGAATGGATATGATTCTTAGATATGTTATTTATGGAAATATCGAGAATGTATCAAATAGGGAGAGTTTCTCATCGCCCAAATTTCAATTGGACTGAAATTTGGAATCACGCAACTTGGTTGCATGATGAATGAGAAATTTCATATTTGGAAATTAGACAAATTCATTGACAAAGTGTCAAGTGAAGGACTAGGAGATCGAGTACACAAAGTTGTGTGTTGATCAAGTTCACCATAAGAGTAACAAAGATATTCGTCATGATTTACTAAAGGCTTAGTAAATATGATTACACTTACAAGATTAAGTGTGATTTTGAATTGATTAAAGGGTTTAGATCAATAGTAGAACAAATAAGAAGAATCAAGTAGGCAGAAAGATAAAAGTTTCTCCATTCTAAGAAGAAGGGAGAGTAGCTTTTATGCTTTATAATGGGTCTTAATGATTAAGAACCATATCTCAATTGATCCTCTAAGTGAGTCTTAGTACAATTGTATGTTTAAGAAGAGGAATCAAGGATTGAAGAAATGGTTAAATCAAGAAGTCTATCATACTTCGTTCCAATAACAAGTCTTAAAGTTAAGATTGTGACAATTAGTGAAAAGTATTAAAGGTTTATAATATTCATCAAATATGGAAAGTTGTGATGTCTTGGATAAGACAAAGGCCAACTAGGACCAATTTATGAAGTGTTTTGATAAAAACTACACTAACTCTTGAATATTTGTTTGTTAAGAATTGTTTATTGACTAGAGAATCTTATATGTCAATGAGTTAGTGGGATTCTTAATGGTCTTGAAAGGTTTCAAGAACAAATCAAATAAACCTTATCGATCATCACTAGCACACGAGTTGAGGTTTACAACCTATCGTGTTGACAATAATTTGATTCTATGCTGTTCCAATTGAGTTAATTATGCATGTGAGTCCTATGAGTTCCCATTTTGAATGCATAAAAGGCAAAGCACCTTAATCAATGGAAGGTACATTGATAGGAAAAGGTGAGCTGCTTAAACTACTTGGAAGACGTGGTGGGCAGTTGTGCTACCATAAGGCAAGAAATCAAGATTAAGAAAGTTCGATCCATATGAGTTTGAATTTGTCGTAAACTCTGTTTTTAACAAATTCACATGGATAGGAACAAATACACCGCTTTAAATCTAAATGTCATAAGATTTCCTCCCTCATGAAATTGATTGTGAGGAAATGCTTTCACTAAGAAAGATTTTAAGAAGATAGTGATTGTAAAGTTGCATTCTCGAATTCAATTATGGTTACGGTATCCCTTTCCATGATTTGAATTGTGAGGTTTGGCAATTAGTCTTAATTGTTTAGACACACATATGAACTATCAAAGGCAAAGGTGTATAAGTTCAAGAAGCCTTGATAAAAGATTATCAAAGCACTAAGTATTAGAAACATGAACTTAAGAAATTCAATAAGTATTGTTTTCTGAAAGTTAAGATATTTATGAATACATGTCGAAGCTAGTGGGAGCATAAGTGTTATGTTTTATAATAATCATCATGATAGTGGGAGCATAAATGTTATGATTGTATGATTATTAAGGCACGTATTGCAAGTTGGCAATATTAATTATAGAAAACAAGAGTTATACCTTGCAAAGTCGTAAGGGTTGTAAAGTTGTTTTGCTATAATTAAGGGAAAGAATATTATGCTTCATTGCAAATCTTAAGGCTTAGGTTGAGAAATGTTGATAAATTTAGTCAAAGGTACATAGTGTGTTCTTAAAATTTCGATTATGATTACGACTTTCCTCTTCACAATTCGAATTTTGAGAACATAGCAAATAAAACATTATGCACCGTGTCCCATAAGCTTCGGGTATAGGATAGATTGAAAATGCTTTAATGTTTGACCATTCTAAAAATTTTCAAATGTCTAGCGCATTTAGAGGGAAAAGGGCTAGAATTGGTTTTGACTAAAACAATTAAACAACTATCAAAGGACAATCCAAAGTTCGGCGAGGATTGGTTGCTTATGAGTAGTTGGAAGCATGGTGTTGGATGGACCATATCGACATCATTATGAATAGAAAAGATTCTATTAAGAATGAGTTGTCATATGGAAAATATGGAAGCGTGTCCATATTGGGAATTGAATATTGAAAATCTATGTCTAGATTAGAAACTTTTATGCAAAAGGATGTTCAAAGAATGTACTTTGAGTGAGAGACATCATATCTAAGGAATTGTCTTGTAACAATTTCCGATAAAAGACTTTGTAATAATCATTGGCAATAGTCTTTGTGACTTTGGTGCAGTGACATTACGAAAGAATCATTGTATAGAATGTTAGAATCTAGCATATTTTATAAGTAGCAAGAATTTGATATTCTTTCACTTATGAAAAAGGATTTGGAGTTGTGAAATGAGAATGATTGGAAATGTGTTCAATTTGATCTATTTCACAAAAGTAAGAACCGTAGGTAAACATTGTGTGCATGCTAAGAGCATGGGACAAGTGTTATAATTCAAGTAAGAAGTTGATTACCTGAAACGACAAATAATGAGTAATCAATATGGTGATAAATAAAAAGGAGTTTTATTTATACTCAAAGGGTTGAGGCCATATGGGATTAGTATTATTCTTGTGTTTCACTTTGCATGTTTTGACTTCTAGAATAATTAAGTTTATTAAGAATAATCAAATTATTCAAACGGGCCACAGTTAATCATACATTGGAAGTAGGTATGAATGAAGACTGTCATGAATTGATTGTAGATTGTCTAAATCGTATTAGACATAGCAAAGGTTTGCTACAACGTTCATGAGTGCTTATGAATATGATTTTGAGAATTCGATTAAACCCACGCTCACTTAGATCAATCCATGAATTGGATCACGAGTGATTGGTGAGACGATAACATCTTATATTCTTGAAACCGAGATGTGTGAGTTGTATCTTGCAAATCAGTTGCACATTGATAATATGTAAACGCACTAGTAACTTGGTGTTATAAAACATATTGTTGTGTGTGATTCAGTGAGTGAGTGCAAGCAAGCATTGTATCAAAGTTTATCCGTTCCTTTTATCCAAAGTAAGACAAAAGTGATATCTTTGGGCCCCTCGATGATTTAGTGATGACAAACGTAAATGCTCGGCCGGGCTAGGGCTATTTTGATTTGTTCAATTAGTCAGTCGTCATAAATCAGAGATCGAGAAATAGTACGAAGAGAATGATTAGAAATCATGTCTTACGATATCTAGAATGGAGGAATATATGATCCCTTATCTAAGGACACGCGTATCTGATATGATCAGAGTTGACAGCGGCTTTGGAAAGCTACGATTACAGATCAGGATCTGAAGTCATACGCATAATACTTATTAGACTTATCCAAGTGGGCGACTGTTGGATTAGTGTTTAAGTCCATAACTATTTTGGTATGTACTTGACCCGATGGTGCATGGTCCTTTTGGGTTGCCTTCACCAAAGCAACTTGATAGGATGAATTATGGAGAGAGAGGATTAAATATGATTTATTAATATATTATGAGAATAATATATTAAAGGAGAAATCGTATTGTTTAATTAATATTAGTCAATAATTAATTGGTAATTAGTTTTGTGACTAAATGAGATTAATTAAACTTAAGGGACTGGAATTGTAATTATAAGATAATTATAATTTGGGCCATAGATTGCCTTATATTAAGGGGTGGACGAATTATATGGGGGAAGCCCATATGAAATCGTCCAAGGCTTAAGGAAAGGGCTCCATGGGTTGCTTAGGGCTTAAGCATCCAAATTAGGGTTTCCTTGTTAGATAACCCTAATAGCCTTACTATATATAAGACCCTTATGACCCAAAAACGTGGCTAATGATCTTTCTAGGGTTTCACACGTTTTTGGGCAGCCTCCAACCTCTCTCCTCTTCATCCTCTTGCTTATGGTGTTTGTGAACCATTAGAGGAGTGACACTTGTGACTCTAAGCCTTCCAAAGTCAATTCAAGGAGATTTGGGATTGTTATTGCTACATAACAATCAAGGTATCATTATAAACTTATTCTTATGGCTAATATGATTATTTGAATGCTAGAATTAGGGTTTATAGTCTTGGATAACTTGCATGTACAATATAGAAACCTAGATCCAAGCTTTAGGGTTTGTATGAGCACATAGGATGTTCTTAGGACCAAAACCCAACATAAACATGTAGCAAAAACATTTACTTTAGTAATCAAAGTCCATACACATAAGTTAGATTTAAAAGCAATCATTTTCTCGAATTTATGCAACCTACAACCAACATGGCAATGTCTTGATATTAGATTCACAATAAGTATTTTATGCAACCTACAAATCGACCAACCCTAAGAACAACAATTTCGCCTTTTTCACATCTAAGATTCGTATTTGGTGCCTTTAAACATAAACCCATAGCTTAATAACTCGTTTTTTTATCTCTTTATAGAGAAAGAAAAAAGGATGTTACCAGAGTCTCAAAATCAACATCTACATGTCTACGGTGTTGGTAGCATCTTTTCCCTTTTCAACTTGTAACAAAAGAAATAGATAGAAACAATAAACCCACAGTAAATGTAAACCAAAGAAGAAAATTGATTAGAAGCAAACTGTGACAAAAGGTCCGATTAAACACTAAGAATATCAGGCAATCCAACGTAACAACGATGTAGTAGCATTCAGGTTAACAACTGGTGATGAAAAGAAACTACAAACCAAAGCAAAAAAAAAACAGAAAAATAAATAAAAACCTTAGAAATAGAGAGTAATGGAATGTAGGAGGTAGATCACTGGAGGTCAGAGGAAACACCGTATGTAGGAGTGAAGGTTTATAGCGACTAGAATCACGATACTTTTTTTCTTTGACTCGTGAAGGCTTCAAGCGAGATGGACTCATGAGGGTTTCTAGCGAGTGGAAGCTTTGGTGGACCAGTGGTAGATGTTGTGAATTGGTGATGGCGATGCAGATGAGAAACAAGGAGAAGGCGGAGGACTGACGTGAAATATGAGGAAGATGAGCAGAGGTACATGGTGTTATTGTCGAATAAGAGAAGGTCAATGTGAGATATGCTCCAACTTCAATCCCTAAAACGGAATGAAATAGGAGAAAACGAGAAGGTATGTGATGGAAGTCGGAACGAGTAATTAACACCATGTTCCCGAGTTCAACATAACGAGGGAAAGGAAACGAAATAGCTGGAAGTGGGAAGAAATTAAAAGAAATTGGTGTTCCTAAGTTTTATTAAAGGAAGGAAGTGGATGGAAATGGAAGGATAATTTTCCCTCCTAACTTTCCTTCCAATTTGGAAGGATTTGAAGAGAACGAATAAAATGTTTACTTTATTAGGTTTTTATTCAAAAATTAGCTTCCAAAACAAGATTTTAGCAATAGAAGACTTGAATATATTTTTTTTTAACAATTGTAAACTAGTTATAACCAACCATGGATCTTCATGCAAAGTTTGAAAAGAAAAGAAGCATCAAAGAAGAATAAGAGTTTAACAACCTTCATAGACTTTGAATCCTCCAAGGGAGGCTTAGAAGTTGATGGAGAATATTAAACATTTGACACACCAACAAAAACTAAACTTGATTTAAGATGTTAGTCTTATAAAACTTGATTTAAGATGCTAGTCTTATAAAACTCGTATAACTATTAAGCTTGAAGTTCATAACTAATATAAACTTCAAGAAAGCAAAAACTGACATGTAAGTAATCTTCAAGGCATGAACAAAAAGGAAAGAATCACTAATCTCTTCATGTTATGGTTTTAGTGCTCAAAATAAGTCACCAAATGAAAGTCTTTGATGTTAGTCTTAAATTAAGAACAATATATAACAGTCCTTATTCCATTATGCACTTTTGACTTTAGATAAACATTTCCCCATGCTTGTTAAGACTAGCGATTACTTTTGATTAAATAAACATTAAAGTCATGCTATATTTTTGTCTACTCCATTTTCGAAAATATGAGAAAAAAAGATGACAAGTTTACTGGATATACAACTCTTTTTGGAATTTCTTGCACCTCAACGGATCGATCCAGGAGAGATTTAAGACTGATTTAAGACCGTAAACTTCTTCATCTACGTACACTTAATATTTTGTTGTCAATAAAGCTTAAAATATAACAATCATCGCTCGTATTAAATCAACAAAACATGTAGCGTTCACGTGAATTAATACCAATGCTCTTTTTTTTTCAAAGAAAGAATTAGAACTCAAAAAGAAAACCGCACACAAATAATTTTGAATGAACCCATACAATAATCACACGAGCTGAACAACAGCTCTAATCATATCCTTCTGTAATTAGAATCTTTGAAACTCTAGAACTTCGCTTGTAGCTGATCCACCACACTCTTATCCACTTGAAACGCCTTAGCAAGAATATCCGCTGGAATTGCAGGATTTGCACCGAAAACAGCATTCCCAATTGTTATGGCACCTGGGTTTTGACTGCTTAATGCAGCAATAACCACAGCATATCCATTACCCACATTGCGTTGGAAATGAACAAGCCCCACTGGGAACACGAAAACATCACCCTTTTGAAGCACCTTTGTGATAAATCTGTTATCGGGATTAGAAGTTACAAATCCAACTTGTAGTGTCCCTTCAAGAACAGTAAGAATCTCGGTGGCTCTTGGGTGAGTGTGAGGAGCATTAAGTCCCCATGGTGCGTAGTCAATCCGAACCATTGAGATGCCCAAAGTGTTTAGTCCTGGTAACTGAGCAGCAAACACTGGGGTCACCTTTGATCCCAATTGGTTCGATGTGTTACCCCTGAGGTGTAGCCCACTGAAGAAGAAATCCTCTGCTTGAACTTGCATCGGGTTCTTACATGTCACACCATTTACTTTCACTGCATGTTATATAAAGCCAATATTTTGTTACGAGAAAATATTAAGTAAAAGAGAATAGGAGATTTGTAACTACAAGTAACGTCTTAAAGTACCTGACGAATTGGGATCGGCTACACAAAAATCTTGGAGGGAGCTAGGCTCATAGGCTAACGCAAGGTAGCTAAAAGTTAGAGCTAATACACTCAACAAAACGAGTTTGCTCGACATTTCTTTTAATATTCTCAGCGGGAACTACAGAAAGTTATGAAATCAAAAGCTAAATCTCTTTTAGGGATAGAAGATATATGTTTTTTTTTTTTTGTGGTGAGACAAACAGCTGCTTAGTGACTCCATATATATAGACCTAATCTGCATGATTCTTCTATATATCGTTTTGCATTTATTTTAGCAAAATTTATCTTTGAAGGATTTGCCGCCTTACACATTGTAAATGAATAATAGGCACTGGAGAATGACGTTTATCTATCATGTACTATACGGAGTAGTCCGGAAAAGGAATTGGTCAGCCGGCTTCCCAACACCTGACTATCTTTAATTTTTAGTACTAATTAAGAATTGGTCAATCTCAACCTGTTATCTTAAGCCTACCATGTACCTCTTAAGTGCTAACTTTGTTAAACTAATCACACACGACATGAAAGCGATTACCAGTTTGTAGTGAGGTGATGGGATAGTTTCGGTCGGGCTAAGCCTACAAGACAAATGCCCTTTAGCTACGCAGCTAGAACATGTTGTAGGTAAAATTCACCATCGCTAAAACAATGATTAATATATACAGACAAAACTGTACAAATGATCCCTTTGGTTTTCTTAAAATTGTTACTTTGGTTTAAAAAAGTTTTAACTAGAATCATAGGTCTAAAGTTTTTATTTTATTGTGAGTTTGGTCTAGTTTTCTATAACCTTTTCATATTGACTATTTTGCCCTTGTATTTTTCTTTTTCAGTTTTTTTTATTATTTAAATATTTATTTTGATAAAAAGAAAAAATAAAAAAGAAAATTTTCATTTTCTATTTTATTTTATAATTTTTTATAACATAATAAAAAAATAAAAATGAAATCTCTCTCTCTCTCTCTCCCCAACACCACACACTACTCTTATACCTCCCTCATTGGATCGAAAACCACTCCACCAACATACCTCAAACCTTCTTCACTCCTTCCATCATTTTTCTCGTCCATTTTCTTCCAAGAAACACAAAGGAAAACGTGGCAGCCACCACTCGTCACCACACTGCCACCTTCTACCATCGTGTACCACCATTTCACAACCCATTATCCCTCCTTCTTCCGGTGATGCAACAACCCCCAAGCAACCCTCCAACCTACTGCCTTACCACTTCCCTCTTCCCCTCCGACAATCACTGCAGACATAAGCAAAAAGGAAGCAGCCGATAGGTTATCGGGCAGCCTTCTGCTCAAGGTCACCACCATCGACCACCTCTGTTATGTTTTTGTTATGTTGTTGCTGATACTACGTAAATGTGACAATAAGAGGTTGAAGCCGCCAACAATATTAGGTTTAGGAGGAGAGGTACGCTATTCATGTTATCTAAATTTCGAGTTGTAGGTATGCTATCATTGTTGCTCCAATTGAGGGTTTTCAAGCCCTAATCACACCTAAATCAAAATTGTTAGGGCAAGCTTCAATATCTGGTAAAATCACACCGCAAAGAGAGGGTAATTCAAACCCTAGAATGTAGAATGCTTTAATGCAGAAAGATGGAGGGCCCATTGCTTTTATCTGTTCGTTGAACATAGTCCTAAACCCTGAAGATTCTTGTAGTTGCGGGTGGTGGCTGTTCTTGGTGGGTTTATATGTTGAAATCAACGAGAGGGAATAAAAAATCTCACTTGTAACTAGATGGATGAAGCAGGAAATGATGAGGGAGTTGTTTGGGAATCGAAACATGAGGCAAAGCGGAAGATGCTCGACTACCTTTCTTCTCCGGTGAATAAAGAATCATAGCCGCTTGTGATCGGGACTGTTTCAGCAGAGATCGACCTGATTAGAGGGTGTTTGGGTTCGCTAGTTGACACACGAGTGGAGAGGCTGGATAGCTTGATCGGAGGCAACAACCTCCGGTCTCTGTTTTGGGTTTTTCGACGAGTGTAAGAAAAGCTAGAGAGAGAGAGAGAGAGAGAGAGATAGAGAGATTCTTTGTACAGTTTAGTCATATATAAAACATACTTTTTCATCAAAATAGAAAATCATTTTTTTTCTTTTTGTTGTTGCAAATCCATTGTAACTACTACTAGAAAACTGGCAAATTTCCGATGGCCATATCCGTCAGAAACTCGTCGCTAAAGTTTCCGACTGGGCGTTTTCCGACGGCCATATCCGTCAGAAATCCGTCACTAAAGCCGATTTCTGACAAAATACCAAAGGAATTAGGTATGTCGTAAAAAGTCGTGCGGGTAAATATTACTATCTAAATTGTGACAAACTACCAACAGATAGCGACGTCCGTTTGTTGAACTTGTATGACCAAGTTAACGACGAAATAATACTAGACTACTTACGGACAAGTAATGTGACTGATTACCGACGGACACTATTTTACAACATATTACCGACCGGCTTTAGTGACGGATATTTGTCACTAATCCATCACTAAAAATTATTTTTATTATTTAAAAAAATAGACATTTAAAAAGAAACGCATAATTTTTTCTGCCCAAAATGAAAAAGAAAAAAAAAAATCCAATACATCTATAATAATAAGAATCCAATAAATAAATTTATAATGATTCAAACTTCCGAACAAAAAATTGTTACATTTACTTATCGATACAAATAAAAACTTTGTAAAAACCCTAAAACTTAAGAACCTTATCCTTCTCGAGGTTCTCTTTGATACTAATTTTTTGAGCAATGTATTCAGGTTTCATCATCTTTCATTGCATAACGAGATGATTTTTATATGTCATTATGAACTGAAGATCCAGATCGTGCTTCTCGCTTGTCTTCACCGTAAGTGCACCCACACCGACTCACAATCAAATGACAAAAAGAAAACCTACAAATTCTAACATAATACAAGAATTGTAAAGAGGAAAGTTCAAGTGATAATCTCAAAGAACTCAACCTTTTCAAAATAAATAAATAGAAAAAGTATCTATACAAAGTACAATGTTTTAAAAGGAAGAAATGAAAGCAAGATGGTGTCATAAACAAATAAATGAAAGTATATTGCTATTTCTTGCATTTAACCATCTTGAAATTATTAAAGAAAATTGCATGGTGCTCATGTTACAATTTCTCAAAAAAAAAAAAAAAAAATACAATCATTGTAGGATTGCCTAAGAAAATATCATATTAAAAATCATCTAATTTGTTTTAGCAATAATGAAAAAGAAAGAAATTGAAGTATGAAGTTATAATGCACAAAAAATTCAAAGTACATTGTGGTTTCATGAATTTAGCCCTCTTTTTAATGTTAAGATAGTTAATACTAATTCTAGTCGTATGCGAGCTATTATGAAAACTCAACAGGTCCATTAGATAGAATAAAATTTATCAATTTAAAGATATTTTAAGAGGTAAAATATATCGATTGTAAAGTAGTTCATGGTAATTGCAGAAATCATAATATAATAGCATGACCTGAGGCTATTGAACTATAAATTAGTGAAAATCTAACTCATAGATGCATGATAGTTATACAAAAATTTATTTGATCTTACCTAAATGTAAACAGAATCCTCAGATTATCCTTCCCTTTCCAACCACTTAAGTAAATTTAGTTGCAAGATACCCAATCGGTTGTATGAGAAAACAATATATATTGTACCTGTACATGGGAACCCAAATTATTCCGTACATGGGAACCAAACTATTACATAAGCATAAACTATTGGATTAGTGTCTAGGTTCATAACTATTTTGGTATGTACTTGACCTGATGGTGCATGGTCCTTTTGGGTTGCCTTCACCAAAGCAACTTGATAGGATGAATTATGGAGAGAAAGGATTAAATATGATTTATTAATATATTATGAGAATAATATATTAAAGGAGAAATCGTATTGTTTAATTAATATTAGTCAATAATTAATTGGTAATTAGTTTTGTGATTAAATGAGATTAATTAAACTTAAGGGACTGGAATTGTAATTATAAGATAATTATAATTTGGGCCATGGATTGCCTTATATTAAGGGGTGGACGAATTATATGGGGGAAGCCCATATGAAATCGTCCAAGGCTTAAGGAAAGGGCTCCATGTGTTGCTTAGGGCTTAAGCATCCAAATTAGGGTTTCCTTGTTAGATAACCCTAATAGCCTTACTATATATAAGACCCTTATGACCCAAAAACGTGGCTAATGATCTTTCTAGGGTTTCACACGTTTTTGGGCAGCCTCCAACCTCTGTCCTCTTCATCCTCTTGCTTATGGTGTTTGTGAACCATTAGAGGAGTGACACTTGTGACTCTAAGCCTTCCAAAGTCAATTCAAGGAGATTTGGGATTGTTATTGCTACATAACAATCAAGGTATCATTATAAACTTATTCTTATGTCTAATATGATTATTTGAATGCTAGAATTAGGGTTTATAGTCTTGGATAACTTGCATGTACAATAAAGAAACCTAGATCCAAGCTTTAGGGTTTGTATGAGCACATAGGATGTTCTTAGGACCAAAACCCAACAGTGGTATCAGAGACTAGCTTGGTTTCAATTGTATTGATGCATTGTATAACTGAAAAAAATCATTTTTTGGTGTTTTGGAGGCTGGAATCGCCGAGTCCATAGCTGAACTCGCCGAGTCCATGCAGACTCAACGAGTCCAAGCCTGACTCGACGAGTCAGATCGTTAGAAGGAGGGAATCTCGGGTTTTCTTGCTGTTTTTGCATTAGGATAGTTATCTTATCATGTTAGATCAATATTAATCCGATTATATGATATATGTGACTATATTTTTGATCTAAATGAAGATATTTATCAATTAATAAGATAATTGTTTCCTTATAAGATAATTGATTAATTATTTTGAGTAAAATTGATAAATTGTTTTGCAAGAAATCCTTAAATAAATCAAATATGGATAATTATGTGATTAAATGTTAATTTAAAATTATTTGTTATTTGATCCTTGTTGTTATGAAAAGTTTCATATTTTACCCTTTAGGTTTTATAGTTTAAATTTGAATCCAGAAGTTTTGTTGTTTTGAAATTTAAATAGTTAAAACCCTAATGTTTTGAAAAAGGTTTCAAAACTTGCCCTCAAGTTTTGGAATTTAAATTTTGATTAAAAAGTTTAATTTTGATGTATATTTGAATTCTAAACCCTAATGTTTTGAAATGTTTCAAAACTTGCCCTCAAGTTTTGGAATTTAAAAGTTGATTAAAAGTTAATTAGGAATGTTAAATTCTAAAACCCTAGTAATGTTTTAAAAAGTTCAAATCACACTCTTATGGTTTTATTAATTAATTAAGGAGTATAATTAAAAGATGTTTAATAAATCCATAAAGTTTTGGTTTACAATTTAATTGAATTAAAAGTGTAATTGTTAAAGTTAACCACATAGTCTTCTAAAAGTATAAAATACACCCTGTACTATATATAACATTAAAAGTCTAACATTATATATATGTATGAGTAAAAGTCAGTCTTACCGTTAGTAGGCCTCATTCACGAAGCTGGTCTATAAGGGGTGTTTAAGGAAATTACCTATAATATGGCGATTGAATGGGTATCCACTCTTACCCACCGCACTCTTGACTAGTGGAGGGTCGTTAGCTGAACGGGTAGGATAGGACGAAACCTTCCATTATAAGTATAATGAAATACAAAAGTAACTAAATGTTTTTTACAAATTCCCAGTCTTAGTTACTTAGGCAAAGTGAATTGATGCAATTCCATGAAATTACACTTTGTGCCCTTGCGAAGACGTTAGTGGAGCGTGTGTGGTTTACCGGCACACTAAATGGTTCTAAGCAAAAGTAGCAAAGGGTGACTCAATGTTTGTCATAGTTTGGTGGAGCGTGTGTGGTTTACCGGCACATCGAATAAGTGACTGTAACATGTGAGGGCACCATGTAAGTTTGCATGGTTATTCACACCCGCTTTGTGATCCTCGACATCCCAGTCACAAACAAGAGAGGCATATCGAGATTTAAACATGCCATTGAAATGTTCAATGAATCTCAAAGGATCTAGGAGTTTTCATAGATTTAAAACTTAAATTTCTTTTTTGTTTTTCATGGTGGAAATTAGTGAATCGTCATTCACTTACCTTCAAATATTCTGCAGCTAGATTACGACATCCCTTTTTTTAGGTTGTAGCGTATTGTGTTGGATCCTAGTCTTAGTATCTCATTTGGGTGATTTACTAAGGACTCAATCGATCAACTAACTTGAATTTGTTTTCTCCCGTTTTGTAGATGTCAAAGTTCGACAACTATGGTCTTCCCAAATCCCGTGGAACAAGCATTCACATGAAGATGGTATTCCACGATTCGATCGAGGAACAAGAAATCGTGCTTTACTTCCTCCACCTCCTCCAATTGTTCTCCCTAACCCACAAGATTGTAAAATTGAAAGGTTCAATATCACTCAAGCCCTTTTGGCAAGTAAACATAAAAAAGGAAAGTCGGTGTGTGCACACGTCTTAGGGATGAAGTCACACATTGATAGGTTAAGAATGATAGGATCCGTTGTCGGTGAAGAGATGGATGTTGATTGGGTTCTTCAGTCACTTCCTATATGCTTATTGCTGCTGAATCAGCAATGGTTTGGCGCAATAGGAAAGCAAAGTTGATTGGTGAATCTGCCTTCAAGACCTCTATGGATATAGACGATGGCAATGAAAGACATGCAATGATCGAAAAGTTTGATCATAAGAAAAAGGCGATGTCTGAAGTAGTTCCATGTGTTGTTCCAAAAGAGTCAATTTTCTTTTATTGCCAAAAGAATGGGCATTGGAGATGAAATTGCCCTATTTACCTAAGAGATCTAAGAGATGGGAGAGTCAAAAGTATGACTACGCTTCAAGTAAAATCCACTATCTAACTCCGTTAAGTTCCTATTCATTGATTCTTAATACATGATGTGATAAGATTGCATTTGAATGGTTTGCAGGATCGGTGAAAAGAAAGGAAGTTTGATAAGAGAGCAAGATGAATCTAATCACAAGAGATGGATCTCGATGCATGGACTTGAAGATTGGATTTTGAGATTAGATAGTTATGATAGAGTTGTTAGAAATTTTCCTTTTACATAGTTTTCAATAGATTTTGCATTGTAAGGACAAATGTTTTTCCGCTGCTTTTATAAATAAAATAAATTTTGTTTGACTTATTTATTTATTTGTTTACTTCCTTGCAATGAAATCGTTATGAAAATTGATGTTTGTATATTTCTACAACGAATGGATATGATTCTTAGATATGTTATTTATGGAAATATCGAGAATGTATCAAATAGGGAGAGTTTCTCATCGCCCAAATTTCAATTGGACTGAAATTTGGAATCACGCAACTTGGTTGCATGATGAATGAGAAATTTCATATTTGGAAATTAGACAAATTCATTGACAAAGTGTCAAGTGAAGGACTAGGAGATCGAGTACACAAAGTTGTGTGTTGATCAAGTTCACCATAAGAGTAACAAAGATATTCGTCATGATTTACTAAAGGCTTAGTAAATATGATTACACTTACAAGATTAAGTGTGATTTTGAATTGATTAAAGGGTTTAGATCAATAGTAGAACAAATAAGAAGAATCAAGTAGGCAGAAAGATAAAAGTTTCTCCATTCTAAGAAGAAGGGAGAGTAGCTTTTATGCTTTATAATGGGTCTTAATGATTAAGAACCATATCTCAATTGATCCTCTAAGTGAGTCTTAGTACAATTGTATGTTTAAGAAGAGGAATCAAGGATTGAAGAAATGGTTAAATCAAGAAGTCTATCATACTTCGTTCCAATAACAAGTCTTAAAGTTAAGATTGTGACAATTAGTGAAAAGTATTAAAGGTTTATAATATTCATCAAATATGGAAAGTTGTGATGTCTTGGATAAGACAAAGGCCAACTAGGACCAATTTATGAAGTGTTTTGATAAAAACTACACTAACTCTTGAATATTTGTTTGTTAAGAATTGTTTATTGACTAGAGAATCTTATATGTCAATGAGTTAGTGGGATTCTTAATGGTCTTGAAAGGTTTCAAGAACAAATCAAATAAACCTTATCGATCATCACTAGCACACGAGTTGAGGTTTACAACCTATCGTGTTGACAATAATTTGATTCTATGCTGTTCCAATTGAGTTAATTATGCATGTGAGTCCTATGAGTTCCCATTTTGAATGCATAAAAGGCAAAGCACCTTAATCAATGGAAGGTACATTGATAGGAAAAGGTGAGCTGCTTAAACTACTTGGAAGACGTGGTGGGCAGTTGTGCTACCATAAGGCAAGAAATCAAGATTAAGAAAGTTCGATCCATATGAGTTTGAATTTGTCGTAAACTCTGTTTTTAACAAATTCACATGGATAGGAACAAATACACCGCTTTAAATCTAAATGTCATAAGATTTCCTCCCTCATGAAATTGATTGTGAGGAAATGCTTTCACTAAGAAAGATTTTAAGAAGATAGTGATTGTAAAGTTGCATTCTCGAATTCAATTATGGTTACGGTATCCCTTTCCATGATTTGAATTGTGAGGTTTGGCAATTAGTCTTAATTGTTTAGACACACATATGAACTATCAAAGGCAAAGGTGTATAAGTTCAAGAAGCCTTGATAAAAGATTATCAAAGCACTAAGTATTAGAAACATGAACTTAAGAAATTCAATAAGTATTGTTTTCTGAAAGTTAAGATATTTATGAATACATGTCGAAGCTAGTGGGAGCATAAGTGTTATGTTTTATAATAATCATCATGATAGTGGGAGCATAAATGTTATGATTGTATGATTATTAAGGCACGTATTGCAAGTTGGCAATATTAATTATAGAAAACAAGAGTTATACCTTGCAAAGTCGTAAGGGTTGTAAAGTTGTTTTGCTATAATTAAGGGAAAGAATATTATGCTTCATTGCAAATCTTAAGGCTTAGGTTGAGAAATGTTGATAAATTTAGTCAAAGGTACATAGTGTGTTCTTAAAATTTCGATTATGATTACGACTTTCCTCTTCACAATTCGAATTTTGAGAACATAGCAAATAAAACATTATGCACCGTGTCCCATAAGCTTCGGGTATAGGATAGATTGAAAATGCTTTAATGTTTGACCATTCTAAAAATTTTCAAATGTCTAGCGCATTTAGAGGGAAAAGGGCTAGAATTGGTTTTGACTAAAACAATTAAACAACTATCAAAGGACAATCCAAAGTTCGGCGAGGATTGGTTGCTTATGAGTAGTTGGAAGCATGGTGTTGGATGGACCATATCGACATCATTATGAATAGAAAAGATTCTATTAAGAATGAGTTGTCATATGGAAAATATGGAAGCGTGTCCATATTGGGAATTGAATATTGAAAATCTATGTCTAGATTAGAAACTTTTATGCAAAAGGATGTTCAAAGAATGTACTTTGAGTGAGAGACATCATATCTAAGGAATTGTCTTGTAACAATTTCCGATAAAAGACTTTGTAATAATCATTGGCAATAGTCTTTGTGACTTTGGTGCAGTGACATTACGAAAGAATCATTGTATAGAATGTTAGAATCTAGCATATTTTATAAGTAGCAAGAATTTGATATTCTTTCACTTATGAAAAAGGATTTGGAGTTGTGAAATGAGAATGATTGGAAATGTGTTCAATTTGATCTATTTCACAAAAGTAAGAACCGTAGGTAAACATTGTGTGCATGCTAAGAGCATGGGACAAGTGTTATAATTCAAGTAAGAAGTTGATTACCTGAAACGACAAATAATGAGTAATCAATATGGTGATAAATAAAAAGGAGTTTTATTTATACTCAAAGGGTTGAGGCCATATGGGATTAGTATTATTCTTGTGTTTCACTTTGCATGTTTTGACTTCTAGAATAATTAAGTTTATTAAGAATAATCAAATTATTCAAACGGGCCACAGTTAATCATACATTGGAAGTAGGTATGAATGAAGACTGTCATGAATTGATTGTAGATTGTCTAAATCGTATTAGACATAGCAAAGGTTTGCTACAACGTTCATGAGTGCTTATGAATATGATTTTGAGAATTCGATTAAACCCACGCTCACTTAGATCAATCCATGAATTGGATCACGAGTGATTGGTGAGACGATAACATCTTATATTCTTGAAACCGAGATGTGTGAGTTGTATCTTGCAAATCAGTTGCACATTGATAATATGTAAACGCACTAGTAACTTGGTGTTATAAAACATATTGTTGTGTGTGATTCAGTGAGTGAGTGCAAGCAAGCATTGTATCAAAGTTTATCCGTTCCTTTTATCCAAAGTAAGACAAAAGTGATATCTTTGGGCCCCTCGATGATTTAGTGATGACAAACGTAAATGCTCGGCCGGGCTAGGGCTATTTTGATTTGTTCAATTAGTCAGTCGTCATAAATCAGAGATCGAGAAATAGTACGAAGAGAATGATTAGAAATCATGTCTTACGATATCTAGAATGGAGGAATATATGATCCCTTATCTAAGGACACGCGTATCTGATATGATCAGAGTTGACAGCGGCTTTGGAAAGCTACGATTACAGATCAGGATCTGAAGTCATACGCATAATACTTATTAGACTTATCCAAGTGGGCGACTGTTGGATTAGTGTTTAAGTCCATAACTATTTTGGTATGTACTTGACCCGATGGTGCATGGTCCTTTTGGGTTGCCTTCACCAAAGCAACTTGATAGGATGAATTATGGAGAGAGAGGATTAAATATGATTTATTAATATATTATGAGAATAATATATTAAAGGAGAAATCGTATTGTTTAATTAATATTAGTCAATAATTAATTGGTAATTAGTTTTGTGACTAAATGAGATTAATTAAACTTAAGGGACTGGAATTGTAATTATAAGATAATTATAATTTGGGCCATAGATTGCCTTATATTAAGGGGTGGACGAATTATATGGGGGAAGCCCATATGAAATCGTCCAAGGCTTAAGGAAAGGGCTCCATGGGTTGCTTAGGGCTTAAGCATCCAAATTAGGGTTTCCTTGTTAGATAACCCTAATAGCCTTACTATATATAAGACCCTTATGACCCAAAAACGTGGCTAATGATCTTTCTAGGGTTTCACACGTTTTTGGGCAGCCTCCAACCTCTCTCCTCTTCATCCTCTTGCTTATGGTGTTTGTGAACCATTAGAGGAGTGACACTTGTGACTCTAAGCCTTCCAAAGTCAATTCAAGGAGATTTGGGATTGTTATTGCTACATAACAATCAAGGTATCATTATAAACTTATTCTTATGGCTAATATGATTATTTGAATGCTAGAATTAGGGTTTATAGTCTTGGATAACTTGCATGTACAATATAGAAACCTAGATCCAAGCTTTAGGGTTTGTATGAGCACATAGGATGTTCTTAGGACCAAAACCCAACATAAACATGTAGCAAAAACATTTACTTTAGTAATCAAAGTCCATACACATAAGTTAGATTTAAAAGCAATCATTTTCTCGAATTTATGCAACCTACAACCAACATGGCAATGTCTTGATATTAGATTCACAATAAGTATTTTATGCAACCTACAAATCGACCAACCCTAAGAACAACAATTTCGCCTTTTTCACATCTAAGATTCGTATTTGGTGCCTTTAAACATAAACCCATAGCTTAATAACTCGTTTTTTTATCTCTTTATAGAGAAAGAAAAAAGGATGTTACCAGAGTCTCAAAATCAACATCTACATGTCTACGGTGTTGGTAGCATCTTTTCCCTTTTCAACTTGTAACAAAAGAAATAGATAGAAACAATAAACCCACAGTAAATGTAAACCAAAGAAGAAAATTGATTAGAAGCAAACTGTGACAAAAGGTCCGATTAAACACTAAGAATATCAGGCAATCCAACGTAACAACGATGTAGTAGCATTCAGGTTAACAACTGGTGATGAAAAGAAACTACAAACCAAAGCAAAAAAAAACAGAAAAATAAATAAAAACCTTAGAAATAGAGAGTAATGGAATGTAGGAGGTAGATCACTGGAGGTCAGAGGAAACACCGTATGTAGGAGTGAAGGTTTATAGCGACTAGAATCACGATACTTTTTTTCTTTGACTCGTGAAGGCTTCAAGCGAGATGGACTCATGAGGGTTTCTAGCGAGTGGAAGCTTTGGTGGACCAGTGGTAGATGTTGTGAATTGGTGATGGCGATGCAGATGAGAAACAAGGAGAAGGCGGAGGACTGACGTGAAATATGAGGAAGATGAGCAGAGGTACATGGTGTTATTGTCGAATAAGAGAAGGTCAATGTGAGATATGCTCCAACTTCAATCCCTAAAACGGAATGAAATAGGAGAAAACGAGAAGGTATGTGATGGAAGTCGGAACGAGTAATTAACACCATGTTCCCGAGTTCAACATAACGAGGGAAAGGAAACGAAATAGCTGGAAGTGGGAAGAAATTAAAAGAAATTGGTGTTCCTAAGTTTTATTAAAGGAAGGAAGTGGATGGAAATGGAAGGATAATTTTCCCTCCTAACTTTCCTTCCAATTTGGAAGGATTTGAAGAGAACGAATAAAATGTTTACTTTATTAGGTTTTTATTCAAAAATTAGCTTCCAAAACAAGATTTTAGCAATAGAAGACTTGAATATATTTTTTTTTAACAATTGTAAACTAGTTATAACCAACCATGGATCTTCATGCAAAGTTTGAAAAGAAAAGAAGCATCAAAGAAGAATAAGAGTTTAACAACCTTCATAGACTTTGAATCCTCCAAGGGAGGCTTAGAAGTTGATGGAGAATATTAAACATTTGACACACCAACAAAAACTAAACTTGATTTAAGATGTTAGTCTTATAAAACTTGATTTAAGATGCTAGTCTTATAAAACTCGTATAACTATTAAGCTTGAAGTTCATAACTAATATAAACTTCAAGAAAGCAAAAACTGACATGTAAGTAATCTTCAAGGCATGAACAAAAAGGAAAGAATCACTAATCTCTTCATGTTATGGTTTTAGTGCTCAAAATAAGTCACCAAATGAAAGTCTTTGATGTTAGTCTTAAATTAAGAACAATATATAACAGTCCTTATTCCATTATGCACTTTTGACTTTAGATAAACATTTCCCCATGCTTGTTAAGACTAGCGATTACTTTTGATTAAATAAACATTAAAGTCATGCTATATTTTTGTCTACTCCATTTTCGAAAATATGAGAAAAAAAGATGACAAGTTTACTGGATATACAACTCTTTTTGGAATTTCTTGCACCTCAACGGATCGATCCAGGAGAGATTTAAGACTGATTTAAGACCGTAAACTTCTTCATCTACGTACACTTAATATTTTGTTGTCAATAAAGCTTAAAATATAACAATCATCGCTCGTATTAAATCAACAAAACATGTAGCGTTCACGTGAATTAATACCAATGCTCTTTTTTTTTCAAAGAAAGAATTAGAACTCAAAAAGAAAACCGCACACAAATAATTTTGAATGAACCCATACAATAATCACACGAGCTGAACAACAGCTCTAATCATATCCTTCTGTAATTAGAATCTTTGAAACTCTAGAACTTCGCTTGTAGCTGATCCACCACACTCTTATCCACTTGAAACGCCTTAGCAAGAATATCCGCTGGAATTGCAGGATTTGCACCGAAAACAGCATTCCCAATTGTTATGGCACCTGGGTTTTGACTGCTTAATGCAGCAATAACCACAGCATATCCATTACCCACATTGCGTTGGAAATGAACAAGCCCCACTGGGAACACGAAAACATCACCCTTTTGAAGCACCTTTGTGATAAATCTGTTATCGGGATTAGAAGTTACAAATCCAACTTGTAGTGTCCCTTCAAGAACAGTAAGAATCTCGGTGGCTCTTGGGTGAGTGTGAGGAGCATTAAGTCCCCATGGTGCGTAGTCAATCCGAACCATTGAGATGCCCAAAGTGTTTAGTCCTGGTAACTGAGCAGCAAACACTGGGGTCACCTTTGATCCCAATTGGTTCGATGTGTTACCCCTGAGGTGTAGCCCACTGAAGAAGAAATCCTCTGCTTGAACTTGCATCGGGTTCTTACATGTCACACCATTTACTTTCACTGCATGTTATATAAAGCCAATATTTTGTTACGAGAAAATATTAAGTAAAAGAGAATAGGAGATTTGTAACTACAAGTAACGTCTTAAAGTACCTGACGAATTGGGATCGGCTACACAAAAATCTTGGAGGGAGCTAGGCTCATAGGCTAACGCAAGGTAGCTAAAAGTTAGAGCTAATACACTCAACAAAACGAGTTTGCTCGACATTTCTTTTAATATTCTCAGCGGGAACTACAGAAAGTTATGAAATCAAAAGCTAAATCTCTTTTAGGGATAGAAGATATATGTTTTTTTTTTTTTGTGGTGAGACAAACAGCTGCTTAGTGACTCCATATATATAGACCTAATCTGCATGATTCTTCTATATATCGTTTTGCATTTATTTTAGCAAAATTTATCTTTGAAGGATTTGCCGCCTTACACATTGTAAATGAATAATAGGCACTGGAGAATGACGTTTATCTATCATGTACTATACGGAGTAGTCCGGAAAAGGAATTGGTCAGCCGGCTTCCCAACACCTGACTATCTTTAATTTTTAGTACTAATTAAGAATTGGTCAATCTCAACCTGTTATCTTAAGCCTACCATGTACCTCTTAAGTGCTAACTTTGTTAAACTAATCACACACGACATGAAAGCGATTACCAGTTTGTAGTGAGGTGATGGGATAGTTTCGGCCGGGCTAACTACAAGAGACAGGTGATGGGATAGCTAGAGCATGTTTGTAGGTAAAATTCACCATCGCTAAAACAATAATTAATATATAAAACATACTTTTTCATCAAAATAGAAAATCATTTTTTTTTTCTTTTTGTCGTGGAAAACCTATTGCTAGTACTACTACAAAACTGGACAATTTCTGATGGTCATATCTATCCAAAACCCGTCGCTAAAGCCGATTTCTGACAGAATACCGAAGGAATTAGTTACGTCGTAAAAAGCCTTGCGGGTAAATATTACGACGGAATTTGTGACGAACTACCAACATATAGCGAACGACGTCCCTTTGTTGAACTTGTTTGACCAAGTTAACGACCAAATTGTACCAGATTAGACTACCGACTGACATATAATGTGATTGATTACCGACGGACGAAATTTTTTGACAGATTACCGACCGGCTTTAGTGACAGATATTTTTGTCAATAATCGGTCACTAAAATGATTTTATTGTTTTGAAAAAAAATTAGATAATTAATAAAAACTCATATCTTTTTCTGCCCAAAATGGAAAAAGAAAAAAAAAAACAATACATCTATAATAATAAGAATCCAATAAATAAATTTATAATGATTAAACTTCCAAACAAAAAACTATTGCATTTACCTATCGATACAAATAAAAACTTAGTAAAAACCCTAAAAGTTAAAAACCTTATACTTCTCCTAGTTCTTTTTGATACTACAACTTAGTAAAAATCCTAAAAGTTAAGAACCTTATAACCTTATCATTCTCCTAGTTCTTTTTTATACTAATGTTTTAGACAAAATGTATTCAGGTTTATCCATCTTTCGTTGCATAACAAGAAGATTTAAATGTGTCATTATGAACTGCAGATCCAGATGGTGCTTCAAGCTTGTCTTCACTGTAAGTGCACCCACACCGACTCATAAAAAAAAATAAAAAATAAATAAAAAAAAAACCCTAGAAATTTCAAATTTTGTAAAGAGGAAAGTTCAAGTGATAATCTCAAAGAACTCAACCTTTTTGAATATAAATGGATAGAAAAAGTATATATACAAAGTACAATGTTTTAAAATGAAGAAATGAAAGCAAGATAGTGTCATAAACAAATAAATAAAAATATGTTGTTATTTCTTGCATTTAACCATCTTGAAATGATGAAAGAAAATTGCATGGTGCTCATGTTACAGTTTCTCAAAAATCCAATCGTTGTAGGTTTGCCTAAAAAAGTATCATATTAAAAATATGTTGGAATAATATTCCTTAATGATCGATAGATTCAAGCAGAAAAGCAATAAATGAAAAATAAAGAACACAAGAATGGTTTAAACGATGTTGAATGATTAAACTTTAACACCCCCGAAGAGCTCGATGAAGAACTTCGACTGTTGAGGTGCTTAGGGTTACAATTCAAAAGATAATCAAATTGACTAGCGTATATTTATGGCATACATCCATGCACTATATATAATACTACATAACCATAATCACGGTTGGATAGGCCAAAACTGGATACACAAAAGACTGGCTCATGACGCAACACATAATACCCAACAATCTCCCCCTTTGTGTCAATGGAGCCGAGAGCTCAGTTCGGTTGAGCTATCACTGACTTCTTCACAGTCTTGAACACACCCGGTATAATGGCCAAAAGAGTTTGTCTAAAAGTAACATACCACCGGAGCATGTCTATGAAGTTCTTCTTATCTTACTCAGAATTCGCCTTGCAATGATGAATGATATTGATGATGTGTTCTAGGCAGTCAGTAGTGAACAAATGTTTGTCCACCAGAGCAAACAAGAACCTTTCCCTTCTGGCCCTTGTAAACATGACCGTGAGGTAAGCAGAATCTATTTAACCGAGAGTCATTTTGTTGACATCTCCTGGCTTTGCATTTGGCTTCACCTTCGGTTTCTTTCTCAAGACATTAGCCACTTCCTGATCTATCTTTGCAACTTTGTGGATATAACAGGCTATCATTCGTTTTAGATGTTTCAAAATTGGTCCATACTCCTTTGCATTAGTAAGAAAAATGTTGAAGAGCAGGATCTAATCATGAGGATTCAGGTTAGGAAGGTCTGCTAGGGAAATGGCAGAAACCGAGTTATCCGAACCTCGGTTTATGTTGAAAGAGACATTGATAAACTTCCCTGCAAGCGATGGCTTCAGCACCTTGACCGTAGTAATCTTCTGAGCACTCCAGGTCAGATACTGAGGTTGACCGAACTTGAGGTAAAAATCAATCAGTTCACGGTCGACCTGAGGATGAGGTGAAGGAACTTCAATAGTTGAATCAAAGCAGTGAAAACGAATGCCTTTCGTGTTATAGGCATATCAAACTGTGAATCCCTTGTATTATCACAATCAAACGAAGTCACAGGTTCCAGCCTGAGTGTGCTTGGAGACTATGGCTTCTTTGATCAGTGTCTCCCTAGTCCAAGGAGGGAACAACATCTTCTTGCAACTTAATGCATCATCCTCTTTTTTCTTCTTCTTTTCTCTTTACTCAGCTTCCTTAGCAATTCGAAGATTTTTATCTATCTCCTCATCCCTTTTCTTTCACTTCAGGATCTCAGAAATAGTTTCTTGATCTTCGACATCTTCATCATCTTCTCAAATAACATGCTTTTCTTTTCTTTGATACCAAAACCCAAAGCTAAATTATCCTTCGGTTCGGTTTTGACCTTCGGTTTAATTGAAATAGGTTTTGGCTTCTCTTCTCCCTTTTGTTGTAGAGGAACAATTCTGTAACAGCCCGGAATTTCAGGTATTACTTTAAATTAAATTGGGGAATATTTAAGGGGGGAACTCGGCGAGTTGATGCCTGACTCGCCGAGTAGGACCACAATCTTAGTCACAGATTCGCGACTGGACTCGACGAGTCCATTAGGGACTCGGCGAGTCGACGCTGTTCAGCTGAAACCCTAGCCGTTTTGATTCTGGATCGTATATAATGCCTTTAGGGCCGTCATGTCTCGTCTTTTGGCCGATTGAAGATAACCAAAAAGTTTGTGGGCATCTGGAACAAGGGTAAAGGCTAGTGGAAGCTTGAAGAGGTGGTTAGGCAAGGAGAGGCAAGGTGGTGATCAAAGGAGAATCAAGGGGTCGAGCTCTGAAGGTTGGGGACACAGGGAACATGTTTTCCAGGTAATCCTCGGATCATTTCTGTAGTTTTGGCGTTGTATATGAATCTAGGGTTTAGGAAACCCATTTAAGGATTTGATAGATTATAGTGTTGTTACAAGTGTTTAAACCCCTGTAATAGTATATGTGAAGGTCCATGAAGCCCCATATCTATATATTACGAAATCATGCGAATTACAGGAGGCAGTTGATTGACTGCATGGCAAGGACTCGCCGAGTCCAATGATCAGACTCGGCGAGTAGCTTGAAGATTCACTAGGACTCGCCGAGTTGTTCTTCAGACTCGGCGAGTAGCTTGAAGACTTACTGGGACTCGTCGAGTCGTTCCTTAGACTCGGCGAGTGGAGTCGGGGTGTCTAGACTCGCCGAGTTGCCTTTGCACTCGACGAGTCCGGTCAAGTTGACCGTTGACCTGTATGTAATTTAGTAGGGTCAGTTGTCTTGTTTGATAAGATCATTAATAAAGGTATGTGGTGTTATAGGGAGCCTGCAGATTAGAGGATCGAGTGCGAGTGGCTCGAAGGGTTTATAGCTTGCATACTACGAGGTGAGTCTTCTCACTATACTTCACCCGGAAGGGTTTGACTGCGTGACCGGAAGGTCGTATGTGTTATATTTATGCTATGTCTAGAGAGGTAGATGCTTTATATGTGATGTATGCTTATACGGGCCGGAAGGCGAGACTTTATGTGATAGAAAGAACGGTATGATGTATGACTTATGTGTTATGTGTGATATGTTATATGTGTTATGTTTTATACTATTATGGGCCGGAAGGCAAAATACTATGGGCCGGAAGGCAATATAATACGGGCCGGAAGGCGATATGTTATGGGCCGGAAGGCGATTATGTTACGGGCCGGAAGGCAATGTTATGTGGATCGAAAGGTCCGGGCCGGAAGGCATATGTGGGTAAGTCGTATACTGGGGAACTCACTAAGCATTTATGCTTACTAGTTGTGTTTATGTTTTTCAGGTACTAGTGATGACCGTGGGAAGGCGCCGGCGTGACACGTACACACTGCCATTGCTGAAGATCTTGGGGATTCGTTATTTATATTTTTGCAATAAACTCGGAATAAATTCTTTTGTCGAATAATGATGTTTTAATTTAAATGAAAATTTTATTTGAAAATTTGAGCTGTTACAATTGGTATCAGAGCCTTGGTTTGAGGGATTCGGGTGTACTTTCGGGTGCAACTGAACTCAGACCGGGGATTTGAGGAAAAAAAAAACCTTTTTAAAATAATAAGGACACAACATTTCATAAATGGTAAGGCGGTAAAACAAGAATGGAGCAGTGTGTACGATCAGCCAGCGCCCGAACGGTAAAGATCCCCAGAATACCTTACAATGTTATGTTATGCACTGATTTATGAATTGTTATGCATGCTAGAAGACTAGGTATACATGATAGGACTAGAATTGCCTGTTTCGTGATGCCTTAGTCTAGGGAGATTGTTTATATGAGATATTTGGTAGCGTGCAAGTAGATAGTGCATACTAGAGGTAGAGTACTCATTATTCGGGATTTGGGGAGGAAGATTTGGGACGAATACTGATACGGTGTGGTCGGTAGTATTGGGCCCGTACTACCGAAGGCACCGGATCAGTGGAAGACCCAAGTAAGAATCCCTGGAAATCGGAGACTGAGTAGGGCGCGTATCGAGTACAATTGTACTTGGTGGAGTCTCTGATGGTTTTATGTTGTATTTCAGAGACATCATGGTCATCACACGCAATGGGGCGAGTTCGAGCGGTGCAAGTGACGAGGAGATTCGTCAGATTATTCAGGAAGAAGTAGTTGCGGCGGTTCGGGCTGAGATCCCGGAGATGTTTGGGTCTATTAAGACCACTCTGATGGAGGAGTTTGAGGAGCGGTACGCCGCACTTACTGAAGCTGCAGTCGCTACCGCTACCGCAGCTGTGGCTGCTGCTAGGCCGCAAGGGGGTGATTCATTGCTATTCAGGGAATTCAGCAACACGAAACCCCCTGAATTTGATGGGACGTAGGATCCGATTGCGGCTATGAGGTGGATCGCCGACATTGAGGGGTGCTTCTATACTTGCTCATGCCCGGAGCACCTGAGGGTACGGTTCGCCTTGAACCAGCTCCGTCTGGGAGCAAAGGATTGGTGGAAGTTCGTGACGGCGAACTTCACTCAGGCAGAGATTTCAGCGGTGACATGGGAGAGGTTTACGGAGATGTTCAGGGACGAGTACGTTCCCCCGGTGGAGAGGGAGCGATTGATTCAGGAGTTCTTGACCCTTAAGCAGGGTACTGATTCCGTGGCGGTGATCACGCGGAAGTTTCATGAGAGGGCAATGTTCTGCCCCGAGCTGGTATCTACGGAGCAGTCGCGGATGAGCTGGTATTTGGGCGTTTTGAAGAGGGAGATCCGGGAGTTTGTGTCAAACTCCACCTATCGTACTTTCACTGAGCTTCAGGCGAACGCCAGGAAGCGCGAGATCGAGTTGGAGACTCAGGCGAGGGAGGAGGCTGAGTCTCGGTAGGTGGATCGGCGGCCGGCTCAGTCTCAGCCGGCAGCCAAGCGGACTAAGTTCGCTGATTCGAGGATGGGAGGTCCGAAGGGTCGCACTTGCGTGAAGTGCGGCAGGAGTCATGAGGGGGTGTGTCGAGCTGGTGGTTGCTACAAGTGTGGCAAGGAGGGACATATTGCCAGGGATTGCCCCAAGGGGTTTATGGTTTGCTTTCACTGCAACCAGACAGGCCATCGGAAGGCCGAGTGTCCGTAGCTTCGTCAGGGAACTACACCTACTACCAGGACTACTGAGACCCGACCGACGAAGGTCGAGGCCCCGAGGGCTCGCGGAAGAGCCTTTCAGCTGACTGCGGAGGAGGTCCGCGCTGCACCCGATGTCGTGGCAGGTATGTTATCATTTACGTATTTACTTAAAGGTCGAAATGTTATGCTTATGTTAATGTATGTGTAGGTACTTTTCTTGTGAATTCTATGCCTGCTCTAGTGTTATTTGATTCGGGTGCGAGTAGATCGTTTGTATCGTTAACCTTTAGTCAGCATATCGGCACTAGTCGTGAGCCGTTAAGTCGACCTTTGAGTGTTTCTATTGAGGCCGAGAGGGTGGTTTGTGCTACGGAGGTTCTTCGGGGATGTGTGCTAGAGATCTTCGGGGTCGCGTTCCCGATTGACCTAGTTCCTATTGCGATGGGGGACGTCTGTGTCATCGTAGGCATGGACTGGTTGAGCCGATTCAGCGCTGTCATCGACTGCGAGCGTCAGCTGGTGACTATACGAGACCCTAGTGGGGGAGTTATTACGGTATACGGCGAGGGTACCCGTTCGGGATCAGCTTTTTGTTCGGCCGCTAGGGCGAGGCAATGCATACAGCGGGGATGTAACGGTTTTGTGGCGTATGTGATGGATACGCGGGAGACTTCCAAGAGGCCGAAGACAGTGGAGGAGGTTCCAGTGGTGCGCGAGTTTCCAGATGTTTTTCCCGAGGATTTGCCGGGAGTACCTCCTGCGAGGCAAGTAGAGTTTGGTATCGATCTAGTTCCAGGGACTGCGCCTATTGCGAAGGTGCCTTATCGTCTTGCACCTCCAGAGATGCAAGAGTTGTCCTCGCAACTTCAGGAGTTGTTGGGAAAGGGATTTATTCGGCCGAGTAGCTCGCCGTGGGGAGCACCGATTCTGTTCGTCAAGAAGAAGGATGGTTCACACCGGATGTGTATCGATTACCGGGAACTGAACAAGGTGACGGTCAAGAACCGATATCCGTTACCGAGGATCGATGATCTATTCGATCAGTTGCAAGGGGCATCTTGGTTTTCCAAGATTGATTTGAGATCAGGGTACCATCAGGTAAGAGTGCGGGATGAGGACGTCCAGAAGACAGCATTTAGGACGCGGTATGGGCATTACGAGTTCGTGGTGATGCCTTTTGGGCTCACCAATGCTCCAGCAGTGTTCATGGACCTCATGAACAGGGTATGCAGGCCGATGCTGGATCGGTCTGTAATTGTATTTATCGACGATATTCTGGTGTATTCGCGGTCTAGAGAACAGCATGAGGGGCATTTGAGGGAGGTTCTTGAGGTACTGAGGTCGGAGAAGCTATATGCAAAATTCTCCAAATGTGACTTCTGGTTACGGGAGGTCCAATTTCTGGGGCACGTTGTAAATCAGGCAGGGATATTGGTTGATCCGGCCAAGGTGAAAGCAGTGATGAGTTGGGAGGCACCGAAGTCACCTTCTGAGATCAGGAGTTTCCTTGGGTTGGCGGGGTACTATCGGAGGTTCATTAGGGACTTCTCCAAGATCGCGGTGCCGCTCACCAGATTGACCCGGAAGGGTGTTACATTTTCATGGGGACCCGAGCAGCAGATTTCCTTCGAGACACTTCGTCAGAGACTGTGCGAAGCCCCAGTATTAGCTCTCCCAGAAGGGATGGAGGACTTTGTTGTATATTGCGACGCATCGATTTCGGGACTGGGTGCAGTGTTGATGCAGAGGGGCCATGTGATAGCCTATGCATCGAGGCAGCTGAAGCCTCACTAGGCGAGGTATCCCACGCATGACTTAGAGTTGGGGGCAGTAGTGTTCGCCCTCAAAATTTGGCGTCACTACCTGTACGGAGTTCGTTGTACCATATACACGGACCATAAGAGTTTGAAGTATTTGATGGATCAACCCAACCTAAATATGCGTCAGAGGAGATGGTTAGACGTGGTTAAGGATTATGACTGTGAGATCCTATACCACCCAGGCAAGGCTAATGTGGTAGCCGATGCATTGAGTCGTAGGGCGGAGAGCACTCCATTGCGGGACGTATGTTTGAGATTGACGGTGATGACTCCGGTATTAGATGCTATTCGTGGGGCACAGGCCGAGGTTGTGAAGTCTGGGATGCAGAAACGGGAGCGGGTCGTCGGGTTGATTTCAGAGTTCGTTATGGATGGACGGAGACTTCTGACATTTCAGGGTCGGATCTGGGTACCATTCGTGGGCGGTACGCGTGTTACTTTGATGGAAGAGGCACACAGATCGAAATTCTCGATCCATCCCGGTGCTACGAAAATGTATTTGGATTTGAGAAAGGAGTATTGGTGGCCTTGCATGAAGAGAGACGTCGCCTGGTTCGTTGAGAGGTGTTTGACCTGCCGTAGGGTTAAGGCCGAGCACCAGAGACCGCACGGTAAGTTGCAACCCTTGGAGATTCCTGAGTGGAAGTGGGAACAGATCACGATGGATTTCATCACCAAATTGCCGAAAACTGCCAGGGGAGTCGATGCGATTTGGGTGATTGTGGATAGGCTAACAAAGAGTGCACACTTCCTTGCCATTAGCGAAAGTTCATCAGCAGAGAAGTTGGCAGAGTTATACGTGAGAGAGATAGTATCTCGGCATGGAGTGCCGACCTCGATTGTTTCGAACCGCGATGTACATTTCACTTCCAGGTTCTGGAAGAAATTCCATGAGGAGTTGGGTACTAAACTGCATTTTAGTACCGCATACCATCCCCAGACTGACGGTCAGAGCGAGCGGACGATTCAGACATTGGAAGACATGCTTAGAGCGTGTGTGGTAGACTTCGGGGGTAGCTGGGATGCGCATCTGCCGTTGGCTGAGTTTTCCTACAACAACAGCCATCATTCGAGCATTGGTATGCCACCTTTTGAGTTGTTGTATGGTAGGAGGTGTCGGACTCCCATTTGCTGGGGAGAAGTGGGACAGAGAGTGATGGGCAGTACAGAGATCGTACTTCAGACGACCGAACAGATTCAACGGGTGAGGCAGAGGTTATTGACCGCCCAGAGCCGACAGAAGAGTTATGCGGACAGACGCCGGTCCGAGCTCGAATTCCAGGTTGGCGACTTCGTTCTCCTAAAGGTTTCTCCTTGGAAAGGAGTGATTCGGTTCAGAAAGAGGGGCAAATTGGGGCCCCGGTTCATAGGTCCATTTCGGGTAATTGCAAGGGTAGGTCGGGTAGCTTATCGGTTGGAGTTGCCAGCGGAGCTGAGTCAGATTCACAATACCTTTCACGTATCACAGTTGAGGAAGTGTATAGCCGATGAAGCGGCAGTGGTTCCGTTAGAGGATATTCAGGTGGATGCGAGCCTGAATTACGCCGAGAGACCAGTAGCTATCAGGGATCGGAAGATCAAGGTTCTACGGAACAAGGAGATACCTCTGGTGTTGGTTCAGTGGCAACATCGGAAGGGATCGGAGATGACTTGGGAGCCGGAGAGTGAAATGCGGGAGCAACATCCGGAGTTATTCGCAGAATGAGACTTCGAGGGCGAAGTCTAGTTCTAGTGAGGGAGAGTTGTAACAGCCCGGAATTTCAGGTATTACTTTAAATTAAATTGGGGAATATTTAAGGGGGGAACTCGGCGAGTTGATGCCTGACTCGCCGAGTAGGACCACAGTCTTAGTCACAGATTCGCGACTGGACTCGACGAGTCCATTAGGGACTCGGCGAGTCGATGCTGTTCAGCTGAAACCCTAGCCGTTTTGATTCTGGATCGTATATAATGCCTTTAGGGCCGTCATGTCTCGTCTTTTGGCCGATTGAAGATAACCAAAAAGTCTGTGGGCATCTGGAACAAGGGTAAAGGCTAGTGGAAGCTTTAAGAGGTGGTTAGGCAAGGAGAGGCAAGGTGGTGATCAAAGGAGAATCAAGGGGTCGAGCTCTGAAGGTTGGGGACACAGGGAACACGTTTTCCAGGTAATCCTCGGATCATTTTTGTAGTTTTGGCGTTGTATATGAATCTAGGGTTTAGGAAACCCATTTAAGGATTTGATAGATTATAGTGTTGTTACAAGTGTTTAAACCCCTGTAATAGTATATGTGAAGGTCCAGGAAGCCCCATATCTATATATTACGAAATCATGCGAATTACAGGAGGCAGTTGATTGACTGCATGGCAAGGACTCGCCGAGTCCAATGATCAGACTCGGCGAGTAGCTTGAAGATTCACTAGGACTCGCCGAGTTGTTCTTCAGACTCGGCGAGTAGCTTGAAGACTTACTGGGACTCGTCGAGTCGTTCCTTAGACTCGGCGAGTGGAGTCGGGGTGTCTAGACTCGCCGAGTTGCCTTTGCACTCGACGAGTCCGGTCAAGTTGACTGTTGACCTGTATGTAATTTAGTAGGGTCAGTTGTCTTGTTTGATAAGATCATTAATAAAGGTATGTGGTGTTATAGGGAGCCTGCAGATTAGAGGATCGAGTGCGAGTGGCTCGAAGGGTTTATAGCTTGCATACTACGAGGTGAGTCTTCTCACTATACTTCACCCGGAAGGGTTTGACTGCGTGACCGGAAGGTCGTATGTGTTATATTTATGCTATGTCTAGAGAGGTAGATGCTTTATATGTGATGTATGCTTATACGGGCCGGAAGGCGAGACTTTATGTGATAGAAAGAACGGTATGATGTATGACTTATGTGTTATGTGTGATATGTTATATGTGTTATGTTTTATACTATTATGGGCCGGAAGGCAAAATACTATGGGCCGGAAGGCAATATAATACGGGCCGGAAGGCGATATGTTATGGGCCGGAAGGCGATTATGTTACGGGCCGGAAGGCAATGTTATGTGGATCGAAAGGTCCGGGCCGGAAGGCATATGTGGGTAAGTCGTATACTGGGGAACTCACTAAGCATTTATGCTTACTAGTTGTGTTTATGTTTTTCAGGTACTAGTGATGACCGTGGGAAGGCGCCGGCGTGACACGTACACACTGCCATTGCTGAAGATCTTGGGGATTCGTTATTTATATTTTTGCAATAAACTCGGAATAAATTCTTTTGTCGAATAATGATGTTTTAATTTAAATGAAAAATTTATTTGAAAATTTGAGCTGTTACAAATTCTCTCCGAAACACCCTTCATTTCCCGTAAGAGTTCAAGTGATGGAAGGAGTTTAGAGGTTAAATGATTGTCAATTATAAGCATTAGAATGGGATCATGAGCCTGAAGCACGTTATGTAGTTAAGAAAGAACATCCCCAGCACAGCTGCGAAAAACAGCTCGTTCTGTTTTTAACAAGGAAACCTCTTGTTCGGCCTTGGTAAGTGATGCTTTTTGTACTAAATTTAGTGCAGTCTGTTGAGCAAGATCATCTCTGAGTTGCCTTTCCATGAGAAGATCAGCAGTGAGGTTTTTTAACCAAGAGTCAATAGAAGAAAGGAAGGTCTTGTTGTCAGCAGAGATATCGGAACGGACAGTCTCAAACTTGGTATGCTCGTCTTGATGGGATTGAGAAAGCGAATCGATGGACTCTGTGACCTTGGCAGCATTTGAATCAACATGACCCTTGAAAGAGTCAAGAAAAACCTTGGAGTCATGGATGAGATCATTAACATCGGAGGTGGCTTGTTTGCACATAGAAGTAGAATCATCCATAGCAGCAGTACATTTGTCGATGGATTATGTATATTGGTGCAGGCTTGTATCCATGAATGATTTAAGAACAACATCATTATACTTCTTTGTCGAATCGGTCAGTGTATCAAACTTTTCGTGAACACTGTCGATTTGCTGCTTGGTTGTAGGAGCAGATTCATCTTCCTCACTGGGGATTTGGTAGGGACTGTAGTAAGTAGAATCAAACTCAAATTCAGCTCCTCCAAGAACTGGATTAGAATCACCTGAAGGAGTTGGGGAAATTGGCTCGGTTGTGACTTTAGGAGGTTCTGCAGTCTTCGCCCCCACATCAGATGTGTTGACGTTGACAGAAGAATCTGTGGTAGAGGTGATGATAGGTGTAGTGGTGAAGATTTCTTTGGAGAAAATAGGAGGTGGTAATGGAGCAGTGGTGACGGGAGTAGAACTAACAGGCGGTGGTGGAGCAATTGTAGAAGCAGTGGGTGATGAGGATGGGGGTGGAGGAGCAACGGTAACCTGAACTGGTGTTTTGGGTGTAGATAAAGTGCATGTAGGAACAGAATCATCGACAATATCCACCGGAGTTAGAGGCCAAGGAGGTGTATTACCCCTAGGTGAACCTTCATGTTGCTCTTCCTCGTCCTCACCTGTAGAGTGCTCGTGTTTCTGTTCTAAATAGGAAGGTGAAGGAGTTTGTTTTCTGCGAGCCATTTTCCTGACTTTCTTTGGTGCAATGGAATCACCTTTGTCATCTTTCTGTTTCTTTGACTTAGTGGGTTTGGAAGAAGGCTCTTCAGTTGCTTCTTTCTTAACAACAGCTTTCTTCCCTCGTTTAGTAGGTTTCTCCACCTCGTCTAATGCAGCTGGCATCTCTGGAGTTAATTTTCTTGGACTCTTGGGAGGAAGCAGATTGTATTCAGAGATAATCCTACTCTCCTGTGAAACAGACATGTTCATTGTCTCCGGAATGGAGCTATTGTGGGAAAACCTTGTTGAATCAGCAACAATGATCTTTTTGGTATGGAAGGAGGAGACAGAGGAGAGCAGAGAGTCCTTCATGACCGGAATGTTGAGGGAAGCTATTGCCCTTTGAGTGATGACGGTCCAAAAACGACCACAGGAAATTTCAGAATGCTTGGTCGAGGAGGACAGACTCTATACCAGTTGGGACCAAATCAGTGACCCGTAGTCCAGGTAGACTCCAATGTAGATACCATACAGGATCGTCATGAAGCATTTGTTTGATCCATCAGATCCACCAACACACTCAGCCAACCACTTGTGAAGAAGGGTGAGCAACCCATTCCATTGAGAAGGTAAGCAAGATTTCTTGAACTTGGTGAAGGTGGTAAGGACCTCAGTGTATCCCATCTCGTAGAACATTGAGAACAATTGAGTTGTGGTGATGAAGTCTGGTGAGATGACCGAGGCGTCTACTACAAGCCCTAGAAGAGAGCAAAATCGTCCTTTTGAAATAGAAGCTTTGTGAGAATGAATCTAAAAGTAGATGCGCTCTTTGAGTTTGTCGTAAGTTGTTGTGGAGTATACTTGAGACAGTAGTGACACTGGAATGGCTTCCACTTGAGTTAGAGCGACTACGAGAGGGGAACACTTGAGACATTCTACTTATTGAAGCATGTAAGGATCATACAAGAATGGAGTCATCTGAATGATCATATTCTGGTTGGGCTTGATCAAAAGCAGGGATGACGATGCAGTTTGATCCTGAAGATATGAAGAATCCGCCATTGTTCAGCTTTGTTAAGAAGATGAACAGTTGTAAAAAAATGTCGGGGTGATTGAGAGAAATGGAGTGTGGTAAAAGGTACAATAGAACGAGAACTCCTTTATATACCATTGCCATGAGAGAGAAAGAATATGTCATAATGATGAAACGATCTCTGAAAAGGCACCTATAAAAGCAGGATTTGACAGCTTGGTTTTCCCCAGATACATGTCATACGGCGAAGGTTTAGGAGTCGTTTCAACTTCACACGCCTATTTTTGAACTTATCCAAAGACACATTTTAACGTCGTATCCATTCAACTTCTTCGATCCAGTACTCATTCAGGATACAGAATACCTTATTACTACCATAATTCTATTTTATTTTTAGAGCTGAAAGTAAAACCACTCACAATTGTCACGAACTAGAGTTTTGGAAAATCAGAAAGATTTTCATGCATTAGTGTGCCAACAGATAAGAAATAAAGCAAACAAGTGTATAGGATGTGAGTGATGTCAAATATGACATAAAGTTGAGGATCCCGAGCACGAATCTCTTCCTTTAAAGTCAAGAGAGACTTGAAGTGCTTGTGTGGTTTCCCATGAGAATGCGATCAAATGTTTGTTAAGAAACATTGAAAGGCTTCTTTTTAATCATAGGCTTTAGAGTGTGGCTAAGCTTCAACCGAACCTCGATGCTTAACATAAGACCGAACGTTGGAAGAAGTACTTGTGAGACCGATGTGGTCTGTTGAACAAGTAGGTTGGATAGGTTGGAAGTAACAGAATTTAGAATAGAAATCTCAAAAACAAAAACTAAACTGGATCTTTTGGGAAGAAATGTCTTGGTGTTAGACAATTTCATAAAGATCATGCAAGAAAAAATAAAAGAGACTTCTTTTGGGTAACAAGTGAGTTCTTGAATATAAATATTCACCGTCAATTCAATAATGGTGGTTGATTTTGGGTCTCACTTAGCACGTGGTGTACGCATCTAAGATCATAAACACAAAGTTTGTGTAACCATAAACCTCAGTGGTAGTTCCTGAGAGTCTCAAGGGTTAATTTGATGAACCAAAAGTAGAGAGAGAATATAGATGAGGTGGTTAACGAGTTGAATGTACCCCTGCTTTTAATTGGGAAGAAACAATAGGTACAAATCGAATCATTAAGGCCTCACTCAAAGTTTTAAGAGGCTTTAGTCTACATGCAGCAGCATGCTTCTAGGGACACCTAGCAGTTTATAGTTAAAATTGACATACCTGCCCCTCCACGAGTTTATAAGATGTCTTGGCACTTGATACCTAGTAAGGAAGAATAAAGAAACAAACCACACACAAAAAATAATAAAACAAAATCTTTTTGAAATTTTGTATTTTCTGATAAATAATGAAAATAATAAAAATAGAAAAAAAAACTTTAAAACATCTTAGAAATAAAGAAAATAATAATGGACAAAAAATAGAGTATAAAAAGAGACAGCTGATAGAGTATAAAAAGAGACAGTCGAACTACACCTTAAATAATCGAAGCTAAATAAACCGAGTGATCAATTCATTTTAGTTCCCAAAAATCAAGGAGCCGAAATAAGTAGAGCGTTCGGTTCATTTCGGTTCCCTAAAATTCCGGAGCCAAAATAGATCGGGCGATTGGTTCATTTCGGTTCCCTAAAATTAAGGAGCCGAAATAAGCAGAGCATTCGGTTCATTTCGGTTCCCTAAAATTAATTTCGCTTGCCTAATTTTTCAAAGAGAGGTTTGAGGATTTGGTACCGATTCTTCTTCCATCATTCCCAAACCTTGCAAAATTCTATTGAAGCTTGCTTTTGGTAACGCTTTACTGAAAATATCTGCAAGTTGATATGAGGACCTTACGAAATGGACTTCCACGTTGTCATCTTCAACATGGTCCTTGTTGAAGTGGTACCTAAGTGCAATATGCTTTGCCTTTGAGTGTTGCACCGAATTGTGACAAATTCTTATCGCGCTTTCAGAGTCACAATAAAGAGGAATCTTCTTCATACTCAGTCCATAGTCTCTAAGTTGACTTTGTATCCAGACTACTTGTGAAGTGCACGAAGCAGCAACTATGTATTCTGCTTTGACTGTTGAGAGAGACACACAGGTTTGTTTCTTGGACTGCCAGCTAACTAGTTTGCCATCAAGGAACTGGCATCCTCCAGTTGTGCTCTTTCTATCTAGACCACATCCACCCATATCAGCATCAGAAAAGGCTTGAACAAAGAATCTGGGTTTTGATGGATACCAGAGACCGAGGAACAAGGTTCGCTTCAAATATCGAAAAATATTCTTCACTGCCACCATGTGAGGTTCTCTAGGATTAGCTTGAAACCTGGCACAATAACAGACAAAAAACATAATGTCCAGTCTACTTGCAGTTAGATACATGAGAGATCCTATCATTTGACGATAGAGAGTCATATCTACAGTAGGCTTTTCCTGAGATGGTGTTAACTTAGTGCCAAACACCATAGGAACCTTCACCTTCGAGTCTCCCGTCATACCAAATTTTGCCAATAAATTTTTCGTGTAAGCCTCCTGGTTAATAAAAATACCTTCTTGTCCCTGTCTTATATTCAACCCAAGAAAAAAGTTAATTGGACCCATTGCGCTCATTTCAAATTTAGTCTCCATCAGCTTCCTGAATTCAGTTGTTAAGCTAGGATTCATGGAGCCGAAGATGATATCATCGACATAAATTTGAACTATCATTAGATGTTCGCCTTCTTTCTTGCGAAAGAAGGTTGGGTCAACCAAACCTTGCTTGAATGTAGACATTTTTAGAAAGCGAGTTAGTGTTTCATACCAAGCCCTTGATTCTTGTTTCAGTCCATACACAACTTTATCTAACATATAGCAATGATCGGGGTATTTCTCATTCACGAACCCAGGTAGTTGCTCAACATACACCATTTCTTCTAGTTCTCCATTTAGGAAGGCACATTTCACATCCATTTGAAAAACTTCGAAGTTTTTATGAGCAGCATATGCTAGAAAGAATCGAACCGATTCCTGTAACACCCCAATTCTGGTATGATATTTATATTCTATTTATTGTTATTTTTCTTAAAGTTTTAAGGGGGGGACTCGACGAGTCGTTAGCTGGACTCGTCGAGTAGGGTCACGATTTCGAGCACATTTAAGTTGGCGACTTGGTGAGTCCATATTCCGGACTCGGCGAGTCCTCCAGTCTGGATGAAACCCTAATTTCAAGGGTTTGCACCCCATTTAAACAACTTTTGAGGCCTCAAGTCAGCCCCCATCACCCCTCAAAGCATTATTCTCGAAACCCTAGAGCCCTCTTTGCATTTTGTGTGATTTTGGTGTGTTCTTTGAAGATTTTGAGAGATAAAGGAAGGTAGATCAAGAGGAGAAGAAGGAGATCCTAGATCCTTGAGGAATTTCAGAAGATAGCAAGGTATATCTTGGCCCTTTTCTGTTTCTATGCTTAAATCTCCTTTTTGAAGCCATTAAAGTTATTCTTGAACCATTTCTTGGCTTAGTAGTAGCATAGAGGACTCATGGAGTTGATTAGACTTCGGATGTAGCTAGATTTGAACTCCAGAAGCTTAGATCTAGCACCTTTATGGATCTATTTTGCATGAAAGCTCTAGATCTACTATTATAGTGTGCTTTGAACCTTAAAACCTTCATTTGATGTTATTTACACGTAAAGTTGGAAACTTTACATGTAAATAAAGTCCCAGGAACCCATATCTATTAATGGTATGGACTGGTTTCAAGCAGAATCGAGTATATAATGTTTTCATGCATACGACTTGGCGAGTCGTTCTTCTGACTCGGCGAGTCGAGTCGCGAGTCCCCTGTGTTTCCTGTTTCAAGTTATGCTGAGTGGAACCAGTGAGTGAGAGGTGGACTCGGTGAGCTAGAGGGTTAGACTCATTCGTGGAAGAACTCAGCGATTCAATGCCCTGACTCGGCGAATTCAAGGCCATCTTCATACTTCAAGAACAGACTCAACAAATTGTTTATACAACTCGGCGAGTCACAGTTAGAATGATCATCTGATGAAGGAGAACTCGACGAGTTGTTCATACAACTCAGCGAGTCAGATGCAGAATGTCGGAGTGTTAGTAGCGAAGAGGAACTCGTCGAGTTTGCGCCAAAATTCAACGAGTAGTAGTGAGTGGAATCAAGAAAGTAAAAGTGAGGACTCGACGAGTTGGCGACCCAACTCGACGATTCAGGTCAACTGAATGTTGACTTTGACAGTTAGGTTGACTTGGACCAGGGGTAGGAGAGTCATTTTACCCTCAGTATTATTATCAGTGATTGATTGATGGTGCTCATGGATATTGTAGCCGAAGTGAAACCGGAGACGCAGCAGATAGATTCCGGAGCAGTCCTTTCAGCAGCTAGGCTACGAGGTGAGTTTCCTTCCAGTAGGAACGGGTCTAAGGCCACAATGCCAGCCCGTTTAGTTAGTAGTAGTTTTCGGACTTTGGTCGGATGCAGTTTTAGTGTGTTTGATGCCTTCGTGGCTCAGACAGGATTTATGTGTTATGTGTTCTGGGCTACGGCCTAACGTAGTATGCAGTATATGAGTTTATGATGATGTGTGTTATGCTAGTTGATATGTGTTTATGATATGCTATGATCAGTTAGTTCCGGACTTTGGTCCGATGCAGTCAGTTTCGGACTTCAGTCTGATGCAGCTAGTTCCGGACATCGGTCAGATGTAGGGGACAAGGTCCCAGTCAGTTCCGGACTACGGTCCGATGCAGTTTCCAGGCTTCGGTCCGATGCAGTGGGCAAGGCCCAGTACATGCTTATATGTTATTGTATGGTATGTGGTAGTTTAGGGGAGCTCACTAAGCTTCGTGCTTACATTTTCAATTTTGGTTTCAGGTACTTCCGCAAGTAAGGGGAAGAGCTTGGGATGATGGCATCGCACACACCACAGCTTCAGTCTTTATCCTGGGAGTTTGTTTTGATTCATAGTTTGATTCGATACAGTTGTTTCACGACATTTTATCATGAGTTGAGATATTTGACGTACGGTTTTTATGATATGACGATCAGTATATGATTTTTATTACTATTTAAACAAAAAATATTTGGGCCGTATTTTGGGATGTTACAAGTTGGTATCAGAGCCTTGGTTTGAGCGTTTCGGGCATACTTCAAGGTGTGTCTGAACTCAAACTAAGGAAATGGTAAAATGTTTTTCGAAAGAAAAGAGTTTTAGAAAAGTAAAAAGAATTTTTTTTTTTTTAGAAAGATAAAAACTTTGAAAAGAGAAAAGGGGTGTGGTGCATGAGATCAGCCGAGCTCGAGTAAGTACTCCCAAATTACCTATACAAGTTATGTTATGAATATCAGTTTCAGTTTCAGTAGAACAGCATGCTAGTATAAAACTAAGGATCTAGGAGGATGCCTTATATGTCTGCTTTATGTGTTTCAGCCTTATCAGAATTGCATGCTAACATAGAGTAGTCAGCAGTAGGATAGCATGATAATATGAACTTAGCATTGTATGCTAGTATAGTTTCCCTCTTATGAGGATAGAATTGCTTGAGTGGTCTCCTATGTCTGAATGTTGCTTGCTTTGTGCTTTGTGGGACTCTAAGTGATGGGAGTTAGCCGTTAGGTGAATGCGTCACGTCACATGTGAACATGGTTGAATAATCTCAGAGTGTTAGATTTAGCCTTATTGCGCAGCTCTTGTCTGAGTATAACCGTTGTAGGGATGAGCCTTTTATTTGAAGGATTATCTGAGCCTCACCGCATGTGATGGTATTCAGGTGATGGCTAATTGGCATCACAGGGAGGCTTTCAGCAGCTAAGGACTGGATCGGGTAGAGTCAGAGAATTCCCTAGGGCAAGCATAGGATGAGAGTAGCAGAGATTATTAGCAGTAATAGTGACTTGGTGGAGTCAAGGCAGTACTTGAGGAAAGTACGGATAGATGTGGAAGGTAGTATGGGCCCGTACTACTGGAAGTAGAGGATCCGTACTAGAATAAAAGAAAGTTGAGATGAGACCGGGAAACTTGTGGTAGTAGTGATTCCTCGAGATATATCAGTGTTCCTAACGTTTATTATGTTGTGTTTCAGAATGGTGGTATTACGCCCTAGGCCAGCAGTCGGCAGTTCAGGTGTCGGAGGGGGGTCAGGATCAGGCCCGAAGGCCGGGCAGTTGGATGAGCAGACCAGAGAGTTTCTCTCTTCAGAGATTACTCGCACCATACTTGAGCAGACTCCTGTGATCTTTGGTTCGATCAAGGAGGGTATCTTGGAGTTGATGGATGAGAGATTGAGTACTTTCCGTGCTGAGGTAGCGGCCATAATGGGGTCGCGCACGCTTACCTTCAGGGAGTTCCGTGCATGTGGAGCTCCAGATTACCACGGGGCGCGGGACCCCATAGCGAGCACCAAATGGTTGGTAGATGTGGCCAACGCCTTCCGCACTAGCAGATGTCCCGAGGGGGACAAGGTCAGATTGGCATCCTGTCTTCTGAAGGATAGGGCATGGGATTGGTGGGAGGAGATTGGTCATGCCATTGGGGATGATGCAGCCTTGGATGCCATGACCTGGGCAAACTTTACTACCAAATTCAGAGCCGAGTTCGCACCGGTTATTGAGGTGCAGCAGTTAGCATGCGAGTTTCAGGATCTTACCCAGACTACAGAGACAGTGGTGGAGATTACTGCCAAGTTCAGGGAGAGGGCTCTTCTTGTTCCTCAGTACGCGGATGAGGAAATGAAGAAGGCTCGTTATCATGAGATGCTGCGAAGTGATATCCGCCAGTTCGTAAGCCGGTCCAGCTGTAAAACGTTGGATGACATGATTGCTAGGGCGAGAGAGAGAGAGAGAGAGAGAGAGAGAGAGAGAGATTGACCTTGAGATGGAGAGGAAGAGGAAGCCGGAGGCGGATCCAGGTACAGGGAATGCGGGAAAAAAGCCCAAGGGTTCAGATCATAGAGCTAGCAGTCAGCAGAGCCATGATCGGTGTGGCAAGTGTGGGAGATTGCACGACGGGGCATGCAAGGCATGGAGTGTCAGCTGCTACAAGTGCGGCCGGACTGGGTATATGAGCAGAGATTGTACAGCCACTACCACCACCGTTGCGGCATCAGATCTGATTTGCTTCTGGTGCAATTAGAGGGGACATAAAAAGTCCTAGTGTCCGAGTTTAGCGACAGCGGGGAAGGTGTCACCACCAGCTCCTGCTACCTTGAGGATTTCAGATGGCCGTCAGGCCCGAGTCGAGACGCCGGTGGCGAAGAGTTGGGTTGTTCAGCTGGCAGCAGAGGAGGCGCGAGCGCCTTTTGATGTGGTGGCGGGTATGTATTTTTCCCTTATCTCAGTATTTATTTCTTCATTGTTTTTTATGGTCATATGTTTTGTATAGGGTCGTTCTCGGTGAACGGCATCTCAGCTACAATATTGTTTGATTCGGGAGCTACCCGATCATTCTTCTCTTGCACTTAGCAAGAGATTTAGCAGAGCTCCAGAGGAGCTAGATTGTCCACTTGAGGTTGAGATAGCAGCTGATAGGACCGTTAGGGTGGCAAGGGTGCACATAGGGTGTTCTCTGCAGTTATTCGATGAGCAGTTTCCGGTGGACTTAGTCCCAATTCCCTTGCAAGGGAATAAGGTCATAGTAGGCATGGATTGGCTGAGCCCTAATAGGGCGGTGATAGATTTTGAGCTACATTTGGTGAGGGTTCACACTCCCAGTGGGGGAAAGTTAGTGATTCAGGGAGAGAAGCCACAGCGTGGGCCAGTTCTGTGTTCAGCAGCAAGGGCAAGACGCTACTTTTAGCAGGGTTGTGTCAGCTATATTACCTATGTTTCAGATGCCCGGGAGAAGGGCAAGATGACAGTTGATGATGTTCCATTGGTGTCAGACTACTCGGATGTATTTCCGGAGGAATTTCCGGGGGTACCTCCTGAGAGACAGGTTGAGTTCGGGATTGATATAGTCCCTGGTGCGGCTCCGATAGACAAGGCATCGTATCAGTTGACTCCCCCAGAGATGCAGGAGTTGTCTACGTAGCTGCAAGAGCTGTTGGACAAGGGATTTATCAGGCCGAGTAGTTCGCCCTGGGGTGCACCGATTTTATTGTGAAGAAAAAGGATGGGTCGCACCGTATGTGTATAGATTATCAGGAGTTGAATAAGGTAACGGTGAAGAACCGTTACCCACTTCCGAGGATAGATGATTTGTTTGATCAGCTTCAGGGAGCGTCTTGGTTCTCCAAGATTGATTTACGCTCCGAGTATCACCAGATGCGGGTCAGAGGCGAGGATGTGCAGAAGACTGCCTTCAGGACCAGGTATGGTCATTATGAATTTGTGGTGATGCCGTTTGGGCTCACCAACGCTCCAGCCACGTTCATGGACCTCATGAACCGCGTGTGCAGGCCGATGTTGGATCGGTCTATGATAGTATTCATAGACGATATCTTGGTGTATTCCAAGACTCAGGAGCACCTGAGAGAGGTGCTAGAGGTTTTGAGGAGGGAGATACTTTTCGCAAAGTTCTTCAAGTGTGAGTTTTGGTTGCGCGAGGTGCAGTTCCTTGGTCACCTCGTCAACCAGAAGGGTATTTTGGTCGATCCGGCCAAGATTGAGGCCGTGATGCAGTGGGAGGTTTCGAAGTCTCCATCCGAGATTCGGAGTTTCCTAGGATTGGCAGGGTATTACAAGAGATTCATCCAGGATTTCTCCAAGATAGGAGTACCGCCCACCAGACTGACCATGAAGTCGGTAGCATTTTGTTGGGGGCCTAAGCAGCAGGTAGCGTTTGAGACCCTCATGCAGAGATTGTGCGATACACTGATTCTTACCCTGTCAGAGGGAGTAGAGGATTTCGTAGTCTACTGTGATGCCTTGATCACAGGTATGGGAGCAGTGTTGATGCAGCGGGGCCGTGTGATAGTTTATGCCTCGAGACAGTTGAAGCCTCACGAGGCTAATTATCCTACGCATGATTTAGAGCTGGGGGCAGTGGTGTTTGCCCTCATGATTTTGAGATATTACCTTTATGGGGTCCGTTGTACCATTTACACGGATCACAAGAGCTTGAGGTACCTCATGGATCAGCTGAATCTGAACATGAGGCAGAGGCGATGGTTAGATGTGTTGAAGGATTACGACTATGAGATCCTTTATCACCTAGGGAAAGCCAACGTAGTGGCCGATGCCTTGAGCCACAAGGCAGTAGCGGCCCCAATCAGAGACATTTGTTTGAGGATGAAGGTGATTGCTCCATTATTGGAGCAAATTAAGGAGGCACGGGTAGAAGGCCTCAAGGAGGAGAGACATAAGTGTGAAAGGATCGTGGCCGAGTATCTTCTTTTGACTATGATAGTAGAGGATTGTTGACCCTTCACGGGAGAGTTTGGGTGTCGTACTGGGGTGGAGTACGGTAAGTGTTGACGGATGAGGCCCATAAGTCTCGATTTTCCATTCATCCAGGGGCTACGAAGATGTATAGAGATCTTCGAACCTATTATTGGTGGCCCTGCATGAAGCGAGATGTCGCCTGGTATGTGGAGAGGTGCCTGACCTGCAGGAAGGTTAAGGCAGAACACCAGAGACCTCACGGCAAGATGCAGCCGTTAGACATTCCGGTGTGGAAATAGGAAGACATTACCATGGAGTTCATCACGAAGCTTCCCAGGACTGTGCGCGGAGTGGATTCTATATGGGTTATTGTGGATCGGTTGACGAAGAGTGATCATTTTATACCGATCCAGGAGAGCATATCAGCAGAAAATTTAGTTGCTATTTATGTGAGGTAGGTGGTGGCACATCATGGAGTGCCTGTTTCAGTGGTGTCAGACCGAGATGTCCATTTTATTTCCAGATTTTGGAAGCGGTTTCACGAAGAGATGGGTACTCGTCTCCATTTTAGCACCACTTTCCATCCTCAGATGGACAAACAGAGCGAGAGAACGATTCAGACCCTCAAGGACATGCTGCGGGCATGTGTTCTATACTTTGGTGGCAGTTGGGATACGTACCTTTCGTTAGCGGAATTTTCGTATAACAACAGTTACCACATGAGTATCGATCGACCTCCTTTCGAAATGCTCTATGGGAGGAAATGCAGGACCCCGATTTGTTGGGGCGAGGTCGCTCGGCGAGTCATTGGAAGCACCGAGGTGGTGCTCAAGACGACAGAATTGATCCAGCAGGTTCGTGGCAGACTGCAGACTGCTCAGAGTTGGCAGAAGAGTCGCCGATAAGAGGCATTCAGATTTGGAGTTTTAGGTGAGTGATATGGTCCTCCTGAAGGTATCGCCCTGGAAGGGTGTTATCAGGTTTCGGAAGAGTGGAAAGTTGGGCCCCAGGTTCATTGGTCCTTATAAGGTTTTGGCGCGGGTGGGTCGGGTTGCTTATCGGTTGGATCTTATGTCAGAGCTTAGCCAGATCCACAACATTTTCCATGTTTCTCAGCTGAGGAAGTGTTTGGTGGATGAGTCGGCAATAGTGCCCATTGAGGATATTCAGGTTGATAGCAGCCTGAATTATGTCGATAAGCCTGTTGCGAACTTGGATCGAAAGGTGAAGACTTTGAGGAACAAGGTGATTCAGTTGGTAAAGGTACAGTGGCAGCACCAGAAGGGTTCTGAGTGGACGTGGGAGTCCGAGGAGGAGATGCGGGGGCATTAACCCAAGTTGTTCTTAGATTCAGCAGCAGCAGACTTCGAGGGCGAAGTCTAAGACAAGTAGGGGAGGGTTGTAACACCCCAATTCTGGTATCATATTTATATTCTATTTATTGTTATTTTTCTTCAAATTTTAAGGGGGGACTCGACGAGTCGGTAGCTGGACTCGTCGAGTAGGGTTGCGATTTCGAGCACGTTTAAGTTGGCGACTCGGCGAGTCCGCCAGTCTGGATGAAACCCTAATTTCAATGGTTTGCACCCTATTTAAACAACTTTTAAGGCCTCAAGTCAGCCCCCATCACCCCTCAAAGCATTATTCTCGAAACCCTAGAGCCCTCTTTGCATTTTGTGTGATTTTAGTGTGTTCTTTAAAGATTTTGAGAGATAAAGGAAGGTAGATCAAGAGGAGAAGAAGGAGATCCTAGATCCTTGAGGAATTTTAGAAGATAGCAATGTATATCTTGGCCCTTTTCTGTTTCTATACTTAAATCTCCTTTTTGAAGCCATTAAAGCTATTCTTGAACCATTTCTTGGCTTAGTAGTAGCATAGAGGACTCATGGAGTTGATTAGCCTTCGGATCTAGCTAGATTTGAACTCCAGAAGCTTAGATCTAGCACCTTTATGGATCTATTTTGCATGAAAGCTCTAGATCTACTATTATAGTGTGTGTTGAACCTTAAAACCTTCATTTGATGTTATTTACACGTAAAGTTGGAAACTTTACATGTAAATAAAGTCCCAGGAACCCATATCTATTAATGGTATGGACTGGTTTCAAGCAGAATCGAGTATATAATGTTTGCATGCATACGACTCGATGAGTCGTTCTTCTGACTCGGCGAGTCGAGTAGCGAGTCCCCTGTGTTTCCTGTTTCGAGTTATGCTGAGTGGAACCAGTGAGTGAGAGGTGGACTCGGTGAGCTAGAGGGTTAGACTCATTCGTGGAAGAACTCAACGATTCAATGCCCTGACTCGGCGAATGCAAGGCCATCTTCATACTTCAAGAACAGACTCAACAAATTGTTCATACAACTCGGCGAGTCACAGTTAGAATGATCATTTGATGAAGGAGAACTCGACGAGTTGTTCATACAACTCGGCAAGTCGGATGCAAAATATCAGAGTGTTAGTAGCGAAGAGGAACTTGCCGAGTTTGCGCCAAAACTCGACAAGTAGTAGTGAGTGGAATCAAGAAAGTAAGAGTGAGGACTCGACGAGTTGGCGACCCAACTCGACGATTCAGGTCAACTGAATGTTGACTTTGACAGTTAGGTTGACTTGGACCAGGGGTAGGAGAGTCATTTTACCCTCAGTATTATTATCAGTGATTGATTGATGGTGCTCATGGATATTGTAGCCGGAGTGAAACCGGAGACGCAGCAGATAGATTCCGGAGCAGTCCTTTCAGCATCTAGGCTACGAGGTGAGTTTCCTTCCAGTAGGAACGGGTCTAAGGCCACAATGCCAGCCCGTTTAGTTAGTAGTAGTTTCCGGACTTCGGTCCGATGCAGTTTTAGTGTGTTTGATGCCTTCGTGGCTCAGACAGGATTTATGTGTTATGTGTTCTGGGCTACGGCCTAACGTAGTATGCAGTATATGAGTTTATGATGATGTGTGTTATGTTAGTTGATATGTGTTTATGATATGCTATGATCAGTTAGTTCCGGACTTTGGTCCGATGCAGTCAGTTTCGGAATTCAGTCTGATGCAGCTAGTTCCGGACATCGGTCCGATGTAGGGGACAAGGTCCCAGTCAGTTCCGGACTACGGTCCGATGCAGTTTCCAGGCTTCGGTCTGATGCAGTGGGCAAGGCCCAGTACATGCTTATATGTTATTGTATGGTATGTGGTAGTTTGGGGGAGCTCACTAAGCTTCGTGCTTACATTTTCAGTTTTGGTTTCAGGTACTTCTGCAAGTAAGGGGAAGAGCTTGGGATGATGGCATCACACACACCACAGCTTCAGTCTTTATCCTGGGAGTTTGTTTTGATTCATAGTTTGATTCGATACAGTTGTTTCACGACATTTTATCATGAGTTGAGATATCTGACGTATGGTTTTTATGATATGACGATCAGTATATGATTTTTATTACTATTTAAACAAAAAAAATTGTGCCGTATTTTGGGATGTTACAATTCTAATCTGGCTACAGGAGCGAAGGTCTCCTCATAGTCTATTCCTTCTTCTTGGCAATATCCCTTTACCACCTGCCGCGCCTTATTCCTAATAACATTGCCTTCTTCATCCATCTTGTTCCTGAAGACCCACTTCAATCCGACCACAGAAGCATCCTTTGGTGTGGGTATTAGTCTCCAAACTCAATTGTGTTGAAACTCATGAAGTTCATCTTCCATTGCCTTTACCCAATCAGCATGATCAAGTGCAGTGTTGACTATCTTTGGTTCGATTTTAGAGGCAAACGAATTAAACGTGCAGAATTCAACTTGAGAGAAAAACGCAGTTTGTTCCGCTTTCTGTTGAGAGCATGTGAGAACTCGCTCAGATGATTCTCCTATTATTTGTGTTTTGGGATGATCTTTAGTTCACTTTACTAGAGGAGGGTAGTTCGGGTCATAGATAGGATCCAACTCTGTATTTACCTCTACTTTGAATTCTGATCAATCATCTTCGTTATTTGAATTCTCATTCTCCCCCTCAAATGGCGAAGTGTGTTCCTTGTCAGGTTCAGGATCCTCCCCCTCGGTTAGAGTTGGATTCTCTTGCTCGGTTGGAGTTGGATTCTCTTGTTCGGTTAGAGTTGGATTCTCTCCTTCGGTTTTATGAGACACAGATGAGCCCTCCCTCTCGAATACAGTGTTGTTATTTGGAGGTTCATTTGAGGGTTGATCATCAGCTTGGTTTGAAGGATCCTTTGCCATGTCTTTCTCAACATCTTCGATGATCTTTTTCAGATGGTCAATTTTTTTGTCTACTGCATTCGCCTCTGAGTGTATAGCTTTTTCTGGTTCATCAAATAACCTCATGTATTCTTCAAACAAATTTGAAATAGGAACCAATACTTGTCCTGATTTAGGAAATATTTCACCCATGGCACTTTCTTTTGCTTGAGCTTTCTTTATGTAGCAGTCATCAAAGGTTACGTAATAGGTTTCTTCAATACGTTTGGAGTGTTTATTTAAAACTCTATTATCCTTTGAAGTAAGTGAATACCCTAGAAAGATTCCCTCATCCTCTTTAACATCGAACTTGTTTCGGTTCTCTTTAGAGTTGAAAATGAAGCACCTGGAACTGAACACGTGAAAGAACCTGACATTGGGTTTTCGGTTGTCCAGAATCTCATACGGAGTGATTGAGAATCGCTTGTTAAGTACGGATCTGTTTTGAGTATAACAGGCAGTAGCAACAACATCAGCCCAAAAGTATAATGGGAGAGAAGTGCTTCAACGATCAAGAATGAACTTACTGCCACCGATGCTTTCAATAGCTGAAGGTCCACATAAGTCAATGTGTATAGGTTCAATTGCTTCAACGATCTTGGTATTGATACGTGATGGATGGCTCTTTCTGCTCTGTTTACCCATCTCACATGTTGCACACAGGTGTTCCTTATCAAACTTGAGAACCGGAAGACCTCGAACATGATCACCAAGCACCAACTTATTGACATCTTTAAAGTTTAGGTGCGAGAGACGTCGGTGCCATAGCCAACTTTCATCAGAATTTGCCTTAGACAGTAGGAAAATAGTTGGTTTTCCTTTAATTCGACTGAGGTTTAGGGGGTACATCTCTCCTATTCGTTCAGATTTTAACAAGACTCTTTTGGATTGCTTTTCGACAATTTCTGATCCTTCATCATCGAATGAGACTTTCATCCCCGTACCCACAACCAATTGAGATACACTAATGAGATTGTGTTGCAATCCTTCCACGTACGCTGCTTTTCGAATTGTGAACTCTCCATTGGTTATCATTCCATATCCTTTGATTGTTCCATAAGAGTTGTTGCCATACTTCATGCATCCACCATCCTTAAGGAACCGAAACTCCCTTAGCTCTTCCTTTCTCCCTGTCGTGTGATGTGATCAGCCACTGTCTATGTACCATTCGTCATCGAACTTCTCATCACTTATAACCTGCAAATAAGTAGATTTAGGAACCCAATGGCTCTTGGGCCCTGGTGAGTTTTTCACAGAAAAAGGAACAACAACAGATATATCGACAAGATAGGTTCTTTTTATGAGTGTGGTTTCATATTTTCTTTGGATGTTGTACACTTTTATTTTATTTTTATCTTGTTTAAATTGCAATGTACTACATGGTGTTATGATAGTAGGAATCCTCCTTAGATCCCTAGGGTCAGCTTCCTTTTTATTATGATTGACGTCTGCTTTTGAATCAAGTTTTCCTTTCCCTTTAACAAGAACCGAGACTTGACCTTCGGTTCTCAGTTTTGGTGTTGGGACCGAACCATGAAGTTCGGTTCTGAACTCTGTTATTGAAACCGAAACCGGATGTTCGGTTTTGTCCTTTAGAGTCGGAACTGAGACTGGATGTTTGGTTTTGAGATTTGGAATAGTAAGAACTGGGACTAAAAATTTTCTTTCTTTTGATCTCTGGTTTGTCATTTTCTACAAATTTTTCTTCTTTCTTTGAGGGAACATGGTTGGGGTTTTGAGATTGCTAAAACCTTTTTCGCACATTCAGATTCTTCATGTATCTCTGATTTCTTTGGTGTTTCTGTTTAGCCAACTCCTTCTGAGATTTATGAATGTTGAAGCTTGATTTCTGCTTCTCCTTTTGAGCTTCGGTTGAATTGGAAGATATATTCGAAGTCTTCTTTGATTCTTCCGGTTTCTTTCCCGGTTCTTCCAGTATCTCTTTGGTTCCATGTTGGGGTGCAAAGTTATTCATTCATGACTTTGTAAATGTTTGACTTTTGTAAAACCCACTTGCATATGGTGCTTTAGCCTTTAGACCCATTTGTTAGTTAGATTGAGAGAGAGACATGTAAACACCTCTATAAATAGTGAGTTCATACCACTTGTAGAGGTGTGCTTGAGAGATGTAAAAGTGAGTGTGTAAGTGTGTGTTAATTATGTAGTCTAGATCTAGATCCGTTTTTGTAACACCATATACATTCAATATATCTCTTAAACACCCAAATCACCATGTTCAATTGTGCAAGCTTAAATTCCGCATGCCAAACCATGTTCTTATGTCACTACAATTGGTATCAGAGCTTGGTTTTCACGATCAACGTGACTTTTGAAGAACGATTCTCGGTTTGGCAAATTTTGTCACAATTTGATCAATTTTGGTGAGTCTCTCTCTATGATCTCTCGTAATCTCTATGAAATCGTGCGTAACGTTTTTTTTTATTATTTTCGATCGATTTGTCTCATTGGATCTAATCTGTTTTAACCTCATTGTTGATCCAATTATTCTTGTTTAAGATCAAAATTCCAAAAATCAAAATCATATTTCCAAATTTTTTTTCAAACTGATTTGTAATCAATGTTCATATGATTCGATTCATAAGCCCAATTTCCATTATTGTTACTGTTCATGGATGAGCCCAAACAAACGAACAAAATCTCGATCTTCTACTATTCTTCAGTCCAAAAATTCGAGCCCAAATCTTAAATCGGATACTGTTCATGAGAAATTTTTAACAAATGTGGTTGATCCGATATCCTAAATGATTAAGCCTGTATCAAATTGACTTGTACACAAGCTTTATCTGTTGTACAATTGCGTTCTTCATCGTTTCTTCAATTACACATCAGTGTATAATCAATTTCTTTTCGTTCTATCGATTTCATCGAGTAGTTCTAATAATTGATCATTTGATTCACATCAAGAGAGCTCGTGATTGAATTTAAATCTGAGATCGATATAGTTGATTTGATTTGTGTTGACTTTCTGAAGTCAAAATCGGTGTTCTTGAATTCCGATTTAGTATCTGTGCTTCTCAAAATCAACTATTAATTCTTGATTTGTATATCTTGTGAATCGATTGTATTTAAATCTGTTGATTTCTAAAATCGATTATGATCAAGATGTTGATCTTTGATTAAATTGAAAGTCAAAATTGATTTTGGAGATTCTTAAAATTGGAATCGATGATTAATAATTTTGATTTGGAAGTAATGTTCGCATGATTGAAGTTAAAGAATCGATTAAAGCAACAACTGGTGATTCTGGAATTAGGGCGAATGTGCGAACATTTGGTGTTCGAAAAGCTGATATTGATTTTGACTGATAATTTTGGAACGAGACTTGAACGAAGGTTCACACGGAGAAAAGTCGATGTTTAGGTTTCATGTGCGAAGGATGGATGGCTTGGGGAATCAGACTGCATTTGGAATTCAAATGGATTCAACAGATGTTTAATCTTGAAATCGAAATTTGTGTTAGAAGAATTGGCGATGTGAAATTGATTTGCGATGTTGCTGTTATGGAGTCTTGAGTAGAAATTGAATTCGAGACTGATATTGTTCTTCTTTTGTGAACTGGGAAAATACTAGGATCGAATGGGTTTGATGAGTGATTAGATTTGATTTCGCATTTGGTGAATGAAATGCGAACGAAGAAATTTTGATGGTTGATTTTGGATTCGCAATCCAAATGCGAAGATATTCATGTTTGATTCGCAATCAAAATCGATGTTGATGGTTTGGTTTCGCATGTTTGGAGTCAAAGATCAGTATTGTGTTCGCATATGGGTTTCCGTTTGTATATCAAAATTGGATTCGCAATTGTGATGGTTATTCGCATTATGTTTTGATTTGAAGAAATTTGCATTTGTTTAATGCGAAGGGATGCTAAGGGTGAATATGCGAAGCATGTGAAAGATTTTACAGTAAAATGCGAATTGGGGAAGAAAGCCAAAAGTTTCGCATTTGGTCCCTGTTCTTTTCAAGAAATATTACAAGTAGCCAAACTTCGCAAGATTGGAGAACATGCTGAAATTGTAAAAACGAATACCTGTAATTTCGAATTTTTGACAGTTTATACCCAACTTCGCAATTGGGGTCGTAAAATGCTGAAATTGAAAAAATTTCAAATCCGGTCCCTGCAGTTTGTGCGAATTTACACATTTTACCCAGTTTCGCAAATAGGAGTGTGTTTCGCATATTTGCCTGTTTTTGGTGCAATGGGTCACTGTAGAATTTTAAAATTGACAATTTCTACCCATTTTTGAGAAATTTTATCAAAGGCGATCCGTGAACGGCAATAAAAATTGATTATTTTTTGGATTTTCCGGATTGAACTACAAAGTTTATGCCACATGTTAAGGGGGAGTTTTGACATGAAAAATTCCGAATAGAGCACGTTCTTTTTCCATGGAGTTTTATAATCAAATTTCGATTATAAAAAGGGGGAGAAGTTTTATATGGAAATTCGAACTTGAATTTTTCATATTACGCGGATTTGAAGACCGAAGTGATCTTGAAGTTTTGAAGCTACGAGATGATGCAATTGGAAGTTCGGAAGTTGTCACACCCCAAAACCACGAACGGCGGAAACGTTCTGGGGCGGAGGACGTCATGTATGCATCACAACAAATGTAAAGTAGTAAACAAGCAACAACATCATCCATTGTATCAATAGTATAATTTTAATTACAAGTGTTTTCTTTCATTGTACAAGATATGATAATAACTTATCAAAATAAAAGACGAGTCTTGAGTGCTCCATCTTCTCTAAACCTTGTATCGACACCTGTTTATTTGTAACCTGAGAATACAAGTTATTTTGAAAGAGTAGATCAGCATTTAAGCTGGTGAGTTCATAAGTATTTAATGTCATTACTTTGATTAGTTGATATGAAAGACTGGTAAATGAATGATGAAACATTTAGTATAAGTATGAAAAGCTCTAGAAAATCCCATATTTCCTACTAGTATAAAAGTAGTCTTCTACCAAGACTCGAATGTTTTGAAAGTAGTCTTTTACCTAGACCTGACTGTTTTGACAGTACGTATCTCTTGAAAATGTGATGGTTTTTCCTTGTTTGACTCATATTAGTAGCCCCTTAAGTATACCTGAAATGGTATCAACTTAGAACATCCGTAGACTGCTCATTTACCTCTGTTGCTAACAGCCGGGTGTAGGAATAGTTAGTCCCTTATGTATACCCACGATGGTATCAACCTAGAACATCCGTAGATTGTTCATTTACCTCTGTAGCTAGCAGTGGTTGTCGGAATGGTTAGTCCCTCAAAGTATGATGTGGTACTAGGAGATAAAGTCCCAGTCTACCTCGTCGATGATGTGATTGAATCACAAGGTAAAGATAGAATGGCGAACAATATAACCATATCTAGACATATAACATGTAATATTAAATTGCCATATAATGTCTATGTAAAAGTATTCATGTATAAGTATTCAGGTATAAGTATTCATGTATAAGTATTCATGTATAAGTATTCAAGTAAGAGTATTCCTTCATATAACATGTAGTCTGGACTCATGAATGAACTGACTCTGGTGTAATTTCTTGTAGTAGTGAAAATGTTTTGTTTACTCTAAACTATTCCTATAATAGTTTACTAGAATGTAATTGATGAGTGACCAAGTAGGTTTATACACCATTGATATCTATTTGTATCGGAACTAAATTACTGAGGGAACATTTATGACCATATATGTATACATGATATATAACTAATATTTAAACAACTTTCGGACGAATACCCAATATCCCACCAGACCACATCTCAAGGCGCGAAAAGGAAATAGGGTGGATAGCCTTTCTAAGTCTTTTAAACATTTCTTATATAACTATACATATAGAGGCATGCAATTTATAATATAAAAGCATAAAGAAGTTTTGTAAAACCGTTGAAAAGTCTAATAAAGGTTTGTGACTTGATGTCAGATTATAAAATGATTGAAAGTATTTTGTTTGATAAGACAGTTTAAGTACACGTAAAACCATTGTTTGAAAACACCTTTGTAACCGATTTTGAAAGGAAGCTTACAGTATGTAAGACAGTTTGATAACGAGCTTTAATCATGTAAAAACGTTTAAGAAAGTCATTTAAAGTAATATGTTTAGTGAAACTGTTGAACTTGTAGTGAATCTATTTGTATACTAGTTATAAATCACATATGATTGATTTATTAACAAGAAGTATCCCAAAATATTGATGTTTTTCGTACCAAAATAATCGTATGTTTGTAGTACTAAAATAATCGTATGTTTGTAGTACCAAAGGTGGACACATATACATACAGTATAAGCGGAGTGTTTGATTTATATATAAATAACAACACTTTTCAATTTCCGAAAGATATGATATTATCGTGATGCATTTTGCACACAAAAGTTTCTTTATAATGATTATAAATCACATATGATTCCGTTGATAAAAAGTATAAAACGAAACTTTATATAACATACGATAATCATCGTGTGTTTTACTTGTATTCCCCCCCCCCCCCCCCTTAAAAGCATATAAAAATATTCATAAAACATTTAAAAGTGTGGATTATAGGGGTATGAACTCACCTGATTGATTGAAGAATGCGGGACGAAAACCGAGCAGAACTTCTACTCGAGAAAGCGGATCTCTCGAGAATCTCGGGAAATCTCGGGAGTCTCGGGAGTGTAAAACTTTCTTCCCACCTTGGATATGAAAGCCGGGCCTTTGGGATGATTCCGAGGGTTGAAACGCAGAGCTTCGGCGCGAGAAAGGAAGGAAATTAGCAATTTTGGCCGGCACCCTCGCATGCTATTTATAGGGGTCTGAGGGGGTTGCGTTACACGGGGCGTACTAGAGTACGCGCTGCGTACTCATGCGTCATGCATGAGCGCATCCTCGGTCGAAGCATTGGAGCGACGTGGACGAACCGGAGCCTAGCATCCGAGTACGCTGGGCGTACGAGGGATCGGACCGGTGACTCCTCCTTCGGATAATACCGGGATTTAATTTAATTTATATTTAAATTAATTAACAAACTTCAAAAATTCATATCTTTCTCATACGAACTCCGTTTTCGACGTTCTTTATATCCACGCGAAGGTGAGACTACGATCTACAACTTTTGTTTAGACTCCGTCGGCTAGTTTTGATTTTATTTTTAATATTATATTTTTAATAGGTCGGGACAGGAAAAGTCCGTTAAAGTTCCATAACTTCTTCATCCGACGTCCGTTTTCGTCAGACTTTTTACCGTTGCGCTAGTATTGTTGAGCCCTTCGATTCTCATTTAGATTGTGTCGGCTAAAAGTCTCTCGATCTCTATTTCGAGTTTTTAGCTGTCTACTGCTATATTTGTAACTTAGAAAAATCACCACTTCCTCATACGAAGTCAGATTTGGACGTTCTTTTTATGTACGTTTACGGTTTGATGATATCTAAAACTTTCATTTAGATACCTAAGGCCAAAAACTATTGTATTGAAACTTCGCGTTTTACATTTATCAGTATTGCCGGTTTTGCCGAGAATCTTCGATTGGCCATAACTTCTTCGTTATAACTCGGATTTTAGGGTTCTTTATATGTATGAAAACCTTGACACGATTCCTACTACTTTATTTAACCCAAATAAGATTTTTGGAAAGTTAAATTTTGACCTAAATTTGACTTGCGTTCCATTATATTGCCTCGAAATATCGAGTTGTCACATCATCCCCCTGTTAGAGGGAATTTCGTCCCGAAATTAGAGTTTAAGCAGAATTGATACTATGCTACGGATTGAAGTTTAATTTGATCTTTCTGTTCCTAAGTGAATTCAAATCCTCGCATGGCCTTCCAGTGAACATTTCACTATCGGGGAACGACTTTGTTTCTTTCGTTTGCCTTACTAGTGTTATAACTCTTCTTGGTCGAATGTATGTTGGATGTTTTGTGGACTGTGAAATTAGTACACCTTGTACCCTACAAGTAGTGCCTCCAGATCTTCAGAGCGATTATCATTGCTCCTGACTCAAGATCATGTGTTGTATAGTTAACTCCCTGTGTCTTAAGTTGTCTTGAGGTATAGGCAGTGACCTTTCCTCTTGTATAAGAACAAAACCAATTCATACTGATTATGAAGTTAAAACCTTGTGGTTGATTAGGTGACGTGAAGATCTAAACTAAAGTATGATTGCTCATGACTTAAGGAAAAATGGTAGGTACTTTTGTTCTATCTGACTTTCTTGTCCCAATCGACAGAAAGGGCACGCATTGGGCTTCTAAGTTTACTCGCATGGCAGCATGATCACTCGTAGTCTTCTTAAGTAGTCTCCATCTTGAAGTTCATCTTAGAACTCATACCTGGTTCATCAATTTCAGTTTCGCGTATACGAGTCGTATATAATTAAGATTGAAAAGGTAGTCGAATAAATGATTCTTCTTTAAGCTCACATCCCAACGAGGAAAAGAAGTTAGAGTGGAATCATCAATTCTAAACCTGTAGAACCTTGATTATATACTACCCCTATGTATACATTCTTCAACAATAGATCAACCGTATGGGTCTTTGGATTGAACTTGACGTGCTGTACGAGTGGTACTTCGGGGCGGTTTGTTGAATTTTTCTTCGGAAAGGATGAGAAACAATAAGTGCTCTATGCATGAGTACTTTGGTATTCTGGAACGACGGCTTTGCTAGAAAGAAAATTTCGGAGGAAGAGATGTACGTATGAAGCTGTTTTTGTGAGGATCAAATTGAATCAAGTCATATGATAATGTTAGGATCATAAGGAAACTTAAAGACATTAGATTTGAACGTAAGATGTTTACAGAAAAAACACAACCGTGCAATCATCAACAGAGTTACAGCACTTTAGACTACTATAAGACTATTGCTGCGAATAAGGTATACTACAAAAGACAAGTATACGCAGGACGAGAATTCCTATACAGACAGGATCTCGCAAAAGGTAAGACTCTAGTTGCACTAGTTCTAGTTGGTTTATAAAAACATAGATATTACTGACGGTTGGAAGTGAACCTATACTATAGTAGGGTCCTTCGTTGTCTCTTTCCATAATGAGGTCACACTCCTCCGGATTCACCATCATTCTCCTCTGTTGGACAGTCCCTCTTGAAGTGTCCTATTACACCACATAGATGGCATATTCGAGAGATTTCGACATTGGTGGTTGAAGTAATGTGTTGGATCCGAGTCCAGCAGCAATTTGTAGTATTTCCGTTCTTGTTGCATTTAAAGCAATGTAACGGACGACAACTACCTAGATGATGGAAGCCGCACTTATTGCATTCTGGTAGTGTTCCCGGCATACTGCCTAGCTGGTGTAGGGACAATTGGGATACCAGAAGAGATGGTAGTAGGATGTACAGATGTCGTGGCTGCGAAGGTTGCCACATGTTGTCGTCTTTTGCTCATCCCTTGGGGTGATTTTCCTTTAGACTTAGCCCAGAACTTTCGTTTGCTATTCTTGGGCTTGGGATTCGGGGTGTCGTGGTAGTTTGTTTCTTGTTGAGGTACTTGACTGTTACTTGGATTGGAATTATTGTTAACGATCCCGCTAACATTCGCGTTGTTAGCGTTGAGGAGGGTCAGAACAGCTGACACGGCAGCCGAGACTGCAGCTTGAAAGGTAGCTGCATCAATCTGAAGAGTTGGTGTTTGGTAGATGGGTTGATCGTTTTTCTTCGGCGACATGATTCTGTTATATGAAAAGAAAAATGAATTTATGAGCGAGTATGGTTGAACCTTGACGTACTTCGATCGTTCATGTAAATAATAGAAGTATGTTCTTGAAGGATTGACCTACATCCCTATGATGCAGTCCTAGTGCTGGATGGAAGTGTGTGTATAAAGGGTTGACCCTGATGTACTTAGATTGTTCATGTTAAGAGTACGACGATGTTCTCGAAAGTTTGACCTACATCTCTATGATGCAGTCCTAGTACAGAATGAAAGTATGTTCGCGAAGGTTTGACCTACATCCCTATGATGCAGTCCTAGTAATGAATAGAGGTAAGTTCGTAGAATGTTCTCAAGACGTTTGTTGTACAAGTTGAGGTATCGTGGGTTGGTGAATAACAAAATCCAACCACTGAAAGAGACTTGGAAATGTTTCCGTATTTAACTTGCTATGGTCCAATGACTTAACTAAAGCAGGTTTCAGATAGACTCCAATGAGAGTATGATAAGAGTACTTGAATGAAGGAAATGACACAAAAGTTAGCCGGCTGTCAATATCTTGGATATTTACGGCGTAAAGGTTCAGGGAAATGACCTTGTAAAGGTTTTACATCATATCCACAGGAGGTAGTTCCTGACAGCATAAAGACCTAACTAAAGTAGTTACAGTACCAGATAATTTCATAGAAAATGCGACATCAGGCATAGACAGAAAATACGATTTCTCTTTTTATAAGGGAAATAAAGTAAAGCGTCTACTACTGGCGACGGTAATTCCTCGGGTGAATTTTTAGTCCAACCAATTGACGTTCCATGTCAAGTAGGTGTCTTTCGCACACCATCTGGTGTACTCGGAGCCCTATGACTTCGGCTCGTGATTCAGTTAGTGCTTGCAGTAGGGTTTCATGGTTTCTCTCTGATCTCTCGTGTGCATCTTCTAGATGAATGGTGTGGAGGGTATGCATTCCCGCATCGGTGACAACTTCGGCAATCTGATGTTGGGCTGACCTGCCTTGAATCTCATTTTGGGCCACTCTGCGGCCCATGATTGGCAAGGTTCCACCTGCTGAGCCCCCATTGCTCAGGTCGTAAAAGTTTCGGTCGCCAATAACTGGCATGGGCTGATCTTGTTATTGGCTCCATGTTCCCAAGCATTCCACCGAATCAGGCGTCGGGCCATGAAGAGCCGGACGAGGGTTAGGAATTGGAAAGGAAGTTGCTCGGGGTAGGTTCTCAACCTCTAGTTCGGAATTAGCATCGTAAGAAAAGCCTTCATCACGGTGATCATCCAAGGGGATAGGATGATCGTTCTATGGTTCTTCTCCAAACCAACCAGCTATAACTTTATTCGAAAGATACTGGTTGTCAAGGGGATGGAGTCCAACTGTGATTTCTATGCGAGAATTTAGGGTAAGTGGATAATTATTAGACGAACTATCTAGATAATTATTTAGAAAACCCTCATTAGTTACATCACTATTTGTGAAGTGCATACCAGCTATGTGTAATCTAAACAGGATAGACCTTCGAATAAGTGACCTTATTTCCAAATTCACATAGAATAGGGGTAAGGCAAAATTACCACTGATTCTAAGTCTATAACATCCTAATTACATGTAGCCTTAGTGTATCCATTTAGCAACTATCAACTTAGTAATGAGGATCCCGTTTTAATTCTCAAGTATAAAGTACTTATAGTAACACCAAATACTCCTATAGTATTTTAATTTTTTTATGTTATGTTCTATTGTTCTCATTGTGGTAGGGTTGGTAAGATTTTAGCATTGTTGCGACTACACACTTAAACTTAGGCACATGCTAGTCAACCCTCGGATAATATAGGCGATCAGGCTATATCTTCCCAGTTTTGACCATATGTCTCTAAGCCCACTTGTGTTGCCCAACAATCGTAATTCTTTTGTACTGTCCTAGTGACACTGATTTTAGTATGAATGCAACACGTATACTTACTTAAATATCTTATTATTTAAAGTATATACTCTAAATCAGAGTATTTTTAATCCCATTGTATTTATAGTTAGTATATCTTTTATGGGTTGATATACTCAATTCACTATAAACAAAGCTCTGATACCAATCTGTCACACCCCAAAACCACGAACGGCGGAAACGTTCTGGGGCGGAGGACGTCATGTATGCATCACAACAAATGTAAAGTAGTAAACAAGCAACAACATCATCCATTGTATCAATAGTATAATTTTAATTACAAGTGTTTTCTTTCATTGTACAAGATATGATAATAACTTATCAAAATAAAAGACGAGTTTTGAGTGCTCCATCTTCTCTAAACCTTGTATCGACACCTGTTTATTTGTAACCTGAGAATACAAGTTATTTTGAAAGAGTAGATCAGCATTTAAGCTGGTGAGTTCATAAGTATTTAATGTCATTTCTTTGATTAGTTGATATGAAAGACTGGTAAATGAATGATGAAACATTTAGTATAAGTATGAAAAGCTCTAGAAAATCCCATATTTCCTACTAGTATAAAAGTAGTCTTCTACCAAGATTCGAATGTTTTGAAAGTAGTCTTTTACCTAGACCTGACTGTTTTGACAGTACGTATCTCTTGAAAATGTGATGGTTTTTCCTTGTTTGACTCATATTAGTAGCCCCTTAAGTATACCTGAAATGGTATCAACTTAGAACATCCGTAGACTGCTCATTTACCTCTGTTGCTAACAGCCGGGTGTAGGAATAGTTAGTCCCTTATGTATACCCACGATGGTATCAACCTAGAACATCCGTATATTGTTCATTTACCTCTGTAGCTAGCAGTGGTTGTCGGAATGGTTAGTCCCTCAAAGTATGATGTGGTACTAGGAGATAAAGTCCCAGTCTACCTCGTCGATGATGTGATTGAATCACAAGGTAAAGATAGAATGGCGAACAATATAACCATATCTAGACATATAACATGTAATATTAAATTGCCATATAATGTCTATGTAAAAGTATTCATGTATAAGTATTCAGGTATAAGTATTCATGTATAAGTATTCATGTATAAGTATTCAAGTAAGAGTATTCCTTCATATAACATGTAGTCTGGACTCATGAATGAACTGACTCTGGTGTAATTTCTTGTAGTAGTGAAAATGTTTTGTTTACTCTAAACTATTCCTATAATAGTTTACTAGAATGTAATTGATGAGTGACCAAGTAGGTTTATACACCATTGATATCTATTTGTATCGGAACTAAATTACTGAGGGAACATTTATGACCATATATGTATACATGATATATAACTAATATTTAAACGACTTTCGGACGAATACCCAATATCCCACCAGACCACATCTCAAGGCGCGAAAAGGAAATAGGGTGGATAGCCTTTCTAAGTCTTTTAAACATTTCTTATATAACTATACATATAGAGGCATGCAATTTATAATATAAAAGCATAAAGAAGTTTTGTAAAACCGTTGAAAAGTCTAATAAAGGTTTGTGACTTGATGTCAGTTTATAAAATGATTGAAAGTATTTTGTTTGATAAGACAGTTTAAGTACACGTAAAACCATTGTTTGAAAACACCTTTGTAACCGATTTTGAAAGGAAGCTTACAGTATGTAAGACAGTTTGATAACGAGCTTTAATCATGTAAAAACGTTTAAGAAAGTCATTTAAAGTAATATGTTTAGTGAAACTGTTGAACTTGTAGTGAATCTATTTGTATACTAGTTATAAATCACATATGATTGATTTATTAACAAGAAGTATCCCAAAATATTGATGTTTTTCGTACCAAAATAATCGTATGTTTGTAGTACTAAAATAATCGTATGTTTGTAGTACCAAAGGTGGACACATATACATACAGTATAAGCGGAGTGTTTGATTTATATATAAATAACAACACTTTTCAATTTCCGAAAGATATGATATTATCGTGATGCATTTTGCACACAAAAGTTTCTTTATAATGATTATAAATCACATATGATTCCGTTGATAAAAAGTATAAAACGAAACTTTATATAACATACGATAATCATCGTGTGTTTTACTTGTATTCCCCCCCCCCCCCCCCCCCTTAAAAGCATATAAAAATATTCATAAAACATTTAAAAGTGTGGATTATAGGGGTATGAACTCACCTGATTGATTGAAGAATGCGGGACGAAAACCGAGCAGAACTTCTACTCGAGAAAGCGGATCTCTCGAGATTCTCGAGAAATCTCGGGAGTCTCGGGAGTGTAAAACTTTCTTCCCACCTTGGATATGAAAGCCGGGCCTTTGGGATGATTCCGAGGGTTGAAACGCAGAGCTTCGGCGCGAGAAAGGAAGGAAATTAGCAATTTTGGCCGGCACCCTCGCATGCTATTTATAGGGGTCTGAGGGGGTTGCGTTACGCGGGGCGTACTAGAGTACGCGCTGCGTACTCATGCGTCATGCATGAGCGCATCCTCGGTCGAAGCATTGGAGCGACGTGGACGAACCGGAGCCTAGCATCTGAGTACGCTGGGCGTACGACGGTACGCTGGGCGTACGAGGGATCGGACCGGTGACTCCTCCTTCGGATAATACCGGGATTTAATTTAATTTATATTTAAATTAACTAACAAACTTCAAAAATTCATATCTTTCTCATACGAACTCCGTTTTCGATGTTCTTTATATCCACGCGAAGGTGAGACTACGATCTACAACTTTCGTTTAGACTCCGTCGGCTAGTTTTGATTTTATTTTTAATATTATATTTTTAATAGGTCGGGACAGGAAAAGTCCGTTAAAGTTCCATAACTTCTTCATCCGACGTCCGTTTTCGTCAGACTTTTTACCGTTGCGCTAGTATTGTTGAGCCCTTCGATTCTCATTTAGATTGTGTCGGCTAAAAGTCTCTCGATCTCTATTTCGAGTTTTTAGCTGTCTACTGCTATATTTGTAACTTAGAAAAATCACCACTTCCTCATACGAAGTCAGATTTGGACGTTCTTTTTATGTACGTTTATGGTTTGATGATATCTAAAACTTTCATTTAGATACCTAAGGCCAAAAACTATTGTATTGAAACTTCGCGTTTTACATTTATCAGTATTGCCGGTTTTGCCGAGAATCTTCGATTGGCCATAACTTCTTCGTTATAACTCGGATTTTAGAGTTCTTTATATGTATGAAAACCTTGACACGATTCCTACTACTTTATTTAACCCAAATAAGATTTTTGGAAAGTTAAATTTTGACCTAAATTTGACTTGCGTTCCATTATATTGCCTCGAAATATCGAGTTGTCACATCATCCCCCTGTTAGAGGGAATTTCGTCCCGAAATTAGAGTTTAAGCAGAATTGATACTATGCTACGGATTGAAGTTTAATTTGATCTTTCTGTTCCTAAGTGAATTCAAATCCTCGCATGGCCTTCCAGTGAACATTTCACTATCAGGGAACGACTTTGTTTCTTTCGTTTGCCTTACTAGTGTTATAACTCTTCTTGGTCGAATGTATGTTGGATGTTTTGTGGACTGTGAAATTAGTACACCTTGTACCCTACAAGTAGTGCCTCCAGATCTTCAGAGCGATTATCATTGCTCCTGACTCAAGATCATGTGTTGTATAGTTAACTCCCTGTGTCTTAAGTTGTCTTGAGGTATAGGCAGTGACCTTTCCTCTTGTATAAGAACAAAACCAATTTATACTGATTATGAAGTTAAAACCTTGTGGTTGATTAGGTGACGTGAAGATCTAAACTAAAGTATGATTGCTCATGACTTAAGGAAAAATGGTAGGTACTTTTGTTCTATCTGACTTTCTTGTCCCAATCAACAGAAAGGGCACGCATTGGGCTTCTAAGTTTACTCGCATGGCAGCATGATCACTCGTAGTCTTCTTAAGTAGTCTCCATCTTGAAGTTCATCTTAGAACTCATACCTGGTTCATCAATTTCAGTTTCGCGTATACGAGTCGTATATAATTAAGATTGAAAAGGTAGTCGAATAAATGATTCTTCTTTAAGCTCACATCCCAACGAGGAAAAGAAGTTAGAGTGGAATCATCAATTCTAAACCTGTAGAACCTTGATTATATACTACCCCTATGTATACATTCTTCAACAATAGATCAACCGTATGGGTCTTTGGATTGAACTTGACGTGCTGTACGAGTGGTACTTCGGGGCGGTTTGTTGAATTTTTCTTCGGAAAGGATGAGAAACAATAAGTGCTCTATGCATGAGTACTTTGGTATTCTGGAACGACGGCTTTGCTAGAAAGAAAATTTCGGAGGAAGAGATGTACGTATGAAGCTGTTTTTGTGAGGATCAAATTGAATCAAGTCATATGATAATGTTAGGATCATAAGGAAACTTAAAGACATTAGATTTGAACGTAAGATGTTTACAGACAAAACACAACCGTGCAACCATCAACAGAGTTCAGCACTTTAGACTACTATAAGACTATTGCTGCGAATAAGGTATACTACAAAAGACAAGTATACGCAGGACGAGAATTCCTATACAGACAGGATCTCGCAAAAGGTAAGACTCTAGTTGCACTAGTTCTAGTTGGTTTATAAAAACATAGATATTACTGACGGTTGGAAGTGAACCTATACTATAGTAGGGTCCTTCGTTGTCTCTTTCCATAATGAGGTCACACTCCTCCGGATTCACCATCATTCTCCTCTGTTGGACAGTCCCTCTTGAAGTGTCCTATTACACCACATAGATGGCATATTCGAGAGATTTCGACATTGGTGGTTGAAGTAATGTGTTGGATCCGAGTCCAGCAGCAATTTGTAGTATGTCCGTTCTTGTTGCATTTAAAGCAATGTAACGGACGACAACTACCTAGATGATGGAAGCCACACTTATTGCATTCTGGTAGTGTTCCCGGCATACTGCCTAGCTGGTGTAGGGACAATTGGGATACCAGAAGAGATGGTAGTAGGATGTACAGATGTCGTGGCTGCGAAGGTTGCCACATGTTGTCGTCTTTTGCTCATCCCTTGGGGTGATTTTCCTTTAGACTTAGCCCAGAACTTTCGTTTGCTATTCTTGGGCTTGGGATTCGGGGTGTCGTGGTAGTTTGTTTCTTGTTGAGGTACTTGACTGTTACTTGGATTGGAATTATTGTTAACGATCCTGCTAACATTCGCGTTGTTAGCGTTGAGGAGGGTCAGAACAGCTGACACGGCAGCCGAGACTGCAGCTTGAAAGGTAGCTGCATCAATCTGAAGAGTTGGTGTTTGGTAGATGGGTTGATCGTTTTTCTTCGGCGACATGATTCTGTTATATGAAAAGAAAAATGAATTTATGAGCGAGTATGGTTGAACCTTGACGTACTTCGATCGTTCATGTAAATAATAGAAGTATGTTCTTGAAGGATTGACCTACATCCCTATGATGCAGTCCTAGTGCTGGATGGAAGTGTGTGTATAAAGGGTTGACCCTGATGTACTTAGATTGTTCATGTTAAGAGTACGACGATGTTCTCGAAAGTTTGACCTACATCTCTATGATGCAGTCCTAGTACAGAATGAAAGTATGTTCGCGAAGGTTTGACCTACATCCCTATGATGCAGTCCTAGTAATGAATAGAGGTAAGTTCGTAGAATGTTCTCAAGACGTTTGTTGTACAAGTTGAGGTATCGTGGGTTGGTGAATAACAAAATCCAACCACTGAAAGAGACTTGGAAATGTTTCCGTATTTAACTTGCTATGGTCCAATGACTTAACTAAAGCAGGTTTCAGATAGACTCCAATGAGAGTATGATAAGAGTACTTGAATGAAGGAAATGACACAAAAGTTAGCCGGCTGTCAATATCTTGGATATTTACGGCGTAAAGGTTCAGGGAAATGACCTTGTAAAGGTTTTACATCATATCCACAGGAGGTAGTTCCTGACAGCATAAAGACCTAACTAAAGTAGTTACGGTACCAGATAATTTCATAGAAAATGCGACATCAGGCATAGACAGAAAATACGATTTCTCTTTTTATAAGGGAAATAAAGTAAAGCGTCTACTACTGGCGACGGTAATTCCTCGGGTGAATTTTTAGTCCAACCAATTGACGTTCCATGTCAAGTAGGTGTCTTTCGCATACCATCTGGTGTACTCGGAGCCCTATGACTTCGGCTCGTGATTCAGTCAGTGCTTGCAGTAGGGTTTCATGGTTTCTCTCTGATCTCTCGTGTGCATCTTCTAGATGAATGGTGTGGAGGGTATGCATTCCCGCATCGGTGACAACTTCGGCAATCTGATGTTGGGCTGACCTGCCTTGAATCTCATTTTGGGCCACTCTGCGGCCCATGATTGGCAAGGTTCCACCTGCTGAGCCCCCATTGCTCAGGTCGTAAAAGTTTCGGTCGCCAATAACTGGCATGGGCTGATCTTGTTATTGGCTCCATGTTCCCAAGCATTCCACCGAATCAGGCGTCGGGCCATGAAGAGCCGGACGAGGGTTAGGAATTGGAAAGGAAGTTGCTCGGGGTAGGTTCTCAACCTCTAGTTCGGAATTAGCATCGTAAGAAAAGCCTTCATCACGGTGATCATCCAAGGGGATAGGATGATCGTTCTATGGTTCTTCTCCAAACCAACCAGCTATAACTTTATTCGAAAGATACTGGTTGTCAAGGGGATGGAGTCCAACTGTGATTTCTATGCGAGAATTTAGGGTAAGTGGATAATTATTAGACGAACTATCTAGATAATTATTTAGAAAACCCTCATTAGTTACATCACTATTTGTGAAGTGCATACCAGCTATGTGTAATCTAAACAGGATAGACCTTCGAATAAGTGACCTTATTTCCAAATTCACATAGAATAGGGGTAAGGCAAAATTACCACTGATTCTAAGTCTATAACATCCTAATTACATGTAGCCTTAGTGTATCCATTTAGCAACTATCAACTTAGTAATGAGGATCCCGTTTTAATTCTCAAGTATAAAGTACTTATAGTAACACCAAATACTCCTATAGTATTTTAATTTTTTTATGTTATGTTCTATTGTTCTCATTGTGGTAGGGTTGGTAAGATTTTAGCATTGTTGCGACTACACACTTAAACTTAGGCACATGCTAGTCAACCCTCGGATAATATAGGCGATCAGGCTATATCTTCCCAGTTTTGACCATATGTCTCTAAGCCCACTTGTGTTGCCCAACAATCGTAATTCTTTTGTACTGTCCTAGTGACACTGATTTTAGTATGAATGCAACACGTATACTTACTTAAATATCTTATTATTTAAAGTATATACTCTAAATCAGAGTATTTTTAATCCCATTGTATTTATAGTTAGTATATCTTTTATGGGTTGATAAACTCAATTCACTATAAACAAAGCTCTGATACCAATCTGTCACACCCCAAAACCACGAACGGCGGAAACGTTCTGGGGCGGAGGACGTCATGTATGCATCACAACAAATGTAAAGTAGTAAACAAGCAACAACATCATCCATTGTATCAATAGTATAATTTTAATTACAAGTGTTTTCTTTCATTGTACAAGATATGATAATAACTTATCAAAATAAAAGACGAGTTTTGAGTGCTCCATCTTCTCTAAACCTTGTATCGACACCTGTTTATTTGTAACCTGAGAATACAAGTTATTTTGAAAGAGTAGATCAGCATTTAAGCTGGTGAGTTCATAAGTATTTAATGTCATTTCTTTGATTAGTTGATATGAAAGACTGGTAAATGAATGATGAAACATTTAGTATAAGTATGAAAAGCTCTAGAAAATCCCATATTTCCTACTAGTATAAAAGTAGTCTTCTACCAAGATTCGAATGTTTTGAAAGTAGTCTTTTACCTAGACCTGACTATTTTGACAGTACGTATCTCTTGAAAATGTGATGGTTTTTCCTTGTTTGACTCATATTAGTAGCCCCTTAAGTATACCTGAAATGGTATCAACTTAGAACATCCGTAGACTGCTCATTTACCTCTGTTGCTAACAGCCGGGTGTAGGAATAGTTAGTCCCTTATGTATACCCACGATGGTATCAACCTAGAACATCCGCAGATTGTTCATTTACCTCTATAGCTAGCAGTGGTTGTCGGAATGGTTAGTCCCTCAAAGTATGATGTGGTACTAGGAGATAAAGTCCCAGTCTACCTCGTCGATGATGTGATTGAATCACAAGGTAAAGATAGAATGGCGAACAATATAACCATATCTAGACATATAACATGTAATATTAAATTGCCATATAATGTCTATGTAAAAGTATTCATGTATAAGTATTCAGGTATAAGTATTCATGTATAAGTATTCATGTATAAGTATTCAAGTAAGAGTATTCCTTCATATAACATGTAGTCTGGACTCATGAATGAACTGACTCTGGTGTAATTTCTTGTAGTAGTGAAAATGTTTTGTTTACTCTAAACTATTCCTATAATAGTTTACTAGAATGTAATTGATGAGTGACCAAGTAGGTTTATACACCATTGATATCTATTTGTATCGGAACTAAATTACTGAGGGAACATTTATGACCATATATGTATACATGATATATAACTAATATTTAAACGACTTTCGGACGAATACCCAATATCCCACCAGACCACATCTCAAGGCGCGAAAAGGAAATAGGGTGGATAGCCTTTCTAAGTCTTTTAAACATTTCTTATATAACTATACATATAGAGGCATGCAATTTATAATATAAAAGCATAAAGAAGTTTTGTAAAACCGTTGAAAAGTCTAATAAAGGTTTGTGACTTGATGTCAGTTTATAAAATGATTGAAAGTATTTTGTTTGATAAGACAGTTTAAGTACACGTAAAACCATTGTTTGAAAACACCTTTGTAACCGATTTTGAAAGGAAGCTTACAGTATGTAAGACAGTTTGATAACGAGCTTTAATCATGTAAAAACGTTTAAGAAAGTCATTTAAAGTAATATGTTTAGTGAAACTGTTGAACTTGTAGTGAATCTATTTGTATACTAGTTATAAATCACATATGATTGATTTATTAACAAGAAGTATCCCAAAATATTGATGTTTTTCGTACCAAAATAATCGTATGTTTGTAGTACTAAAATAATCGTATGTTTGTAGTACCAAAGGTGGACACATATACATACAGTATAAGCGGAGTGTTTGATTTATATATAAATAACAACACTTTTCAATTTCCGAAAGATATGATATTATCGTGATGCATTTTGCACACAAAAGTTTCTTTATAATGATTATAAATCACATATGATTCCGTTGATAAAAAGTATAAAACGAAACTTTATATAACATACGATAATCATCGTGTGTTTTACTTGTATTCCCCCCCCCCCCTTAAAAGCATATAAAAATATTCATAAAACATTTAAAAGTGTGGATTATAGGGGTATGAACTCACCTGATTGATTGAAGAATGCGGGACGAAAACCGAGCAGAACTTCTACTCGAGAAAGCGGATCTCTCGAGAATCTCGGGAAATCTCGGGAGTCTCGGGAGTGTAAAACTTTCTTCCCACCTTGGATATGAAAGCCGGGCCTTTGGGATGATTCCGAGGGTTGAAACGCAGAGCTTCGGCGCGAGAAAGGAAGGAAATTAGCAATTTTGGCCGGCACCCTCGCATGCTATTTATAGGGGTCTGAGGGGGTTGCGTTACGCGGGGCGTACTAGAGTACGCGCTGCGTACTCATGCGTCATGCATGAGCGCATCCTCGGTCGAAGCATTGGAGCGACGTGGACGAACCGGAGCCTAGCATCCGAGTACGCTGGGCGTACGACGGTACGCTGGGCGTACGACGGTACGCTGGGCGTACGAGGGATCGGACCGGTGACTCCTCCTTCGGATAATACCGGGATTTAATTTAATTTATATTTAAATTAACTAACAAACTTCAAAAATTCATATCTTTGTCATACGAACTCCGTTTTCGACGTTCTTTATATCCACGCGAAGGTGAGACTACGATCTACAACTTTCGTTTAGACTCCGTCGGCTAGTTTTGATTTTATTTTTAATATTATATTTTTAATAGGTCGGGACAGGAAAAGTCCGTTAAAGTTCCATAACTTCTTCATCCGACGTCCGTTTTCATCAGACTTTTTACCGTTGCGCTAGTATTGTTGAGCCCTTCGATTCTCATTTAGATTGTGTCGGCTAAAAGTCTCTCGATCTCTATTTCGAGTTTTTAGCTGTCTACTGCTATATTTGTAACTTAGAAAAATCACCACTTCCTCATACGAAGTCAGATTTGGACGTTCTTTTTATGTACGTTTACGGTTTGATGATATCTAAAACTTTCATTTAGATACCTAAGGCCAAAAACTATTGTATTGAAACTTCGCGTTTTACATTTATCAGTATTGCCGGTTTTGCCGAGAATCTTCGATTGGCCATAACTTCTTCGTTATAACTCGGATTTTAGGGTTCTTTATATGTATGAAAACCTTGAAACGATTCCTACTACTTTATTTAACCCAAATAAGATTTTTGGAAAGTTAAATTTTGACCTAAATTTGACTTGCGTTCCATTATATTGCCTCGAAATATCGAGTTGTCACAGAAGTGATGTGTTCGAAATGGGTTTGGAATTATTGAAGATTTTTGGGGTGTGTTTTTATGCGCAACTTTAGGTGATTATTTGGAGTTTGGAATACTCTTAATCATTCGTTGTTGCTCGGATTGTAATGTCTCACATCCTAGAGCCCAAATTGAAGAGTCATGGAAGAATTGAAGATTGAAGTTCGTTTCGACATGTGTCACCTTTGAGGCTCGAACCGCGTAGTGCTTGATTTTGGAAGATTTGAAGTGGGTCATTCATTCCTAACTTTGAGGGGGAGAATGTTGGGGTGCAAAGTTATTCATTCATGACTTTGTAAATGTTTGACTTTTGTAAAAACCACTTGCATGTGGTGCTTTAGCCTTTAGACCCATTTGTTAGTTAGAGTGAGAGAGAGACATGTAAACACCTCTATAAATAGTGGGTTCATACCACTTGTAGAGGTGTGCTTGAGAGATGTAAAAGTGAGTGTGTAAGTGTGTGTTAATTATGTAGTTTAGATCTAGATCCGTTTTTGTAACACCATATACATTCAATATATCTCTTAAACACCCAAATCACCATGTTCAATTGTGCAAGCTTAAATTCCGCATGCCAAACCATGTTCTTATGTCACTACATTCCACTTGAGCTTGGTTTGTCAAAGCTTGAGGGTTTGTTGATTGGTTCGACAACATATATGCCCTTTACCCTCCATGAGGTTTGCTCTGAAAGACCCAATGTCTTGTATGCATTATCGATAGGAGCAAACCAAAAATAGTTATTACACCCTTCAGCATTGTCTTTGTCAACCAGGATTTTTAGTTCAACTCTTTGTTTCCAGTGACCCCTGTGACAGCATAAACCTGATTTTGCACAGTTTGAACCTTCTGGTAAACCACTACTTTCTCTTTGAGTTTCTTTGACTTATCCCTTGACAAATGTGCATATTCAACTGAATTTTCGAAGATAAGGGGTTTCTCGTTTTCACTTTTCAAGAACTCAGAGCAATCAACTTCGTCTTCCACTAAAATTTCACTCATCTCACTCTCCTCATCAAACTCGGACATATTTTCTACATTCATTTTATGTTCAGTCATTAATTTTGAGATTGAAGAGTCAAATGATTGTAAGGTTTCTATCTTAATTTTCAGGTTGTCATTTTCGTGTAAGAGCCTTTTAAGCATGCACTTGTGTTCTTTGGAGTCAATGAAAGACTCAATTTTGTTTAGACCGATTTTATAAGTGACAGAAGTCTCTTCTGAGGACATTATGGATTCACATTCAGCAATGACCTCATCCTCCTTAAACTCAAGGAAGTGTAAGATCATCTTATGAATCTTTTTCCCTATTTCACAATCTAAATGCAATTGAGTAATATTTGTATATAAGCGTTTAGCAACTAAGCAAAAAATGTTTCTTTGTTTTAAAAACTTCAAATTGTCTCTTTGCAACTAGATAATCTCATCCCTAGCCCTAGTTAACTTCGTCTCCTTCAGCTCAATCCACATGCATCTCTCCTCACTCTTCGATGACTCCCTGCTGATTTGTTCAGTTAGGTTAGAGTTCGTTAAGCGAGTTTGCATGAGACTATTACTGATATTAGCGAATTTAAATTTAAGTTCGTTTAATTCTTCTTCATAATTTGTGACGGGAACTTTAAGAGATTCGAGGATGAATTGTACCTTTTTGATCAACCGATCGCAGTCGTTAATCTTTTCACTCATGGGCTTTGCTTCGAAACACTTGTCCTCCTTCAATTTCGTCTCCTTACGCTGATCTTCTGTTGGTGCACCTGCAGTCACCATCGAGCACTTCCCAACTGAACCGTTAACTTCCTCTCTTGCCACATATGATATGTTATGCGTAGCCTTCCTCACTTCTTCATCCTCAGAGTTTGTTGACCAGACTTCAACGCCTCCAAACTCATCATCAACCATATTCTCCTACACAATCAAGACATTCATATAAGTTTTAGTTGCCTTCCTTTTCTTTAGCTCTTCCAGCTTTCGCTCATGATAAGCCTCATCATCTTCACCATCCCTTTTCTCTGCCATCTTTCGTAACATGACATCTTTGGCAAAGTGATTCTTTCCGTGACAATAATTGCAGTCGTATCCAGAATCTCCTACTAGCTTGCTTTCCTTCTTATCATCATCCTTTTGTGAGACGTTCTTCGATTCTTCTTTCACCTTCTCGGAGCTGTAACTTCCTTGCCAGTTTCGGTTTTCATTAATTGGCAGGAAATTTCCTTCTTGCAAACTTCTTAGGAATGGAGACCATCATTGCATATTCTTCACCTGTCATGTCACACTCAGAAAGATCTGAGTCATCTTCTTCTTCCATCGCATTCTTCCCTTTTGAGATAAGGGCTAAAGAGCCCATGCCAGACACCACCTTTGCTTCTTTTGTTTATGTGCTTTCATCGGATTTTAAAATTCCCATTAGTTTTGCCAGCGAGTAAGATTTAAATTGTTCATGAGCCTTTACAGTTGAGACCACTTCCATCCACTTAGGTCTCAGGCCATACATAAACGTGACTTTCTGCTCAATCTCCTTTCTTTCAATACCATGCTTCATCATCTTGCTGAGCAGATGATTGTAGCGATCAAATGTCTGAAGAAGAGTCTCATCAGGTTTTTTGGGCAAAAGCACCAAACTCAGAGAGTAGCAAGGTTTGTATCGAGTGTTCCATATCTTCATCAGTCGAATACAATTCTTTCAGCATGTTCCATATTTCCTTTGCGGTAGTGCATGAACTCACCAGACGGAAGGTATTGGCTTGTAAGGAAAATTTGATCATCCTCAAGGCTTTAAGATTGCACTTCTGCTTTTCTTTTTCATCTTGTGGAATCTTCTCTACGTCTACTAAAAGCTTATTGTACTCCTTTTGAGTCTTCACTGTCCTACTTGTTCCAGCATGAACAAACGGACCGATTGTAATAGCTTCCCAGATGAGATACCCATTATCTTCAGATCCGACCACGTAATCTTCAAAGTGATGCGCCCACACTTCATAGTCTTGAGTGTAAAGAATGGGAACTCTTGTGGATGATCCAATGCTATTCGAGATGTTGATAGGATTGCTTTGAGAGTCTTCGTGCGGCATGATGATATTTTGCTCTGGATCTGCTAGAATCGGACTTGTAAACTTGAGATTAGGGTTTTATCAAACACTAAAGTTACCGTCGACGGGTAGAAGAAGGCCTTTATATATTTGATAAAAGCGGAAACCTAATGAATTCTTCACATAAAAGGAATGAGCATGAATAACAGAGTCTCCTGCTCTGATACCAATTGTTGGAATAATATTCCTTAATGATCGATAGATTCAAGCAGAAAAGAAATAAATGAAATAATAAAGAACACAAGAATGGTTTAAACGGTGTCGAATTATTAAACTTTAACACCCCAGAAGAGCTCGATGAAGAACTTCGACTGTAGAGGTGCTTAGGGTTACAATTCAAAAGATAATCAAATTGACTAGCGTATATTTAAGGCATACATGCATGCACTATATATAATACTACATAACCCTAATCACGGTTGGACAGGCCCAAACCGGATATACAAAAGACTGGCCCATGACGCAACACATAATACCCAACAAAATCATCTAATCTATTTCAACAATAATGAAAAAGAAAGAAATTGAAGTATGAAGCCATAATGCACAAAAAATTGAAAGTACATTGTCTTTTCATGAATTTAGCCCATTTTTTATTGGTAAGATGGTTAATACTAATTCTAGTCGTATAGGGAGCTAATATGAAAACTCAACAAGTTCATCTGATGGAATAAAATTTATCAATTTAAAGATATTTTAAGAGGCAAAATAGACCAATTGTAAAGTAGTTCATGGTAATTGCAGAAATCATAGAATAATAGCATGAACTGAGGCTATTGAACTTTAAATTAGTGAAAATTTAACTCATAGATGCATGATAGTTACATAAAAGTTTACTTGAGCTTACCTAAATACAAATAGAATCCTTGGATTCTCCTTTCCTTTCCAACCGCTTAAGCAAATTTAGTTGCAAGATACCTAATCGGTTGTATGAGAAAATAGTATATATTGTAGCTGTACATGGGAACCCAAACTATTTTGTACATGGGAACCAAACTATTACATAAGCATAAACTTGCAACAAAAACATCCACTTCAGTAATCACATTCCATACACATAAGTTAGATTTAAAAGCAATCATTTTCTCGAATTTATGCAACCTACAACCGACATGGTGGTGTCTTGATATTGGAATCACAATAAGCATTTTATGTAACTTACAACTCGAACAACCCTAAGAACAAAAAATTCCCCTTTTTTCACATCTAATATTCGTATTTTGTGCTTTTAAACATAAACCCATAGCTCAATAACTTGGTTTATTATTTCCTTTACAATGAAATTAAAAAGGATGTTACCAGAGTCTTAAAATCAACATCTACAAGTCTAGAGCGTTGATGGTAGCATCTTTTTCCTTTTCAACTTGTAACAAAAGAAACAAAAGAAGAAAATCGATTAGAAGCAAAATATGACATAAAGTTTGATTAAACACTAAGAATATGAGGCAATCCAACACAACAGCGATGTTGTAGCATTCAGGTCGATAGTTGGGGATTAAAAGAAACTACAAACCAAAGGGAAAAACAGAAAAAGAAATAAAAACCTTAGAAAGTGAGAGTGATGGAATGCAGGAGTTAGATCACCGGAGGCTGGATGGAACACCGGATGTAGGGTGAAGGTTTATAGCGACTAGAATCACGATGCCTTTTTTTTCATTGACTCGTGAAGGCTTCAAGCGAGGTGGACTGGTGATGGTTTCCGGTGAGTCAAAGCTTTAGTGGACCAGTGGTGGATGTTCAATTGGTGATGGTGATGCGGATGAGGAACACGAAGAAGGCGGAGGACTAACATGAAATATGAGGAAGATGAGCAGAGGTATGCGGTGTTATTGTCGGATAAGCGAAGTTCGATGTGAGATATGCTCCAACTTCAAACCCTAAAACGGAATGAAATGGGAGAAAATGAGAAGGTGGTGATGGAAGTTGGAACAAGTAATTAACACCATGTTCCCGAGTTCAACATAACGAAGGAAAGAAAACGAAATTGGTGAGAATGGGAAGAAACTAAAAGAAATTTGTGTTCCAATGTTTCATTAAAGGAAGGAAGTGGAAGGAAATGGAAGGGTAATTTTCTCTCCTAACTTTCCTTCCAATTTGGAAGGATTTTGAGAGAAAGAATAAAATGTTTAATTTATTGGGTTTTTATTCAAAAATTAGTTTCACAAATAAGATTTTAGAAACGGAAGACTTGAGTAATTTTTTTTAACAATTATAAACTAGTTATAACCAACCATGGATCTTCTTGTAAAGTTTGGAAAGAAAAAAGCATCAAAGAAGAAGAAGAGTTAAAAAAGAAGAGTTTAACAACCTTTGTAGACTTTGAATCCTATAGGGGAGGCTTGGAAGTTGATGGAGAATGTGGAACCTTTGACACACCAACAAGCACTTAACTTTATTTAAGATGATATTCTTGTAAAACTGTTATAACTCTTAAGCTTGAAGTTCATAACCAATATAAACTTCAAGAGAGAAAAAAGAACATGCAAGTAAACTTCAAGGCATGAACAAAAAGAAAAGAGTCATTAATCTCTTACATGCTATGGTTTTATTGCTCAAAAGAAGTCACCAAATGAAAGTCTTTGATGTTAGTGTTAAAACAAGAACAATATCCAAGAGTCCTTATCCTATTAAGCACTTTTGACTTTAGATAAACATGTCCATGCTTGTTAAGAATACCCAATTACTTTTGATTAAATAAACATGAAAGCCATGCCATATTTTTGTCTCCTCCATTTTCGAAAATATGAGTAAAAAATATGACAAGTTTTATTAATTTTATAAGATAGTTTATAAAATATAAACTTTAACTTTTTGGTAAAAGACAAAAAGGATTTATCTAGTCCAAAATATTGTACATAACATTTAAATCATACCATACGATATATGTTATGTTACTTGCTAATCAAAAATTATTATTTCCAAGAAATAAATAATTTCCAATTAATTGTAAGAGTTTAATGATAATTTATTAAAATCAATTTTTAATAAATAATAAATTATCACTTTAATATGACTCTTGTGCACACTAGTCATTTCAAAAATTTTGTCTCACTTCTCTCCGATTCAAGAACATAAAATACAAATTTATTTTCTCTCCTTACTTTCTTTTCTTTTCTTTGCTAAAATTCGGAAATTAGGCGTAAGCGGGAAGAAACAAAAGCTAGCAAAATATAAATATTTGGGGAAAGGAAGCAGTAAATGAAATGTTTTGGAATTTATTCCTTCTTCAAAAAAAGATAATAATAAAAAATAAAAAGCAAAAATTTTACAATATTTATTATTATTATTATTATTATTATTATTATTATTATTATTATTATTATTATTATTATTATTATTTTATTATTATTATTATTATTTATTGCACCTACGCAATCATATACATACCATCATTTTTAACGCGCACACACACTTACACATAATATATATAATTTGGTGGAAATAAAATATTTAATGTATAAATAATTGTGAACAATGAAGGAAAAAAAAAAAAAAAGCAAAGTATATGTATATATGTATGTTTATGTATATATATGTGTAATTGTATTTGTATTTGTATGTATGTGTATGTGTATATATGTGTATATTTATATGTATGTATGTATGTATGTTTATGTATTTTTCTATGTATGTATGTTTAAGTTTATGTATGTATGTATATATCCATGTCTATGTATGTGTATGAGTATATATAGGTATATGTGTATGTATATGTATTTATGTATGTTTATATGGATGCATGTATGTATGTTTATATATAGTACATATAATCATATACTTCACTGGGCTTAGATGTGTGTATCGGTGTTTGTATATGTATATTAGCTATAACTTGTTCAATATATACTAACAATATATACTAATTGATGTATAATAAATGTGTGATAAAAACAAAAGTGGAAAAAACGATGTTTTGTGCTCGAAAATTTGAAGATTAAAATTTAAAATGTTGGTTTTGATGGTGTACACAAGTATATGTATGTGTATATTAATTATAATTTGGTAAATATATAGTAATTGATGTATTATATACATGTGATAAAACAACATCGGATAAAACGTGGTATGGTGCTCAAAATATGAAAATTAAAATTGTTCCATTGGAAATCGGTTGGTAATTATCGATAGATTAGCGACTAATTTTGATAATGTGTCGTTTACTGTTGGTAATTACCGGCATATTGCCGACATAATAGTTATAATCTACAAGTTTTCAAGCTCTATATATTGTTTTTTCTTTTTTTTTCCCACGCCTATATTATACATAAATTACTACATATTTACCAAATTGTAGCAAATATAAACATACAGATACCTCTATAGACCATCAAAACCAATATTTTAATTCTAATTTTCAAGTTTACGAATATAAAACGTCAATTTATTGGCATTAATCTCACACTTTTATTATTATGCTCATTAGTACATATTCAACAAATTATAGCTAACATAGTATATACATCCATATACACCATTGAGATCTAATATACATGTTAAAGCATAAGATGAGTAACTAGATCCCATATACATGTTAAAGCATAAGATGAGTAACTAGATCTAATGGTGTGCATGGGTGTTCGAATGTGGGGTAGGGGTTCAATTTAGGAAAGCAAGTTTACTAATAAAAATTAAAAAAAAAATGAATAGGATTTAATTTTTTTTATAAAGATTTGAAATAATAATCAAAATTTGAATCTAGTTAAAAATTGTTATATTATTATATTGAGATCTAGGTTGCTAGTGTTGTGTGGGACGATTTGATGTGAGTTTCAATGTTTATTTTAGCAAATATATGTCTAGTTTATTTGTGGCTTCCCTATCCTAGTGTGCTTAACATTGCTTAGTTTGGGGGACATAGTGTGCTTAACATGAACTTGCTTAGTTTGGGGGACATAGTATGCTTAACATTGTCTACCATAAATATATCAAGGAGAGGTTATGTAGTCATTGCACTTTAGACTAATACCTCTAACAAATAATAATTAAAGTTAAGCTCCCTTGATTAAGCATATGTTTTTTATTTTTAGGATTTTTAGTTTTGAGTGAAAAAAAAAAAAAAGTGAGAAAAGAAAAGAGAAAAAGGAAAGGAAAAAAATAGGAAAAAAGCTGCAAAGTTTGAGTTAATAAGAGTCTGCAATGTCATGAAGCCCAATAAATATTAAGAAGAAAAGTTCAAAAAGTTCAAATTATTGAAGGTTGAAGTTATTGAAGAAGCTCAAGAATAAGATAATTTTCCATGTTATTATTTATTGTAATTTTCCTTTCTAGGTTATTTTATCATATGTATGCTAGGGAGCTTAACCAAAAATACATTGAGGCTAAGAAAGTTTTTTGGGGATGGATTCGGAGGGACGCATAAAATGAATGTTGTTTAAAAGATGTGGGGAAGTGTTTATGAATATCGTAAGTATTTATGATTGGGGAGGTTCTTAGGAAAAATTAGACACAAATACATGCATTGCGGTCTTGATGTAATGGAGAAGCTCAAAATAGATTGTCTTGTGCGATGTTGGTAGCTAGGGTTTTAATGTGATGGTATGATAAAAAAAATCAGTTTGGCTTGAGGGCAAGCAAAAGATAATTGTGGGGTATTTTGATATTGTTATGTGTATACATATATTTAGGCATAATTTCAATAGATTTTAAGCTATATTTTGGTTATTTGCAAAGATATTTGGTACTTATTGAGATAAATTACATTTTTCAGCCAAATAGGACATTCTTGAAGAAAAAGGACCAAAATCGACAAAATCTGGAACCTGGAAGGACTAGAGTTGAAGCTTGGAGCTTAACGGAGCTTAAAAGGGAGAAAAACCATAAAAATACAAGTCCTATGGCGTGGCTTCAGAGTTCCATGGCATGGCAAGAGGAAAAATCTGGACAATATGTTGTATAACTATGCTCACGATGTGAGCCTTAAAACCTCATGTTGTGAGTATAGATTCTACCCGAAGATAACTACGCAGAATGCAGTTTCCTTCCTAGATATGATTTGCACTAAGCTCACGACGTGAGACCTTAATACTCATGTCGTGAGATGCAATATTTGGAAACTATAAACACTCCTTCACATATCAACTTTGAGGAGGTTGGATATGATTTTCTTGAAATATAGTCGATTTTAGAGGCCAAAGAAGAGAGAAAAAAAAACAACCCTTTCGAAGTGAGAATGTTTCAAGATTGAAGATTTGAAGATTACACATTACATTCGATTTGCGTTGATTCATTCTTGTCTTATTCTTATGTACCTTTGTGCTTATTTTCTGACATGGGTAACTAATCATTAGGATTTTATTTAGTGTAGATGAGCCCTAATAATATGTCATAGTTTCTTACATTTGGATTTATGAAGTTGGTTAATGCATGTATATGATTATCATTACCTAGCATGATAAACCTTGCATCTTTATTGCTTTGATTCAAGTTAAGTGTAGTTTAATGACCAAATGAATTGCATGAACTTGTTTACCTAGTAGTTTACGATCATTAAATTTCTAGAGCTAGGATTAATCACATCTTAGATTAAGTAATAAAGGTAACAACTTTATTTGAGTTGGAGAACATAAAGTTGATCATAATTGTGTTTGGTAATTTGTCTTGATCATAAATTATTATATAGATATATCTTACATAGCCCAAATACTATTAATAATCAATTATGTGTTTGCATGTGTATGATCATTACATAGTATTTCATGAATTGGTAAAAATGTTAGGAGATCGGATCAATACTGCTAATTACATCTAAATTGGTAACCAACTAAATAAATCCCTACTTAGAAACTACACATAGAAAAGGGGGGATTCGAAGCTAAACGGGAGTGTCTTTTAAATCTTGTCACAATCGTTTTTAGTTGAGTGTTGAGTTTTAAGTTAATCTGAACTTGCAAAATTAGATAAAAACCCCTTCTTTATTTATTGTTTTTAGATTAAATTTTAGTAATTATTTTATTATATAAATATGTTCCCTGTGTTCGACACCCGACTTACCTAAACTATTCTATAAATTTGACTAGGTACACTGCCTAAGTGCAATTAGTTAGTTAAGTAGGTTAGGATTATAAATTAAAGCTAGGTAGTATATAAATTGCACACATCAGTAACGTCCCAAATTTCAACCAAAATTTTTCATTTTTTAAAACATAATAGAATAACTCCAAAACCCCTTTTTCATTAAAAGATCAGAGTCTTACATTCATTAAACAAAAAAGAGAATTTAACGGAAGTCTAAAAACATAATTATTTCTTCGATGTGAGTACAGTAACGGTGGAGCCTTCCCTCGATCATAGGAACAACCTGAAAAACATTTATTCAACAACTGTAAGCCAAGGCTTAGTGAGTTTCCCAAAATACCACATACCATAATAGACATACAATGCATACAACAAATGACCTTCAACACTAAGTTGTTTTGCCTCTTTGTCCTTTAGCATAAAGCTGGTCCTCCCCTTGGCCTTCAGCGTAAAGTTGGTCCGCCTGAGTATCTTGGTGTTCAAGATGAACCTGGACCGCTCTCAACTCACCACATGATATGTCAACATATAACAGACAAACAAACAAACAAATAGTTTCAACGCAACATGTAATTGACTAAATAAGTCTCTTTACCTAACTACACTCTACAATATAACTACATCCTAACATATAGATGATACATACTGCAATATATTGTATAGTGACAAAACTCACTTGGACAATCTTGAAGCAGCTAAGTAGGTTGGTTTGCAGAACGCTCAACCAACATACAACAACCTATAATATACTATTATGGTAACTAACTACTTGAGCATAAAAAACTAAGTATTTAGATTATTCACCAATCCTAAAATATACTTTCATGACTATCAAATAAGGATCAACTGGGTAAGACAGTCGGGAGGCCGAACCATTTCAACATATAGATTTTCTGAAATCCAACAACAAGGCCAACATGTCTATCTTATACACCACTCCCATAAGTAGCCAAATCAGTATGCAACTGGAATAAGTGACTAATCTAATTCTTATAGGGTTCATAAAAACGAATAAGGGTATGATCAATTATAGATAGAAGTAAGGGTAACTTACTTGATCTAACGAAGTATGAATATCCTCGAGTAGAACTTCGACACCTTCTTTTTCCTTCCGAAACTTCTAGAGGTTCGCTAATTAAACTACAAACGAGAACTCATATCATGAGGGACCAAAATGTGTGAGAGAAAGAGAGGGGGGGGATAGGGAGAGACTCTTGAATCAAGAGAATATGGCAAGAAAGTGAGGATTCTTGAGCCTCCTTTTATAGGTGAGTTTTGTGTGTGCCGCGCCGCAGTGGCTGATTCGATCCATCCTCTCTTGCTTGCACGTAAAGGTCTATTGAGGAGTGGGTGCATTTAAGGCACCATGTTGTGGTACCTGAATTTTCGTGCCACTATGTTTTTTACAAAAAATGCCCAATCTTATAATAATCACAGCTTTCGCATACACGCTCCATTTTCGGCGTTCTTTATATCTACGCTTTTGTGTCGATGTACAACTTTTGTGAGGATCATTTTAGCTAAAAGCAATATATTTTCACTTCCATTTTTATAAACAAAGGTTTCTATTTTATAACTTTTACAAGTGAAAACGAGTGTTACACTCTTATATTCCCAAGTTTACGACTAATGTTACCTAACCCTAGGATTTGATCAATCTCTAGTCCTAAGAATTTATTATCACAAATTATTAAGATACCAGATTGGTATTCTAAACCATATATAAAATCTAAACTTTAACAAGTAAGGTAGAGTGAATCCAAAAGTAATATATAATCTACTTTCATAAATCCAAATCAATAAACCACACCATAGTATAAAGGTTTATCTACATCTAAGTAGAAGAATAAGGTTTTAGCCCATAATCTCTACATAAAAACATAATATAATCGAATAAGTAATGCTAAACACGATTCTAATAGCAAAGCTAACGATCTTCGTAATTTATTCACTTTGACCTTCAAAATTATGCCTCCCCATTGTTATTCTACCCTGAATACACTTCAAATGGTTTATTTTCATAACAGATATATGTTTTATGCAGACCAAATCATATTGCAAAATATTGTATGTATAAAATTTTAGATGTCGCATCGCTGGCCTTTATAGTTGCATTCGTGCGTGTGATCTGCCCCGATTATTCTGGAACTCTACTGCCTCTTTATGTCGTTATTTTTGTTCTTCATGACACTAAACCCAAATTTTATGGTATGTTTGATTTTGATCTTTATTAGCTTCATGCTTTTCGCAATATTTTCCTTTCTTCTCAGCTCTGAAGTTAATTATATTTATCCAATATAAAGCATATTAAGTATCAATTATCTTTAAAATACAACATTATAGAATAAATTATTAAGATAAATGTAGCACTTGGTTCTTGGTACGTATTCTTTGAAATTAACTCTTTAAAAATTGCATTTTCGGTCTTGGACTCGGCGAGTTGAAGGACCAACTCGCCGAGTAGAAGCGGGATAAGACGCGGGGGCTAGGTCGTGGACTCGGCGAGTCGGTTCCCGGAATCGGCGAGTTGACCCTGTCTGAGCAAAAACCCTAACCTGGGTGTTTGCACCTTATTTAAACGCTCTAACTTGGCCTCCTTTGTCCCTAACACTTCCAGAGAGCTGTAGAGCGAAACCCTAGCCCCCATATTGTTTTTGTGAGTGATTTTGGCCTTGTGAAGGAAGTTTGGAGCTTAGAAGAAGAAGAAGGAGGAGGTTGAAGAGTGCAAGGAGGGGAGGTAGATCCGGAATCTACACTGTGAGAAGCTTCCATTCAGGTAGAAAAGTTCCTACCTTGATCACTAGTTCATAAGATCCCCTTTTTGTCCCAAATTAGTGGTTTTCAAGCCCTAAGACCTCAAACTCCATGTGTTTATGCTCTATGTTCTAAAACGACTTCAGATCTGGACCTTATGGACATCTTAGAAGTGTAAAGTCTCTGTGGTTGAAGTGATTGAGGTCCCTATTGAGTGCATGACCTCATAAAGAGCTTGGAATTGCCTTTTGGAGCTCATAGGGCCATGCATGCACGTAAAGTTTGCAACTTTACGTGATAAGCATGCCCTAGGAGCTTAGATCTATGGTCTGAAACCATTGCATGCCTCAGATTTGGTCTGTATGGGAGGAGAGTGGAAAGGACTCGGCCGATTCAAAAGTGGATCGGCGAGTTCTATGAAGATGGTCTTAGACTAGACGAGTTGGATGAACAACTCGGCGAGTCCTTTGAAGATTGTCTGGTACTCAACGAGTTGTTCTTCAAACTCGGCGAGTCATATGAACTGTTATTGAGTTAAGACGGGTTTAAGTGTAGAAGGTCTAACCCTTCGTAGCTGCACGCAGAATTAGCAATTTAACGTGTAGCAATTGTCCCAGAAACCCAAATCCTCAAGATAGATGCTTTGGTGAGGATTTGGAATCGAGTAGGAGATCTGCTCATGGGACTCAGCGAGTTGTTCTCGGACTTAGCGAGTCGGATCGTGAGTCGGTCCAATCATCCCAAGTAGTGAGTTATGGGTGACTCAGTGAGTGGAAGAGGAACTTGATGAGTTAGTACTAGGTTAATAGGAGAGGGACTCGGCGAGTCTGTGCCATGATTCGGCGAGTCTAGTCAACTGGAAGTTGACTTTGACCAAGGAGTTGACCTTGGACCAGGGGTAGGTCAGTCATTTGACTTAAGGGTATTTATGAGTGGCTAATCTATGCTATGGATTTATAGTCAGAGGATTATCGGTGCAGCAGTCAGACGTCTAGCAAGCAGACTTCCAGCAGCTACTTTTCGAGGTGAGTTTCCTTCCAGTAGCAACGGGTCTAAGTGATAGCTTCATTTTATTTACTTCTTTTTATAGGGTTTTTTTAGCACATCCATTCACATTTTAGTTAATTTCCTTGCATATTTTCCTTTTTGTTATTTTTATGACCATTTCGGGAACTTTCTAGTTTCTTGAGCATTATTGCAGATTTCAAGGAAACTAGCGGAGCGGGACTTTTGGGAGGCGATTGGACTTGCAGAGAAATGGGGATTTCGTGCTTGATGGTTATGGATGTGATTCATGGAGTGGGCTTGTCGATTGCTTGAAGACGCAGAAGTGTTGAACTTTAAATTTGAAAGGGCGCGAGAGAATTCTTGAGTGTGCAAGATCGATGTTTAAGAGTTTGCGGAAGTTTTGAGTGATATGGAAAGACAAATTGGGCTTTAATTGAATAAATATTGAAGAAAAATGGACAAGGAACTGATTGGATCTAAATTGGGCCAATGGATTAGCTTTGGGGGACCAAGACTTGAAGGAAGCCCAAAAATCCCGTCGAAGCCCGCGGCCCTCGTAAGATTACCCGCGGCCCGCGTGGATTCCTGACAAGGGCAATTTCGAGATTTTGATAAGAGCTCTATATTGGGAAGGTTGGTGTGCCTCTTTAGCCTGATCTTGAAGGTCCGAGTTTGGCTGGTTCTCTCTGGAGTTTGGAGTACTTTTGAAGGCCAAGAACACCTCAAGAACATCTTGATTTCACCTCTTGATTATTGTAAAATGTTTGGTACAATCTCATCTAACTTTTCTTGTTTGAGTTTAGTCATGCTTGGCTAAACAAATCTTGGTTGATTTCTTGTTGAATCCTTTGAACTTTTGTTGAATGTTGAAGAATCCATGAACTTGTTCTTAAATCTTTATGGAAATGTTTTTTGTTTTATCATATTATCACCACTAGTATGTTTTTATTCATGAGTTTAAATGTGTTTGTGGTGATTAGTTGGCTAATTTCTTGATTAAGTAAAGGATCCTCAAATTAGCAAGCAACAAATGATTCTTGTGTTGTTTTTGCTTCACACAATCATAAAAATATTTTCTCCAACATGGTAGTGAAAGCAATTGACTCCTCTTGGATTTGGTGACTTTTTAGTTCTTAATGCTAGTTGACTTTCACTAATTACATGCTATTTGGAATTAGTGACTTTGACTAAGGATATTGTTATGAGCTTCTCTAGCCATTTCAATAATTAAGAAAAGTCTAGGTAATCTCAAGCTCCTTGGATTACTATAGCCAAATTAAGGATTTAAATCAAAGTATTGCACCATTGGATTCTAATGATATGTTCATCAAAAGTCAAAGTGAGGAAACTTTAAGTCAACCATCTCTCCCTTATTGATTTTGCATCAAATCCTTATTTTTGTTGAAAATGTCTATTTAATTCATAGTTAATTCTAGTTTGTTTCAAGTATTTCAATACACCAAATCCCCCTATTTTATTTTTATTTTTATTTTACAAGTATCTTTACAAAGAGATTTTTCATAGAGTTATAAATTGAACCAATCTCCGTGGATTCGATCCCTTTACCGCTATACACTATTTTAGTGTGTAATATTTAGGGTTATTATTTGCGTTGGCCTCGACAACCACCACTAAGGCACCAAGGTCGGACCGTATAGACGATATGATAGTATCGGAGTGTGGGCAGAGCCCGTATCTCATAGTTGAGTTTGATGATGATATATGCTAGTGTGGTATAATTGTTTATACTCGTTGTCTTTGTGATACTTGTATGTTATGGTTTAGTAGCGGAATGTGGGCGAGGCCCGTATCTCCCAGATTGCGGAGTGTGGGCGAGGCCCGTATCTCCCAGATAGCAAAGTGGGCGAGGCCCGTATCTCCCAGATAGCGGAGTGTGGGCGAGGCCCGTATCTCCCAACTAGTGGAGCGTGGGCGAGGCCCGTATCTCCATGAGTGTGGGCGAGGCCCGTATCTCCTAGTTGTTCATTATATGATTGTATGGTATGTGGTATTATGGGGGAACTCACTAAGCTCCGTGCTTACAGATTACAGTTTTGCTTTCAGGTACCTCTTCTTCGAAGGGGAAGGAGCTGGCGCGGTAGCGGCACATCATACACGCACATTGTTTTCCGCACCATGAGTTATTCTGGGATTTGTACTCTGACATTATGGTTGTTTTTATGTTTTGGTTTTCGGACACGAAATATGTTTATGAAATGATGGAATCAAAGGATGTTTATTCACAAATGTTTTCCAAAGTGTTGATTTAAAAATGAAATTTTTGGTCGTGAAAATTGGGTTGTTATAAGTTGGTATCAGAGCCCTGGTTTGAGGGATTCGGACACACCTTCGGGGGCATCTGGACTTACACCGAGGGATTAAAAGATTTTATAAGAAAGTGGTTTTCTGAAGAAATAAACAGAAGAGTTTTTTTTTTGAAAGAACAAGTGTGTGATGTGCGCGACCGGTCGAGCTCAAGTAAGTACTCCCCAAAGTACTCATACAAGTTTATGTTATGTTTATCAATTTTAGTAGAACAACATGTTAGAATAGGACTAAGGATCCATGAGTGATGCCTTATGTGCCTGCTTTATGTGCTTCAGCTTATGAGAGTTGCATGCTAGATTTGAGTAGACATCGGTAGGATAGCGTGTCTAGGTTATGCCTGATAGTACGAGCTTAGCATTGTATGCTAGTGCAGTTCCTGTTATGAGGATAGAGTTGCTTCAGATTGTTCCCTTTTTGTCCGAATGTTGTTTGCTTTGTGCTATGTGGGCTTTGAGTGATGGGAGTTAGATGTGAGGTGAATACGTTAAAGTCACATGTGATCAGGATTGAATAATCTCAGGGTGTTAGATTTGACCCTATTGCGTAGCTCTTGTTTGAGTCCTAACCGTTATAGGGATGAGTCCCTTACCTAAAGCATTATCTGAGCCTTGTTGCATGTGATTGTATTCAAGTAATGGCTAATTGACATTACAAAGAGACCTTCAATAGCTGAGGACTGAGTTGGATGGAGTCATAGGTTTCCTACGGTAAGCCTAGGATAAGAGTAGCATAGATCAACATTAGTAAAAGGGATTTGGTGGAGTCAAGGTGGTCCTTGAGGAAGGTATGGCTAGATGTGGAAGGTAGTATGGGCCCGTACAACTGAAAGCAGAGGATCCGTACCCGAATTAACAAAGGCTGAGGCAAGACCAGGGAACTTGTAATAGATGTGATCCCTTTAGAGGTATCAGTATCACTAATGGTTGCATGTGTGTATTGCAGAATGGTGGTACTACGTCAGGGGCCAGTAGGTGGCAGTTCTAGAGAGGGATCGGTTTCGGGATGAGTTTTCAAGCCAGTAGATGAGAGGTTACGCGAGTTCATCGCGGCAGAGATCACCAGAGGCATCCTTGAGTCCACCCCCATCATTTTCGGGTCAATCAAGGAAGGGATAGTTGAGTTGATGGAGGACCGCCTCAGGGCGTTCAGGAGTGACATGGCATTTGGCCAGTCAGGGTCTCGCACACTGTCCTTTAAGGACTTCAGGGGCAGTGGTGCGCCATATTTCCATGGGGCGAAGGACCGCATTGCTGCCAAACGATGAATTGCGGACATTGAGTCCGCACAGCTGATCAGCTTCTGCCCTGAGGGGTCGAAGGTGAGATACGCAGCAGGGTGTTTAAGAGACAGAGTTAGAGAGTGGTAGGAGTCTGTTGGTGACTCATTGGGAGCCTCGGCTGTTGAGGCTATGACATGGTCGGATTTTGTGACCCGGTTTCGAGCAGAGTTTGCACCAGCGGTAGAGCTTCAGCAGCTGGCCAGCGAGTTTTTGGACATGAGACAGACTACGGAGACTGTGGCAGAGATCACCACCAAGTTCCAAGAGAGGACATTGCTGGTGCCCCGGTATGCGGGAGATGAGGATATGAGGAGGACCCGCTATCATGACATGCTACGGGCTGACATCCGAGAGCATGTTAGCCTTTCAGCTTGCCCTACCCTGGAGTCCATGATTGACAGGGCAAGGGAGAAGGAGATTGATTTGGAGCATATCCGGAATAGGAAGGTAGAGGCGGGGCAGGTGTCTGGGGCTTCGGGGAAGAAGCCCAAGGGATCATATGGTAGGCCAAAAGGCAAAGGAGGACCGGGCCGCTGCGGGAAATGCAGCAGGTCGCACGAGGGAGCATGTAGATTGGGATCGTCGGGCTGCTACAAGTGCGTCAAGACGGGACACTTTAGCAGGGATTGTACTGCCCCTGCCTCGGTTGTTTAGACATCTGAGTTGCTGTGTTTCCACTGCAACCAGAGGGGCCACAAGAGGGCCAATTGCCCCCAGTTGACAGCAGCATCAACGCCGGTGAAGGCGCCAGCTCCAGCAACCCTGAGGATCATAGATGGCCGACAGGGCAAGTCGGAGGCTCCAGTGGTGAGGAGTCGCGCCTTTCAGCTAACTACAGAGGAGGCACACGCCACACCTGATGTGGTGACATGTATGATTTCTTATTTATGCGTTATGTTATGTTGTTGTAATTTTGATATGTTATATGTATGTGCTCTGTTTAGAATGGTTCCATGTGAACGGTATCCTAGTTCAAGTGTTGTTTGATTCAGGGGCTACCCGATCATTTGTTTCTCTTGCGCTTAGCAAGAAGTTTCCTGAGTCCTCAGGCATGTTGGATTGCCCTCTAGAGGTTGAGATTGTGGACGACCAGTCGGTGCGAGCATCATAGGTCTTCCGAGATTGTGTATTGAGATTGTTTGAGGAGCAGTATCTAGTCGACCTGGTTCCCATACCTTTGTGGGGGAACAAGGTTATTATCGGTATGGATTGGTTAAGCCCCAATGGGGCAGTGATCGACTGCACGCAGCAGTTGGTGCGGATCATAACCCCAAATGGGGGAGAGCTGGTGATTTAGGGCGAGAGGCCACAACGAGGACCAGCCTTATGTTCAGCAGCGAGAGCTAGGCGTTACCTTCAGCAGGGTTGCGCAGGATATGTCGCTTATGTCATGGACGCCCGGGAGGCGGGTAAGGTGACAGTGGGCGATGTGCCCGTGGTTCGAGAGTTCGCGGATGTATTCCCCGAGGAGTTGCCTGGGATACCTCCGGAGCGACAGGTGGAGTTCAGGATCGACTTAGTCCCTGGTGCAGCTCCGATAGCCAAGGCACCATATCGGTTGGCTCCTCCTGAGATGCTGGAGTTGTCTACACAGCTGCAGGAGCTGATAGACAAGGGATTCATTAGACCGAGTAGTTCTCCCTGGGGAGCACCGATCCTGTTTGTGAAAAAGAGGGACGGGTCGCACCGGATGTGTATAGATTATCGGGAGTTGAATAAGGTGACGGTAAAGAACCGATACCCACTCCCGAGGATTGATGACCTCTTCGACCAGCTTCAGGGAGCATCTTGGTTCTCCAAGATTGATCTGCGTTCGGGATACCATCAGATGAGGGTCAGAGAGGAGGATGTGTAGAAGACCGCGTTTTAGACGCGCTACGACCATTATGAGTTCGTGGTGATGTCGTTTGGGCTCACCAATGCTCCTGCCGCGTTCATGGACCTCATGAACCACGTGTGCAGACCGATGCTGGACCGGTCTGTGATAGTTTTCATTGATGACATCTTGGTTTATTCCAAGACGCAGGAGGAGCACGAGGGGCATCTACGAGAGGTGTTGGAGACCCTGAGGAAGGAGAGCTTATATGCTAAGTTCTCAAAGTGTGAGTTCTGGTTGCGCAAGGTGCAGTTTCTCGGGCACCTTGTCAACCAGGACGGGATTCCGGTGGATCCGGCCAAGGTGGAGGCCGTGATGAGGTGGGAGGTTCCGAAGTCTCCATCTGAGATTCGGTGTTTTCTAGGGTTAGCAGGGTACTATCGGACATTCTTTTGGGATTTCTCCAAGATAGTTGTACCCTTGACGTGGCTAACGAGGAAGGTTGTTGTTTTCTGATGAGGGCCTGAGCAACAGGCGGCGTTTGAGACGTTGAGGCAGAGATTATGCGAGGTGCCAATCTTAGCCCTGCCAGAGGGCATGGAGGATTTCGTTGTTTATTGCGACGCGCCTATCTCGGGTATGGGCGCGGTATTGATGCAGAGAGGGCGTGTCATTGCTTACGCCTTGAGGCAGCTGAAGCCTCACAAGGCGAACTACTCGATGCATGATTTGGAGCTGGGGGCTGTGGTATTCGCCCTCAAGCTTTGGCGTCATTACCTCTATGGGGTTCGTTGTACGATTTGCATGAACCATAAAAGCTTGAGGTACCTTATGGATCAGTCGAACCTAAACAGGAGACATTGTCGGTGGCTTGATGTGGTGAGGGATTATGATTGTGAGATCCTTTACCACCCGGGAAAGGCCAATGTGGTGACCGATGTGCTTATCCGCAAGGTAGCACCGATCAGGGATGTCTATTTAAGGATGACAGTGGTGACTCCGCTGTTGGAGCAGATTCGGGAGGCTCAGTAGGAGGCGATGAAGGAAGAACATCGGAAGAGTGAGAGGATTGTGGGTCAGGTTTCCTCTTTCGACTATGACAGTCGAGGATTGTTGACACTACACCATAGGGTGTGGGTGCCGTACCATGGAGGCGTGCGACAGGTCCTGTTGGGAGAGGCGCACAAATCTAGATTCTCCATTCATCCCGGGGCGACGGAGATGTATAGTGATCTTCATCTGGATTATTGGTGGCCCTGCATGAAGCAGGATGTGGCCTGGTACGTGGAGCACTGCTTGACCTGCAGGAAGGTCAAGGCCGAGCGCCAAAGGCCACACGATAAGATGCAGCTGTTAGATATGCCGTTGTGGAAATGGGAAGATATTACGATGGATTTTTATCACGAAGCTTCCCAGGACTGCGCGATGAGTGAATTCGATATGGGTCATCGTGGACCGATTGACCAAGAGCGCCCATTTTATTCCGATCCAGGAGAGCATCTCGGCCGAGAAATTGGCCGACATCTATATCAGGGAGATAGTGGCGCGACACGGGGTGCCAGTGTCGGTGATTTCAGACAGGGATGTGCATTTTACTTCTAGGTTTTGGAAGAAGTTTCATGACGAGTTGGGTACTCGTCTGTATTTCAGCACCGCTTGCAGAAGGATGGTCAGAGCGAGCGGACCATCCAAACGTTAGAGGATATGTTGCGGGCATGTGTTATGGATTTTGGAAGTAGTTAGGATACCTACCTTCCTTTGGCGGAGTTCTCGTATAATAATAGATATCATGCGAGCATTGACCGTCCTCCCTTCAATATGTTGTATGGGAGGAGGTGCAAGACCCCGATATGTTAGGGAGAGGTTGGTCAGAGGATCATGGGGAGCACCGAAGTGGTGCTCAAGACGACAGAGAAGATTCATCAGGTCCGGAGCAGGCTTCAAACTGCTCAGAGTTGGCAGAAAAGTTATGCCGATAAGCATCGATCAAACTTGGAGTTCCAGGTCGGAGATATGGTCCTCCTAAAAGTGTCGCCATGGAAAGGCGTGATTCGATTCAGGAAGTAGGGCAAGTTGGGCCCAAGGTATATTGGATCGTTCAGGGTTATAGCCCGGTGTGGGCAAGGTGGCATATAGGCTGGATTTGCCAGCCGAACTCAATCAGATACATAGCACTTTCCATGTCTCTCAGTTGCAGAAGTGTCTGGTGGACGACTCAGCAGTAGTACCCTTGGAGGACATTCAGGTTGATGGCAGCCTGAATTACATCGAGCGACCTATAGCGATCCTTGACTGGAAGTCGAAGGATTTGAGGAACAAGAGGGTGGAACTCATGAAGGTGCAATGGCAGCACCGGAAGGGATCAGAGTGGACTTGGGAGCCGATGGAAGAGATGATGGAGCACTACCCCGAGTTGTTTCAGGGGCGAGCAACAGACTTCGAGGACGAAGTCTAAAATAAGTGGGGGAGATTTGTAGCATCGGGTTCTTGGTACGTATTCTTTGTAATTAACTCTTTAAATATTGCATTTTTGGTCTTGGACTCGGCGAGTTGAAGGACCAACTCGCCGAGTAGAAGCGGGATAAGACGCGAGGTCTAGGCCGTGGACTCGGCGAGTCGGATCCCGGACTCGGTGAGTAGACCCTGTCTAGGCAAAAACCCTAACCTGGGTGTTTGCACCCTATTTAAATGCTCTAACTTGGCCTCCTTTGTCCCTAACACTTCCAGAGAGTTGTAGAATGAAACCCTAGCCCCCATATTGTTCTTGTGAGTGATTTTAGCCTTGTGAAGGAAGTTTGGAGCTTAGAAGAAGAAGGAGGAGGAGGTTGAAGAGTGCAAGGAGGGGAGGTAGATCCAGAATCTACACTGTGAGAAGCTTCCATTCAGGTAGAAAAGTTCATACCTTGATCACTAGTTCATAAGATCCCCTTTTTGTCCCAAATTAGTGGTTTTCAAGCCCTAAGACCTCAAACTCCATGTGTTTATGCTCTATGTTCTGAAAGGACTTCAGATCTGGACCTTATGGACATCTTAGAAGTGTAAAGTCTCTGTGGTTGAAGTGATTGAGGTCCCTATTGAGTGCATGACCTCATAAAGAGCTTGGAATTGCCTTTTGGAGCTCATAGGGCCATGCATGCACGTAAAGTTTGCAACTTTACGCGATAAGCATGCCCTAGGAGCTTAGATCTATGGTCTGAAACCATTGCATGCCTCAGATTTGGTCTGTATGGGAGGAGAGTGGAAAGAACTCGACAAGTTCTATGAAGATGGTCTTAGACTCGATGAGTTGGATGAACAACTCGGCGAGTCCTTTGAAGATTATTTGGTACTCGACGAGTTGTTCTTCAAACTCAGCGAGTCATATGAACTGTTATTGAGTTAAGACGGGTTTAAGTGTAGAAGGTCCAACCCTTCGTAGCTGCACGCAGAATTAGCAATTTAACGTGTAGCAATTGTCCCAGAAAACCAAATCCTCAAGATGGATGCTCTGGTGAGGATTTGGAATCGAGTAGGAGATCTGCTCATGGGACTCGTTGAGTTGTTCTCGGACTCAGCGAGTCAGATCGTGAGTCGGTCCAATCGTCCCAAGTAGTGAGTTATGGGTGACTCAGTAAGTGGAAGAGGGACTTGATGAGTTAGTACTGGGTTAATAGGAGAGGGACTCGGCGAGTCTGTGCCATGAATCGACGAGTCTAGTCAACTGGAAGTTGACTTTGACCAAGGAGTTGACCATAGACCAGGGGTAGGTCAGTCATTTGACTTAAGGGTATTTATGAGTGGCTACTCTATGCTATGGATTTATAGCTGGAGGATTATCGGTGCAGCAGTCAGACGTCTAGCAAGCAGACTTCCAGCAGCTACTTTTCGAGGTGAGTTTCCTTCCAGTAGGAACGGGTCTAAGGCACCAAGGTCGACCCGTATACACGATATGATAGTATCGAAGTGTGGGCAGAGCCCGTATCTCATAGTTGAGTTTGATGATGATATATGCTAGTATGGTAGAATTGTTTATACTCGTTGTCTGTGTGATACTTGTATGTTATGGTTTAGTAGCGGAGTGTGGTGAGGCCCATATCTCCCAAGTAGCGGATTGTGGGCGAGGCCCGTATCTCCCAGATAGCGGAGTGTGGGTGAGGCCCGTATCTCCCAGATAGCGGAGTGTGGGCAGATAGCGGAGTGTGGGCGAGGTCCATATCTCCTAGCTAGCGGAGCGTGGGCGAGGCCCGTATCCCCTAGCTGTTCATTATATGATTGTATGGTATGTGGTATTATGGGGGAACTCACTAAGCTTCGTGCTTACAAATTACAGTTTTGTTATCAGGTACCTCTTTTTCGAAGGTGAAGGAGCTGGCGCGGTAGCGACACATCATACACGCACATTGTTTTCCGCACCATGAGTTATTCTGGGATTTGTACTCTGACATTATGGTTGTTTTTATGTTTTGGTTTTCAGAGACGAAATATGTTTATGAAATGATGGAATCAAAGGATATTTATTCACAAATGATTTCCAATGTGTTGATTTAAAAATGAAAATTTTGGTCGTCAAAATTGGGTTGTTATATAAAAAACTAAAAAAGCAACTAAATTAATTACACTAAGAAAAATAAAATTTTATAAAAATTGAAGGGCAAAATATATAAATTTTTAAAACTGATTCGTTTAAGGAATTTGAAGATGGTTTAAATTGGGAAAATAAAGTATAAATTAGTGGCTAAAATTGTAACTTAGAGTTATGATTGAAATGAAGTGTAATTAAATGCAACTATGTTCAAAAAATTGTTGAGCTCTACGGTAGAGGAGTTGATCCGTACACGACAAATTTTCTCCATACACAACAATTGGTGCTTGAATTATTGTGTATAACAAAAAACTATTGTGTATGAATCATTTCCTCTACGGTAAGCACCACATTGCAAATGCAACACTTCTAACCGTTGAGCTAAAACAACCTTTACATTTATAATTGCAATATATATATATATATATATATATATATATATATATATATGAGAATGAAGGGTGGGTCACATGGCTCTCATGGGGCTCCACCCATGTGTGTGATGATTCACAAATCACATACTATTACTAGAAAGGTATACATAAAGTGTAATGTGTCAATCTCAGTAAGTCTAAGTTCTTAGTTGTTATCATTAAGATTTTTTTTGTTAGAACAATGTCAAGATTATATTAAGTTAAAAACCAACTAGCAACGTGCAAGACAAAACATATTACAAATTACAAGTCAAAAAAGAGGAAAAACATTAATCATTGTAATCAACTCTATAAAAAAAAAAAACATTAATCACTCGATCCAAATATATAAGTTGAAATGAATTTCATCTCTTAATTTTCTTTTTTAAAACAAGACAACATTTGGAGCCTTCCAAATAGACCAAAGGTACCATTTAGTAATTCCAAATAGACAAAAGATACCATTTAAAAATAACATATAATAAGGTGTTAATATATTCCAAATTTTTGGTTATCTTACTTGCCGAAAACTAACAGTTAAGTTAACTTAAATAGAATTAAAAATGTGTTAGCTTTCATAAAATTGCTATTATGCAAGGTTGTCAAAATCAGGATCCTACCTAGGATCGTTTTTGGGTTTGCAAAATCGGAATCGTAAGATCGGGATTGAGATCCTAAGATCCCACAAAATAGAATATAATTCTAATTTATAATATTAATCATAAAAAATATTTCAAACATTTAATTTTTCGTTCAAAAGTTATAAAAACTTTAAAATATTAGTCATAAGTCACAATAAAAATGATAAATGGTAAATTGGTAAAGGGTAAAAGATATAAAATGGTAAAAAAAATTCATTTGAAAAAAAAATTTAAAGGAAGGTAGGATCGGATCGGATCTCGATCCTACGATCCTACCTACGATTTTACGATCCTACCTACGATCCTACCCAAAATACGATCCTTTTACGATCCGGATCGTTTTTCATACATAGGATCGTAGGATCGTACGATCCTACGATCAGGATCGCGATTTTGACAACCATGCTATTATCCCTCTTTAAATAAATTATCCCATATTTTTTTACTATCTCACTTATTTTATGTTATAATCAAGGGCGGAAGTAATTAGTTGGTAGGGGTAGCATGTGCTACCCCTCAATTCCACCATATATATATGTATATATATATATATATATATATATATATATATATATATATATATATATATATATATATATATAAATAAATAAAAAGGGATATGGAATATAAATTACAACCCTACATAATCTTAAGTACTAAACCTCTAAAATATGTAGTTTTATCATACTAAATATACCCGGTTTGGTTTTACTTGGTAAATATATCATCCTCCATAACATTTCTTTCTTTCATTATCGTTTTTCCATCTCTACTTTCTTTCTTCAGTTATCGTTTATTACTTCACCCAAATGAACATTACTAAACCCTAAACCTAAAATCTAAACCCTAAACCCTAAACCCTAACCCTAAACCCTAAACGTAAACCCTAAACCCTAAACCTAAACCTAAACCCTAAACCCTAAACCTTACTGTGTCGATCTTAAATTTACATCTTGAAATATTAATCGTGAATCCATTAACTGTAATATTTATATAGTAAAACAATTTATTTTCAAGAGGTTTAGTACCTAAGCTTAGGTGGAGCTGTAATGTATATTCCATTTTCCCATATATAAAATTACCAACCTCACTTCAATTATGATATGCTTTTTTATTAACTCAAAGTCAAATTACATTTCACAATATAAAATAGAAGCCCAGTTACTTAGCCCATTAATTTAAATGACAGTCCATTAAATAAAAGAAAAACATATAGGTTTTTGTTTTGTGAACACCTACGAAAGGATACAAGGGATAAAAAATTGATATATTTTTTTGATTCATATGATCGTCGTTTTAACTGCACGACTGCTTCCTGCTTCACCATAACTTTTCTTGGTAAAGCTTATTCACCCATTTCGCTATTGGCTCCCTTACGGAATATGAAACAAGTGATATTTAATTTTCCATCTTTAATGTTTTATGATTTAATGTTTAATGATTTAGTTTAATTTATTTGTTCAAATTGAAAACCTAATTAGCCAATTAGTTGCTCACTTGTATTATGTTTAAATCTTCAATTGTGAATTTTAAATCTTTAATTATATTTGTAGGGTTTAATTGGATTTTTTTTAAATGAACATTAGATGTTGGTAGTAGTGATGAAAGTGGTGGAGGAAAAAGACCTCATCCTCAACCACAACCACAACATATTCCAACTAGTTTTGATATTAATAATCTTCCTTCGGACCCAACAGATTGACCAAGAATTACATCATATCATCCAAATCAAAGTGATGAAATAAGGAGAGCATATTGGATTAAAGGACCTTCTCAACCAAAAGGCCATGATTTTCCATCAATAAAAATTGGTGGTAAGAACATACGTTTTGTAAAGGAATGGTTTGATGAATTTAATTGGTTAGAGTATAGCACAAAAGAGAACAAAGCTTATTGTTTATGTTGTTACTTGTTTGGTGATATTGGGGGGCAACAATGGGGGAGAGATGTAGTTGTGATAGGAGGCTTTGACACTTGGAGTAAAAAGAAATCATTGAAAGATCATGAAGATAAAGTTGACAGTCATCACAACAAAGCAAAACAAAAATGTGAAAATCTAGTAAAGAAAAACCAATCTATTAGTGAAGCTTTTCATAAGCAAACTGGAGTTGAAGCAAGTAACTATCAAATTCGACTACGTGCTACAATTGATACTTGTAGATTTTTATTGAAGAATGCGTTACCATTTCGTGGTCATGACGAGTCGGATGGGTCAATTTCTAAAGGCCTTTTCATTGAAGAATTATCATTCCTTCGGGACCATAATGAAAAATTTTATAATGTTACTTTAGAAAATGCTCCAAAAAATGAAAAATTGACATCTCCAAAGGTTCAAAAAGAGATTGTTCAATGCTTTTCAAAAGTGATAATAAAGTCCATCTGTGAAGAAATTGGTAATGATGTGTTTACTGTATTAGTAGACGAGTCTAGTGATGTATCCAAAAAGGAACAAATGGCTATGGTTTTGCAATATGTTAGTAGCCTTGGATTAGTGAAATAAATATTTGTTGGAATTGTTCACGTGAAGGATACAACTTCTTTAACACTAAAAGAATCCATTGATTATGTATTTATCAACAATAACTTGAGTATATCTCAGGTAAAAAATTATAAATTCTTTTTTTTAATGTATTTGAATGGTTATCTATTTTATTTTATATATATAATTTTTTTTATATAGGTAAGATTGCAAGGATACGATGGAGCAAGTAATATATGGGGTGCATTTAATGGTTTGAAAGCATTGATATTGAAAGATAATCCTCTGACATATTATATACACTTTTTTGCACACCAACTTCAATTAGTGGTTGTAGGTGTAGCAAAAAACCACAATGGTGCTGCTGATTTCTTTGAGTAATTAGCTTTGGTGGTTAATGTGGTGTGTGCTTCTTGTAAAAGAAAAGATATAATACGAGATAGTTACAAGAAAAGCGTTCAAAAAGAAATTGGTAATGGTGAAATTGAGACCGGAAGACGGTTAAATCAGGAGACTTCTCTTGTTCGAGCTGGGGAGACAAGATGGAGCTCACATTATAAAAGCATAATAAGTTTGAAGAATTTTTTTTCCGGAGGTTTTCAAGGTTCTTAAATATGTTGAAGAGAAGGGGTCTAGTTTAAATAACCGAAATCAAGCGTACGGTATTTTGTCGTATTTCAAGACTCTTGACTTTGTGTTTTATTTACACTTGATGTTGGAGATTTTTGGTCTCACGAATATCTTGTCAAAACATCTTCAAAGAAAGGATCAAAATATTTTGGAAGCGGCTTCTTTGGTAAAATTAACGATGAAAACGTTCAAAGCTTTCAGAAATAATGGTTTCCTTCAATGTTGGAGAAGGTATTTTGTTTTTGTCATAAACATCAAATTAAAATTGTGGAAATGTCCGAATTTTATGTTACTCCAAGAAACCGTAGAACCAAGGTTACTAATCAACATCACTTTGAAGTTGATATTTTCAACACGGTTTTGGATATGCAAATTCAAGAATTTGGGGATCGTTTTAGTGAAGTGAGCACCGATTTGCTTGAATACACGGTGGCTTTAAAACCTTGTAATGCTTTTTCTATGTTTGACAAATCAAAGTTAGTGAAGCTAAGTGAGTTGTACAAAACTGATTTTAATGATTCGGAAAGGGTGTATTTTGATGGTCAACTTGAAACCTATTATCACTCTTTGATTGATGATGAGAGATTTTCTAATTTGAAAGGAATTGCGGACCTTTCTCGTTTGATGGTGGAAATCGGGAAACATCTTTCTTTTCCTTTGGTTTATCGGTTATTAAAGTTGACTTTGGTTTTGCCCGTCGCAACCGCAACCGTTGAAAGATGTTTTTCCGCAATGAATCTTTTGAAGACCGACTTACGTAACAAAATAGGTGATGATTTTTTGAATGATGCTTTAATTTGTAGTGTAGAAAAAGAAGCACTTATGGATGTTAAGATTGAACGAGTAACAGAGCGCTTTCAGAAAATAGGTAATCGTAGAGGACAACTCTAAAAAATGTAATTATGTAAGACTTTTGCGCTAGTTTGTTATTTCTAATGAAACTATAATTAAAAAAATTATCTTACTATCTTTTATTGAGATTTTTTTTGTGTTATCCCTTACAAAAATTTCTAGTTCCGCCACTGGTTATAATTGCTTGACATACTTAGGTCGTGTTTAGCGCGCCACAGCTAGCTGATAAGCTAGCTTATTTTTTGAGCTTTTTTATGTTGTGTTTGGTAAGCCAAAAAGTAGCTTATAAGCTAGCTTTTTGAAAAGCTACTTAGATTAGCTTTTTATGAGTTTTTTTAAAATTTTCCAAATACACCCCTTAATTAATTATAGAAACACATATTCTTACATGTTCTTTTATGTAATTTTATATATTTCAGCTAGCTTTTCAGCTAGTTTTACCAAACGTTATTTTTTATCAGCTAGCTTTTCAGCTATCAGCTAGCTTTTCAGTCATCAGCTAGCTTTTCAGCTAACAACTAGCTTTTCAGCTAGTCCGCCAAACATAACCTTACATGACAAAAAGAAGAGAGAGAAAGAGAGAGAGATGTCATGCCATTTATGTTGTGTGATAAAACTCACATGACAAAAAGTTTGTTAAAGATGATATAACAACATGACATGATATGTTCGACTCCGTGGAGTCTTTTATCAACCATTGCTCAATTAAACAAGGTTTCTTTGAACTTACAAAATTATAAAATTATAGGGACTGTTTTTGTACAAAAATATAGTGTAGGGTGTGTATACATGATTTTCCAAAAAAAAAAAAATTCCGTGTTTTTTTTTTTCTAATCACTTTCCCTATATTCACTCCATTTTCCCGCTTATTTCTCTCGATAAAATCCCGCCTCTCTCTCTTCTTTGCCCCAAACGCAGCCTCTCTCTCTCTCTCTCTCTCTCTCTCTCTCTCTCTTTAACAACCACTTTCTCTCTCTAGCCTTATCCTCTCCGGCCGCCATGAACCGTCGCATCAGAAAGCAATCCGCTGCCGAGAAGTCCGACAATGGCTACCTACGTTACCTAAGGCCCGGCGCCCTCGCTCAGCTCCGTGACTCCAAAATCAACGCTAGATCTCTTCTACGATCATGCAACTCTCAGATCTATCTCCATCGAGCTATTCCATCTTCACCTTCACGCTCTTCCGAAGCCGTCGGTTCCATCCAGCAACAGCAACAGGAAGTTACCGGCACTTTCACCACCACCGATGGTGAATTGCCTTTTCTCTCCGGAAGGTCATATGCGCCTCGTTGTCCACAGAGGAAGAGGCTTACGGCTGCAAGATCGGTGTTTTATTTGAACCATAACTCTACCAGTCTGACCTCCGATGGCCCTGAACCTGCCATTGACGTTTTTAGTACCGATTTCCTTGTTGCTCATTAGCTTAGCTCAATTAGTAGTTCCTATCGGTTAATATTGTACTAGAAAAGAACAATTTTTACAGCAGATTAGTTGGCGTCGACCATTCGCGATCGGATGACAAGTTCTCTTGTTCCTTCGGGGGTTATGTGAAAATTATGTCAACTAGGGCTCAGAACACAATAAATAAAGTCATTTATTGTTCAATTGATTTCACCCTTGTTCCTAAATCGCTTTCATTTCGAGATTGATATGCTATTTATACCCAAATTAGGGTTCTTAATCTTTTTAATTACTGATTGTAAATGCATATAGTTGGGATCTGAAGAGCCTATTCCTTCACTGATTATTTACTCGCTTTATAATCCAGTTTGATAGTATCATATGATTCGTATCATATTCTGTATGTCTGATTCTTCATTACTCATAAACATGGTATTCAACACCTCATTGTTGCAATTTTTGAACAATGCCATGGATCTGTTCTTGCAATATAATCTGATTCTGCCAGAAGCCATAAGATACTTCAATCATACTGTAAGTTTATCCAAAGATGTTCATTAGTAAATGCTTCTATTATTGTTATCTCTTATAAGAGTTGATAATTCATACAAAGTACTAATGCCAACTGGGAGAAGGGACTTCATTTACATTGTAAGTGATTTTAATACTTAACTCGTTATGTCGAATCTTTATACAATAATACAAGCTAAATTGAGCTATTAGATTGTTAAACATAATGAAGTCACAAAACTTTTATTATAGTTTTAAGTTACATGCTATTTGTGTTACAAAGATCTTATAAAAGAAAGAATTAGCACATTGTCCTAAAAAGGCGAAAAAGAGGTTGAAATTAATGGTTGTGTGTTTGTAGTATATACTTTATAAATTTTGAGCTTTGAGTTTCAACTCAATGAGCAACTATCAAACAATTTTGTGATGTTACTTCATTGTTGTACATGGTAAGAATTAGGCATCTTGTTACATTTGTGTGTATTTTGTATGGTTTTCTATATTCTGTTTTGGGCTTTTTATAGATTTATTCAAACTAACAGAGTCAGGGTATTTGTAGAGAAATGAAAGTAAGCTTAATTGGCATGGAAGTGGAATAAGGTTTGTGTTTCTGCATACTTTTCAGCTATATATCAACTCAACAATCCAAAAAGCTTAAGATATCTTTGCTTTACTAAAGTTTTACTAAAAAGCTTATTTATGGGTCCCGTATTTCTTATTAATAAGATAAAAGAATAAAATATAGTTAGAATTGTGAAAAGCTCTATGTAGAGAGCTTGTAAATTCACAAAGTAAAAAAAAAAATTATGTAATGGAAAAAGCTTTTAAATTTGACTAAAAAAACTTTCAAGTATGCTCCTATCATGAATGTGAAAGTAAAAAAATTTATGTAATGAAAAAGCTTTTAAATTTGACTGAAAAAACTTTCAAGTATGCTCCTATCATGAATGTGAAGGATAAACAACCTAGTAGAATGAGGGATTACATTTCTGGGATGATTTAAACACGTAACATATTATTTTATTTGTTTATATTTGGTCATTGAGTTTGTTTTTGTTCAAATTTAACTCTTCAACTTGTTAAACTGTATACATTCAGTTCTTATGACCGATTACTTCAGGTTAACCGAAAAAATGACGTAATAGAGTAATATATTTATCATTTTGTATACATTTAGTCTTTAATATTTTTGTATATATTTAGTCATTAGTATTTTTTTTGTTTCAAAATAAGTCTTTTTTGTTTTTGTGTTCATTTAGAATACGGTCAACACGTTATGAAAGAATACGGTCTGAGCTGGGTAACCGGCCGATAGCAGAGGTGTCACCTTCTGTACCCGAGTGGTGCTATTTCCGTTTCCAGAGGTAGACATGATAAGGTGTTGAGATTTCAGTTTCTGAGTTGGGGGTGAGCCTTGTGGGATCGCACTGATGGTGATCTTCAATCAGAGTATCTGGCAGTAGGTCTGTCGCGAGGGAATGATATAGCTTGAGCAGGTTGTCAGTGGGGACTGAGACGGTAAAGGACCAAGATACACCCTATTAGAGTATAGTAGCGCTTGTGATAGCTGCAGCGTTGGACGATCAAGAGGAGTATATCAAGGTGGTGACTCTTATTGTCTTTGATGTGTATAGAGAATGGAAATGTGGTTTCTACTCTTATGATAAGGGATGTGCCAGAGCGTGGGTCGAGGAGTCGAGGATGAGGAGTATGATAGTTCATTATTTCCAGATTTGGAGTCAGGGTTAATACTGGACATTTGGAGGGTCCGGTGAGGGTATGATGTGAGATTCTGAATGACCAGAGGCGGTCATGATGGTAAGTTCTGAGGATTTCCTATGAGATTTGGGTATTTAGAGTTGTTCGATCTCTGCCGAGGAGATCATCGAGCGTTGCGTAGCACCTTGCGAGATTGGGTGCGATGCTGCTCGTGGAGATAGTCCGAGGGATAGAGTGTTAGTGCACCAATCGGTTAGAGGTGGCAATCGTGTCGTGTCGTGTCGGGTTCGTGTCGTGTCGAAACACTAAACGGGTTGAAAGTGCTTGACCCTAACCTGACCCATTTAATTAACGTGTCGTGTCGTGTCAACCCGTTTATTTTCGTGTCGAGTTCGTGTCGGGTTTCGGGTTAGGGCTATACCTTGAAATATGTCATGTCATGTGAGGTTAAAAGATTGAGCATGTTGAAAGAGTATTAGTTGGGTAGGCGGAGAGAAAACTAATAGTTTGGAGGCATAATAGATAAAGTCATAGCAAGTTCTATGATAAAATTAAAAGAGTAGGAGTTGGGGAGGCGGATGAAAATGTTGCGAGGATGTGAGAGTGGTGAAAGAGAGTGGGTAGTTTGGGAGAGAATGGAAAAACTGAAATTAAGTCTTGATCTAGACGGCTAAGTCATTTCAATATTACAAAATGACTTAATTTGAAGGTTTTCTTTTACTTATGGTTTTGGTTTTGTATCTTTCTAGTTTATTTAAATAATTCAAAAAATTTGCATATAAATAAATGGGTCATATTCGAGTCATATTCGAGTTGAAATTCTCAACCCTAACCTTACCCGTTTAATTTTCGTGTCGTGTCGTGTCAACCCGTTTATTTAAACGGGTTGAAATATCTTACCCAAACTCGTTTATTTCGTGTCGGGTTTCGTGTCGTGTCAATTTTTGCCACCTCTACAATCGGTGATGGTTCGAACCCTAAGTAGGGGAGGACCGGTTCTTTTGGTTGAGAGGATCAGAGAGCTGTCCGAGAACGGTTAGAGATCTGGGTACAGAGGGTGTGGATTTCTGAGACCAGGGTTATTGTTGGTCAAGGAGAGGTGCAGAGTGAGATAGTCCATGTGGTACATGTTTGAGAAAGGATGAGTGTCTCCACATCAAGTGGCCGTTGGTCGGAGACCTTATGGTAGTTAGGAATCCTTTAAGGTTATATGGTGAATTCGCGGTGGTTGGCTTGTGAGGTTAGTTCGACGGTTGGGAGTTTCTGGTTCAGAATATGGGCTATTATATGCAGTATGAGAAGGAAAGAAGTTGCTTAGTCAACCAAATTCAGAGTCATTATGGGTATTCTGGCATGAGTTTTGGCAATAGAGGAGGAAGTTTCGGATTGTCATCTTCGTGTTTTGAGCCATTGACAATTTCTCTATGTTTTAATTTGGAAGATGGAGTATTCCGGGGTATCCAAGTTCAATGTCCTAAATCTCGGATTATTTTGAGTTTGAGCTTGAGATGCCAAGTGGGGGTATCGAGTGTCTATGGTTTTGGTGGGAGGCCCTTCAGTTATTTGATACCAAAGGGATTTATTTGAGAATGTGAATTGCAGCTTGAAAAAGAGGTTTTGTCGCGACGGTGATCGTCCGAAGTAGTGTTGCTTAGTCTGGATGGGTGTGTGTGCACCTATCTATGGATGATATGTAAGGCATGAGTAATGATCGCAGTGTGGCGTCGATCTGAGAGTGAGATTGTGAAGTGGTAAGTGTTAGCAGGGTGAGACCGCGAGGAGCTGCAGTTCAATGAGCTAGTGATGAGAGAGGGTGTTGTGATGCTACAGGGAACCGTAGTATTCACTGGTCAGAGAGAGGGTGTTGTGATGCTACAGGGAGCCATAGTACTCACTAGTCAGAGAGGAGCGTGTTGTGATGCTATGGGGAGCCGTAGTACTCACTAGTCAGAGAGGAGGGTGTCGTGATGCTATGGGGAACCATAGTACGCACTAGTTAGCGAGGGGTTGTTATGATGAAGCACTCTTGTTTAGAGCATGACGCAGAAGAGTCTTAGGCTTGAGTAGCCCTAATTTATGAGTTTTTGGGAGCCTGGTGGTCGGACCAGGGGCGAGACCGGGGTCTCCTCAATGATCGGGAATCATTGTATTCTGAGTAAGGTGGGGACATCGCAATTCGAAGGAATTGGATAAGTGAAGTACGCATAATTTGCGGGTCACGAGTCATGAGTTGAGTGGGTCTTTGGAACGACTGGTTCCTACTTCGGGTCGGACCAAACTCTCGAGTCGAGTTGAGTCCGGGTGTCGTGTTGGATAGACGAGATGAGATTATGGAATCAGATATGGATTCCATATTGAGGGGTATTGTTTATCATCTGATGTCTTAAACCTGTGTAGGTCAGTACTCGGGTACGGGAAGTACCGCGAGATGCATGAAACTTTGAGCAGTGAACGAAATAGGTCGAGGTTGAGTCGAATTTCAGTGGGTGTATAGCATTCGCTTAGGGTAAAGAGAATTTCATGACTTGTGTGTCACAATGGACCGAGGTAGTTATTTTGAGAAAGGAGGCATTGAGACGGTTGAGATAATGCGATGGACCTTGGAGGTTCAACGGATGGGTCAAGTTCAGACCTGGTGCTCAATGTTAAAAAAGGGTATGTGAAATGGAGTTGAGGCTTATGGTTATTTTTGTGTCTGAGGACACTTCTGAGCGAGCATGATTATTCTCTTGTATCTGAGGGCAGAGTGTTGAGAATTCACTATTCGGATGGGTTAGTATAGCAGTTCAGTGAATGAGCCCTGGTGGGATGTGAACAATTTCGTTCTTTGGGGTGTGATCCAGATTGTTTGGTGCATTGGTATGAGTGATCGATAGCCGATTGTTGAATTTTGTCTTGTGAAGACAGAGGAGCAGTAAGTTATCAGAGTTTGAGGTTCAAGGGGAGACTATCATGGTGATAACATGAGTGGACGGTTTGGAGGCGGGCCAAGCGACTAGAGTTCCCGATTTTGGGAAGGTCAGAAAGGGGGTATCTTAGCGGTAGAGGGTTCGATTTTGGTTTTGGATTCAGGAGTTCCTGTTTGGACTCAGGCATCAATGGAAAGATAGTGGTGGGATATGATGTAATGACCAAAAATTTCAACAAATTTTAACTTTTCAGAAACAACCCATTTTAATAATGTTATTACAGAAAGGTTTTCAATACATTTATTATCAGAGTATTCCCAGAACGATAACATAAAACGTAAACACGAGGAGCAGTACGATTACGCCTTTGCCTTGCCACGGTCTCCTAAAGAACCTGAAAAACATTAAACCACAACTGTAAGCCCGAAAGCTTAGTGAGATACCCCCAAAATACCAACCACATATACCATACACATATAACATGCTATATCATAACAATCACAGAACAGCCATGCATATCGGGTCTACTGTGTGACTGGTCCGCCGCACCGGCCAACAGTCCACCTGGTCCACCCTCCGAGTCTAGCCATATACATCGAGTCAGCAGTGTGATTGGTCCGCCCGCACCGGGCCTTCAATCCACCTGGTCCACTCTTTGAATCTACAGTATGACTGGTCCGCCCGCACCGGGCCTTCAGTCGGCTTGGTCCACTCTCCGAGCCTCGGCACATCTGGTCCCCCTCGTGGGGCCTACAGCCTATCCGGACCGCTCGTTGGGCCTTCGCAATAACAGGTCTGCCTTGGGTATGTTGGCCTACAGCAAAAAGCAGGTCTCGCCTCAACCCAACCCCAGTCAACAACCATGTGCACATAAACATACAATCATATAACAATTCACATTCAATCAAACCGATCTAGCAGATCACGTATCATAACATACTCTAAGCAGGGTACCGACCTAACATGTCACTAGCATATACCATCCTAATATCTTGATGCAAACATAACAAGGCAAAAACATAACAACGATACCCGGATTACAATCCGATAAAGGGCCGACCTTGGTGCCTTAGACTCTGTTGATATAGTGAGGATGACTGACCTCGCGATTGCCGAAATTCTGAATTGAAGAAGCAGATTCCTGAATCACCGACTCACCGAAAGTCCCGAACTAGCCATCATAGCACAAATAATTATTAGGCTAAGCACAATACCCTTCCAAGGGTAAATTGACCAATTTACCCTTAACTCATTTCGGCCCAACACTAAATAAGCTCTCAAGCCCACTAATGGCTCAAAGTCCAAAAGTCCAAAGCAAAGCCCACTATTGGCCCAATTTACTAAATTGGGCCCACCACACCAAATGGACTAGACCCATGGTCCATAACAACTAATGGGTCCACAATACTCCTTTCATAATGTCCAGACACGACCCAAATCCAACAGCCCAATAACAGCCCAATCCCTAAGGCCCAAAATGAAAAACCAACAAAGAGAGTACGTTGGGCGTACCCTCCTTGGTACGTGGGGCGCACACGCTGATTTGTAGTTGGGGATCGGGGCACTGACCCGTTACGCAGGGCGTACCCCTAAGTTACGCGGGGCGTAACTTCGCTGCTTATTAAGTCCTCATAACTTCTTAATGGCTTAAGCTCTTAAGCCCAAACTTCAGATCCTTAGGCCAAATATGCCTAATATTCATAAAGTCTCAAACTTTATCACTTGGGACATCCATAAAGCTCTTAATCCAAGGTCTTAATCCATTAAGACCTACTTATCTCACATATAGAACAACCACAGCCCTTGGGACCTCATTTTTCTCACTCAAGACCTCTCAAAAGGTCTGAAAGGACGGATAATCTCGACCAACTCAAAGCATGCATTAAGATGAGGACTTTTGGGACAAGAATGATGTCAAAACTTCACAACACTTAGATCTATGCAATATAAATGACAAGCAAGAAGCTTTATACCTCTTATAGGCTCCAAATGATGATATCTTTCCAGATCTACAAGCTCCAGCCACTCCACTCTTCTTTGACAACTTCCACTTTCTTCTTCTAGCCTCTCCTTTGCCAAAATAAGCTTTTCAAGGCCAAACACACCCAACAATGGAGGTGGGACGGCTATCTAGGGTTTCTGAGGTTAAGAGAGAGCTTATGGAGGCTAGGGTATGAACCAACATGTTCCTTATATAGTGGCTGACCCTGATTTTAGGGTTTTAGAACTCTGAGAGTACGCTGGGTGTACCTCTACTACGCTGGGCGTACTCAACCTTGCACTCGCGTCCACTTACGTATATAAAGGTTTTAAAAATGTTTACATAATTGTATTCATTATATATTCAAAAGATAACTACATAAACATCTTTCAAAAGAAGTAATTAACGCCAGCGCGTCAATCCCAAAAGTTGATTTCCAAACCTGTTTAGCGGTTCCCTGAGAATACAAGTTATTTCAAAGAGAAAGTGTCAACAATTAAGTTGGTGAGTTCATAAGTGATGGGTTTTGAGCATTCTAACACTTCCTAAGTGTACATGCAACCCTAATAACCTTGGATCTATGTTTGTCTAATTTGTCATGCAAAGTTGAATTCCAAGGTTATATTCCTATCTAGCATACATGGGAACAATTTTAACATAAAGTATAGATAGAATAACTTACCTTGTTGTTGCTTGTGTTCCTTGAAACCTTGTGAGCCTAGCACCCCAAGTGTGATGCCTCAAATGCTTCACACAACACCAAATGCTCTTGGAAGAACTTATGAGAGTATACTCACTTCTTCAAATCGGCCAAGCCCTCTATTTCTTAGTGTGTATGTTGTAACCGATTTGGGAGGAGATCATATATACTTATATAGTGTTGACACATCTAGGGTTAAACCCTAATGTGTCATGACTCTTCATTTCCATGACCCATGGGTTTGTAACTCCCATGGAGCAACCATGGAGCATCCTATGGGTGGAACCCAACTTGATGATCCATGGAGCCTTTTAGCCCACTATACAAGATATGGATGATTTACTTAATCAACCCATATATTTAATTAGTTATCTTTTGATCACTTAATTAATTCTAAATTAATTCTTGATCAAACTAATCAAATAATATTATTAATATATTAGAACTTATAATATATTAATAATCTCCAAGCGTTATTTCTCTCATTTAGTCTATCCAATTGCATGGTGCCATGCAACCCAAATGGACCATGCCGGGTCGGGTCAAGTACATACCAGAAATAGTTATGGACTTAGACACCTTATCCAACAGTCTCCCACTTGGATAAGTCTAGTAACTATTACTGCAAGTATGACTTCAGGAACCGATCGGCAATCGTAGCTCTTTACAAGGTTTCTCGAAACTTGAGAAGATGATGGTACGCCATTTAAGATAAGTGATCATATAATCCTCTGTTCTAGATATCAGTCGGACAAATACATGGAACAATGTCTTACTTATTGTCCAACATTTGTTTCCCGATTTCCGATTTGTTTGACAAAGAACTTTATTGAACACATCAATTTAGTTCTGACCGGGCCCGGTACATAGGTCAAAACAAAATCATCGAGGGGCCCAGATATCAGCTTCTAATCCAAGAAGGAACAGATAAACTTCGACTCATATGTTTGTTCTACTACTCATTGAATTACACATAAGAGCACGATTTTATAACATCGAGTTACCAATGCGTTTTTCGTACAATCAATGCCTAACCAACTTGTAAGTAACAAATCATATCTCTAGGTTTAAAGACTTATATGATATTACCGTCTCACGATCACTCGAGATAGAATTCCATGAAGTGATTCCAGTGAGCGTGGGTTGAGTCCAATGATCAGAACTTATGAGCACTCATGATTGTTGTAGCCTTGTCCCAGACCTCTACAACCAAACATGACAGTCTTGATTCATACCTACTTCCGACATATGACCGACTGTGGAGGTTTGAATAATATGTTATACCAAACAAAATTATTCTGGAAGTCAAAACATGCAAAAGAAATATAGTAAACGATCGACAAGAGATAGCAACACTTTACTCATAAATAAAACACTTTTATTCATCATCAAATGTCAATTACACTTTACAAATTTCGAGATTATCTAACTACTAAATCTAATATCATCCTTCAGCCCTATGCTCCGAGCATGCTGGAGATGCTTAACCCGAGTCAGTCCCTTCGTGAGGGGATCTGCCGGATTCTCATCTGATGATACCCTCTTTGCCACGAGGAGTCCTTCTTCGATCCGATGTCTGATGAAATGGTATTTTCTGTCGATGTGTCTGGATCTCCCGTGATCCCTTGGTTCCTTGGCTAAGGCAACAGCACTTTCACTATCACAGAAAATTTCCATCGGCTCTTTAATAGCTGGTACAACTCCAAGGTCTCCAATGAAGTTCCTCAGCCATAATGCCTCCTTTGCCGCTTCGCTAGCTGCAATATACTCTGATTCACAAGTAGAATCTGCCACTGTCTCTTGCTTGGAACTCTTCCAAGAAATTGCTCCTCCATTTAGGGTAAAGACCCAGCCCGACTGAGAGCGGAAGTTATCCCTATCAGTCTGGAAGCTAGCATCACTATACCCTACAACTCTCAAGTCATCACTCCCACCGAGGGTAAGGACCCAGTCCTTAGTCCTTCGTAGGTACTTGAGAATATTCTTTACCGCAATCCAGTGTGCCTTGCCAGGGTTCCCCTGAAACCTGCTAACCATGCTCAAGGCAAAGGCTACATCAGGTCGAGTACACGTCATAGCATACATGATCGAACCTACAGCCGAAGCATAAGGTATTCGACTCATTTCTGCTATCTCAGCCTCAGTGCTAGGGCTTTGTGTCTTACTCAACTTGGCGCTACTCTGGATGGGTAACTCTCCTTTCTTGGAGTCTTGCATTCTGAATCTCTTCAGAATCTTCTCCAAGTAGGTACTTTGACTAAGTCCAATTAGTCTTTTACTCCGATCTCTCAAGATCCTTATCCCCAAAATATAGGCAGCTTCACCAAGGTCCTTCATAGCGAAACACTTTCCAAGCCAGGACTTTACTTCCTGCAGGGTTGGAATGTCGTTTCCTATGAGTAGTATGTCATCCACATACAATACCAAAAAGCTAACTATACTCCCACTAGCCTTGACATATACACAAGATTCATCTTCACTCCTAGAAAAGCCAAATTCCTTGACCTTTTCATCAAAGCAAAGATTCCATCTGCGAGGTGCTTGCTTTAATCCATAAATGGATTTCTCAAGCTTACACACTCTATTAGGGTACTCGTTACTGACAAAACCCTCTGGCTGACTCATGTAAACATCTTCAGCCAACTTTCCATTAAGGAAAGAGGTTTTGACATCCATTTGCCAGATTTCATAGTCATGAAATGCGGCTATGGCTAACAGAACCCGAATAGACTTAATTTGGCTACCAGAGAAAAGGTCTCATCAGAGTCCACTCCAGGAATTTGAGAGAAGCCCTTTGCAACCAGTCTAGCCTTATAAGTGTGTACTTTACCATCCATGTCGGTCTTCTTCTTGAAGACCCATTTGCACCCTACAGTCTTTCGACCTGGTACATTCTCAACCAAGTTCCAAACTTGATTGTCATACATGGATTGTATCTCGCTATCCATAGCCTCTTTCCATTTAGCAGACTCGGGGCCCGCCATGGCTTCCTCGTAGCTGTTAGGGTCATCTTGACTTACTAGTGTCTCATCACTAATAAGTGTCTCACCTTCTGCAGTAATATGGAATCCATAGTAATGCTCAGGTGCACTCCTAACTCTCGTGGAACGCCTCAGAGGTACAGATTCGTCAATTGGCTCAACAGGAGTTTCCTCCTCAAGTTGAGGGCTAGAGTTTGAAGTTCCTTCACCAATTGACTCTTGAATTTCTTCAAGATCAACTTGCCTCCCACTGTCTCCTTGGCTTATAAACTCTCTTTCTCGAAAGACTCCTCTTCTTGCTACAAAAACCACATTGTCACTAGGTCTGTAGAAGAGGTAACCAAAGGATTGCTGTGGGTAGCCGATGAAAATACACCTCTCGCTTCGGGGTTCGAGCTTATCATGAGTCTCGCGTCTCACGAAAGCCTCGCATCCCCAAATCTTGATGTGGTCTAGTTTAGGTACTTTACCAGTCCACATCTCGTGAGGAGTTTCGGCAACTTTCTTTGTAGGGACTAGATTAAGGATATGGGCGGCAGTCTCTAAGGCATACCCCCAGAATGAGATTGGTAGCGAAGCTCGACTCATCATGGAACGAACCATGTCCAACAAGGTTCGATTACGCCTCTCAGCCACACCATTCAACTGCGGTGTCCTGGGAGGTGTCAATTGTGAGACAATCCCACATTCCTTTAGATAGTCGAGGAACTCTGAACTAAGATACTCACCACCTCGATCGGATCGAAGCATCTTAATGTTCCTGCCCAATTGATTCTCGACTTCCTGTTTAAATTCCTTAAACTTCTCGAAAGTCTCTGACTTATGCTTGATTAAGTAGACATATCCATATCTACTGTAATCATAAGTAAAAGTCAAATAATAACGATTAGCATCTCTTGTGGCATGTTTGAATGGTCCACACACATCCGTGTGTATAAGGTCCAACAAACCTTCACCCCTTTCACACGAGCCTGTGAAGGGTGACTTTGTCATTTTTCCAAGTAAGCATGATTCGCAACTATCATTTGACTTTAGGTCAAACGACTCCAAGACTCCATCCTTTTGGAGTTGGCCTATGCGTTTCTTGCTTATATGTCCAAGACGACAATGCCATAATGATGCTTTATCCAAGTTATTATTATTAGTAGAATCAATACACAAAACATTATTTCCTAAGTTATCTACAATAGATACAGCTTCATACACACCATCACAAGGTAATGCTTTAAAATAAAGTACATTATTAAAGAAAGCATTAATCGAACCAACTTCATTATCAAACGAAAAGGTGAAACCTTGTTTGTACAATGCATGAAAGGAAATAATATTTCTTGCCATTTCTGGCGAATAACAACATTTATTCAAATCTAAATTTAACCCACTACTTAGCGATAAAGTATAAACTCCAATCTTGGTGACAGGTGTAACTTTCCTATTCCCCATGATTAAGTTTATTCTTCCTTGCTCCACATTCTCACTTCTTCCTAGTCCCTGCAAGTCACAACAAATATGAATTCCGCAACCTGTATCAAGGACCCAAGATTTCGAATGGGGTGAGTTATTAGAAATGATAGTGTAAATACCTGCATGGTTGGGTTTGACTTTCCCATCCTTTACATCTTGCTGGTACTTTGGGCAGTTCCGCTTCCAATGAGCTTTTTCGTGGCAATAGAAGCATTCAGCCTCTTTTGGGTCAGAAGAAGGAGTAATGAAACCTTTCTTGGTTCCACTTGAAGAAGAGCCATCAAGGGTCCGAGCCTTGGTACCCTTTGAAGATCTCTTTCTCTTCCTCCCTCGACTTTGCCCGATTGCCAAGACCGGAGTTGAGTCTGGAGTAGGAGTGATAGCAACCGACTTCCCCTTAAGACCTGTTTCTGCGGTCTTGAGAAGTCCCTGAAGTTTGCTGAGGGTGACCTCTTCCTTGTTCATGTGATATGTCATGCGGAATTGATCATAGCATGATGGTAAGGAGTGCAAAATGATATCTATTGCAAGCTCCTCAGGGAAGTTCACATTGAGCTTCAGCAAACGATCCACATACCTTTGCATTTTCTGCATGTGGCTCGTGACGGACTCTCCGTCCTTCATCATGGTTGTTATCATGGAGCAGATGACTTCGTACCTCTCTTGTTGTGCACTTTGATGGTATCTTTCCATCAAATCTTGGTGCATTTCATAAGGGTAGAAGTCTTCATAAGACTTTTGGAGTTCAGCTGTCATGGTGGCTAACATGATGCAAGCCACCTTGGTTGCATCTCTTTCATGAGTATGAAAGTCAGCGATCTCCTGGGGAGTTGCAGTGGACTCGTCAATTTCCTTAAGCTCCTTATCAAGGACATATTCTTTGTCCTCGTAGCGGGTAATCATCCTGATGTTTCTGATCCACTTATTGAAGTTGGATCCATCAAAGGTGACTTTCCCACATAGACTCATAAGAGTAAAGGAGCCATTAGGATTCGAGCCAGAAGCATTAGTTGAAGACATCTGAAAAAGAAGAACAAGTTTAGTTTAGATTTAAGAGAGTCCTTAATAAAACACCCAAATGTAATATTAAGGCTAGGATCCAATCACAATATAATATAACTTAGAAGAGGTATGCCGTAATCTAAGCTATACCATATTTGAAAGGTAGGTGAATGACGATTCACCAATTTCCACCACGAAAACCGAAATATTAAATATTTAGTTTTTATTGGTTTTAGAAATTCCTAGATTCTTTGAGATCCAATGAACTTTTCAAAGGCATGTTTCAATCTCGGGAGTGCCCTCCAGGTTTTGTGACTGGGATGCCGAGGATCACAAAACGAGGTGTGAAGTAACCATGCAAATCACTTGGTACCCTTAAAGTTTATCACTCAATCGATGTGCCGGTAAACCACACACGCTCCACCGATACTATAATAAACCTTAAGTCACCCTTTACCTACCTTGTTAAGTCCAAGTTAGTGTGCCGGTTAACCACACACGCTCCACCAACGACTTAGACAAAGTGTAAAGTGTAATTTCATGGATTAGCACCTTATTCACATTTTTCCTAAAGTAACTAAGATTGGGAATTTAATAAACATTTAGTTACTTTATATATTCATCATACTTTGAATGAGAATTTATAAGTCCTTGTCTTACCCGTTCGGCTAACGACCCTCCACCAGTCAAGCAAGCGGTGGGTGAGAATATTCACCCATTAAGTCACCATTTTATAGGCAACAACCTTATACCCACCTTATAGACCGGCTTCGTGAATGAGGCGTACTAGCGGTAAGACGACTTTATTCTTATACATATATATATAATTATTAAATTATCATAATATAAGTATAAGGGTTGAATTTTAACTTTTAAAATTCTAGGGGTTGGAACTAAAGTTTTAACTTAACTTTACTTGTTCCAAAACTTGAGGGCAAGTTTTGTAACTTTCAAAACTTTTCATTTCTTGTAACTTATGAGTTTAATAGAGTAATAAAATGAAGACTCTTCATTTTTATAACTCTTGTGTTTTCTTAATGGTTTTAACTCAAGTGTGACTCTTGGTTTTCCATAACTTAAGGATAAGTTATGGACTCCATTAAAACACATTATGATCAAGAATTAAACTACCAAATAGGTTACAAATAATTCCTATGATCATCTAAAACATCATAAGAACAAGAACATGAATATGAACACAATCAAAAATTACATAAAACTTTGTAATTTTGATAACTAGTTGTTGTAAATGAATTAGCAAAGACATTACACCACCAAAAACAAGTTTTCAATTACCAAAACAGTTAGGGTAATGTTTCTAATTCATTTTCCAGCAACTGAATCGAAATTCTGCACTTAGTCGACCCTACTCGCCGAGTGCATGAACATGACTCGCCGAGTTGGTTGAAGATACTCATGGACTCGACGAGTCCCCCCTATAGACTCGACGAGTCCATTCGCAGACAGCAAATTTCCGATTCTGTTTTCAACCTTTAAGCACAAATAAGAACAAACAAGCCTAGGCTCTGATACCACTGATGGGTTTTGAGCATTCTAACACTTCCTAAGTGTACATGCAACCCTAATAACCTTGGATCTATGTTTGTCTAATTTGTCATGCAAAGTTGAATTCCAAGGTTATATTCCTATCTAGCATACATGGGAACAATTTTAACATAAAGTATAGATAGAATAACTTACCTTGTTGTTGCTTGTGTTCCTTGAAACCTTGTGAGCCTAGCACCCCAAGTGTGATGCCTCAAATGCTTCACACAACACCAAATGCTCTTGGAAGAACTTATGAGAGTATACTCACTTCTTCAAATCGGCCAAGCCCTCTATTTCTTAGTGTGTATGTTGTAACCGATTTGGGAGGAGATCATATATACTTATATAGTGTTGACACATCTAGGGTTAAACCCTAATGTGTCATGACTCTTCATTTCCATGACCCATGGGTTTGTAACTCCCATGGAGCAACCATGGAGCATCCTATGGGTGGAACCCAACTTGATGATCCATGGAGCCTTTTAGCCCACTATACAAGATATGGATGATTTACTTAATCAACCCATATATTTAATTAGTTATCTTTTGATCACTTAATTAATTCTAAATTAATTCTTGATCAAACTAATCAAATAATATTATTAATATATTAGAACTTATAATATATTAATAATCTCCAAGCGTTATTTCTCTCATTTAGTCTATCCAATTGCATGGTGCCATGCAACCCAAATGGACCATGCCGGGTCGGGTCAAGTACATACCAGAAATAGTTATGGACTTAGACACCTTATCCAACAATAAGTGGTTTAGAAAAATTGAATGCCATTCCAAAATAGGTGTATGTTTTCCAAGAAAATCCCTTATTTTCTTATAACAGTATGAAATGCATGAGAGTATTTGTGTTTGAAAAATGTAGATAGTTGAACCAAGAAAATCCCTTATTTTCCTAATAGTTGTTTAATGTTCAAGAATAAAGATTGGAAGCAAGTCACATGCTTTTAAACATAGATCTATATAATAAATCTATCAGAGGATTTCCGTTTGTTAGATAAAGAATAGTTTTAATAACTACTCGTTCATCAATCAGAAGTACTATAATAATTGTGTATCCGATGAGTTTTATAACCATACTAAACATAATATGCATGTAGCGATGTTCTTCAGGTGTTGCAGCGTTATGACAACTGTCACCCCAAAGGACGGACTATAGCTAACAGTCAGGGCGCGGGATCATGACTTCCCGTATAGATCTATACACATTTGACACGTTCTCCTAACGGGAGACTCTGGTTATAGACAAGACTTGCAGCATTACTTTCTAATAAGAAAGTAGTATTTGAAGATATACACGTCTCATGGATTCTCAACTAAGTCTGTATTAAAGTGATAGTTTTGTATGCAAAGTTTATCCTTTTTCACAATGTTTGACAAAGCATAAATCATAAGTTTTTAGAATGTATCAAAGGACTTAGTAACGAAAGGTACTTTGAAATCGCTATATACTTTGTATAAGTCTAACGCACGCAAAGTATGACAAGAGTTTTCCATAGTAGTAATGAATTCCAAGTGATTTATTCGATAAAACAAGTGAAGTGAAACTTTATAAAATACACGATAATAATCGTATGTTTACTTGTATTCCCCCCCTTAAAGAGTATAAAAGCATTTAAAATGTATTTAAAGTGTGTTTGAAAGGGGTATGAACTCACTTGATAGTTTGAGGAAGGTGTGACGAAAATCGAGCAGAACTTTGGCTTGAAAAAGCAGGATTTATCGGGAGTAAAATCGACCTTCGGGACTTGCACAAAATGACCAGGGCTTCGGGGTAGTGCGAGCACGGAAAACGAGGCAAAACGGAAGAAAAGTGAGAGAGAATGAACAAATTTTCCGGGAACCCTCGCATCCCTTTTATAGGAGGTTGGAACCGCCTCGGTACGCGGGGCGTAAGCGTACGTCATGCATGACCGAGCCCTCGACTGCCTCGGACTTCGGATGGGACGGGGGGGCGGGGGGGGGGGGGGGGGGGGCGGAAGGCTCGCGTAGGGGCGACATGGACGATCCAAGGCCAAGGCCTTGAGTACGCTGGGCGTACTCGTGTACGCAGGGCGTACTTGCGTGACTCAGACTTCGGATAATACCGAAGTTTTCAATAAATATATATATTAATTATTTATCAAACTTCAAAAATTCGTATCTCCTTCATACGAACTCCGTTTTCGACGTTCTTTATATCCACGCGTAGGTGAGACTAAGATCTACAACTTTCGTTTAGATTCCGTTGGCAAATTCCGAAATTATTTTTATTATTTATTTATTAAAATGACGTGATTAAGGAATTTCTTTAATAATTCATAACTTCTTCATACGATGTCCGATTTGAGCGTTCTTTTTATGCACGTTTGTAGTTTCACGATATCTATGACTTTCATTTACACACCTAAGGTCAAAAAGTGTTTTATTGAAACTTTGCGTTTTTACGTAACTTCGTATCGCCGGTTTTTGTCGAAAAACTTACAATGGTCATAACTTCTTCGTTATAACTCGGATTTTTGTGTTATTTATATGTTTGGAAACCATAAGATGATATTTACTACATAGCGTACTCCAAATAGAGCTTTTGAATACTTCATTTTTCGATGATATTCTAATCCCTTTTTCAAAAAGGTTACAAGACTCGATCTTTGATGACCTGAAATGACGGGTTGTTACATCATCCCCCGTTAGAGGGAATTTCGTCCTGAAATTTTAATACAAAAGAAAAGTTTTAGGGGCTGAGGAAGAGGTGTGGATACTTCTGTTGCATTTGATCTTCTCGTTCCCACGTGAACTCAGGTCCCCTCTTAGCATTCCATCGGACCTTTACTATTGGAATGCGGCTCTGTTTAGTTCCTTTAACTTCCCTATCCATGATCTCGACGGGTTCTTCCACAAAGTTAAGATTTTCATTTAGTTCGATCTCATCGAGTGGAATTACAAAGTGTTTCGTCGGACAAACACTTCTTCAGGTTCGATACGTGGAATACTGGATGTACTTTGTTAAGCTCGATTGGAAGTCGGCGTTTGTAGGCCACTGGACCAACTCTTGAAATGATTTCGAAGGGTCCAATGTACCTAGGATTTAGCTTCCCACGTTTTCCAAAGCGTATCATGCCCTTCCAGGGTGAGACCTTCAGTAGTACACGATCGCCAATCTAAAATTCCAAGGGTTTACGTCTTTTGTCGGCATAGCTCTTTTGCCTATCCCTTGAGGATTTCAGTCGTTCTCGTATTTGCACGATCTTTTCAGTAGTTTCTCTGATGATCTCCGGACCAGTGAGGGTGCTATCAGGGACTAGACCTTTTGCTAATTGTGTGTCGCCCACTTCCGTCCAGCTGCACTTACGGTCGTAAAGGGCTTCAAATGGAGCAGTCTTGATACTAGTATGATAACTATTGTTATAAGAGAACTCGACCAAAGGTAAGTGAACATCCCATGCCTTACCAAAGTCGATTACACATGCTCGCAACATGTCTTCCAAGGTCTGGATCGTCCTCTCACTCTGTCCGTCAGTTTGGGGGTGATAGGCTGTACTCATGTCCAATCTTGTTCCCATGGATTTTTGCAATGATTGCCAGAATCTGGAAGTGAATCTGTTGTCTCTGTCCGAGATGATAGACATTGGCACTCTATGGAGTCATACGATCTCTCGGAGGTAGATTCTCGATAGCTTTTCCATTTTATCAGTTTCCTTGATCGGTAAGATATGAGCGGACTTGGTTAATCTATCGACGATTACCCAAATAGTATCTTGGCCACCCTGAGTTTTGGGCAGTTTCGTTATGAAGTCCATGGAAATCTGCTCCCATTTCCACTCAGGTATTTCGGGTTGTTGGAGTAGCCCTGAGGGTTTCTGGTGTTCTATTTTTATCTTGGCGCAAGTCAAACACTTGCTCACATAGGTAGCAATCTTCGCTTTCATGTTTGGCCACCAGTAGAGTTGCTTGAGATCTTGATACATCTTGTCTAACCCAGGGTATACGGAGTATGGAGTCTTGTGTGCCTCGCTCGTAACCACCTCTCTGAATCCACCAAACTTGGGTGTCCATATCCGGTTCATGAGGTAGCGTGCTCCGTCACTCTTGATTTCTAAGTTCTTGTCCATTTCCCTAAGGGTCTCACCTGTCACGTTTTCGGGTTTCAAGGCCTCTATTTGAGCTTCCTTGACTTGTGCTGACAAGTGCGAATGGATCGACATGGCTAACGACTTCACTCTTCGGCCAGAGTACTCCTTACGACTAAGGGCATCTGCCACGACGTTTGCCTTTCCCGGATGATAGCGAATCTCACAGTCGTAGTCGTTGAGCAATTCGACCCAACGTCGCTGTCTTATGTTTAACTCTTTCTGGTCGAAGATGTGTTGGAGGCTCTTGTGGTCTATAAAGATAGTGCACTTGGTACCATATAGGTAGTGTCTCCAGATTTTAAGAGCGAAGACCATCGCCCTAAGTTCTAAGTCATGAGTGGTGTAGTTGACCTCATGCGTTTTCAATTGTCGTGAGGCATATGCAATAACCTTTCCTCTCTGCATTAGCATGCAGCCCAGCCCTTGCTTCGAAGCGTCGCAATACACCACAAAATCTTCGGTCCCTTCTGGAAGAGAAAGGATGGGCGCACTGCAAAGGGCATGTTTCAAAGTCTGAAATGCAACATCTTGCTTTTCTCCCCAGTTGTAGGTCACACCTTTCTGGGTTAAAGCGGTAAGAGGTTTTGCGATGCTGGAAAAATTCTGAATAATCTTCAATAATAACCAGCAAGACCTAGAAATTGGCGAATTTCTGTTGGTGTAGTTGGTGCAGACCAGTTTTTGATAGCCTTGATTTTTTATGGATCCACGTGGATTCCTTCCTTGCTGACCACGTGGCCGAGGAAGTCCACCTTTCTAATCCAAAACTCACATTTTGAGAATTTTGCATACAGTTTCTCAGTCCGTAGCGTCTCTAAGACTTGCCTCAGATGTTGACTATGCTCTTCTTTATTCTTTGAATAAATGAGTATGTCGTCTATGAATACTATCACGAACTTATCCAAGAATGGACGACATACCCGATTCATTAGATCCATGAATACGGCCAGGGCATTGGTTAGTCCGAACGGCATCACTACGAACTCATAATCTCCGTGTCTCGTTCGGAAGGCCGTCTTGGGAACATCACTCTCCAGGACTCGCAGCTGGTGATATCCCGACCTCAGATCGATCTTGGAGAAGTAGTTGGCTCCTTGGAGTTGGTCGAATAAGTCATCGATTCAGGGTAGGGGGTATCGGTTCTTGATGGTAAGTTTGTTGAGTTCTCGGTAGTCGATGCACATTCTGAATGATCTATCCTTCTTTTTCACGAACAACACGGGTGCTCCCCATGGCGAGAAGCTCGACCTGATGAATCCTTTTCCAAGTAGCTCATTCAGTTGGCTGGATAGCTCTTGCATCTCTGCTGGGGCTAATCGATAGGGTGCTTTGGCTACTGGGGTAGCTCCGGGAACCAGATCGATTTTGAACTCGACTAGTCTCGCGGGAGGTATTCCCGGAAGGTCCTCGGGAAAAACATCGGGAAAATCACATACGTCGGGCACATTCTTGACGTCCTGGACTTCGCGTTTCACATCTACAACATGTGCCAAAAACGCGTGACACTCCTTGCGTAGGCATTTCTGAGCTTGGATACTTGAGATGATACGAAGAGTGGTACTGGGTTTGTCTCCCAAGACAATGAAAGTTTCACCGGTTGGCAGATTAAGGCGAACGGCCTTATCGTAACATAAAATGTCTGCATGATGAGAACTCAGCGAATCCATGCCAACGATGACATCGAAACTCTTAATCGAGACTGGCATGAGGTTGATTGAAAAGGGATTATCGTTTAAAGTTAGGGTGCAGTTTAAGTATATCTCCTTAGTGCCTTCGGTTTTCCCGTTGGCCATTTCTACTATGAATGGTTCACTTAATGATTGTGGTATTGATTTTAGCAGGCCTTTAAAGTCGTGACTCACAAAACTCCTTTCCGCTCCACTATCAAACAAAATGCATGCATACGAGTTATCGAGAAGAAACGTACCCGTAACAACAGTAGGGTCCGCAATGGCTTCATTTTTCCTCATTGCGAAAATTCGACTCCTTCTGCCGGTATTCTGGTTGTTTGCCTTTAGGCAGTCCCTGCGGTAGTGCCCCGTGTCTCCGCACTCAAAGCAGGCACGGCTTACTCCGGTATTAGCAGTGGGGGCGGATGGTTGGGTTGGCTCTTTGCAATAGCGGGTTGTATGTCCCCTCTTATTGCACCTGGTGCATTGAAGATCATGGCAAGGACCGTGGTGGTGGAATTTGCATTGGTTGCACTTAGGAAGTTTCCCATTATATGAGCTTGTGGGGGCAGGTTTGGCAGGTACAGTCATAGCGTGGGTCGCTACTACTTGTTGTTTCTTGGGGTTCTCCTGGAGGGTTTGTCCCCTCCTCTTGTTCCAAGGCCTACTCTGGCCCTGAGGCTGCTTAGATGGATTTGCGGTTGCTACAATGGTACCCTGTTTTACTCCGTGGTCGATGACTCGCTGAGCCAGGCGTTTAGCGTTGTTGTAGGTAATAGGGTTGGAAGCCAGGACATGCCCTTGAATATGGGGTGACAACCCCCAAATGTACCTTTCAACCTTCTTTGATTCTGGGTTGACCATGGTAGGGCACAATGCAGCGAGGTCGTTGAACCTAGTTGTGTAGCCGACTAGATCAGACCCAGTCATTTTCAGATTCCAGAGCTCCTGCTCAAGCTTTTGCACTTCGCCCCTTGGGCAGTATTCCTCCAGTAGTAGAACCTTCAGATCCTCCCAACTCATGGCGTTGGCAACAGTGAGCATCACCGAATTCACATGGCTTTTCCACCAAGTGAGGGCTCGATCTATGAAGGTGCAAGCAGCGAATTTAACCTTGCTTGTTTCTTGGCATGAGCAGATCTCGAACACTGTTTCGGTCTTTTCGAACCATTGCATTAACGCAATGACTCCTCCAATTCCATTAAAAGTTTTTGGCTTAGCGTTAGAGAACTCCTTGTAAGTACATTCTCTTACTTGACCACGACCACTGCCATGTCTTGAATGATTCGTGCTGCTACCTTCCCCTCCGTTTCCATTGGAGTTTATTTGCGAGAGGGCTGCAGTTACTGCTGCTGTGATAGAAGCCTGGACCATGGCTGGATCATACGTTGGTGGTGGAGGTGGTGGTGGTGTCGTGTCCGGTCTGGGCCTTAGGTTTGGACGAGGAGGCATCGCGCTGCCAAAAGAAAATGAAAGATTTATAAGTTTTGGTAGTTCAGAGTTGAATGATATTGAGTTAACTTTTAATAGTTTAAGAAATTGGGTTTGACCAACATAGGGTTTTGAGCTTGAAAATAAAGTTTGAATAGATGTACTTATGAATTGAACGAACTACACATAATTAAAACAAGAAAGGGATATGCCCTTATATATTAAACATATAGTTGTGTTACATCGGGGTCTAAACAAAAGTTTTTGACCTTTCTAAAGGTCTCCGATTTACAGAAAGTTTTAAAGAAAATAATACTTTTATCCGAAATCCTAATTTATAACAAAAATTGAGAGTCGGGCAAGTACTACTTGCGGCGTGGTTTGCGCTTTGTGTCGGACTGCTTTGACTCCATGAGGCGCCTATCAAACGCAGCTTGTTGTTCCCTTAATTCTACGAAGGCTGCATTTGCTTGTGCTTGGAATGCTTCGGCGCGAAGGTGGATGTCGTTCTGCAACATCTCTAGGCGGTGATATCGGCCGTGTGGATTTGTACTTCCACGTTGACCTCTCAGATTCGGTTGGCTTGCACTCCGGATTGATAGCACTGGTTGGCGAGTTTACCAACCATGACCGGAAGTGCTCGGTCTGCTGATCCCCCGCCTCTGACATCATAGAAGTCTCGGCACATGCCGTAGGGAGGGCGTAAACTTTGTTGTTGGCTCCAATGGTGGAGGTGACTTCCCACACAGGAGTGGGTCCTTGGAAGTTCCTCACGTGGACGGGAGGTTTTGGGATTGGTGGATTGATAATTTCTGGCTCCGAATCTGTGCCAGAGTCATCTCCTTCCTCCAACTTTATAGGCTCTTCGTCTTCTTCAGGATCTTCTTCGATCCATCCTCCATTACCTTGGCTGGGGTAGTAGGGGTCATTGGGGTGATGGAATCCCGCCATTGAGTCTGTACGAGAATATGGTTAAGAATTGACTATAAGCTAAAGCACATGAAACTTACTCTTAAGTTTAATGGTTGATGACAACACAAAAACTCCCTTAGTATTATGTAATGATGTGCTTTTGGTAAGTTTTAAAATTGTTGTCCACTGCAGACACTCCTTGGCATACGTTAGTCGTCTCTCGGATAAATATAGTTGATCAGGCTATATTCGTCCAAGTTCCGATTACATGTCCCAAGGCGTACCTGCACTGCACAACTTATTTATAATACTTCTAAATTTATTCGTTATGAACTGTTATTAGTATGAAATGAGTGCATGCTTACCTAAAAACTAAATAAATTTAATTTCAAAAGTATGACTCTTCTCAGAGTGTTTTTGCCCAGTTGAGTTTATAGTTGTATACAAAAAAGAAACTGTTTTGATATACTTAATTCCCTATAAACAAAGCTCTAATACCAATCTGTCACACCCCCAAACCAGAACGGCGGAAACATTCGGGGGCGGAGGACGTCATATTTAGTATCATAACAGTTCATAGAAAGGAAAGTACACACCACCATACATATATAAAGGTTTTAAAAATGTTTACATAATTGTATTCATTACATATTCAAAAGATAACTACATAAACATCTTTCAAAAGAAGCAATTAACGCCAGCACGTCAATCCCAAAAGTTGATTTCCAAACCTGCTTAGCGGTTCCCTGAGAATACAAGTTATTTCAAAGAGAAAGTGTCAACAATTAAGTTGGTGAGTTCGTCAGTGGTTTAGAAAAATTGAATGCCATTCCAAAATGGGTGTATGTTTTCCAATAAAATCCCTTATTTTCTTATAACAGTATGAAATGCATGAGAGTATTTGTGTTTGAAAAATGTAGATAGTTGAACCAAGAAAATCCCTTATTTTCCTAATAGTTGTTTAATGTTCAAGAATAAAGATTGGAAGCAAGTCACATGCTTTTAAACATAGATCTATATAATAAATCTATCAGAGGATTTCCGTTTGTTAGATAAAGAATAGTTTTAATAACTACTCGTTCATCAATCAGAAGTACTATAATAATTGTGTATCCGATGAGTTTTAAAACCATACTAAACATAATATGCCTGTAGCGACGTTCTTCAGGCGTCGCAGCGTTATGACAACTGTCACCCCAAAGGACGGACTGTAGCTAACAGTCAGGGCGCGAGATCATGACTTCCCGTACAGATCTATACACATTTGACACGTTCTCCTAACGGGAGACTCTGGTTATAGACAGAACTTGCAGCATTACTTTCTAATAAGAAAGTAGTATTTGAAGATATACACGTCTCATGGATTCTCAACTAAGTCTGTATTAAAGTGATAGTTTTGTATGCAAAGTTTATCCTTTTTCACAATGTTTGACAAAGCATAAATCATAAATTTTAGAATGTATCAAAGGACTTAGTAATGAAAGGTACTTTGAAATCGCTATATACTTTGTATAAGTCTAACGCACGCAAAGTATGACAAGAGTTTTCCATAGTAGTAATCAATTCCAAGTGATTTATTCGATAAAACAAGTGAAGTGAAACTTTATAAAATACACGATAATAATCATATGTTTACTTGTATCCCCCCCCCCCCCCCCCCCTTAAAGAGTATAAAAGCATTTAAAATGTATTTAAAGTGTGTTTGAAAGGGTATGAACTCACTTGATAGTTTGAAGAAGGTGTGACGATAATCGAGCAGAACTTTCGCTTGAAAAAGCGGGATTTCTCGGGAGTAAAATCGACCTTCGGGACTTGCACAAAATGACCAGGGCTTCGGGGTAGTGCGAGCACGGAAAACGAGGCAAAACGCAAGAAAAGTGAGAGAGAATGAGCAATTTTTCCGGGAACCCTCGCATCCCTTTTATAGGAGGCTGGAACCGCCTCGGTACGCGGGGCGTAAGCGTACGTCACGCATGACCGAGTCCTCGACTGCCTCGGACTTCGGATGGGATGGGGGGGTAGGCTCGCATAGGGGCGACGTGGACGATCCGAGGCCAAGGCCTTGAGTACGCTGGGCGTACTTGCGTGACTCGGACTTCGGATAATACCGAAGTTTTCAATAAAAATATATATTAATTATTTATCAAACTTCAAAAATTCGTATCTCCTTCATACGAACTCCGTTTTCGACGTTCTTTATATCCACGCGTAGGTGAGACTAAGATCTAGAACTTTCGTTTAGATTCCGTCGGCAAATTCGGAAATTATTTTTATTATTTATTTATTAAAATGACGTGATTAAGGAATTTCTTTAATAATTCATAACTTCTTCATACGATGTCTGATTTGAGAGTTCTTTTTATGCACGTTTGTAGTTTCACGATATCTATGACTTTAATTTACACACCTAAGGTCAAAAAGTGTTTTATTGAAACTTTGCATTTTTACGTAACTTCGTATCGCCGGTTTTTGTCGAAAAACTTAGAATGGTCATAACTTCTTCGTTATAACTCGGATTTTTGTCTTATTTATATGTTTGGAAACCTTAAGACGATATTTACTACATAGCGTACTCCAAACAGAGCTTTTGAATACTTCATTTTTCGATGATATTCTAATCCCTTTTTCAAAGAGGTTACAAGACTCGATCTTTGATGACCTGAAATGATGGGTTGTTACAAGAAGGAGCATGGAAGGGAGTCAAGTTGAAGAGCAGGTTATGGATCTAAGCTTTCTTGGGGCTAGAGCACCATTTGAAGGTATAAAGCTCCAAGCTTTCCCTTTCTTTTTGTTTTGTGCATATTTGGGTCCATCTTAGGGTTTTTGGTCCCAAGATTGAGGCTTTATGAGTTGATGCACTCCAGAGCATAATAACCTATCCTTTTAAGTGTTTCTAGTGGTGGAAAACCATAAAAATAGGGGCTTGATCATGTGAATCTACCCATGCATGAGTTATGAGCATTTTGGGTTATGAAAGTAAGAGTTTTTATGTGTTGTGACCCTATCAGCCATGCAAAGGCTAAAAGTCGATAACTTTATGGAGTAGGAGATGTTAGGAAGTCCAGATCCAAGAGATGAGTTAAGGTCTTAACGTGTTAAGACCCAGAAATTGATTAAGCAAAACTGAGAGTACGCCTAGCGTAATCCTAGTACGCCCCGCGTACTGGGCTGAGGTCCCCGATCAGAATTATGCATGCTTGAGTACGCTGAGCGTACCAAAAGAGGTACGCCCCGTGTAACCCCTCTGTGGGCTTTTGGGCTAAGTGATGTTTTGGGCCTTGAGTGTTGGGCCTGGAGTTTGGGCTTCGTACATACAGTCTTGGACCAGCGGAGTGTATATGTGCTTTGGGGTCCTTGGTTTGGGCTTGCCTTTTTGGTTGGGAATTGGGCCGTGTGAGGACCCATTTATTATTGGGCTTTGGTGGGCCCAATGGGCTTAGGGTATTAATGGGTTGTTAGGTAGTCTATCTTTAGACCCAATGAGTGAGAGGTTGGACTTAGCTCCTAATTGAGATTTATTGTGGGTTTGGCACAAAGTTAGAGTCTGGTGCGTAGCAGCAGTGATTATAGGAGTTGTTCTTCATCCGAGGTGAGTCTTCTCACTATACTTTACCTAGAGTGGTAATTAGAGTTATGTGACAGAGCATTTGTATGTTATTTATATGATGTGATACACTACATTATTTCTATGTGATTTATGTTGTGTATGTTCCAGAGTTACAGAGTTAGAACCGGAAGGTTCACAGAGTTAGGACTAGAGGGTCCACAGAGTTAGGACCAGAGGTTCCATAGAGTTATAGCCTCGAGTGGCTAATATGTGTTATATGTGGTATTTTGGGGAACTCACTAAGCTTCGTGCTTACCGTGTTATGTGTTATGTGTTTCAGGATTTTCTTATTTGGATCGCGGGACGACACCGGTTTGATTGTACACACCAGAGAAAGAGTTAAGAGGATCCTGGATTACTATTTTATTAAGACTAAACTGCACAAATGGTCCCTGTGGTTTGCTCAAAATTACCACTTTGGTCCAAAAAAGTTTAGACTAGCATCACAGGTCCAAAGTTTTCATTTTGTTGCAAGTTTGGTCTGATTTTTTATGAATTTTTATAAATGACGAGTTTGCCCTTTATTTTTATTATTTTTATTTTTTTAATTACTTTAATGTTTTCTGATTAAAAGAAAAATAAAAAAATAAAATTAAACCTTCAACCCACCCTCTCACTTTTAAGATACTAACACTCTCCCTCTCTCTTTTCATTTGCTACCAGAGCACCACCGTCGGTGCCACCCATTTAGCCGGAGCACCACCATTGGTGCCATCCATTTAGCCACCACCTAACAACTCAAAACCACCGCCACTCTAATCTGTAACTCGAAGAAGGGAGGTCCGACACCATCTTCCTCAGCAAACCCCAGATTTTGGCAGCCTTCGTTTCTATACTTTTCCCGCGGTTCGCCGTTCCTCAGATCTGAAAGCCTCCACCTACCTCGGACAGGAAAACCCTCTTATGTGAAAGCCTCCACCATCGTTTGGGAACCCTAACCCTAGCCGCTGTCAAATCTAAACCATAACGAACGATACAACGAGGTAGGGAGACCCTAAACGACCGATTGGAGCAACGAGTTTGAACAAATCTTCGTTGTGTTTTCAGATCTGCAAGAAGGTAACACCAGAAGATGGTGTCGTCTTCGACAAAGTTGTTGGCGGTGTTGTAGAGATGTTACAGATCTGGAGATTCAGAGCTGGTTGAGGTACCGGCGGTGGAGCCACCCATCAATTTTTTCGAAACCCTAGCTGGTTCATGTATCAAATCATGAACAAATGTATGTATTTGGTGTTAGAAAATCTATGGATTTTGTATGTGTTTTTATATGTTAAATTTCTGAATTTTGTCCATGTATTCATCTGGAGAAGATAGTGGTTTCATCATGAGAGAGAGAGAGAAAGAGAGAGAGAGAGAGAGAGAGAGAGAGAGAGAGAGAGGTATGGTGGCAGCTCCGGCATGTGGAAGTGGTGGTTGTTCATATTGTACCGGCAAGTGATTGAGGGAGAGAGAGAGAGAGAGAGAGAGAGAGAGAGAGAGGTGTTGACCAGTGGTGGTGTCGTTAACCGAAAAATCAAGGGTGGTTGCGGTGGTAACCGGTGATGCTTCTAGGGGTTGACCGATGGCGGCGTTGTCGACCGGTGGTGGTGGTTTTACCGGATGACGATGAAGAATGGAGAAGAAGGGGTCTAGTAGCAGGGAATAGAATAGAAGGGTGAGGCGTTGAGGGTTTAATTTTATTTTTATTATTCTTTTAATTAGAAAACATTAAAGTCATTAAAAAAATAAAAAAATAAAAAAATGAAAAATGAAGGGCAAACTCGTCATTTAAAAAAAATTCAAAACAAATCGGACCAAACTCGCAACAAAATGAAAACTTTGGACCTGGAGTGCTAGTCCAAACATTTTTGGACCAAAGTGGCAATTTTGAGCAAACCACAGGGACCATTAGTGCAGTTTAGTCTTTTATTAAACATGGAGCTATGTTTTGTGATTTTAATAAATAATGTTTTGTGAAATATGTACTGAGAATTATAATTTTTCAAAAGAAAAATTGTTTTGAAATTACAGTGTTACACTTGCCTTCAAATTTTGATACTTTTTGATCTGAAAACCTTAGGGCCGAAATTTAGAGCCTTCTCCCTCTCTCATAATAGCCTTCTTGCTTCTTGGTGTTTGTAAGCCATTAGAGGAGTTACACTTGTGACTCGAAGCTCAACAAAGAAGAAAGATCAAGCATTTTTAAAGAAGTAATCATCTAGATCTGATATTTTATGTTAATTCTGATTCATGTATGCTAGATCTAGGGTTACAAATCTTGGATACAATTGCAAGTACAATAATGAAACCTAGATCCAAGTATTATGGTTTGCATGATCACATAGGAAAGTTCTTGTGTATAAAACCCATCAAATACAAGTTTTATTAGATAGAAATTCCTTAGTATAACACCCAAATGAAATATTAAGGCTATGACCCAAACACAATATTGCACAATTCGGAAGATGGATGTCGTAATCCAATTGAAAAATATTTGAAGGTAGGTAATGACGATTTACCAATTTCCACCATGAAAAATGAAATTAAGGATTAAGTTTTAAATGAAATGAAATTCCTAGATTCTTTTGAGATTCATTGAACTTTTCAATGGCATGTTTAAATCTTGATTATTTCCCTTCAAGTTTGTGATTGGGATACCGACGATCACAAACAAGGTGTGAATACCCATGCAAATTTGATTGGTACTCTCGTATCATTTATCACCTAATCAATGTGCCGGTTAACCACACACGCTCCATTGATATATGATAAACATCAAGCTACCCTTTGCCACCCTTGCTAGTCCAAGTTAGTGTGCCGGTTAACTACACACGCTCCACTAACAAGGTGCAAAGTGCAATTTCATGGAATAACACTAATTTCACATTTTTCCTAAAGTAACTAAGATCGAGAATTTATAAAAACATTTGGTTACTTTTATAATTATCATTATACTTCTTAACTATAATTAATGTCCTATCCTACCCGTTCATTTAACAACCCTCTACCAGTCAATGAAGCGGTGGGTGAGAGTGGACACCCATTCAAACGCCATTTTATAGGAAATTTCCTTACACCCCCTTATAGACCAGCTTCGTGATGCGATGCGCTCACCGACTCCATTCCTTTGAAAACGAAGTACCTGAAACCAAAACTGAAAACCGTAAGCACGAAGCTTAGTGAGTTCCCCCATCATACCACATACCATATATATCAACATACTACCTAACATATTTGGGTGTTGGCCTACCCCTTCGGTCTCTTTCAACCGGATACAGTCTAGCATATAAGCACATACTCGCATACTGTCATACACAACCATGAGCCATACATATATCATAATCAGTAAATATCTTATGTGCCAAACATAGTCTTGCCATTATGCCATGGGCCACCACGTGGTCTTTCTTTCCAAGTCGGGGGCCACCCCCCTCTGCCTCATAGACAAGTGCCAAGAGCCACCTCTTGATCTTCCATGCAAGCATCACAAAGGCAACTAGCATACATACTACTCTACTTAGCTAATCAGCATATAGTGTGCCAAGAGCCACCTCCTTGTCTTTCATACATAACAACATACAATGTGTCAGGAGCCACCTCCTGGTCTTTCATACATATTGCCTAGGGCTAACCCCCGGGTTTTCCTACCATACATAATAACATATTGTGTGCCAGGAGCTGCCCCCTGGTCTTTCATGGATAATGCCTAGGGCTAACTCCTAGGTCTTCCTATCATACATAAACTAAATGGGCCAACATTGGTGCCTTAGACTCATACAAACAGTGAGGAGACTCACCTCATACTGCTGAAGTCCTGCGGATAAAGTTGTGGCTGTTGGCTGACAGATTCTCGAATCTGTCAACATCAAAATAACACCCAATTAATACTTGGGTCCCAATACATATCCATAAGTCCATGCTTGGGGTAAAAGACTACTTTACCCCTAAATTAGCTTGATTCAAGACCAAAGCCCAATCCGAAGGCCCAAAAGTCAACTATGAGTCAAAGCCCAACATATGACCCAATTTTCCAAATTGGGCTCAAAACTTTACATGGTCTTATTCTAAGGCCCAATCATTTAGTCCAGTCCAAACATTTGGCATTTCCAATGGCCCAATATCTCATAATCATAAAGGCCTAATTATGGCCCACCTATGGCCCAATTTTCCAAATTGGGCCCAAACCTCACATAGGCCTTACCCTAAAGCCCATCCAATTATTCTAGTCCATATGATTGTTCTTGAATGGCCCAATCACCAAAGCCCAATAGAGTGGCCCAACTTAATGCCCAAGTGAAATTCGGGTTTTCACATAAAATGACGATTAGGGTTAAGTGTTTCTTACTTAACCCATTAATGACTTAATCCATTAAGTCCATGAATCTATTGGGTCAATCATGTAGTGTGGCCGGACTTAATACATAATCTCAATCCGGTCATCCAAAAATGCGGGTCCCAACAGCCCAAAACCCATATATCTAAAATTAGGGTTTTCTAAACACTAATTAGGGTTTCCAACCCAATCATAGCCCAATAGGCCCAAAACTAAATCTTTAGATCAATTAGGGTTTCAATAGGCCCACTAGGGTCTCACTAGGCCCATTAGGGTTTTGCTAGTTGGGCACCACCTACTACAACCTCGAGTAGTGGTGGTTAATGGCGGCTCATGGCGGCGGCCACCACCTCACGGTGGTGGTTATAGTTCTAGTCAATTTTGTCCAAGCACCCCAAACGAATCAAAACACAAACAAGGCACACCGCCACCCAACGCGACGGCTGGTGGCGGCAGCCACCACCTCATGGTGGGGTTATGATTTTCTTTTCATTATTTAAATCTCTAATTACAATTTACAAAGCTTTAATCCCAAAAATAAACACACACTAAAAGATAGGCACACACACAACCACCTTATGGTGGCCGACGGTGGCTAGCTGGTGGTGGTGGTGATTGTTCTTTGAGAATTCTGGCCAAACAACACTCAAACACCAGTTCACTGTAATAGACACACACATGTGTTTTCTGTTGCAAAACGAACCCAGCCACCCACCTGGTGGCACACGGCGGTGGTGGTGACACAAGGAGGCGGGCAGCAACGTCATTGGCGACACAGCCGAAAGGCGGCGACGAAAACGAGCGGAACAACCGCTAGAGTGCACGATGAGCGGCGACATCACGAAAGGAAACGAGAAGGGGAGATGGTGGTGTGAAACCCACCAAGTACAGCAGCAACAACCACGCTTCACGGTTTTCCGTTGACCCACGTAAAGATCTTGTTGTTCACAACATCACTGGCGGCAGGAGATGGTGGCGTTCTGATGGCGAAACTCGAATTCAGTCATCCTTCATGGCGGTTTGCGGTGGTCCCAGAGATAGGCAATGGCTCACAGCGAAAGGTGGTCGGAGTAGCTCTGACGATCGTTGTGAAGCTCTTGCGGACGGCGATAGAAGGCAAAATAAGAAGAATAAGAAGACACGGAGGGACGGTGGCAGTACTGAGGTCGCTGGCGACCTTCGCTGATCGGAACATGGGGGGGGGGGGGGGGGGGGGGAGGGGGGTGAGGGAGGCATAAGGGGGAGGTGACGGCTGTTCATCCCTTTAGGGTTAGGGTTTCAGGAGCTATATACCCGACACCTCCATATTCATTTCCCATAACGACATAATTAGTCCCTCTCCATAAAAACTTTTCAAAATGGTTCCCATATTTACCTATTACACCCTTGATCTTATAATTTTTTCATAATTAATCCTACAGTTACTAAACAGCCCCTCCTCTACCATTTATTTTCAAATGAAATCCATATCTTACCATTCAACCCTCAGCTTCCAAAATCTCTTCAAATTAAGTCCCCATAATTTACCAAGTAATCCCTGCCTTCACAAATATTTACAAAATCAATCTGAAACTTACACTTTTAACCCCCAACTTTAAAATTGCGACAATTAGCTCATCGAGACCAACACCTTCCTATATAATTATTGATTTTAGGGCTACTATACATTAGTTAATTTATTTATTTAATAAACGGGGTATTACAAAAAAGCTAAGTTTTACATGCTTTTAAAAAAATGTTTTTTAAAGCTTATGGAAAAGCTATTCTGAAAAATATTTTGAAGTTTGCAAAACATTTTTTTTAACTTGTTAGCTTTTCAAAAAGTTAATAAACAAATAAATTGTTTTGAAAAACAATCCTAAACACCCCTAAGATTAATGGTCAATATCTTAACCAATACTAAGAGTTTGGGTCTGTCCCAATCCTAAACACCCCTAAGACTAATGGTCAATATCTTAACCAATAGTAAGAATATCTTAACCAATACTAAGAGTCTGGGTCTATCTCAACCAATACTAAGAGTCAAGGGTTTTGGTTCTCAAACTCCACTTGGCTCATCTTTCCCAACTTGAGTTTGAGAGGGGTGTTAGTGTACATTGTATATATCAATAGGGAGCATCTCTGTGTATTTTAGTAATTTCCTTCCTTAGGTTAGGTTAGATATGTTGTCTCAAATTCAGTGTATTGGATCGTAGTTTCTAATACAAATCCTAAGCCTTCGACTCAATCTCATCTTCTACGTTGATATTTTATTGTTAAAGCAATGCTACAACAGCCATAATATCATTATAACATAAACCACCATGATACAACCATATGATCAATAAACTATAGCACAATATAAATAAGCTTGCAATAACAACTAAAGTACATTATAACCTTTGTGTAATTTACTTTACTGTTACTATTCTACGATCCTCGTCAAATCCATCAACATGAAAATTCACTTTTATATCACAAACATTCCTATCTTCACATGCATGTACATCATGTACCCAAAAATACACCTTTGAACATCTACCAAAAAAAAATTTAACTACAAGTCTACAACCTATATTACAGTAGTAAAACGTTTACAAAGATACCCCAATATATATATATATATATATATATATATATATATATATATATATATATATATATATATATATATATATATATATATATATATATATATATATATATATATATATATATATATATATATATATACTAGTCCATATGAACACAAAGAGACTTTTTTTTTAAAAACTCCAACTGGTTTAAATAAACAAAAATATTCATGCCCAATCAAAAATTAAATAATTATGATTAAAGCATATGACATTCGTTACACTACTAGACAAGCAAAAATAAAATGTAACGATTATTGCCAATCAATATTTATTCAATACACCATATGGTAGCTTCTTAAATATAATAGTTGTTTATATCACACGTATATGTTTGAAGTTCCTTAAAAGATTTTGGTTTAATCTCATTATTTTGCAAGCATATATATAATTTTGTGGACTAAAAAAATATTAATCAACAATAACTACGGATGATAAAATTTTATGTTGTTTATGTCCTCCTATATCTTCTGTTTCATGGTCTTATAGTAATTATCATCCATGGTACAGCACAGCATGACAAAGCTGTGATTAAAAGAATTAAGAGGGGCAATTTGGGAATTTTACTATTCCAATATAAACTTCTTTTGTGGTTTTGAACGTTCATCTAAATCAAAACTTATCATCAGGCGCAAACCCTCTCTCCAACATTTGGTCATGCAACCTAAAAGCTTCCTTCATATTCTCCTTTGAAACATACCCATTTATCATCAATACATAAGTCGATCTATCAGGCTTCAAACCTTTCTCAATCATCTTCCCATAAACCATATTAGCTTCATCCATTCTCCCATTTCTACAAAATCCATCAAGAATCACATTATACGTAACAACATCCGGAAAAATCCCTTCACTTTCCATCCCATTGACCAAGTCAAACGCCTTATCCATATCATTTTCCTTCAAATACCCATGTATAAGAGTATTATACGTAACACTATCAGCACTAACATTATTAAACCCCATTCGATTAAAAAATAAACCCGCCTCTTTAACTAATCCTGCCCTACAATACCCTTTAATAATCGTGTTACATGTCACAATTGTGGGCCCGATCCCATTCGCGACCATTTCGTCCCAAATCCGTAACGCCTCATTCACATGACCCGTGTTACAAAACCCGTTAATTAAAATACTATACGTTATATAATTTGGGAAAATATTTTTACATATCATAGCATTCCATAAATCTTTAGCTTTTTCCATCTCGCCTTCCTTACAAAACCCATCGATTAAAGTGTTATATGTCACGATATCAGGGTTTATGTTCCTTTGAATCATAGATTCAAACAAATTAACCGCTTTTTTCATGTTTCCTTCTTTCGAGTACCCGTTGATAAGTGTCGCGAAAGTGTAAAAATCCGGATATACCCTTCGTTCGACCATCTCGTCAAATAGTTTATCGGCTTCTTGAAGCATTTTACTTTTGCATAATCCGTTTAAAAGTGAATTATATGTAACAACATCTAAAACGCAACCCCGATCAATCATTTCATCCCGAATCTTGATTGCTTCCGACATCACACCGTGTTTGCAAAACCCGTTGATTAAAATTGTGTAAATAACATTATCGGGTGTCAACCCGGAATCTTTCATATTCTTGAAGTAGAATAAAGCCCGATTGAGATTTCCGGATCTTGAAAACAACCCGATAAGTGAGGTATAAGTCAAGATATCGGGTCCCACGTTTTGGTTCAAGATTTCTTGAAAAATGGTTTCGGCTTCTTCCATAGAATTACCCTTTTTACAGCATTCGATTAACAAGGCGTTGTAAGTAGTGGAGTCGGGATTTAACCCATTATGAACCATTTCTTTTACTATCTCTTTTGCTCTTTCCAAACCCCTGGTTTTACAAACCCCGTTTAGAATCGAATTATAAGTGTAAAGTCCCGGTTTTAATCCTTTACTTTGCATAGAGGTCATGAGTTCAAAAGCTTCATCGAGAAGGCCTACACGTGAATAACCGTTTATCAATGTATTATAGGTCACGATATCTGGGGAAATACCTTTTGCCTCGAATTCAATCAAGAAAGGCTTTACCTTTTTGAAGTTATGATCCTTACAAATGGCATTCACCATAATGTTCATTGTATAGATGTTGAATTGAACAACCCCTTTTGAAACGACATCATTGTAAACCTCCCACGCTAAATCAAACCAACCGATCTTAACAAGGCCTCCAAGAACAGTGTTGCATCCGTTTATCGGAACAGAAATTCCCCTGTTTGTGACTAATTTGAAGGCTTCCACTCCTTCTCTTAACTTCCTAGCTTGCACATATGTACGAATCAACAGATCAAAAACGATGGGACTGGAGCCACATTTCTCGTATGTGGATATTAAACAGTCAACGATCATGGTGCGTGACACGCCGCTCTTCCTAATCATTCTAAGCAACAAAGCCTGGGCATCGGATAACCTTCTATTCCTGGAAAGTACGTGAACTGTCGCACTCAAAGAGATAGAGGAATGCCTAAATTTCGGGTGATTTGAGGCGACCGTGTCAAGAAATTTTTGACCCAGTTGCGGATTATCACGACAATGATAAATGACATCGAGAAAGGAAGAGGGGGTTAATTGAAATAGATAATCTTTGGAGGAATTGAGCTTACCTTGTTTTAAACGCATCAAAATCTTCTCGATTAAGAACGTTTCGATGTGTCCTGATTCTTGTGGTGTTGATGGGGTTTGGAGGGATTTTACTGCGTATGTGGAAAGGGGTTTTGTAAGAGAAGCGGGAGCTGCTATTGTTCTTGTTCGGAGAGACGTTGTTGGCGAGAGTAACCCTTTTGGTGCTGCCATTGACGAGTTGTGGGATGCTCTGATGTTGCAAAGATTGAGAAAATGAACTTCTGTGTAAGAGCGACTTGTAGAGGAAAAAGGTCTTTTTCTAATTTATACCTTGAGAGTTGAGGCGGACGGTAGCGGAGGGCGGTGGAACCGTCAGACGGTAGGCAGGAGGCGGCATGGGATCTGGGTTGCGACGGAACAACATGTTTGAGTAACTACAACAAGGGCCAAGGGAGGGAGGACCAAAAAGGGGTGTTTAGTATTGTTTTTACCAAAATGCCCCTCAGATTATTTATTAATTTTCTGAACAGGCCTCATGATTGGGTTCCTTTGAAAGACATGATAGCATATCGGCATTCTTGCCTTGACAACAAAGTGGGATTCAAGGTGAGATTTTTAATTTGACAAGATTTGGCTTATGAGTAACTTAGTATCAAAATTACCAACTTACCCTTTTTGAATTTTTTTTAGGGTTTTGCTTACCAAAAGAGACACAAGAAAAAGTAGCGAAAATTTCATTTTATGGAAAACCAGCAGAACTCAAACATGGTAGTGGAGTTGTTACAGAATATTTGCTCTAGAGGTATTGAAAAAACAAATTCTTCTTCTTGTATTTCTTGAAAATAATAAAATAATAAAATGATAAAATGACTTATATATGGCTGCACAACATGTATTAGTAATTCTGGAGAACTCAGATGAACCAGTTGGTGCTACGATTTCTGAAAATGGTAACCAATTTTTATTTAATAAAAAACTTTTTTGAAGGTTTAATTTCGGTATATGATTAATTATCTTTTTGGCATTTATTTGTAGATATTATTGAATCTGTTGTTCTTTCTGAAAACCGAAACGTTGAGGGACGTGTTCATGCCTTAACAGGAACAAACTACCTCGTATCACCTCCTTTAGTTGTTGCCTATGCCCTTGCAAAGACTTTAATTTTATTAAATCTACTTGATAGCGTATATAGTTGCCAAGTCAGCAAACAGATTCGTTAAAAGTTAGTTACAACAAGTCTATTGTAACAGTTGTAACAATTGGGGCATCTATATAAAAGGTGTATTTGATCAAAGAGGAATACAATATATAATTTCATTCTCTCTCTAAATATGAACTGTTTCACTGTTCAGTATTCACCACTACAAAAATAGAATAAATTACAACTTTTGTGCCTCTTGTATGTCAAAAGTTGTGATTTCTGTCCACATGTTTTGTTTGTTGCAAAGATGGCCCTTGTAATGTAGTTTCATTGCACTTTCGGTACTTGGCTTGGATGGCGTTGAAAAGTTCTGTTAAGAATGATTATTTTGCCTTCATCTTCTTGAACAAAACCCTACCTTTCTCTTAATATTATTCAAGGATAAAAGAGTTTTAGCTTTAGGTTATATTTTTTGGGTTTTGATTTGGAACTTGGTTTAATTTTAGAGTTTAAGATGAAGGAGACTGACAAATGTTTTAAGATTTTCATTGAAGGTGACGAAGTCAAGGGCAAATGTTTTAAGGTTTTCATTGAAGGAGACAAAGTCAAGGGTAAGATAGTCATTTTAGACATACGCTTTTGGGCCCACCATCTGTGCAACAAATCAAACATCTAGACAAAAACCATAACTTTTGACATACCACAGGGACTAAAGTCATAATTTACTCAAAATGAATATTAATTCATACTATAATTTTGTTTCTCAGGTTGATATTGATTTTGAGAAAGAACCAACTGGAATTGGGAAAGATTGAAAGAATACTTATTTCAGGGATATTTAGCCAAGCATTCAAGAAGTTGCTGATGTAAGCATTCCTCAAGTTTTTGATGAAGTTGGCCCAAAGACTCTTCATATTCCAACTGGAGGCAAACTCTCTGTTTTTGATGCAGCATCAGTGAGTTTATACTTTATAAACGCGTTCATTCTATTATAACTTTGTTTATTGTAAAAAGAAATGTATTTTTATTTTTTAATTAGAGATATAAGGATGCGGGTGTGTAACATCCCGGAATAGCAAGAGTAGAGTTAAAGGGCTAAAAGTGTAAGTCTCGAAGGGCGACTCGGCGAGTCCATGGATGGACTCGGCGAGTAGAGTCGCGACTTTGGTCGCGTGTCAAGTGGCCTACTCGGCGAGTAGGTGCTGGGTGAAGAAAACCCTAAATCCGGGGAATGAGCCCTATATAAAGAACATTATGTTTCCTCCCCAGCCTTTTTGATCCCCCTTGAGTCCCAAAAACCCTAATTGCATGAAGGAACACCGTTTTTGAGCAAATTGGAGCTTGGAGAGGTGCTTGTTGAAGAAATCTTGAAGGAGAAGAGGCTTGGATTAAAGGGTTTTGCTTGGATCCGAGTTTCATTGTTGTTGGGGCATTCTTTGGAGGTAATATGTCGTTCTTGAGCTGCTATTGTCTAGATTCTTCATTTTTGGGGGTGTTGGGATCATATCTTTTGGTGCTTTGGAGTCTAGAGGTTAGATCTGAGGTTGCTACCTCAGATCTGGAATAGAGAAGGGTTGGAATGCCTGAAAGTCCCTGTAATTGTGTATGTAGTGAAGCTATCTTGTCCCAAACCTTAGCCCTAATGTGTATAATGCCTAGATCTTCATGGATTCACGTAAAGATTGCCACTTTACGTGATGGAAGGCCTTAGGAGAAGTAGATCTATGTTTTAGATCAATTGCATGGCCTGGAGTGCTTCTGTATGGATTCAGACCGGTGGTACTCGACGAGTCACATGGGTGGACTCGACGAGTTGCTTGAAGATGAGCTAGAACTCGACGAGTTGGATGAACAACTCGTCGAGTAGGTTGAAGATAGTCTTAGACTCGGCGAGTCTGTTCTTGGACTCGGCGAGTCTTGTCGAAGAGTCCCAATATTTTCTGGTTGAGTCGAGAATCGGTGAGTCAAGGGATGACTCGGTGAGTTGGGTGCGAGTGGACTCAGAGTTGTTAGACTCGGCGAGTCTCGGGGTGACTCGGCGAGTTGGGTCGCGGATTGAGGGAAGTTCTGAGCATAGGGACTCGGCGAGTCATCGGGTTGACTCGGCGAGTAGAGTCAGTCGGGGGTTGACTTTGACTTTGTCTAAGGTTAACCAGTTGTCTTCAAGGGGTATTTTGGTAATTAAGGATATATATTGAGTTAAGTGTTTTGGTGTTCAGTGGAGGAGTTCGGAGCAGCGGGATCTTATCCTTTCAGCCGGCAGTTTCGAGGTGAGTTATCCTCACTATATCAACAAGGTCTAAGGCACCAAGGCCGGCCCTTATCGGATTGAGATCCGGGTAGTTGTTGTTATTTTGTTGTTGTGATATGCTTGCATCCTGAGAGTTAGGACGGTATATGTTAGAGGCCTGATTGAGATCGGTATCCTGAGAGATAGGGAAATGCTATGCTAGTAACCTGTTAGGTTGGTATACTGCTTAGAGTAGGTTATGTTATGTGATCTGTTAGATCGGTTTGTTTGAATGAGAAATGTTATATGATTATATGTTTATGTGCACATGGTTGTTTGGACTGGAGATGGGTTGAGGCGGGTCCTGCTTCGTGCTGTAGGCCAAGATACCCAGGGCGGACCGGTTATTCCGAAGGCCCAGCGAGCGGTCCGGATATGCTGTAGGCCCATGCGGGCGGACCAGACGTGCCGAGGCTCGGAGAGTGGACCAGGCCGACTGAAGGCCCGATGCGGGCGGACCAGCCATACTGTAGACTCAGAGAGTGGACCAGGTGAGTTGAAGGCCCAGCACGGGCGGACCAACCACACTGCAGACTTGAGGTACGTGATTGGACACGGAGTGTGGACCAAGGGATTGAAGGCCCGACCAGGCGGACCAGTCCCACAGTAGACCCGATATGCATGACTGTTCTGTGATTCGTTATGAGATAGCATGTTACGTGTATGGTAAATGTGGTTGGTATTTTGGGGGTATCTCACTAAGCTTTCGGGCTTACAGTTGTGGTTTAATGTTTTTCAGGTTCTTCAAGAGACTGTGGCAAGGCGAATGCGTGATCGTACCACTCCTCATGATTTTGTAGCAATGTGATTCTGGGAATACTCTAAATGGTTTGTATTGAAAACCTTTTTGTAATAATTTAATGAAATCGGGTTGTTTTAGAAAAATTTAAATTGGTTGGATTTTTCGGTCGTTACAGGGTGAGGCCACCATTGTTTTGGCAGGAGCAGAATATGGTAGTGGAAGCTCCCGAGATTGGGTTTTTTTTTTCTTAACGATGGAATCAGAGAAGGAATGGAATGGGTGATTCTATTTGAATGAAAAAAGTTGTTTGTTTTGTTTGATGGACTGGATCATTCCTGAATTTCATTTTTTTTAATAGGGTTGCGGTATGGCTTCTTGCTTGTTTACCCGCAACGTATATGTAAAAGAAAAAAAAAATCCTTAGACACCGGTGCTTTTTCTAAAGTAATAAATTTTAAAACATGAAAGTAGGATTATAATGAATATTTTACAGAGAGTAAAAGCAATGATTGCGAAAAGTTTTGAGAGGATTCACCGGAGTAATCTAGTCGGAATGGGAATCATACCCCTTTGTTTCAAAGCCGGTGAGGATGCAGACACACTAGGGTTGACCGGTTATGAACGGTAGTACGGTACACCATTGACATCCCAACTAGTATTACTGACATCCGCCCTGGTCAAGAGGTCACCGTCATCACTGACACCGGAAAGTCGTTCCCATGCATCGTCCGCTTCGATATCGAGGTACAATTTCTCCACTTACCGCTCTACAGTATGACATGACATGATAGAACAGTATACACTATTGTGTACTATTATGGGACCAAGACTCGGACTCATATATGACATGACTGTTGTGTACCGTTTTGGTACGGAGACTCAGATGACATGGCATAATAGATCATACATTGTTGTGTAGTGTCCTCGGACAAAGATTGAGATTGATGTTAATGTTTTATACAGGGGAAAATGATTTAAAAGCCCAACGAAATTTCCAAACCATTCAAAAAGCCTCAATCATGTTTTGTCTGTTAAAAAAAACCCAACGAACTTAACATTTTGTCTAAAAAGTCTAACAAAGTTTCAAACCGTTCAAAAAATCTCAAATTTGTTTTGTTTACGATCGTTAGGTTTTTTTGAACAATCAAAACATGATTGAAGTTTTTTAAGCATTTTGGAAACTTTGTTGGTCTAACAAGTTATTTTCCCGATACGCTAATAAGTCACGTCATCTGTTTCTCTTATTTGACTTTCAGGAAAATGTAACTTAGTTAGGTTTTTTAGACAAAAGGTTAAATTCGTTGAGTTTTTTTTAACAGATAAAACATAATTTGAGTTTTTTGAACGGTTTAAAAACTTCGTTTGACTCGTAAGTCATTTTCCCTTTTGTACAGGTGGAATTGGCATATTTTAACCATGGTGGGATTCTTCCATATGTTATTCGATGTGTGTAGATTTTGTGAGTGTAAGTTGAGGAAAGTGAAAAATAAAGAGTCATTTATTTTCAATTTATCCAAACTCAATTGATTGATGCATAGAAAGACTCTCCCTGTATCTAGATTTATTTAGTAGAGTAATTAAGTTCTGTTAAACTTGCTTTCTCAATTATTATAGAAACTAGTGCAAATTATAATTTTTTTAAACGAAAAATAAACTAAATTATTCATAGAGTATATTATTTATTCCATCTATGTTCACTTTGAGAAATATCCTAAATTATTCCACTTATGTCCATTATAAAAAAAAATTATTTCACTTATGTCCACCTTTGAGAAAGATTCCAAATTATTCGACCTATATCCACCGATAGTAAGGAGGGACTAGAGTAAATAATATAAATGTTCTATGTGCTAGCTTCACATAAAATCGCAATTTTACTACAGTTTTGCATTTGGTTATTTTGTGATATCATTTATCAAGTGGTTGGATATATAGTTTGAATTTCGTTGTGGTTTGGGTGGGGTTATTTTTCATTTAATATCAATATTTAATTACAATTTAAAGGTCAAAAAAGTCATTTTAGCATGAGTTAACAGACTTAAACTTATGTTATTAGCTTAAGTAATCAAAACACAACGAAACATGTTCATACAAACATTCTACACAAAAATTCAAAGTTTAGAGAAGTATATAGTTTATCTCGTCGAATGAATGTGTAATGATTGGTTAGAAGCATATAAGTTCCCGTTGGATTTGATAACACACATATAATATCGATTAAATTATATTCCACAAGTACAATATGAGCATGATTATACAATAGATATTTTGAAAATGGAGACATTTACTATTTACAAAAGTATTAAAAAAAATTAAAAACTATATATGCACGAAAAATATCTCAAGAGAGTTTTGAAGATGAACGTGATTAATAATGGCTGAATTCAGGTATCGATTGTAAAGCAGGATTCCAGCTGCATCTACTTCTTCTATACTTCACCATTCTTCGATCTGATATCAGGTCGTCGACGGAAGAAAACGATGGTGGTGAGTGGTGGTAGACGGTGGCTCTGTTCAAGATTTGCTTCAACTCAGACTGTGTCAGCACCACCTTCACCCTCACACATCTTCTCATTCGAGGAGACGTCATAGTTGCTTCCATGGCGACTGCTGCTGCATTGTCTGCTTGTACCTTGAACCTCACTTTCTTCTTTTCCTTACAGCACTCATCACTTCTGAGTACAACCTGATCATGCACTCTCGAAATCACAAGAGGTAATTCTGCTTCTTCTTCGTCTTCTTCATGGGGTGCTTGTTCTGATTTCAGAACCGGTTTCAGGCAGTTGCCCATTTTAAACAGGACGCCGGAGGTGTTGTGACGGCGGCCGGTGGACTGGTCGGTGGTGGGACTTCGGAGCTGATAAAGTTTGGCTTTTGCAAAGTATGTATTTGGTATCATTTCTGTATAATTTGTCAATAACTATTTATAAGAAGTTAAATCATGACAAGTGTCCCATAATCATGTCACGTTTACATTGATCGTCGTATATTTATAGATACATAAAAATAATTATATTTTAGTTATTGTTGTGATTTAATAATTGTGTATATTCCAGCTTTATTAATAAAAGTCATTAAATTTTAACAAATTTTTATATCGAAATAATATAGTTATTATAATAAAAAATGGGCTGATAACAAAAAAAGAGAACTTTATAATTTTGCCAAAATCCGGTTCAAATGTAGTATATTACTTTGTTTTAAAAAGCCATTAGTAAAATTATATTATAAGATTTTAGTTAAAGAAAACCACCCGATATATAGAAATATTTAGGCTAACAATAGATTATATATTATTTATAATTTTTGTTTAATTGATGATTAAATATCCATGATAATTTCTGGTAGTTAAGTGAATTAATAATAAAGAAAATCAGTTATAAATTAATTTGCTTAGGTACATCTACCGTTTGGTAGGAAATTAAAGTTTGGATTATGTACCAATAAACCACGTTACTCTTTTAGTATTAAAAGAAATAATGAGTTTTTTAAATGCCAAATTTAAAATTTTACTGTAATTAATTGATAAATATGTTAAAATACCACTAACAGTCTTGTAAATGAAAGGATCAATGGTTATTTGATGTATTGAATAACTGACTAATATAAATTATAAAGTAATAGTAACAGCAAATCCAGTCTCTGGTTGCAACGATAATATATAGTTTAATGTGTGGTTAAATAATTTATTCTATTTTATTGGCATTAGACAACCACCAAAATTGTCAAATACCCTTTCGTACCCTTATTCAATCCGCCAACGTCACAAGTTTTTTTTTTAGGTTTACACTAATTGTACTCGATTAAACGGTTGTTAGCATATTTTGAGCTAGAGGTGAGCAAACCCAAACCAAAAAACCGATAAACTGATATTTTAGAAACCGAAAAATCAGGTTCGGTTTCGGTTTTTAACCAGAAACCGACCCGTCCAACCCGAGAAACCGACCCATACTTAAAACCGACAAACCATCTCAAGAAACCGACCCGTCCAACCCTAGAAACCACTCATACTTGATTGTGTTTTGGTTGTAATAGACTATTTTGTGCTTTAGTTGTAAATTGTAATGAGTTATTTGTTGTAAGACTCATGTTTTTTGAAGTATTTAACTTCAATTTGGTATTTTTTGAAGTATTTAACTTGTTGCTTCATTTATGAAAAATGGGTTAAAACACAAAACCCATGGGTTTAAACCTAGAATCCGTGAGTGTATGGGTTGAACCAAGAAACCGAAAAACCGCCCAAACCGACCTCAGAAGCTAAGAAACCGAACCGACCAGAAACCGATCTTATTGGGTTCTGAAAACCAAAAACCGATCATTTATGGGTTTGGGTCCAAAACCGACCCAAACCGACCCATGCACAACCCTATTTTAAGCATTGCATGGTTAATTACCAGTGGATTTTTAAACTGTTTACAAAATAATGGGTTTGAATATTATCGACTATTATTTATATATATTTTTTATTTTTTTAAAAACAACAAATATATTAATAAAAACGATCCACCGCTAGCAAGGAACTAAAGGAGGACGGAAAGGTACAATACAATAATAAAGATAAAAGCAGAAACAAATAAAAAGTATGATGCTACAAATTATTATATGGGGAAGTCTGCAAAGAGCCTAAATTTGATTTCCCCTTACATTTGATCCAGAAATATACTACAGATTTAATAAGTTTCACCCCACTTGATAAATCTCCCTTTGAATACTCGAGCATTCTGAAATTTCCATATATTCCATAAAAGTCCATAGGAGATTGTAAGGAACTTTGGGGCCATACCATGAAAGGCTCTGACATAGTAGTGTACACTAATATGTTTAGTGATCTTGCAGCTTTATGTCCGGGGATGGTCCCCACGGAAAGAAAGAAAATCGAGAGGTACATCTGGGGAATGTTGCCTCCATTTCAGGGGTACGTATTGTCTTTAAACCCCTCTACATTCAATATTGTCAAACGATTGGCACAGAGACCCATCGACCATGGAGTCTGTCCACAAGCAACAACCCCTGTTGTCCCAGAACTAGCCAAAGCAAACGACAACAAGAAAAAGTTTTGGGACAAGAAAAAGAACCAATTAACGCAAAACTCCGCCAAGAAACATCGGATTGTGGTTGTTCATGCCGCAACAACCCCTGATGTCCTTGCACCAGCAAATCAGTACGTTGGAAGTCTGCCGAAATGCAACAAGTGCAACTTCCATCATAATGGATCTTGCCGAGAGATGCATTGTGCAAAATGCAACAGGAAGGGGCACACTGCCCGTTTTTGTAAGGCACCGACAAAATCAATCACCCAAGTCCCTGGTATTGGAGTAGGTCAGGCCTGCTACGGGTGCTGTGAAGTTAGGCACTACAAACAGAACTGTCCAAAGGTGGGGAATACTAGTGGAGTAGGGAGAATTTTAGCGATGGGCCTTGAGGAAGTTGTGGCAGACCCTACGGTGGTCACGGTACGTTTCTCATCGATAACTCTTATGTATGCATACTATCTGATAGAAGAGCGGAGAGGAGTTTCGTGAATCAAAATTTTAAGCACTTACTTAAACAACAACCACAACCACTAAAAGAAACGTCCACAGTAGAAATGGCTAATTGGAAGACTGAGAGCACTAACGATATATACATAGGATGCACTCTCCCTCTAGATAACTATTCATTTCAAATCGAACTCATGTCTGTCTCGATTAAAAGTTTCGACGTCATTATCGGGATGGATTGGCTGAGTCTTCATCGGGTTGACATCTTGTGTTTTGAGAAAGACATTTGTCTTAATCTACCGAATAGTGAAACCCTAGTTATCTATGGTGACAAACCAGGCACGAATCTTCGAGTCATCTCGAGTATTCAATCCCAGAAGTACTTATGAAAGGAATATCATATGTTCCTTGTGTTGGATTAGTGTCTAAGTCCATAACTATTTTGGTATGTACTTGACCCGATGGTGCATGGTCCTTTTGGGTTGCCTTCACCAAAGCAACTTGGTTGGAGAAATAAATAAAGAGAGAGAGGTTATTATGATTTATTAATATGTTATAAGAATAATATATTAAAGGAGAAATCATATTTGTTTAATTAATATTGGTCAATAATTAATTAAGAATTAATTTTGTGATCAAGTGTAATTAATTAAACTAGAGGGGTTGAATTGTAATTATGTGATAGTTACAAAATAAGGTAAGGATTATCTTAAATATAGGGTGAACGAATTTAAGAAGATATTGCCTTAGAATTCGACTAGGATAAGGGTTTCTAAGACTTATCTTATGATTGCTTGGTGGGCAAGCAACTAGATAAGGATAAGGACTAAAACCCTAATCTTTACACCTATATAAACCCCCTAAGGCTCATGAATTCGTCTAAGCCTTCCCAAGAAGTCCTAAGGACGAATTCCTACCTCTCTCCTCTCTCTTTATAACTTCTCCACTTACTTATGGTGTTTATAAGCCATTAGAGGAGTGACACTTGTGACTCTAAGCCTTCCAAAGTCAATTCAAGGAGGAATTGGGATTGTTATTACTACATAACAATCAAGGTAATATCTTAAACCTAATTATATGTTAATATTGATTTCCATATGCTAGAATTAGGGTTTATAGTCTTGGATTCAAAGCATGTACAATAGAGAAACCTAGATCCAAGCATTAGGGTTTGTATGAGCACATATGATGTCTTATGACCAAAACCCATCAGCTCATGTGGTTGAGGTGAGCTAAAAGGTGAATGACTTAAAGAACATCTCAGAAGTCTGCGACTTTCCCGACATCTTTCCCGAAGATCTTCTAGGATTACCACCACAACGTCAAGTCGAGTTCAGAATTGACTTAATTCCAGGAGCTACCCTTGTAGCCAAATCGCCTTACCGACTAGCACCAGTTGAGATGTAGGAACTATCCAGTCAATTGAACGAACTTCTCAGCAAAGGATTTATTAGACCAAGCTTCTCACCCTGGGTAGCACTGGTCTTGCTCGTGAAAAAGAAGGATGGATCATTCCGTATGTGCATCGACTATCACGAGCTAAACAAACTTACCATTAAGAACGATACCCTCTACCACGGATAGACGACTTGTTTAACCAACTTCAAGGAGCAAGCTACTTTCAAAGATTGAATTAAGTTCCGGGTATCACCAGTTACGAGTTTTGGAGGAAGATGTTCCCAAATTAGCCTTCTGAACTCGTTATGGTCACTACGAGTTTGTAGTGATGCCTTTCGGATTAACTAATGCACCTGTGGTATTCATGGAATTAATGAATCGGGTGTGTCATCCTTACTTAGATAAGTTCGTGATAGTATTCATCGATGACATACTTATCTACTCACGCAGTAAGGATGAACATAGTCAACACTTAAGACAGATCTTGGAAACACTACGAGCATAGAAGCTTTATGTGAAGTTCTCTAAATGCGAATTTTGGATTTGAAGAGTCAAATTCTTGGGTCACGTGGTTAGAGAAGACGGAATTCACATGAACCCTTCCAAAATGAAGGCCATCGAGAACCGGTCGGCACCAAGGACGCCTACGGAAATTCGTCAATTCTTAGGCCTCGTTGGTACTATCACAGATTCATTCAGAACTTCTCAAGGATCGCGAAACCACTTACCACATTGATCCAGAAAGGTGTGACCTTTGACTAGGAAGAGAAACAAAAAAAAGGTTCCAAACATTAAAGCAAGCTATGCAACACACCGATATTGTCCCTCCCAAAAGGGATAGAAGATTTCGTGGTATACTGCGACGCATCCAACCAAGGGCTTGGTTGTGTTCTTATGCAACGGGGAAAGGTCATCGCCTGTGCCTTGAGACAACTTAAGACACACGAAGTCAACTACACTACTCATTATCTGGAGTTAGGAGCAGTAGTATTTGCTCTAAAAATCTGGAGACACTACTAGTATGGTACGAAGAGCACTATCTTTACAGACCACACAATTCTCCAACATATATTCGACCAGAAGGAGCTCAATATGAGACAACAGCGGTGGGTCGAGCTACTAAAAGAATACGAATGCGAAATTCGTTATCATCCCGGTAAAACCAATGTAGTAGCTGACACCCTAAGTCGAAAAGAGTACTCAGGACGTAGAGTCAAGGCATTGACTATGCCAATCTATTCACATCTGTCCACACAAAGTAAGGAGGCTCAACAGGAAGCCTTAAAGCCTAAAAATGTGGCAGGTGAAACCCTAAGAGGGATGGATAAGAACTTAGAAGCCAAGGGTGATGGAGTCTTATACCTCATGGATCGGATCTGGACACCGAAACTTGGTGGTTTCAAAGACGTTGTCATGAACGAAGCGCAAAATACTCGATACTCTGTTCATCCAAGTTTAGACAAGATGTATCTAGATCTCAAAAATTTATATCGGTGGCCTAACATGAAAGCAAAGATTGCTACCTTCATGGGCAAGTGTCTTACTTGCGCCAAGGTTAAGGTAGAATACCAAAAACCATCAGGTTTACTACAACAACAACAGATACCTGAGTGGAAGTGGGAGCGGAATACAATGGATTTCATAACCAAGTTGCCCAAGACAACAGGTGGTCTCGATACCATTTGGGTTATCATTGACCGGTTAACTAAGTTCGCGCACTTCCTACCAATCAAAAAGACCGGCAAGATGGAGAAACTGACTAGAACATACATTAGAGAAATCGTACGACTACATGGTGTTCCCATATCTATTATCTCGATAGAGACAGTAGATTCACCTCAAGATTCTGGCAGTCGCTACAAAAATCCCTGGGAACTAGGTTGGACATGAGTACAGCCTACCACCCACAAACTGATTTACAGAGTGAGAGGATTATACAAATGTTGGAAGACATGCTGAGAGCTTGTGTGATCGACTTTGGTAAAGCATGGTATATCCATTTACCATTGGTCGAGTTTTCATGCAACAACAGCTACCATACTGGTATCAAAGTACCTCCATTCGAAGCCCCCTATGGCCGGAAGTGCAGATCCCCTCTGTGCTGGGCTGAGGTGGGTGACACGCAACTAGCTAAAGGACAAGTTACGGACAACACTCTCACTAGTCCAGAAATCATCAGAGAGACAATAGAAAAGATTGTGCAAATTCCCTAGCTATTGAAAACCTCTAGATATCGACAAAAAAGCTACGCAGACAAAAGACGGAAACCCTTGGAATTTCAGGTTGGTGACCTTGTTCTATTGAAGGTCTCACCCTGGAAGGGCATGATCCGCTTCGGGAAATGTGGTAAACTAAATCCAAGGTACATTGGGCCTTTTGAGATTCTTTCTAGAATCGGCCCTGTAGCTTACAAACTCCGACTACCTCAAGAACAACGTACACCCTACTTTCCACGTTTCCAACCTAAAAAGTGTCTATCTGATGAAACTCTTGTTATCCCACTCGATGAAATCAAGATCAATGAGAGCCTCAAATTCATGGAAGAACTAGTAGAAATCATGCATAGGGAAGTCAAGCAAACCAAACAAAGTCGTATCTTGATAGTGAAGGTTCACTGGAATGCAAAATGAGGACTTGAATTCACTTGGGAGCAAGAGGATCAAATGAAACATAGACTTAATTTCGGACGAAATTCCCTCTAACGTGGGGATGATGTGACAACCCGTTATTTCCATTATTGTAAAAGTCAAACTAAGTCAAGATTATTATTTTGATTTACTTATTTAAGGTTAGATTATAACCAATATGTGTTTAAAAGACTTTTATTAGAAGTGTTGCTTAAAATTAGAAGTGTATTGCTTAATCCGAGAAGTCTCACATGGGCCGCAAACCCTCGATTCGCAGCCGAGAACCCTGGCATAGCCTAAGACTTCGGACCGCAAACCCACTTTGGGCCGCAAACCCACTTTGGGTCGCAAACACACTTTGGACCGTAAACCCTCGGTTCACAGCCGAAAACTCCTTTCTGACTGCAAACTTCGGTCCTATCCCCTTGGTGCGAGAACCAATGCATGTGTCCCATCACGATTTCGACCCTATTCATATGGGGGGACCAAAAACACTTCATCACTTCTACCATCCCAACCAAAAACACCCTTTTACTCTCAAGAACATCAACCTAAAATCCTCATTCTTTCTCAACTATCATAAAAAATCCTTTGTATCTCCTTTGGATCTTACTTAGAACATCAAGTGTTCTTCATTTCATCAAGATCCTCAGCCGAAAACCCTTGAATCTCCTTGGTTTCACCAAGAACACCAAGATCTTCATTGGGCCGAAAAACCCAAAGGTTGGCCGAAAACTCCTTGCAGCCTTCCTAAATCGCTTCTAACACTATTATTTGTAAGTGAAACTTACAAATTAGTCTAGTTCCATATCGTACTTGTGAGTATATTCACTAATTGTATACACATATATTGCGTGAAATACTTTTAGGACTTGTTTATGCCTCAGGATCTAACTTGTGGAAATAAATATCCTATATCGAACCTTCAAACAACTCACTCGCATAAGGTGAGTTCATACCCCTACAATTTACCTTTTTCAATGTTTTTAGGGGGGAGGGGGGAATACAAGTAGAACACAATTTAATTGTGTTAACTCTTACATGTGAAAACAAACAAACAAGGATTTGTTATGCTTATAAATATTGTTAAAATCATTTCAAAACTCTTTTAAACTATTTTAGATTTCTGTTTATATTAAAATCATATTCGTTTGTATATTTATGTATAATCATGCTTTAACGGACTTAGGACTATTACATGAATATTAAATCTCATTTTCCAATACATACTTAACTCAGTTGCATATGTTGGGTAGTTGAGTCTTTTCTCCAAATCATTTACTGTTCAAACAAAACGTACTAGTAAACTATAATATGGATAGTTTAGAGAATCAATTCATACTATTTTCTAGACCAGAGAAACAATACATGAATCAATACACACATAATACTACATTTCATTACAAAGTATACTATTCATTTACAAGAACAAGAAGGAACTTACATACTATACGTGAACAAGTTAACTAGAATGTGAAATACGATTTCATGGCATAACAATATTCTTGCTAAGTCATGTTTTGTAACCAGAGTCTCTCGGAGGGAGAGCGTGAGTTTGTGTGTAGATCTATACGGGACTGACCATCCCACACCTTGCTGTTAGCTACAGTGGGACCTACAAGTCTACAGGTGACAATTGTTGGATTAGTGTCTAAGCCTGTAACTATATTTGGTATGTACTTGACCCGGTTGTGCATGGTCCTTGTGGGTTGCCTTCACCAAAGCAACTTGATGGAATGATTTATGGAGAAAGAGGATTAATTATGATTTATTAATATATTATATGAATAATATATTAAAGGATAAATCATATTTTTTAGATAATATTAGTTAAGAATTAATTGATAATTAGTTTTGTGACTAATAGACATTAATTAAACTTAGGGGACTGGAATTGTAATTATAAGATAGTTACAATTAGGCTATGGATCACCTTGGAACATAGGTTGGACGAATTCTATGGGAAGCTCATAAGAAATTCATACAAAGGTTGTTCTAAAGGGAGTCCATGGGCTGCTTAGGGCCTAAGCAATCAAATTAGGGTTTCCTAGTTGATAACCCTAATTGCCTCACTATATAAAGACCCCTATAGCCCCAAAAATGTAAGGAACTCTTTTGGAAGAACCCTAGGACGATTTTGGTGCTTCTCTTCCTTCTCTTTAGTCATCCTCTTGCTTGTGGTGTTTGTAAGCCATTAGAGGAGTGACACTTGTGACTCTAAGCTCCAAAGACAAGAAGATTCAAGCCATTGAAGAAGAGGTAATCATCTAGATCTGTATTCTTATGTCTATTTCGAAATACATATGCTAGATTAGGGTTCTTGAGTCTTGGATGAATTGCATGTACAATAGAGAAACCTAGATCCAAGCATTAGGGTTTACATGGGCACATAGGATGTTGTTTTGGCTCAAACCCATCAGTGGTATCAGAGCTTTGATTGGCATCAGTTGTATTTGATGCTTATATGTTCGTTCTTGGCTTGATATGAAAATCGTTTTCTAAAAATACCCAGCTCACGACATGAATCTCTGAGTTCACGATGTGAGCCCAGTCTGTCAGACAGACTCGACAAGTGCAGTTGGCTACTCCACGAGTCTCTGGATCAGATGGCTCATAACTCGGATTTTTTTGGCTAATTTTGTAATTGGATAATTACCAAAATTGTTTTTGAATAATAAAATCCAATATATATATATATATATATATATATATATATATATATATATATATATATATATATATATATATATATATATATATATGTTATGATTATCCTTACAAAATTGAAAGATAATTACCATTTATTTGAATAATAATTTAATTATAAGATAATATTTGATTATTTAATTTATTTGGTGAATTATCTTGTAAATAATCTTGATTAGGTCAAATTTAGATAATCATTAAATTAATTGTTTAATTTAAAATTATTTGCTATTTGATCATTTGTGTTTTAAAAAGTTTAACTTTGAAATATTTAAATTCTAAACACTAATGATTTGAAATATTTCAAAACTTGCTATCAAGTTTTGGAATTTAAAATTTAATTAAAAGTTTAATTTTAAAATGTTGAATTCTAAAACCCTAATTTTTGAAAAATTCAAATTGCACCCTTATGGTTTTATTAAATTAGTTAAGTGTATAATTAAAAGAGAGTTAATAAATCCATAGTGATATGATTTACATTTAATTAAATTAAAAGTGTAATTTATTAAATTAGACCACATAGTATTTTAAAAGTGTAAAATACACCCTTATACTATATATAAAATTAAAAGTCTAATATTATATATGTATAGCTTAAATGTCAGTCTTACCGTTAGTAGGCCTCATTCACGAAGTTGGTCTATATGGGGTGTTTAAAGAAGAACCTTTAAAATGACTGACATTGGGTATCCACTCTTACCCACCGTACTCTTGACTAGTGGAGGGTCGTTAACTGAACGGGTAGGAAACATGTGTGGTTAACTGGCACACTAAATGGGTTCTAAGCAATGGTAGCAAAGGGTGACTCGATGTTTATCATAGTTCGGTGGAGCGTGTGTGGTTAACCAGCACATCGAATAGGTGATTGTAACATTGGGGCACCATGTAAGTATGCATGGTTATTCACGCCATGTTTTGTGATCCTCGGCATCCCAGTCACAAATCGAGGGGCATATCGAGATTTAAACATGCCATTGAAAAGTTTAATGAATCTCAAAGGATTTATGAGTTTTCAATACATTTAAAACTTAATCTCCTTTTTGTTTTTTCATGGTGGAAATTTAGTGAATCGTCATTCACTTACCTTCAAATGTTCTGCAATTTGGATTACGACATCCCTCTTCCAAATTGTAGAATATTGTATTGGGTCATAGCCTTAATATCTTATTTGGGTGATTTACTAAGGACTCAATCAATCAACTAACTTGAATTTCTCCCGTTTTGTAGATGTCAAAGTATGACAACTATGGTCTTCCCAAATCTTGTGGAACAAGCTTTCCACATGAAGATGATATTCCACGATTCGATCGAGGAATAAGAGATCATGCTTCACTTCCTCTACTTCCTCCTATTATTCTCCCTAACCCACAAGTTCAAAGGCTTGAAAAGTTCAAGCTCACTCAAGCTCTATTGGCAATAAAACATGAAGATGGAAAGTTAATGTGTGCACACGTCTTAGAGATGAAGTCACACATTGATAGGTTAAGAATGTTGGGAGTCGTTGTCTGTAAGGAGTTGGCTGTTGACTGGGTTCTTCAGTTGCTTCTTGACTCATGTAGTAAGCTCGTAAGAGAGTACTATATGATATACCACGATGTGACCCTCATCGATCTCACTTATTTGCTTATTGTTGTTGAATTAATTATGATTTGGCGCACTGGAAAAGCAAAGTTGATTGGTGGATCTGCCTTACATACCTCTATGGATATAGGAAATGGCAACGAAATACATGCGTGGTCGAAAAGTTTGATCATAAGAGAAAGGCAAAGTCTGAAGTAGTTTTGTGTGTTGTTCCAAAAGAGTCAATTTGCTTTTATTGCCAAGAGAAATGGCATTAGAGACGAAGCTGCCCAGTCTACCTAAGAGATCTAAGAGATTGGAGAGTCAAGACATTTGGCTCTTCTGTTGGGTTTTAGCCATAAGAACTTTCCTATGTGCGCATGCAAAACCCTATTGCTTGGATCTAGGCTTTCTATCAAACATGCTTTTGAATCCAAGACTTCTAATGGCTAATTAGGTTAAACAATAACATTAATACAGATCTAGAATCATACCTTTGAGTTCCTTGTTGATCTTCTTGTCTTGGAGCTTCTAGAGTCACAATTGTCACTCCTCTGATGGTTTACAAACACCAATAGCAAGCAAGATGATTTAGGAGAGAGGAGAGGGGATGGAATTCGGCCAGAGGTTCCTTGCTTTAGGTTCTTAAAGATTGTACACGAATTCCACACCCCAAGGGCCTATTTATACCTTTAGACTCCTTAAGGGTTTCACCCTAAACCCTAATTGGATAATTTTCACTTAAGGCTATCCAAATCCATTCCATAGATATCCTTATGGACTATTTTGAGCTATCCTAAAGCTCTTAGAAACCGTCCAAAGTCCATCCTAATGGATTTATAGTCTAAAGTCTAACTATCAAACAATTGACAGTTTATACCCTCTTATTTAATTAATCTCTTTAAGTCACCAAATTAATACCAATTAATCTATGACTTATATTAATCAAATAGCTAAATATTAATCCTTATAATATTTACTCTCTCTTAACAAATCATCCTTCAAGTTGCTATGGTGAAGGCAACCCAAAAGGACCATGCACCACCGAATATAGTTATAGCCTTAGACACTATTCCAACAGTCTCCCACTTGGATAAGTCTAGTAACTATACAAGTATAATACGGTTTGCAATCGTAGCTCTCAAAGACGCTGTCAACTCTGATCTAATCAATCTTGTCCTTTAGATAAGGGATCGTACAGTCCTCTGTTAGATATCATGCTGACAATCCTATGGAATGGTTAGTCTAGCATTTAGATTTCTCGATCTTCGATTTATTTGACATAGAACTTAATCGAACACATCAATTCAGTTCTGACCGGGCCCGGCACATAAGTCAAATCAAATCATCGAGTGGCCAAGATATCTCTTCTACCCTCTTAGGATAAAATTTACAGATAAACTTCGACTTATATGCATTTACTTATTCATTAACCAACTATACACAACAATGCGTTTTATAACATCAAGTTACTGATGCGTTTTCGCATTATCAATGCACAATCAATTAGCAAATAATAAACCATATATCTAGGTTTTAAGACCATATGATATTATCGTCTTGCGATCACCTTTTATATCGTGTTCCATAAAGTGATTCCAGCAAGCGCGGGTTTATTCCAATGCTCAAAACCAGTTCGTAAGCACTCATGAACGTTGCAGCAACTCTTGCTATGTCTAACACCATTTAGACACTCTACACACCAATTCACGACAATCTTCATTCATATCTACTCCCAACATATGAACGATTGTGGACCATTTGAATAATTCGATTATTCCTAATAAACTCAATTATTCTGGAAGTCAAAACATGCAAAGTGAAACAATAGTTAAACAACTAACATGTGATAGTAACTTTACTCATAAATAAAACTTCTTTATTTAATCATCAAATGTTAATTACATTTATCTATTATACGTTTCTAATACAATCTAATCTATGCTAATATCATCCTTCAGCCCAATACTCCTAGCATGCTGTAAGTGCTTAACCCTACTCAGTCCCTTCGTAAGCGGATCTGCTGGGTTATCTTCTGATGATATCCTCTTCACTACGAGTTGTCCTTCTTCTACACGATGTCTAATGAAGTGATATTTTCTGTCGATATGTCGAGATCTACCATGATCCCTCGGTTCCTTGGTCAAGGCAACCGCACCTTCGTTATCACAGAAAATCTCCATGGGCTCCTTTATGGCCGGCATAACTCCAAGATCACCAATGAAGTTCTTTAGCCATATTGCCTCCTTCGACGCTTCGCTCGCTGCGATGTACTCTGATTCGCACGTTGAATCAGCTACGGATTCCTGCTTGGAACTTTTCCATGTCACTGCTCCTCCATTTAGGGTAAAGACCCAGCCCGACTGCGAACGATAGTTGTCCCTGTCGGTTTGAAAGCTGGCGTCACTATACCCTCGCACCTTCAAGTCATCACTCCCTCCAAGGACTAAGAACCATTCTTTCGTCCTCCGAAGGTACTTAAGGATGTTCTTCACCGCAATCCAATGTGCTTTGCCAGGGTTCCCTTGATATCTGCTAACCATGCTCAAAGCGAATGCTACATCAGGGCGAGTACAAGTCATAGCGTACATGATTGAGCCAACTGCGGAAGCGTATGGTACTCGGCTCATTTCTGCTATCTCGGCTTTGGTACTCGGACTTTGAGTCTTACTCAACTTGGCATTTCCTTGTATCGGTAGTTCTCCCTTCTTTGAGTTTTCCATACTAAAACGTTTTAGTACCTTCTCCAAGTAAGTATTCTGACTAAGTCCAATTAGTCTCTTACTTCTTTCTCTTACTATCCTTATTCCCAAAATGTAAGAAGCCTCTCCGAGGTCCTTCATAGCGAAGCACTTCCCGAGCCAGGACTTAACCTCCTGCAGAGTCGGGATGTCGTTTCCTATGAGTAATATGTCATCGACATATAGAACGAGGAAGCTTACTACACTCCCACTGGCTTTGACATATACACAAGATTCGTCTTCGCTTCGTACAAATCCAAACTCTTTGACTTTCTCATCGAAGCAAAGATTCCATCTGCGAGATGCTTGCTTAAGTCCATAAATGGAATTCTCAAGCTTACACACTCTATTCGGATGCTTCAGATCCACAAACCCCTCTGGCTGAGCCATGTAAACATCCTCAGCCAACTTTCCGTTAAGGAAAGCGGTCTTGACATCCATTTGCCAAATCTCATAATCATGAAATGCGGCAATTGCTAGCATCACTCTAATAGATTTAATCTTCGCAACTGGCGAGAAGGTCTCATCATAGTCAACTCCGGGAGTTTGAGTGAAGCCCTTCGCAACCAATCGCGCTTTGTATGTGTGTACGTTCCCATCCACGTCGGTCTTCTTCTTGAAGATCCACTTGCACCCTACGGTCTTACGTTCGGGCACGTAATCAACCAAATTCCAAACTTGGTTATCGTACATGGATTGGATCTCGCTATCCATCGCCTCTTTCCATTTCGCAGACTCCGGGCCTTCCATGGCTTCCTTATAGCTATTAGGTTCATCAAGATTTATTAGTGTATCATCACTAATATACGTGTCCCCTTCGGTAGTAATATGAAAGCCATAAAACTGGGGTTGAACTCTAACTCTATCGGAACGTCTAAGAGGTAAGGATTCGTCAATTGGTTCAACCGGAGTTTCCTCCTCGGGTTGAACGCCAGCGGTAGAGGTTCCTTCATCTATCGATTCTTGAATCTCTTCAAGTTCGATTTGCCTTCCACTGTCTCCTTGGCTTATGAGTTCTCGCTCTCGGAAAACTCCTCTCCTCGCAACAAAGATAACATTATCTTTCGGTCTATAGAAGAGATATCCAAAGGAAGTTTGCGGGTAGCCGATGAAAATACATCGCTCACTTCGAGGTTCAAGCTTGTCGTGAGTATCTCGTCTTACGAAAGCCTCGCAACCCCAAACCTTGATATGTGCCAACGAGGGAGCTTTCCCTGTCCACATCTCATGAGGTGTTTTGGCAACCTTCTTGGTAGGGACTCGGTTAAGGATATGGGCGGCAGTCTCTAAGGCATACCCCCAAAAGAAGATAGGTAGTGAAGCACGACTCATCATAGAGCGAACCATATCCAATAAGGTTCGATTACGCCTTTCTGCCACACCATTCAATTGCGGTGTCCTAGGAGGCGTCAATTGCGAAACTATTCCACACTCCTTGAGATAATCGTGGAATTCAAGACTTAGGTACTCTCCTCCTCGATCGGATCGAAGCATCTTGATTTTCCTGCCCAATTGATTCTCCACTTCATTTTTGAACTCTTTGAACTTTTCAAAGGTTTCTGACTTTTGCTTGATTAAATAGATATACCCATATCTACTATAATCATCGGTAAAGGTCACATAGAAGCGGTTCCCATCCTTCGTGGTTGATCTAAAAGGTCCACATACATCGGTATGTATTAGGTCTAATAGTCCCTCACCCCTTTCACAAGTACTCGTGAAGGGTGACTTAGTCATCTTTCCAAGTAAACAAGATTCGCATGGGTCATCTTCCCTAAGGTCGAATGACTCCAACACTCCATCCTTTTGGAGTTGGGCTATGCGTTTCTTGTTGACATGTCCAAGACGACAATGCCACAAGGATGCTTTATCCATACTAGTGGAAGAATCAATATTCAAAACATCATTTCCTAAGTTATCAACAATCATAACAGTTTCATATATTCCATTACATGGTATAGCTTCAAAATAAAAGACACCATTTAGATAAGCCAAAATAGAACCATTCTCATTATTAAAAGAAAATCTAAAACCTTGTCTATATAAACCATGAAATGAAATGATGTTTCTAGCCATTTCTGGCGAATAGCAACAATTGTTCAAATCTAAAACTAAACTATTCTTAAGCACCAAAGAATACACTCCAATCTTGGTCACAGGTGACGATCTTCTGTTTCCCATGATTAGGTTGATCCTTCCTTGCTCCACATCCCTACTTCTTTTTAGTCCCTGCACATTAGAACAAATGTGGTAACCACAACCGGTGTCAAGAACCCAAGAAATAGCATGATTAGAATCGTTAGATTTTATTGCATATATACCTGTGAAAGATGGCTTGATCTTTCCCTCCTTGATGGCTTGCAGGTAGTCCGGGCAGCTTCGCTTCCAATGTCCTATCTTGTGGCAGTGGTGGCACTCTGCCTCCTTCGGGTTAGAGCAGGGCTTAGAGGGATCAACTTTTGTCCCACTAGAAGAGGAACCATCTCGGGCTTTCACCTTTCGATAGTTATTTGAAGAAGCTTTCCTCTTCTTTCCCTTCCCTTGACCAATTGCCAAGACAGGAGCAGCAGACGGATTGGGAGTTGGTGCAACAGACTTGTCCTTGAAATTGCTCTCAGCAACCCTCAAGAGACCTTGGAGCTTACTTAGAGTGACCTCCTCTTTGTTCATGTGGTAGGTCATCCTAAATTGATTGTACATCGGAGGCAAAGAGTGAAGCACCATGTCGATCGCCAAGTCTTCGCCGAAGTCAACGTTTAACTTGCGAAGGCGGTCGACATACCTTTGCATCTTTTGCAACTGCACGGTAAGAGATTCTCCATGACCCATCTTAGCAGAAATCATGTTGGTGAAGATCTCGTAACGCTCTTGTCTCGCGTTTTGGTGGTACCTCTCCAACAAGTCTTGATGCATCTCGTATGGATACATGTCCTCGTAGGACTTTTGGAACTCGGAGTTCATGGTGGCGATCATGATGCAATGTACTTTCGTCGCATCTCGCTCATGGGTTTCAAAGGCGGTGATTTCAGCGGGAGTAGCAATTTCGGGGTTGATTTTCTCGAGCTTCTCGTCGAGGACATACTCTTTATCCTCATAGCGAGCAATGGTGCGAATGTATCTTATCCATTCGCCAAAGTTCGTTCCATCGAAGGTGACCTTTTGGCAAAGGCTCATCAACGTGAAAGAACTAGCAGCAGCGTTGTTGCGTTTGACATCTATAGAAAGGACAAAGATAGATTAGAACAAGAATCCCTAATTATCACCCAATAAGAAAAATTAGGGCTAGGATCCAACAATAACATTTACATACTAGAAAAGGGATGCCGTAATCCAACATGCAAATAAATTGAAGGTAAGTGAATGACGATTCACTAATTCTCCATCACAAAACTTAAACTTTTAGTCCTAAGTGTTTTTGAGAATTCCTAGGTTCGGATGAGATTCATTGAACTATTCAATGGCATGTTTAAATCTCGATATGCCCCTCTTGTTTGTGACTGGGATGCCGAGGATCACAAAGTGGGTGTGAATTACCATGCAAATTTACATGGTGCCTTCATTGTTACGATCACCTATTCGATGTGCCGGTAAACCACACACGCTCCATCGAACTATGATAAACAATGAATCACCCTTCGCCACCTTCGCTTAGAACCAATTAGTGTGCCGGTAAACCACACACGCTCCACTAACATCTTAGCAAGGTGCAAAGTGTAATTTCATGGGATTGCATCAATTCACTTTTCCTAAAGTAACTAAGATTGGGAATTTTTAAAAAAAAGATTTAGTTACTTCGTATTTCTTATTATACTTTTAATGAGAGGATGAGGTTGCCCTATCCTACCCGTTCGGCTAACGACCCTCCACCAATCAAGCAAGCGGTGGGTGTGAGTGTACACCCATTAAGCGCCATTTTATAGGCCGCAACCTTATACCCACCTTATAGATCGGCTTCGTGAATGAGGCCTACTAGCGGTAAGACTAGCATTTAGTTATACATATATATATTATTCTAATAACATCATATAAGTATAGGGTTGTATTTTAAACTTTTCAAAATCTAGGGTTTGAAATTTAAGTTGTCTAAATTAAAGCTTTTAATCATAAATTTAAATTTCAAAACTATAGGGTAGGTTTTAAACATTTAAAAACATGGAGGATCAAATAACAAATAATTTCAATTAACAATTAATATCTTAATTATCTTTATTTGATTTATCTTTGATTTCTTTGAGGATAATTACCAAAAATAATTAAAACAATTAATTAATTATCATATAAAGAAACTAAATATTTAATTAGTTGATAATTACCTTTAACTAGATCAAGATAACACTTATATTTATCAAAAAAACGGATTCATATTGATCTAATTAGTTTATGGTAAGTTTGGATAAGATAAACACAAAGAAATCCCGAATCTGGCCTTTCCTGACGCTTGGACTCGCCGAGTACACAAATGGACTCGCCGAGTCAGGCCTACTCGCCAAGTCCACTTTGGAACTCGCCGAGTCAGTGACTCAAAACCAAAAAAAATCGAATTTTGCAGGTTTGTTTCAGTTATTCAAGCAACAATTTGTAGAAAACCAATCTAGGCTCTGATACCACTGTTGGGTTTTAGCCATAAGAACTTTCCTATGTGCGCATGCAAAACCCTATTGCTTGGATCTAGGCTTTCTATCAAACATGCTTTTGAATCCAAGACTTCTAATGGCTAATTAGGTTAAACAATAACATTAATACAGATCTAGAATCATACCTTTGAGTTCCTTGTTGATCTTCTTGTCTTGGAGCTTCTAGAGTCACAATTGTCACTCCTCTGATGGTTTACAAACACCAATAGCAAGCTAGATGATTTAGGAGAGAGGAGAGGGGATGGAATTCGGCCAGAGGTTCCTTGCTTTAGGTTCTTAAAGATTGTACACGAATTCCACACCCCAAGGGCCTATTTATACCTTTAGACTCCTTAAGGGTTTCACCCTAAACCCTAATTGGATAATCTTCACTTAAGGCTATCCAAATCCATTCCATAGATATCCTTATGGACTATTTTGAGCTATCCTAAAGCTCTTAGAAACCGTCCAAAGTCCATCCTAATGGATTTATAGTCTAAAGTCTAACTATCAAACAATTGACAGTTTATACCCTCTTATTTAATTAATCTCTTTAAGTCACCAAATTAATACCAATTAATCTATGACTTATATTAATCAAATAGCTAAATATTAATCCTTATAATATTTACTCTCTCTTAACAAATCATCCTTCAAGTTGCTATGGTGAAGGCAACCCAAAAGGACCATGCACCACCGAATATAGTTATAGCCTTAGACACTATTCCAACATCTTCTTCAGGTAAAATCCACTATCTAACTCCATTAAGTTCCTATTCATTGATTCTTAATACATAATGTGATAAGATTGCATTTGAATTTTTTGCAGGATCAGATAAAAGAGAGGAAGCTTGATGGAAGAGCAAGATGAGTCTGATCATGAAGAAATGGGTCGCCATCGCATAGATTCGAAGATCAGATTTTGAGCTTAGAAAGTAATGATAGATTTGTTAGGAATATTTGATTACATAGTTTTTTCAGTTGATTTTGCATTGTAAGGACATGTTTTTCCGCTACTTTTATGAATAAAATAAATTTCGATTTGGTTTATTTATACATATCCTTGAAATGAAATTGTTGTGAAAATTGATGCTTGTGTATTTCTATAAATGGATGTGATTCTTAGTTATGTTATTGTCAAATTTCTCTAAGTAAGAAAAGATCCCCATCGCCCAAGTTTCAATTGGACAGAAGCTTGGAATCATATGATTTGAATCATGTGATGTATGGAAATCTTGGTACTTGGGAAATTATGACTAATTCCTTGATCACACAAGTATGTGAGTTAAGTGAATGACTAAAGGACTAAAAACACAATGTTGTGCACTAGTCAAGTCCACCACAAATAACAATAAGAGTATTCGTCATAATTTACTAAAAGTATAGTAAATGTGGTTATACTTACAAGATTAAGTGTAATTTGGAATCGCTGAAAAGTTTCAATGAATGTCAGAACGAATAAGAAGAATCAATTAGGCGGAAAGATAAAAGTTTCTCCAATCTAAGAAGAAGGGAGAGTACTTTTGTATCATGGTTTATGATTGTCTTGATGATTAAGAGTCATATCACAATTCATCCTCTAAGGACATCTTAGTGCACTAGTAGAGGAATCGAAAATTGTTGAAATGGTTAAATTAAAAGGATGAGTCATACTTCGTTCTAAAATCAAGTCTTAGAGTCGTACTCCAAGATAGTGAATTGAGTGACACATCTTAAGAAGTTCTAACATACTCATCAAATGTAAAGTAGAAAATTGTTTTTCTTACTGTTGCACGTTTGAAATTGGTAAATTGTGATGTCTTGGATAAGACAAAGACCAACTAATACCAATTGTGTGTAGTGGTTGTCTTGAGAAGAATCCGCACTAACTCTTGAATATTTGTTTGTCAATAAATGTTTTCTTGATAAGAGAATCTTATATGTCAAGAGGTCAGTGGGAGTCTAAATGATCTTAAAAAGTTTCAAGAACTAATCAAGAGTAAACTTATTAAACACTGGCACACGACTTGAGGTTTGTAACCTATCGTATTGATAAAATTTTATTTATGTGCCAATCCAATTGAGCGACTATGCATATGAGTGTTGGATTAGTGTCTAAGTCCATAACTATTTTGGTATGTACTTGACCCGATGGTGCATGGTCCTTTTGAGTTGCCTTCACCAAAGCAACTTGATTGGAGAAATAAATAGAGAGAGAGAGTGGTTATTATGATTTATTAATATGTTATAAGAATAATATATTAAAGGAGAAATCATATTTGTTTAATTAATATTGGTCAATAATTAATTAGGAATTATTTTTGTGATCAAGTGTAATTTATTAAACTAGAGGGGATGATTTGTAATTATGTGATAGTTACAAAATAAGGTAAGGGTTATCTTAAATATAGGGTGAACGAATTTAAGGAGATAATGCCTTAGAATTCGACTAGGATAAGGGTTTCTAAGACTTATCTTATGGTACTTGGTGGGCAAGCAACTAGATAAGGATAAGGACTAAAACCCTAATCTTTACACCTATATAAACCCCCTAAGGCTCATGAATCGTCTAAGCCTTACCAAGAAGTCCTAAGGACCAATTCCTACCTCTCTCCTCTCTCTTTATACCTTCTCCATTTGCTCTTGGTGTTTGTAAGCCATTAGAGGAGTGACACTTGTGACTCTAAGCCTTCCAAAGTCAATTCAAGGAGGAATTAGGATTGTTATTGCTACATAACAATCAAGGTAATATCTTAAACCTAATTATATGTTAATATCGATTTCCATATGCTAGAATTAGGGTTTATAGTCTTGGATTCAAAGCATGTACAATGGAGAAACCTAGATCCAAGCATTAGGGTTTGTATGAGCACATAGGATGTCTTATGACAAAAACCCATCAATGAGTTCTATGAGTTCTCAATTGACTGTATAAGGGCAAACACCTTGTTCAATGAAAGTACATTTACTGGCATAGGTGAACTGCTAAATAACTTGGAAGCAATGGTGGGACCCTTGATGGCAAGAAATTAAGAATGAACAAGTTCCGTCCATAAGAGTTTGAATTCGTCACAAACATTATCTTATGATTATGCTTATGACAAATTCACATGGATAGGAACACATGCACCATAAAAATCTAAGTGTCATAAGGTTTCTCTCCTTCATGAAAATGATTGTGAAGAAATGCTTTCACTAAGAGATATTTTAAGGAGATAGCGATTATGTAAATTGCATTCTCAAATTCGATTATGATTACAACATCCCTCTTCATAGTTCGAATTGTGAGATTTTGCAGTTAGTCTGAACATTTGGGACTTAGTAATATAAGTTCTGAATTAATTTAGATGCACATGTGAGTTGTCTAAGGAAAGGTGTGTGAGTTTGAGAAGCTTAGATAAAGGCTTATCAAAGCACATCGTATTAGAAATATGAACTTTGGAAGTCAATAAGTATTGTCTTTCAGAAGTCAAACTATTTTCTGAATACGTGTCAAAGCTAGTGGGAATATAAATGTTATGCTGGAATGGATATAATCATCATGTTAGTGGGAGCATGATTATTATTTTAAGTATTGCAAGTTGGCAATATTAATTATAGAAAAACAAAAGTTTCACTTTGCAAAGTTGCAGGGGTTGAAAAGTTGTTTAGTTATAATTAAGGGAGAGAATGTTATACTTCCTTTCCAATCTAAAAGCTTAGATCAAGAAATTTTAATTGAATTTAGTCAAGGATATATTTATTATTTGCATTCTCAAAGTTCGATTATGATTACGGCATCCCTCTTCATAGTTCAAATTTTGAGAACAAAGGAAAATAGAAATATTATGGCAATATTATAGCAAGAAACTGGTAAAGTATCACGTTTTTCATTATGAATCGTATCCCACACGCTTCGGGTATAGGATCGATTGCATATGCTGTAATATTCGATCGTTCTAAAATTTTCCAAATGCCTAAGGCATTTAGAGGGAAAAAAAGGAATAGAATCGGATTTGACTATAATAATTAAACAATTGTCAAGGACAATCTAAGGTTCGCCAAGGATTGGTTGCTTGTGGACAGTTGGAAGTATAGTCATGGATGAACCATATTGACATTATTATGAATAGATAAGACTCTATTTAGAATGAGTTGTCATATGGAAAATATGGAAATGTTTCCTTATTGGGAGTTGGATGTTAAGAATTTATGTCTAAATTAGAAACTTTTATGCGATAAGGATGTTCAAAGGAATGTACTTTGAATGTGAGACTTCACGACTATGGAATTGTCTTGTAACAATATCCTATAGAGCACTTTGTAATTTCATTGGCAAAGTATTGGTGACTTTGGCGTTATGATATTACGAAAGGATTGTTGCATAAAATGTTAGAATCTAACATATTCTATAAAGTGGCAAGAATTTGGTATTCTCACACTTGTGGTAAGGATTGGGAATTGTGAAATGAGTGTGATTGAAAATGTTATTCAATTATACTATTTCACAAAGTAAAGACCATAGGTAAACATAGTGTGCATGCTAAGAGCATGGGACAATTTTTATTATAATTCAAGTAAGAAGTTGATTACCTGAAACAACAAATAATGAATACTCAATATGGTGATTAAATAAAAGGTGTTTTATTTATACTAAAAAGTTTGGGGCCATATAGGATTAGTATTATTCTTGTGTTTCACTTTGCATGTTTTGACTTCCCGAATAATAAGATTATTCAAACTCTCCATAGTCTCTCATTCTTTGGAACTAGGAATGAAAGAAGATTGTCATGAATCCATCTGTAGATTGACTAAATCATTTAGTCATAGCACAAGTTTGATACAGAGTTCTTGAGTGTTGCTGTAAGATTAGAGTATTGGATTAAACCCAGGCTCACTTGGATCGCTTCATGGTTTTATCACGAGTGATTGGTGAGACGATAATAACTTATATTCTTGAAAGCGAGATGTGTGAGTTGTATCTTACGAGTCGGTTACACATTGATAGTATGTAAACACTCCAGTAACTTTGTGTTATAAAACGTTTTGTTGTGTGTGATTCGGTGAGTAAGTACAAGCGAACATTGAGTCGAAGTTTATCCGTTCCTTTTACCCAAAGTGGGATAAAAGCGATATTTGTGGGCCTCTCGATGATTTAGTGATGACACCCTAAGCGCTTGGCCAAGTCGGGACTAAGTTGATGTGTTCAATTGTAGTCGGTTGTCAGTCGTCATAAATTGAAAAGCGGGAAATAACACATGAACAGAGAGTATGATTAAAATCCATGTCTCAGTTCATATGATATCTAGAATGGAGGAATATATGACCCCTTATCTAAAGGACAAGTTGCTGATAAGATTAGAGTTCGACAACGTCTTTGAAAGCTACGATTGCTTATCGGATTGTATTTACATTATAGTTACTAGACTTATCCAAGTGGGAGACTGTTGGATTAGTGTCAAAGCCTGTAACTATATTTGGTATGTACTAGACCCAATTGTGCATGATCCTTTTGGGTTGCCTTCACCAAAGCAACTTGATTGGATGATTTATGGAGAAAGAGGATTAATTATGATTTATTAATATATTATATGAATAATATATTAAAGGAGAAATCATATTGTTTAATTAATATTAGTCAAGAATTAATTGATAATTAGTTTTGTGACTAAAAGACATTAATTAAACTTAGGGGATTGGAATTATAATTATAAGATAGTTGTAGTTGGGCTATGGATCACCTTGGAACATAGGTTGGATGAATTCTATGGGAAGCCCATAAGGAATTCGTACAAGGGTTGTTCTAAAGGGAGTTCATGGGCTGCTTAGGGCCTAAGCAATCAACTTAGGGTTTCCTAGTTGATAACTCTAACTACCTCACTATATAAAGACCCCTATAGCCCCAAAAATGTAAGGAACTCTTTTGGAAGAACCCTATGACAGTTTTGGTGCTTCTCCTCCTTCTCTTTAGTCATCCTCTTGCTTGTGGTGTTTGTAAGCCATTAGAGGAGTGACACTTGTGACTCTAAGCTCCAAAGACAAGAAGATTCAAGCCATTGAAGAAGAGGTAACCATCTAGATCTGTATTCTTATGTCTATTTCGAAATACATATGCTAGATTAGGGTTCTTGAGCCTTGGATGAATTGCATGTATAATAGAGAAACCTAGATCCAAGCATTAGGGTTTGCATGAGTACATAGGATGTTGTTTTGGCTCAAACCCATCATAAATGTCATATCATTTTTTTCGCCTAAAGAACGTCATGTTTTATACTAGTCAATCAAGCATGGTTATAACCTTAATCACATTAAAACCTTAACTAACCAATTCGGTTATAAGGTAATTATTTCTGCAGTAGTGTTATTTTATTACTACTATAAAACTTCATTTTTCCATTACATTCATACAGTGATGTACACAGATGAACAATGCATATTATTTTTCTACTAAAGATAGTTTACAAATATAGAAAAAATACAGTTATACTATTTCAATTACAAACATACATTTTTACACTATTTCAAGAGAACAAAACATACAAACAGTTGGGTCTTGGGTAAAAGAGAACTTTTCATTTTAAGTAGAAAATATATGATTTTTTGGGAGGTATACTAACATTTTCATGAAACAAATACAAACATTTGACACTAAATACTTATGAACTCACCAACTTAAATGTTGATACTCTCTTTCAAAATAACTTGTATACTTAGGGAACCAGTAGACAGGTACATTGGTACAGGTTTTGAGAAGACAGAACTTGTTCAAGACTTGTCTTTTATGTTTTGCTATACATTTTTGGTATCATACAACTATACAAAGAACACACATGTATTAACTATATTATTAATGCAATGGATGTTGTTGCTTGTTTTACTATTGTGTATTGTTATGATACTATACATGACGTCCTCCGCCCCGAATGTTTTCGCCATCTCGGTTTGGGGGTGTGACAAGTGCATGCTGCGCCATCTAGCCGGGCCCTTGCCCTTAGAACTAGAAGTACCTGAAACACCCAACACAACTGTAAGCACACGCTTAGGGTGAGTTTCCTAAAATACACAAATCACATAATCATATAATGTCATACACATATACACATAAAATTGCCATGGACTCCCTCCATGGTCTTCAATTGTGATGTCATGTGCTACTCCCATGGTCTTATACCTAAGTATCATGGGCTCCCCCTCATGGTCTTACCAAGTGTCATGGGCTCCCCCATGGTCTTCACGTAAATCAATACACACCAAATAACAACCATTGTATAATCCATTATAGAGATTTAACGTCTAGTAATGGGCTGACATTGGTGCCTTCGACCCATTGGTATAGTGAGAAGACTCACCTCGGTCTATTGAACACAAAAGTTGCTCGACTGCTAGCCTAAAATCTCACACTAATCAAATATACAAAACACCCTAATTAGAATAGGGTCACAACTTAGACAAATGCCCAACATCATAATCTAAGGCCCACCATTAAAGCCCAATTGTCTAAACAACATTAATGGGCCCAATATCAAAGTCCAAACTACAATGGGCCACATGGCCCAATAAGACCCAACAATAACATCAAAATCCCAATGTAATTCCCAAGGCCCAACATCTCCTAACGGTCCATGCCCAAATCTAAGTGAAGTCCAATTGGCCTAAAATGTCCACCGAAACCTAACTCTCACAGTTGAACGACAACCGATGTTCATCAGAAGTATGCTCAGCGCACTGGGTTCCTCGGCTGCATGCGCAACGTACAGGTTGGTACGCCCATCGTACAAACGGATAAAGCACATCCTCCATTAAGTGGTTAATGCATGAAGACTTTATGTTCCAAACTCAGATCTAGGTCGGTTAAAGAGTCCTAAGGCATAAAGTTGGCAACTTTATGCCTTTGCATGCCATGTATGCCCCCAACAACTCATTCTAACCCATTAAAACCTTTCCAAGGGTCTTAACTCATACATGGAGTCAAAGCAACCATCAAATTTTCATTTTTATGACACGATCAAGCTAAAGGACCTCATATCTATCTTTCCTAACCTCTAGAGTTGTCCAAACTCGTAAGAGATGATTCATGAACTCAAAAGAGGACTTCTTAGAAACCTTAGCTCAATAAACAACAAGAATTAGCAAGGAGAAAGCTTTTTACCTCCACAAGCTTTCTAAGCTGCTCCAAATGCAAGATCCAAAAGCCTTTCCCACGTTCAAGCTTGCTTCCACCTCTTCATCTTTGCTAACACACCTAAATGAGCTATTTGAGGCACTCACAAGCTCAAGAGGCACACACAAAGGATTTTAGGGTTTTAGGGATGTTTGAGAGTGATCGAGGTTGGTTAGGGTAAGGTCCAAATAACTTAAGGACGTTTAAATAGGTCACAAGTCCAAATATTAGGGTTTTAGCCATCTACCACGTACGTCCCACATATATGCTAGTACGCCCAACGTATAAGCCTCAACCATTCGATGCTCACTCACACGTATGCTAAGCATACCCAAATGTACGCCCAACGTATGGAAGGAACCTTTTTGCCAAAAGTGAAATACTTGACGGTTAGCAAAGGAATACCTGAATTGGAGTGTTACAACTCTCCCCCGCTTGAACTAGATTTCATCCTCGAAGTCCGCTGTCACAAATAGATCCGGGTAGTGCTCTCGCATCTCGTACTCTGGCTCTTAAGTCCATTCAGAGCCCCTCCAATGCTGGCATTGCATCTTCACTAGCTTCACCACCTTGTTGCGAAGAGCTTTAGTTTTTCTATACAAAACTGCAGTAGGCTTTTCCACATAATTTAGGCTCCTATCTACCTGATGATCATCCAAAGAAATAACTGCGACTTCATCTGCGACACACTTCTGGAGTTGAGATACATGAAAGGTGTTATGGATCTGACTGAGCTCATCCAGAAAATCCAACCGATAAGCAACCCTGCCAACTCGAGCATAAATCCTGAATGGACCAATGAATTGGATAAAAACACTAAACGAGTGGGGATTGGATATGGATAAAAACCCCCAAAAGAATGTGTCATCAATAAAACCAAAACCATATAAAAATATCTAAAATTAAACGAGTTTTACAACTCTAGACGTTTTAAATTAAAACCATAGTTTTTTAACAAACACACCATTTTTGCAATTTTGTATAATATAACATAACCTTCAATTTAATTATAGTTTTTTTTTTTTTTTTTTTTTTTTTTTTAATGATTTTTGTCTTTCGTATTATCCATAAGAACGGATTCGCAAATGGCATACGAGAAGACAAGCAAAAAAGACAGAAGGTCGGCGTTTCGGTTATGATATCGGCCACCGCTATCCTTAATAACCGGTCAACCGCCCCCATTACACGCTCACCGCCACCCATTAAAACCCTTTGTGAAAAATAGGTTCTTTTATTTAATTTTACCTTTTAATCAAAATTACAAACAACCAAATCAAATCTTCTGATTTCTGGGGGAAAGGGAGGAATACCTAATTCCCCAGAAAAAAAGAAGCAAAGAACTCTAATTTTCCCCCAAATTAATTTACTTTAAGTTTGGAAAACACTAAATCATGACTCATTTATCCAAGAAGTTATTGCGTTTGAAGCTCAAAAGATCAATTGTCTGGCGCGTTTCTATTCTCCGGCGTTGTGTTGGATCTCTTCGGGACCAAGTTCTTGCTTGTTGGATCGATAAACCCATCCGCTACCGTCAAATAGTGGAATCCGGCCCCTCCGCCACCGTCTGCCACCGCTTTCCTTCCGGTGAAATCGATTCATCTTGCGGTGAAATGACTACCGTCTCCGACGTCTGTGATCATGACAATGACGCTTCTGATTTAGTTGCTTTAAAGATTAGCCTGTTGGGAGATAATCATATCGGCAAAACAAGCTTCTTGGTTAGTTTTAATCAATTTTATAGAATACCCTTTTCGTTTTTCAGTCAATTAAACAATACCCATTTGCCGATTTTAATCAATTCATTATCAAATAATCGAATTTGAAGGCAAAGTACGTAGGGAAAGAGAAAAAACCAGAAGATTTTCCGGCGACTGAAGTTAAGAAGATGGATAAAATTCTATCCGTTAGAGGAGCAAGAATTTCTTACAGTATCTGGGAAGTTGGTGGCGATGCATTTTCTGCAGGTAAAAACATGAATTTCGATTAAGTTTTTGAACAATTTCTTCGATTTTGGAAAGGGGTTCATGAAATTGAAATGGGTTGCGATTGCAGATAATGGTGGTTCCACGGCGGCTATTCGTGCCGCCTGTAAAGACTCGGTAGCTATGTTGTTTATGTTTGATCTTACCAGCCGATGTACATTGAACAGGTGTTAATAATTAAGATCTGAAAATATATTATTATTATTGGTGGTTTTTGAATTGGAAGCTGTTAATTGAATTAGGGTTCTTTGATTTTCAGTGTAGTTAATTGGTATCAAGAAGCAAGAAAACATAATCAGGTGAGTGGATGTTAATTTTTATTTCATTTCATAGTTCTTTGAAAATTGATTATCGACTTTTTTAAGTGATGGTTCTGGCGAAATTGATTGGTTGCAGACGGCGATTCCGGTGATGGTCGGTAGCAAGTTTGATGATTTCATTCAACTTCCAATTGAAATGCAATGGACGATATCCAGCGAGGTGATTTTTCTATCTTTATTTAACTCGAATTACTATCTTTTTATTTATTTACTGTTTATTGTTTATAAAGTAGTTTATTTAAATAAGATCAGAAAATATAGTACTATAAAAGTAATATCCTTTTTGAAAAGAAAAAAAAGTAAGTCAAAAGATTTTTTTGCATTAGGAACACACTTTGAATAATTTCTGTATATATTTTCGTTTTAATTTATTCTTTACATAGTATATTCAATACTATATTAAAGATATAAATAAAAAACAGTCATGAATGCATAAGGAACTAAGTTAGTCCATATCCTTTAAATCAAGTGCAAATTGCACTTAAAACATTCTACTCATGGTCAATTTTTGTAAGATCAAGACCGAACCAGAAGCTTCTAATTGTGGTATTACGCGGTCAGATTCAGACCGAGTCAGACTTAGCCTCTAACCATTCTCAGTAAAAGACATATCAAACTGCTCCTAAGATAACAACTTTTTTTTTTTTTTTTTTATTATTATTAATTATCTTATTTTAAATCAAGTGTAAACTGTACTTTAAATATGGTATTTTATCATTTGCAAACTTATGTCTTAAACATTGGTCATGGAAGAATGTTTAGTGAACTAAAATTTGATTAGAAAGTGCCAAGTATTTTATAAAATGACTTTCTATCAATTATGCAAGATTTATAACATATAATAATTTGCTCAAATTCTTTATCTTTTTGCAGGCGAGAGCATATGCAAAGGCCATAAACGCTACCTTGTTTTTCTCAAGTGCATCTTACAACATAAATGTGAATAAAATCTTCAAATACGTGACAGCAAAACTTTTCAACTTGTCATGGAATTTGGAACGTAATCTTAAAGTTGGGGAACCAATTATTGATTTTTAAGAGTGTGTTTTTTGTTAAGTTGATAGGAGATCATGACCCTTTATAAGGTGAAACTTTTAGGTTATGGTTTATGTTCTATCAATTTTCAATTTTCATGTACTAAAGAGTGTGGTGGAGGCTTTGAGTCACCCTACACCATGGTTTAAATGCATCAATAGACGATTGTGGTTGGTCTCTTTATCTATTGGAATGATTATCTTAAGTTTTACACATTATTATTGATACAAGAACATATTTGTCTATGTGTAAAGTTATGTTTCATTAAATCATTGTTGAAAATCAAAGTAAATACTTGTTAATTAGCAAAGTAGGTCCAACCAAGTTACCTTGGTTTTGATTAGGTAATGATTTATTGTAGTTGTACCTGAGAACATGAATGTCACTTGTTGAATCTTTATTAGTCTACTATCATTGTTTGTTTCTATTTTTAAGGTAAATGATGTTATCTTCATGATGATTCATGTAAAAAGGTTTTTGAAGTAGACATTTTTCTTCTTAGTCTTATCTACATGATGATTTATGTAAAAGGTTTTTGAAGTAGACATTTTCATCTTGTTGTCCATTGTTATTGAGATTATTTTATTTATTTATTTATTTATTTTTTATATACCTTGGTCAAGACCATTGTTAGGATGGACAGAATGGAAGCAGGAAGCTTCCCTCTCATTGGAACACCATATCTCACTGGAACACCATACTGTGAGTGAGGGAAGCAACTCGTGGGAAAGAGATGGGGGGAGGGGTGCCGCACTCTTTCTCTTCATTCTATTGGCCAATTTTTTATTATTATTATTTTTTAATCTTTTTTACTATTTATAAAATTATATATATACCTACTAAATAATATAAAAATATATCAAAATTCATGGTTTTTAATTCCTACAAAATGAGTATAATATATATATGAAATATATTTTTAAAAAAAATAAAAAAATAGTAAAGGGAGCTTCCCACCCATTCATTGGGTTTTATGTGAGGGAAAAAAAAGTGAGAGAAATGGTGGTATAACCCACAAAAAGTTTGCAAAACGCTCCTCTTATACCCTCCCGTCTTAAACGAGAACTTTTTTTACCCTTGTCAATACCATTGTTGAATGAGAATTTTGCAAACTATTATTTTGGCTTTGAAAATTATATATTAGTTTCTTTAATAAATCAAACTATTTTTTTTTTCCCAAATCTCATATATAATCTAGTCATTTTAAGTTTTATTAGATTATCAACATTTCAATTGAATCTAATTTTTTATGAATAAATATTATCAACAATTATAGTGAATTTATTTTTTTTATTCATGTGAATCTTAAAGAAATTGTAACACCCATTAACATCATGCCAAATTTAAACTTTTTAAAATATTTTCAAAACCAAGATTATTACAAAGCATGTTTCCAAAATAGTATACTGACAGAGTATCCCAGAACCAAATCATAAAAACATGATATATGAGGAGCTGTACGATCACGCCCTTGCCTTAATGGAGGGTCTGGGTACCGTACTGGGGCGGGGTACAACAAATCTTAATGGAGGAGGCCCACAAGTCCAGGTTCTCCATCCATCCAGGGGCGACGAAGATGTATAGAGATCTTCGACCCGACTATTGGTGGCCCTGCATGAAGCGGGACGTCGCCTGGTATGTTGAGAGGTGCTTGACCTGCAGAAAGGTAAAAACTAAGCACCAGAGGCCTCAAGGCAAGGCGCAACCGTTGGACATCCCCATGTGGAAATGGGAAGATATTACTATGGATTTCAACACAAAGCTTCTCAGGACTGCTCGGGGAGTGGATTTGATTTGGGTCATCGTGGATCGGTTGACCAAGAGTGCCTATTTCATGCCAATTCAGGAGAGCATCTCGATCGAGAAGTTGTCCGATATCTAAATCCGAGAGGTAGTAGCTCGGCACGGAGTGCCAGTCTCAGTGATTTCAGACCGAGACGTGCGGTTTACTTCCAGATTCTGGAAGAAGTTTCACGACGAGTTGGGTACTCGTCTGCACTTCAACACTGGTTTTCACCCGCAGACGAATGGTCAGATCGAGCGGACCATCCAGACTCTGGAGGATATGTTACGGGCGTGTATTTTAGACTTCGGAGGTAGTTAGGATACTTACCTTCCTTTGGCTGAGTTTTCCTATAATAATAGCTATCATACGAGTATTGACCGTCCTCCCTTTGAGATATTGTATAGGAGGAAGTGCAGGACCCTGATATGTTGGGGCGAAGTTGGCCAGAGGGTCATGGGGAGTACCGAAGTGGTACTCAAGACTACGAAGAGGATCCAGCAGGTGCGGAGCAGGCTTCAAACTGCTCAGAGTCGGCAGAAAAGTTACGCCCATAAGTGTCGTTTGGACCTGGAATTCCAGGTCAGGGATATGGTGCTCCTGAAGGTGTCACCTTGGAAAGGCGTCATCCGGTTTAGGAAGCGGGGCAAGTTGGGCCCCAGATACATTGGACCTTTCAGGGTTGCAACCCAGGTAGGCAAGGTGGCATATAGGCTGGACCTGCCAGTCGAACTCAGCCAAATTCACAGTACTTTTTACGTCTCCCAATTGAGAAAGTGCATGGTGGACGACTCGATAGTGGTGCCTTTGGAGGATATTCAGGTGGATGACAGCCTGAACAACATCGAGCAGCTAGTATCTATCTTCGACAGGAAGTTGAAGGATATAAGAAACAAGTGGGTGGAACTAGTGAAGGTGCAATGGCAGCACCGCAAGGGCTCGGAATGGACCTGGGAGCCGGAGGACGAGATGAGGGAGCACTACCCCAAGCTTTTTCTGGATTCAGCAGCAGATTTCGAGGATGAAGTCTAAAATAAGCGGGGGACATTTGTAACACTCGGTTCCTGGTACGTATTGTAAATTCAAGTAATGTTGTAATTTGCTCTAGGACTTAGCGAGTTGGAGGCCTAACTCGTCGAGTAGACTCGACTTTTGATCGGGGGTTTAAGTGACCTACTCGACGACTGTCTGGATGAAACCCTAATATTTGGGTTTACACCCTATTTAAACACTTTATAACACCCCAACCCATCCCCCATCGTCCCTCCCAACCCATAGAAAACCGTAACTCTAAACCCTAGCCATTTATTGAGTGTTCTTGAGCTTTGTGGTGCCATTTTTGTGTGATTGAAGTTTGAGAAGGAGAAGAAAGCTTGTGAGATCAAGAGGAAGCAAGAAGATCTAGAGTTTTGGGCACATTTCCAGCTTATTTAAGGTATAAATCTGAAACCTTGGCTATTCATTGCTTAGATCTTGATATTTGGCTATTTTCTACATTTTTCTAAGCATTAGTGAAGTTATATTCGGGATTAGGTGTAGAAGTGAGTTTGTGCTTCTGATTTGGAACCATTGAGGGTTCCCATGGCATAAAGGTGCCACCTTTATGGCCATGGGAGACCCATGCATCTTGTAGGCCTCTTTTTATGGCTTTTTGAGCCAAAGCCCCCATGCATGTACATCAAGTTTGAAGCTTTACGTATAAAATGGACCCTAGGAGGCCAGATCTATGGTTTTAATGCGTTAAGAACCATTATAATCGACTGTATGGTTTTGTACAAAGAGGGACTCGGCGAGTCGTTCATGGGACTTGGCGAGTCGGGGTGTATTTTTCATCAAACCCTTTCTATTTATGGACCAGATGTTAAGATCGAAGGTTCCCCATTTTTTTAGGTTCACTAGGGACCTGAAGATCATAGGACTCAACGAGTGGATGAACAGACTCGGCGAGTTCAAGGCAATTTCCCAGCCACATGAAGATGGACTCGGCGAGTTCAAGGGGAACTCGGCGAGTCATAGATTGAACACCTTCTTATGGATGAAGATGAACTCGACGAGTTCAAGGATGAACTCGGCGAGTCGATTGAAGATAGTCTGATGTGCTGTTGAAGGCGAACCCATCGAGCTCTTGCTAGACTAGACGAGTATGGACGGGATTATGGTATTTTGTGGATATAGGGACTTGACGAGTTAGCGGGACAACTTGGCAAGTCGAGTCAACCAGATTTTGACTTTAACCAAAAGTTGACTTTAACGAAGGATTTGACTTTGACTTTGACTTGGATTTGAGTGACTCTTGTAAGGCTTATGAGTATGAGTTGATAACTTAGAAAAGTTGTCGTGTAGGGATTGAGGAGTCGGGTAGAGTCGGTTTTCACACCGAGGATATTGTAGACACTACACGACGTTGAGGTGAGTTACCTTTCAGTAGAAGTGGGTCTAAGGCACCAAGGTCGACCCACTAGTAGTTGATTACAGTTGAGATGATTGTCTTTTGTGATAATTGTCTGGTTTGCTATTACTTGATGTGTTCTATGTGTCAGTATGATATGTTCTATGTGATAAAGGTAGTAGGAGGGAAATAGTCCCCCGATTCGGTCGTGAGGACCGAAGGGTACGTAGGCACCCCAGAATGACCTGAAACGGGTAGGTCAGCACCCCAAAATGGCTTGACATGGGTAGGTCAGCACCCCAGAATGGCTTGACATGGGAAGGTCGGGCACCCCAGAATTGCCCGACAGTATGTATGATTATATGATATGTGGTATGATGGGGGAACTCATTAAGCTTCGTGCTTACAGTTTTTAGTTTTGGTTTTAGTTACCTCTTTAGCTAAGGGGAAGGAGTCAGCAACGTAGCAAGGCATCGCACACACATGGCCTAGTCTAACTGTAGCGAACACCTCAGGTGTGGGGTGTCACCCAGTATAGATCTATACACAAAATCTCTCGCTCTCCCTCCAGGAGACTCTGGTTATAAGTACAGGCTACGATCATACACCCTAGAGGTGTCAACCGACATGTCTCACTAGCATCCTTGACTGAGTTTACGCGATTATTGCATTATGTTATATAATGTTTGCTTGTATGTTTCATGTTTTTAATAAAATATCCAACGAGTATGTAAATGAATGTACGAGGCCCAAAAGACATGTAGTAAGCCCATTATGGCCCAGTAAACATGTAGTGTATAATTTGGGTCCAATAAGCATGTATATGGGCCACTAAGGCCCATTAAACATGTAATGCATAGTTTAGATCCAATTAGCATGTATATGGGCCACTTAGGCCCATTAAACATGTAATGCATAACTTAGGCCCAATAGGCATGTAAATTCACATTTTTAGTCCAACTGTATGAAAGTTGACATTTTTGGCCCAAGTACCCATAATTTGATGTATCTGACCCATTAATACAAAATCTTACATTTTTAGCCCCTTTATAAAATAAAAACTACATTTTCAGCCCAAATTTTGTATAAATAACATTTTAGGCCCAAATTTGAATAAAGTGTCATTTTCAGCCTAAAACCATATATTTTCATTTCTGACTCAAAATTGTATATAATGACATTTTGGTCCACAAAATTCATAATTTTTACATTTTGGGCCCAATAACCGTAAAGGACCATAATATGGCCCATTATGCGAAAATTTCACTTTTGGCCCCTTATGTGTCATAAATATCATAAAGATCCACTTTTTAAAATAAAATGACTCTTTTGACCCTTGCAAAAATTGTAAATGTCAAGAAGGTCTCATTTTTTTGTTTATTTGTCAAAAATGGCCAGTTTTTAAGATTTTTTTTAGTTTCTTATGAATCTTCACATGTTTAACACATTTATCTTTATAGTAAGTTGTATGCAATGGTTTAGTTTACAAATATCACAACTTTTATTTTGAACTTTCGAGATCTATAGTGTTTCATCACATAATCACAACTTAAATCAAGTAAAACACACATAACATGCATAAATGCATAGATCTACCACATATGCAACTTGTACTCTCCCCCAAAACATGTTAAAACCAAAAACAAGGGGTATGAAACTCACGTTGCTTTGAAGTTCTCGGTTTGATGAAGAGATGGAAAGAGATGATGTGATTCTCGGCCCTAGCAAGCTCCTTGAGATGATTTTTGAACTTAGATGGTCCTAGTGAAGTATGATCCACGGTTTGGAGCAAATGAGTAACAAGTTTGAACAAAATTGTGAAGTTAAACTTGCTTGAGTAAGAGTAGATTACCAATTATTGATGAGGACTTGATGCAAACTTCTTAGAAGCACTCTCCAAAGGTCACAAAATTTTTAGGAGTAGAGAGGTGTTCTTGAGAGAGTCTTGAAAGCATTTGAAAGAAAATGGGAGGTGGTGAGAGGGTGTGTTCGGCTGAGAGGTAGAATAAGAGAGGGAGAAGAGATTAGGAATTTTACATGAAGGATAATAGATCTCCTTGAGATATGTGATTATCAAGATACATTCTAGATAATTATGTGTTGTCAAGGTTTAATCAAACCTTCTTCCATTTATTTATTTATTGTTTTGGGCCGAGAATTAGGCTAGGAAGAAGGGAAATGGAATAGTTTGGGCCCATTCTTGGTTTTGCTCGATTTTTATGAAGCTTAATAATATTTTTTGGCCCATTGGGCCCCTTATTAAGGTTCTCAGCCCAATGAAGCCCAATTAAATATTTAATGACCCATTACGGAAAATGAAATCGTTTATGGCCCAACAAGTCCCATTAGAGATAAGATGTATTATTCTAGGTTCATGTGGTCCAAAATGATAAAGTTTCATGAATGTGGGTCCAATTAGAGCCCAATTAGGGTTCCTAGGCCCAATATAGACAAGTTGAAGGTTTATTGGTCCATTAGACCCAATAAGAGAATCCTAGTTCATATGAAACTTGAACCTGGATTTTTAGGGTTTTCAACACATAATTGACTATAGGAGATGTATTATATAAGATTTTGAGCTTTACTGAAGAATTTGATTAAGTTTGTTGTCATTGAATGAGCATAGGGTATAATATAAAATTAGGGCTACAAGTATCACAATAGAGGATGTTTACATGAGACTAGAATTTTCTATCTAAAATGCTAGTTATGACACTCCAGTCAACCTTTGAGTTGGAATACCCCAGGCCCTGAACCATCGGGTTGGAATGCCAAGTTGCCAACATACTATGGGTCTAATCATCCTCGAGATGGTATACCCTCAGCCCTCAACCATCGGGTTGGAATGCCCCAGTCTGCTGGGTTACACATAAAATAGAAAAGCCTCAACCACCAATCAATCATGTACACATATATCATATAATCACATAACAATCTATAGACAGTCAAACATATCTACAGATTATTAAGCATAGCAACATCGTATCTACCAGGATACCGATCTAACAAATCATAACAGCATAGAAACATTCTATCTACCAGGATACCGATCTAACAGATGATAACATTACTCAATCAGAAAATAAACCAGGATAACAATCCAAACGGAAGGATTTGGTGCCTTAGACCCTTAATTATAGCGAGGAAAACTCACCTCACAAGTAGTGCTGAACCGATAAGATCAAATCCAAACTCAACTACCTACACCCACCATGTAACTAGCTTCATCAAAATCTCGAATTACCAAAATACCCTTAGAGTTAAACTTGGTCAACCATGGTCACAATCAAAGTCACCAGTCAAGGTCAACAGTCCATGTTGACCTAACTCGTCGAGTACATCTACTGACTCGTCGAGTTCCTTCGGTTCTCATAAAACTGGGAAACCCTAGTCAACCCGCTGAGTCGTCAAGACAACTCGTCGGGTTTGTACAGTGTATCTAAGATCGGGGAAGCCCAAGCCAACTCGCCGAGTTGGAAAAGCAACTTGTCGAGTTTTGTAACACCTGTGTTTCTAGGCTAGGCATTATGGATGATGTAATAGTCTAGGTTAACCTTTGTAGACCGTTGTGAAATAATAAAAATGTATTATTTTGAGTGTTATGTGTTTTATGCTTAATTGTGTGACTTAAATGAATTAAGAACAAGAATAGGCGTAATAATAAAACATTAGATAAGCCCGATATCTATACATGAAGTTGTAGTGGTCGTTACAAGGATTCTAAAAATATAAAGAATGCCGAAATCCGAGTTATAACAAAGAAGTTATGACATGTCGAAGTTTGGCGACAGAACCGGTACGACACTGCGTGACGTAAATAGTGAATTTACAATAAAGCGATATTTAGCCTTAGTGATCTAAACGAAAGTCGTAGAATAATTTAAACCGAGAGCATGCATAAAAAAAATGTCTACATCTGACTTCGTACGAGGAAGTTTTGATTTTTTAAATTTTCGACTTAGTGGTATGCAACCCGAAGTTTGAATATGAAATCGAGTGATTTCTAGCTGAAAAAATCTAAACGAGAACCAAAGATCTCATCAATAGTAGTCCAATAGTGAAAAGACAAACGAAAATGGGCATCAGATGAAGAAGTTATGAATTTCTAATGAAGTTTTCCTATTCCGACCTATTAAAAATAAATATAATAAAAATTAAATTCAAAATTAGCCGATGGAGTCTAAACGAGAGTTGTATAACATAATCTCACCTACACGTGGATATAAAGAATATCATAAATGGAGCTCGTATGCGAAAGTTATGAATTTCTGAAGTTCGGGGCGCGAACCCCAACAATGTGTCAGAGTTCACGACGTGAAAAAGGGGTTCACGACATGAATGTGCTGACGCCTTCTGGAGCTTGACAGACTGAACATCGCGACTACGCACCTGATGATGTCCAAGGTCACGATGTGAAATGATTATTCACTACGTGAAAATCGAAAAATCAGCCCTATAAATAGAAACCGAAGGGCAGCCAACCATGGTTGCTAATTCCATCACTCTCTCATTCCCGATACTATCTCTAGCCGTCTTGAAGTACCCCCGAAGCCTAGGTATCATCCCGAGACCCGAAGCAAGTCCCAAAGCACCGAAGATCCCGAGAAGAAAAGAGTTTCCAATTCGAAGCTCTACCCGCAAGAAACCCAACATGTGAAGATATCCCAGATAGATCGGAGAGTTACTATTTGAGGAGCCATAGTGCTATCTAATAAACATATTATAATGTGAGTGCATAGTCCCTTTCATATACACGATGTTAATACAAGTATTGATGAATGTATTAGATATATGATACCAGTAAGTGTGTAGTTGCTTTCTGATCATACACATATATGAATTATACTTTATGAAATACATGCTATGTGATTATATACTATTTGTTATGTGGTATGAGTATTGAATGAATATGGTATACATGTTTAAGCTGTATATAAACAAGTATATGTTATCTACAAATATGTTGGGTAGAACACGGGTAGATAGTGATGTGTAATGAAATAAAAATGATGAGAGGCCTCGATGTGATTATGATCTAGTCGTCCAGCAGAATATGGATGACGACCACAAACTTTTGTAGACAGTTCAGTGAAACACTGGCGGGCTCATAACCTGTAGGTGTAGTGAACTTGGGTGTTCATGTTTTGTATTCTATCCCCCTCATGGTTGCCTTTAGGACATCTATTGTTGAGGAAACCCTTTGCAGTAGTGTTTGTCCCGATGAAAATTCCTAGACTAGGTTCCTCGTGATAGTTGTTGTTTTAGGGACGTAAAGTGATGATAACGGGAATGAGTAATTGGGTTATTGTTGGTTGGTGACATTAAATATAATTATTTATTGTGGGTTGAAAACCCTATATGCTCACCAGGCTCCCAAGTCTGACCCACTTAGTTTCTTTGTATTACAGGTAGTGGTGCGAGAGCATAAGTTGGAGAACTTGTGAAGATATTTTTGTTTATAGACCAGTAGTTGTATGTAACTATGTAAGGTCTATGTTTTATTGTTTATGCTTTTGTGTCTGTATCGGAACATGACATCCCGAGTTTTGATAAATAATGAAAATACATTTCTTTAAGAAATGCTTTGATAAACCTTATTTTATCATGTATTGTTTTAGGGACAAATTCCGCAACTCTTTTAAATCAATAGATTTACTCTGAGATTATTTTAAAAGCATAGATGAAACTAGTCTTTTCTGGCCGTGATTTTGGGGATGTCACAAGTTTTCCTTGTCTTAACACATTCATCCACCTTCCAAGCGAGTCTCATGTACCAAACTATAGATCTGGTCCCCTAGGGATGATATACCATGTAAAGTTGCTAACTTTACATCCATGCATGGCATTAAAGCGGCTAAAACACTCAATCATAGCTTATTAAGGGATTTAGGGTATGGAGGAGAGCCAAGGCTTGCTAAATCTTGAGACTTTAGACCCAAAGAGCCACAAAACATCTAGATCTGAAATGGCAACTTCAAATAATGCATCATCCTAAAAATAACCCCAGTATGGACCAAGAATGACAATATTCTTTCATAAGAGAAGATCTAAGTAATAAAAGGCCAAGGTAATGACTTTATACCTCAGAATGGTTTCCACAACAGAGAATACACCAGATCTACAGCCTCTCCCTACAACTATGCACCACCCACTTCAAGCTTTTTCAAATAAACACCAAAAAAGCACTCTTTAAGCTCTCACGCACTCAAAATGAGAAGAGATTCACAAAATAGGGTTTCTATGGACAAGGAGGTGATAAGGGAGACCAGTAATGGGACTTAAGGTCCTTAAATAGTGCATAACACCCTAAAAATTAGGGTTTCATAATCAGTGTCACAACTAGAAATTTTATGTCTTGTAATCACTATACTCAAGTAAATGTTGAAATCAAAAACTCAAAAGCATGTATAATGCTTACTCAATGGAAAACTAAACCCCAATTCACTACATCAAGAAATTGGAAAACCCTAGAAGTTCTTGTTAAGTCCATTTTGGACTAGAACTTCCTTATTGGATCCAAATGGACCAACAAGCTTCCAATTGGACTATCATGGGTTTAGAACCCTAATTGGGCTCTAATTGGACCCACATTCATTTATTTCAATATTATGGGCCATATTGGGCCTAGAATGAAATAAATTGAAAGCTTTGATCCATGATTAACCCAATCTAGCTTATTAAAACATAAAAATCACAATTTTATTTTATAAGGCCAATAAATACCTAAGACTAACTCTAATATTGGGCTTAGGAGCAAAAAGCCCAAATTTTTCCTTCCTCCTTCCATGTTCTCGGCCCAAAGCAAGCCCAAGAAAAGGGTTTGACTTTCTCATGCCACATCACTTTTATCTTTTGGACTTCCATGCAAGAGACTCATGTCTCCATGCAAACCTCACCTCAAACATCATTTCTTCTTCCTCTCTCTCTCTCACTCTCAGCCGAGCAACACCCACACACACACACATCTCTCACAAACACTCTCTAGATCACTCAAGGCTTCCAAAAAAATCATCATCTAAGGTAAGGTTTTGCTTGGATCTATGACTTGTATTCCTTGTTTTATCAAAATCCCTTCCTAATCCATGCAAAAATCGTGATCTTGCACTCTAGAAAACTCCATAAACTCGAAAACTTCATCAAGGAGTGCAAAGGCCAAAAATTACTTCATTTCTTCCATTCTTTCTTCAAAAACGAATCAACACCCAAGGTGAGTTTCATACCCCCTTATTTTCAGTTTTCATAAGTTTTTGTGGGGGAGAATACAAGCAAAGGTGTAGATCCATCATTATGTGTATGTTGTGGTTGATTTCTATGCTTATATGTATGTTTTGTATGATTTTGATGCTAGATCTAGTTATGAAATGCTAAAAACCGAGATATGTATTTTATTATAGCATAAAATATACTACTACATGCAAAGTATACTAAGAAAAATAGCCAAATGGCTTGACAACACTTAATTTGGGCTAAAAACTCATTTTTTTGACATAAAATGTTGAAAATACAAAGTTGAAGGGCCTAAAATGAATTATTTCGAAATCTGATGGGTGAGATGAGTCAAAACAGTTTACATAATGTATTTTCTGAAAATATACTATTTGGAGGGTTAAAAACATAAATTTCAAGCTTAATGGGCTAAAGATGACATTTTCGGCCCAATGAGGCCCAATATGCGAAATTTTCTGTTTTGGAGGGCCAAAACTGCATTTTTCTGTAAAACAGTGGACTATAAGTGATCCAAGTCCTTTTCAAAGGTTTAGAATGCTTTTTAAATTTAAAGGGGACTAAAGTTGCAAAAAAATTTCAATTTGGGCCAAAATTGTCAAACTTGCGAAAAGATGGGTTATAACCGAGAAAACTGAAATTTCAAGGACTTAAACTGTCTTCAATGAAAAAAATGCTGAAAAATATTAATTTCAATAATTTTTGGTATTAAAATGTCAAGAAAATCGATTTAAGGACCAAACCGGAAAGTTTTAAATAAAGGATTGAAAAAGTAAATTTTTACAAATAATGAGGGGCTGAAAACAGAAAAATTCTCAAGACTAGTTCAATACATGCAATTTGATCAAATGATGGTACCACGACTATCGACGAAATACAATACATTACAACACCAAAAGTCGTTGTCAAACGAATTTGTAACATCCCCAAATTGCAAGAGTAGAGTTGAAGGGCTAAAAGTGTAAGTTTTAGAGGATGACTCGGCGAGTCCATGGCTGACTCGGCGAGTCAGGTCGCGGTCATGGTCGCGTGTCAAGTGGCCTACTCGACAAGTAGGTGCTGTATGGAGAAAACCCTAATTTTCGGGGTTGAGCCCTATATAAAGAGCATTATACCCCTCCACAGCCTCCCTTATTCTCCCCTTGAGTTCCAGAAACCCTAAATTCGTGGAGAAATCATTTATAGAGCAAATTAGAGCTTGGAGAGGTGTTGTTTGAAGAGATCTTGAAGGAGAAGTGGCTTGGATCAAAGGGCTTTGCTTGGATTCGAGTTTGGCTGCTATTGAGGCATCTTTTGGAGGTAATATCTTCGTCCTTAGGCTGTGCATTCCTAGTTTCATCATTTTGGGGTTTGTGGGGAGTATGTATTGGAATGTTTTGGAGTTTGGAGGATAGATCTGAGGTTGCTACCTCAGATCTGGAATATTGAAGGCCTAGAGTGCATTAAAGTTCCTGTGTTTGTGTGTTTAGTGAAGTCACCATGTCCCAAACCTTGGTTTTAAGGTGAATATGGCTTAGATCTCGTTAGATTCATGTAAAGTTTGCCACTTTATGTGATGGATGGATTGTAGGAGGTTGGATCTATGTTTTGGATCAATTGCATGGCCTGAGATGCTTCTGTATGGATTCAGATAGGTGGTACTCGACGAGTCACATGGGTGGACTCGACGAGTTGCTTGAAGATGGCCTGGGACTCGACGAGTTGGAAGAACAACTCGGCGAGTAGGTTGAAGATGGCCTTGGACTCGACGAGTCCATTTGGACTCGGCGAGTCTTGTCGAGGAAGTCCTAATATTTCTGGTTGAGTCGATGAATCGGCGAGTCAAGGGATGACTCGGTGAGTTGGGTGCGAGTGGACTCAGAGTTGTTGGACTCGACGAGTCTTGGGGTGACTCGGCGAGTTGGGTCGCTAATTGAGGGAAGTTCTGAGCATAAGGACTCGACGAGTCATCGGGATGACTCGGCGAGTAGGGTCAGTCATGGGTTGACTTTGACTCGTCCAAGGTTGACCAGTTGTCTTCCAGGGGTATTTTGGTAATTAAGGGTATTTATTGAGTTGTATGTTTTGATGTTTAGTGGAGGAGTTCGTGCCAGAGTTCGGAGCAACGGGATCTTATCTTTTCAGCCGACAGTTTCGAGGTGAGTTATCCTCACTATATCAACAGGGTCTAAGGCACCAAGGCCGGCCCTTTATTGTATTGAGATTCGGTTATGGTTATTATGTTATTGTTTGATGTGTCTGCATCCTGGTAGCTAGGATGGTACATGCTAGGAGGCCTTGCTAAGGTCAGTTTTCCGATATACAGAGTGATGCTATGCTAGTGACCGGTTAGGTCGGTAACCCGGTTAGGGTAATGATATGCTATGTGATCTGCTTGCTCGGTTTGTTGACTATGACTGTTATATGAATGTATGTTTTGTGCACATGGTTGTTTGGACTGGAGATGGGTTGAGGCGGGTCCTGCTTTGTGCTGTAGGCCAAGATACCCAGGGCGGACCGGTTGTTCCGAAGGCCCAGCGAGCGGTCCGGATAGGCTGTAGGCCCCACGAGGGCGGACCAGACGTGCTGAGGCTCGGAGAGTGGACCAGGCCGACTGAAGGCCCGATGCGGGCGGACCAGTCACACTGTAGACTCAGAGAGTGGACCAGGTGGGTTGAAGGCCCGATGCGGGCGGACCAACCCCACTGTAGACTCGAAGGACATGACTAGACCCGGAGGATGGATCCGTTGGACTAAAGGCCCGATACGGCGGACCAGTCACACGGTAGACCCGATATGCATGGCTGTTCTATGTTCTGTTATGTTATGTATGTTTTATACGTTTTGGACCGGAAGGTCGCAGCCTGGAAGGGCGTCTACGTGGTTGGTATTTTGGGGGTATCTCACTAAGCTTTCGGGCTTACAGTTGTGGTTTAATGTTTTTTAGGTTCTTCAGGAGACTGTGGCAAGGCGAAGGCGCAATCGTACCGCTCCTCATGATTTTGTAGCAATGTGATTCTGGGAATACTCTAATGACTTGTATTGAAAACCTTTTTGTAAACATTTTAATGAAAATCAGGTTGTTGTGAAAATTTTAAATTGGTTGTATTTTTCGGATGTTACAAGTTGGTATCAGAGCCTTGGTTTGAGTGAATTGGAGGAACATTTGTGTGACTCCAGTCTCAAATCGAGGAGAGCTTTCGAAAAGAGAATTTAAAATGGTTTTCAAAATAAGTAAAGGAGGACGCGGAGGTACGATCAGCCGGAGCCAGTAAGTAACCCCAAAATACCATACATGACAATTGTTTTATTAAGCTTTGATAGAACAGCATGCTAGAGTTAGGCTAGAGATCTTCAGGATTTATTGATGAGTTGCCTGATTTATGATGCCTGCTAGCCTAGGGTTCCTTGTGAGAGATTTCTAGTGTTCCTCTAGTTGTGAGGATAGAGCGTTGTTATGTGTGTCGCTAGGGTGTTGTGGGAGTACTTCATACAAATATGGGTTGGTGTGGAAGGTAGTATGGGCCCGTACTACTGAAAGCACGGACTCATACGCGTATCAGGGAAACCATGACCTCTAGGGTTGGGATGAGAGCTGGTTCCCGGGATAGTGGAATATGTCTGAGATTTGGTGTTTTATTTTCAGTATGGAGATTTCAGGGCACGCTGGGAGTGGATCCGGGTCAGGATCAGGAGCAGGAGAGGAAGTTCCGGGTGGGTCTGTACAACCTGAGGTTGTCAGCCATATGAGTACGCATGAGTTGGATGCGAGGATTCGTGAGATCTTGCATGATGAGGTTGCTGCATTGTTTCGGGCTGAGCTGCCAGAGTTGTTTGGGTCGATCAAGACCGCCATGGTGGAGTATTTTGATGAGCGTTATTCAGCTCTCACGGAGACGGCTGCCGCCGCGGCTACAGCAGCTGTAGCAGCGGCAGGGGGAGGAGCTAGTAGAGGTTTTCAGTATCGGGACTTCGATAATACGAAGCCTCCCACTTTTGATGGAGTTCAGGATCCGATCGTTGCTATGAGATGGTTATCAGATGTGGAGGGATGTTTCTTCACGTGTTCATGCCCTGCTGATCAGAGGGTGAGGTGTGCTTTGAACCTGTTGAGGCTCGGAGCAAAGGATTGGTGGAGATTGACCACGGGGTCGTACTCGGATGCGCAGAGGGCTGCGATTTCATGGGATCGGTTCAGAGAGATGTTCCGCACTCGTTATGTTCCGCAGGTCGAGAAGGAGAGGTTGGCTCAGGAGTTCTTAGAGCTGAAACAGGATTCGGAATCGGTGACGGAAATCACCAGGATGTTTACTGAGCGGGCGATGTTTTGCCCTGAGTTCGCTTCGAAGCAGGCTCAGATGTCCCGGTATCTGAGTATGCTAAAGAGGGACATCAGACAGTTTGTGTCTGCGCAGAGGTGCGAGACTTTGCTGGAGTTGCAGGAGGCCGCCAGGCGACGTGAGTTAGAGATTGAGTTACAGATGCGTGAGCTGAGGCAAGCTCCGGTTCAGTCGCAGCCGACGACGAAACGGTCTAAGACCGTTGATTCCAGGATGGGAGATCAGGGTAGCCACGTCTGTGGAAAGTGTGGAAGGGGTCACGCCGGGGTTTGTCGGTCCAGTGGAGCATGCCGCAAGTGTGGAAAGGAGGGACACTATGCGAGGGATTGTCGGCAGTCAGTGCCGGTTCGGGATTTGAGGATATGCTATCATTGTCATCAGGTTGGACATTTGAAGGTCAACTGTCCACGGCTTGCTGCAGGACCGGTGCAGGCTCCAGCACCGGCTACGTTGAGGATCACAGGTGGAGATCAGGGTGGAGCGGAGCCCCCAAGGGCTTAGGGTCGTGTTTTTCAGCTTGCTTCTGCGGGTATGTTTCTTTCTGATGTTTTGATTATTTATGATTGTTGTGGAGTATTGTTATCTGTTGGTTTCGTTGAATTGCATTCCGGGTTCTCGTTTGGTATCCGTTGTTCCTTGAGGGTTGGGCGAGTTGTGATCGAGATTTCGTTTTAGTATCTTTTGTTCCCTGAAGGATCGTTATGGTTATGGATTTGTACTTCGAGCTATCGTTGATTATCTTTGTGAGGATTGGTGGCGGATGCGGCGTTGGTTTGAAGGCCAGTTAGATTTTGTAGTCTGAGGAATTGATAGTTGAAGATTGGGTTCCTTTCGAGCAGGTTGTGCAGCATGGGAACATGATTGTATGAAAGTTGTTGGTGCTGGTGAAAAACATTTTTGAGTGCATGTGTTGATTCCTGCAGGGTTGCTTGGGGAGATCGGTGACGGCGACCGGTGACTAACTGTCAGTGTCTTAAGTGGGGGAGAATTGGAAATTCTCCGGATGATCGTTGGGCCTGAGAGGTTGTTTAGCTGCTTGGGGAATTCAGCGGTATTTCTATCAGTCGAGATCAGGCTCGTATGAGTGAGTAACAGGCGTGCGGGGCGGAATACAGAACTAGACCAGTTGATTGAGGAAGGCATGGGAGCAGGCCGGGATCGAACATGTATGATGGAGATAGAGTTCGGAACCCCTAGAGGGCTAGAACGGTATGCACGGGAGGATTTCCCGAAGGGATGGTTCGGAGTGATGAATGCTAGTTGAGCGGTCCGGATAGACTGTAAGCCGGTAGGCGTACCAGTCAGACCGAAGGCCCGGAGGACGGTCCAGTCAGATTGGCTGAAGGTTCTGAGAGTGGTCCAGATTGGCTGAAGGCCTGGGGAGGCGGTCCAGTCATGCTGAAGACTCTGCGAGTATTGTTGGATCGGATTGAGGTTATGGGTTGCGTATGTTGCAGTGTGATTACATTGGGAGGTCTGGCCCCGGGTAGCAATCTTGAGCAGTGAAGGTAGTGCATGGGCTTGAGAGTCCCTGTGATGAGAGTCAGAGTAGTGGTGATGCATGGATGTTGGGTACGCTTTAAAGAGGTAATGTAGCGTGGGATGAGCACCATGGTGCCTGTCATGGTGACTGGGCGGACGAGTGGTTTCCTTGATAAGGAAAGAGGGAGGAATGGAATTCCGAAAAGGGAGTGCGAATTCACGGAAGTGAAAGCGGCAGTGTAGAGTTATGATTGGAGTGGTCCGTCGATGGTCTTTGAGTAGTGTGTTGCGGCGGTGGAATAAAAGCTCATTCGACTTGATATGTTGCTCTGGGCGCAGAGGGAATACCGCGGTGTAGAGCCAGGGAGAGGGGTTCGGAAGGGATACAGAGGGAGAGTCTAGGACTCTCAGTGTGATTCTGATCAGGGTTTTGGCTATGTTTTAGCGGTTCATCCTGGAAGGATGTTCGAGGATATCATCAGTGTATCAGTTTTTCCAAACCTGAGGGTGCTAGAGCTAGATCAGCATGTGTGTGTGATTGCGAGAGAAGAACCCAGAGGAGTTGCTCCGAAATAGAAGAATGGGTCTTTCTGTCGTCATGGGATGGATAGAGTGGAATTCGGATCGGGAATCCGATGGTCCGTGGCTTTATAGCCATATGAGTCAAGTGAAAGATGAGAATTGGAGCAGTAAGGCATCATGGGTAATTCTCGGTTGTTGAGTGTGGTTATCGGAGGGTACAGTTGGTGCCCGGTTTGAGTAGGTGGTGGGGATACCGTATGGAAGGAGAAAGTGAGCTTCTAGTTCTATGGTTGTAGCTTGAGGGACTTGGTTCGGTCAAGGTCAAGTGGCGCGTCGTGGGAAGTAATTTGAAGATGAGATGCCGAAGGCTTCGAGGACGAAGCCTAATTTAAGTGGGGGAGAATTGTAACATCCCCGAATCGCAAGAGTAGAGTTGAAGGGCTAAAAGTGTAAGTTTTAGAGGATGACTCGGCGAGTCAGGTCGCGGTCATGGTCGCGTGTCAAGTGGCCTACTCGGCGAGTCCCTAGGATGGACTCGGCGAGTAGGTGCTGTATGGAGAAAACCCTAATTTTCGGGGTTGAGCCCTATATAAAGAGCATTATACCCCTCCACAGCCTCCCTTATTCCCCCCTTGAGTTCCAGAAACCCTAAATTCGTGGAGAAATCATTTGTAGAGCAAATTAGAGCTTGGAGAGGTGTTGTTTGAAGAGATCTTGAAGGAGAAGTGGCTTGGATCAAAGGGCTTTGCTTGGATTCGAGTTTGGCTGCTATTGAGGCATCTTTTGGAGGTAATATCTTTGTCCTTAGGCTGTGCATTCCTAGTTTCATCATTTTGGGGTTTGTGGGGAGTATGTCTTGGAATGTTTTGGAGTTTGGAGGATAGATCTGAGGTTGCTACCTCAGATCTGGAATATTGAAGGCCTAGAGTGCATTAAAGTTCCTGTGTTTGTGTGCTTAGTGAAGTCACCATGTCCCAAACCTTGGTTTTAAGGTGAATATGGCTTAGATCTCGTTAGATTCACGTAAAATTTGCCACTTTATGTGATGGATGGATTGTAGGAGGTTGGATCTATGTTTTGGATCAATTGCATGGCCTGAGATGCTTCTGTATGGATTCAGATAGGTGGTACTCGACGAGTCACATGGGTGGACTCGACGAGTTGCTTGAAGATGGCCTGGGACTCGACGAGTTGGAAGAACAACTCGGCGAGTAGGTTGAAGATGGCCTTGGACTCGACGAGTTCATTTGGACTCGGCGAGTCTTGTCGAGGAAGTCCCAATATTTCTGGTTGAGTCGATGAATCGGCAAGTCAAGGGATGACTCGGTGAGTTGGGTGCGAGTGGACTCAGAGTTGTTGGACTCGACGAGTCTTGGGGTGACTCGGCGAGTTGGGTCGCTAATTGAGGGAAGTTCTGAGCATAAGGACTCGGCGAGTCATCGGGATGACTTGGCGAGTAGGGTCAGTCAGGGGTTGACTTTGACTCATCCAAGGTTGACCAGTTGTCTTCCAGGGGTATTTTGGTAATTAAGGGTATTTATTGAGTTGTATGTTTTGATGTTTAGTGGAGGAGTTCGTGCCAGAGTTCGGAGCAGCGGGATCTTATCTTTTCAGCTGGCAATTTCGAGGTGAGTTATCCTCACTATATCAACAGGGTCTAAGGCACCAAGGCCGGCCCTTTATTGTATTGAGATTCAGTTATTGTTATAATGTTATTGTTTGATGTGTCTGCATCCTGGTAGCTAGGATGGTACATGCTAGGAGGCCTTGCTAAGGTCAGTTTTCCGATATACAGAGTGATGCTATGCTAGTGACCGGTTAGGTCGGTAACCCGGTTAGGGTAATGATATGCTATGTGATCTGCTTGCTCGGTTTGTTGACTATGACTGTTATATGAATGTATGTTTTGTACACATGGTTGTTTGGACTGGAGATGGGTTGAGGCGGGTCCTGCTTTGTGCTGTAGGCCAAGATACCCAGGGCGGACCGGTTGTTCCGAAGGCCCAGCGAGCGGTCCGGATAGGCTGTAGGCCCCACGAGGGCGGACCAGATGTGCCGAGGCTCGGAGAGTGGACCAGGCCGACTGAAGGCCCGATGCGGGCGGACCAGTCACACTGTAGACTCAGAGAGTGGACCAGGTGGGTTGAAGGCCCGATGCGGGCGGACCAACCCCACTGTAGACTCGAAGGACATGACTAGACCCGGAGGATGGATCCGTTGGACTGAAGGCCCGATACGGCGGACCAGTCACACGGTAGACCCGATATGCATGGTTGTTCTATGTTCTGTTATGTTATGTATGTTTTATACGTTTTGGACCGGAAGGTCGCAGCCTGGAAGGGCGTCTACGTGGTTGGTATTTTGGGGGTATCTCACTAAGCTTTCGGGCTTACAGTTGTGGTTTAATGTTTTTCAGGTTCTTCAGGAGACTGTGGCAAGGCGAAGGCGCGATCGTACCGCTCCTCATGATTTTGTAGCAATGTGATTCTGGGAATACTCTAATGACTTGTATTGAAAACCTTTTTGTAAACATTTTAATGAAAATCAGGTTGTTGTGAAAATTTTAAATTGGTTGTATTTTTCGGATGTTACAGAATTGGTTCGGTCTCGAACCAATAAAAATCCGAAACTACTAACACGACGACACTATGACATTACGACATTACGATTCATAACTAATAACGATTGGGAAGTCACTATACATGCGAGTGTGCACAAACGTCTACGCACCACCTTTGGGCCCCAAAAGTGTAAAATCTTGTTTGTTGAGCCTAGCTAGCCCAATGACCTGATCTTAAGGCCCGAAGACCTCTCTCTCTTACGAAGTGTTGGGTTTTACCGATCCGACATAACGTAAAAGGACTTTCAATGGAAAACATGCTGCTGGTCCCCAAGGGTCCTTCAGTGCTGCTAGTAAAGTCGGGAACTCACGATTGCGGGATTGGGCTTCAGGCCCTTCGCAATTGCAATAGTCTTGAACGACGCGGGGAAATACCGAGGGTTTCGCACCTTCTCCCCTTCCCTCCGGTCGTGGGACTACACAAGTCCGGGAGGATTGAGTTGTGTGAATAATTACGAGTGACGCCTAAGGGATCGCTTGTAAGGTTGTCGATGGGACGTTTTCATTAACGCACGTCACAACACTTCACCACCCACTGTACTCGCAATGCCTCCGGAGCTCAACGATTACCTCTAACGCAACGAAACAACAGTATACAAACTAAGTAAAGCAAAGTGATAGGAAAACGTCGGGTTTTCCTAGGGTTTTCAACAAGTACAATTATGAATTACCGGTCGAATTTCACAACTCTTACGCTTACATCTATAGAATTCAAACAAGCATACTCATGGATCTTCGCATATTTTTACACTATTCTATTTTTAGAAAATATCGGATTTTCTGATGGTTTTCAAACAATACATTGGATTTCAAACACTACTTATGAACTCACCAACATTTCATATGTTGACGTTTTTCAAAATACTTGTATTCTCAGGTAACAGATAAGGTGAAGGATGATTTGTACTCTATGATGTTTTGCTGTGGTTTAAGTAGTATCAAACAGTTATTTTTTTGAGAATGTAATGTTTTGAACAATGTAATGAATGTAAACGCTACCAGTTGTATCATTCCAAATGTTGGTGATGTATAATGTTATGTTTCATGTATATGCATTGTGATGGTATTCAATGAGTCACGATAGCCCTCGGACGTTTCCGCCGTCCGGTTCGGGGGTGTGACAATCAGCCACCAACTCGTCGAGTTGGGGCCTTCCAACTCGTCGAGTAGGTCCATGAAAATATGTGGCCATCTTGATCTCTACACGACGAGTTGGGGACTCCCAACTCGTCGAGTAGGTTATAAAAAATGCATAAAATTCCTAAAATTCATACCTAGAAATCAGGATGTTACAACTCTCCCCCACTTAAACTAGGCTTCGTCCTCGAAGCCTGCTGCAGTGAACAAATCCGGATAATGCTCTCGCATTTCAACCTTCGGATCCCAGGTCCATTCGAATCCCCTCTGATGCTACCACTATACCTTTACCAAAGGTATCTCCTTATTACGCAAAACCTTTACCTTTCTTTCCAAAACAACCATCGACCTCTCAACGTAGTTCATGCGATCATCAACCTGAATTTCGTCCAATGATACCACGACATCCTCGTCTAATACGCACTTTCACAACAGCGAAATATGGAATGTGCTATGAATCTGACTAGGCTCCTCCGGAAGATCCAGTCTATACGCCACCTTGCTAACCTTGGCAATAATCCGAAATGGCCCAATGTATCACACTCAAACCAATGGGCAAGTAGAGGTCTCCAATAGGTAAGTCATAGGAATTTTGGGGAAAACAATCAATCCAAACCGTAAGGACTGGAGTATAAGGTTGGATGATGATGGGCGTACCACACTAATTACAAGACTCCCATTGGTATGTCCCCATACCAGCTAGTATTTGGAAAACCATGTCGCCACCCGGGCGAGCTTGAACACAAATCATTTTTGGGCCATGAAGAAATTCAACTTGAATGAAGATGAAGTGGGAAACAAGAAGAAGTTGGACATTCAAGAATTAGAGGAGATTAGAAATGATGTGTATGATAGACTGAGGACTTTTTGACAAAGTTTGACCTTGGGTCGAACTTGAGGATTTTGGGCCATTGATTAAGATTTTATCTGGTTCTGGTGTTAGTGGATTCGCAGGAGCAAGCAGTGCCAGAGGGAGCATATCACAGTATTTCAAGGTTCTTCAATATAGGTGAGTTTCACCTCATTGTACCCGTTGGTCAAAGGCACCAATGTCGGCTCACTAGTTTTGGTTATTTGTCAGTAGAGGGATGCCTTAGGGATTGTATATAGTCATGTATGATAGACTAAGGACTCTTGATCTAGGCTTTCTTGCATGTTCCTCATTTGGTTGTGGCTCTAGAGTAGGATCACATGTTACTAATTTATATACGTACTATATTCATTCTATTAAACGTGAGAATAAATGCTCTAGATGTGTACACCAATGTGAGAAGAGCTCATTTAGTAAAGACTTTGTCTCTTAGATTGGAGGTCCTGAATTCTAATTCGGGCGTTGGCGAATTCTTCCAATAGCTACACAAACCAAGGTTTGCAATTCCATTTTTTTATGTAGATATAATCATTTTAATTTGTTTTATTTTAACTTGAACATGAGGTGCAATATGTAACGCCCGTAGATCCGGGCTAGTCAATTTAAAGATAATAGGGGTCGAAAACGACTTTTCGACAACATATTATTTAGAATAAATAATCTTAACTTAGTTTTAGAATATGTCTCAAGGGTTCCGTACATATAAAGAATGCCGAAATCCGAGTTATAACGAAGAAGTTATGGCTCGTCGAAGTTTTATAGCAAAACCGGCACGGCACCGGGAGACGTAAACAGTGAATTTACGATAGAGGACTTTTTAGCCTTAGTGATCTAAATAAAAGTTGTAGTGTACGTTAAACCGAGAACATACAAAAAAAGAACACCCAAATCTTTCGTATGAGGAAGTTATGATTTTTCTAAGATTCGGCTTAGCAGTGCACGACCCGAAACTCGAATTTTAATTCGAGCGATTTTTGGCTTACGAGACCTAAATGAGAGTTGAATATCTCATTAATAGGAACTCAACAATAAAAAGATAGATGAAAATGGATTCCTTATGAAGGAGTTACGAATTCTTCGCGGTCATTTAGCAGTCTAAACTTCTCCTACTGTTAAATTTAAGATCAGTTGAGAACTAGCCGACAGAGTCTAAATGAAAGTTGTAGATCTTGTTTTTACCTACGCGCGGATATAAAGAACATCGAAAACGGAGTTCGTATGCGAAAGTTATGAATTTTTGAAAATCGGCTGATTTCCACCCTGTGTGCGATGCCACGTGTCAGCACCAGGCTGCGCCTGGCTGTAGCAAGCCTGGCTCACGACGTGAGCACCTTAAAACTCACGACGTGAGTGACCCTCCATCCTCCTATAAATAAGAGTTTAAGCCCTCTTCATTCCTCACACCTCCCTTCACTTCCCTCTCTCTCTAGAACTTCTCTCTAGCCCCGAAACCCCCCGAAAAGCCTAGGGAACCTCCCTAGCACGAAGCGGAAGCCCCGGAGTGCCCGACGACTCCGAGACGAAGAGCCTTTCGGCTCGTGAACCCTGCTCCGACGGAGCCCAGTTTTGAGAAAAATCTGTTGTAAGTGAGCTACGCATAACCTATCTTTAGTATTACTTATGTTTTAATATGGTAATGTTATTAGGACCTTAAAATAATTATTTGGGCTATTATTATGAGTTATATAGAGTGTTGTTTAACACTTATACAATAATAATAATAATAATAATAATAATAATAATAATAATAATAATAATAATAATAATAATAATAATAATAATAGTTATACTATTAATTAGTCGCAGTTAACGTTAGACTAAACCCTAGTGGTATTGATACTAGGTTTTGTCGAGGGAAATTGTTTTGAGATAAGGAAGTGTTGTCCAAGTACCGAGTCACCACCTAATCAAGTGAGCGCATAGTCCCTTTCATGAACATGATTTTAATACAAGTATTAAATAAATGTTAAAGAGTTAAATATTTGTTGAAGAGTTTATGTGTGAGTGCATAGTCCCTTTCATGAACATGATTTTAATACAAGTATTAAATATATGTTAAAGAGTTAAATATTTGTTGAAGAGTTTATGTGTGAGTGCAAAGTCCCTTTCATGAACATGATTTTAATACAAGTATTAAATATATGTTAAAGAGTTAAATATTTGTTGAAGAGTTTATGTGTGAGTGCATAGTCCCTTTCATGAATATGGTTTTAATACAAGTATTAAATACATGTTAAAGAGTTAAATATTTGCTGAAGAGTTTATGTGTGAGTACATAGTCCCTTTCATGAACATGATTTTAATACAAGTATCAATTGAAGTATTAAATATATGTTTATGTGCGAATTATTTGATGTTGCCTGATATACTTGTTAAAGAACATACCTGATTATATATGCTGATTTAGGATAAAGAGTAAACCTAAATTAATTATGAGGAATATTGGGTAGTGTTTTCTTACGAGAACGAGTGAATTATACTCAGAGAATAAAACCTTGGTATATGTCATTGATCCGGGAGCATGGATTAGACATAGTCATTATCCTTAGTCCGAGAGTATGTATTAGGCATAATCATTCATCATTAATCCGAGAGTATGGATTAGTCATTCGTCCCTAGTCCAAGAGTATGGATTAGGTAAAGCCGTTCATTTCTGATCCAGGAGTATGGATTAGGTAAAACGGCTAATCTTAGGTCTGAGAGTATGGATAGTCTCGTTGTGAGGATTGACGGGGTGGGATAAGAGTTGTTTATATATATATGGTGAAATTGTATATTTTGTGAGTTTTAAACTATATATATGGTATAACATTGTGGGATTGAAATCCCTATGTACTCACCAGGTTTCCCAACCTGACCCACTCGGTTTATTTATATCACAGATGTTGATATGAAGTCACATTACACTGAGAGATTAAGGAGATATAAATAACTAGTGATAATGAATGTAAGTTCTATTTATGCTTATGTTTGTGTATTGACGATGACATCCCAAATGTTTAAAAATGAATAAAAATACTTTTCTTCGGAAGTGCTTTGATAACGTATTGATCATGTTTTACTGGAAACAAATTTCGCAACATTTTTATTAAAAGAGGTACTCTGATTTTTATAAAGCATAAATAAAATCGGTCTTTTTTTTTTTGCTGTGAAAATAAGGATGTCATATAATACCATGATTTACATTATTCCCACCACATGTTCGATGTAGTGCCAATGTGATTATAATATGTAGTCAATCATGGGGCAATCTGGGTGCATGTATTATCTTTTTTTTGTTGGATATGAGTGTGTGTACGTGATTGTATGTATATATGTGTCTTTAATGTGATTTATTTATTACTTATAAAATTATTGAAAATAACTATTTATAAGCATCTTATTTTAACACAAACTTTTCCAAATCCGAATGATTTGAAAAAAAGTTAAGAAGTGATTTTACGTAAAATACCTTATTGCTCTTTGACCCAACTGAACCAATTAAACATGCTAATAATTTTTTTTGTTAGCATAGATTCAATTACATACTTATTTATAATTTTGTTTGTTTTTATTTCGAAAATTATTTTAAAAAAGGTTTAATGATTACATATTAATATTCAACATAGTTTTTTTAATATGTTAATAATTTTTTTATTAGTATAGATTGAACTACTTACTTATCCATCCTTTAGTTTGTATTATTTCAAAATTTAATTTAAAAAGTACTTAATGTTTACATCTTGATATTACATTTTTTAATAAACCCATATAATACACGACTATTACATCTAGTAGTTTAAATCAAGGTTCTAAAAAGCTCGTTATGGCTCCAAGGCTTGTACCTACCGCCAAGCTTGACCAAAATACCGCTTTAACTCATATATGTGTATAAAAATGAATAATAGTTGAAAATACATATAAAAATATCGATTACATACAAAATTGCCACATTAAGTCACGTCTTACAAACAATGTGACTCCCCAAGGATTGAAAAAGCTTGAAGCTTGACATTGCTGTCAAGTTACAACATACTGAAGCTTGACATTGCTGTCAAGTTATAACTTCGCCAAACTCATTTACAACATTGATCTATATCTATATCTATATATCTTATAAAGCTAACATTTTTCCTTAAACCTCATGCATTGGAAACACCCAATACCATTTTTTCTTGAACCTCATGCATTTGAAACTCCCAAGATTATTCAACTTATACAAATTAATTTATGATTAATTGAAATATTATGATTTGTAACTCTTAAAACTCAAATCATGCTATTTAATTGATGAGTTAAATGAAATATTTAGCCTATATAAGAAATTTGTAGATTACATATTGTATGTATGTCAACACAAAATAATAGATTATATTTGTAGGATTTGAAGAGTTATTTGAGTGGTTCAATGGATGTAAGAAAGCAATTGCAACTTCTGTAAATATAAATTCATGTAAACTCAAATTAGATGCATGTAAAGTTTTACATATTAACCAATGTTCAAATTTAGGTATGTTTGTAAAGGTATACTTGAGACCATTTTTTAAGTTTATGTGTTATACATCTTTCTATAATCACATGATGATGATGTGAGATTGATAATTACTTCTCATGAGCTTTTGGTAAATCAACCATCAAACCATTTATAAGTTAGAGCAATTAACTTTTTTAACATGTATGCATCTTTATGTTGTCTCTCTCTTTTTTATGTTAATAAAATATATTTTATGTACAAGAGAACGTTATTCAACATGTATTTTATGATATGTATATATTATGTTAGTTTCTATCGTTTATTTTGTAAATAACATCGATGAAGTTTTTTATAATTGATGTTGATGAAAGGAGTTTACAATTATTATTCCAAATTGTTGGTGATAATGATGAATTAGAACGCATGATTTTACATATATGATATGATTTTATTGTTGAAAACCAATAATTATGTGTGTTATAAAAATGAATTTTTTATGTTCTACCAAAACTTATATGGATGTACCAAATTTTAAATGTTTTTATAGTAACAAAAATAAATTATCTTATTAACTTTGTCAATTTCCTTTTTTCCTATTCATTCTTTATCGTAAAGGAAAGGTAAAATAAATAAATATTAATATTTTCATAAGAAAAATAAGTGATCAAAATATAAACTACTAAAAAAACAGCCTTTTACGACGCATAATGCGTGTCGTAAAACGCTCAGACGATGCACAAATGCACATCTAGGAAGACTCTGTCATTACGAGAGACGACACGCTTTTGCACGTCGTAACCTCACGACGGGCATTTACGACGCACGTTTACAACGCGCAATGTGTGTCAAGAAAAACCCTGTCATAAAGAAAACAGACACGCATTCGCGTTAAACTCGGGAAGAAATGGTCAATTTGACAATTTGTTTAATTTAGTGGGTTTTTTTTTCCAATTTTTTTCATGGGATAAAATGTTAATTTTCCCAAAAATCTGACACTTTTTATATGAATGAAAATCTAAAAAAATCCAACTATAAATAGAATATGAACCCTAGATAGCGAATGATGGTCACCAATCACCATCGACGAAACCGCTGGTGCTACCGATTGTCTCTAATTTTTTGTTATCAGGTAAATCCCCCGATTTGTTTTGCATCTTACTGTCTGCACTTTGGTGCGTGTAAATCCTCAAGATGAATCGTAAAATAAACTACAGCAACAAAACTCGAAATTTCAAGATTGGTTTTTTATTTTTATTTTTATGAGTTTGGAAATTTGGTTATCTATCGATCCTTGTGTGGCCTACCAAGATAAATTCTCAAACTTTTCGTGGTTTTGAAAAGAGTTATAGCTATCTGGTAGGCGGAATTGACTAATGACTCTAGGCTTTAATTCGTGGTTCAGTCAACATCATTCCTATGGCCTGAACTAATATGCTTTACTGGTTTGGATTTATCTATATTTTGGATGGTGTTGGCTGGCTAAGAGTTTTTGTTGGATTGTTACCATATTTGAGTGATGTGCAGCCAAACATGCATGATTTCAAGTTGTGTTTTGTAGGCTTTTGTTTCTAAACCTGTTTGTCAGCGGAATCTGTTTGTCAGTAGTAGGTAAAGTATGGAGGAATATGCAAATCTGTTGTTTTTGGTTTGATTAGAAGTTGAATATCCAATTTATTAGGTATGGTTGTATAGCATTGTTGGTTTGGTGTTAAAGTGTGTAAATTTGACATTTGATGTGTTTATTATTGGTTTGAAGGGATGAGACCAAGTCTTGGCTACGTGCTTGGTCTACTTTCCCCAACCTGTGGTTCGATGTTGGAAGAGGAAAGACCATGAAGTTGGTGGACGTGGAGCGAGCTCTGATAAGGTATCACCGTGATAACACACCAATCAAAAGGTTTGACCTTAAGATCGACATTGAGAACCAGGAGTCAGCTTCTCAAGCTGAAAAATGGATCAAGGATGTGGCCACCAAAACTTGTCTCAAAGAGATTTCCCTCTCGCTCTTATTTTGGGGTGCCTCGTTTAGGTTGCCAGATGAGATATTGGCAAGTGAGAATCTAACCAAGTTAAGAGTTTCAGCACCGAGGATCAATTCAAATTCTGTTTGGATGACAGCCACAAATCCTGTGATCAAATGCGTGTCATCCCTACGTGAATTGCACTTGGAAGGTGTGAGCATAAGTGAAGAGGCACTTCATCACATATTGTCGTCTTGTTGCTTGCTTGTGAAGATAGAGCTTTTACATTCCCGTGAGGGGTTCAAGACCATCAAGGTTAAAAACCTTCCTCGTCTTTACGAATTAAACATATCTTTCGCTAGTCTATATAAAAATTCTACCGCTTTGGAAATCAGTGATGTCCCAAAACTTGGTGTGTTTAGCTACTATCGACAGGGTGTTTTTCTTCAATCACATATTCCTCTTGTAATTGACCCATTCAATATCAGTGCGCAAGGTGAGACGATTAATGTTAGGTAATGTGATAATTGACAACACGTGTCTGGACATGATCAAATCGGGATTTCCTTTTCTTGTGAGTTTCACACTTGGGTTGACATATTGGAAGTTGACGACCTTTCATTTCTCATCTTCTTCCATCAAGAAATTGGTCTTGTATTCGTGCCAACCCACCCTTGTCGACATACAAGTACATGCTCCAAAATTATTAATTTTCGACTTCAGTGGTGACACATTGCCTAGTCTTTTGTTTCCAGTCTCGTCTCTCAAACAACACATGGTTTCACTCAGACTTAAACATCCTGTTGATGCTTCTTTTTTTTCTTAATATGAGGGAGGCACTTAGATTATCACGCAAGTGTGACCTTCATATACACTTAAGTCAACCACCTGTTGACATGGACGTCGATATCGATGATCTAAGAACAAGGCTCCTGCTTCCTCCTGCAACGAACGTGCAAGAACTAAGGTTTCAAACGACTGAGGATGAATGCATGTGGGAACGATCCATGTTTTTTGATGCATTCTTTGAGATTTGTCATCCCAAGAGCGTATACGCAAAGCCAGACGTTCGCTTCAAACACAACAATCACTTTTGCAGACTCATGTTGAGGGAGGTCTTGGAAAAGAAGACCACCATTACTGGAATCGTGTATTGGCCTCATTACCTAAAACATGTTCAAATAAAACAGGCTCTTGAACCCTAACAAATTCCCATAGAAGCTTTCTAGATGGGTCCACTCCTGATGTCTACATGTACTTCAATCTTAACTGGTGCTAAATTTTTAAACATATAATTATCAAGGCTATATTTATTGTAATAACTTATTTCTTATAATTTGTAGCCAGACATTTTACACCTGTTGATGTTGATATTATATCATGCATGCATTTGTAGTATTTTGAGTGGTAATATAACGAGTGTCGGTCAACACTAGTCAAATTTTCCTATAGCAGAAGCCTTCACTCAAACAATTACTATATAGCAAGACCTTTATGAGTAGGGAGTTTTGTTTAATCAGCTCGATTTATTCGACGACAAGTTGAGTACACACCAAACATCATGTGTATACGAAGTTACTAAAACAATGAATCTTAGTTATCTAAATTAATTTCTACCGATTGTTATTAAAAAAAATCATATTTTTAAGACTTTATGATACACATAAAATAGTAAAATTCATTGATTTACATGATTGAGATGCTTAATAACAAAAATGAATAATCAAATTGAATTCAAGGTGGTCAATTTACAAACCAATAAAAGATTATTATCTTTGAAACTCATCGGAGCTAAAACATTCGGTTTTAGATGTATATTAATTGGCTGCGTATTGTCATTTCAGAGATTCTAGACATAAGATGCTGGCTAAAATCCTAGTAATTTGAAGATTTTTATAATATTATACATAACATAGTTACACTTTTTTTGTAACCTTTAAATAAATTAAATAGTTCATTGTCATAAGCTAGTTACACCAAATAGTAGTATTTACTAATACCACAAGAAAATTTTGATAATTTTGAAATCACATTAGTTCTAATTAAATTGATTCCTACTTTTTATGCCTACAAATATGCCTACCCAATAAAATTATGACAAGTGTCATCTTTCCATATTTTTTAAACTAAATCATTAAGACTATATTAGGAATATATCAAATACAATTAAATTGAATGGTGATTTGTCATAATTTTAGTGGGTAGGAATAATTGTAGGAGTAAAAGGTAGGAGGCAATTTAATTTCTCTATTGTATTTATTCCTATTGAGGCTAATGAAAAACTTAATCAATTCTCAAAACATATTATGGTATCAAAGCGGGATTAAAAGATCCCCTCATTGCCGATTCACAAATGACAGGAAAAGATGGATCCGATGGTTCAGATGTTGTGGAGAAGACGCAAGGAATTGATCCCAGCTCAAGGAGCAACAATGTCCTTACCGATGCAGGTAGGTGCAACAATGGTCGATATGTGATGGAGCATTTTAAAGGTGGATGAATAACTTTAATGGCATCTGTTGGCACGGATGTACATGTGGCACAAAAGGCTTGGGCATGCATCGAAGGGAAAACTTAATCAATTAGTTTTTTTTTTTTTTTTAATAATTTGGCTTTTGATTCTATTAATGAACATTGTGAAACCTGTGTTAAGGCAAAACAAACACGCCTTCCGTTTTCTAGTAGTGAAATTAAAAGCATGGCTTGTTTTGATTTAGTTCATTGTGACATATGGGCCCCTATCATGTTCCCTCTTTTACATGAGCTCGATACTTCCTTACAATTTTAGATGATTTTAGCCATACTGTATGGGTTTACTTGATTAAGCACAAGTCTGATGCTAGTAAGTCCTTAGTCACCTTTTATAACATGGTTAATGTCTAGTTTGGAAAGAGAATAAAGAAAATCAAAAGTAACAATGGAGGAGAATTTATTTCGAATTCCATGCACGATTTTTATGAAGAAAAGGGAATTTTTTAAGAAACCTCATGCATCAATACCCCACAACAAAATAGGGGAGTGGAAAGAAAACACGGGCATACACTTGAGATTGCTAGGGCCCTTAGTTTCGGTGCCAATTTGCCTATCAAATTTTGGGGTGAATGCATATTAACTGCCATATACATTATAAATAACCACCACCAAAGATGTTAGGTTTTTAGAGTCCGTTTTTCCTTTTAGCACAATATGAATGGAAACTTTTTGGAATCTACAAGTGACAACTTCCATCCGGATATGAGCACCATTGGGATGAGCTGATTCAAGACATTCTTATAGCTGATAAACATGAAGGTTTTTTTTTTTTTTTTTTTTTTTTTGAAAATGAACATCATGAAGAGACACACACAAATGATGATCAAGATGTCACTCAAAATGAATCACCTCAAAACCAGCCACTTCAAAATGAAAGATAACAACGCATCAAGACCAATCCAAGACGCCTCCAAGATTATGAAACTAATCTACCACCATCTATAGACCATGCATCACCTACTACACCAAACAACCCCTCCACGGTACATCCTTTATCCCATTATGTTTCTTACAATAAGTTTTCTTCATCTCATAAAGATTTTTTGTTGGCCATCGATTCCCATGCTGAGCCTAAATGTTTTTATCAAGCTGCTAAGGATCCTAAATGGTGAGAAGCTTTGCAAAAGGAGATCAAGTCTCTTGAACAAAATAAGACTTGGACTCTTGAATCTTTACCTCTCGGGAAGAAAGAGATTGCTTCAAAATGGGTTTACAGAATAAAGTAGAAGCCTACAGGGGAAGTGGAGACATATAAGGCTCGTTTGGTTGCAAAAGGTTTCACATAAATCGAATGAATTGATTTCCATGAAACCTTTGCACCAGTGGCCAAACTGGTCAAAGTTCGCACCTTACTAGCTGTTGTAGTCAAGAAAATTTGGTTAGTTCACCAGTTAGATGTCAATAATGCATTTTACATAGAGATCTTGATTCGAAGAGGATTGTGGCTGCTACCAAATCATTAACGTATGTTTGGGTGAAACATAGAGGAGATAGAGGTAGTATAGATTGGAATTCATGGGTCTTATCCCCTCTTCTTTGTATTTGAATTACTATATGCAAACATCCTATCTAGCTGCTTGCTAGTAGGAAAAATTTCTTTATTAATAATATTGTCGGTTCAAAAAAACATAGAGATCTTGATGAAGAGGTGTACATGCAAATTCCTCAAGGCTTTGCAAAGGAAGGAGACAATAGAGTTTGCAGGCTAAGAAAATCTCTTTATGGTCTACGACAGGCATCAAGAAATTGGTATAAAAAATTCACAAAAGCATTTCTCAACATTGTTTCAGAGAATCTCGAGCAGACCATTCGTTATCTCAAATCCGCACCTGGGCAAGGAATTTTCTTTCCGAGTGCTGGTAGCCTCGATCTAGTGGCCTACAGTGACTCTGATTGGAATAGTTGTGAAGTCACTCGTAGGTCCAGAATAGGATACATACATCATCACCTTAAGAGGTGCCCCCATTTCCCGGTGCATTAAGAAACAGCCAGTGATTCCCGTTCGTCAGCTGAAACAGAGTATCGTGCCATGGCCACTACCGTTAGTGAAGTTTTATGGTTGTGTTGGTTGTTGAACGATTTGGAAGCAACTCTTGTAGGACCCAATCCATTATATTGTAACAATCAAGTTACTCGAAACATAGCTAACAATCATATGTTTCATGAAAGAAAAAAACACGTTGAAATTAATTGTTATTTTATTCGTGAAAGAGTTGAGTCGCGAGAAATAAAAACCGAATGCATTGACACAAAAATTCAGATAACTGACATCTTTACAAAATCACTCAATGACGAGTGTTTACGTTTTCTGTTGAGCAAGCTAGGAACTCGAGATCTACACTCTCTAGCTTAAGAGGCAGTAAAGGAAACGATAGGATAGTCGTTGTGCATATCATGTTTCCTTCTCTAGTTGATCTATTTTTGTTATTTGAAATTTGTGATTATATTTCCCTTATTTAGCGGGAAGTTCTTGTATTTATTCTTATTGAGGCTAATGAAAAACTTAATCAATTCTCTAAACATATTACTTAATTTTATCACATGTTTAAAATTTTATTTTATTATATTAAAAATGTAGATAGAAAATCCATTGTAGCCTAGTTGGTCAGGATATCCGGCTCTCACCCGGAAGATCCGGTTTCAACTCCCGACAACAGAATATATTCATTTTTACAAATATTTTCAAGTTTCACAAAATTTAGGTAAATTTACAGACTTTGTCATTTTCGACCCCTTCAGCTATCTTATTTCTCAATCATTCCTTGCACTTGAAATATTCATGGTACTTTTATCACCTTCAATATTCCTCTAGTTTTGCCACTTCTTAACTAGTAATCATGTTGTTTGGTAAATTTTCTAGGTTCGGCCTTAGTTTTAGATTATCTAGTTTGGTGTAATTTTTTTTCCTTTAAATTCGGTCCTTCTGACTTACACCAATGTATAAGATGTTAAGTTTGGCGATAAACCCCCCATAGAGTTTTGATGCTATACGTATATATATATATACTCCCTCCGTCCCAATATTATTGTCCATAGATAAAAAAACACAGATTAAAAAAAAAACATTAATTATCACTAACTTTATATAATAAAATGACAGTTTTGTCCTTACTTTGCATTTAATGTTCCATTAAATGTTTAGTTGGTTAAGTAATAATGAGGGGGTATTTTGGTAAAATGTTATTTATTTTTAGTAGTAGACTATTATTTTGAGACAAACCAAAAAGGAAAGATGGACTATAATTTTGGAACGGAGAGAGTATATATATATAGGTTTAGGTTCTATGGAAAACAAAAAACCCTAAAAATCATAAAAATGCATAAAAAAAATACTTAAAGATCACAATATTTTTTTTTGAATTTTTTTTATAAAAAATCGCAGCTTTTTATAAAAATTCGCTGAACAAAAAAAAAAAAAAAAAAAAAAAAAAAAAAAAATTGTAAAAAAAAAAGTTCTTTTTTTCAAATTTTTTTCAGCAATTTTCTTTAAAAATCTGCGATTTTTTCTTAAAACATATCAAAAAAAAGTTTTGTGATCTCTAGGTATTTTTTTATGCATTTTTATGATTTTTAGGGTTTTTTTGTTTTCCAAATAACCTTTCCCTATATATATATATATATATATATATATATATATATATATATATATATATATATATATATATATATATATATATATATATAGAGAGAGAGAGAGAGAGAGAGAGAGAGAGATCATAGGTTTTTATATTTTTCTAATTTATTTAAATAATATTTTTTCTTTTTAGAAAAATCTTTCTATATCTGTTAAGATATCTTACCAGCCTTAACTTATTTATCTTTATAGGATATCTTACCTATGTTTTCATCTCTATAGGATATTTTATCATTCCTATCTTACTATCTTTATAAGACATTTTACCGATCCTATCTTATTATCTTTATTTTTTAAGGATATTCTATTAATCCTAACGTATTTTATTTACTACTTGAAGACATCTCTCTAGGTAGTCGGATCTCTAAGGTGGTTGTAATGTATTATCATGAGCCCCCATAATCAATGTTGTTTGATTAATAATTTTCTCGCGCGACGCTTCATCAGACATTGAATAATGTTTGAATAATAAAGAAAGTTATCATGTCGGGAATGTAGCTAGCAATCGCAGGTGGGGGTGTCAAAATTTTTATATATCTATACATATCTTTCTGGCTCTCACAAGATTAATGACTATAGGTTCGGGATAGCCGAATAATCAGGCTAAGGATGAATAATAACAGTTCACTAACGTATTAACCTTAGGTATTTTTTCTCTTTTATCTTTCTTACTTAGTGATTTCCTATAACTATAACAATATAAATCTTTTACTTTATAATTGATAATTATACTTTTAGATCTCATAATTATTTTGTATATATATATATATATATATATATATATATATATATATATATATATATATATATATATATATATATATATATAATTTTGCCATAAATATATACCCTAATTATGATTAATTTAAAAACAATATATTTGGGCAGAGTAACGATTAGCTACAATGTATATCCCTATAGTTGACAATCACTAGTACTTCTAAGTACAATGTTATCCTAGGGAGTTGTCCATCATAACATCTAGGTAATATCTATTCCTATACTATCGGACATCATAACTATTAGACATAATATCATAGCTTACACGTAGGTATAGTATCTATGGCTACATTATCCTAAGGATTCATACTTTATATAACAAATGATATTTATAGATATAAATATATATTTTGATAAAGCATTTTGATAAGCATGTATGCCCCCCCCCCCCCCCCCACCCACCAAAAAACATTTAAAAATAGTGAAATGGGGCCGTGAACTCATCCTTGTCGCGTGAGACCGTTGGCGTAGGGTTAAATTGATCTTGGGACTTCAGGGACCGCTCCAAGGGGAAACAACTTCGAGAGTTCAGAGAGAGATGCTTAGAAGGTGTGAAGAATAGGTTATGCACTGCCTTCTATTTATAGGCATGAAATTTGGGTGTGCGCGGTGCAAGGATCTTGCGCGTTGTGCGTGATTATCGTGGATCGATCCAGGGAAGGCCACGTGTCACTTCCCCAATTAGCCACGTCATTCGCAATCTACTCGAATTCAGTGTCAGGTGCGCGACGAGAAGAGGCGTGCATCTCGCGCACACGAAATGTTTTTGTAAAAATCATAACTCTTTCATGCGAGCTCCAATATAAGCCCTCTTTATATCTATGTGGAGATCTCAAGGAGTACTACAACTCTACTTTAAGTTGTTTTAGCTAGTTTTGATTTTTATTTTTGTGCCTAACAGGGGTAAAAATAAATGATTTTACAAAAATGACATCTCTCTCATACAGATCCCATTTTTAACATTCTTTGTCCTAAAGTTTTTATCTCAAGGAGTACTATGAATATCCTTTTTTCAGTTTTAGTCAAAACTCATCCAATCTCTAAGTACCGTTTCGACGTAATTAACTTTAATTACAAAGTTAATTTTATTTTTATAAAATCTATAACTCTCTCATTTGGAGTTGGATTTTTACAAATCTTATATCCTTGAGATCATGTTAACGAGTACTTTTCAAATACGTTAACCACCTTCGAAGACAATATAACTTTGAGTGGTAATATAACGTTGTATAGCTAGCCCTTTTATGAGTAAGGGTTATTTGGAGTTTTGATTAATCATTTCTATTTATTTGACTACACATTAAGTACATACCTAACATCATGTGTATATACCAAAGGCATTCTAGCCCAGCAGTATCCGATATTTCCCTCCCTCCTTGAGGTTGAGGGTTCAAGTCTCGTCGTGGACATAGGTGAAATTAAGGTGTAGTTTAGGAGCAGATTAGATTTTCCGTTTAAAAACACCATCATGTGTATATGAAGTTGCTAAAACAATAAATCTTATATATATATATATATATATATATATATATATATATATATATATATATATATATATATATATATATATATATATATATATATATATATATATACAGACACACTTATTTAAGATTAGGAAATTACAAGTTCATCCATCCTTAAAAGATTTTGTCCTCAAAATCATTCTAAAATAGATGCAAGTATTTAGCCCTAAAGTCTTCCCCCATTTCCCACATAACATCTGATCCCTTGTAATGTCGCTATTGAACTTTCACAAGTCTTATTTTCTGTCACACCCCCAAACCGGAACGGCAGAAACGTTCGGGGGCGGAGGACATCATGTACAGTATCATAACAATGCATAATAGTAATCAAAGCAATAACCATCATATTGAAAATATATAGTTTACATTGTATTCGTAACATGGTTTGTATGACACCAAAAGTATATAGCAAAAACCAAGGCGTAACGCTACTATGCTCCGTCTTCTAGAAACATGTGTGTACCTATCTACTAGTTCCCTGAGAATACAAGTGTTTTTAAAAGTATATCAACATTTAAGTTGGTGAGTTCATAAGCATTTTTTATTAGAAAGTATGTTCTTTGTTCCTTGAAAACATTAGTGTGTTCCTCAAAAAAATCCAATATTTTCTTAGTAAATGAAATGTAAGTAAAGTGACCCATACAAGTTCCATCTACGAGCACTTAGTGAATACAAGTTATATATAACTAAAATCAAACAGACAGTCGAATGTGTGGATATGCCCTAAGCCCACAACCAAAGAAGGAACAAGAATTTGAGGCGGAAGACACACCTTCCATTGTCTATCAGATCTTCATTATATATAACCCTCACGTATTCACTAAGTAATCCCAAAGTTAACAATAATTGTCCTTTTAGAAATGTAATTTACACTGTACTAGAAAAGTAGTGTATTATAGTTGTATTGGTATACAATCCTTTAGTATGTATGTGTCTAGATAAATGTTCTTCCAGAATGTAAGTTCTATGTTAGAAAATAGTATATTGTACTTGTATGAAATAGTATGACCCATATTTGATCTTCCCATGATCACTTAGTGTATACGAGTTATATATAATACATATTGAATAGACAGTCGATTGGGTGATTCTGCTCTAAGCCCACAACCAAACAAGGAACAGGAAATAAGGTAGAAGACACACATTCCACTGTCTATCGGATGTTCATTATATATAACCCTAATGTATAAGATAAGAAATCGTAGAATTAGCAATAAGGGTCCTTTATGTCTTGCTAGTTTGAAAATGAAAAGTGAACCTTTTATATATAAAGTCTGGTATTGTAGTTTTATTATTAAATAAAACTACGTGAAGTTGTTTATGTATTCATACACTAATCGTATTGTTAATACGAAATTGTGAGTTATTATAACCATGCTAATGAACAAGATGGCTAGATACGATGTTCTTCAGGCGTCCCGAATCGTTATTACATTTGTCACCCCAGACATGTCGATCTAGTTGTTGCAAGCAGCTTAGGTGCAGGATTGTCAGTCCCGTATAAATCTATACACAAATTCACGATCTCCCTCCACGAGACTCTTGTTATAAATTTAGGGCTTTCGTAGGTACTTAGGTAAGTACTTGAAGGTAACTCTCACAAAGCTATATCGACGGTTACGTGTAGAATAATGAAAAGCCATTTAGTAATGATAAATCGTAAATATTATCCTTTTCATAGTATATATATATATATATATATATATATATATATATATATATATATATTGGGGAAAACAAAATTGAAATAATTGAAGCAGTTTGAAACAGTTTAAAATCATTTGAATGTTACACATGATTACTTGTGTTTTACTTGTATTCTCCCCCTAAAAACATTGAAAAATAATGAAAACGTAGGGGTGTGAACTCACCTCGAAGGCGAGTTCTCGGTTGGGTAGCAAAATGATAACAATGATCCTTAGGTTAGAATACACGTAAGTAGCCGTACCCTAATAATATTTATACACGATATTGTATTTATATTAGCGTAATAACAAATTAAAGTGGTAGACAACACTAAATTATGAGATACATACTTACAAAAACAATTCTTAAAATTTTTTGAAGTGTTCTTGGGTGTTCTTGGTGTTCTTAGTGAAAACTTGAAGGTTTGAAGATTGCTCTTGGTGTTCTTGGTGAAATTATGATGATCTGGGCAACAATCCTTTAAAGATATGATGTTTACAAATGATAGTTACGAGCAAAATGAGAGGGATTTCGGTGTGAAAAGAGAGAAATGAGAATGGTTTTCAGCTGAATATTTATAAATAGTATTGTGTTTTCAGACTTAAAGGGCCATGGGCCTTATGATTTCGGTCTCTAATTGTTGATTTCGGTCTTATTAGACTGAAATCCCATTGTTCTTGATTTATTCCAACCGAAAACTCCACTTGGTTCAGATTCCCTAAACCGAAAACACCTTGTTTCATGAATTCTTGGTCGAAAACAAATATATGGTGGGTATTTTCATGGTTTTATGTTTAATCTTTTAAGTTATATTGATTTATACTAACCTAAATTGTCACAACTAGCATTTTTGACTAGGAAATTATGTATACATGTAATCAACTCTTGTGTAACTTGTAATCTAAGTTGATGTTATGTGCAAATGTTCATTCCAAAAACAACTATTTGAATCAAAACTCACTCGTGAAGTCCAAAACCTAATTCCATACAGTTCATACACTCCACTGTGGATTTGTAACCCTAATGTCCTGGTTCAAACTCGAATTGGACAAGGATCCTTTTATTGGGCCTGTTGGGCCAATAAACTCTCAATTTGGTTACTTTGGGCCAAGGAACCCCATTTGGGCCCTAATTGTACCCACGTTCATTAAACCATAGCATTTTGGGCCATGTTGGGCCTAAAATGACTCATTTTGTTTTCATGGGCCTTATTGGGCCGAAAACTATCCCCTTGATTATTAATGGGCGAAAAACCCATTACTCTCATTAAATTGGGCCGTGAACACTTGTGTGGACCAAATGGGCCAAAAATATTCTATTAGGCTAATATATTCTCCATATATGTTCAAGCCCAATACCCATCTCTTTTCCTCTTTGTAACGTCATAAAATTTCCAACCAAAAATTTTCATTTTTACAACCATTAAGACATGATTAATTAATTTAGATTTCCAAAATAGCGTCGTAGTCTTAAACGATTACATAACAAAAGATAAAATAGTTTCTTCGAGTGTGTGTATGATCACGCTGGCGCCTTCCCACGGTCCTCACTCGTACCTGAAACACATAAGCAACAACTGTAAGCATAAAGCTTAGTGAGTTCCCAAAATGCAACATACGCACATACGCCTTTCCAGGCCTTGACCTTCCGGTCCATGTATTTCAGGGGACTTCCATCCCGACTGGGTAAACCTTCCGGTCCTACCCACATCAACCTTTACAGTCCATATGACCACGCCTTCCGGCCCATATCAAACATATCATACATGTCACATATAGCAAATAACTTAACACACATAAAGCATATATTCCATATCATAATCGACCTTCCGGTCACATAGTCAAAACCCTTCCGGGTACAGTATAGTGAGAAGACTCACCTCGTATGCCTCGCTAAGTTGCTAACCGTAAATCCTGGAATCACTCAGGCTCGAACCCTCGAGCTGCAATCCTCCTACGATATATAAATCTATAAATATTACTTGTACCACTAAGGTGGACCATTCCAATCAAGTCAACACCAGTTGACCCGGTCAACAGTCTTTAGTTAATTTGGACTAGACTCGGCGAGTGCACAATGGTGACTCGGCGAGTCTACGCGTTTTTACCAACTCTCAAAATTTTCCCTTTGACTCGTCAAGTACTCCCCCGACTCGACGAGTTCCACCTGGGCCTAACTCACAGGGCCACTGCGACTTAACTCGCCGAGTCGAAGGCCAACTCGGTGAGTCCCATCCTGACTCGGTCCACCTGTCAAAACCTTTCCAACTCTCTGCGACTCACTGAGTCGCCCACTACTCGGTCCAGTCTACACACAAGATGGTCTCAAGGACAATCTTCAAGTGACTCGTCGAGTCTGTTCTTCAGACTCGGCGAGTCCATGCCATGCACCAGCTAAAACTGGCTTTTGCGGTCAGATCCGTTCCATAAATACATAGATCTGGCCTTCCCAAGCTTATTTGTCACGTAAAGTCTCAGTCTTGGTTGCCATGCAATGCATACAAGGCTTATTTTGAAGAAACAACCTTCAATATGGCAAGTATAGCTTCTAACTCAAAAGGATGGGCATAAAGCTTGTCATAAGGGGTCTCCTGGACCTGCTAAAGTCCAGATCTAGGTTCCATGTCTCCATGGGACCTCTCATACTTCTTATTCAAGCCAAGAAAGGCAAGAAGAAACCCTAGATTTGGCCCATCAACACAAAACACGAAGATCGGCTTAGAAAGTTACCTCAAGAAGACCCCCTTGATGAAATAGCAACAGATCTAAGCTCCCCAACACTTCAAGCTTGCTCCTCTCCCTCCTTTCCTTGCACTAACACACAAAATGAAGAACAAAAGGCCTTCAAACACACACACAAGGGCTTACAGACGTATGGAGGCTCTTAGGGTTCAAGGTTGTAACGTCCGAAAAACACAACCAATTTAAAATTTTCAAAACAACCCGATTTTCATTAAAATGTTTACAAAAAGGTTTTCAATACAATTCATTTAAGTATTCCCAGAATCATGTCGTTACGAAATCATAAGGAGCGGTACGATCGCGCCTTCGCCTTGCCACAGTCTCCTGAAGAACCTGAAAAACATTAAACCACAACTGTAAGCCCGAGAGCTTAGTGAGATACCCCCAAGATACCAACCACGCATACGCCCTTCCAGGCTACGACCTTCCGGTCCAAAACATATAAATCATACATAACATAACAGAACATAGAACAACCATGCATATCGGGTCTAACGTGACTGATCCGCCGTATCGGGCCTTCAGTCCTTCGGATCCATCCTCCGGGTCTAGTCATGTCCTTCGAGTCTACAGTGGGGTTGGTCCGCCCGCATCAGGCCTTCAACCCACCTGGTCCACTCTCTGAGTCTACAGTGTAACTGGTCCACCCGCATCGGGCCTACAGTCGGCCTGGTCCACTCTCCGAGCCTCAGCACGTCTGGTCCGCCCTCATGGGGCCTACAGCCTATCCGGACCGCTCGCTGGGCCTTCGGAACAACCGGTCCGCCCTGGGTATCTTGGCCTACAGCACAAAGCAGGACCCGCCTCAACCCATATCCAGTCCAAACAACCATGTGCACAAAACATACATTCATATAACAGTCATAATCAACAACCGAGTAAACAGATCACATAGCATATCATTACTCTAACCGGGCTACCGACCTACCCGTTCACTAGCATAGCATTACTCTGCATATCGAGGACTGACCTTTACAAGGTCCCCTAGCATGTACCATCCTAACTACCAGGATGCAGACACAACCAGCAATAATATGATAAACGTAACTGAATCTCAATACAATAAAGGGCCGGCCTTGGTGCCTTAGACCCTGTTGATATAGTGAGGGTAACTCACCTCGAAACTGACGGCTGAAAAGATAAGATCCCGCTGCTTCGAACTCTGACACAACTCCTCCACTGAACATCAACAATAACCCAATAAATACCCATAATTACCGAAATACCCGTGGAAGACAACTGATCAACCCTGGACAAGTCAAAGTCAACCCCTGACAGACCCTACTCGCCGAGTCAACCCGATGACTCGCCGAGTCCTTATGCTCAGACTTCCCTCACTTAGCGACCCAACTCGCAGAGTCACCCCAAGACTCGTCGAGTGCAACAACTCTGAGTCCACTCGCACCCAACTCACCGAGTCATCCCTCGACTCACCGATTCGTCGACTCAACCAGGAATATTGGGACTTCCTCAACATGACTCGCCGAGTCCAACTGGACTCGCCGAGTCCAAGGCAATCTTCAACCTACTCGCCGAGTTGTTCTTCCAACTCGTCGAGTTCAAGGCCATCTTCAAGCAACTCGTCGAGTCCACCCATGTGACTCGCCGAGTTCCACCGGTCTGAATCCATACAGAAGCATCTCAGGCCATGCAATTGATCCAAAACATAGATCCAGCCTCCTACAATCCATCCATCACGTAAAGTGGCAAACTTTACGTGAATCAAACGAGATCTAGGCCATTTTCACCTTAAAACCAAGGTTTGGGACATGATAGCTTCACTCATAGCACAAAGGTTGGGACTTTAATGCACTCAATGACTTCTCCACTCCAGATTTGAGGTAGCAACCTCAGATCCATCCTCCAACACCAAAATGTCACACAACCAAGCATCCCACACAACCCCAAATGATGAAACTAGGAATGCACAGCTTAAGGACGAAGATATTACCTCCAGAAGACGCCTCAATAACAGCTAAACACGAATCCAAGCAAAGCCCTTTGATCCAAACCACTTCTCCTTCAAGATTTCTCCAAGCAACACCTCTCCAAGCTCCAATTTGCTCCACCAATGCTCTTCTCCACGAGATTAGGGTTTCTGGAACTCAAGGGGGGAATAAGAGAGGCTGTGGAGGGGTATAATGTTCTTTATATAGGGCTCAACCCCGGAAACTAGGGTTTTCTCCATACAGCACCTACTCGCCGAGTCCATACTTGGGACTCGCCGAGTAGGCCACTCGGCTCGCGACCATAACCGCGACCTGACTCGCCGAGTCTATCCATGGACTCGCCGAGTCATCCTCTAAAACTTACACTTTTAGCCCTTCAACACTACTCTTGCGATTCCGGGATGTTACAATTCTCCCCCACTTAAATTAGGCTTCATCCTCGAAGCCTTCGGCATCTCATCTTCAATTTACTTCCCACTATGCGCCACTTGACCTTGACCGAACCAGCCCCTCAAAGTACAACCATAGAACCAGAAGCTCACTTTCTCCTTCCATACGGTGTTCCCACCACCTACTCAAACCGGCACCCACTGTACCCTCCGATAACCACACTCAACAACCGAGAATTTTCCATAATGCCTTATTGCTCCAATTCTCATCTTTCACTTGACTCGCATGGCTATAGAGCTACGAACCCTCGGATTCCCGATCCAAATTCCACTCTACCCTTACCATAACGACCGAAAGACTCATTCTTCCATTTCGGAGCAACTCCCCCGAGTTCTCCTATCGCAATCACACATACATGCCGATCTAGCTCTAGCAACCTCAGGTGCGGATAACCCGATATACAGACGATATCCTCAACATCCTTCCAGAATAAACCACTGGCACATACCCAGAACCCTGATCATGATCCCACTGAGAGTCCAAGACTCCTGCTCTGTATCCCTTCCGAACTCCTCTCCCTGACTCCACGTCGTGATATTCCCTCTGCGCCCAAAGCAACATATCGAGTCGAATAAGCTTATTTTCTGCCGCCGCAACACACTACTCAAAGACCATCGACGGACCACAGTGATCACAACTCCACACTGCCGCTTTCACTTCCGTGAATTCACTCTCCCTTTTCGGAGTTTCACTCCTCCCTCTTTCCTTACCAAGGAAACCACTCGTCTGCTCGCTCATCATGACAGGCACCCTGGTGCTCAACCTACGCCACATTACCTCCTTACAGCGTACTCAACATCCATGCATTACCGCTACTCTGCCTCTCATCACAAGGACTCTCAAGCCCGTGCACTACCTTTACCACTAAAGATCGCTCGCCGGGCCAGACCTCCCAATGTATTCCCACTGCAACATACGCAACCCATAACCTCCAACCGATCTAACATTACCCGCAGAGTCTTCAGCATGACTGGACCGCCTCCCCGGGCCTTCAGCCAATCTGGACCACTCTCAGAACCTTCAGCCAATCTGACTGGACCGTCCTCCGAGCCTTCGGCCTGACTGGCACGCCTACGGCCTTCAGTCTATCCGGACCGCTCAACAAGCACTCATTATTCCGAACTATCTCTTCAGGAAATCCTCCCGTGCATACCGTTCTAACCCTCTAGGGGTTCCGAACTCCATCTCCATCCTACATGCTCGATCCCGGCCTGCTCCCATGCCTTCCTCAATCAACTGCTCTAGGTCTGTATTCCGCCCCGCACGCCTGTTACTCACTCATACGAGCCTGCTCTCAACTAATAGAAATACCGCTGAATTTCCCAAGCATCCAAACAACCTCTCAGGCCCAACGATCATCCGGAGAATTTCCAATTCTCCCCCACTTAAGACACTGACAGATAGTCACCGGTTGCCATCATCGATCTCCCCAAGCAACCTTGCAGGAATCAACACATGCGCTCAAAATGTTTTTCACCAGCACCAACAACTTTCATACAATCATGTTCCCATGCTGCACAACCTGCTCGAAAGGAACCCAATCTTCAACTATCAATTCCTCAGACTACCGAATCTAACCGTCCTTCAAACCAACGCCGCATCCGCCACCAATCCTCACAAAGATAATCAACGATAGCTCGAAGTACAAACCCATAACCATAACGATCCCCCAGGGAACACAAGATACTAAAACGAAATCTTGATCACAACTCGCCAAACCCTCAAGGAACAATGAATACCACACGAAACCCGAAACGCAATTCCATAACCAACTAATGAAACCAGCAGATATCAATACTCTACAACAATCATAAATAATCAAAACAGCAGAAAGAACATACCCGAAGCAGCAAGCTGAAAAAAAAACACGGCCCTAAGCCCTTGGGGGCTCTGCTCCACCCTGACCTCCACCTGTGATCCTCAACGTAGCCGGTGCTGGAGCCTGCACCGATCCCGCAGCAAGCTGTGGACAGTTGACCTTCAAATGTCCAACCTGATGACAATGATAGCATATCCTCAAATCCCGAACCGGCACTGACTGCCGACAATCCCTCGCATAGTGTCCCTCCTTCCCGCACTTGCGGCATGCTCCACCGGACCAACAAACCCCGTCATGACCCCTTCCACACTTTCCACAGACGTGGCCACCCTGATCTCCCATCTTGGAATCAACGGTCTTAGACCGTTTCGTCGCCGGCTGTGACTGAACCGGAGCTTGCCTCAGCTCACACATTTGCAACTCAATCTCTAACTCACGCCGCCTGGCGGCCTCCTGCAACTCCAGCAAAGTCTCGCACCTCTGCGCAGACACAAACTGCCTGATGTCTCTCTTTAGCATACTCAGATATGGGGACATCTGAGCCTGCTCCGAAGCGAACTCAGGGCAAAACATCGCCCTCTCAGTAAACATCCTGGTGATTTCCGTCACCGACTCCGAATCCTGTTTCAACTCCAAGAACTCCTGAGCCAACCTCTCCCTCTCGACCTGCGGAACATAACGAGTGCTGAACATCTCTCTGAACCGATCCCATGAAATCGCAGCCCTCTGCGCATCCGAGTACGACCCCGTGGTCAATCTCCACCAATCCTTTGCTCCGAGCCTCAACAGGTTCAAAGCACATGTCACCCTCTGGTCAGCAGGGCATGAACACGTGAAGAAGCATCCTTCCACGTCTGATAACCATCTCATAGCAACGATCGGATCCTGAACTCCATCAAAAGTGGGAGGCTTCGTATTGTCGAAGTCCCGATACTGAAAACCTCTACTGGCTCCTCCCCCTGCCGCTGCTACTGCTGCGGTAGCCGCCGCGACAGCCGTCTCCGTGAGAGCTGCATAGCGCTCATCAAAATACTCCACCATGGCGGTCTTGATCGACCCAAACAACTCTGGCAGCTCAGCCCGAAACAATGCGGCAACCTCATCATGCAAGATCTCACGAATCCTCGCATCCAACTCATGCGTACTCATCTGGCTGACAACCTCGGGTTGTACAGACCCACCCGGAACTCCCTCTCCGGCTCCTGATCCTGACCCGGATCCACTCCCAGCGTGCCCTGAAATCTCCATACTGAAAATAAAACACCAAATCTCAGACATATTCCACTAACCCGGGAACCGGCTCACATCCCAACCCTAGAGGTCATGGTTTCCCTGATACGCGTATGAGTCCGTGCTTTCAGTAGTACGGGCCCATACTACCTTCCACACCAACCCATATTTGCATGAAGTACTCCCACAACACCCTAGCGACACACATAACAACGCTCTATCCTCACAACTAGAGGAACACTAGAAATCTCTCACAAGGAACCCTAGGCTAGCAGGCATCATAAATCAGGCAACTTATCAATAAATCCTGAAGATCCCTAGCCTAACTCTAGCATGCTGTTCTATCAAAGCTCAATAAAACAATTGCCATGTATGGTATTTTGGGGTTACTTACTGGCTCCGGCTGATCGTACCTCCGCGTCCTCCTTTACTTATTTGAAAACCATTTTAATTTCTCTTTTTGAAAACTCTCCTCGATTTGAGACTGGAGTCACACAAGTGTTCCTCCAATTCACTCAAACCAAGGCTCTGATACCAACTTGTAACGTCCGAAAAACACAACCAATTTAAAATTTTCAAAACAACCCGATTTTCATTAAAATGTTTACAAAAAGGTTTTCAATACAATTCATTTAAGTATTCCCAGAATCATGTCGTTACGAAATCATAAGGAGCGGTACGATCGCGCCTTCGCCTTGCCACAGTCTCCTGAAGAACCTGAAAAACATTAAACCACAACTGTAAGCCCAAGAGCTTAGTGAGATACCCCCAAGATACCAACCACGCATACGCCATTCCAGGCTACGACCTTCCGGTCCAAAACATATAAATCATACATAACATAACAGAATATAGAACAACCATGCATATCGGGTCTAACGTGACTGATCCGCCGTATCGGGCCTTCAGTCCTTCGGATCCATCCTCCGGGTCTAGTCATGTCCTTCGAGTCTATAGTGGGGTTGGTCCGCCCGCATCAGGCCTTCAACCCACCTGGTCCACTCTCTGAGTCTACAGTGTGACTGGTCCGCCCGCATCGGGCCTACAGTCGGCCTGGTCCACTCTCCGAGCCTCGGCACGTCTGGTCCGCCCTCATGGGGCCTACAGCCTATCCGGACCGCTCGCTGGGCCTTCGGAACAACCGGTCCGCCCTGGGTATCTTGGCCTACAGCACAAAGCAGGACCCACCTCAACCCATCTCCAGTCCAAACAACCATGTGCACAAAACATACATTCATATAACAGTCATAATCAACAACCGAGTAAACAGATCACATAGCATATCATTACTCTAACCGGGCTACCGACCTACCCGTTCACTAGCATAGCATTACTCTGCATATCGAGGACTGACCTTTACAAGGTCCCCTAGCATGTACCATCCTAACTACCAGGATGCAGACACAACCAGCAATAACATGATAAACGTAACTGAATCTCAATACAATAAAGGGCCGGCCTTGGTGCCTTAGACCCTGTTGATATAGTGAGGGTAACTCACCTCGAAACTGACGGCTGAAAAGATAAGATCCCGCTGCTTCGAACTCTGACACAACTCCTCCACTGAACATCAACAATAACCCAATAAATACCCATAATTACCGAAATACCCGTGGAAGACAACTGATCAACCCTGGACAAGTCAAAGTCAACCCCTGACAGACCCTACTCGCCGAGTCAACCCGATGACTCGCCGAGTCCTTATGCTCAGACTTCCCTCACTTAGCGACCCAACTCGCAGAGTCACCCCAAGACTCGTCGAGTGCAACAACTCTGAGTCCACTCGCACCCAACTCACCGAGTCATCCCTCGACTCACCGATTCGTCGACTCAACCAGGAATATTGGGACTTCCTCAACATGACTCGCCGAGTCCAACTGGACTCGCCGAGTCCAAGGCAATCTTCAACCTACTCGCCGAGTTGTTCTTCCAACTCGTCGAGTTCAAGGCCATCTTCAAGCAACTCGTCGAGTCCACCCATGTGACTCGCTGAGTTCCACCGGTCTGAATCCATACAGAAGCATCTCAGACCATGCAATTGATCCAAAACATAGATCCAGCCTCCTACAATCCATCCATCACGTAAAGTGGCAAACTTTACGTGAATCAAACGAGATTTAGGCCATTTTCACCTTAAAACCAAGGTTTGGGACATGATAGCTTCACTCATAGCACAAAGGTTGGGACTTTAATGCACTCAATGACTTCTCCACTCCAGATCTGAGGTAGCAACCTCAGATCCATCCTCCAACACCAAAATGTCACACAACCAAGCATCCCACACAACCCCAAATGATGAAACTAGGAATGCACAGCTTAAGGACGAAGATATTACCTCCAGAAGACGCCTCAATAACAGCTAAACACGAATCCAAGCAAAGCCCTTTGATCCAAACCACTTCTCCTTCAAGATTTCTCCAAGCAACACCTCTCCAAGCTCCAATTTGCTCCACCAATGCTCTTCTCCACGAGATTAGGGTTTCTGGAACTCAAGGGGGGAATAAGAGAGGCTGTGGAGGGGTATAATGTTCTTTATATAGGGCTCAACCCCGGAAACTAGGGTTTTCTCCATACAGCACCTACTCGCCGAGTCCATACTTGGGACTCGCCGAGTAGGCCACTCGGCTCGCGACCATAACCGCGACCTGACTCGCCGAGTCTATCCATGGACTCGCCGAGTCATCCTCTAAAACTTACACTTTTAGCCCTTCAACACTACTCTTGCGATTCCGGGATGTTACAAAGGTGGCCGCATATGAGGGCCATAAGGTCCTTTTAATAGAGCTTAGGGCCGGGGAATTAGGGTTTCATTAAACAGCACGGACTCGTCGAGTCCATCCCTTGGACTCGCCGAGTCCGGACGCGAACCCCCGTTAAAAACCGCGACCCGACTCGACAAGTTCAACCACCAACTCGCCGAGTCCCTTTACAGAATGCCAAAATATATAAGAAAATGAAGATACCTGGGGATCCGGGCTGTTACAAATCTCCCCCACTAGAATAAGACTTCGCCCTCGAAGTCCCGCTTAGGCAAAAAGCTCCGGATGCTGCTCCCGCATCTCCCGTTCCGGCTCCCAAGTCATCTCTGATCCCTTCCGATGCTGCCACTGAACCAATACCAGGGGCACCTCCTTGTTTCTCAAAACCTTGATCTTCCGATCTTTGATGGCTACAGGTCTTTCTGCATAATTCAGACTTGCATCCACCTGAATATCTCCTAACGGAACCACCGCTGATTCGTCGGCTATACATTTCCGCAGCTGCGACACATGGAAGGTGTCGTGAATCTGTCCCAACTCTGCTGGCAAGTCTAAACGGTAGGCTACCCGTCCCACCCTTGCAATCACACGAAAAGGACCAATATACCGGGGCCCCAACTTGCCCCTCTTCCTGAATCGAATCACTCCTTTCCAAGGAGAGACCTTCAGGAGCACGAGATCACCAACCTGGAACTCAAGCTCGGACCGTCGCCTGTCTGCATAACTTTTCTACCGGCTCTGAGCGGTCAGAAACCTCTGCCTAACCATCTGAATTTGCTCGGTCGTCTGAAGCACGATCTCCGTGCTACCCATAACCTGCTGTCCCACCTCACCCCAACAGATGGGGGTGCGACACCTCCGCCCATACAACAGCTCAAAGGGCGGCATACCAATGCTCGAATGATGGCTGTTGTTATACGAGAACTCTGCTAGAGGTAGATAGGTATCCCAGCACCCACCGAAATCCAACACACATGCCCGAAGCATGTCCTCGAGCGTTTGAATGGTCCGCTCACACTGGCCGTCTGTCTGAGGATGATATGCCGTACTGAAATGCAACCTAGTACCCAACTCTTCATGGAATTTCTTCCAGAACCTGGAAGTGAAACGCACGTCGCGGTCCGAAATAATCGAGATTGGCACCCCGTGCCGAGATACTACTTCCTTCACATATAACTCGGCCAACTTCTCCGCAGAAGAGCTCTCACTAATAGCTAGAAAATGAGCGCTCTTTGTTAGTCGATCCACAATTACCCAAATTGCATCGACTCCTCTCGCCGTTCGCGGTAACTTGGTAATGAAATCCATAGAAATTTGTTCCCACTTCCATTCGGGAATCTCTAGCGGTTGCAGCTTACCGTGCGGTCGCTGGTGTTCGGCCTTGACCTGCCGACAAGTCAAGCACCTCTCGACGAACCAAGCGACATCCCTTTTCATACATGGCCACCAGTACTCCTTCTTGAGATCCAAATACATTTTCGTAGCACCAGGATGAATCGAGAATTTCGATCGATGTGCCTCCTCCATCAAAATAGTGCGCGCACCGCCCACAAACGACACCCAAATCCACCCCTGAAAAGTCATAAGCCCCCGACCATCCGTAACAAATCCTGGTACCTGACCTACCACCCGTTCCTTCTTTTGGTGTTCCGGCTTTGCAGCCTCCATCTGAGCCCCTCGAATAATGTCCAGAATCGGGGTCAAAACCGTCAACCTCATACAAATGTCTCGGATCGGGGCGCTATCCGCCCTACGGCTCAAAGCGTCGGCTACCACATTAGCCTTGCCCAGGTGGTACAGGATCTCACAATCGTAATCCTTCACCACATCCAACCACCTCCTCTGACGCATATTCAGATTTGGCTGATCCATCAAGTATTTCAAGCTCTTATGGTCCGTGTAAATCGTACACCGAACCCCGTACAAGTAGTGTCGCCAGATTTTGAGGGCAAACACCACCGCCCCCAATTCCAGGGCGTGCGTGGGATATCTCGACTCATGAGGCTTCAACTGCCTCGAAGCGTACGCTATCACATGACCCCTCTGCATAAGTACCGCCCCCAAACCCGATATAGAGGCATCGCAATATACCACAAAGTCCTCCATCCCTTCCGGGAGTGCAAGCACTGGAGCCTCGCACAATTTCCGACGAAGCGTCTCAAACGAAGACTGCTGCTCCGGTCCCCATGAAAACGCAACACCCTTCCGGGTCATCCTAGTAAGTGGCACAACGATCTTGGAGAAATCCTTGATAAATCTGCGGTAATATCCAGCCAAACCCAGAAAACTCCTGATTTCGGTGGGCGATCTCGGCACCTCCCACCTCAGCACCGCCTCAATCTTGGCCGGGTCGACCAATATCCCTTTCTGGTTCACAAGATGCCCGAGGAATTGGACCTCTCGCAACCAGAAATCACACTTGGAGAACTTGGCATACAGCCTCTCCGATCTCAAAACCCGAAGAATCTCCCGCAAATGCTCCTCATGCTGGTCCCTAGTCCTCGAATATACCAAGATATCATCGATGAATACGATCACCGACCGATCCAGCATCGGTCGGCACACCCTGTTCATGAGATCCATGAATGCAGCCGGGGCATTGGTGAGCCCAAAAGGCATCACTACAAACTCATAATGCCCATAACGAGTCCTGAAGGCAGTCTTTTGGATATCCTCCTCGCGAACCCTCATCTGATGATATCCCGACCTCAAGTCAATCTTGGAAAACCAAGATGCCCCCTGTAACTGATCGAATAGATCGTCGATCCTAGGTAACGGGTACCGGTTCTTAATCGTCAACTTGTTTAACTCCCAATAATCGATACACATCCGATGTGAACCATCCTTCTTTTTGACGAACAAAATCGGCGCTCCCCAAGGCGAGCTACTGGGTCGAATGAATCCCTTCCCCAACAGCTCCTGAAGCTGTGAGGATAATTCCAGCATTTCCGGTGGAGCGAGACGGTAAGGCGCCTTGGCGATGGGCGCCGCCCCCGGAACCAAATCGATACGAAACTCCACCTGCCTCTCCGGAGGCACGCCTGGTAACTCCTCGGGGAACACATCCGCAAACTCGCGTACAACTGGAACGTCATCAATCGAATTGGGCCTCTCCGCGGTCACACTAGTATCCATCACATAGTCTATGAATCCATCACAGCCCTGCTGCAAACTCTGCCTTGCCCTGGCCGCTGAACAAAATGCTGACCCACACCGGGTCCCTTCGCCATAAACCGTGAGTACTCCCCCACTAGGGTCTCTAATCATCACCAGCTGTCTCTCGCAGTCAATGACTGCTCCAAACTTACTCAACCAATCCATGCCCACGATAATGCAAACATCCCCCATAGCTATAGGGACTAAGTCTATAGGAAACTCGACCCCAAAAATCTCGAGTACGCATCCTCGAATCACCTCGGTGGCGTATACTGCTCTCTCGTTTGCTATAGCAACTCGCAGGGGACGACTCATCGTCTCCCGATCGATATCGATGTACTGGCTAAAGGCCAGCGAAACAAAGGACCGACTCGCACCTGAGTCGAATAATACCAAAGCAGGCACATGATTCACAAGAAAAGTACCTACGCATATAGGAATATAAGCATAATGTCTCAGCATAAATGTAAATACGTGAAAGAATACATACCGGCCACTACATCAGGCGCCGCGCAGACCTCCTCCGCAGTCAACTGGAAAGATCTCCCACGAGCCTTCGGGGCCTCGGTCTTCACTGGCCGAACCTCAGGAACCCTGGCAGCAGGCGAAGATCCCTGGCGAAGCTGGGGGCACTCGACCTTCCGATGGCCAGTCTGGTTGCAATGGAAACAGACCATAAATCCCTTGGGGCAATCCCTCGCAATGTGCCCCTCCTTGCCACACTTGTAGCAAGCATCCGATCGACACGCCCCCTCGTGACCCTTGCCGCACTTCCCACAAGTACGGCTCTTCTGTCCTCCGGATCTCAAATCAGCGGACTTGGTCCGCTTGGCTGCCGGCTGCGACTGCGTCGGCCGCCGATCCATCCGTTGAGACTCGGCCTCCTCCCTGGCCTGGGTCTCCAACTCAATCTCCCGCTTCCTGGCATTCGCCTGAAGCTTAGCAAAAGTCTGATATGATGAGTTCGATACGAACTCCCGGATGTCTCTCCTCAGCACTCCCAAATACCGGCTCATCCGAGCCTGCTCCGTGGACACCTGCTCGGGGCAGAACATCGCCCTCTCATGAAACTTCCGCGTGATCACTGCAACCGAATCATTACCCTGCTTGAGGGTCAAAAACTCCTGAACCAACCGTTCCCTCTCTACCGGGGGAACATACTCGTCTCTGAACATAGCAGTAAATCTCTCCCAAGTCAAGGCTGAAACCTCCGCGAGAGTGAAGTTCGCCGTCACGAACTTCCACCAATCCTTCGCTCCCAGGCGGAGCTGGTTCAGGGCGAACCGCACCCTCAGACGCTCCGGACATGAACAAGTATAGAAGCATCCCTCAATATCGGCAATCCACCTCATCGCAGCAATCGGATCCTGAGTCCCGTCAAACTCTGGTGGCTTCGTGTTGCTAAACTCCCGGAACAGCAACGAGTCACCCCCCTGTGGCCTGGCAGCAGCCACAGCTGCGGTAGCTGCAGCAGCGGTAGCCTCAGACAACGCGGCATACCGCTCATCAAATGTCTCCATCAGCGTGGTCTTGATAGACCCAAACATCTCCGGAATCTCGGCCCGGATCGCTGCAGCTACCTCCTCATGAATCATCTGACGGAGCTCCTCGTCAGTCACCCCACTCGTGCCAGGTCTGTGTCGTGGTCCAACCATGATGTCTCTGAAATACAACAAAAGAATATCAGAGACCCTATCGGGCAAAAATCGCACTCGATAATGCAGTCCTGCTCAGTTTTCGATACTCGGGGGTTCCCACTTGGCTGCCTACTGACCCGGTGTCCTTGGTAGTACGGGCCCAATACTGCCAGTTACCCTGCGTTGGTATTCACCCAAGTCATCCTCCCCAACCTCGAATCCTGAGCACTCTATTCCTTTCATACTCTTGTTACTCTCTCGCTCTCGAGCACCCCATAGAAGCAAGTTTTTCCTAGACTAAGGCATCACAAAATCAGGCCACTCTAGCCTTAATATGTATACCTAGTCTACTAGCATGCGTATCATATCATATCATATATCGTAACACATATAATAAGAGTATTTTGGGGATTTTTACCGTTCGGGCGCCGGCTGACCGTACACACTTTTTCTTCTTTGGTCGTCTCACCTTTCAAAATTTAAATTTTAATTATTTGAATTCAATTTTTGTAAAAAAAACAATTTTCTCAAATCCCCGGTTTGAGTCCAGTTACACTCGAAGGTGTACCCGAATCCCTCAAACCTAGGCTCTGATACCAACTTGTAACGTCATAAAATTTCCAACCAAAAATTTTCATTTTTACAACCATTAAGACATGATTAATTAATTTAGATTTCCAAAATAGCGTCGTAGTCTTAAACGATTACATAACAAAAGATAAAATAGTTTCTTCGAGTGTGTGTATGATCACGCTGGCGCCTTCCCACGGTCCTCACTCGTACCTGAAACACATAAGCAACAACTGTAAGCATAAAGCTTAGTGAGTTCCCAAAATGCAACATACGCACATACGCCTTTCCAGGCCTTGACCTTCCGGTCCATGTATTTCAGGGGACTTCCGTCCCGACTGGGTAAACCTTCCAGTCCTACCCACATCAACCTTTACAGTCCATATGACCACGCCTTCCGGCCCATATCAAACATATCATACATGTCACATATAGCAAATAACTTAACACACATAAAGCATATATTCCATATCATAATCGACCTTCCGGTCACATAGTCAAAACCCTTCCGGGTACAGTATAGTGAGAAGACTCACCTCGTATGCCTCGATAAGTTGCTAACCGTAAATCCTGGAATCACTCAGGCTCGAACCCTCGAGCTGCAATCCTCCTACGATATATAAATCTATAAATATTACTTGTACCACTAAGGTGGACCATTCCAATCAAGTCAACACCGGTTGACCCGGTCAACAGTCTTTAGTTAATTTGGACTAGACTCGGCGAGTGCACAATGGTGACTCGGCGAGTCTACGCGTTTTTACCAACTCTCAAAATTTTCCCTTTGACTCGTCGAGTACTCCCCTGACTCGACGAGTTCCACCTGGGCCTGACTCACAGGGCCACTGCGACTCAACTCGCCGAGTCGAAGGCCAACTCGGCGAGTCCCATCCTGACTCGGTCCACCTGTCAAAACCTTTCCAACTCTCTGCGACTCACTGAGTCGCCCACTACTCGGTCCAGTCTACACACAAGATGGTCTCAAGGACAACCTTCAAGTGACTCGTCGAGTCTGTTCTTCAGACTCGGCGAGTCCATGCCATGCACCAGCTAAAACTGGCTTTTGCGGTCAGATCCGTTCCATAAATACATAGATCTGGCCTTCCCAAGCTTATTTGTCACGTAAAGTCTCAGTCTTGGTTGCCATGCAATGCATACAAGGCTTATTTTGAAGAAACAACCTTCAATATGGCAAGTATAGCTTCTAACTCAAAAGGATGGGCATAAAGCTTGTCATAAGGGGTCTCCTGGACCTGCTAAAGTCCAGATCTAGGTTCCATGTCTCCATGGGACCTCTCATACTTCTTATTCAAGCCAAGAAAGGCAAGAAGAAACCCTAGATTTGGCCCATCAACACAAAACACGAAGATCGGCTTAGAAAGTTACCTCAAGAAGACCCCCTTGGTGAAATAGCAACAGATCTAAGCTCCCCAACACTTCAAGCTTGCTCCTCTCCCTCCTTTCCTTGCACTAACACACAAAATGAAGAACAAAAGGCCTTCAAACACACACACAAGGGCTTACAGACGTATGGAGGCTCTTAGGGTTCAAGGTGGCCGCATATGAGGGCCATAAGGTCCTTTAAATAGAGCTTAGGGTCGGGGAATTAGGGTTTCATTAAACAGCACGGACTCGTCGAGTCCATCCCTTGGACTCGCCGAGTCCGGACGCGAACCCCCGTTAAAAACCGCGACCCGACTCGACGAGTTCAACCACCAACTCGTCGAGTCCCTTCACAGAATGCCAAAATATATAAGAAAATGAAGATACCTGGGGATCCGGGCTGTTACACTCTTCCTCCCCTCTCATTATCAGTTTCATATATAAAAAAGGGAAAAATAAGAGGATAATTAGGGTGTTGCCACCTAATTATTGTTTAATGGATTTCCAAGAAAATAACCCACACATCTCTAGGAGTAAACCTACATGTATTAACCAATTAAATCATCTCCCTTTCCTCTCTCTACTTACGACCGAGAGCCACTCCCCACCACTATTTTCACTTCAACTTGAAACATATTCCTCTCTTATCCCTCTAAGAACTTTAAAAAAAATCCTTCCCTTCTCTCTTCAAAATTTGTGTGTGCTAGTGTGTGAGTTCAAGAGCACTTCATCCAAAAATCCACTCATTTTGGTAAGCTACTTCCATCCAAGAGGTTTAACTTCATGTTTATGTTAAACTTACTTATCTTAACACTCCATTTCGTGATTTATGACCTTAGAACTTCCTAAGCTTGAAAACTCATATTAAGGAAGCATCTAGGTTGAAATCTCCTCCAAACTCTTCTTCAAAACTGAATCCAACACACCAAAGTGAGTTCATACCCCCTATTTTTGGTTTTTACTATGTTTTGGGGGAGAATACAAGTTTTTTGTGTAGATCTATGCGTATATCCATGATTATGTGTGTTTTTCATGATGTATGTTGTGATTATGTATTGTAAACTTCATAAACTCGAAAATATGCTAAAATATGATGATATTTGTAGAGCATAACACTTGATACAACATATTATGAAAAGAAAAGGATTAAAACATATCATGGTTATTTGAAACTAACAAAAATCGCATAAGAAGGACAAATTTGACAAAATAATCAAAAAGTGAAGTTATTGTGTAACTCACAGTTTTTGAAAGGACCAAAAAGGGATTATTTAAATACATATGGATCTTTATGATATTCATGATTTTAAAAGGTCTAAAAGTGTAAATTTTCAAAAACGGGCCTCGCATTGGGCCTTCACGGTTTCATGGGCTAAGTTTGTAAATTTTTGGACTTTTGTGGATTTAAGTGTCATTTTAAACAAAATTGAGACAAAAATGTTATTTTTCGGGTATAGGGGCTGAAAATGATAATTTTATCAAACTTGGGCCAAAAGGGGTAAAAATCTATGCTTTTGGGCCGATAACATAAATCTTCATACAATTGGGCCAAAAATGTCAATTTCACTAAAATTGGGTAAAAAAAGGCATGTTTCTATGTATTTGGGCCAAAAAGGTAAACTTTTATACATTTGGGTCAAAAATGTTAATTTTTGTACAATTAGGCCGAAAAGGTAAACTTTTACTCATTTTTACAACTGGTCGGGAAGATTTTTTGCCTCTGGATTTACCGGCCATACATATACAAAGATGCATGGAAATCACAAGACGCTACAAAGAATTCCAAACATTTGTGTCGATATAGAACCTCGTTTCAACACCACTAGAAAGCATGTCTAGTCCTTGGCCTTTAAACAAATAGGGCATTGACATCATGGGACCTTTCCCACAAGCCCCAGGGAAAGTCAAATTCTTGGTAGTAGCAGTCGAATACTTCACAAAGTGGATAGAGGCAGAACCACTAGCATCTATAAACGGCCGAAGCATGATTAAATTCATGTGGAAAAATATCCTTAAGCGCTTCGGAACACCAAAATACTCCTCAACAACGATTTACAATTCGCCAAGAATCCTTGTTGGGTTAATATTTTGGTTTATACTTTGCTTTTCTAGGAAATTGTATTTTATGTAATATTTTATGAGTTTATGGTCAGGAAGTGTGTTTACGACCGTAAACAGAGTTTACGGCCGTAAACACGTTTATGACCGTAAACCCATTTAAAGGCCCATGTTTCTCGTGTGTATATATAGGGGTGAGGGGTGTGAGGAAAAGAGAGATGAACACCAAGGAGCTTAAGTGTATGCATTTGAAGGTGTTCTAGAGAGAGAAAAAAAAAGAGTGTGTGAATCTTGTATCCGGATCTTCATTCTAATCATATCATACAAGATTCATATTATTTTTCTTCTCATTCTCTTCTATTTGATCTGACATCATCTGTTTGATTGGGATTCTGCACCATCAAACGGATCTGATTGATACACAAGCATTATTGGGGACTTACAATTGGTATCAGATCTTCGTTGTATCAATCAATTTTTTTCAGATCTGGAGTTGATTTGATCTTATTTTGAAGAGATTTTTGCGTCTTTGGATAGATCTCGCAAAATTAAGGGGGGTTTGTTCTTCGCGTTTTTCCTAAAAACGAGTTTTGGAGCGAAAAGTGTAAAATAAATGTCCTTGACGTTGTTATGAGGAGCCAAGTTTGGAACTCGAGACCTCCAACACTTGAAACCATGCGCCTTAACCAGTTGACCTGCAAGCGATTTTGTTAAACTCTTTGATTGTTTAAATTTTATACACTTCTCAGCAGCAAGCCAACCTTCGCATCAGCACATCGCCTCGTTCAGCATACTCGCAACAGGCCCTCGCCTTCGGACTTCGGACTTCGGACTACCATCTCGCATCGGCTTGCGCCTCGGATCCTCGGCCTCGCTTCTCGCATCGCAGCAGCCTCGCATTAAAAATATAAGAGGATTAGGGGATTGCGGAGAATCGAACCCACGACCATTACTTCCTAAGTCTGCGCGCCTTGCCAACTCCACCAACCAATCTTTTGGCACTTAATTCCGAAATTTTAAACTTAACCACTCCTTGCCACTTCCAAGTTTCGCAAATTTTACACTTTTTGCCCAAAAATCAATTTCTTTTATTTTTAAGCTCCATTTTCAACCAAAATTTTAGTTTTTAAATTTTTAATTTTTATTTTTGACTTTTTACTTAAAATTTTGATTTTGACTTTTAAAGTTTGACCTTTGACTTTAAACTTTGACTTTTTCGTTTAACTTTAAAATTTTCAAATTTAGCTTTTTCGGTTTGACTTTTAAGTTTGACTTTTTTAATTTGACTTTTAAGGTTTATAGTCAAAGGGCATTTTTAAATGTAAGTTTGACTTCTAGTTGTTCTTATAATAGTTTTTGAAGTTTACGAGGAAATTGAAAACATGAAAGAGAGTCGTCAAGAGATGTTAAGACAAAATTTCAACATGTTCGATTATATCCCTGGAGAAATCCTCGAAACTCAGTTGTAACAATTTACTACACTCACTACTGAGATGAATATAATTGGGATCTTCTTGTCCAAATCTGAGATAAACAAAAAGCTATTGAATTCACTTCCAAAATCGTGGGATATAAACGTGGCTATCATCAAAAAGACAAAAGATCTCAATCATCTTAGTCTTGCTGATGTAATTCAAGAACTTGATGCTTTCAAGTGTAGAGAAACAATGAGTTCTGAAAACATTCCGGTCACTGAAGTTTCATGTTCTCAATCATGTGATGTAACAACAGCAAAAATTAGGTCAAAATTTAAAATTTTATAAAACCATAATTAAGTATACTAAGTGGTAGATATTGTAACAAGGTTTTCATACATATAAAGAACACTAAAATCCGAGTTATAACGAAGAAGTTATGACCATTCTAAGTTTCCCGACAAAAACCGGCAATACGAAGTTACGTAAAAACGCAAAGTTTCAACAAAACACTTTTTGACCTTAGGTGTCTAAATGAAAGTCATAGATATCGTCAAACCGTAACCATACATGAAAAGAACGCTCAAGTCGGACATCATTTGAAGTCAATTGGGTTAATATTCGCAAATGGGAGTCATAAATGATGAAATTGTAGAAATTCTAAAGAGATAAATGCGAAGGTGATAAATGCGAAGGTGATAAATGCGAAAGTGATAAATGCGAAGGGATGCGAAGGGTGTAAGAATGAAGATGCGAAGTATTTCACAGTAGAATGCGAATTGGGGAAGAAAACAGAAGATTTCAAATATTGTCCCTGAAGTTTCGCATTTTTGGAAATCAATACTCAACTTCGCAAATGGGAGTCATAAATGATGAAATTGTAGAAATTCTAAAGAGATAAATGCGAAGTGATAAATGCGAAGGTGATAAATGCGAAAGTGATAAATGCGAAGGGATGCGAAGGGTGTAAGAATGAAGATGCGAAGTATTTCACAGTAGAATGCGAATTGGGGAAGAAAACATAAGATTTCAAATATTGTCCCTGAAGTTTCGCATTTTTGGAAATCAATACTCAACTTCGCAAATGGGAGTCATAAATGATGAAATTGTAGAAATTCTAAAGAGATAAATGCGAAGGTGATAAATGCGAAGGTGATAAATGCGAAGGGATGCGAAGGGTGTAAGAATGAAAATGCGAAGTGCACGAACCCAGGGACACGTCCCATCCGACCCGCGTGCCAGCGACACGTCCCATCCGACCCGCGTGCCAGCGACACGTCCCATCCGACCCGCGAACCCAGGAACCCGTCCCATCAGACTCGCGTACCAAGGCTGACCAGCCTCCCTATAAAAGGGCATGCGAAGGCTTCCGAAAAGGGGGCTCATTCTCTCTCATTTTTCTTGCGTATTTCCTCATTTTCCGTGCTCGTACTACCACGAAGCCCTGGTCACTTCGTGCAAGATCTGAAGGTCGATTTTCTCCCGAGAAATCCCGAGATTTCCGAGGAAAAATCCATTTCCCGAGACGAAACTCTACCGTTTTTCCATCTCGCTATCTTCAAGTTGTCAAGTGAGTTCATACCCCTTTTTAACACACTTTAAATACATCTTTAAATACTTTTACAACTCTTTTAGGGGGGGGAATACAAGTAAACATACGGTTATTATCGTGCATTAGACTTATACGAGGAGTATAATGATCTTCGTTGTTAAAACATTTTATACATTCTAAAAACTTATGATTTCGGTTTATCAAATCATTGTGTGAAAGGTTAAACTTTGCATACAAAACTATCATGTTAATATATACTAAATTGAGAATCCATGAGGCGCGCACATCTTCCAACTTTACTTTTCTTTATTAGAAAGTACTGCAGTAAGGCCTGTTTATAACCAGAATCTCCCGCGACGAGAACGTGTCAAATGTGTATAGATCTATACGGGAAGTCATGATCCCGCACCCTGACTGTTAGCTACAGTCCGTCTTTTGGGGTGACAGTTGTCATAGCAATGCGACGCCTGAAGAACGTCGTTACAGGCATATTATGTTTAGTATGGTTATAAAAACTCATCGGATATACAATTATTATGATATTAAGTTATGATGAACGAGTGGTTATTAAAACTATTCTTCATCCAACCGGTTCGATCTTCACGTAGTTTTATTATATATAAAACTATGACACATTTACGAGAAACGTGGTTTCTTACAATTTTCGGTCTTAGAGACTGGTATTATGTGCGAGGAAAAATAAAAGTGTTTCCTGCATACAAACAAAATAGGAAAAGAAGGGATTTTTCCGGTGCAATCATTTACAACTTATAAACATATATGGGATTTTCTGGAACTAATGCATTCATTTTCAACACCACAAATCACAACTCTTTACATGTTGAAGCACTACGTTTACTGGAAAACATACACCTATTTTGGAATGGCATCCAATTTTTCTAAACAACTTATGGACTCACCAACTTAATTGTTGACACTTTTTCTTTGAAATAACTTGTATTCTCAGGAAATCGCTAAGCAGGTTGGGATTCAACTTTTGGGATTAACGCGCTGGCATTAATTACTTCATTCTAATTGAAGTTTATGTACCTTTATTTTTAACATGTAATGAATACAACTATGTAAACATTTAGCAACTTATTATATATGGTGGTGTGTACTTTCCTTTCTATGAACTGTTATGATATCGAACATGACGTCCTCCGCCCCCGAACGTTTCCGCCGTTCTGGTTTGGGGGTGTGACAGATTGGTATCAGAGCATTGTTTATAGTGAATTAAGTATATCAACCCATAAAAGATATACTAACTATAAATACATAAGGGATTAAAAATACTCTGACCAAGAGTCTATACTTTAAATAGTAAAATATTTAAGTAGGTATACGTGCTGCATTCATACTAAAATCAGTGTCACTAGGACAATACAAAAGAATTACGATTGTTGGACAACACAAGTGGGCTTAGAGACATATGGTCAAAACTGGGAAGATATAGCCTGATCGCCTATATTATCCGAGAGTTGACTAGCATGTGCCTAAGTTTAAGTGTGTGGTTGCAACAATGCTAAAACCTTACCAACCCTACCACAAAGAGAACAATAGAACCTAACAATAAATTTAAAAATACTATAGGTGTATTTTGGTGTTACTATGATTACTTTATACTTGAGAATTAAAACGGGATCTTCATTACTAAATTGATAGTTGCTAAGTGGATACACTAAGGCTGCATGTAATTAGGATGTTATAGACTTAGAATCTATGATAATTTTGCCTTACCCCTATTCTGTGTGAATTTGGAATTAAGGTTACTTATTCGAAGGTCTATCATATTTAGATTACACATAGCTGGTATGCACTTCACAAATAGCGATGTAACTGATGAAGGTTTTCTACATAATTATCTAGATAGTTTGTCTAATAATTTTCCACTTACCCTAAATTCTCGCATAGAAATCACAGTTGGACTCCATCCCCTTGACAACCAGTATCTTTCGAATGAAGTTATAGCTGGTTGGTTTGGAGAAGAACCATAGAACGATCATCCTATGGGATGACCACCGTGATGAAGGCTTTTCTTACGATGCTAAATCCGAACTAGAGTTTGAGAACCTACCCCGAGCAGCTCCCTTTCCAATTCCTAACCCTCGTCCGACTCTTCATGGCCCGACGCCTGATTCGGTGGAATGCTTGGAACCATAGAGCCAAGGACAAGATCAGCCTATGCTATTTAATGGCGACCGAAGTTTTTACGACTTGAGCAATGAGGACTTAGCAGATATAGTCTTGCCAATCTTGGTCCGCAGAGTGGCCCAAAATGAGATTCAAGGCAGGTCAGCCCAACATCAGATTGCCGAAGTTGTCACCGATGCGAGGATGCATACCCTCCACACCATTCATCTAGAAGATGCCCACGAGAGATCAGAGAGAAACCATGAAATCCTGTTGCAAACACTAGCTGGATCACGAGCCGAAGGCTAAGAGCTCCAAGTACGCCAGATGGTGTGCGAAAGACACCTACTTGACATGGAACGTCAATTGGTTGAACTAAGAGTTCACCAGAGGGATGACCGTCGCCGTAGTGGACGCTTTACTTTATTTCCCTTATAAAAAGAAATCGTGTTCTTCTGTTTATGCCCGATGTGGCATTTTCTATGAAATTATCTTGTTCCGTAAGTACTTTAGCTAGGTCTTTATGCTGTCAGGAACTATCTTCTATGGATATGATGTAAGACCTTTACAAGGTCATTTTCCCGAATCTTTAACATCGTGAATATCAAAAATATTGACAGCCGGCTAACTTTTGGCATCATTCCTCATACAAGTACTTTTATCTTACTTTCATTGGAGTCTATCTGAATCATACTTTAGTCAAGTCATTGGACTAAGGTAATTTATTTCAAGAGACACTTCCAAGTCTCTTTCAGTGGTTGGATCTCGTTATTCACCAACCCACGATACCTCAACTTGTACAACAAACGTCTTGAGAACATTCTACGAACTTACCTCTATTCATTACTAGGACTGCATCATAGGGATGTAGGTCAAACCTTCGCGAACATACTCTCATTCTGTACTAGGACTGCATCATAGAGATGTAGGTCAAACTTTTGAGAACATCGTGGTACTCTTAACATGAACAATCTAAGTACATCAGGGTCAACCAGAATCGCTTACAAATCTTTACCCTTTTATGTTACAGAATCATGTCGCCAAAGAAAAACGAACAACCCATCAACCAAGCACCAACCCTCCAGATCGATGCAACTACCGTTCAAGCTGCAGTCTCGGCTGCTGTGTCAGCTTTTCTGACCCACCTTCATGCTAACAATGCGAATGGTAGCGGGATTAGTAACAACAGTTCCAATCCAAGTAACAATCAAGTACCACAGCGAACGACAAGCTACCATGACACCCCAATTTCCAAGACAAAGAGAAACAAACGAAAGTTTTGGGATAGGATGAAGGACAAATCGCGTAAAGGGACGAACAAGAAACAACCACGAGTAACGACCTCCACAACTACGGTATCTATACCTCCTACTACCGTCCCTTCAGAAACACCAGTTGTCCCTAACCCAGCCCGAAAATATGCTGGAAACCTCCCAAATTGCATCAAATGTAATTATCACCACTTTGGACCTTGTCGGGGGAAGCAGTGCTCAAACTGCAACAAAAAGAGGCACACCAAACGTTACCGCAAGAGTCTATCAAAACCGATCAACAACCCGCCCAACGCCGATGGAAATCCGACTTGCCATCACTGTGGTGAGTATGGGCACTATAAAAGAGATTGCTCGAAAAAGGAAAGAACCTACGTTCCCATAACTCCTACCCGACGTTTCACTTCCACCACCAATATGGGTACTGTCCATATATGTCACCAATGCGGTGAAATTGGACACCTCCAGAAGGATTGCCCGATAACGCAGAACTCTGGCGCAGACGGGAAGATTCTCAGAATCACAGCTGCAGGAGAGCCTGCTCAAGAACCACGTTAATATAATTAAGGTGTTTCGTTGTAACAGACGTATAAACTATCTAGGACTAGTGCAACTAGAGTCTTACCTTTTGCGAGATCCTGTCAGTAAATGAATTCTCGTGCTGCGTATACTTGTCTTTTGTAGTATATCTTATTCGCAGCAATAGTCTAGTGGTAAACCTAAAGTACTGTAACTCTGTTCGTGGTTGCACGGTTGTGTTTTGTCTGTAAACGTCTTATGTTTAATTCTAATGTCTATAAAGTTTTTGTATGATTCCGACATTATCATACAATCAGATTCCATTTGATCGACGCGAAAACAACTTCACACGTACGTCCCTATCTTCTAGATCACTTTTCCAGGAGTACCTCTTAGTTATTGTTTCTCATCCTTTCCGAAGAAAAATTCAACAAACCGCCCCGAAGTACCACTCGTACAACACGTCAAGTTCAATCCAAAGACCCATACGGTTGATCTATTGTTGAAGAATGTATACATAAGGGTAGTATATAATCAAGGTTCTACAGGTTTAGAATTGATGATTCCACTCTAACTTCTTTTCCTCGTTGGGATGTGAGCTTAAAGAAGAATCATTTATTCGACTACCTTTTCAATCTTAATTATATACGACTCGTATACGCAAAACTGAAATTGATGAACCAGGTATGAGTTCTAAGATGAACTTCAAGATGGAGACTACTTAAGAAGACTACGAGTGATCATGCTGCCATGCGAGTAAACTTAGAAGCCCAATGCGTATCCTTTCTGTCGATTGGGACAAGAAAGTCAGATAGAACAAAAGTACCTACCATTTTTCCTTAGGTCATGAGCAATCATACTTTAGTTTAGATCTTCACGTCACCTAATCAACCACAAGGTTTTGACTTCATAATCAGTACGAATTGGTTTTGTTCTTATACAAGAGGAAAGGTCACTACCTATACCTCAAAACAACTTAAGACACAGGGAGCTAACTATACAACACATGATCTTGAGTCAGGAGCAATGATAATCGCTCTGAAGATCTGGAGGCACTACTTGTAGGGTACAAGGTGTATTAATTTCACAGTCCACAAAACACCCAACATATCATTTAGAAATACCACGCTTACAACAAGTCAAATCCAAGCTCAAAAACTAGCAGTGAATCCAACCATGAATTTCAAAACATAGCTGCCCTAATTCATCGAGTGAATATGCTAACAGTTAGAAGAACATAAGTAAATAAAACCAAAACCGCACGATCCCGATCGGTCGAAGTGATAGGTGGAGTAATGAAAGTCCGCTGAAATACACACATTAGGATCTAGATTCATAAAGGAACAAGAGGAACAAATGGACCATAAGCACTCACGCCTGCCTGCAAAAATTGGAGTCCCAGTCAAAATGCGAATTTCGGGACGAAATTCTCTCTAACGAGGGGATAATGTAACAACAGCAAAAATTAGGTCAAAATTTAAAATTTTATAAAACCATAATTAAGTATACTAAGTGGTAGATATTGTAACAAGGTTTTCATACATATAAAGAACACTAAAATCCGAGTTATAACGAAGAAGTTATGACCATTCTAAGTTTCCCGACAAAAACCGGCAATACGAAGTTACGTAAAAACGCAAAGTTTCAACAAAACACTTTTTGACCTTAGGTGTCTAAATGAAAGTCATAGATATCGTCAAACCGTAACCATACATGAAAAGAACGCTCAAGTCGGACATCATTTGAAGTCAATTGGGTTAATATTCGCAAATGGGAGTCATAAATGATGAAATTGTAGAAATTCTAAAGAGATAAATGCGAAGGTGATAAATGCGAAGGTGATAAATGCGAAAGTGATAAATGCGAAGGGATGCGAAGGGTGTAAGAATGAAGATGCGAAGTATTTCACAGTAGAATGCGAATTGGGGAAGAAAACAGAAGATTTCAAATATTGTCCCTGAAGTTTCGCATTTTTGGAAATCAATACTCAACTTCGCAAATGGGAGTCATAAATGATGAAATTGTAGAAATTCTAAAGAGATAAATGCGAAGTGATAAATGCGAAGGTGATAAATGCGAAAGTGATAAATGCGAAGGGATGCGAAGGGTGTAAGAATGAAGATGCGAAGTATTTCACAGTAGAATGCGAATTGGGGAAGAAAACATAAGATTTCAAATATTGTCCCTGAAGTTTCGCATTTTTGGAAATCAATACTCAACTTCGCAAATGGGAGTCATAAATGATGAAATTGTAGAAATTCTAAAGAGATAAATGCGAAGGTGATAAATGCGAAGGTGATAAATGCGAAGGGATGCGAAGGGTGTAAGAATGAAAATGCGAAGTGCACGAACCCAGGGACACGTCCCATCCGACCCGCGTGCCAGCGACACGTCCCATCCGACCCGCGTGCCAGCGACACGTCCCATCCGACCCGCGAACCCAGGAACCCGTCCCATCAGACTCGCGTACCAAGGCTGACCAGCCTCCCTATAAAAGGGCATGCGAAGGCTTCCGAAAAGGGGGCTCATTCTCTCTCATTTTTCTTGCGTATTTCCTCATTTTCCGTGCTCGTACTACCACGAAGCCCTGGTCACTTCGTGCAAGATCTGAAGGTCGATTTTCTCCCGAGAAATCCCGAGATTTCCGAGGAAAAATCCATTTCCCGAGACGAAACTCTACCGTTTTTCCATCTCGCTATCTTCAAGTTGTCAAGTGAGTTCATACCCCTTTTTAACACACTTTAAATACATCTTTAAATACTTTTACAACTCTTTTAGGGGGGGGAATACAAGTAAACATACGGTTATTATCGTGCATTAGACTTATACGAGGAGTATAATGATCTTCGTTGTTAAAACATTTTATACATTCTAAAAACTTATGATTTCGGTTTATCAAATCATTGTGTGAAAGGTTAAACTTTGCATACAAAACTATCATGTTAATATATACTAAATTGAGAATCCATGAGGCGCGCACATCTTCCAACTTTACTTTTCTTTATTAGAAAGTACTGCAGTAAGGCCTGTTTATAACCAGAATCTCCCGCGACGAGAACGTGTCAAATGTGTATAGATCTATACGGGAAGTCATGATCCCGCACCCTGACTGTTAGCTACAGTCCGTCTTTTGGGGTGACAGTTGTCATAGCAATGCGACGCCTGAAGAACGTCGTTACAGGCATATTATGTTTAGTATGGTTATAAAAACTCATCGGATATACAATTATTATGATATTAAGTTATGATGAACGAGTGGTTATTAAAACTATTCTTCATCCAACCGGTTCGATCTTCACGTAGTTTTATTATATATAAAACTATGACACATTTACGAGAAACGTGGTTTCTTACAATTTTCGGTCTTAGAGACTGGTATTATGTGCGAGGAAAAATAAAAGTGTTTCCTGCATACAAACAAAATAGGAAAAGAAGGGATTTTTCCGGTGCAATCATTTACAACTTATAAACATATATGGGATTTTCTGGAACTAATGCATTCATTTTCAACACCACAAATCACAACTCTTTACATGTTGAAGCACTACGTTTACTGGAAAACATACACCTATTTTGGAATGGCATCCAATTTTTCTAAACAACTTATGGACTCACCAACTTAATTGTTGACACTTTTTCTTTGAAATAACTTGTATTCTCAGGAAATCGCTAAGCAGGTTGGGATTCAACTTTTGGGATTAACGCGCTGGCATTAATTACTTCATTCTAATTGAAGTTTATGTACCTTTATTTTTAACATGTAATGAATACAACTATGTAAACATTTAGCAACTTATTATATATGGTGGTGTGTACTTTCCTTTCTATGAACTGTTATGATATCGAACATGACGTCCTCCGCCCCCGAACGTTTCCGCCGTTCTGGTTTGGGGGTGTGACATGTGAAGTTTCATGTACGCTATCTAGTGAAGATGCGTTTAAATTTCTTCGGGAACAAATTGATTTGCTAAAAAGGGAAGTCAAGGACGTAAAATACGAAGGATATCAACTTAGGAAACGACAGAAACCCCTGAAGGCTGAATTAGAAGCAAAAACCAAAGACTTTAGGAAGCTTCAGGAAAAGTATAGCAACAAGTGTGAAAATTATGACTATATTAAGAGACAACTTGCTGCTGTAACTGAAGAACTTGACGCATTGAAAATTAAGTGTGGAAAAACAAACGTTAGTTTCAAAAATTATACTGCATCAAGTCAGACAGTCGAGTCCTTATATGAAACCCAAATTAAAATTCAAAGAAAATCAAAACAAGGGTCTAGGGTATGACAGTGTACCTCCTCCTTATAATCATAACTACACATCCATCCCTATGATACAGGATGAAACTGACAGGGAGCCACATCTTTGATATGGAAAATGAGCTGGATTTGTGTTAGGAGGAGTTATTAATGTTGAAAATACTAATGTTTCTACTTCATGTACAGGTAAAGTAGCAGAAGATGAGAAAAAGGAGAAAACCATTGAACAAACCAACATCTCCTTGAACTCTGAATATGTTGCTTCAAACTCAACTGCTTTCGATCAACCTGCCGTTGAGAAATACAGGCCACCAATTCCAACGCAACAGAGTTCTTGTGGCAAGTGTGCATGTGGGAACAACAAGAGACAAGGCAAAGGTACGCCACCAGGAGCAGGAAGAAACAACTTCACAGTGAAGAAAAAGACATGTTTTCACTATGGAACACCTGGACACATTGCCAGAAATTGTCCTAATCGCGCATACGTTCCCTACTATGCACAAGGATGGCAGAACGCGCCAAGAGGGAGATACTTCAAAAGAAACCCCTCAAGGTCACGTTCAGACCATGATGAATGGAACGCGCAGAAGGCTAATAATCAAACCCAAAAGGCCAAGAATCCGAATCCCAAGGGCAAGAAGGGAATGTTGGCCAAGGAGTCCAATCCAAGAGATGCTCCCGTGAAGCCAAAATCAAAGTCATCTCAACAGCCGACATCAAGTTCCAAAGCAAGTACTAAGCCACCCATCATATCGAAAAAGAAATGGGTTAAACCTAACTACAAATGGGTTCCAAAGGCTCACTCTCCCAAATCAACTAATGACTGTAATATTTCTTCATCTTATGTTTATGATAAACAGGATATGTCATGGGAGAGAGTACCGTGCAAGGATGACAAAGGTCGACCCAGTTTCAAAATGGATTGGGTTCCAAAGACCAACTGATCCCGCTCTGTGTCGGAGCAGCTATGGAGGTATATCATCAGACTTCGGTTTGTTGGTAGTAGCTGTTCCAGGCACATGATAAGGGACATCTCTCAACTGTACAACACTCAAAACATTGTTTGAGAGTATGTGTCATTTGCGGGAAAGGAACAAAGGAAGAGATCACAAACGGGGTTAGTGCTTAATGACATGAAGAATTTTCGGATCCGTTCTGAGATTACGCGTGCTGTTCTCAGACCTTCTGGATGCAAATTCAATCGGTAACTTACGATTTGAGTTTTCTTCTCTATACTCCTGAGTTTTTCTTAAGTTGATCCGCTTTAAAGACTAATTTTTGTTTTAGGATAGTTTAAATTTGTGCATTTACTTTCGTTTCTCTCCTATGCACAACTTTAGGGGGAGAAATAAAAACAAAACAACAAATTAGAAAATTTTAAAAAAATCTAAAAACATTAGAAAATCAAAAAAATCAAAAAAAAAAATATATGTTGGTTATGAAATGTGCTTGAGGGAGATGTTTTGGGAAATGATATTATCAAGTGATAACAGGCAATCTAAGTCTGTGTAACGTACCCAAAGTTGAAGGGTCTATGCTCTGGTTTGATGCGTCGGTAGGCATGAAAGATTCTAAATGGAATTGACTAGGCAGAGTTGAACTTAGGAAATTTATAGACTTGACAAACTTTGACCTAGTTAGATCTGTTCAGCCTGACAATACGACGCTCGGATAGGTTGAGCAGGGATATATATATATATATATATATATATATATATATATATATATATATATATATATATGGGAATCCACTCGTCACATTAAATGAACCCGTACTTCGAACTATGGTTTAACTTTTCCTCGATGTACGGATTCTATCCTTAATTCCGGTTGGATGAGGCGACTGGTAAATTCCGATAAATTAGGTCTGTAGAAAATCATTTTCTTTCTTTCTGTCTGTTAGTCATATGTTGTCTCCTTTGCGTGACTTCCAATCCGACCTGGTACACAACATATGCAACTCTATTTCTCTACAAGTTATATATATGAAATTTCTCTTATCTATTAGCCATATGTTGTCTCCTTTGCGTGACTAACAATCCGACCTAGTACACAGCATATGCAACTTTCTACTTCTCAATCCCTCTGAAACTATAAGTGATAATACTCTGAATCTATCTTCTCTCCTAATGATGGTCTGCTCACCCGATGTAAGGAGTACTCTGGAAGTTCTTGATGGCTGGGGCATATCAGGAAGCGGGAAACATGTTCTAGTACAATTGAAAATTGAACACTCAAAGATTGTCTATAGATCTCGCTGCTCAATTTAGGTGGACAACAATATCCCTGGTCGTCTGTAACAGCTCAAATTTTCAAATAAATTTTTCATTTAAAATAAAACATCATTATTCGACAAAAGAGTTTATTCCAAGTTTATTGCAAAAATATAAATAACGAATCCTCAAGATCTTCAACAATGGCAGTGTGTACGTGTCACGCCGGCGCCTTCCCACGGTCATCACTAGTACCTGAAAAACATAAACACACTAGTAAGCATAAATGCTTAGTAAGTTCCCCAGTATACGACTTACCCACATACGCCTTCCGGCCCGGACCTTTCGGTCCACATAACATTGCCTTCCGGCCCGTAACATAATCGCCTTCCGGCCCATAACATATCGCCTTCCGGCCCATAGTATTTTGCCTTCCGGCCCATAATAGTATAAAACATAACACATATAACATATCACACATAACACATAAGTCATACATCATACCGTTCTTTCTATCACATAAAGTCTCGCCTTCCGGCCCGTATAAGCATACATCACATATAAAGCATCTACCTCTCTAGGCATAGCATAAATATAACACATACGACCTTCCGGTCACGCAGTCAAACCCTTCCGGGTGAAGTATAGTGAGAAGACTCACCTCGTAGTATGCAAGCTATAAACCCTTCGAGCCACTCGCACTCGATCCGCTAATCTGCAGGCTCCCTATAATACCACATACCTTTATTAATGATCTTATCAAACAAGACAACTGACCCTACTAAATTACATACAGGTCAACGGTCAACTTGACCGGACTCGTCGAGTGCAAAGGCAACTCGGCGAGTCTAGACACCCCGACTCCACTCGCCGAGTCTAAAGAGCGACTCGACGAGTTCCAGTAGGTCTTCAAGCTACTCGCCGAGTCTGAAGAACAACTCGGCGAGTCCTAGTGAATCTTCAAGCTACTCGCCGAGTCTGATCATTGGACTCGGCGAGTCCTTGCCATGCAGTCAATCAACTGCCTCCTGTAATTCGCATGATTTCGTAATATATAGATATGGGGCTTCCTGGACCTTCACATATACTATTACAGGGGTTTAAACACTTGTAACAACACTATAATCTATCAAATCCTTAAATGGGTTTTCTAAACCCTAGATTCGTATACAACGCCAAAACTACAGAAATGATCCGAGGATTACCTGGAAAACGTGTTCCCTGTGTCCCCAACCTTCAGAGCTCGACCCCCTTGAATCTCCTTTGATAACCACCGTGCCTCTCCTTGTCTAACAACCTCTTCAAGCTTCCACTAGCCCTCACCCTTGCTCCAGATGCCCACAGACTCCTAAGTTATCTTCAATCGGCCAAAAGACGAGACATGACGGCCCTAAAGACATTATATACGATTCAGAATCAAAACGGCTAGGGTTTCAGCTGAACAGCGTCGACTCGCCGAGTCCCTACTGGACTCGTCGAGTCCAGTTGCGAATCTGTGACCAAGACCGTGGTCCTACTCGGCGAGTCAGGCACCAACTCGCCGAGTCCCCTCCTAAATATGCCCCAAAAATAATTTAAAGAAATACCTGAAATTCCGGGCTGTTACAACTCTCCCCCACTAGAACTAGACTTCGCCCTCGAAGTCTCACTCTGTGAATAACTCCGGATGTTGCTCTCGCATTTCACTCTCCGACTCCCAAGTCATCTCCGATCCCTTCCGATGTTGCTACTGAACCAACACCAAAGGTATCTCCTTGTTCCGCAAAACCTTGATCTTCCGATCCCTGATAGCTACTGGTCTCTCGGCGTAATTCAGGCTCGCATCCACCTGAATATCCTCTAACGGAACCACTGCCGCTTCATCGGCTATACACTTCCTCAACTGTGATACGTGAAAGGTATTGTGAATCTGACTCAGCTCCGCTGGCAACTCCAACCGATAAGTTACCCGACCTACCCTTGCAATTACCCGAAATGGACCTATGAACCGGGGCCCCAATTTGCCCCTCTTTCTTAACCGAATCACTCCTTTCCAAGGAGAAACCTTTAGGAGAACGAAGTCGCCAACCTGGAATTCGAGCTCGGACCGGCGTCTGTCCGCATAACTCTTCTGTCGGCTCTGGGCGGTCAATAACCTCCGCCTCACCTGTTGAATCTGTTCGGTCGTCTGAAGTATGATCTCTGTACTGCCCATCACTCTCTGTCCCACTTCTCCCCAGCAAATGGGAGTCCGACACCTCCTACCATACAACAACTCAAAAGGTGGCATACCAATGCTCGAATGATGGCTGTTGTTGTAGGAAAACTCAGCCAACGGCAGATGCGCATCCCAGCTACCCCCGAAGTCTAACACACACGCTCTAAGCATGTCTTCCAATGTCTTAATCGTCCGCTCGCTCTGACCGTCGGTCTGGGGATGGTATGCGGTACTAAAATGCAGTTTAGTACCCAACTCCTCATGGAATTTCTTCCAGAACCTGGAAGTGAAACGTACATCGCGGTCCGAAACAATCGAGGTCGACACTCCATGCTGAGATACTATCTCTCTCACGTATAACTCTGCCAACTTCTCTGCTGATGAACTTTCACTAATGGGAAGGAAGTGTGCACTCTTTGTTAGCCTATCCACAATCACCCAAATCGCATCGACTCCCCTGGCAGTTCTTGGCAATTTGGTGATGAAATCCATCGTGATCTGTTCCCACTTCCACTCAGGAATCTCCAAGGGTTGCAACTTACCGTGCGGTCTCTGGTGCTCGGCCTTAACCCTACGGTAGGTCAAACACCTCTCAACGAACCAGGCGACGTCTCTCTTCATGCAAGGCCACCAGTACTCCTTTCTCAAATCCAAATACATTTTCGTAGCACCGGGATGGATCGAGAATTTCGATCTGTGTGCCTCCTCCATCAAAGTAACACGCGTACCGCCCACGAATGGTACCCAGATCCGACCCTGAAACGTCAGAAGTCTCCGTCCATCCATAACGAACTCTGAAATCAACCCGACGACCCGCTCCTGTTTCTGCATCCCAGATTTCACAACCTCGGCCTGTGCCCCACGAATAGCATCTAATACCGGAGTCATCACTGTCAATCTCAAACATACGTCCCGCAATGGAGTGCTCTCCGCCCTACGACTCAATGCATCGGCTACCACATTAGCCTTGCCTGGGTGGTATAGGATCTCACAGTCATAATCCTTAACCACGTCTAACCATCTCCTCTGACGCATATTTAGGTTGGGTTGATACATCAAATACTTCAAACTCTTATGGTCCGTGTATATGGTACAACGAACTCCGTACAGGTAGTGACGCCAAATTTTGAGGGCGAACACTACTGCCCCCAACTCTAAGTCATGCGTGGGATACCTCGCCTCATGAGGCTTCAGCTGCCTCGATGCATAGGCTATCACATGGTCCCTCTGCATCAACACTGCACCCAGTCCCGAAATCGATGCGTCGCAATATACGACAAAGTCCTCCATCCCTTCCGGGAGAGCTAATACTGGGGCCTCGCACAGTCTCTGACGAAGTGTCTCGAAGGAAGTCTGCTGCTCGGGTCCCCATGAAAATGTAACACCCTTCCGGGTCAATCTGGTGAGCGGCACCGCGATCTTGGAGAAGTCCCTAATGAACCTCCGATAGTACCCCGCCAACCCAAGGAAACTCCTGATCTCAGAAGGTGACTTCGGTGCCTCCCAACTCATCACTGCTTCCACCTTGGCCGGATCAACCAATATCCCTGCCTGATTTACAACGTGCCCCAGAAATTGGACCTCCCGTGTAACACCGTGATTTTCAAGACAAGATTTTTCATTAAAATAATCAACTTAATATTAAAAACACTTGTTTAAAATCTTATTCACATTCGAATTACAGAACATAGTTTCATTTTTATTATAATCGAAGACCAGGATCCTCCAAAACACAACTCTTTCTTCGGTGTGTACAATCAAACCGTTGCCATCCCGCGTTACTGTAAGAACCTGAAACAACATAACATAAACAACGTAAGCACGAAGCTTAGTGAGTTCCCCAATATACACCTTACGCACGTACACCTTTCCAGGCCCTGACCTTCCGGTCCACTGCACAATGCCTTCCGGCCCATGAGATACTCGCCTTCCGGCCCATAAGATATTTGCCTTCCGGCCCATAAGATAATTGCCTTCCGGCCCATAAGATAATTGCCTTCCAGCCCATAAGATAATTGCCTTCCGGCCCATAGGATAATTGCCTTCCGGCCCATAAAATAATTGCCTTCCGGCCCATACACATATATAACACATAATACGAATACTCTAACACATAAAGCACATATATCATATATCAACCTGCCTTCCGGCCCGTAACATACCCTAACACATAAAGCACATACATCATATATCATACCTGACCATTCTGTCACATAATACTTTGCCTTCCGGCCCATATATAAACATGTATATCACGCGTAACAGCTAACTTTCCATTTATAGCATATAAACATAACACATAACATACTTGACCTTCCGGTCACACAATCAAACCCTTCCGGGTACAGTATAGTGAGAAAACTCACCTCGCGGACACTGGAAGATAGCAACTCCTGAAATCCCTTGCACTTGATCCTCCGAGCTACAAGCTCCCTGTAACATCATATATCCCTTATTAATACTTCTATCTTCCACATTAATTGACCCTAAGAAATCACACCGGTCAACCCTGGTCAACAGTCCATTGTCAGCTCGACTGGACTCGGCGAGTTCCCTGGCGACTCGGCGAGTCTGGTCGTCCTTCAATCCTCTAAGAGTCCCCTTCTACTCGTCGAGTATCCTCTTTGACTCGACGAGTCACTCCTGGAAGAATCGCGGGGCCACCCCGACTCCACTCGCCGAGTCTGAAGAACAACTCGGCGAGTCCCAGTGAATCTTCAAGCTACTCGCCGAGTCTGATCATCCGACTCGGCGAGTCCACGCCATGCAGTCGATCAAACTGCTTCCTGAGATACATATTTTCCCGAATATACAAACATAGGACCTTCTGGACCTCTAAGGGTACTAATACAGGGTTATAAACGTTGGATAACAACACAACAATCCATCTAATCTCCAAATGGGTTTCACAAACCCTAAATCCATGCACACATTCACATAACAGAAAATAATCCGAAAGGTTACCTGAATCATGCACTCTCAGTGTCCCCAAGCCTCAAAACGTGATTCCCTTGCTGTCCCATTAGCCAAAACCTTCTCCTTCTTGGACAATAACTTCTCAAATCACCAATGATCTTCAATCCTTGTTCTGGATGCCCACAACCGATTTAGGATCCTTCTCAGTCGGCCAAAAGGCGAACAATGGCAGCATAAGATCCCTTATATACGTCCCAAACTGAACGGCTAGGGTTTTCCACTGAACAGCGTCGACTCGCCGAGTCCATACCTGGACTCGTCGAGTCCAGCCACGAACCCGCGACCACAACTGCGACCCTACTCGGCGAGTCTGGCTCCAACTCGCCGAGTCCCCCCTTTAAAACACCCCAAAATGCTATTAAACAATACTTAAGATTTTGGGCTGTTACAATTCTCCCCCACTAGAATTAGACTTCGCCCTCGAAGTCTCACTCTGAAAATAGTTCTGGCTGCTGCTCCCGCACCACACGTTTCGGCTTCCCTAGACACTTCCGATCTCTTCCGCGGTTGCCACTGAATCAATACCAGAGGTACCTCCTTGTTCCTCAGAAACTTGATCTTCCGATCCCTGATGGCCACTGGCCTCTCGGCGTAACACAGGCTCGCATCCACCTAATCGTTCTCTAGTAGAACCACTGCTGACTCAGCTGCTATACACCTCTTCAATGGCGACACCTAAAAGTGTCATGGATCCATCCCAATTCCGTTGGCAGCTCCAACCGGTAGGACACCTTTCCTACCTTCGCACCTTCACACACAGACCCAACATACCGAGGCCCCCACTTACCCCACTTCCTGGATCGAAACACCCCTTCCCAGGGAGAGACTGTCAGGAATACGAAGTCGCCGACCTGAAACCCATGCTCGAAACGGCGTCTGTCAGCATAACCTTCCTGTCAACTCTAACGATCTTTAACCTCTGGTTAATCCTGCTGCATCTGCTCTGTCGACCAAAACACGATCGCTGTACTGTCCACCGCTTCCTGCAACCGAGAATTACCCAAGACGCGACTCTGATCTAAATTTCAATGATCACACGACCCATAAGGGTTATGAAACTCTGAATCACCGGTTCCCCGTTCCTAAGCCCACTTTACCCATATCGGACAACTGAGGGACCCATTCTCAATTCTCAGGGAAACTCTCATGAGTTCTCCTATTGCAATCGTATACACATGCTGCACTCGCCCCCCCACGTACCTTTCTCTTCCCTTACCTAGGAAATCCGCTTGACGACCTTGTCACTATTCCATGTACCGCACCCGTTCCGGATCTGCTCGCAAGGACTCTCGGGTCCATGCATTACCTTTCCTCAACGAACGAGATTCCGACATCACCTTTCATGCAACAGCTCAAAGGGCGGCATACTAATGCACTAATGATGGCTGTTAATATGGAACAACTCAACCAATGATAATTACGTACCGCGGCTTCCTCCGATAGTTAATACACATGCCCAAAACATGTCTTCGAACGTCCGCATCGTTCGCCCTCTCTAAAGTGTCCTCAGATGTCATCATGATAAGCTCCTTTCCCATATTCCTCTTCAAGACTAAGTACCAGATCAACTTTTGGCTCCACCTCCGAGCCCCCAACGGTCACCCATATCGCGATCCAAATATTCCACTAACTTTTCTCCCCGTGACCACTATCCCGACCCAGTGACACGTAAGTCACAAAATCTTCTTTTCCTCGTGAGAGAAAATACAATCTCACCGAGGATCGTCTCAACTCTAATCTCTGGTTTCTGCTGTGCCTCTTCCTTGCGTATCGCCCCGCATCTCCCGACAGAGACGAAGACCCCCGTCTCGCCCCCGACTCAACATCCAAGCTCCAAAGACTCAATACCAGGGCTACCCAAACTCGAAACTCTTCCACATCATACGCTGCTCGAAAATATTCCAACATAGAAATTCTCTTGTCACCCAGTGAGTACTGCAACTCCACGCAGTATCACAACACCCTCTGACTAGTGAGTACTGCGACTCGAACATCCACCACAGACTATGGAGGCAATCAACATAACGAACGCCCATCTTGCGAAAATCCATCCTCTCAATAATCTCCCTAAATGCCCATACTCGAAGACTCCTACTAAATCCGCAGATACCTAATATGCCACACGTCGGTTCAATTCGGGATTCCCGAATAACTCCAAAATAAGGATATCATACCCGAATATCCCAGAATACTACCACCACCACTGATCCCTGCACCCCATAATTAATCTATATTTTCCCCGCCTTACAACCTTGGTGCATATAATTTCTCGATTGGAATGCGAGATAACGTTGACGTACGAAATGTGCTGATAATTCTCCAATCCCTTTTTCCGACACTCAAAATCCAAACAAGGATACGCATACCGACTCCGGAAGTTGACTGCCCAATCATTCTCTATCTTCTTGCAACAACACCAATCAACTGTCATGAATACGTTCGTTCTCCTCTTCAAGTACTTCCCGCATTAACTCACTCTGACCCCTTTACTCGATCATCGACACCTCTGATCTCATGATTTCCTACTGCATCTCTATACTCCACTTATAACTACTCTTGGCAATTCTTTGTTTTCTACGTACTGCACCCGGTTCTCCCCCACTAGGGTTCGAACCGTCACTAGTTAGCATACCATCAACCCACGACTATCTTTCACCAGCGAAATCGTACCTGCTCCAGGAAAGTGCTATGCAACGCCCAATAGTCACTCCCCTTATAAAGTCGATCAACCCTCTATACTCTGAACCTCTGGTTAACTCTCCAAGAACTTCTCATCACGGCTGCCTCTAATCGTTCCAAATCCCATACCAACCTAATACTAAGCATCTGCACTGCTCGATAACGTCTTTGACTCGTAGACTGCACCGCAAAATCATCGTTTCTCTCATCTCAACTCATCAACCCATATCCAACGCCGGATTTGTCCCAAGGACAGGAACTCACTCTCAACATAGACGAAACTCTCTGCACTGCAAAACTCGACTGAACTCTTCACTGCTACCACTATAACACAACCTATTATTCTCAATTAGGTGTGGTGTGGTTCTCGACTACCTCAGTCCCAACTGACTATCTGCTCACGGTAAATCACTGCCTCGCGGCACACCCGCCACCTGATGCTCCGAGGGAAATCATTATCGATAACTACCTGCAGGGTGTACTCCAATCCAAAACTGAAACACCAGACCTCTCGTGTCTTGCACACGAACATAAATGGCACTACCCACCTAGAAGGTGACCTCTCCTCTATCGACTGATTTCTCGACTCAGACCGAAATTTCCTCTCCTTTTAACTCCCTACCACAATACTCTGATAGGTACTCGCCTTTCCCCTCAAGGAACGCCTCTCCATCCTCAATCATGATCTACTGGCCTAAAACCCATAGCGTCCGATCTTTACCTCATCGATCATAACCGGATAACAAGATAGTCACCAACATCATCCACTACGAACCATGGTACTCATCCCATGACATCCCTTCTCAATTTGCTTCGGTGTATGGTACCTGAACCATAGCATCACTCCTCAATCTGCTCCAATGTATAGCACTCGGACCACAACATCTAACTCAATCTGTTCCGATGTATGGTGCCCGGACCATAACATCACTCCGCAATCTGCTCCGATGTATGGTACTCGAACCATAACATCACTCCTCGTTCCGTTCCTTAGGACCTTCAGAATGCTCCCTGTATCAAGTATGGGTCCTCTGCTTTCAGTAGTACGGGCCCATACTACCTGCCACATCTACCCATACTTTCTACACGGACCATCCCAAAGTTCTTAAGTAGCTGATCAATCTACTCTTTCACCAATCCCATCGCGCGTGCTCGCTCTCCAGCGAAATCCTCTACTCTACCAGCGCACTCATCTGGCTAGGTTTACTCCTTAGTCCCTTCCGTCGTCCCCCCCCCCCCCACTTCTTTGCTATCAGCTGCTGAAGAGTTCCTAATGATGCCAGCCATCTACCTCCTGAGTATCGTCATACTCACTTAGTAGCTGACTCCCATCATCGAGAACTCCACAAAGCACGAAGCAAGCAGCATTCGAGCATCGAAGCATACATAGGACTCCCTATCTGTGATAGCTCCACCTTCTCGGCTCATCCTCGGAAGTACTACTGTACTCTGTAGCTCTACCCCTCGTGCGTTCTAACTAGATACCCTCACTCATCACATACACACAAAAGCATAACGCACATATAACAACCAACCCTAGACTAAGGCATCACAAATCAGGCCACTCTAGTCCTAAGATATGAAATACCTAGCCTGTCTCTAGCATGCAATAATATCTCATAAAGTGCATAATAAATATTTCATAACACAAAAGTAAGGGTATTTTGGGAAATCACCGTTTGGCTCTGGCTGATTGTACACACTGCTCTTTCTTGCTTTCTCTTTGAACTCTTATTCACTTTTAGAAAACCATTTATTTGGAAAACTTTTTCTTACTTCCTCAGTTTGAGTCCAGATTTACCCGTAGGCGCGTCCGAATCCCTCAAACCAAGGCTCTGATACCAATTGTAACACCGTGATTTTCAAGACAAGATTTTTCATTAAAATAATCAACTTAATATTAAAAACACTTGTTTAAAATCTTATTCACATTCGAATTACAGAACATAGTTTCATTTTTATTATAATCGAAGACCAGGATCCTCCAAAACACAACTCTTTCTTCGGTGTGTACAATCGAACCGTTGCCATCCCGCGTTACTGTAAGAACCTGAAACAACATAACATAAACAACGTAAGCACGAAGCTTAGTGAGTTCCCCAATATACACCTTACGCACGTACGCCTTTCCAGGCCCTGACCTTCCGGTCCACTGCACAATGCCTTCCGGCCCATGAGATACTCGCCTTCCGGCCCATAAGATATTTGCCTTCCGGCCCATAAGATAATTGCCTTCCGGCCCATAAGATAATTGCCTTCCGGCCCATAGGATAATTGCCTTCCGGCCCATAAAATAATTGCCTTCCGGCCCATACACATATATAACACATAATACGAATACTCTAACACATAAAGCACATATATCATATATCAACCTGCCTTCCGGCCCGTAACATACCCTAACACATAAAGCACATACATCATATATCATAACTGACCATTCTGTCACATAATACTTTGCCTTCCGGCCCATATATAAACATGTATATCACGCGTAACAGCTAACTTTCCATTTATAGCATATAAACATAACACATAACATACTTGACCTTCCGGTCACACAATCAAACCCTTCCGGGTACAGTATAGTGAGAAAACTCACCTCGCGGACACTGGAAGATAGCAACTCCTGAAATCCCTTGCACTTGATCCTCCGAGCTACAAGCTCCCTGTAACATCATATATCCCTTATTAATACTTCTATCTTCCACATTAATTGACCCTAAGAAATCACACCGGTCAACCCTGGTCAACAGTCCATTGTCAGCTCGACTGGACTCGGCGAGTTCCCTGGCGACTCGGCGAGTCTGGTCGTCCTTCAATCCTCTAAGAGTCCCCTTCTACTCGTCGAGTATCCTCTTTGACTCGACGAGTCACTCCTGGAAGAATCGCGGGGCCACCCCGACTCCACTCGCCGAGTCTGAAGAACAACTCGGCGAGTCCCAGTGAATCTTCAAGCTACTCGCCGAGTCTGATCATCCGACTCGGCGAGTCCACGCCATGCAGTCGATCAAACTGCTTCCTGAGATACATATTTTCCCGAATATACAAACATAGGACCTTCTGGACCTCTAAGGGTACTAATACAGGGTTATAAACGTTGGATAACAACACAACAATCCATCTAATCTCCAAATGGGTTTCACAAACCCTAAATCCATGCACACATTCACATAACAGAAAATAATCCGAAAGGTTACCTGAATCATGCACTCTCAGTGTCCCCAAGCCTCAAAACGTGATTCCCTTGCTGTCCCATTAGCCAAAACCTTCTCCTTCTTGGACAATAACTTCTCAAATCACCAATGATCTTCAATCCTTGTTCTGGATGCCCACAACCGATTTAGGATCCTTCTCAGTCGGCCAAAAGGCGAACAATGGCGGCATAAGATCCCTTATATACGTCCCAAACTGAACGGCTAGGGTTTTCCACTGAACAGCGTCGACTCGCCGAGTCCATACCTGGACTCGTCGAGTCCAGCCACGAACCCGCGACCACAACTGCGACCCTACTCGGCGAGTCTGGCTCCAACTCGCCGAGTCCCCCCTTTAAAACACCCCAAAATGCTATTAAACAATACTTAAGATTTTGGGCTGTTACATCCCGTAACCAGAAGTCACATTTGGAGAATTTTGCATATAGCTTCTCCGACCTCAGCACCTCAAGGACCTCCCTCAAATGTCCCTCATGCTGCTCTCTAGACCGCGAATACACCAGAATGTCGTCGATAAATACAATCACAGACCGATCCAGCATCGGCCTGCATACCCTGTTCATGAGGTCCATGAACACTGCTGGGGCATTGGTGAGCCCAAAAGGCATCACCACGAACTCGTAATGCCCATACCGCGTCCTAAATGCTGTCTTCTGGACGTCCTCATCCCGCACTCTTACCTGATGGTACCCTGATCTCAAATCAATCTTGGAAAACCAAGATGCCCCTTGCAACTGATCGAATAGATCATCGATCCTCGGTAACGGATAGCGGTTCTTGACCGTCACCTTGTTCAGTTCCCGGTAATCGATACACATCCGGTGTGAACCATCCTTCTTCTTGACGAACAGAATCGGTGCTCCCCACGGCGAGCTACTCGGCCGAATAAATCCCTTTCCCAACAACTCCTGAAGTTGTGAGGACAACTCTTGCATCTCTGGAGATGCAAGACGATAAGGCACCTTCGCAATAGGCGCAGCCCCTGGAACTAGATCGATACCAAACTCTACTTGCCTCGCAGGAGGTACTCCCGGCAAATCCTCGGGAAAAACATCTGGAAACTCGCGCACCACTGGAACCTCCTCCACTGTCTTCGGCCTCTCGGAAGTCTCCCGCGTATCCATCACATACGCCACAAAACCGTTACATCCCCGCTGTATGCATTGCCTCGCCCTAGCGGCCGAACAAAAAGCTGATCCCGAACGGGTACCCTCACCGTATACCGTAAGAACTCCCCCACTAGGGTCTCGTATAGTCACCAGCTAACGCTCGCAGTCGATGACAGCGCTGAATCGGCTCAACCAGTCCATGCCTATGATGACACAGACGTCCCCCATCGCAATAGGAACTAGGTCAATCGGGAACGCGACCCCGAAGATCTCTAGCACACATCCCCGAAGAACCTCCGTAGCACAAACCACCCTCTCGGCCGCAATAGAAACACTCAAAGGTCGACTTAACGGCTCACGACTAGTGCCGATATGCTGACTAAAGGCTAACGATACAAACGATCTACTCGCACCCGAATCAAATAACACTAGAGCAGGCATAGAGTTCACAAGAAAAGTACCTACACATACATTAACATAAGCATAACATTTCGACCTTTAAGTAAATACGTGAATGATAACATACCTGCCACAACATCGGGTGCAGCGCGGACCTCCTCCGCAGTCAGCTGAAAGGCTCTTCTGCGAGCCCTCGAGGCCTCGACCTTCGTCGGTCGGGTCTCAGTAGTCCTGGTAGTAGGTGTAGCTCCCTGACGAAGCTGCGGACACTCGGCCTTCCGATGGCCTGTCTGGTTGCAGTGAAAGCAAACCATAAACCCCTTAGGGCAATCCCTGGCAATATGTCCCTCCTTGCCACACTTGTAGCAACCACCAGCTCGACACACCCCCTCGTGACTCTTGCCGCACTTCGCGCAAGTGCGACCCTTCGGACCTCCCATCCTCGAATCAGCGAACTTAGTCCGCTTGGCTGCCGGCTGAGACTGAGCCGGCCGTCGATCCACCTGCCGAGACTCAGCCTCCTCCCTCGCCTGAGTCTCCAACTCGGTCTCGCGCTTCCTGGCGTTCGCCTGAAGCTCAGTGAAAGTACGATAGGTGGAGTTTGACACAAACTCCCGGATCTCCCTCTTCAAAACGCCCAAATACCGGCTCATCCGCGACTGCTCCGTAGATACCAGCTCGGGGCAGAACATTGCCCTCTCATGAAACTTCCGCGTGATCACCGCCACGGAATCAGTACCCTGCTTAAGGGTCAAGAACTCCTGAATCAATCGCTCCCTCTCCACTGGGGGAACGTACTCGTCCCTGAACATCTCCGTAAACTTCTCCCATGTTACCGCTGAAATCTCCGCCTGAGTGAAGTTCGCCGTCACGAACTTCCACCAATCCTTCGCTCCCAGACGGAGCTGGTTCAAGGCGAACCGTACCCTCAAGTGCTCCGGGCATGAGCAAGTATAGAAGCACCCCTCAATGTCGGCGATCCACCTCATAGCCGTAATCGGATCCTGCGTCCCATCGAACTCAGGGGGTTTCGTGTTGCTGAATTCCCTGAATAACAACGAATCACCCCCTTGCGGCCTAGCAGCAGCCACAGCTGCGGTAGCGGCAGCGACTGCAGCTTCAGTAAGTGCGGCATACCGCTCCTCAAACTCCTCCATCAGGGTGGTCTTAATAGACCCAAACATCTCCGGGATCTCAGCCCGAACCGCCGCAGCTACCTCTTCTTGAATAATCTGACGAATCTCCTCGTCACTTGCACCGCTCGAACTTGCCCCATTGCGTGTGATGACCATGATGTCTCTGAAATACAACATAAAATCATCAGAGACTCCACCAAGTACAATTGTACTCGATACGCGCCCCACTCAGTCTTCGATTTCTAGGGATTCTTACTTGGGTCTTCCGCTGATCCGGTGCCTTCGGTAGTACGGGCCCAATACTACCGACCACACCGTATCAGTATTCGTCCCAAATCTTCCTCCCCAAATCCCGAATAATGAGTACTCTACCTCTAGTATGCACTATCTACTTGCACGCTACCAAATATCTCATATAAGCAATCTCCCTAGACTAAGGCATCACAAAACAGGAAATTCTAGTCCTATCATGTATACCTAGTCTTCTAGCATGCATAACAATTCATAATTCAGTGCATAACATAACATTGTAAGGTATTCTGGGGATCTTTACCGTTCGGGCGCTAGCTGATCGTACACACTGCTCCATTCTTGTTTTACCGCCTTACCATTTATGAAATGTTATGTCCTTATTATTTTAAAAAGGTTTTTCCTCAAATCCCCGGTCTGAGTTCAGTTGCACCCGAAAGTACACCCGAATCCCTCAAACCAAGGCTCTGATACCAATTGTAACAGCTCAAATTTTCAAATAAATTTTTCATTTAAAATAAAACATCATTATTCGACAAAAGAGTTTATTCCAAGTTTATTGCAAAAATATAAATAACGAATCCTCAAGATCTTCAACAATGGCAGTGTGTACGTGTCACGCCGGCGCCTTCCCACGGTCATCACTAGTACCTGAAAAACATAAACACACTAGTAAGCATAAATGCTTAGTGAGTTCCCCAGTATACGACTTACCCACATACGCCTTCCGGCCCGGACCTTTCGGTCCACATAACATTGCCTTCCGGCCCGTAACATAATCGCCTTCCGGCCCATAACATATCGCCTTCCGGCCCATAGTATTTTGCCTTCCGGCCCATAATAGTATAAAACATAACACATATAACATATCACACATAACACATAAGTCATACATCATACCGTTCTTTCTATCACATAAAGTCTCGCCTTCCGGCCCGTATAAGCATACATCACATATAAAGCATCTACCTCTCTAGGCATAGCATAAATATAACACATACGACCTTCCGGTCACGCAGTCAAACCCTTCCGGGTGAAGTATAGTGAGAAGACTCACCTCGTAGTATGCAAGCTATAAACCCTTCGAGCCACTCGCACTCGATCCGCTAATCTGCAGGCTCCCTATAATACCACATACCTTTATTAATGATCTTATCAAACAAGACAACTGGCCCTACTAAATTACATACAGGTCAACGGTCAACTTGACCGGACTCGTCGAGTGCAAAGGCAACTCGGCGAGTCTAGACACCCCGACTCCACTCGCCGAGTCTAAAGAGCGACTCGACGAGTTCCAGTAGGTCTTCAAGCTACTCGCCGAGTCTGAAGAACAACTCGGCGAGTCCTAGTGAATCTTCAAGCTACTCGCCGAGTCTGATCATTGGACTCGGCGAGTCCTTGCCATGCAGTCAATCAACTGCCTCCTGTAATTCGCATGATTTCGTAATATATAGATATGGGGCTTCCTGGACCTTCACATATACTATTACAGGGGTTTAAACACTTGTAACAACACTATAATCTATCAAATCCTTAAATGGGTTTTCTAAACCCTAGATTCGTATACAACGCCAAAACTACAGAAATGATCCGAGGATTACCTGGAAAACGTGTTCCCTGTGTCCCCAACCTTCAGAGCTCGACCCCCTTGAATCTCCTTTGATAACCACCTTGCCTCTCCTTGTCTAACAACCTCTTCAAGCTTCCACTAGCCCTCACCCTTGCTCCAGATGCCCACAGACTCCTAAGTTATCTTCAATCGGCCAAAAGACGAGACATGACGGCCCTAAAGACATTATATACGATTCAGAATCAAAACGGCTAGGGTTTCATCTGAACAGCATCGACTCGTCGAGTCCCTACTGGACTCGTCGAGTCCAGTCGCGAATCTGTGACCAAGACCGTGGTCCTACTCGGCGAGTCAGGCACCAACTCGCCGAGTCCCCTCCTAAATATGCCCCAAAAATAATTTAAAGAAATACCTGAAATTCCGGGCTGTTACATCGTCGTCAGCTGAATGGTCCTTAAGAAATAGTTTCTAGGAACTTAGGATCACTTTGTCTTGTAACAAATAGTATGTCTTAAATCTGTCACAATTTTTCATGTTTAAGTGGACAACAATACCAGCGATCGACCAGAAAAAGACATGAAGATAGAAGGTACCGATAAGCGGATAAAGGCTGTCTAAAAACTTTGATCCCAAATCATTCTTAAAGTTACATATCATTTTATTTTTGTTAAATTTGTTCATAGTTTCTTCTAATTTAAATATTAGGGGAGAATTATTTAAAAAAAATCAGAAAATTTAAAAAAAAAAATCCAAAAATAGTATTATTTATGTTTTCTTTCTTGTTCAAGAAAATCAAAAATCCAAAAATATTTTTGTTTTTGTGCTAAGTTTTCTTTTAGTTTTGTTTTGTCTTGAAAAGTGATTTCAGGTATAGATGAAACTCATGGAGTTTGTGTTGAAGATGTCTGAGCCAAAGCCTCGTCCGTGAGCATCGAAGAATTCTCATTCGAAGGAGCAAGAAATTAAGATTATTCTTTCAACATTCAATCCTTCAACCCCATAAGATAGGTCAAGCTAGGAATGGCAATGGGGCGGGTTCAGGGCGGGGCATGGATTCCCAAACCCACCCCGATAACTTTCGGGTATCTTATCGGGGCGCCCCATTGGGTTTCGGGTTTCCCCGTCGGGTTTCGGGTATCTTATCGAGTTTACAACAACTGATAACGAAATCTTTATTCTCTTTTAGGGTACCCCAATGTCTTATAAAATATACATGTTCTAGCAACTCTTTTAAATTAAAAACATGATGCATCACTTTAATAAAATAAACTGGACGTTATATAAAAAATTATTTGATTTAAGTTTTGTTTAATACGTCAAAACACATAAAAATGATCATTAACACCAGATTGTTAATAACTAAAAAAATTATCCACAATAAGTATTTTATATTTGAACGTGTACAATTAACAGCAAAAATTTTGGAACATATTATATATATATATATATATATATATATAATCGGGGCGGGGCGGGTCGGGGCGAGGATAACCCACTCCCTGCCCCGAACCCAATAAAAAACCCGATAACGACCCGTTACCCGACCCGAAATGATCGGGTTTCGGGTTTCCCCATCGGGTTCGGGTTTTTTTGCCATCCCTAGGTCAAACTGACTTGAAGAATATGTGACAGATTGCATTGAAGCCTCCTCAATCAGTTTGCTGCTATCTTAAACCTGTTGAAGTGATCTAGAAGTTCAGTTCTCTCTGATGTTCTCTCTGAAGATTCTCAAGCTGAAAGCGCTATCTTTCAAGAATCATTACATCAAGCCTCCTCACCCAACGTACGTTCAAAGCCAAACTCTGAAGAAATGCCCAACTACTCAAGATGAAGTCATTCATTGAAAGATAAATGCTGAAGCCAAGCTCTCAATGAAGATTAACAGTAAAAGCTAGCTACTTTTTAGGGGGAGCTTGTTGGGTCATTTAAGAAAAGAAATCTATAAACCAAGGGGGAGATTGTTGGGTCAATATTTTGGTTTATACTTTGCTTTTCTAGGAAATTGTATTTTATGTAATATTTTTATGAGTTTACAGTCAGGAAGTGTGTTTACGACTGTAAACAGAGTTTACGGCTGTAAACACGTTTACGACCGGAAACCCATTTAAAGGCCCATGTTTCTCATGTATATATAGGGGTGAAGGGTGTGAGGAAAAGAGAGATGAACACCAAGGAGCTTAAGTGTGTGCATTTGAAGGTGTTCTAGAGAGAGAAAAAAGAGAGTGTGTGTTAGTATGTGTGAATCTTGTATCCAGATCTTCATTCTAATCATATCATACAAGATTCATATTATTCTTCTTCTCCTTCTCTTCTATTTGATCTGACATCATCCGTTTGATTGGGATTCCGCACCATCAAACGGATCTGATTGATACACAAGCATTATTGGGGACTTACAATCCTTTCAGTTAATGGTGTAAAGAACACAACATACATCAATGCTTTACCTCCGTGGCTTACCCACAGGCCAACGGGAAAACCAAGGTATCCAACAGATGAACAGAACTCTAGTAGCCAAAATCAAGAAGCAATTGGGAAAGAAGAAAGGAAACTGGGTAGATAAAGTACACACAATGTTATGGTCATATAGAACAACTCCTTAGGTAGGAATATAAGAGACACATTTCAATTTGGAATACGACACAGAAATCATTCTACCATAAGAATTACTCATAGAAACAACGAGATTAGAATCGTTAAAAAATGATAAGAATAGACAGGATCTTCAAATAAACCCCGATATGTTTGAAGAAAAAAGAGAAAGCATTACGTCAAGTGGCATACAAAGCAACTTTCGAGAGGTACTACAACAGGTGGGTGAAGGAACAACCATTCAAGGTAAGTGACCTCCTCTTTAGAAAGAACGAATCCAGCCACGATGAGCCAAGAGGCAAGCTTGGACCAACTTGGTAGGGACCATACATAGTCATAAAAGCTTATAGGAAGGGCTATTACATCCTAGAAACATTGGAGGGGACATCCATCCCTAGAACATGGAATGTCTAAAACCTGCAATGTTTCCATTGCTAAGACAGATTCCCATGAAAGTCACTCCACGCCTATAAGTTCAACCTTTCTTATACCATGTTTTCTTTTTCAAATCAAAAGCATGTAAAACAGGAAGGGCTGATCACCCTCTCTTTCTGATATGCAACAAATGGAATTGGCCCATTTTATTTTGTAGCACTCGAGTACATGATTATAAATTCATATATGCCAACAAAAAAATGGCAAACGATTCCAAAGCATGTGGCTTTGATCTGCCCTACATCTAAAGGATGATTATCACGACTTATTTTTCAAATGGAGAATGGCTCGAAAGCCCTAGGATTAGACTTGAATGATTGTTGCTATTCGTTAGAGATGACGAGGAATATTATTCTTTTCATGGTTTGTACAGAAAAGGCTTTAGATTTTCATTTAATAATGAAGTTGGTTCTATTAATGCTTATTATAATGGTTTATTTTATTTTGAGCATTGCCTTGTAATGGTGTATATGAATCTGTGATGGTTGTAGATAACTTAGGAAATAATGTGTCACATATTAATTCGTCTAATGGTATAGACAAAGCATACTTATGGCATTGTCTTCTTGGACATGTCAAAAAGAATCGCATACCACAACTCCAAAAGGATAGAGTGTTGGAGTCATTTGACCTTAGGTCAGATGACACATTCGAGTCTTGTTCGCTTGGAAAGATGACTAAATCACCTTTCACTAGTTCTTATGAAATAAGTGAAGCATTGTTGGATCTCATACACACATATGCGTATGGGCCCTTCAGATCCACCACAAGGGATGTGAATTGCTTCTATGTGTCTTTTACTGATGATTATATCAGATATGGATATCTCCACTTAATCAAGCACAAGTCAGAAACCTTTGAAAAGTTCAAAGAATTTAAGCAAGAAGTGGAGAATCAATTGGGCAGGAAGATAAAGATGCTCAGATCTGATAGAGGTGGTGAGTATCTTAGTATCGAGTTCCACGACTATCTTAGGGAATGTAGAATTGTTTCACAATTGATGCCACCTAGAACACCACAACTTAATGGTGTGGTTGAAAGGCGTAATCGAACCTTGTTAGACATGGTTCACTCCATGATGAGTCGAGATTAGCTACGAATCTCATTCTAGGGGTATGCCTTAGAGACTGTCGCACATATCCTTAATCTAGTCCCAACTAAGAAGGTTGCCAAAACACCTCCGATATGTGGACACGGAAAGTTCCCTCGTTGGCACATATCAAGGTTTGGGGTTGTGAAGCTTTCTTAAGACAAGAGACTCACGACAAGCTTAAACCTAGAAGTGACCATTGTATTTTCATCGGCTACCCACAGACATCCTTTGGATACCTGTTCTACAGACCTAGTGAGAATGTGGTCTTTGTAGCTCAAAGGGGAGTCTTTCACGAGAGAGAACTCATATGCCAATAGGACAATGGGAAACAAAGTAATCTTGAAGAGCTTCAAGATTCAAGCGGTGAAGGAACCTATAACACTAGCGCTCAACCTGAGGAAGAGACTCCTGTTGAACCAGTTGACGAGTCGTTACCTCTAAGATGTTCTAGTAGAGTTAGTGTTCCACCTGTATTATATGGTTTCCATATAACTACTGAAGGTGATACGTTTATCAATGATAGTACACTACTAAATTTGGATGAACCTAATAACTACAAGGAACCCATGGCGGGCCCAAAGTCTGCCAATTAGAAAGAGGCAATGGACAGTAAGATCCAGTTCATGTATGACAATCAAGTTTGGAAATTGGTTTATAATGTACCATGTCGTAAGATAGTCGGGTGCAAGTGGATCTTTAAAAAGAAGACAGACATGGATGGGAAGGTGAACACGTTCAAGGCACGACTGGTTGTGAAGGGCTTTACTCAAACCTTGGGGGTTGACTATGATGAGACCTTCTCACCAGTGGCTAAGATTAAGTATAGCAGGGTTATGCTGGCCATAATTGCATTTCATGATTATGAAATATGGCAGATGGATGTCAAAACTGCTTTCCTTAATGGGAAACTGTCTGAAGATGTTTACATGTGTCAGCCACAGGTTTTTGTAGACACTAAGTACCCTAATAGAGTGTACAAGCTTGAGAAATCCATCTATGGGTTGAAGCAAGCTTCTCGCAGATGGAATATTTTTTTCGATGAGAAAGTCAAAGAGTTTTGTTTCTCTAAGAGCGAGGATGAGTCCTAACTATAATTGGTATGTACTTGATCTGATAGTAGCATGGTCCTTTTGGGTTGTCTTCACCATAGCAACTTGACAGGGTGACTTTTGGAGAAAGCGGTTATTAAATGATTTATTAATATATTATAAGAATAATATATTAATTGAGAAATAATATTATTTAATTAATATTAATCAGAAATTAATTTGGAATTAATTTGGGATTAAAGGAACTGATTAAAATAATGGGTACTGCTATTGCAAATCACTGATAGTTGCAAAGTTTGGTTGATGGACTCCTTATGGAGGAGTAGACGAAATCTATAGCAAGCCCTATATAGATTTCATCCAAGGCTTCTGTTAAGGAGGTCCATGGACTGTTTAGAGCCTAAGCAAGGAAATTAGGGTTTCCACCTGAAAACCCTAGCAGCCTCAACTATATAAGGGACCCTAGGCTTGGCATTTTCGACTCTATGCATTCTAAGAGAATCCTAGCTAAAAATTGAAGAGCCTCCATCACCTCTCTCCTTCATCTTTTGCTAGTGGTGTTTGTGACTCCATTAGAGGTGCAACACTTGAGGCACTAAAGCTTTCAGAAGTCAAGATCAAGCAAGGAATACTTGTTACTAGTAGATAACAATAAAGGTAATCTTAAACCCTAGTTTTCATATAGCTCGAATTTTTGTATGCTAGTATTAGGGTTGTTAGTGTGGAAATCTTGTTTACATGTATAAGTAGAGAAAAACGTAGATACAAAGCAGTTAGGGTTGCATGATCACATATGAATGTAGATATGCTTAAAACCTATCAACTCTTAGGTCTCAGATTTTTAGTCTTATTGGCATGTTTAGGTGTTAATGCATTGTTGGGAGTCGGACGAGTCCACAACCAGTTGGGTTAAATCTTAAGGATAAGCAAAAGTTTGTTTTAGTGGATGTATTAGCGGTGCACTGAAAGTTGCTTGATGAAAGTTTGCAATTTTGGACCCCATTTTCTAGAGGGTGGTTTATTATGGGTTGGTTTACCAATTTTGGGTATCAATTCTAAAATATCGAGTCTTGAAGTTCATCGTAAATGTGTTGAGTGTTTTATCAGATGGATGTACACCTGTGTTGATGAGGGATTTGGATGCAAAGTGAGATTTTTGGATCAACCATCATTATACATTTATATGAGAGCAGTGGGTTGGTGGTGAATTGTCAGGAAGTCAAGTGTGTGCCATATGGGATTGGTTGGAATTCTCGATCGGTATGTTTTGAGTTTTGTATCTGCATTATTTGGTGGTGTTCCTAGTAAGGGACTAGAGATAGGTATGATGAATGGATGCCCATAAGTCTTAGAGTATGGTTTCTGGAGTTTAGACCGATAGGTTTCTAGCTTTAGGTAGTTTATTGATGGAAGTAGTTTAGTTCCAATTTTTAAGAATTTTTCAGGTCTGGGTGATTTTCACTAGAAGTTGGGTCTTTCAATTAAGGAGAGAAAGATAGTTGTTTCGGTCGAGTACTTTCAAGTTATTAGGTTGTTGTTGGCAACTATGGTTTTTCGACTAATCCCATGATTTCTTTGTATGGATGCCTAGATTTCGAAGTGGTTGTAGGGAATTTGTGGAATATGTTAACGTTTTTCGTGTTCCACTACAATGGTTATTTAGTTAACACTTTTTTTTGGGAGTTTCCTTTGTTTTCAAGTAAAGAGTTCAACAACACTGAATAGTTAGAGGTTCTGTTTTCTAGTGGTATCAGCAAGATAGATTCGGGGTCAGAAGGGTTCCGTATGGTTTGGGTTGCGGAGTGAACTCATATTGGTTGGGTTTCGGGATGATTTTTCCTACTTAGGAGACAATCAAGGTATTATATTTTCAGGTTTTGGGTAGATTAGTGACGGTTATTCTTCATTGGTTTAGTTAGTGGATCAGGGATTCACTATTCGTCAGGATATGTGAGTTTCACTGAGATTGGGTTTTGATTGTACTATGGGAAGGTAGTCGTTTATATGAGTTGACTTCATAGTTCGGGTTAGGATTCTGGAAAGATTATCCGAATAGCCATGTGTGTAGTAAGAATAGATTTCTAGGACGAAATCAAATTTAAGTGGGGGAGAATTGTAACACCCATGTTCCAAACTGGTTAAGCTTACTTTTATCAAGGACCAAAGACGAAGTTTTGAAAAAATCATGTGCCACGACGTGGTCAAGGATGGCCACGGTGTAGCAATTGTTTAATGGATCACGTGTGTTATTGGATTGACACGGCGTGGCCAAAGGTTGGCACGGGCATGGAATTGTCCTCGCCCAAGCCCATGAGTCTTTTTGGGTTTGCTTCATATTTAAACCCCTTTGAATCATTTTTAGGGTTCCGTATCAGCCTCGATCACCCTCAAGTTCCAGAAACCCTAACCCTTGCCTCCATTGCAATTGTGAACTCATTCTTGGTGCTTTTGGTGATTTTTGAAGAAGAAGGGAGCCATTGGTGTGATAGTTGTGACATCCCTATTTTTGTAGCAAAAAAACCCGATTTGTTTATGCTTATTAAAAATGAGAGTTTCTTTTTTTAAGGAATAATATTTTGGAATTTTGTTACCAGGAAACATGATAATTAACTTAAACATAAGTTATACTTAAAGTACGGTAAGCATAACTCAAATTATAGGTGGTTTAGCGAGAAACCGGACTCTGCACGGGCAGAACTTCTAAACCGAAAGCTCTATTCCTCGGGGCATTCTGGCGCTTCGTATCTTTGCTACTAACACCCAGGAAGTGCTAGAGATAGGCATTAAGGCCTTGGGGGTTTGGGCGAGAGTAAGATGGAATGGTGTGAAGAATGGAGTGAATTTCAACTTATATTTATAGGCTGGAAGTGGTCCAGTATGCAGGGTGTACTCAATTACACAGGTCATACTAGGGACACGTGTCGGCACCATATCGCAAGCCTTGGGGAAGAAGGTGTGGTGCCAGATCGTGACACGTGTCGCCCTCTAGTTAATCTGAAAATTAATTATCTTGTAAAATCCATAACTTTTGCATACGAACTCCATTTTTGACGTTCTTTATATCCACGCATAGCTATCGATGTGATCTAAAACTTTCGTTTAGACTCTGTTAGCTAAATTTGACTTTATTATTAAAGTTACATTTTAACAGTCTTACACAATTAAAGTCTGTTAAAAATTCATGTCTTTGTCATCTGACGTCCATTTTCAACTATCTTTATATCGTTGAGATCCTATTAATGACACCTTTAATTCTCGTTTAGATAATATCGGCTAAAAATCAACCAATCTAAGATTCGATTTCCGAGTTGTATGTTGCTACACTGAATCTTAGAAAAATCATAACTTCCTTTAACGAATTCAGATTTGGACATTATCTATATGCACGCTCTCTGTTTAACGTCTACTACGAATGTAATTTAGATTGCTAAGGCTAACAAGTATTTTGTCAAAAATTTACTTTTTACGGTATGCGGAGTCGTGACAGTTTAATCGCAAAAGTTCGACGGCGCAGAACTTCTTTGTTATAAGTCGGATTTCAGCATTCTTTATATGTATGGAATCCTTGTGACATATACTATAACTTTGGTTAAGATTATTTATCCCATATAATCTTCTATCAAAAAGTCATTTTTAATGCTTATTATCTCTAAATTGACTAGCCCGAATCTGCGGGAGTTACAATTATCTCCCCCTTAGGATGATTATGTCCCGGAATCATCAACAAAATAGGGATTGTATAATTGCTTCGTACGTTATCTTTTCATCCTAGGTAATAAATGTAACTCTTATGTCCTTTCAAATGAGTATCTAACTATCGGACTTCTTGACTACTGGCGGTGCTCAATCTTGCACCCGCACTTCATACTATGTTTGACTTTCAATCGTAACCTTCGAGTTACAGACGTGATCTTTATTAGAGACTCCTACTCCTTCTTAACATACTTAACTTAAGATAAGGTCTTTACTTCGATTACCGTAACAAACCGATGGATCATGTTATAATGACCTCTCATCATATGATGCAACACTTCGACTCGGTCTTGTTGAGTTGGATTCTAGAATGGAAGATACCTTCCTTCATGTTCTAATGTGGTGTAATCACATTCTAGCATGTAACATTTCTAGCTACAAGCTTCTTACTTTCACAATGATTGCGATACTTCTATTGATCACTTCGATTATCTTTCACTTCAATCTTCTAGCTTAAGTCGGATGCTACATCGAACTTGGTTCTCTGAACCACATAACATACTTTATCTTATCCGGACTCGATTTGATATGACCACTAGGGTTGGAATATCAATCATCTTCTTGGTCATTACCAAAACGATGGTAACGACAACATGAACAAAACAGAATCAATTATTAGCGCCTTGGTAACCTTATGACTTTCCCTGATCCAACTGCGGGCCATGTGCCTCCGGTAGTATAGGCCTCTACTACCTTTCACACCTACTCATACTTGTTCCAAGTATTGCTTCTCAGTTCTCCAAGTCACTACACAAGAAAAATCATATAGCAACTTAACATATCAGATAACATAACTAAGATTCATATTATATCTTGGAACGATTACATAGATATTCAAGTTCATCCTACACTATGCCTATTATATTAGGCTACACCACATGATACTATCTATATGGCTACTTTATAGATCCTTACTCCTAATCCCTTGCATCGTCACCTGCTTCATCAAGGATCATCTGGAATGCTCTTGCCTTTGGCTTCGACAACGCATTTTTCCTTGTTGCTTCATTTTTCTTCAAGAAATCTTTTGACATATACCCCTTGTCTCCACACTCGTAACATACTTTATCATTAATCCTACAATCCTTGGAATAATGACCGATCCTCCCATACTTATAACAAGTCACTTATCCATCACTTCTCCCATAGTGCTTCTTCTTGCACATCTCACACCACTTGGCTTCACCACTACCCCCATACTTTTGGTCATCCAGGTTGGACTTCGAGAATATTCCCTTCTTCTCAGGTCTTGAGGATCCCTCAAGCTTCCTCTTTTCTCCTGCCTTATCTTTTTCTATACCCTTTTCTCTTATCTAGGTCTCTACATTCTTAACTACCCAGATGGTGGCTTTTAAGGTGGTTGCTTGTTTGACCATTGGACTAAACTCTACCTGTAATCCACTAGCAAACTTGTTGACCTTGGAAAGTTCAGTAGGAACTAGGTAAGGAACCAGCTTCATCTTCTGCGTAAAAGCTGTAGCATACTCATTGACATTCATCTTATCCTTCTTCATATTCTGGTATTCGTTGTTAATCTCTAGAAGATCCTGCTTAGAGTAGTACTACATTTTCAGTTGCACTAAGAATTCTTCCCAAGACATCTTAATGGCTTCTCCTTCAGGCATGGTATCAGCTAGTAGCTTCCACCAGCTTAATACCCCAGTCATCAATTGTGTAACCGCGAGAATGGTTTTTTACTTGTTGCTGCAGTCGCAACTTTCAAACATCATCTCCATCTCGGAGATCCAATCCATGACTTCTACTGGTGTTGGGCTTCCAGAAAGGCTTGGTGGCTTGGATGCCATGAAATCCTTGTACTTGCAACCACATGCATCATCTCCTTCATTTGGTTGGTTCCTTCTAACCACACCAGGCTCAACTTGAATGATAATTCGACTATAGTTTCCTTCTTTTGACTGTTCTATGTCCAGATCAGGTTATGCAATAGGTATAGAAGGTTCATCCCTATTATTACGCAACATTTATCTCATTTTATCCCTTTGTTCGACCATCATAGCCCGAATCATTTCTTGGACTCCTGCCATCGTGATTGGCCCATGTGCAGTAGCTACCTCTGGTACACGATTAATCACTTGTGGCTCTGGCTGCTGATTACCGTTTCCCAATCCGCTTCAAGTTTTCACCATGTCGATCTATACGCCAAGCAGACATTCGAAGTAAATTGAAGATAATTAAGATAGGAAATCTTTATTTACAATAGATGTATAATTCTCCTTATCACTCCGAAAAGTTATATGCTAGTTTTAATACCGTAATTAAACGTTTAGAAATAGGAACATATAAAATTTCCAGATCCGGTCGGCAATAGACTATAGATCCGATGAAACGCTATCATCATAAAACATATAAGGCATCTTATAGCATAAATCATTTAGCACATAAAAGCAATTTAGGCATCTTCCCTAAATAAGCTAATACTCATGTCTATTCAGGTATACTTCCTAAATATAGCAGACACTCATCTCACAATCTGTCACATCCCAAAACCAAGAACGGCGGAAACGTTATGGGGCGGAGGACGTCATGTAAAGTATCACAACACAGTAAATGTAAATAAGCAAACAACATCATCCATTGCATTAAATATATATAATTTTAATACAAGCGTGTTCTTTACAGTTTTAGACACCAATATAATGCGAATCAAAATAATATGATGAGTCTTGAAATGCGCTCCACCTTCTCAAAAGTTGGCATTGGTACCTGTCTACTGATGACCTGAGAATACAAGTTATTTTGAAAGAGTTTGTCAGCATTAAGCTGGTGAGTTCATAAGTATTTTAGTGTCGATGTTCGTTTTCAAAACGTTTGAACCTGTGGTAACTATAAGTTGTAAACTGTATGTAATTGTTTGTAAAAGTTTGAATCTCTCAGAAAAACCTATATTTTCTATTAAAGTAGCCTTCTACCAAGGCTTAACTGTTTTGTATGCTCGTTTGTTGTAAAAGTGTGTAATTTCCCAAGTGTAACTATTATTTAAATAAATATAGTTTGTACATTTAAGTTTAAGTGAGGTTATCACTAAAATGTAATGGGTAAATCATTGTAGTACTGTAGTTTTGTTTTATAGGAACTACTGATGTACTAACTACCTTAAACCAGATTTATATTAAGGTATAATGTGATAATTGCACCATACTATCGACTGATAACAACGACATAAAGAACGGTCGTAATAACGGAATGACGTTTGGCACCCGCAGACCTGCAGGTCCGATTGTAGCTAGCAGCAAGGTGTAGGATAGTCAATCCAGTATAGATCTATACGCAAACTCAACGCTCTCCCTCCAAGAGAATTCTGGCTACAACTCGGGCCATGACATTTAAGGCATACTCCGATACAGTGGATCACAATTGTTATCGTATTCTTGTATATGTAATGAAATGTTTCTCGTTCTAGTATAGTTGTGTATGTTCTCATAATATAGTTGTATAGGTACTGTTTCTAGTATAGTCGTATATGTTCTGTGTTACCCCGATGGTAACTAGCTATTGATGTATTGATAAGCATGAATGTGGAAGTACTTTTATGTCTATACATGTATATATGATATATAACTAATATTGAAACGACCCTCGGATGGTCACCCGAAATCCCACCAGACCACATCTCAGTGCGCGAAAAGGAAATAGGGTTGATGGCCTTCCTAAGCCCTTTAAACATTACTTATATATCTATACATATATGGGCATGCAATTTATAAGTAGTAAAACAATGTTTAAATAAAATCATTTGATAAGTAAAAGAGTTTGGAAAACATTTTGAAGTAAAACAGTTTGAACAGTGATAAAATCATTGGTTTCCTAGTTATTAATCACATGTGATTAATGCAATCACATGTGATCGAAGCAATAACTATAAGTATTTACTTGTATTCCCCCCCCCCCCCCATAAAGTATTTAAACATTTAAAATCATTTCAAAGGTTGATTTAAGGGGGTATGAACTCACTTGATTGAAGTGGTCGATTTGAAGTAGTTGAGAGAAGAATCGAGCAGAACTTCGACAGGAAGAGTTGAAAACGCGGGAAAATCTCGGGTTTCTTGGGAATCTCGGGAATCTCGGGAACACAAAACCTTCCTTCAAGACTTGAAGGTGAAAAACCGGGGCTTTGGGAGGGTCTCGGGGGCTTAAACGCAGAGTTTCGGTTCGAGAAAGAGAAGAATGGAGCACCTAAACCCGGCACCCCAAGAGTTCTATTTATAGGGGGTATTTTTGAGTGCCACGTCATGGCTAGGGTTGGCCACGTCGTGGGGAGAAAGTCTATCCTCTTCCATTGATGGGACGCCCTCAGTCACTTGCCAGGTCACGGCAAAACAGTGCCACGTCGTGGAGAGGCCTGACAGCCTCGGATTTCGGACCCCGAACTTGTAAAATCCATAACTTTCGCGTACGAGCTCCGTTTTTGATGTTCTTTATATGCACGCGTAGCTGAAAATATGATCTACAACTTTCGTTTAGACTTCATCGGCAAATTTTGAATCTATTTTTAATTATTTATTTTTAACGGGCCGGGACACAAAAAATCCGTATAAAATCCATAACTTCTTCATCCGAGTCCGTTTTCGTCAGACTTTTCGCTTTTGCGCTACTAATGTTGAGACCTTCGATTATCATTTAGGTTGTTTTGGTCAAAAGTCTCTCGAGCTCTATTTCGAGTTTTTAGCTATGTACTGCTATATTCGGATCTTGGAAAAATCATAACTTCCTCATACGAAGTCAGATTTGGACGTTCTTTTCGTGTACGCTCACGGTTTAATGTTATCTATAACTTTCATTTAGATACCTTAGGCTAAATGTTATTGCATTGAAACTTTGCGTTTTTCGTTTAATCGGTGTTGTCGGTTTTGTCGGAAATCTTAGAATGGTCATAATTTCTTCGTTGTAACTCGGATTGTAGTGTTCTTAGTATTTATGTAAACCTTGACACAATGTCCAACATAATAGATATTCTTATAAAGATACTTACATATTTCATCTTCGAAGTTAATTGCATTATTTCAAAAGTAGCTACAATACTTGACTTTTTAGGTCATTACAAAGAGTTGAAATATCGGGTTGTCACATCATCCCCCCATTAGAGGGAATTTCGTCCCGAAATTTGAAGTAAGAAAACACTTGTGGATTAGGGAAACAGATGTGGGTACTTGCGTTGCATCTGATCTTCGCATTCCCATGTGAATTCAGGTCCTCGCTTTGCATTCCAGCGGACCTTCACGATAGGGATGCGATTTGCTTGGTTTGTTTGACCTCTCGGTCCATGATTTCTACTGGTTCTTCCACAAAGTTGAGGCTCTCGTTTATCTCGATCTCGTCGAGTGGGATTACAAGAGTCTCGTCGGATAAACACTTTTTCAAGTTAGATACGTGGAATGTAGAATGTACGTTACGAAGTGCGCCTGGTAGGTCGAGTTTGTAAGCTACGGGGCCGACTCTTGCAAGAATCTCGAAAGGCCCTATGTACCTAGGATTAAGCTTCCCACGCTTACCGAAGCGTATCAAGCCTTTCCAGGGTGAGACTTTTAGAAGGACTCGGTCTCCCACCTGAAATTCCAAAGGTTTTCTTCGTTTATCAGCGTAGCTCTTCTATCGGTCTCTAGAGGCTTTCAATCGTTCACGGATCTGAACGATCTTCTCTGTCGTTTCCCGAATGATTTCTGGACCGGTAAGAGTACTGTCGGAAGCTTGCCCCCTTGCTAGTTGGGTATCACCCACCTCAGCCCAGCACAGAGGGGATCTGCACTTCCGGCCGTAGAGGGCTTCAAATGGTGCTGCCTTTATGCTCGTGTGATAACTGTTGTTGTAGGAAAATTCGACGAGGGGTAAATGGGTATCCCACGCTTTTCCAAAGTCAATTACATAAGCACGCAACATATCTTCTAAAGTCTGGATCGTCCTCTCACTCTGTCCGTCGGTCTGAGGATGGTAGGCTGTGCTCATGTCCAACCTTGTTCCTAGGGAATGTTGTAGTGATTGCCAAAATCTTGAGGTGAACCTACTATCTCTATCAGAGATAATGGACATAGGTACACCATGTAGCCGTACGATTTCCCTAATGTATGTTCTCGTAAGTTTCTCCATCTTGTCGGTTTCTTTGATAGGCAGGAAGTGTGCAGACTTGGTCAATCTATCAACGATGACCCATATGGTGTCAAGTCCACCCGTTGTCTTGGGCAACTTGGTTATGAAATCCATAGTGATCCGCTCCCACTTCCATTCCGGGATCTCTGGTTGTTGCAATAAACCAGAGGGCTTCTGGTACTCAACCTTAACCTTTGCGCAAGTAAGGTATTTACTCACCAAGGTAGCAATCTCTGCTTTCATATTAGGCCACCAGTATAGCTTTTTAAGATCCAGATACATCTTATCTGAACCTGGGTGGATGGAATACCGAGTGTTGTGCGCCTCGGTCATGACCAATTCTCGGAAACCACCGTGTTTCGGTGTCCAGATCTGGTCCATGAAATATAAGGCCCCGTCACCCTTGTCTTCTAAATTCTTGTCCATTCCTCTGAGGGATTCACTCGTCACATTTTCAGGTTTCATGGCTTCAATTTGAGCCTCCTGAATTTGCTTAGACAAGTGTGAATGGATGGTTATTGACAACGACTTGACTTTGCGACCAGAATATTCCTTCCGACTTAGGGCGTCTGCTACTACGTTGGTTTTACCCGGATGATAACGAATATCGCATTCGTAATCACTGAGTAGCTCGACCCACCGTCGTTGTCTCATGTTGAGCTCCTTTTGATCGAAAATGTGTTGTAAACTCTTGTGGTCGGTAAAGATAGTGCTCTTCGTTCCATACAAGTAATGTCTCCAGATCTTCAGAGAAAACACCACTGCTCCTAGTTCAAGATCGTGGGTCGTGTAGTTAACCTCATGTGTCTTCAACTGTCTCGAGGCGTAGGCGATGACCTTACCTCGCTGCATCAGAACACACCCGAGCCCTTGGTTCGATGCATCGCAATAGACTACGAAGTCTTCTATTCCTTCGGGAAGGGATAGTATTGGTGCGGTGCACAAGGCTCGTTTGAGCATTTGGAACGCTCTTTCTTGCTACTCTTCCCAGTCAAAGGCCACGCCTTTCTGGGTTAGGGTTGTAAGGGGTTTCGCTATTCGAGAAAAGTCATGGATGAATCTACGGTAGTAGCCAGCGAGACCTAGAAATTGGCGAATTTTTGTAGGCGTCTTAGGTGCTGACCAGTTCTCAATGGCTTTAATTTTGGATGGGTCCACGTGGATTCCCTCTTCGCTTACCACGTGTCCTAAGAATTCGACTCTCCGGATCCAAAATTCACATTTCGAGAACTTCGCATAAAGCTTCTCTTTTCGTAATGTCTCTATAACTTGTTGCAGGTGATCGTCATGCTCTTTCTTACTTCGGGAGTAGATCAGGATGTCTTCAATGAAAACGATGACGAACTGATCCAAATAAGGTCGGCATACTATATTCATCAGATCCATGAAGACTGCTGGCGCATTGGTCAATCCGAATGGCATCACCACGAACTCGTAGTGTCCGTAACGAGTTCGGAAGGCTGTCTTCGGCACATCCTCCTCTAGCACTCGTAACTGGTGATATCCGGATCTCAGATCAATCTTAGAAAAATAGTTCGCCCCTTGCAGTTGATCGAATAGATCATCTATGTGAGGCAGAGGGTAACGATTCTTGACCGTTAGTTTGTTGAGTTCTCTCTAGTCAATACACATACGGAATGATCCGTCTTTCTTCTTAACGAACAAGACTGGTGCTCCCCAAGGTGAGAAGCTTGGTCTTATGAAGCCCTTGCTGAGCAGTTCGTTAAGTTGACCAGAGAGTTCCTGCATCTCAGCTGGTGCTAAACGGTAGGGCGACTTGGCTACTGGGGTAGCTCCTGGGACTAAGTCGATCCTGAACTCGACCTGTCGTTGCGGAGGTAACCCGGGTAGTTCTTCTGGGAAAATGTCGGGGAAGTCGCTCACTACAGGGATGTTCTTTAGTTCTTTCATTTCGAGGTTCGTGTCGACGACGTGAGCAAGGAATGCATGGTATTCCTTATGCAGATACTTTTGTGCTTGAATACTTGATATAATGCGAAGACTTGCACCGGGTTTGTCGCCGTAGACTATAAGAGTTTCGTTAGACAGAAGGTTTAGACGGACTGCTTTCTCGTAGCACATGATGTCGGCGCGATGATGGCTTAACCAATCCATGCCAATGATAACGTCGAAACTTTTTATTAAGACTGGCATGAGGTCGATTGGGAATGAATGGTTATCTAGAGTTAGGATACAACCTAAGTATATGCTACTCGTACTTTCAGTTTTTCCATTAGCCATTTCTACTGTGAATAGTTCTTTGAGTGCGTGCGGTGGTTGATTAAGCATGCGAGCAAATTTATGGTTTACGAAGCTTCGCTCCGCTCCACTATCGAATAGAATGCATGCATAGGAGTTATCGAGGAGGAACGTACCAGTCACCACTGTCGGGTCAGCAATTGCTTCCCCGTGGCCTATAGCTAGTACCCTCCCTGCTCCACCAGCATTCTTTGCTTTGGGGCAGTCCCTCTTATAGTGGCCTACTTCGCCACATCCATAGCAGGTCGGGCTCGCGCCAGAGCCAGGGACTTGGTTAATAGGTCGTGCCGGAAACTTACAGAAACGGATGGTGTGTCCTTTCCTGTTGCAGTTAGAGCATTGCATTTCACGGCAGGGGCCGTTGTGGTGGTAGTTGCATTTGTTGCACTTGGGAGAACTTCCAGCATACCCACCCACCGGAGCAGTAGTAGCAGTAGTAGGGGTTATTGCAGCATGTATTGCCACAATTTGTTGCTTTTTGGCAGCTTGTTGCTTCTTCTTTTCATCCCAGAATTTCCGCTTAGTATCAGCGGGTTTGGAGGGTTCCGGGATGGCTAGGGTGGTTGCGGTTGCAGGGGTTTTGACTCCACGGTCAATGAGTCGTTGTGCCAATCTTTTGGCACTGTTGAAGGTAGCGGGGTTTGATGCTAGAACATTCCCCTGATACGGAGGCACTAGCCCCCATATGTACCTTTCGATCTTTTTCCCTTCAGTGGGAACCATATTAGGGCAGAGGGCCACCAGTGCGCTGAATCTGGCGGTATAAGCAACAATATTGGTGCCCTTCATGGTCAGGCTCCACAGCTCCTGCTCTAGTTTCTGGATCTCGCCCCTCGGGCAGTATTCCTCAATCATGAGGTCTTTCATCATTTCCCAGCCTATGTCGTTGGCTACGACGAGAGTTAGAGATTTAACGTGGGCGTTCCACCACGTCAGGGCCTTTCCTTCAAAGGTGCATGCGGCATATTTCACTTTGCTCGCAGCAGGGCATGAACAAATTTCGAAGACCGCTTCAGTCTTCTCGAACCATTGCGAGAGGGCAATGATTCTGCCGGTCCCATGGAAGGACTTCGGCTTGCAGTTGGTGAAATCATTGTAAGAGCACTCTCTCGAGCGCACAGGGGTTTCAACCGAGATTGATTCCATAGGGGTCCCACCTCTGCTGGCATCAGAAGAGTGATACTGAGCCATGGCAGTTGCCACTGCTGCAGCTACGACAGCATTCAGGGCTACAGTATCGATGACCGGAGGCGGAGGAGGTGGTGGTGCAGGATTATTCCTAGGAGATTTGCGAGGAGGCATCTTTCAGCTATAAGTTTATAAAGATAAGAAAAATGGTAAGAATCAATTTGTAAGCAACGTGAGAGTGACACATGGACTAACTAACCATAGCCCAACAATTGAATGAGTGTTTGAAATCACAATAAGAAATATTAGTAGGAAAGCACAAGTGTATAGATTTTTCCCACAGATGAGATAGATTTCAATAATGCTGGTATTACTGATGTAATAAGTTCAAGGAAAATTGACCTAACAGTAGGTCGTACATCATACCATATAGAAAAGTTTGACAGTTCTAGATTCCTAATTAGAGTACTGAAAGTTAGGAATATTTTACTGACAAGTGCTACTTAGAGCACAGATGTTAAAGGCTATTCTTTAATCTAGAAGATAATGATGTACTAGACATCATCTAACAACGATGAATATTCCTCCGGAGAACCCTAAGGTCTCTCATTTGACGGACCACTTCTTGAAGGTGTCGCTCATGAGCCCTTTGACGAGCTCGAAGTTCCATGACTTCTGCTTGAGAGGCAACCAAACGTTGCTGTAGGATTTTATTGGTTCTCCGGGTCCGTTCCATGTCTTCTTCAAGACGGCGGATGCGGACTGTGTTGACACCTGAGTTGGCATCAATCTCCATGACCCGGTCGATGGCTGCTCGACCTTGCTCGACATTACGAGCTATTCTGCGGATAATGACAGGCAGATCTCGGTCAGCAGAGCCACCATCGCTGACATTGTAAAAGCTTCGGTCCCCAAAGTATGGTAAGGGTTGACCCTGTTCATCACTCCAGCGATTCAAGTTGTTTGCCCACAAGGGAGTAGGACCTGGAAAAGCTGGTCGAGGGTTGTTGTTCGGGGCTGGACCTACGAGCGGTAGGTTGTTGACTTCAAGCTCGGAGTCGGATCCATTAGAAAGGCCTTCTGTGAGGTGATCATCCAAAGGGATTGGATGCTCAACTTCGGGCTCTTCATCGATCCACCCGGCATTGCCTTCATTTGGAAAGTACGGGTCGCCGTGATGGACTCCATCCATTTAGATCTACACGAGAAGAGAGGTATAAGAATATAGTATACGTGTAACTAGTAGTACAAAATACACCTATAGTATTTAAAGTTTAAGTTCTAATGATCTTCCTGTGGTATTGTTGGTAAGTTTTTAGACTTGTTAACACATCAAAACCATTCTAGGGCATATGCTAATCACTCCTTGGACCAGCATAGTTGATCAGGCTATGCTATTCCCAGGACTGACCATACATCCCCTAGCTTACCTGTGATATTTAACAATCGTAATACTTTTGTTCTTGTCATTGTGACACTGGTTTTAGTATGAATGCAGACTAGTATACTTAATTAACTATTTTAGTATTTATAGTATAGACTCTCGGTCAGAGTGTTTTAATCCCAAATGGGTTTATAGTTTAGTATATCATTTATGGGTTGATATACTTGATTCACTATAAACAATGCTCTGATACCAATCTGTCACACCCCAAAACCAAGAACGGCGGAAACGTTATGGGGCGGAGGACGTCATGTAAAGTATCACAACACAATAAATGTAAATAAGCAAACAACATCATCCATTGCATTAAATATATATAATTTTAATACAAGCGTGTTCTTTATAGTTTTAGACACCAAAAATATAATGCGAATCAAAATAATATGAGGAGTCTAGAAATGCGCTCCATCTTCTCAAAAGTTGGCATCGGTACCTGTCTACTGATGACCTGAGAATACAAGTTATTTTGAAAGAGTTTGTCAGCATTAAGCTGGTGAGTTCATAAGTATTTTAGTGTCGATGTTCGTTTTCAAAACGTTTGAACCTGTGGTAACTATAAGTTGTAAACTGTATGTAATTGTTTGTAAAAGTTTGAATCTCTCAGAAAAACCTATATTTTCTATTAAAGTAGCCTTCTACCAAGGCTTAACTGTTTTGTATGCTCGTTTGTTGTAAAAGTGTGTAATTTCCCAAGTGTAACTATTATTTAACAAAATATAGTTTGTACATTTAAGTTTAAGTGAGGTTATCACTAAAATGTAATGGGTAAATCATTGTAGTACTGTAGTTTTGTTTTATAGGAACTACTGCTGTACTAACTACCTTAAACCGGATTTATATTAAGGTATAATGTGATAATTGCACCATACTATCGACTGATAACAACGATATAAAGAACAGTCGTAATAACGGAATGACGTTTGGCACCCGCAGACCTGCAGGTCCGGCTGTAGCTAGCAGCAAGGTGTAGGATAGTCAATCCAGTATAGATCTATACGCAAACTCAACGCTCTCCCTCCAAGAGAATTCTGGCTACAACTCGGGCCATGACATTTAAGGCATACTTCGATATAGTGGATCATAATTGTTATCGTATTCTTGTATATGTAATGAAATGTTTCTCGTTCTAGTATAGTTGTATATGTTCTCATAGTATAGTTGTATATGTACTGTTTCTAGTATAGTCGTATATGTTCTGTGTTACCCCGATGGTAACTAGCTATTGATGTATTGATAAGCATGAATGTGGAAGTACTTTTATGTCTATACATGTATATATGATACATAACTAATATTGAAACGACCCTCGGATGGTCACCCAAAATCCCACCAGACCACATCTCAGTGCGCGAAAAGGAAATAGGGTGGATGGCCTTCCTAAGCCCTTTAAACATTACTTATATATCTATACATATATGGGCATGCAATTTATAAGTAGTAAAACAATGTTTAAATAAAATCATTTGATAAGTAAAAGAGTTTGGAAAACATTTTGAAGTAAAACAGTTTGAACAGTGATAAAATCATTGGTTTCCTAGTTATTAATCACATGTGATTAATGCAATCACATGTGATCGAAGCAATAACTATAAGTATTTACTTGTATTCGCCCCCCCCCCCCCCCATAAAGTATTTAAACATTTAAAATCATTTCAAAGGTTGATTTAAGGGGGTATGAACTCACTTGATTGAAGTGGTCGATTTGAAGTAGTCGAGAGAAGAATCGAGCAGAACTTCGACAGGAAGAGTTGAAAACGCGGGAAAATCTCGGGATTCTCGGGAATCTCGGGAACACAAAACCTTCCTTCGGGACTTGAAGGTGAAAAACCGGGGCTTTGGGAGGGTCTCGGGGGCTTAAACGCAGAGTTTCGGCGCGAGAAAGAGAAGAATGGAGCACCTAAACCCGACACCCCAAGAGTTCTATTTATAGGGGGTATTTTTGAGTGCCATGTCGTGGCTAGGGTTGGCCACGTCGTGGGGAGCAAGTCTATCCTCTTCCATTGATGGGACGCCCTCAGTCACTTGCCGGGTCGCGGCAAAACAGTGCCACGTCGTGGAGAGGCCTGACAGCCTCGGATTTCGGACCCCGAACTTGTAAAATCCATAACTTTCGCGTACGAGCTCCGTTTTCGACGTTCTTTATATGCACGCGTAGCTGTAAATATGATCTACAACTTTCGTTTAGACTTCATCGGCAAATTTTGAATTTATTTTTAATTATTTATTTTTAACGGGCCGGGACACGAAAAATCCGTATAAAATCCATAACTTCTTCATCCGATGTCCGTTTTCGTCAGACTTTTCGCTGTTGCGCTACTAATGTTGAGACCTTCGATTATCATTTAGGTTGTTTTGGTCAAAAGTCTCTCGAGCTCTATTTCGAGTTTTTAGTTGTCTACTGCTATATTCGGATCTTGGAAAAATCATAAATTCCTCATACGAAGTCAGATTTGGACGTTCTTTTCGTGTACGCTCACGGTTTAATGTTATCTATAACTTTCATTTAGATACCTAAGGCTAAATGCTATTGCATTGAAACTTCACATTTTTCATTTAATCGGCGTTGTCGGTTTTGTCGGAAATCTTAGAATGGTCATAATTTCTTCGTTGTAACTCGGATTTTAGTGTTCTTAGTATTTATGTAAACCTTGACACAATGTCCAACATAATAGATATTCTTATAAAGATTCTTACATATTTCATCTTCGAAGTTAATTTCATTATTTCAAAAGTAGCTACAATACTTGACTTTTTAGGTCATTACAAAGAGTTGAAATATCAGGTTGTCACACAATCATCGCTTAGCATTTTAAATTGAAGTCTAGAGATTTCCTAAAATACCTAGTTCGCTTAAACTAATGCTCTTATATCAACTGTGACATCCCCATTTTCGCAACCAGAAAAGACCGATTTGTTTATGCTTACTTAAAAATCAGAATATCCTTTTTTAGGAATAATATTGCAGAATATTTTTCCCAGAAAACATGATAATGAACTTAAACATAAGTTATACTTAAAGTGCGGTAAGCATAACTCAACTTACAAGTGGTTTAGCGAGAAACCAGACTCTCCGCGGGCAAAACTTCTAAACCGAAAGCTCTATTTTTCAGGGCTTTCTGGTGCTTCGGAGCTTCGCTACTAGCACCTAGGAAATGCAAGAGAAATGCATCGAGGCCTTGGGGTGGGGGGTGTTAGGAGAGAGTATGATGGAATGGTATGAAGAATGGAGTGAATTTCAACTTCTATTTATAGGCTAGAAGTGCTCCAGTATGCAGGGTGTGCTCAATTAGGGAGGGCTTACTGGGAGACACGTGTCGACACCAGTTCGCAAGCCTTGGGAAGAAGGTGTGGTGCCAGATCGCGACACGTGTCGCCTTCTGGTTAATCCGAAAATTAATTAACTTGTAAAATCCATAAATTTTGCATACGAGCTCCATTTTTGACGTTATTTATATCCACACATAGCTATCGACGTGATTTACAACTTTTTTTAGACTCTGTCGACTAATTTTGACTTTATTTTTAAGGTCATATTTTAACAGTCTTACACAGTTAAAGCCGTTAAAAAGTCATAATTTTGTCATCCGACGTCCATTTTCGACTGTCTTTATATCATTGAGATCCTATTAATGAGATCTTTAATTCTCATTTAAATCATCTCGACTAAAAATCAACCAATCTAAGATTTAATTTCCGAGTTGTATACTGCTACGCTGAATCTTAGAAAAATCATAACTTCCTCTAACGAAGTCAAATTTGGACGTTCTCTATATGCATGCTCTCGGTTTAACGTCTACTAGGACTTTCATTTAGATTTCTAAGGCTAAAAAGTATTTTATAATAAATTTACTTTTTACAGTACGTGGAGTCGTGTCGGTTTAATCGCGAAACTTCGACGGGTCATAACTTCTTCCTTATAAGTCGGATTTCAACGTTCTTTATATGTACGTAATCCTTGTGATATGTACTACAAATTTGGTTAAGATTATTTATCCTAAATAATCCTCTCCCAAAAATTCATTTTTAATGCTTATTATCTCTAAATTGACTAGCCCGAATCTTTAAACGTTACAATAGTTTATTTGGAAAGCATCATCTACTTCAGCTAACACGTCTCCTGGACCTTGGTGAGTATCCAAGATCCAACCTTTTCCTTGCTAACTTTTTAGATCTTGTAACATCCCCTTCTGGAACGTATCACAATATTATCCGCTATGGGTCACTCGACACGAGGACTTCCCAGGGGGTCACCCATCCTGGTACTACTCCCGCCCGAGCACGCTTAATTGCAAAGTTCTTATGGGATCTGCTGCCCTCACGGCTTTAAAACACGTTGTAACAAGGAAGGTATCCACACCCCTTTATAAGGAATTTTTTTCGTTCTCCTTCCAAGCTGATATGGGATCAGGTACAACCCTTTGTTACCCCCTATTATAGAGTTTGACGTCCTCGTCGAACACATCGACCCGTGGCCAGCTCTGATACCATTTGTAGCATCCCCTTCTGGCACGTATCACAATATTGTCCGATATGGGTCACTCGACACGAAAACTTCCCAGGGGGTCAGCCATCCCTGGATTGCTCTTGCTCGAGCATGCTTAACTACAGAGTTCTTGTGAGATCTGCTGCCCTTACGGCTTTAAAACGCGTTGTCACAAGGAAGGTATCCACATCCCTTTTAAGGAAATGCTTCGTTCTTCCAATTTGATGTGGGATCAGGTGTAACCCACCTTCACCCCCCCCCCCCCATTATAGGGTTCTATATCCCCATCGAACATATCGACCTGTACCCCAGCTCTGATACCATTTGTAACATCCCCCTCTGCCATGTATCACAATATTATCCACTTTGGGCTCCCGGTGCGAAAACTTCCCAGGAGGTCACACATCCCTGGATTGCTCTTGCCCGAGCAGGCTTAACTGTAGAGATCTTATGTGATATGCTGCACTCACGGCTTTAAAATGCGTTGTGACAATGAAGGTATCCACATCCCTTTTAAGGAAATGTTGTGTTCTCCTTCCAAGTCAACGTGGGATCAGGTGTAACCCACATTTACCCCCCCCCCCCCATTATAATGGGGGTGAAGGCAGGTAGGTTAGCTGCACCTGATCCCACATCGGTTGGGAAAGAGAACTAAGCATCCCTTAAAAGGGGTGTGGATACCTTCCCTATCACAACGTGTTTTAAAGTCGTGAGGGCAGCAGATCCCATCAGAACTCTGCAGTTAAGCGTGCTCTGGCATGAGTAGTACCAGAATGGGTGACCCCCTGGGAAGTCCTCATGCCGAGTGGCCCAAAGCGGACAATATTGTGATACGTGCCAGTGGTGGATGTTACAAATATAGTGGGTTACACCTGATCCCACATCGACTTGAAAGGATAACGAAGCATTTCCTTAAAAGAGATGTGGATACCTTCCTTGTCACAACATGTTTTAAAGTCGTGAGGGTAGTAGATACCATAAGAAATCTGCAGTTAATCGTGTGCTCGGGCGAGAGCAATCCAGGGATGGGTGACCCCCTGGGAAGTTTTCGCGTCGGGGGCCAAAAGTTTTCGCGTCGGGGGCCAAAAGCGGACAATATTGTGATACGTGCCAGAGAGGGATGTTACAAATCTCTTGATTTTGTCCCTTTTCTTCATGTCTTGAAGGATTTGAGTGGTGAGATCTCATAAAGTTTGCAACTTTATGAATCTCCAGGGCACTTAGAGTATTTGGTGCCTTGGACTTTGGTGTCATACATGGAATCTTGGTCATAAACCATTAATTTTGACCTAATAAGAGTTCAAGACATGCATGTCTAAAAAGCATGGTTTTTGTGGTAGTTTTGGTACTAGAAACCCTTCTAAAATCGTGGGCGATGAGATCTTCAAGATTAAGTGCTTAATGATTAAGTCATGATGTGCTTTCAAAACCTTTTTTGGAACTAGGGTGAGATCTTTTCCTCTTGGAAGGTCTTAAGGAATAAAGTTGGAAACTTTATCCATTTAGAAAATGGAATGGACGAGATCTAAGCTTTGGAGCCATTAGGATCTATCTGTTTTGGCAACCAGCTGGAGTTGACTTCGACTTTGACCGTTAACTTTGACCACGTTTGAATTAGGGGTATTTTGGGTGGTAGTTTGAGTTTGGTTCCTTGATATATCTATAGGTGATCAGTAGAGGCAGTATTCGAAGTAGTGATTTGTTTAGCCATCATTTCAGATTGTGAAGTGAGTTCATCCTCATTGTACTCATAGGTTGAAGGTACCAATATCAGCCCACTAGGTTATATATCCTGGTATATAGGATGATGTTATGCTGATTAATTTGTTATATTGGTTGATATGTATGATTACCTGCATTTTCTAGTTATACATCATATGTTACATATGTCGATATAATGTGGGTGGGTTGAGGCTTTACTGATTTGTGTTGTCGGCCAACAAACCCGGGTAATCTAATCGGGAGATTATGGGCCCGAGTGACAATCTAATCGGGAGATTGTAGGCCAGGGTAATCAAGTCGGGAGACTGTGGACCCAGTATAAAGTATGTTCATATGTCGAGTTGTGTGTAGTACTTTGGGGGAACTCACTAAGCTTCGTGCTTACAGTTTGATTTTATGGTTTCAGGTATATCAGATGATTGAGGCAAGGCGAAGGCGTGATTGTACACATCATCCTTTGATATTTCGTTGATTGAAGAGTTTGGGATACTCTGATTTTTTTTATTGTGTTCTTAAAAACAATGTTTTTGTATGGTTTATGGACTATTAAAGGGTTTTAAAAATGAAAATTTTTACCTTGACTTTTTGGATGTTACTTGTCTAGTCATAAACTACGACTAAAAAGGTATGCTTAGGCCACATAAGATGGATATTGGTTAGTCTCATTATGGGATGAGATGTGATATTAAAGCGGAGTGTAGTAGTCCTCTTTCTAAACAGCCAAAAATGGTAGGTCTGTTTCAAACAACCTGTTAGGTATGTATGTCCATCTACCAGATTAAGATGACAACACTTTATCATTATATACAATCTCGTGTATTACATTGCTAGTGTGGATTTATAACCTACGGACGTAGATGAAATGAGATACCAATATCCATTAAATACTAATATGGCTTGGGTTGCCTTTATGGCTTACATCGGCCAAGGATTCACTTAGATGCGTAGTCAAACCATTGTTCTAAATGATTTCATTGGGTGAGGTGATTCTTCTAGGTGATCGTGGATTAGGATTTGTGAGAATCAATTGGGTTCGGTATGTATAGGTGTAGTGACTTATAGATATCTTCGTTGGATTATATATATGATGCTTGGTAACGGTTGGTTTTGTGGGTTTGATAATTATGGATTATTATCATAATAATACTAGGGAGTTGAAAATCCTATGTGTCTCAACAGGTGTTCCCAAACCTAGCCCAGTCAAACTATATGCATCGTAGGTAACACGACTAAAGTTTGTGGGACTTGATTAGGATGTCGAGTGATTAAGAGACAACTTGCAATAGTATTCAGGACCTTTAGCTCTTTACGTTGTAACTTATGTTATGTATTGATTATGACATTCTTAGGATTTTTGTATTGTGAAACAACATCTTTACTCAAGATATTTTAACGAAACAAAACAATTTCCGCAAAATGTTTTATTGTACCGAGATTTTCCGCAAACAAAAATAATATGGTTTTGAAAGCGTAAAAAAAAAATTTCTTTCGGATCTGAAAAATAGAGGATGTCACGCATCACATTAGCAGTGAAGTGGGTTTGTTGAGGTGTTTTAGACTTAGCTCAAAAGTTAGGTTGTAACCCAATGATGCCATGTTGTTCTTGTAGCAAAGTCATAGTGTATAGATAGGGTAAAGGCCTATAGTTACAATTTACATCATCCTTGTTAAGGTGAGTTTAATAGTAAAGTTGATCAATTGATGTGTCGATCGGCAATGTCCTCGTCCTCTTCCATAGTGACTTCCCATGCCAAAGGTGTGACCACTGCGTTGGCCGCCTCATAACTGTCCTCGAGCAACGAGAGAAGGCTCATAAAATGGAGTTTCATCACATAGTGGTTGCGATGTGTTGAGTGGCAAGAGCGTAAGGGACGTGATTATCTTGTTTAGTGTGTCATGTTTCTTCCAAAAGTAGTTGAGACCTCGTTTTATAAACATGGAAATTGTGTCATAGTCACCTTTGATGAGACCCAAAACGAATGGTATCCATTTTGGTTTCAGGAATATGGTTGCCCACATTTGAAAATTGATTTCAAAGATTTTTAAGACGAGCACATTGGTCGAAAATGTTTGAGAAGTATTCCAGGCGAACTCGGTTGAACTGTTCATTGAGATAAACGACACAAGTATGTTTGTTGTCTTGAAACAATTATTTAAGTCTTATCCACATTTCAAAAGCAGTGGCAACCAATTTCATTATGGTTTGAAGAAGTTTCGTCAAAATGGTGTTGTAGATCCACTATGTTACGACTGCATTGAGTTCCAAGTAGGTTCATCAATCACTACAGGGTGTGGGGTTGTGACATCAATATCATTGAGTATGTTGTAAGCACAAGTATGAATCTGGAACAATTCGAGCCGCGAGGCATATCGATCTTCAGAGTGATTTGATGTTGTTGACAGTGAATACAAGATCAAATGCATTTTTGTTTGTAAATACGATATATATATCCACTAAGAGACAGAATGAGAAGAAGAAGATGAAGAAGGTGAGTCGACAGTGAGAGCTTGTGGCCAGTGAAAACATAGGGAAAAATACATAGGGTTTTAGTAACAGAAAAGGTATATACATGATATATAAATGACAATATTCTACGTAAATACAATATATATCCACTAAGAGACTTATCTCAAAAGTTATGTTCTCGTTCCATAATCTATTTGAACAAAATTTCAAACTTGAATAACTTTTTGTTTGTCATCATTTTCTTAGTAACATATTTATATACCTGTACATATTACCAAGTCTACAAAATCTATGCAATTCGCATTCTTCACACACCCGGAACAAACATTAGGTATTTTAGGATAATCGCAATGCTACCCAAAATGAGTAATTTCATTTGATAAATTGAGACCTTTTAATAAAATGGCCATCAAATCGTAACAAGATCAAGTATGAATTACAATATTGCTTTATAAATGATCCTTAAAACCCTTTAAAAATTTTATAAATGATCTTTAATATAAAAACCTAAGAAAAAACTCGACAGAAAGTCATATTTTGCAATTGTATTGTGAATGTTCATATATGAGATTTGGGGGAAGGACTAGTATTTGGCAATGATACTAAGAGGTCCTTTCGAAACTGCATCACCCATCTTTCTTCTGACCAATCTTTTGATTGAAACGCTAATGTTTGAACTTGAGACATCCGTATGGATACCAAAAGGATACCAAAGTGTTACCCACAGAGCCACCAACGTGTTGGTTTACTTACGAAAATAGATAATCATTTTATTAAAATATCAAAACTATATCAAATTGGTAAACATGCTATCCATTTTCATATTTTTTGTGATTGTCCCAATATTTTTGAGAGACTACGATTATGTCGAAAGAAGTAGTACTACTTGTGACATGTATTTCCCAACTTCATATTTTGCATCGGCAAGTTGTCATTTAATTTGTTTTAAAATAATTAAAAGTAAAAAACACTTTATATAAAACACAATCACTACTACAAATATTTTATAATAAATAGATGGTAATCAAATAATTGATATTGGAATCCAAAGCGAAAACTTATATTTATTTTTAATATACAAATAGAGGAAATTAAAGATGCACGTGTGCACATGTATACATAGCGTGCAGTATATGTTTTTGGTGCGTTATGAGCTTGTGTAGCATAATAAAGTCGTATTATGTAAATATTATTATAATTTTTGGCCTTTTTTTTTAGAAGGGCGAAATTTTATCACCATTGTCTAGCGAGATGCAGAGACAGGGAGAACAAAAAAGGAAGGGAAATTACAAACAAAAAAAAAAAAGTTACAATTCCATGTAGTCCGGTTGTGTTTTTCTATTTTTCTATTTTATCCCATGTTTGACCCATCCAAAAATCATATCATATAGATAATATTATCATCTCTGTTCGAAGGGGTAGTATGAATCTTTTTGAAAACCTTATCATTTTTCTGTCTTCCAAACACATCACAAAGTACCATATGTAATAGTTAACATCACTTTTTTTTTTTGACATTTTCCATAATTCGTTGCATAACTGATGACATCACCTACTGAGAATCTAATGCATCACTTCCTGAGTGGACACATAAGAGCCAAGGAGATGATATGTGGATTAATCAACCTCCAAGCAGAGGGAGCAATATGGTACTTTGAATCATGTAATCTCCTTAAACAAACAACATAAAACACACTATCGGGAGAGTGACTAAATTTTAAGTCACCAGTTTTTTTAAAAAGAATGTCAAGTTGAACCAACCAATGCATGCAGTCGGGATAATTATGGAGGTTCAAGAGAGGAACTCGACAATTTTTTCCAAGCCTCGACAAAACCATTGAAGTTGATTCGGTAAAAAAACAAATGCATATTTTCGCTTCTAAAGCTTGAAAGGCATCGGAGCCAACTAAATGAACAAGCCAAAAAAGGGTATCAAAACATGTATCAATTTCGAAGTGGAACAATGATTCAATATCAAACCCAAGATTGTCAAGATCATCTTTTATCTTCACTATACTCCCCTACATACCTGGAAGGGATTTTTTTTCTAGCTTCGACATAGGTTTATGATCCAAGTTATTGTAAGGACAATCTCCCTCAAAAAGTGTGTGGTAAGCATTAAAAAAAAAAAAAAAAAAAAAAAAAAAAAAAAAAAAAAAAAAAGGATAAGAGCGAACCATTAGAGGGAGTAGTAATCCCCCGAAAGAAAGTTTTTTCACAAGCGGTTCTCATTACAATAACTTTCTCATACGAAGTCGGATTTGGACATTCTTTATATGCACGATTTCGGTTTAACGTATACTACGACTTTAGTTTAGATTTCTAAGGTTAAAAAGTAGTTTATCAAAAATTTACTTTTTACAATACGCTGGGTGGTGTCGGTTTAGTCGTGAAACTTCAACGGGTCATAACTTCTTCGTTATATAATTCGAATTTTAGCGTTCTTTATGTAACATCCATAAAAATCAGGCCAATTTAAAACTTTTTCAACCATTCGAAACCGTTAAGTTATTATAAAGTGTTTTCAAAATAGTTTAGACATCAGAGTATCCCAGAAATCAAAATCATAAAAATAAGAGGAGGCGCAGGGTCACTCCTTCGCCTTCCCACAATCATCTGAAGTACCTGAAACAAAATCCAAAACTGTAAGCCCGAAACTTAGTGAGTTCCCCCAAAATACCCATACACATAATCACAAACAACATACTATGGGTCCAATCGACCATCAGGTTGGAATACCCCAGACCCTCAACCATCGGGTTGGAATGCCAACATACTATAGGTCCAATCATCCTCGTGATGGTATACCCTCGGCCCACAACCATCGGGTTGGAATACCCACATACTATGAGTCCAATCATCCTCAGGATGGAATACTCACGGCCCACAACCATCAGGTTGGAATGCCAAGGTGTGTTGGCTCTCACAAAAAAGCAGATAAGCCTCAACCACTAATCAAACATGTGCACATATATCAGATAATCACATAACAGTCTATAGATAGATAAACCGATCTAACAGATCATAACAACATAATACATCCTATCTACCATAATATCGATCTAACATATCATAATAGCATAATAACATCCTATCTACCAGGATACCGATCTAACATATCATAATAGCATAATAACATCCTATCTACCAGGATGCCAATCTAACAGATCATAATAGCATAATAACATCTTATCTACCAGGATACCGATCTAACAGATCATACGATACTCGAGCATATAATATATCAGGATAACAATCCAAAAAGGGTTGACCTTGGTGCCTTAGACCCTTGAGTATAGTGAGGAAAACTCACCTCACAATGTCGAACTGTAGTGATAAGATCAACTCCCGAATCACAGCCACGAACTCCACCACCTATATCCACCATAGGACCACTTCTAGAAATTCCCAATTTACTAAAATACCCCTATAAGTCAAACTGGTCAACCCTTGGTCAAAGTCAAAGTCAAAGTTAAAGTCAAAGGTCAACAGTACATGTTGACCCAACTCGTCGAGTGTAGCTTACCGACTCGTCGAGTCATTCCAGAACTCGAGAAATCGTGAAAACCCTAGTTGACTCGCCGAGTTTCCAAACAACTTGTCGAGTCCATGCGTGTCAAAATGTCGGGAAAACCCTAACTGACTCATCGAGTCGTCTCACTGACTCACTGAGTCCATGCAGAAGCCAACAACGGCCAATCTTCATCTGAATCACCAAGTTGACCATGCAACTCGTCGGGACCCTTCAGTCCATTTCTCATTCAGACGTTTTTAAGCTACCCCAAACTGCAAATTGCAGATCTAACCTCCTAGGGCATGGTTTCCACGTAAAGTTGCAAACTTTACGTACATGCAACGTCCTAAATGCCAAAACCAAGCTGAAGGAGAAGTTTTAGGTAAGGGGAAGGCTATAACTTGCCTAAGACCGAAACTTTATGACTATAAGGGCTTAGAGGAGTCCAGATCTGAAGTAACAACTTCAAATCATGCCCAATACCCAAAATAACCCACAACCAACTAGAAAATGGCCCTAAACATTTGCATGAAGAGATATAGCTAAAGATAAGTCAAGGTAACGAATTGTTACCTTCAAGATGATGCCAAGATGAAGTGGAGTCAGATCCACAAGCTTCTATTTGCTCCAAGCTCTTTAGACTTTAATCCTTCTTCACAAAATCCACGTCCAAGCTTCTTAACACACAAAAATTGAGAGTAGGTGAGATTAGGGTTTTTCTGAGCTCAAGAAGGACGGTAAAGGAGGCTGAGGGAGGCTAATGACCCTTTAAATAGGGTGCAAAACCCTGAAAATTAGGGTTTTATTTTCCATATTCTACTTGTCAAGTTGGGGTCCTCCAACTTGTCGAGTAGACCCCTTAAATTCACGCGGCTTGAAACGTTTCTACACGATGAGTTGGGGCATCCAACTCATCGAGTAGGTCTAATAACATAACTTATAAGCTTTAAATTTTATACCTGGGAGTCGGGATGTTACAATTCTCCCCCACTTGAACTAGACTTCATCCTCGAAATCTGTTGTTGTAAACAACTCGGGGTAATGCTCCCACATCTCAGGCTCCCACGTGCACTCGGATCCCTTTCGGTGCTGCCACCTTACCTTCACTAAGGGTACTTCCTTGTTCCGTAGAACTTTTACCTTCCTCTCAAGAACGACCACTTGTCTCTCCACGTAATTCAAGTGCTCATCGACCTGAATATCATCTAACAACACTACTGCCTCCTCATCCAGTATGCACTTCCGTAACTGTGACACATGGAAAATGTTGTAGACCTGACTAAGCTGCTTCGGGAGATCCAGTCTATACGTCACCTTGCCAACCCTAACAACGATCCTGAATGGCCCAATGTATCAGGGACCCAATTTCCCCTTCTTTCTAAAGCGAATCACACCTTTCCAGGGTGAGACCTTCAGTAATACCATGTCTCCCACCTGGAACTCCAACTCAGATCGGCGTCTGTTAGCGTAACTCTTATGCCGACTTTGAGCGATTTGCAACCGCTGACTAATCTGCTGAATCCTTTTGGTAGTTTGCCAAACTACCTCTGTCTGTCCCATCAACATGTGACCGATCTTACCCCAACAGACTGTGGTGCGACATCTCCATCTATACAATAGCTTATATGGTGGAGCACCAATATTGGAATGAAAGTTGTTGTTGTAGGAGAACTCTGCAAAGGGTTGGTAGGAGTCCCAACTCCCACCGAAGTCAATAACACAGGTCCAATATATCCTCAAGAGTCTATATGGTCCGCTCACTTTGGCCATCTGTCTACGGATGATAGGTTGTACTGAAGTGGAGCCGCGTGCCCAGTTCCTCATGGAACTTCTGCCAGAAACGGGAGGTGAACCGAATATCGCGGTCTTAGACAATAGATACCGACACCCCATGACGAGCAACGATATGGAAAATATACAAGTCGGCCATCTTCTCGGCTGATGAACTCTCTCGTACCACTAAAAGTGGGTGCTCTTGGTCAATCGATCCATGATGACCCAAATAGCGTCGAAGCCCTCCTTCATCCTCGACACCTTGGAGAAAAAATCCATCGTAATTTGTTCCCACTTCCACATGGGAATCTCCAGGGGCTACATGTGACATCCTCATTTTCACGGCTAGAAAATACCGGTTTTGTTTATGCTTTATAAAAATCAGAGTTCTTCTTTTAATAAAAATGTTGCGGAATTTGTTCCCAGAAAAACACGATAAATACGTTATTAAAACCTTTTCGAAGAAACGTATTTTATTCATTTCAAAATGTTTGGGATGTCATCGTTAATACAGAAACATAAGCATAAACAAAACTTACATTTATTTACACTAGTGATCTACATCTCTTTAAATCTCTCAGTGTAATGTGACTTCATATCAACACCTGTGATGTAAATAAACTGAGTGGGTCAGGTTGGGAAACCTGGTGAGTACATAGGGATTTCAATCCCACAATGTTATACCATATATATAGTTTAAAACTCACAAAATATACAATTTCACCATATATATATAAAGAACTTTTATCCCACCCCGTCAATCCTCACAACAAGGCTATCCTTACTCTCGGACCTAAGATTAGTCATTTTACCAACTCCATACTCCCGGATCAGAAATGAACGAATTTACCAAATCCATACTCTCGGACTAGGGACGAATGACTAATCCATACTCTCGGATTAATGATGAATGATTATGCCTAATCCATACTCTCGGACTAGGGACAATGACTAATCCATACTCTCGGATTAATGATGAATGATTATGCCTAATCCATACTCTCAGACTAGGGACAATGAATATGTCTAATCCATACTCCCGGATAAATGACATATACTAAATTCTATTCCGTGGGTATAACTCACTTGTACTCGTAAGAATATACTACCCAATATTCCTCATATTTAATTTAGGTCTACTCTTTATCCTAAATTATCAAATATAATCAGGTATGTTCTTTAACACGTATTTCAGGCAACATCAATTAACTCGCACATAAATATATAATTAATACTTCAATCAATACTTGTATTAAAATCATGTTCATGAAAGGGACTATGCACTCACCTGATAGGTGGTGACTCAGCACTCGGACAGCGCTTCGATACTCTCAAAACAACTTTCCTTCGATAAAACCTAGTACCAATACCACTAGGGTTTAGTCTAACGATAACCGCGACAATTTAATTAGTCTGACTATTATTATTATTATATAAGCGTTAATAACACTCAATATAACTCATAATAATAGCCCAAATAATTATTTTAAGGACCTAATAACATTCCTATAATTATTTGAAAACTATATTAAAAATTGCGTAAGCGTAGCATACTTACAGCGAATTTTATCGAAAACCAGAACTTAATTGGGGCAGCGTTTCGAAACCGAAAGGCCCTTTTTCTCGGGACTCCGGGAGCCTCGGGGCTTCCTTCGGGAGTTAGGGGGTTTACCTAGGGTTTAGGAAGGTTTAGGGTACTTAGAGAGAGAAAGAAGTTAGAGAGAGAGTGAAGAAAGGTGTGAAAAATGTGGAACCCTCGCCCCCTTTTTATACCCAGCGAGGCCTCGGATTACGCTGGGCGTAGTCCGTGGCTACGCTGGGCGTTCTTCGGATAAGGCGCCACCTGGACCCAGCTGTCTCGCATTTCATCGGAAGAGATAAGAACCGAAGGTACGCGGGGCGTACCGGATCTGAAGCGAAGCCTTGGTCAGCAAGCAACGGCTCAGAAGCGGCCACGTCATCAACCTCTCGCATATTTCGCAATTTTGCACTCCGACTTCTAAAAATCATATCTTTCGCATACGAGCTCGGTTTTCGACGTTCTTTATATCCACGTGAAGGCGGGAACGTACTCTACAACTCTCGTTTGGACTTCATCGGCTAATTTTGATTTTATTTTAAATTTTATATTATTAACAGGCCGGGACAGGATTGGTCCGTTAAATCCTCATAACTTCTTCATCCGACGTCCTTTTTCGCCCATCTTTTTCTCGTTACGCTACTTTTATCGAGATCTTCGATTCTCGTTTAGGTCGTGTTGGCTAAAAACCGCTCGATCTAATATTCGAATTTCGGGCTGTACACTACTAATTCGAAACTTCGAAAAATCATAACTTCTTCATACGAAGTCAGATTTGGGTGTTCTTTTTATCGATGTTCTTAGTTTAATATATTGTACGACTTTCGTTTAGATTGCTAAGGCTAAATTTTGCTCTATCATAAATTCACTATTTACGCTTCCCGGTATCGTGTCGGTTCCGTCGCGAAACTTCGACGGGTCATAACTTCTTCGTTATAACTCGGATTTCGGCGTTCTTTATATGCACGGAAACCTTGTGATATATTCTAAAACTTGGTTAAGATTATTTATTCTAAATAATCTTTTGTCGAAAAGTCGTTTTCAACCCCTATTGCCTCTAAATTGACTAGCCCAGATCTACGGGCGTTACACTACATCTGGTCATGCGGCCTTTGGTGCTCGGCTTTGACCATACTGCAGGTCAAGCACCTCTCCACATATCAAGCGATTTCTCACTTCATGCATGGCCACCAATAAATCAATCGTAAATCCCAGTACATCTTGGTGGCCTTGGGGTGAATAGATGAGTGAGGCTTATGAGCCACCTCCAGAACCATCTGTCTGACCCCATCAGACATTGAAACCCATACCCGACCACAACTGGTCAATAATCCCCGGCTATCCTGCACAAACCAGGTGTTCTCATGTGACATCCCCATTTTCACGGCTAGAAAAGACCAAATTTGTTTATACTTTATAAAAATCAGAGTACCTCTTTTAATAAAAATGTTGCGGAATTTGTTCTCAGAAAAATATGATAATTGCGTTATCAAAGAATTTCTAAAGAAATGTATTTTTTTATTCACTTTTAAAACATTTGAGATGTCATCGTCAATACAGAAACATAAGCATAAACAGAACTTACATTCATTTACACTAGTGATCTACATCTCTTTTAAATCTCTTAGTGTAATGCAACTTCATATCGACACCTGTAATATAAATAAACTAAGTGGGTTAGGTTGGGAAACCTGGTGAATATATAGGGTTTTCAACCCACAATAATATAATTATTATGTTTAAACAATCAACCTAATTACCCATCCCCATTATCTTTTTTATTCTTAAGGATCTACCCTAAGAATCAGCTATTTCTCTTTCATTTATTCATAAGGATCATCATAAGGAACAACATGAAGTCCATTGTTGCCAATGACACATTGGTCAAGCGCAGCTGCTAATCTTATCACTTAGGCGCAGTTGCCAGAATTGGGATATTTTCTATGAGGCGCTTTTTCCGGTATTGACCTTTAAACACTATTGTCATGGTCATAAGGCTCCCTATTAAGCGCAGCTGCCGATACTGTCCTTACAGCGTAGCTGCTAGGACGTTTACTATAGATCTAAAACATCTACGAGTTGCGGCGCAGCTGCCAGTGCTCATCTATAGGGTACTAGGTCCATTGCTGCCAATGTTGACCTATAGGGCACTAGGTCCATACTACTAATGTTCCTCTATTTCAGCTTTTATCCCTCATCATTCATCTACCCATGTTTTACCCAACATATTTGTAGATATAAAATACTTTATATAGTTTACATCATTTAAAACATGTATAAAAATCTTTTACCAGTATAGACAACAAGTATTCAGACAATATGCACACATAGCACATAATTTATATTAAAATACATCATATCTATGTGTAAGATGAAAGGGACTATGCACTCACCTGATAAGGTGGTGACTCGGCACTCGGACAACACTTCGTTATCTGAAAACAATTTCCATCGCCAAAACCTAGTATCAACACCACTAAGGTTTAGTCTAACGATATCCGCGACAAACTAATAGTCTGACTATTATTACTATTATATAAGCGTTAAATATCACTCAATATAACTCATAATAATAGCCCAAATAATTATTTTAAGGACCTAATAACATTACCATAATTATTTGAAAGCTATATTAAAAGTTGCGTAAGCGTAGCTCACTTACAGCGGATTTAAAAAAAAAAAAAAAAAAAAAAAAAAAAAAAAAAAAAAAAAACGGGCTTTGCTCGGAGCAGCGTTTCCGAAACCGAAAGACCCTTTTTCTCGAGGCTTCCTTAGGGTGCTAGGGGTTTTATCTAGGGTTTAGGAGTGATTTGAGGCCTTAGAGAGAGAAAGATTTTAGAGAGAGAAAGGATTTTGGTGCATGAAACTCGGCAGCCTTCGCTGCCTTTTATAGGCCGAAGTTCAGACATTACGATGGGCGTTCTTCGGATAGGACTGCCAGGTGGTGGGTCCTCGGTGGTGCGACGTGGCGAAGCCTCGGACCGCACAAGAGCGAGGTACGTTGGGTGTACTTCGTTTCGGACGCGGGGCGTAATGCGAAGGTGGCGTGTCACTCATCCGAAGCGGGTACCGAGTCAGCGATGGAGGGTCTAGATTGTGCCATGTCATCGATCGAGCAACAAGCTTTGCAAATTCGAGTCTAAAATTTAAAAATTCGTATCTTTCACATACGAGCTCCATTTTTGACGTTCTTTATATCCACGCGAAGGTGGGAACGTACTCTACAACTTTCGTTTAGACTCCATCGGCTAATTTTGACTTTATTTTAAAAGTTATATTATTAACAGGCCGGGACACGATTGGTCCGTTAAAAATTCATAACTTCTTCATCCGACGTCCGTTTTCATCTATTTTTTTATTGTTACGCTAATATTAACGAGATATTCAATTCTCATTTAGGTTGTGTCAGCTAAAAACCGCTCGACCTAATATTCGGATTTCGGGTTGTACACTGCTAAGCCGAAACTTCGAAAAATCATAACTTCCTCATACGAAGTCAGATTTGGGCGTTCTTTTTATGGACGCTCTTGGTTTAACGTATTCTATGACTTTCGTTTAGATCGCTAAGGCTAAATATCGCTCTATCGTAAATTTACTATTTACGCTTCCTGGTATCGTGTCGGTTCCGTCGCGAAACTTCGATGGGTCATAACTTTTTCGTTATAACTCGGATTTTGGCATTCTTTATATGTACATAAACCTTGTGACATATACTAAAACTTGGTTAAGATTATTTATTCTAGATAATATTTTGTCTAAAAGTCATTTTCGACCCTTATTATCTCTAAATTGACTAGCTCAGATCTACGGGCGTTACATCTCACCCCTAATCCTCTCAAGCTTTTAATTCTCTTGTCGCATACCCTCAGCTTGAGCTTCCCTGATCAAGCTCACTAGTGGAGAATCCACTGATATCCTCATACATATCGTTGAAGTAGAAGATCTAGCTAACTTGCAGCTCAGCATGTCCATAACCACGTTCGTCTTACCAGGATGGTAAAGGATCCCACAATCATAATCCTGGACCACGTCAAGGCACTTACGTTGTCTCATGTTCAGTTTCGGCTGATCCATGATGTATCTCAAACTCTTGTGGTTTGTGTAAATGGTACAGCAGACCCCATATAGATAACGTCTCCAGATCTTGAGAGCGAATACTACAGCTCCCAACTCCAGATCATGAGTAGGGTATCTCGTCCCGTGCGGCTTCAACTGTCGCAATGCGTAGGCTATCACTCGTCTTCTCTACATGAGGACCGTTCCCAGTCCCGTAATGGATGCATCACAGAACACTATAAATTCCTCAACTCCCACCGAGAGAGTCAAGACCGAAGCCTCGCAGAGTCGCTATCTGAGGGTCTTAAATACCCTTAGTTGCTCAGGGCCCCATCGGAAATCCACCCCCTTCCTCATCGGATGAGTGAGGGGTACTACAATCTTTTAGAAATCTTGTATGAATCTCTGGTAGTACCCTTCCAATCCCAAGAAGCTCCTAATATCCGAGGGAGATTTTGGAACCTCCCACTGCATAAACGCCTTGATTTTGGCCGGATCGACAGAAATCCCCTCCTGGATAATGAGATGTCCAAGGAACTGAATCTCTCGTAACCAAAACTTGCACTTCGAGAACTTGGCATACAGTCGTTCTCGTCTCAAGACTCCCAATAGCTCTCAAAGATGCTCCTCATGCTGCTCTCGGGTCTTGGAGTACACCAAGATATCGTCTATTAACACGATGACTGAGTGATCGAGCATTAGTCTGCAGACCCGATTCATCAGGTCCATAAACATCGTCGGCGCATTGGTGAGCCCAAACTGCATCACCACGAACTTGCAATGTCCATAACGAGTCCGGAACACAGTCTTCTACACGTCGTCCTCCCTAACCCTAACATGATGGTACCCGAACCTCAGGTCTATCTTGGAGAACCAAGATGCTCCTTGCAACTGATCGAAAAGATCATTTATCCTCGGGAGTGGATAACAGTTCTTCACCATCAACTTGTTCAACTCCCGGTAGTCAATGCACATCTGGTGTGAACCATCCTTCTTCGTGACGAAGAGAATCGATGCTCCCCACAGAGAACTTCTCAGACGAATGAGTTGCTTGCCCAACAATTCCTGCAGCTGTGATGACAGCTTCTGCATCTCTGGTGGTGCCAACTGGTACGGCACCTTGGCAATAGGGGCCGCACCTGGCACTAGGTCGATCCTAAACTCGACCTGCTCTCCGGAGGCACTCCAGGTAACTCATCCGAGAACACGTCATCAAACTCCCTGACTACTACAACCTCTGAAACTGAAATATGATCCCTGACCCGCATATCCACCATGTACACTAGATAACCCGCACACCTGTGTTGAATGTACTGCTGAGTCCTGGTAGCTGAACAAAATCCCAATCCCAATCTGGTGCCTTCGCCGAAGATAATTAGCTCTCCCGCACTTGGGGTTCGAACTACCACCCGTTGACCCTCGCACTCGATCACGACATCGAACTGACTAAGCTAGTCCATACCCAGGATCACACACACATCTCCCATAAGAATCAGAATCAAGTCTATCAGGAAAGATACCCTGAAGATCTCCAACACGTAACCCCGATAGACTGAAGAAGCGGAAACCCCATGTTCTTTGGCGATAGAGACTCGTAACGGACACTTTAGCTCTCATACTGGCAAACTGAACGCCATACTGAATGACTGAGAGACAAACGACCGAGTCTCCCCCGAGTCGAATAATACCAAAGTAGGAAAGGAGTTCACTAAAAACATACCTAATCACATGTACAAAAGCATAAAACATATATAATCAGTAAAATAAGGGATATAAACATACCAACAACCACATCTAGTGTTGTCCTAGCCTCCTCTGTTGTAAGTTGGAGGGTGCGTCCTTGATCCCTCAGGGGTGTTGCTCTACCCTGACTCCTGTCAGGAATCCTCAATGTAGCCGATGCAAGAGCCTGCACCGCCTTGGAGGCTAGTAGGGGACACTGGGCCTTCATATAGCCCACCTTCTCACAATGGTAACAAATTCTGACCCCATAAGTTGGGGTCTGCTGCCTACAATCCTTAGCAAGATGACCCATACTTGCCACACTTGTGGCACCCGCTCCCCAATCAGAAACCCCCGAATGAGCCTTCCCGCACTTCCTACAAGTGCAGCCCGACTGACCTCTAAACCTAGAATCAGCGGTCTTGGACCACTTTGGTGCCGATTGTGACTGCCTCGGGGCCTTCCTTTGCTCTCGTAGCTATAACTCGGTCTCCAGCTCACGCTGCCTAGTGGCCTCCTGTAACTCCAACAGTATATCACAACGCTGGGTAGCAACAAACTAACGGATATTAGTCTTGAGACTGCTTAGATAACATGTCATATGAGCCTACTCAGAAGCAAACTATGGGCAAAGCATCGCCCTCTCAGTGAACATGCGGGTGATCTTCATCACCGTCTCTGTACCCTGTCTCAGATCCAAGAACTCTTGTGACAGGCGGCCACACTCAACTCGTGGAATGTAGTGAGCATGGAACATCTCCACGAACTGCTCCCAAGTAACCACAGCTCTCTGATCATCCGTATACGACCCTGTCATCAACCTCCACCAGCCCTTTGCCCCGAACCTCAACAAGTTCAGGGCACATCTGACCTTCTGGTCAGCAAGACATGAGCACGTGAAGAAACATCCCTACACGTCTGACAGCCACATCATGGCTATGATCGGATCCTAAGTCCCATCAAAAGTTAGGGGCTTCGTGTTATCTAAGTCCTGGCATTGAAAAGCCCGACTAGCTCCTCTCCCTGCAACTGTTACAACTGTTGTAGTTGTTGTGGCAGCCGTCTCGGCTAGGGCTGCATATTTGTCATCAAAATACTCTATCATGACGGTCTTAATAGACCCAAACATCTCCGGAATCTGACCACGAACAATCTCAACCACCTACTCATGGATGATCTCCCTGACACGATCCTCTATCAATGTTGGCATATCATGGCCGATAGTCTCGGGTGCTGTCGGGGCACCCTGTCTGCTTTGTCCTAATCCCGATCAGGATCAAGTCACAAAAATGTCTCGTAACCACCATACTGAAAATACACCAGGAAGATATCAGATAATCCGCACAAATAACAGGGAACCGACTCCCAACTAAACCCTAGGGGTTGTGACTTCCTTGCTACGCGTATGGGTCCTATACTTTTAGTAGTATAGGCCCATACTACCTTCCACACCTACCCGTATTTGTATCGGGTATCATCACAATGACATAACAATATACATATGCATGGTGATCACTTGATCCTCACTTCTAAAGGAAGGCTAAGTATCTCATAACTGGCCAACTGATCCCGCATAACTCACCCACAAAACTTCCACCATCCCTACAACGCTAGTGTATGCTAGTCATACATAACGTTGGACCCTATAGACTTGTGAATACTTGATTCTAACCTAATCCCTTCATCAAACAAGAACATGAAATAAGACCAAACTAAACATTCTCATGCTATAAGATCTGAATTATGTATAAACATGATGCATACACTAAGAAACTGCAGTAAGATGTCAATTTCATATAAATAAATCCTAGGCTATTGGACATCATTTAATCAGGCAACTCTATCATGCAATTCCTGAAGATCCCTACCCTATCACTAGCATGTTGTTCTAACATATCATAATATCAAATAACTACATGGTATTTTGGGGTCTACTTACTGAATCCGGCTCATCGTACACTCTTCATCCTCATTTAATTATTTTGAAAACCATTTGAAAATCTTTTCCTTAGTTTGAGACTAGATTCCCACGAGGGTTCCTCTAATTCACTCAAACTAAGGCTCTGATACCAACTTGTAACATCCATAAAAATCAGGCAAATTTAAAACTTTTTCAACCATTAAAAACCATTAAGTTATTATAAAGTGTTTTCAAAATAGTTTAGACATCAAAGTATCCCAAAAATCAATATCATAAAAAAGAGAGGAGGTGCACGATCACGCCTTCGCCATCTGTGATAATCTGAAGTACCTGAAATAAAATCCAAAACTGTAAGCCCGGAGCTTACTGAGTTCCCCCAAAATACTCATACACACAACAATATACACATAATCACAAACACCATACTATGGATCCAATCGACCATTAGGTTGGAATACCCCAGACCCTCAACCATCGGGTTGGAATGCCAACATACTATAGGTCCAATCATCCTCGTGATGGTATACCCTCGGCCCACAACCATCGGGTTGGAATACCCACATACTATGAGTCCAATCATCCTCAGGATGGAATACTCACGGCTCACAACCATCGGATTGGAATGCCAAGGTGTGTTGGCTCTCACAAAAAGCAGATAAGCCTCAACCACTAATCAAACATGTGCACATATATCAGATAATCACATAACAATCTATAGATAGACAAACCGATCTAACAAATCATAACAACATAATACATCCTATCTACCATAATATCGATCTAACAGGTCATAATAGCATAATAACATCCTATCTACCAGGATACCGATCTAACATATCATAATAGCATAATAACATCCTATCTACCAGGATACCAATCTAACAGATCATAATAGCATAATAACATCTTATCTACCAGGATACTGATCTAACAGATCATACGATACTCGAGTATATAATATATCAGGATAACAATCCAAAAGGGGTTGACCTTGGTGCCTTATACCCTTGAGTATAGTGAGGAAAACTCACCTCACAATGTCAAACTGTAGTGATAAGATCAACTCCCGAATCACAGCCACGAACTCCACCACCTATATCCACCATAGGACCACTTCTAGAAATTCCCAATTTACTAAAATACCCCCATAAGTCAAACTGGTTAACCCTTGGTCAAAGTCAAAGTCAAAGCCAACGGTCAAGGTCAACAGTTCATGTTGATCCAACTTGTCGAGTGTAGCTTACCGACTCGTCGAGTCCTTCCAAAACTCGAGAAATCGTGAAAACCCTAGTTGACTTCCCGAGTTTCCAGATAACTCGTCAAGTCCATGCATGTCCAAATGTCGGGAAAACCCTAACTGACTCGTTGAGTCGTCTCACATACTCGCCAAGTCCATGCAGAATCCAACAACGACCAATCTTCATCTGAATCGCCGAGTTGACCATGCAACTCGTTGGGTCCCTTCAGTCCATTTCTTATTCAGATGTTTTTAAGCTACCTCAAATCTCCAAATTGAAGATCTAACCTCCTAGAGCATGGTATCCACGTAAATTTGCAAACTTTACGTAAATGAAAGGTCCTAAATGCCAAAACCAAGCTAAGAGAGAAGTTTTAGGTAAGGGGAAGGTCATAACTTGCCAGAGACTGGAACTTTATGGCTATAAGGGCTTAGAGGAGTCCATATCTGAAGTTACAACTTTATATCATGCCCAATACCCGAAATAACCCACAACCAATTAGAAAATGTCCCTAAACCTTTGCATGAAGAGATCTAGCTAAAGATAAGTCAATGTAATGACTTGTTACCTTCAAGATGATGTCAAGATGAAGTAGAGTCAAATCCACAAGCTTCTCTTTGCTCCAAGCTCTTTAGACTTCAAGCCTTCTTCACAAAATCCACCTTCCAAGCTTCTTAACACACAAAAATGGAGAGTATGCGAGATTAGGGTTTTTCTAAGCTCAAGAGGTATGGTAAGGGAGGCTAATGACCCTTTAAATAGGGTGCAAAACCCTGGAAATTAGGGTTTCATTTCCCAGCTCCTACTCGTCATGTTGGGGTCCTCCAACTCGTCGAGTAGACCCCTTAAATTCAAGTGGCTGAAATGTTTCTACACGATGAGTTGGGGCATCCAACTCGTAGAGTAGGTAGTGATAAAAGTGTTGTAAGGGTGGGTGGCTGTAGAGCCTTCCAGTTAACAGCGAAGCAGGTCCGCGCAGCACCCGACGTTGTGGCCGGTGTGTATTCTTTCCTCTATTTATTTTTGAGTCTGAGATATTATGCTTATATTATGATATGCGTAGGTACCTTTCTTGTGAATTATGTACCTGTCTTAGTGCTATTTGACTCGGGAGCGAGTCGATCTTTTGTGTCGTTAGCTTTTAGTCAATATATCAGTATTTGTCGAGAGGCATTGAGTCGACCTCAACGAGTTTCTGTAGCTAACGAGCAAGCGGTGTATGCCACGAAGGTGATTCGAGGATGTAGACTTGAGATCCTCGGTGTGGGGTTCCCGATCGATCTAGACTCGATTGCGATGGGGGACGTATGTGTCATAGTGGGCATGGATTGGTTGAGCCAATTTGGAGCTATTATAGACTGCGAGCGTTAGCTGGTGATGATTCGAGACCCTAGTGGGGGAGTACTTACGGTGTACGGTGAGGGTACCCATCCTGAGTCAGCATTTTATTCGGCTGCTAGGGCGAGGCAGAGTCTACAGCAGGGCTGTAGGGGGTTTGTGGCATACATGGTGGACACGCGAGCGGCCATTGGGAGGCCAAGTTCGATTGATTGGGTCCCGATTGTGCGGGAGTTCCCTGATGTTTTCCCTGAGGAGTTGTCGGGTGTGCCACCCGAGAGGCAGGTGGAGTTTCATATCAACTTGGTACCGGGGGCGGCACCTATTGCCAAGGCACCCTATCCCCTTGCGCCACCCGAGACGCAGGAGTTATCCTCGCAGCTTCAGGAGCTGTTGGGAAAAGGGTTTATTAGACCGAGTAGCTCACCTTTGGGAGTGTTGATCCTTTTTGTCAAGAAAAAGGACGGTTCACACTGGATGTGCATTGATTACCGGGAGTTGAACAAGTTGACGGTCAAGAACCGTTATCCGTTACCGAGGATCGACGATCTTTCAATCAGTTACAGGGAGCATCTTGGTTCTCCAAGATAGAATTAAGGTCGGGATATCACCATATGAGGGTTTAGGATGAAGATATCCAAAAGACAATGTTCAGGACTCGTTACGTGCATTACGAGTTCGTGGTGATGTCGTTCGGGCTCACCAATGCACCAGCAGCATTTATGGATCTCATGAACAGGGTGTGCAGGCCGATGTTGGATCGTTCGGTGATTGTTTTCATCGATGATATCTTGGTGTATTCGAGATCCACGGAGCTGCATGAGGAGCATTTGAGGGAGATCCTCAGAGTTTTGAGATCGAAAAGGCTTTACGCCAAATTCTCCAAGTGTGATTCTTGGTTACGGGAGGTCTAGTTCCTAGGACACCTCGTTAACCAGGAGTGGATATTGGTCAATCCGGCCAAGATCGAGGCGGTGATGAGTTGGGAGGTGCCGAGGTCACCCACCGAGATCAGGATTTTCCTAGGGTTGGTTGGCTATTATCGAAGATTTATTAGGGATTTCTCTAAGATCATCGTGCCACTCACCAAGTTGACCCAAAAGGGTGTTGCTTTTTCTTGGGGTCCGGAGCAGCGAACCTCATTTGAGACACTTCGCCAGAGATTTTGCAAAGCTCCGGTGCTCGCACTCCCGGAAGGGATGGAGGATTTTGTGGTGTACTGTGATGCATCGATATCAGGTTTGGGAGCGGTGCCTATGCAGAAGGGGCATGTGATAGCATATGAATCGAGGCAGCTAAAACCTCATGAGTCAAGGTATCCCACCCACGATCTGGAGTTGGGGGTAGTGGTGTTCGCCCTCAAGATCTGGCGTCACTATCTGTATGGGGTTCGGTGTACCATATACACAGACCACAAAAGCTTGAAGTACCTGATGGATCTGCCCAACCTGAATATGCGCCAGAGGAGGTGGTTGGATGTGGTAAATGATTACGAGTGCGAGATCATGTACCACCCGGGCAAGGCTAATGTTGCAGCCGATGCCCTGAGCCGTAGGGCGGAGGGCGCCCCGATGCGAGATGTTTGCATGAGATTGACAGTGATGACTTCAGTGTGGGACACCATTCGATGGGCCCAGAAAGAGGCCGTGAGACCGTAGAATCGCAAAAGGGAGCTAGTGATCGGGAAGGTATCAGAGTTTGTTACCGATAGTCAAGGACTTATGACCTTTCAGGGTCGGGTTTAGGTACCGTTTGTGGGTGGAATGCATACCATCTTGATGGAAGAGGCGCATAGATCGAAGTTCTCGTTCCACCCCGGGGTCACTAAGATGTATTTGGACCTGAAGAAGGAATATTGGTGGCCCTGTATGAAGAGGGTTATTGCATGGTTCGTAGAGAGGTGCTTGACCTGTCGCATGGTTAAGGCCGAGCACTAGCGTCTGCATGGTAAGTTGCAGCCGTTAGATATTCCCAAGTGGAAGTGGGAACATATTACCATGGATTTTATCACCAAATTGTCGAGGACTGCTAGGGGTGACGATGCAATTTGGGTGATTGTGGACAGGTTGACGAAGATCGCTCACTTTCTTGCTATCAGTGAGAGCTCTTCTGTTGAGAGGTTGGTAGAGTTGTACGTGAGGGAGGTGGTATCGCGGCATGGAGTATTGATCTCGATCGTCTCAGATCGAGATGTGTGTTTCACTTCCAGATTCTGGAAGAAATTTCATGAGGAATTGGGTACGAGACTGCATTTTAGTACCGCATACCACCCACAGACTGACGGACAGAGCGAGCGGACAATTCAGACGCTCGAGGACATGCTTCGAGCATGTGTACTGGATTTAGGCGGGAGTTGGGACACGTATTTGCCCTTGGCTGAGTTTTCCTATAACAACAGCCATCACTCGAGCGTTGGTATGCCACCCTTTGAGCTGCTGTATGGGAGGAGGTGTCGGACTCCCATTTGATGGGGAGAGGTAGGGCAACATGTGATGGGTAGTACAGAGATAGTGCTTCAGATGACATAGCAGATACAACAGGTCAGACAGAGGTTGTTGACCGCTCAGAGTCGCCAGAAGAGTTATGCAGATAGGCGACGATCCGAACTCGAGTTCCAGGTTGGTGATTTCGTGCTCCTGAAGGTATCTCCTTGGAAAGGAGTGATCTGATTCATGAAGAGGGGCAAGCTGGGACCCCGGTATATTGGGTCATTTAGAGTGATCACGAGGGTGGGCAGGGTAGCGTATCGCTTGGAGCTACCTGCGGAATTCGACCAGATTCACGATCCATTCCACGTGTCACAACTGAGGAAGTGTATAGCCGATGAGTCGGCAGTGGTACCACTAGAGAATATCTAGGTGGACGCGAGTCTGAATTATATCGAGAGGCCAATTGTAATCTTGGATCGGAAGATCAAGGTTCTGAGAAACAAGGAGGTGTGCTTAGTTCAGGTTCAGTGGCAGCATCGGAGGGGGTCCGAGCTAACTTGGGAGCCGGAGGCGGAGATGCAGGAGCAACATCCGGAGTTGTTTTCGACATTAGACTTCGAGGGCGAAGTCTGGTTCTAGTGGGGGAGAATTGTAACAGCCCGAAATTCAGGTAAGATTTATGACCCTTATATTTTGAGAGCTGGCAAGATGAGTCCCTTAAATTTGTATGTTGGATTTATGAGTATGCTGGGCGTAATGAAGCGTACGCCGTGCGTACTCACACGCTTATTTTTGACGCAGACTTGCCCGGGTATGTTGGGCGTAGTGTGCCCAGATACAAACCCTAATTTCTGGCTTATGCACTATAAAAGGAACGTTTAGTCCTTTGCCCTAGCCACCATACCCCTTTGAGTGAGCCCTTAGAGTGCAGAAATCCGTGTTTTAGCTTGTGTGTTTCTTCTTGAGCTTGAAGGTACCATTTTGAGGTGAAGAAGGAGAAGAGGAAGCCATTGTTGGAGCTAGAAGTGGAAGAGCAAGAGTAGATCCGAGTTTTTCAGTGGTTGGAGATCCTATTTGAGGTAAAAAGCTCAAAGCTTTCCTTGTCCTTCAAGAGTTTTGTCTTTTGGACCCATTTTAGGGTTTTTGGTTCAAAGGTGGAGACTTTGTGTGCAAAGAGTCTCCATGAGCTTAGATCTGGCCTTTCCCAGTGTAATATGTGTTGAGGATTCATAAAAATCCAATCTTAGTCATGGATATTGAGTCATGCATGAGTTAGGGTCTAAATTTCGAAACAAGAAAGGTGTTTTGAGTGATAGATGATCTTTACAGCCATGCAAGGCTTAAAGGCTCGACTTTATGGAGTAAGGACCCTTAAGGAAGTCAGATATGGAATATGAGTTCTTGTCTTAACCGTTTAAGACCAAAATACTCAATGTGGCTGAACTAGGATTTACGTTGGGCGTAATCCCAGTATGTGCAGCGTAGGGGGTGACACACCCCGATTCAGTGAAGCCACCGGGTACGCGCAGCGTAACCCAGAGGGTTGACTTTTGTTGACTTTTATGGTTTGGTCAACTTTAGGGTATTTGGGCCATGAGAGGGGTAAAATGGTCTTTTACCCTCCTGGGAGTGCTATGAGAGGGAATGGTCTAGCCTTGGGAAATGTGTTGATGCCGAGTGTTATTTCATGTGATTAGGCGGAGGCTAGATCCTATTTCACATAGTTCGAGATTTGCGAGTTACCCGAGGTGAGTCTTCTCACTATACGTTACCTAGAGTGGTATTTATGTGTTGACCGGAGGGTCTTATGTGCTATGTATAAGATTATGTGCTATGAATGAGTTCATGTGCTATGTGATATATGTATGTTATATGATTTTATAGACCGGACCAGAGGGTCCAACGATACAGACCGAACCGGAGGGTCCAACGATTCAGGTCGGGCCAGAGGGCCCAACGAGCTATGACCGGACCAGAGGGTCCAACGAGCTACAGGACTGGAGGGTCCCGCTGAGACACATCAACAAGAGGGTTGTACTATGGCCTCGAGTGGCGTATGTGTTGTATGCGGTATTTTGGGGAACTCACTAAGCATTTATGGTTACAGTTGTTGTGTTATGTGTTTCAGGTACTAGCGAGGACCGTGGAAAGGCGCCGACGTGATCCGTTCACACAGTCAGGAGATTTTATTTGTAATCTTAGGATATGTATTGTTTGATAACTACTGTGGAACACATTTTTTGAGAATGTTTAAATATAAATTTGGTTGTTGAAAAATGAAAAATTGTTTGAAAAATTACGTCGTTACATTTTCCAGACAGACTCTTGGATAGAGTCTCATGGTGAAGTAGTTTGAAAGGATGTCGGTTTCAGCGTTCGGTTGGAAATTCGGCGTTTCAAATAATTGGTAGATCAGCTTGAAGCTCAAAAGATCTTGGATAGATCGAAAATGCAAATGTTGGACAACAAGATGATTTAGGGTCGTAAGGATTTCAGTCGGATTAGATTGCGAAGTGGAGCCATGTTCGCTGTGATTTATAATGGTTTTGTATGTTGGGAAGTCAGATAAGGTATTAGACTCCTAGTTTTGAGTTGAGTAGTGATGGTTGTCCTTTATTGGTTAAGGTAAGTGGGGGCAAGGATTCGTTCGTCGTCAGTATGTGAGTTCAGATAAGGAGGGTTAGATTATTGGAAGGCCATCGTACGTTAGGGTTGACTTTTATCAGGGGATCTGGAAGATATGGTCGGATCGTCTGATTGCCTGGAAAGTAGCTAGGAGTGATTTCGAGGACGAAATCTAATTTAAGTAGGGGAGAGTTGTAACACTATGTTTTGAGTCGTTTCATAATTCAGGGTCGTGACCTCAAGATCAGGTATCATAAGGCTCCAGGCTTTAGGAAAGAGAGGTTTAGACCCATTTGGATGTGGGTAACGTAGATTATGTGATCCAAGAGTGTGGTTTGTGCTTTGGAGTCAAAGGGTAAAATGAGAAAAGTGGTGTTCCAGACTTCTTTTATAAATTAGGGATTTTAGTTCGATGTGTTTTAATTCAAAAGTAATTAGATAGGGTTGCATAGCTCCCCAATACCTTTCCGTGGATATAAAGATCGTCGAAAATGGAGTTGGAACGAAGAAGTTATGACCGTTAGATGTTAGAAAGGTTTTAGACTTGGTTTAGTATGTTAGGTGTACAACAAGTACGTTCAGCATACAAGAAGTATGTTAGACGTACTAGAGCATCCCTGACATGCTTAACGTACCAGGAGTATGGTGGGTGTATGCGATCAGTACCTAAACCATATTTTCATGGTTTGAGCCCTATTTATGCTCCTTAACTTCCCCAAAGCCATTCCATTCTCAACCTCCACCTCTCCAACACCCTTCCTTGAAAACCCTAACCCTAGTTTGAGCCTTTTGAGCAAAATAAGGTGATCTTGAGTGCCTTGGAGTTTCTTAGTGCATCTTATAGAAGAATGAGCTCTTTGGAGAAGTGTTGGTTGCATTGGAGCTTGTAGATCTAGACTCTGTTCACCTTGATCTTTCTTCTAGAGGTTTAAAGCTTGAATCTTGATGATGCATTTGTTAGATCTAGTTAGTTTTGGGTGTTATGAGCTTTTGGTCACTTTAGCGCATAAAGTTTAGATCTTGAAAGTTTGTGACCATGTTATGGGTAAAGTTGGAAACTTTATCCATCTAAACATCATATTGATTCAGATATAAAGGTTGGAGACTTGGACTTAATAGATTAAGTTGAAAAAGATACTCTTTTGGTCCCTTTGATACTTAAAGATTATATCTTGGTTGTTTGGACCATTCTAATGGATAAAGTTGGAAACTTTTTCCATTATGGAGTTATTAGGAACCATAAAAATGTAATCTTGGACTTTAGTTTCATTCCATGCATGAGCTAGGATGTCTTAAAGAGTTAAGAAGTTAGGATATTTGGTATATAGCACTTAATATCCATGCAAGATCATAGAGTTGGAAACTTTATGATTAAGAACATCATTTGAAGGATAGATCTGAATTTTGGATGAGAGAGCGTAAGGATTAAGTTCTTAATAAGAAGAAAGGGCGATAGTTGCATACGTTGGGTGTACCAATGGATACGCTGCGTGTATGTGGTAAGCCCCTCGACTCTGGTCAAATGTGTAGTACACCCCACGTACCTGTTAAGTACACCCAACGTACCCACCGAGTTGATCCAGTTGCCTTTGACTTTAACCAATAATTTAACCTAGGGGTATTTTGGGTATATTAATTATAATTTAAGTTTGGTCATGTTCCAATGAATAGGTGACCAGTAAAGCTGATTTTCGGAGTGGTGTTCTATTCATTGGTCTTTCCGATTGAGAGGTGAGTTTTCTCACTGTATCCATGGGTCGAAGGCACTAATGTCGGCCCATTATTGTGTTATTTGGGATGTTAATAGTTTTCTAGGGTTATCCGGGTATTATCAAAAATTTATCAAGGACTTCTCTAAGGTTGATGTACCCCTCACTCGTTTGACGAGGAAGGGCGTGGATTTTCACTAGGAGCCTAAGCAGCAGACTGCATTTAAGACTCTGAGACAGAAGTTATATGAGGCCCCAATGTTGACCCTCCCTTAGGGTGTCGAGGATTTTGTTGTATATTGTGATTCATCCATCACCGGTCTAGGGGAAATTTATGTGGCGAGGGAGGGTTATTGCTTATGCTTCTCGGCAGTTAGAGCTACACGAGGTGCGATATCATACGCATGATCTGGAGTTGAGGCGGTAGTGTTTTCCCTAATGATTTGGAAGCACTATTGGTATGGGCTCCGGTGTACAATTTAAATGAATCATAAGAGTTTGAGATATATCATGGATTGGTCGGTTCTGCATATGAGACAACGTAGATGGCTTGACATGGTTAAGGGTTATGACTGTGAAATTCTTTATCACCCTGGAAAAGCGAATGTGGTCACTAATGCTTTGAGCAGCAAGTTGGCTATTTCTTCGGTTAGGAGCTTATGTATGAAGATTTCAATCAATTCATCGCTGTTGGATTTGATTACGAAGTCTCAGGGCGAGGGAATCAAGAAAAAGAATTAGAAGTATAATCGAATCAGGGGTGAGATCGATAGGTTTTGTACCGATAGTTGTGGATTGTTGACCCGGTGTGATTAGATTTGGGTCCTATATTTTGGTGGAATCAGGCAGACTGTGTTGGAGGAGGCACACACGTCCATATTTTTGATACACATTGGAGCCACCGAGATGTATTGGGATTTGCAACTTAGTTACTGTTGTTCGTGCATGAAGAGGAAAACATTTTGGTATGTTGAGAGGTGATTGACTTGTTGGAGTTTTGAACTCTTGCATGAGATCTTAGCCCCTTTTTTACTCTATTTTGACATAGTTTGGACTCAAGACATGCATTAGACATGCATGTCTATAAAGCAATTATTTTATGGTCCATTGGATGAGAGAATGCCATATGGGAAGATTGAATGGTTGGTTTTATGGATTAAGAGCTTATCGGATTAAGCTACTAAGGTGCTTTGAGCAGTCCCTGCGGTGTGGCGAATGGGCCACCATGACCTAACGGATGGATGCCTTGCATCTATTTTGTCCTGTAGTCCCTACGACATGGGTAGAGGCTAGCCACGACCTAACGACTGACTAAGTTGACTTTTAACCAGGATTTTGACCAAGTTTAACCTAGGGGTATTTTAGGTATTTTGAGTTGTGGTTAAGTATCGATCACTGTTTAAATATATAGGTGACATGTAGAGTCGACAGTCAGAGCTGTCATCCGTTCAACTATCTTTTCGGACCGAGGGGTGAGTTTTTCCCTCGCTATACTTGTGGGTCGAAGGCACTAATGTCGGCCCATTGGATCATGGATCCTGGTATATTAGTTTGATGGTATGCTGAGTATGTGTTAGATTGGTAGATTTGTATGATTAACTATGTTCACTTAGTATGTGTTAGATTGGTGAATTTGTAGGATTACCTGTGTTATTGGTTATTGATTGTTATTTGTATATGTCGACATGTTATGTTTTGTTGGGTTGATGCGGTCTTTCTTTTTGCTGAAGGCCAAGACACCCAGGGCAATTCGGATAAACTGAAGGCATGTGAGGCGGTCCAGTTAGGACGAAGGCCCGGAGAGTGGTCCAGAAAGTTTGTAGGCCCTATGCGGCGGTCCAGTAAGCCTGAAGGCTCATTTATGCATGCTGTCATCTATTCTGTTTGTGTGTGGTACTTTGGGGGAACTTACTAAGTTTTGACTTACAGTTTAAGTTTTATGTTTCAGGTACTTCAAATGATCGGAGGAAAGCAAAGGCACGATCGTACACATCATTCGGTGACATGTTTTGGAGATGTTATGATACATTGATTTTAGAACATTTGTATTTGATATTGGGTTTTATAGCTTGAGTTTGGTTGGGTTTTATAGCTTGAGTTTGGTTGAAAACAATGGTTTCTTCTTAACTTAAAAATGATTTTTTTTTATTACGGTTATGCGATGTTACAATTTGTACGTGGATTAATTGCTAATTATTTGAAATTATGTGTTAAATGAATATTTAATGAAATGCATTGTTTAAACCACATGGCTATATACGTGTTAAGTGTATGTATGGTGTTTATTACATGATAATCTAAAGGATAAATAGTATTACTTAAAAAAAAACAATGCGTATTAAATACCTGATAATTTGTGTTAGATATATACACCAAATTATGACAATATTGTATGAATATGGTCATAATTTAAATTGAGACATATAAATGATTTATAGATCTCGGTAAGTTGGATAAAAGCATAGTCTTGTATTGTATTGTGATAGTATGGTATAAACATGAAAACGGTTTTGAAAGATGATTATAAGGATTATAGTTTTGAGTAGAAATGAAATAAGAATTATAAGGAATGTTTGGTTCAAGTTAAGTTGAAAAGGATGTTAAGTTATACCATGTATTATAAAGATATTACATAAACATGAAATTTATGTTGGAGATTTATTACGGATATTGTAATCGTGTTTAGTTATACCTTGAGACCTATAGTGGATGCTTAGTTCAATTAAGTTTTGATAATGGATAACATTATATTAAGGGTGTATGTGAGACGAGAACAGAAAGTAGAACTATGTTCGATAACACTGATGATTTGATGTGGTACGTATTACATACATGAGTACTATATTAGTATTCCCCTCTTTTACCGATGACTAAAAATGGTATGTCTGTATCAAGCAGTTGTCATGCCCCTGGATGACCAATCATCTGCCATAGTGGGATGACAGCCATTGGTTTGATTGCCTTGTGGTGCTAATGAATTATACTGCTCCATATGAATAGGATTGTATATTCATTTGATGCACTATATCCTCCCCATGGTTGTCTTTATTAACTAATGTTTGTTGCCAAGGAATCTCCGAAGTAGTATATCCAACTCGTTCGCTTCTAGTGATCCCTTAGGTTAGCTCTCATAAGATCACTGTTACCAACGGGATAAGTAGTTTAGGGTGATTATTTTATAGATGTTTATGATGTGTTGCTGGATGACATATAATTTTGTAGGTTGTTGATTACAGAATAATATAACATTGTGGGATTGAAAACCTTATGTATCTCATCAGGTTTCCCGACCTGGCCCACTCCATTTACATGCATCACAAGTAGCGGTGTTAAAACTGTTGGAAATTTAAATATGATGCTAAGTGATTAAAGAGAAGACTTGCACTAGAGTTTAGGATTGTATGTCTTTACACTGTAACTATGTTGGGTATTGATTATGACATCCTTGGAGTTTTGTATTTTGAAACAACATCTTTATTCAAATATATTTTTAATAAAACGAAATAGTTTCCACAAAATGTTTTATTATACTGTGATTTTACGTAAACAAAGATGTTATTGATTTTCATAGTGTAAAGAAAAAAGCTTTCTTTTTAATTTTTTTTATCCGATTATGAGAAATAGAGGACGTCAAAAAAATTTAACATCAAAATTATGGCTTGCCTTTAATGACTCATACCCAAATCCTACAAACTCTAGGGAACGAATTAAAGGAGAGACGATGAAGGAGAATTTATAAGCGTTTAACATATAAGGCTATATGGAGTACCTCCGTAAGATGAGGTAGCAATGTCACTTACAAGTAAACAAACACCACCCATGCCTTGTGAGGCACTGAAGCTGTGAGCTTCCATGAAGACTGCTACGATTTTTCACAAGGGCGAGAGAAAAACCTTATCTTTATCTCACTAGGTATAGGAAATGGTGTTCATGGACTCATGGTCAAGTTACTAGTGAGATAGAGATGGAAATAGAGAAACTAGAGGGATGAAATAGAGATAGTAAACACACCTTCTTGGTAATGGTGTTGTCTTCTAGGGGTGGTAAATCGTGCTATCATTTTGTGTTTTTGTCTGACACGACAAGGTTTTATGTAACACGAACACGACACGACACGATGTCGTGTTTTTTTAGCTAACACGAAAACGAACGAATTAAAAAACGACAAACACGACACGACACGAAAAATATAACATATACTAAAAACTAGTTTATTTAATGAATACTTTATCAAATATAACACGACAAACACGAAAAACACGATAAAGAACTGCTAAATCGTGTCAATTTCGTGTCAATTTCTTAACACGAACACGACACGACACAACATCGTGTTTTTTACAGTTAACACGAACACGAATTCAAATTTTAATTTCGTCCCAATTTCGTTTCGTGTCGTGTATTTTTGTCGTGTCGTGTCATAAATTGCCACCCCTATTGTCTTCCATTCCATATAACCTAAGTGTTAATAAAGCTTTAGGATCTTAACATATGTTTAGAAATAAGAAGGTTGCCAAGTCACTATTTAACATCCCAAATTTCGAGTCCAAGAATTTCATTTAATTAACTGAGTATAAAAACATTCATAAGAAAACTACGTAGAAATATATCATTTCGTAAATCAACATATCATGTCTGAAAACCCAAATCATAAAATAGCAACATGTCAGAGTACAATCCCAGAATATCTCAAGTGCGGAAAATCAATGTGTGTGTATGATGTGCTGCTACCGCGCCAGCTCTTTCCCCTTCGCTGAAGAGGTACCTGAAACCAAAAACTGTAAACTGTAAGCACGAAGCTTAGTGAGTTCCCCCATCGTACCACATACCATACAATCACATAGCATACATAATTCCGGGCAATTATGGGGTGCCCGACCTACCCGGTACGACCATTTTGGGGTGCCGACCTACCCATGTCAAGCCATTATGGGGTGCTGACCAACCTGTGTCAAGCCATTATGGGGTGCTGACCTACCCGCCGGTCCTAACAACCGACCCTTAGGGACTATTCCACCCCATACTGCTACTATCACATATAACATATCATGCCAGCATATAAACATATCATCACATACTGTCATACATATCTGAGGTGCCTACCTACCCTTCGGTCCTAACAACCGAACTCTACTACTGTCACATATAACATATCATGCCAGCATATAACATATCAGGTAGTAGCAAACCTAGGTTATATCACAAATATGATCATCTAACATACAACTCCTACTGGTGGGCCGACATTGTGGTCGTAGACCCACCGCTACTGGAAGGTAACTCACCTTGAACGAGTAGTTGTTGATAATCTGCGTGGGAAATCTCTACCTATTGTTGCTCTGGAAATCCTCCGGCTATAATCCCCACAAAAACACTTACTTAGAGTCTAATATCCATTCTTAGGGTAAAATGACCATTTTACCACTAACCAAGTCCAAGTCAAAGTCAACTTCCAGTTGACCCGACTCACCGAGTTGGGCCGCCAACTCATCGAGTCCCTATCCTTTCATCTGTCCTTCTTCACGCCTCTACTTGTTGGGTTTGGCAACGACTCAACGAGTTCTCCTTCTAAAACAACCCGAATGAACCTTCATCCGACTCGCCGAGTTGTATGAACAACTGGTCAAGTTCATCTCCATCCTATGAACAAGTCCTGCCTTCGACTCGCCGAGTTGTATGAACAACTCGTCGAGTTCATCTTCAAGAGTTGGGAGATTGTGTAACGCCTGTAGATCCGGGCTAGTCAATTTAGAGATAATAGGGGTCGAAAATGACTTTTTGACAAAAGATTATTTAGAATAAATAATCTTAACCAAGTTGTAGAATACGACTCAAGGGTTCCGTACATATAAATAACGATGAAATCCGAGTTATAGTGAACAAGTTATGGTCCGTCGAAGTTTTACGGCAAAACCGTCACGACACCAGGAGACGTAAATAGTGAATTTACGATGGAGGACTTCTTATCCTTATAAATCTAAAAAAAGTTGTAGTATATGTTAAACCAAGAACATACAAAAAAGAACGCTCAAATCTGACTTCGTGTGAGGAAGTTATGAATTTTCTAAGATTTGGCTTAGCAGTGCACAACTCGAAACTCGAATTTTAGATCGAGCGGTTTTTGGCCTACGTGATATAAATGAGAATTGAATATCTCATTCATAGGAACTCAACGGTAAAAAGACGGACGAAAACAGAGTCCGTGTGTAGAAGTTATGAATTTTACGCAAACATTTAACAGTATAATCTCCTCGTACTGTTAAATTTTAGATTGGTCGAGAACTAGCCGATGAAGTCAAAATGAAAGTTGTAGACCTTATTTTTACCTACGCGTGGATATAAAGAACGTAAAAAACGGAGGTTGTATGTGAAAGTTATGGATTTTAGAATTCGGAAGTGTATTGTGCGAAAATGGGTGATATGGCACAATCTTGGCCATTGCTTTCTCCCCAAGTCTTGCCACTAGATGGTGACATGTGGCACCAAGTTCAGTCATTTTCACCCTATAAATAGAACCTCTCCCACCCTCATTTTCTTCATACCTTTCCCATTCTTTCTTTTCTTTACTCTTTCTCTAGAATCTCTCTCTAGCCCCGAAACCCCCCGAAAAACCTAGGGAACCTCCCTAGCACGAGGCGGAAGCCCCGGAGTGCTCGACGGCTCCGAGAAGAAGAGCTTTTCGGCTCGGGAACACTACTCCAAGCAAAGCCCGGTTTTCTATAAAACCCATCATCTAACTCATATATTTTTAATATAGTTTTTATTTAATTATAGTAACGTCATTAGGAACTTATAATAAGTACTTGGACTATTATTATGGGTTATATAAGTATTTTTTAACGCTTATATAGTAGTAATAATAGCTAGACTATTAATTAGTCCCGGCGAATAATAGACTAAACTCTAGTGGTAATAATACTAGGTTTCGTCGAAAGAAATTATTTTTTTAAGAAGCGAAGCGCTGTCTGAGTTCGGAATCACCACCTTTTCAAGTGAGTGCATGGTCCTTTTCATCTTACACATAGATATGAAGTATTTTATATAAACTATGTGTTATGTGTGCATATTATCTGTATACTTGATATCTATGCTGGATGAACGGTTTTATACAAGTTTTGTATGATTTAAATTGTATATGTATTTATATCTACAAAATATGTTGGTAAAACATAGGTAGATGAAATATGAGTTAGATGATGAGTTGAGAGGTGATATAGACCATAAGTTAAGGGTGAGAGGTAGAAGATGTGAGAAGCCTTGTTCCTAAATGTTGGCCTCGTCATCTAGCAGAGTATGGATGACAACCACAGACTATTCTAGACAGTCCAGTGGAACACTAGCAGGCTCGCAACATGTAGGTGTTGTGAACGATGTGTTCACCGGTGTACTCTAAAAACTCAATGACATGTATTGCGAGTGGACTCTCGAAAATGATATTGTCAATAAACAATATAACCCTAACAGTTGTGCTCGAAGGACAATACTGGCAGCTGCGCCTCATATAGAATATCAAAATTTTGGCAGTTGTGCCTAAGTGATAGAACTAGCAGCTGTGCTTGACAACTGTGTCATTGAAAACGATGGACTTCTTACTTATTCCTTATGATAATTTCTAGGAATGAATGAACGAGAAATAGCTGATTCTTAGGGTAGATCCTTAAGATTAAAGAAGATAATGGGGATGAGTAATTGGGTTAACTGTTTGATGATTAAACATAATAATTATATTATTATGGGTTGAAAACCCTATGTACTCACCAGGTTTCCCAACCTGACCCACTCAGTTTATTTATATCACAGATGTTGATATGACGTCACATTACACTAAGATATTGAGGAGATATGAATCACTAGTGATAATGAATGTAAGTTTTGTTTATGCTTATGTTTCTGTATTGACGATGACATCCCAAATGTTTTAAAATGAATAAAAATACTTTTCTTCGGAAATGTTTTCATAACATATTTATCATGTTTTACTGGGAACAAATTCCGCAACATTTTTATTAAAAGGGGTACTCTGATTTTTATAAAGCATAAACAAAATCAGTCTTTTCTGGCCGTGAAAATGGGGATGTCACAGTTGGTATCAGAGCATTAGTTTAAGCGAACTAGGAATAAGGATTTATTTCTAGACTTAAACTTAGAATGCTAAGTGATGATTGTGAGGAATCTGTTTAATAAATTAGTAATACACCTGAATAGACAAAAGCACTAGCTTATTTAGGAAAATGCCTAACATGCTTTTATGTGCTATATGATTTATGATGTGCATTGTATGATCGGATCTATGGTCTGTTGCTAACCGGATCTGGAAATTTTATGTGTTTAGATTTCTAAACGTTTAAATACAATATTAGAACTGACATGTAACTTTTCGGAGTAATAAGGAGAATTACACGTCTAAATCTTCTCTATCTATATTCTCGTCTCGATGCATTGAATGCATGCTTCCGTGAAAATAACGTCATGGTGAAGACTCATAGAGAATTGAGTAAATAAAGGAAATGAAAAGTCTTATGATAGTGAATGACACCTATCAGAAGATATCGTAAGAGTGGTATCTTGCCTTTAGAATATGTCAGGAAGGATGTTTAGAGGAGTACGGTACGTCCGAAGTACACTTTCGATTGGTGGGATGATGGAGCGATTCGTGTAATTCCCGAAGTTATCCTATCATATGACATTTCCACCACCAACCGAGTTGACGTAGAATTGATGATTGAAGATATGAAGTCCTAGTAGAGTCTAGGGAAAATTTTATGATTGCTTGGAAAAATTTATATGTGTTAAAATTGTTTTTTTTATAATGACTTGGAAAACTGCGAGATAATACTTGGTACGAGTATGAGTAGGTGTGAAAGGTAGTAGAGGCTTATACTACCAGAAGCACAGGACTCACGCTTGGATCAGGGAAAGTCACCAGGTTACCAAGGAGCTAGTAATTGATTTCGTTTTATTCAACTATGTTGTTACCATCCTTTCGGTAATGACTAAGAAGATGATTGCTATTTCGACCCTAGTGGTCATATAAAATTGAGTACGACTACGATGAGTATGTTACGTGGTTCAAAGAACCAAGTTTGATGTAACATCTCACTTAAGCCGGAAGATTGAAATAAAAGATAATCAAAGCGATCGGTAGAGGTATCACGATAATTACTTGTAGCTAGAAATGCTACCTTTTAAGATGAGATTAAATCTAGATGTAACATCTAATCCTCACATAAAGTTGCAAACTTTACGTGAAACCAAGGATATATAGGCCCAAAACACACTAGGGCTAGGGTTAAGGACTAGGGGGCCTTCACCAACAACTGTTATACATGAGCTTTATGACATTTTGGACCATCACAAGCCTAGATCCGAAGTAGCAACTGTTGGATTTTGAGCATTCTAACACTTCCTAAGTGTAAATGCAACCCTAATAACCTTGGATCTATGTTTGTCTAATAATCATGCAAAGTTGTTTTCCAAGGTTATGAACCTATCTAGCATACATGGGGTACAATTTTCTTTGTATAAAAGATAGAACTACATACCTTGTTGTTGAAAGTGTTCATTGAAACCTTGTGAGCCTAACACCTCAAGTGTGATGCCTCAAATGCTTCACACAACACCAAATGCAAAGTATAAACTTGAGAGAATACTCTAACACACTCAAAATCAGCCAAGCCCTCTTGTTTCTCTTGTGTAGCCGATTTTGGGGAGAGACATGGTCCTTATATAGTGTGTTGCATTAGGTAAAACCCTAATGTAACATGACTCTTCATTTCTCAATCCATGGGTTAACTCCATGGAGCATCCTATGGGTGGAACCTAACTTGATGATCCATGGAGCCTTTTAGCCCACTATATAAGATATGGAAGATTTACATAATCTACCCATATATTTAATTAGTTATTCTTTTGATCACTTAATTAATTCTGAATTAATTCTTGATCAAAACTAATTAAATAATATTATTAATATATTAGAACGTATAATATATTAATAAACCATATGTGTTATTTCTCTCATTTAGTTTATCCAATTGCATGGTGCCATGCAACCCAAATGGACCATGCCGGGTCGGGTCAAGTATTTACCAGAAATAGTTATGGACTTAGACACCTTATCAGACAGTTTCCCACTTGGATAAGTCTAATAACTATAACTGCAATACTTCAGGAACCGATCGGCAATCATATATATTTCAAGGTCTCTTGGAACTGAGAAGATGTTGATACGCCATTTAAGATAAGTGATCATATAATCCTCTGTTCTAGGTATCAGATGGACAAATACATGGAACAATGTCTTACTTATTGTCCAATAGTTTGTTTCCCGATTTCCGATTTGTTTGACAAAGAACTTAATTGAACACATCAACTTAGTTCTGACCGGGCCCGGTTCATAGGTCAAAACAAAATCATCGAGGGGCCCAGATATCAGCTTCTACTCCAAGAAGGAACAGATAAACTTCGACTCATATGCTTGTTCTACCACTCATTGAATTACACACAAAAGCACGTTTTATAATATCGAGTTACCAATGCGTTTTCGTACAATCAATGCATAACCAACTCGTAAGTAACAAATCATATCTCTAGGTTTGAAGATTTATATGATATTACCATCTCACGATCACTCAAGATAAAATTCCATGAAGTGATTCCAGTGAGCGTGGGTTGATTCCAATACTCAAAACTTATGAGCACTCATGATTGTTGTAGCCATGTCCAACACCTTAAACCTCTGCAACCAATCATGACAGTCTTGATTCATACCTACTTCCGACATATGACCGACTGTGGAGGTTCGAATAATATGATATACCAAACATAATTATTCTGGAAGTAAAAAAATGAAAAAGAAATATAGTAAACGATTGACAAAAGATAGTAACACTTTACTCATAAATAAACACAACTTTTATTCATCATCAATTGTCAATTACACTTTACAAATTTCATAATTTATCTAACTACTAAAACTTATATCATCTTTCAGCCCTATGCTCTGAGCATGCTGGAGATGCTTAACCCTACTCAGTCCCTTCGTGAGGGGATCTGCTGGGTTCTCATCCGATGATACCCTCTTTGCCACGAGGATTCCTTCTTCTATGTGATGTTTGATAAAATGATATTTTCTGTCGATGTGTCTGGATCTTCCATGATCCCTTGGTTCCTTGGCTAAGGCAACAACACTTTCATTATCACAGAAAATTTCCATGGGATCCTTTATAGCTGGTACAACTCCAAGGTCTCCAATGAAGTTCTTTAGCCATATTGCCTCCTTTGCTGCCTCGCTCGCTGCTATATACTCTGATTCACAAGTGGAATCAGCCACTGTCTCCTGCTTGTAACTCTTCCAAGTGATTGCTCCTCCGTTTAAGGTAAAGACCCAGCCCGACTGAGAGTGGAAATTATCCCTATCAGTTTGGAAGCTAGCATCACTATACCCTACAACTCTCAAGTCATCACTCCCACCGAGGGTAAGAACCCAGTCCTTAGTCCTCCGTAGGTACCTGAGGATATTCTTTACCGCAATATAGTGTGCCTTGCCAGGATTCCCTTGATACCTGCTAACCATGCTCAAGGCAAAGGCTACATCAGGCCGAGTACACGTCATAGCATACATGATCGAGCCTACAACCGAAGCATAAGGTACTTGACTCATTTCTGCTATCTCAACCTCGGTACTTGGGCTTTGTGTCTTACTCAATCTGGCATTACTCTGGATGGGTAACTCTCCTTTCTTGGAATTCTGCATGCTGAATCTCTTCAACACCTTGTCCAAGTATGTACTTTGACTAAGTCCAATTAGTCTTTTACTCCGGTTTATCAAGATCCTTATCCTTAGAATATAGGCAGCTTCTCCTAGGTCCTTCATAGAGAAACACTTCCCAAGCCATAACTTAACTTCCTGCAGAGTTGGGATGTCATTTCCTATGAGTAGTATGTCATCCACATACAATACCAAAAAGCTAACTATACTCCCACTAGCCTTGACATACACACAAGATTCATCTTCACTCCTAGAAAAGCCAAATTCCTTGACCTTTTCATCAAAGCAAAGATTCTATCTACGAGGTGCTTGCTTTAATCCATAAATGGATTTCTCAAGCTTACACACTCTATTAGGGTACTCGTTGCTAACAAAACCTTTAGGCTGACTCATGTAAACATCTTCAGTCAACTTTCCATTAAGGAAAGTGGTTTTGACATCCATTTGCCAAAGTTCATAGTCATGAAATGCAGCTATGGCTAACATAACCCTAATAGACTTAATCTTGGCTACTGGAGAAAAGGTCTCATCATAATCCACTCCAGGAATTTGAGAGAAGCCCTTTGCAACCAGCCGAGCCTTATAAGTGTGTACATTACCATCCATGTCGGTCTTCTTCTTGAAGATTCATTTGCACCCTACAGTCTTACGACCTGGTACATTCTCAACCAAGTTCCAAACTTGATTGTCATACATAGATTGTATCTTGCTATCCATAGCCTTTTTCCATTTAGCAGACTCAGGGCCTGCCATGGCTTCCGTGTAGTTGTTAGGTTCATCCAGACCTACTAGTGTCTCATCACTAATAAGTGTCTCACCTTCCGCAGTAATATGGAAACCATAGTAATGCTCAGGTGCATTCCTAACTCTCGTGGAACGCCTCAGAAGTACAGACTCGTCAATTGGCTCAACAGGAGTTTCCTCCTCAAATTGAGGGCTAGGGTTTGAAGTTCCTTCACCGCTTGACTCTTGAAGTTCTTCAAGGTCAATTTGCCTCCCACTGTCTCCTTGGCTTATAAATTATCTCTCTCGAAAGACTCCTCTTCTTGCTACAAAGACCACATTAGCACTAGGTCTGTAGAAGAGGTAGCCAAAGGATCTTTGTGGGTAGCCGATGAAAATACACCTCTCGCTTCAGGGTTATAGCTTATCATGAGACTCGCACCTTAAAAAAGCCTCGCAACCCCAAATCTTGATATGGTCTAGTTTGGGTACTTTACCAGTCCACATCTCGTCAGGAGTTTTGGCAACTTTCTTTGTAGGGACTAGATTAAGAATATGGGTGGTAGTCTCTAAGGCATACCCCCAAAATGAGATTGGTAGCATAGCTCGACTCATCATGGAACGAACCATATCCAACAAGGTTCGATTACGCCTCTCAGCCACACCATTCAACTACGGTGTCCTGGGAGGTGTCAATTATGAGACAATCCCACATTCCCTAAGATAGTCGAGGAACTCTGAACTAAGATACTCACCACCTCGATCGGATCGAAGCATCTTAATGTTCCTGCCCCATTGATTCTCGACTTCCTGTTTAAATTCCTTAAACCTTTCGAAAGTCTTTGACTTATGCTTGATTAAGTAGACATATCCATATCTACTATAATCATCAGTAAAAGTCAAATAATAACGATTAGCATCCCTTGTGGCAGGTTTGAATGGTGCACACACATATGTGTGTACAAGGTCCAACAAACCTTCACCCTCTTACAAGAACCTGTGAAGGGTGACTTTGTCATTTTTCCAAGTAAACATGATTCGCAACTATCATCCGACTTTAGGTCAAATGACTCCAAGACTCCATCCTTTTGGAGTTGGCCTATGCGTTTCTTGCTTATACGTCCAAGACGACAATGCCATAATGGTGCTTTATCCAAGTTATTATTATTAACAGAATCAATACACAACACATTATTTCCTAAGTTATCAACCACAGATACAATTGTTGGGTTTTGAGCATTCTAACACTTCCTAAGTGTACATGCAACCCTAATAACCTTGGATCTATGTTTATCTAATTATCATGCAAAGTTGAATTCCGAGGTTTATATTCCTATCTAGCATACATGGGGAACAATTTTTAACTTGAATGAAAGATAGAATAACTTACCTTGTTGTTGCTTATGTTCCTTGAAACCTTGTGAGCCTAGCACCCCAAGTGTGATGCCTCAAATGCTTCACACAACACCAAATGCTCTTGGAAAGACTTTTTGAGAGAATACACACTTCTTGAAATCGGCCTAGCCCTCTTGTTTCATATGTGTAGCCCATTTTGGTGGAGAATGGGATCCTTATATAGTGTTGACACATATAGGGTTACACCATGTAAACCCTAATGTGTCATGACTCTTCATTTCCATGACCCATGGGTTTGTAACTCCCATGGAGCATCCTATGGGTGGAACCCAACTTGATAGTCCATGGAGCCTCTTAGCCCACTATACAAGATAATGATGATTTACATAATCAACCCATATATTTAATTAGTTATCTTTTGATCACTTAATTAATTCTAAATTAATTCTTGATCAAACTAATCAAATAATATTATTAATATATTAGAACTTATAATATATTAATAATCTCCATGTGTTATTTCTCTCATTTAGTCTATCCAATTGCATGGTGCCATGCAACCCAAATGGACCATGCCGGGTCGGGTCAAGTACATACCAGAAATAGTTATGGACTTAGACACCTTATCCAACAACAATTTCATACACACCATCACAAGGTAATGCTTTAAAATAAAGAACATTATTAAAGAAAGCATTAATCGAACCAACTTCATTATCAAATGAAAAGGTGAAACCTTGTTTATACAATGCATGAAAGGAAATAATATTGCTTGCCATTTCTGGCGAATAACAACATTTATTCAAATCTAAACTAAACCCACTACTTAGCGATAAAGTATAAACTTCAATCTTGGTGACAGGTGAAGCTTTCCTGTTTCCCATGATCAAGTTTAGTCTTCCTTGCTCCACCTTCCCACTTCTTCTTAGTCCCTGCAAATCATAACAGATATGAATACCACAACCGGTATCAAGGACCCATGAGTTAGAATGGGGTGAGTTATTAGATAAGATAGTGTAAATACCTGCATGGTTGGGTTTAACTTTCCCATCCTTCACATCTTGCTGGTACTTTGGGCAGTTCCTCTTCCAATGTGCCTTTTCATGGCAATAGAAGCATTCAGCCTCTTTTGGGTCAGAATAAGGAGTAATGAAACCTTTCTTGGTTCCACTTGAAGAAGAGCCATCAAGGGTCCTAACCTTGGTACCCTTCAAAGAATGCTTTCTTTTCTTCCCTCATCCTTTCCCAATTGCCAAGACAGGGGCGGAGTTGGTAGGAGTAGGAGTAGTAACAACCGCCTTACCCTTAAGAACACTCTCCGCAGTCTTTAAGAGTCCTTGAAGTTTGCTGAGAGTGACCTCTTCCTTGTTCATGTGGTATGTCATGCGGAATTGATCATAACATGAAGGTAAGGAGTGCAAAATAATATCTATTGCTAGCTCCTCGGGGAAGTTCACATTAAGCTTCAGCAAACGGTCCACAAACCTTTGCATTTTCTGCATGTGGGCCGTGATGGGTTCTCCATCCTTCATTCTGGTTGTTATCATGGAGGTGATGATTTCATATCTCTCTTGTCGTGCACTTTGATGGTATCTTTCCATCAAATCTTGGTGCATTTCAAAAGGGTAGTAGTCCTCGTAGGACTTTTGGAGATCGGCTGTCATACTGGCCATCATGATGCATGCCACCTTGGTAGCATCCCTTTCATGTGCCCTAAAGTCAGCGATCTCTTGAGGAGTAGCAACTATCTCATCAATCTCCTTAAGCTCCTTATCGAGGACATATTCTTTGTCCTCATAGCGGGTAATCATTCGGATGTTTCTGATCCATTCATTAAAGTTGGATCCATCAAAAGTGACTTTCCCACACAAGTTCATCAGAGAAAAGGAGCCATTAGGATTAGAGCCAGAAGCAGCAATGTTTGCAGACATCTGAAAAGAAGAAAAGTTTAGTTTAGAAATAGAGACAGTCCTTAATAAAACACCCAAATGTAGTATTAAGGCTAGGCCCCAATCACAATATATTATACTTAGAAGAGGTATGTCGTAATCTAAGTAATAACATATTTGAAAGGTAGGTGAATGACGATTCACCAATTTCCACCAAAGTCGAAATATTAAAATATTTAATTTGATTCTTAGAAACTCCTAAATTCTTTTGAGATTCAATGAACTTTTCAAAGGCATGTTTCAATCTCGAGTGTACCCTCCAAGTTTTGTGACTGGGATGCCGAGGATCACAAAACAAGGTGTGAAGTAACCATGCAAATTACTTGGTACCCTTAATAAATTACCCCTCAATCGATGTGCCGGTTAACCACACACGCTCCATCGATACTATAATAAATATTAAGTCACCCTTTACCTACCTTGTTAAGTTCAAGTTAGTGTGCCGGTTAACCACACACGCTCCACTAACGAATTACACAAAGTGTAAAGTGTAATTTCATGGATTAGCACCTTATTCACATTTTTCCTAAAGTAACTAAGATTGAGAATTTAATAAAACATTTAGTTACTTTATAATATTCATCATACTTTTAATGAGAATTTATAAATCCTTGTCTTACCCGTTCGGCTAACGACCCTCCACCAGTCAAGCAAGCGGTGGGTAAGAGGGGACACCCATTAAGTTGTCATTTTATAGGCAACAATTGCAAACTTTTCACTGATCATAAGAGTCTCCAATATCTCTTTAATAAGAAGGAATTGAATATGAGGCAACGACGCTGGCTGGAATTACTCAAGGACTACGACTGTGAGATACTTTACCATCCCGGTAAAGCTAATGTTGTTGTTGATGCTCTCAGTCGGAAAGTCAATCTTGAAAGGAAAAGGCCAAGAGCGTTGAGAATTGAAATTGTTTCGACCATTGTGGAAAGTATAAAGAAAGCTCAAGAAGAAGCTTCTGGGAAGAATGACCGAAAGGAGGAACGTTTGGGGAAAACGTTGGTGTTCGGTGTAAACAGTCATGGACTGAAGGTATTCTAGGATCGAATTTAGATACCTAAGTCAGGAGGAATCAGAGATCTTCTGATGGAAGAAGCTCACAAAACCATGTACTCGATTCATCCCGGTAGCACTAAAATGTATAGGGACCTAAAACCCTACTACTTGTGGCCGACGATGAAGCTTGATGTTGCAAAGTATGTGGCTGAGTGTGTGACTTGTGCAAGAGTCAAGACACAACATCAGAAACCGTATGGGAGTTTAGAACCTTTACCTGTGCCTATGGGTAAGTGGGAAGACATTGCTATGCATTTTGTCACTAAACTGCCCAGAACAAAGAATGGTCACGACATGATTTGGGTGGTCGTTGATCGATTCACTAAGAGTGCGCATTTCATAGCAGCCAGGGAGAAATGGTCTATGGAAAAGCTTGTGAATTCTTATGTGAAGAAAATTGTGAGACTTCACGGAGTTCCGCTAACGATTGTATCGGATCGTGATAGCCGTTTCACCTCAAGGTTTTGGAAAAGTCTACAAGAGGAAATGGGTACCAAGTTATGTTTAACTACAGCTTACCATCTGCAGACTGATGGTCAGAGTGAAAGAACGATACAAACACTTGAAGATATGCTGAGAGCATGTACCTTGGAACTCCTAGGTAATTGGGATGAACATTTACCATTAGTAGAATTTTCCTATAATAATAGTTTTCACTCGAGCATTAAGATGGCACCTTACCAAGCTTTGTATGGAAAAAGTGTCGTACGTCATCTTGTTGGCTTGGGACTGGGGAAAAGCAGTTTATGGGACCAGAGATGGTTCATCAAACTGCTGAAAAGTTGAAAATAATTAGGGAAAGAATGTTAGCGGCTCAGGATCGTCAAAAGAGCTATGCTGACAAAAAGCGAAGACCGATGACTTTTGAAGTTAGGGATTCGGTTTTGCTTAAAGTCTCGCCGTGGAAGGGACTTATAAGATTTGGAAAAATAGGAAAACTAAGTCCAAGGTTTATTGGACCGTTTAAAGTTCTTCAGAGGATTGGGAACCAAGCTTACAAGCTCGAACTACCAGAATAACTGAATGGAATTCATAACACTTTTCATGTGTGTTATTTACGAAAGTTCACGGGGAAAGTTCCCGACATGATTCCACTTTCGGAGTTGAGAATCGATGAGAACAAAAGGTTGATTGAAGAACCAGAGGCAATTGTTGACCGAAAGACTAAGAAGTTGCGATGCAAGATGGTCGAGTTAGTGCTTGTCCAATGGAAACACACGAACGGGCCGAATCTCACCTGGGAGACGGAGAATGACATGATGGGTCGCTATCCTCATTTGTTTGTTGATGTGTGATTCCGGGGACGAAATCATTCTAAGGTGGAGAGAATTGTAATGCATGTGTTTCTGGGCTTGCCATTTTAAGCAATGTAATAGTCTAGGTTAACCTTTGTAACCTGTTTTGAAATAATATAAGTGTATTATTTGAGTATTATGTGTTTTGTGCTTAATTGCTTAATTATGTGGTTTGATTAATTAAGAATAAAAACAAGCGTCAAAATTGAAGTGTAAAATAAACTTGATATCTTTAGATAATGTTTTAGTAGTTGAAACAAGGTTTCCGAGGATATAAAGAATGCCGAAATCCGAGTTATAACGAAGAAGTTATGACCTGTCGAAGTTTCGCGACAGAACCAGCACGACACAACATGACGTAAAAAGTGAATTTACGTTAGAGCGATATTTAGCCTTAGAAATCTAAATGAAAGTCGTAGAATACGTTAAACCATGAGCGTGCATAAAAAGAACGCTCAAATCTGACTTCGTATGAGGAAGTTATGATTTTTCGAAGTTTCGACTTAGCAGTATGCAACCCGAATGCTCGATTTGAGACCGAGTGGTTTTTAGCCGAAACAATATAAATGAGAATTGAAGATCTCATTAATTGCAGTAAAACGATAAAAAGATAGGCGAAAACGGATGTCGGATAAAGAAGTTATGAATTTATAACGAAATTTTCTGTCCCGGCCTATTAAAAATAAATAATAAAAATAAAGTCAAAATTAGCCAACGGAGTCTAAACGAAAGTTGTAGAGCATAGTCTCACCTTCGCGTGGATATAAAGAACGTCGAAAACGGAGTTCGTATGAAGAAGATATGAATTTCCGAAGTTTATTAAATAATTAATAATTAAATTTAATTATTTAATTTCGGTATTATCCGAAGACGAGTCACCGGATTCATCCGGAGTACGCCCCGCATACAGCAAGAAATGTCGACACTTCGGATGACGCATGCAGTGACGACTTCGGAGGCATGTACGCCCCGCGTGCTGGGAGGTTCCAGCCTCCTATAAATAGGATGCGAGGGGTCCGGGCATAATTGCTCATTTCTCCTTCGTTTCGTGCCGAAGCTCTACGTTTTTACCCCCAAAGCCACCCCGAAGCCCCGGTAATATTCCCGAGATCCCGAAGATCCTGAGAAGTGCGGTTTCCGAGCCGAAGCTCTGCCTGCGAGAAGTTCGATTTTTGTAGAGATCTTCCAGATCTGCTGAGGATTACTACTTTTGCAAGTCGTAGTGTTGTCCGATCATCTTCTGATCAAGTGAGTGTGTAGTTACTTTCTTCTAACGCATAATTATGAAGTATTTTATACGAAATATGTGTTATGTGTATATTTTGTTGTTATGTGTGTGAATGTATATTCACTTTCTTCTATCTCATGGATCTGATTTGTTTTCTACAAAATACGTGGTATGTGGGTGTGCCTCATCTGTTATGTGGAATATATATTGAATGAAAATGATATACAGGTTTTAAACTATGTATAAAAATGTATAATTTTATCTACTAATATGTTGGGTAGAACATGGGTAGATAGTTGGTGTGTAATAAACAGATGAGAGGCCTCGATGTTGTTGTTATTGACCTAGTTATTCAGCGGAGTATGGATAACGACCACAGAATCCTTCTAGACAGTCTCGTGGAATGCTAGCAGGTTCATAACCTGTAGGTGTTGTGAACGATGTGTTCACCGGTGTACTCTATCCCCCTCGTGGTTGCCTTTAGGATATCTATTGTTGAGGAAACCCCTTAGCAGTAATGTCCATCCCGATGAAAATCCTAGATTAGGTCCCTTGAGATAGATGTTGTTTTAGGGACGTAAAGTGAGGATAACGGGAATGGGTAATCGGGATAGTGATTTTTTGGTGAAATTAAATATAATTTATTTATTGTGGGTTGAAAACCCTATATGCTCACCAGGCTCCCAAGCCTGACCCACTCAGTTTTATTTGTATTACAGGAAGTGGCGCAAGGGCGTAAGATGGATGAATCATCGAGTTGTTTTGTTTACAAGTCTGTATATGTATATTTTTGTTGAATGACTTGTAATGTTATCGTTTATGCTTTATTGTCTGTATCGGAACATGACACCCCGAGTTTTAATTATATAATGAAAATGCATCTCTTGATGAAATGCTTTGATAAATATTATTTTATCATGTTTTGTTTTGGTAACAAATTCTGCAACACTTTTAAATCAAAAAGGATTTACTCTGAAATTATTTTAAAAAACATAAATGAAATCGGTCTTTTCTAGCCGAGATTTTGGGGATGTCACAGTTGGTATCAGAGCATTAGTTTAAGCGAACTAAAAATTTGTAGGATTTCTAAACTTAAACTTAGAATGCTAAGTGGAATTTGAGATGTGTGTATGTTGGATTTTAGACACAAGCACTAGTTTATTTTAGGAACGTTGCCTAAAATGCTTTTATGTGCTAAATGTTATATGTTGCCATATATGATATTATTTGTTCGGATCTACGGTTTGTTGCCAACCGGATTTGAAGGTTTATGTGTTTAGGATTCTAAGCGTATATGTACGATATTAGAACTAGCATGTAATCGTTTGGAGTAATAAGGTGAAATTATTCGGTGTGTAAATCAAAAATGGTGAGAACAAGGAGTGGTGTTGGAAACGCGGATGAAAACAGGAATCAACCACAAGTGATTGAGCAAATACCTGTTGTAGCAGCAGCACCAGAACAGATCACCATGGCTGGAGTGCAAGCCATGATTCGGGCTATGTTAGCCGAACAAAGGGAGGAAATGCTACAAATGTTGCATAATAATAGGGACGAACCTATCATACCTATTGAGGAACCTGAATTGATTCCCGAGCAATCGGAAGAAGGGAACAATAGTCACATTATGAGTCAAGTTGGGACTCAAGAAGAATGAAGGAACAACCCGGAAAGGAGAAACAACAACGATGGGCGAATGTACAAGAATTTCTTGGGCGCCAAACCGCCAAGTCTTTCTGGGAGCCCAAAGCCTGTTGAAATAATGGATTGGATCTCCGAAATGGAGATGTTATTTGAAAGTTGCGACTGTAGCAACAAACAGAAGACTGTCTTTGCAGTCAGACAACTGAAGACTGGAGTATTAAGTTGGTGGAAGTTGTTGGCAGATACTATGCCACGAGGAGAAGCCCTGAAAATGTCATGGGAAGAGTTCTTGGAACAATTAAGGGTGCAATATTGTTCAGAGATAGATCTGATTGATCTGAACAATGAGTTCCAAAACTTGAAGAAGGGGAGGATGAGCGTAGACGACTATGCTACGACATTTACTGAGAAAATGAAATTATTTCCGTACCTAGTGCCAACGGAACTCTCCAAGATTGAGAGGTTTGCTAATGGACTGCCTGCCGACTTTGGTCCGACAGTCAAGATGGCAACTACTCTGAAAACGGTTGTTCGTGCAGCTAAGAATGTGGAGGCCCAGCAGAAGGAAAAGGGTCTGGAAAGGATAGAAGTTGGTGAAAAGAGGAAGTTCGATGGAACTTCAGGGTCCAATAACAAAAACAAGTTCTCGAAGTCTGGTTCGAGGGGAAGTGGAGGCGAAGCGAAATGGTGCGACAAATGTAAGAAGAAGCATCATGGAAAATGTGAGGTAGTGGCCACATGCTACAAGTGTAGAAAGCCAGGTCACTATGCCAATGAATGTACCCTCACTAAGAAAGTTTGTTATGGTTGTGGTGAGGAGGGACACATGTCGAGGGACTTCCCGAAAAAGAAGGAAGCAACAAGACCCAACATTCCGCCAAAGCCAAAGGCGAGAGCATTCCAGATGACACTAGAAGCTGCTAAAGATGAAGCTGATGTCGCTTCAGGTACCTTTCTCGTTAACAATTTGCCTGCCCAAATTTTATTTGATTCTGGAGCCAACTACTCCTTTATATCATATGAATTTGGTAGAAAACTAGCATTGCCTGTTGATAGACTAGATGATGCTTTATTAGTCGAAGTTGCTAGTGGCAAGTTTGTACTTGTTAGCCATCGTATGAAAAACATCTTAATCGACCTTAATGGGAATAAGTTTCACGAAGAATTATTACCTATAGAACTTAATGGTTTCGATATTGTGTTGGGAATGGATTGGCTTAGCGCCAATGATGCTGAAATTTTGTACAAGAAGAAGATAGTGAAGGTAAACCCGCCAGGGAAGGAATCGTTTATGGTGTATGGAGATAAACGTAGGGTAAATTCTGGAATCATTTCTCTAATGAAAGCCAGAAAGTGTTTGACCAAGGGATGTACATCATATTTAGCATTCGTGATTGATGCTAAGAAGGAGAAGAAGGTGATGCAGAGTATTCCTGTGGTGTGTGATTATCCGGATGTATTTCCCAAAGATCTTCCTGGATTACCGCCTGATCAACAAGTGGAATTCCGTATTGACTTGTTACCAGGAACAACGCCAATTGCAAAAGCACCTTATCGATTAGCACCGACGGAGATGAAGGAGCTGATGATGCAACTTCAGGAGTTATTGGACAAAGGTTTCATTAGACCTAGTTCATCACCCTGGGGAGCTCCGGTGTTATTCGTGAAGAAGAAAGATGGAAGCATGAGGATGTGCATTGATTATCGAGAGCTGAATAAGGCAACAATAAAGAATAGATATATGTTGCCAAGGATTGATGACCTATTCGATCAACTACAAGGTTCGAGCTATTTTTCGAAGATAGACCTAAGGTCAGGATATCATCAGCTGAAAGTAAGAGAGCAGGATATAGAGAAGACTACGTTCAGAACTAGATATGGACACTATGTGTTCTTGGTTATGTCGTTTGGACTAACCAATGCTCCGGCAGCATTCATGGATTTAATGAATAGGGTTTGTAATCCGTTCCTTGATAAATCTGTGATAGTTTTCATAGACAACATTCTGATTTACTCGAAAAGCCAGGAGGAGCATGGCAGACACTTGCAAGAAGTGTTAGAAGTCTTGAAGAAGGAGCAGTTGTATGCTAAGTTCTCCAAATGCGATTTTTGGATTTGTGAAGTCCAATTCTTGGGTCACGTGGTCAACCAAGAAGGGATAATGGTTGATCCAGCAAAGATCGAAGCTGTGATGAAGTGGGAACAACCGAAAAGTCCCACGGAGATCCGAAGCTTTTTAGGATTAGCTGGATATTACCGAAGGTTTATCCAAGGCTTTTCTTCGATTGCTACTCCATTGACAGCTTTGACCCACAAAGGAGCTACTTATGCTTGGAGTGAGAAGCATAAAGAAGCAATCGAGAAGCTAAAGAAGAAACTATGCGAGGCATCGATACTTTCTCTACCCGATGGAGTTGAAGACTTCGCTGTTTATAGCGATGCGTCTGGGGTTGGATTGGGTTGTGTTTTGACCCAAAGAGAAAAGGTGATAGCATATGCGTCTCGACAATTGAAAGAGCATGAAAAGAACTACCCGACTCATGATTTGGAGTTGGCAGCGGTAGTTTTCGCTCTAAAAATATGGAGGCATTACCTCTATGGCACGAAGTGCAAACTTTTCACTGATCATAAGAGTCTCCAATATCTCTTTAATCATAAGGAATGGAATATGAGGCAACGACGTTGGCTGCAATTACTCAAGGACTACGACTGTGAGATACTTTACCATCCCGGTAAAGCTAATGTTGTTGCTGATGCTCTCAATCGGAAAGTCAATCTTGAAAGGAAAAGGCCAAGAGCGTTGAGAATTGAAGTTGTTTCGACCATTGTGGAAAGTATAAAGAAAGCTCAAGAGGAAGCTTCTGAGAAGAATGACCGAAAGGAGGAACGTTTGGGCAAAACGTTGGTGTTCGGTGTAAACAGTCATGGACTGAAGGTATTCCAGGATCGGATTTGGATACCTAAGTCAGGAGGAATCAGAGATCTTCTGATGGAAGAAACTCACAAAATCATGTACTCGATTCATCCCGATAGCACTAAAATGTATAGGGACCTAAAACCCTACTACTGGTTGCCGACGATGAAGCTTGATGTTGCAAAGTATGTGGCCGAGTGTGTGACTTGTGCGAGAGTCAAGACACAACATCAGAAACCGTATGGGAGTTTAGAACCTTTACTTGTGCCTATGGGTAACTGGGAAGACATTGCTATGCATTTTGTCACTAAACTGCCCAGAACAAAGAATGGTCACGACATGATTTGGGTGGTCGTTGATCGATTCACTAAGAGTGCGCATTTCATAGCAGCCAGGGAGAAATGGTCTATGGAAAAGCTTGTGAATTCTTATGTGAAGGAAATTGTGAGACTTCACGGAGTTTCGCTAACGATTGTATCGGATCGTGATAGCCGTTTCACCTCAAGGTTTTGGAAAAGTCTACAAGAGGAAATGGGTACCAAGTTATGTTTAACTACAGCTTACCATCTGCAGACTGATGGTCAGAGTGAAAGAACGATACAAACACTTGAAGATATGCTGAGAGCATGTACCTTGGAATTCCTAGGTAATTGGGATGAACATTTACCATTAGTAGAATTTTCCTATAATAATAGTTTTCACTTGAGCATTAAGATGGCACCTTACCAAGCTTTGTATGGAAAAAAGTGTCGTACGCCATCTTGTTGGCTTGAGGCTGGGGAAAAGCAGTTTATGGGACCGGAGATGGTTCATCAAACTGCTGAAAAGTTGAAAATAATTAGGGAAAGAATGTTAGCGGCTCAGGATCGTCAAAAGAGCTATGTTGACAAAAAGCGAAGACCGATGACTTTTGAAGTTGGGGATTCGGTTTTGCTTAAAGTCTCGTCGTGGAAGGGACTTATAAGATTTGGAAAAATAGGAAAACTAAGTCCAAGGTTTATTGGACCGTTTAAAGTTCTTCAGAGGATTGGGAACCAAGCTTACAAGCTCGAACTACCAGAAGAACTGAATGGAATTCATAACACTTTTCATGTATGTTATTTACGAAAGTTCACGGGGGAAGTTCGCGACATGATTCCACTTTCGGAGTTGAGAATCGATGAGAACAAAAGGTTGATTGAAGAACCAGCGGCAATTGTTGACCGAATGACTAAGAAGTTGCAACGCAAGATGGTCGAGTTAGTGCTTGTCCGATGGAAACACACGAACGGGCCGAATCTCACCTGGGAGACGGAGAGTGACATGATGGGTCGCTATCCGCATTTGTTTGTTGATGTGTGATTCCGGGGACGAAATCATTCTAAGGTGGAGAGAATTGTAATGCATGTGTTTCTGGGCTTGCCATTTTTAGCAATGTAATAGTCTAGGTTAACCTTTGTAACCTGTTTTGAAATAATATAAGTGTATTATTTGAGTATTATGTGTTTTGTGCTTAATTGCTTAATTATGTGGTTTGATTAATTAAGAATAAAAACAAGCGTCAAAATTTAAGTGTAAAATAAACTTTATATCTTTAGATAATGTTTTAGTAGTTGAAACAAGGCTTCCGATGATATAAAGAATGCCGAAATCCAAGTTATAACGAAGAAGTTATGACCTGTCGAAGTTTCGCGACAGAACCGGCACGACACAGCGCGACGTAAAAAGTGAATTTACGTTAGAGCGATATTTAGCCTTAGAAATCTAAATGAAAGTCATAGAATACATTAAACCATGAGCGTGCATAAAGAGAACGCTCAAATCTGACTTCGTATGAGGAAGTTATGATTTTTCGAAGTTTCGACTTAGCAGTATGCAACCCGAATGTTCGATTTGAGACCGAGCGGTTTTTAGCCGAAACAATCTAAATGAGAATTGAAGATCTCATTAATTGTAGTAAAACGATAAAAAGATAGGCGAAAACGGACGTCGGATAAAGAAGTTATGAATTTATAACGAAATTTTTTGTCCCGGCCTATTAAAAATAAAGTCAAAATTAGCCGACGGAGTCTAAACGAAAGTTGTAGAGCGTAGTCTCACCTTCGTGTGGATATAAAGAACGTCGAAAACGGAGTTCGTATGAAGAAGATATGAATTTCCAAAGTTTATTAAATAATTAATAATTAAATTTAATTATTTAATTTCGGTATTATCCGAAGACGAGTCACCGGATTCATCCGGAGTACGCCCCGCGCACTCGAGTATGCCCCGCGTACAGCAAGAAATGTTGACACTTCGGATGACGCATGCAGTGACGACTTCGGAGGCATGTACGCCCCGCGTACTGGGAGGTTCCAGCCTCCTATAAAAAGGATGCGAGGGGTCCGGGCATAATTGTTCATTTCTCCTCCGTTTCGTGCCGAAGCTCTGCGTTTTTACCCCCGAAGCCACCCCGAAGCCCCGGTAATATTCCCGAGTCCCGAAGCAAGTCCTGAGATCCCGAAGATCCCGAGAAGTTCGGTTTCCGAGTCGAAACTCTGCCCGCGAGAAGTTCGATTTTTGTAGAGATCTTCCAGATCTGCTGAGGATTACTACTTTTGCAAGTCGTAGTGTTGTCCGATCATCTTCTGATCAAGTGAGTGTGTAGTTACTTTCTTCTAACGCATAATTATGAAGTATTTTATACGAAATATGTGTTATGTGTATATTTTGTTGTTATGTGTGTGAATGTATATTCACTTTCTTCTATCTCATGGATCTGATTTGTTTTCTACAAAATACGTGTTATGTGGGTGTGCCTCATCTGTTATGTGGAATATATATTGAATGAAAATGATATACAGGTTTTAAACTATGTATAAAAATGTATATTTTTATCTACTAATATGTTGGGTAGAACATGGGTAGATAGTTGGTGTGTAATAAACAGATGATAGGCCTCGATGTTGTTGTTGTTGACCTAGTTATTCAGCGGAGTATAGATAACGACCACAGACTCCTTCTAGACAGTCTCGTGGAACACTAGCAGGTTCATAACCTGTAGGTGTTTTGAACGATGTGTTCACCGGTGTACTCTATCCCCCTTATGGTTGCCTTTAGGATATCTATTGTTGAGGAAACCCCTTAGCAGTAATGTCCGTCCCGATGAAAATCCTAGATTAGGTCCCTTGAGATAGATGTTGTTTTAGGGACGTAAAGTGAGGATAACGGGAATGGGTAATCGGGATAGTGATTGGTTGGTGAAATTAAATATAATTTATTTATTGTGGGTTGAAAACCCTATATGCTCACCAGGCTCCAAGCCTGACCCACTCAGTTTTATTTGTATTACAGGAAGTGGCGCAAGGGCGTAAGATGGATGAATCATCGAGTTGTTTTGTTTACAAGTCTGTATATGTATATATTTGTTCAATGACTTGTAATGTTATCGTTTATGCTTAATGGTCTGTATCGGAACATGACACCCCGAGTTTTAATTATATAATGAAAATGCATCTCTTGATGAAATTCTTTGATAAATATTAATTTATCATATTTTGTTTTGGGTACAAATTCCGCAACACTTTTAAATCAAAAGGATTTACTCTGAAATTATTTTAAAAAGCATAAATGAAATCGGTTTTTTCTGGCCGAGATTTTGGGGATGTCACATTTTCAAGTACCAAAACAATTTAGGGTAATGTTTCTAGTCCATTTCCAGCAACTAAAATCAAAATTCTGAAAACTGCAGCCTCTACTCGTCGAGTGCATGAACTGACTCGATGAGTAGCTTGCATTTGGTCATGGACTCGTCAAGTCCCCCCATGGACTCGGCAAGTTCATACGGGCAGAAAGCAGAAAACTCAATTTTTTCAAGCAGTTTGCACAAAAATCAAACAAGCAAGCCTAGGCTCTGATACCACTATTGGGTTTTGAGCATTCTAACACTTCCTAAGTGTACATGCAACCTTAATAACCTTAGATCTATGTTTGTCTAATAATCATGCAAAGTTGTTTTCCAAGGTTATGAACATATCTAGCATACATGGGGTACAATTTTCTTTGTATAAAAGATAGAACTACATACCTTGTTGTTGAAAGTGTTCCTTGAAACCTTGTGAGCCTAGCACCTTAAGTGTGATGCCTCAAATGCTTCACACAACACCAAATGCAAAGTATTAACTTGAGAGAATACTCTAACACACTCAAAATCGGCCAAGCCCTCTTGTTTCTCTTGTGTAGCCGATTTTGGGGAGAGACATGGTCCTTATATAGTGTGTTGCATTAGGTAAAACCCTAATGTAACATGACTCTTCATTTCTCAATCCATGGGTTAACTCCATGGAGCATCCTATGGGTGGAACCCAACTTGATGATCCATGGAGCCTTTTAGCCCACTATATAAGATATGGAAGATTTACATAATCTACCCATATATTTAATTAGTTATTCTTTTGATCACTTAATTAATTCTAAATTAATTCTTGATCAAAACTAATTAAATAATATTATTAATATATTAGAACTTATAATATATTAATAAACCATATGTGTTATTTCTCTCATTTAGTTTATCCAATTGCATGGTGCCATGCAACCCAAATGGACCATGTCGGGTCGGGTAAAGTATTTACCAGAAATAGTTATGGACTTAGACACCTTATCCAACAGCAACCTCATATCTAAGCCTCTAACTCGAAATAGCTCTCAATCATACAAAAAATGCCCCAAATCTCAAATGATAATAGATCTAGATGCAAAAGAGCCCAAGCAACAGATTATTACCTCCAAAATATGCCCCAACTGAAGTAGATCCCGGATCTACACCACTCCTTTGCAGCAAGCCTCTTGATCTTCAATCCCCTTTCCAATATTTTATCTTCCAAAGCTCTATTCTCTCTATTGATGGAGGCTCACTCGATTCTAGGGTTTCTGGATCTCAAAAGGGTAGCAAATAGGTTGAGGGTAGGTTATAATGTGCTTTGTATAGGGCACAACCCCCGGGATTAGGGTTTTCTCTCTTCAACACCAACTTGTCGAGTCCAAGCCGCCGACTCGACGAGTTGACCACTTAACCCGCGATAGATTCCCGCTTCGACTTGGCGAGTAAGCATGCCTACTCGTCGAGTCCCTTTCCTTAATTTACACTTTATGTCCTTCAATAACACCTCTGGAACTTGGGGTGTTACAATCCTAAATTTCGAGTCCAAAAATTTCATTTTAATTAACTGAGTATAAAAACATTCATGAGAAAACTACGTATAAATATATCATTTCATAAATCAACATATCATGTCTGAAAACCCAAATCATAAAATAGAAACATGTCAATGTACAATCCCAGAATATCTCAAGTGCAGAAAATCAATGCGTGTGTGTATGACGTGCTGCTACCGCGCCAACTCTTTCCCCTTCGCTGAAGAGGTACCTGAAACCAAAACGGTAAATTGTAAGCACGAAGCTTATTGAGTTCCCCCATCGTACCACATACCATACAACCACATATCATACATAATGACGGACAATTATTGGGTGCCCGACCTACCCGCTACGACCATTCTGGGGTGCCGACCACTACTAGAAAAACAGCCTTTTACGACGCTCATTGCGCGTCGTAAAAGGCTCAGACGACGCGCAAATGCGCGTCAAGGAAGGCCCTGTCATAAAGAGAGAGGACGCGCTTTTGCGCGTCGTCTATAGACGACGCGCATTTACGACGCTCATTTACGACGCGCAATTATGACGCTCGTTTACGACACGCAATGCGTATCAAGGAAGGCCCTGCATTAAAGGAAGACGACACGCATTCGCGTGTCGTAACCTTACGACGCGCGTGTTAATGACACGCAATGCGTATCAAGAAAGCCCTGTCAAGAAAGGCCATGTCATAAATGAAGATGACAAGCATTTTTGCGTATCGTAAATTTAAATATTTAAAAAAATATATTTATATATTTATGAATTTTTAAATTAAATTTGCATTTAATACGTCATAATAGAAATAAAATACCATATACAAAAAAATACAATCCATTGCATAAAATTTAATGTCATACAATTCTATTTCTTACAATATATAAATTTGCATCCATCTAATCTACTCTATGTTTCATACTAACAATTGAAATAAAGAATGCAACACTTGCATTTTCAGCATCTTATCTCTTTCAGCTTGAGCTTTCTTTTCCACTTCTAACTCCAGGGCTATTTGCTTTCATCAACCCTGTAAACAGAACACAAACTCACTTGTCATTTTCATTCTACTTTTAAAATTAATTCTTATTAGGACATTCTACTTTTAAAAGCTCAAAACCATTACTTGTTTGTGCAGTTTAAGCTCCAACACGACTGCAAAAGCTCAAAACCATTACTTGTTTGGAGTATGTACAAACCATCACTTGTTTGTGCAGTTTAAGCTCCAACACAACTGCAAAAGCTCAAAACCATTACTTTTTTGGAGTCTGTACAAACATAAAAGTCATCAAACAAGTGAACATGTCATGCAGAGAATAACAACGTACTTTCATAAATAAATAAAATTATGTTTCTTTTCTTGCATTTAACCTACAACACAAAACTTACCTACATTATATGTTGGTAAATATCATGCACTGGTTTTCCAAGTTTCAGGTTAGGAAGAAACACAAACAACAACACATAGTATGTATCAAAAGTTGGATCATAGTAGTAATTTTCCAGCACAAAAGTAGTAGTAATAGAAAAAATACACTCACACACATAATATGAAAGTGTTGGTTAGATATTTCTAGCATTAGAAAATAACCCACTTGACATTCTCTTTGAGAGTAGGTAGGGTTCTAACCACAGTAGCGTTTGGCCTTGGCACATGGTGCTCGTTGTCCCACCACCAACACTAGCAACATCAATAGAACCGTGTAGACGTGTACCTGAAAGGTAGCCAGATGAGCATAGTATGTGTGTGGTATTTACCAATAGACACAAAATGAGTGCACTTTGAATACCTGTCTAAACATAATTTAAATAATTAAAACAAATCTTACTTAATTCAAAAAGATAAAACAAAACAATAGAAAAAGACTGATCAAAATGACACAAATATTGACATACGTGTAACACAGGTTGTTTGTGAGTGATTGCAGAGTATCAACATTCACAATATGCAGATTCTTATAATGAACATTCTTGTGATTAAAGAAATGGAAAGACATGTACCGTAAAACATAGTGTTCACATGTGAAGCCTTTTGGAGGCAAGATCGAACGCATTCAAATATTTTTCTTCCATAACTTGCAGTGCCTAAATTTACAAATTTTAACAAGATATGAACCAAAGGGAAAAAAAAAAGTCATTTTTTGCAACACAAATGGATGTAGTACCTGACTACACAGACTTTAGCTACAACTGCTCTTGCAATGGTTTTGGTTTCATTCTAAAGGGTATTCAAGTAATACTTGTTCAAGCTTTAATTAATTAAGACTTTAGCTACAACTGCTCTTCCCAGTCAAAACGTAAAACATAAGTTCAATAACTTTAATTAATTAAGAAACAACTTTAATCAGTAACTTTAATTAATTAAGAAACAACTGATTAGCAATGAGTCAATGACTTAATTAGTTAGTGAACAATAAATACATAAATACTACATAGAAATTGAGAGACACGAGATTATAATGACACAATAATTTTTAATGACATTAATTATGACACAATAGTTTTTAATGACATTAATTTCTATATGAGTTACAATATAGATATCACAAAGAGTCAGAGACAACTAACGTATGTTAATTTCTAACTTCCAAGTTCTAACCATCAAAAACATTGAGATGGAGAAAGAAAGAAAACAGAGTATATAAAAAATCTGGTATCATTGAGAAATTGAGATATCACAGGGGTATATATGTCGGATACAAAAAATCTGGGTAATACATTGAGATATCATCATATCAAAGGGGCATAACTGTCATATATGATATAACTGTACATACAAAAAGCTGCCGTCGTTGAATAAGTCGCAAGGGAGGCTTGGTTGGGAGACGAGACTAGAGAGTATGATGAAGCAATGAGATGTGTTCTCTTGACTTAGTCAACTAAAAACCCTAAAACGTGGCTTTTTATACCAGATTTAAAAAAAATTAAAAATTAAAAAAAAAATTAATCTCCTAATCGCTACGTCGCTTTTCAGTCGCCATGAACCTCATAGTGACAATAAGTCGCCTCGCCTCGCTAATCGCTACAGCGACCATGACGATCGCTATTGACAACAATGCTTTCATTTAATTTTATCTTTTTATACCAGATTTAAAAAAATAAAAAATGAAGAAAAATAAGTAAATCATAATAACAACAAAATAAATACTTTAAATTAAAAAAAAAAGGTAGGAAAAACCTTTGTGGTGTATAAACCATCAAGCTCAAGGGCCGAACCAGCAGCAACAACAACTTCTTTATTTGCCCCTTTAATCTGTATATATGGCCCCGCGACATCTTGCAAATGATCAACCTCCATTAAAAGCTACAAGGGCAAAATGGTCATATTAAAAAAACTAAGTGTTAGATTTAACAAAAGAAACCACAAGGACTGTATGTGCAAGAAAATAAAAAAATTTAGATGACCAATTCTGTAATTTTACACATAAAAATATTTGACCTTTCCATCTTGGTAGATATATCCAGATGCTTCAATGTAAGCTACATCATGATACCTGAAAACCATTTTAATAGAAAAAATATTTATATAAAAGATAATAATTGTTTCATATAAAACCAATGTATTTGAATTTTTTGAGAATAATGGTAATAAAGCAAGATACTCCTCTGGGATGCTGTTCTGTCTCCTCAAGAATGCATATGTATAACATTTGAGAGAGGCATGGGCTGTTAATAGTCTTATCTTGATCTAGAAAAAAATAGAGGTAGAATTAGTAGAAATTCCATCTGAAACATCTATATCAAGAAAGAAGATTAAGCTAGTGTTTAATATGATGAAATTGTTCAACGAATTTTATTTTTTCTGATGGAATGGAAATGAGCATGCTTGAAGAAATGTGATTCCCTCCATCAACAAATTTTAGCATTGAGACAAAAGCACATGAACTTTTTTCTTGGCTACCAGATATACGTCTGAAGATCTCGAAGAGACATTCATCATGAAGGGAATCAATGGTGCTTTGCTGCTTTTTGAAGATTTTTTCAGAGAACACAAATGGGGCACTGACTCTTGACCTCTTGCGAGGGGGGAAGTACACATCGACCTGAGCTTGAAGGTCTTTCACACCTCTTTTCAGATTCTTGATGTTTACATTTCTTCAGAGAAGAAGGTTAATGGAGTATCAGATTGGTACAGTGTTCTTGGTGTGGACCCCACAGCTGATGATGAAGCTATTAGAAGGAGTTACATAAAACTAGCTCTCTCTCTTCACCCTGACAAAAGCAAATCCATTGGAGCTGAAGGTGCTTTTAAGCTTGTATCTGAAGCATGGACGATATTGGCTGATAAAACTAGCAAGAAAACATATGACCAAAAACGAAACCTTAAACCAATTTACCAAAAAGTTTCCACCTCTACCCCTCCACCCACTACATTTTGGACTTCATGTACAAAATGAAAAATGCACTTTGAATACTCGAAAGTTTACCTCAACCAAAAGATCCTTTGCACCAATTGTCATGAACCCTTTTGGGCTTTAGCATTATCACCCCCACCTGAAAATCTTCATCAAATGTGGCATCCTCCTCAACACAAGAACCTCAATGCAAATGCAAATCATCAGCTGAATAATCTTGGTGGACAATTTAAAAGAGAACATGAAGTGAGATATCAGAGTCCAAATTCAGTTAAAATTGATGGAATTGTAAAAAAGAGACGTGTAGCTGAACAGTCAAACATGGAATGTGAAAAAGTCAACCTTTCTACAGTCAACAAACCTAAGAATAGTGTGAGAGAATTATCATCTACAGAACTTCGTACCATTTTGATGTCAAAAGCCAGGAAGAAATCAACAAGAAATTGGACGAGTGGAATGCAGAAATAGAAAAAGAAAAAGAAAAAGAAATAAAGAAAGAAGTTATCAAGAAACAAGCAATCCGAGACCTGAAGCCCAAAAAAACCCTAATAAAAAAACTAAATAACGAAAATTGAACAGAAAATAATCAAACTAACTAACAGAAACAACATATAATCGAAATTAAAGAGTGATTAAAAACCCTTACCAAAGAATTTATGCATGAGTACAGTTGAAGATGGCCTAAAAGAAATCCGACACCTGAAGCCCAAAAATCCCTCGATCGAGAGCAAAAAAGAGCAGATCCACCAACAGAAAGGGAATTGAGAGATGTGTAAGCCATGAATCTTGGAAGAACATCAAAACCGATTTATGATCAACTGTGAGAACATGGGTGAAGGTGGGGGACCTAGGGCTTCTTTTTGGATGCGTTGGAGGTGAGTGAAGGCGGAGGCCCTAGGGCTTCTTGTTGCTAATTCAAAGATCAACATCAATGGTAGAAGGTGGAGGCATCAGTAAAGGGAACAAGTTAAAAAGAGAGGAGATCGAATCATTTAGTGTGAGGGTCGATTTGGAAGAAATCTCAAACCCTTAACCTTAAACATTATGTGAAGAAATTGATCCATAATCTTCTTTGTCTCCGTCAATTCCTTGGGTTCACATAATCGGACGATGGTGGTAAATGAAGCATTCTTCGAGAAGGAAGGTGCATCGCCGTAGTTTGAGGCTAGAAGAGGAAATGAGGATTGGAGGTAGTGGATGTGGATGAGGGGTGGATACGAGGGAGAAGAAGGTGGGGGTTTAAAAAATTTGGGGATTTCATTTTCCCTCCGAGACGCGTGTTTCTTAAAAAAAAATATAAAACGACATTCACAGACGACGCACAAGTGCCTTCCGTGTTTTTAATATTTTTACATGAGACACTAATTTAAGGGCACTCAGTAATGCGCGACCTAAATCCTTAATTTTTTTGAAGAGATGACACTTTTTTAATATCGTTCTCTAATGCGTAACATAAATCAAAGAGCGTCGTGTTTTGCGCGTCGTAAAAGGGTCTTTTTCTTGTAGTGGACCTACCCATGTCAAGCCATTATGGTGTGCGGACCAACCCGTGTCAAGCCATTTTGGGGTGCTGACCTACCCGTTGGTCCTAACAACCGACCCTCGGGGACTATTCCACCCCCTATTGCTACTATCACATATAACATATCATGCCAACATATAAACATATCATCACATATTGTCAGACATATATGGGATGCCTGAACTACCCTTTCAGTCCTAACAACCGAACTCTACTACTATCACATATAACATATCATGTCAGCATATAACATATCAGGTGTTAGCAAACCTAGATGATATCACAAATACGATCATCTAACATACAACTTCTACTGGTGGCCGACATTGTGGCCGTAGACCCACCGCTACTTGAAGGTAACTCACCTTGAATGAGTAGTTGCTGATAATCTGCGTGGGAAATCTCTGCTTGCTGCTGCTCCGGAAATCCTCCAGCTATAATCCCCACAAAAACACTTTGTTAGAGTCTGATATCTATTCTTAGGGTAAAATGATCATTTTACTCTTGACCAAGTCAAAGTCAAAGTCAAAGTCAAAGTCAAAGTCAAAGTCAAAGTCAACTTCCAGTTGACCCAACTCGCCGAGTTGGGCCGCCAACTCGTCAAGTCCCTATCCTTTCATCAGTCCTTCTTCATGCCTCTACTTGTCGAGTTTGGCAACGACTCGACGAGTTCTCTTTCTAAAACAACCCCGAATGAACCTTCATCCGACTCGCCGAGTTGTATGAACAACTCGTCGAGCTCATCTCCATCCTATGAACAAGTCCTGCCTTTGACTCGACAAGTTGTATGAACAACTCGTCGAGTTCATCTTTAAGAGTAGATTGCCTTGGACTCGCCGAGTATGCTCATGCACTCGCCGAGTCCTATGAACTCCAGTACTATGGCTTATCCCAACACGTTGGGTCACTCACCCGGACCCTCTAAAATCCTTCCAGCACTCCACTGGGTCTCTTTGACCCATAACAGAAAAGGGGAGTCTAACCTCGGACTCACCGAGTCCCGAGAACGACTCGCCGAGTCGATAATATCCAAGTCTATTTCTTCGATTTATGGTGTACAAGTCTTGTCCAAACGATAGATCTAGGTCCCTAAACTCGATCTAGCACGTAAAGTTACAAACTTTACGTGTATGCATGGGACTTTGAGTCTAAAAGGCTCTAAAAGAGACTCTTAAGTTGCATGGGGGCTTCCATGGGTGCAAAAGCAGCCCTTTTTCTGCCTTGTAACTCCTTCATGGACCTAGATCCGAAGCCTCCACCCCCAACCATGCTTGCAATCATGGTTGGTTACCAAGAATGGCTTATAAAAGCTCTAAATCTCCCCAAGAAGGGATCTAGCAAATGAACAAGCAAGGTATCGAATTTAAACCTTCTGGGAACTGCAAATGATGCACAAACTTGAACTCCCTTGGTCTTCTCTTGATTCCTCTAGGCTTTTCCTTCTTCTTTGAGTTCAAAATCACCAAAAAGCACCACAAATGCATTAGCTCTTTACACAAACGGTTAGGGTTTGCTATGGGGGGTTTCTGGAAGCAATAGGGATGAAGGGTGGCTGGATGAGATGCTTAAATAAGGTGCAAACCCTTAGATTAGGGTTTTGTCCAGTCAGAGTCTATTCGTCGAGTTTGGGAGTCGACTCGACGAGTCCGTCTTTTAAATCCCGTATCAAATCCGCTTCTACTCGACGCTTGGGCCTTCAACTCGCCGAGTCCTAGGCCAAAAATGCAAAATACTTAAATAGAATACATACCAAGAACCAGATGCTACACACTAAAGCATGAAATGATCCCCTTATTCATCTCCCATAGCTAGATATTGTACGTCTAAACGAGGTGTAGAAACCTTCTCACCTCGTAAGGACTCTCACGTCGTGAGAATTACTTCTCACCCTGTCAGAATGAGTTTTCACACAATTTCACTCAAACTTCAAACAATCATAACTTTATCGTTTCAATTCCGTTTTCGGCGTTCTTTATATGCACAGAAAGATATTGTGGAGCCTTAAAGATATTGTCTAGCCTTAAATTATTCATGCCATGGTTCTATTAATAAAGTTTCCTTTCTTGCGTCTTATTCGTTTGAAATATTTTATTAGCCTTTTCTACTGCTGACCAAGCATCATATGTGGTCTGAGGCACCAACGGGTAGTCACCGTAACTAGCTAAAGTACCACAAATGTAATTTCTTAAAATCACCTAGACAAATCGTATAAAAAATTAAAAAACTAAATGAGAAATACAGATTGATATAAACCACATCCATCAAAATCATAATTTACTTATTTTTACATAATTTTATATCTTTATAACAAGAAAGTGTAAAATTGAAAATTTCGAATTCTTTCGAGAAAGTTCTAATTGGAAAACTTAAATATAAAGGACGACGAAACAATAGTAAATTTCATTGAGCTCCTGGCCGGCGATTAGGTTTATATATTTGTCACTGTCATTCCCGCTCATTCGACGCTTGTTTTTTAAAATTAAACTCAAGGCGCCGTCGTTTTCAGCCAAAACCCAAGTTTTCAAATTTTACAGCCCCCACGCGCCCACGGCCCCCCTCCCCTCCATGTCACCCACTACCTATCACCTTCTTTTATTCCCATTTTATCTCCCCTTTACAATAAATTAATATATAACTTTATGACAGTAAAATATAATATTTTAAAAATTCAAATTCACATTCTTTCAAAATTTAAATCAAATCGTTAATCACTCAACGTTTACTTTTGTAATTTTATACATTACGAAATTTGTCTTATTTTTCTTGATAAAATTATATTTTATTACTCTATAAAGTTATTTTATAAAGCGTTTTATTTAAAAAGGTAAACATATTTGTTTGAATATCGGAGCAAATGTTTTTTAAGTAACAAAATTATATTTTATATAAATATGTTTTTATCATAAAACCAAAATATTTCACATTCTAATTGATTTTTAATCATACAAGTGTGATAGACGGATTAAATATTTATTTATATAATATATTTTATTCTATCAAATATGTAACGTTTTTTTTACTCTATCATTTTACACAAATGTCATAAATTATATAACTACATTTTTAATAGATTAAGTATAATACAAGTTAAATAATAGTTATATTGATTGTAAAATAAAAACTATTGCATATATGCAAAATTAAATATTAAATATAAAATTTTAAATTAACGAATTAAATATCTAAAAAGGTTAAATAAACTTAAAAAATATCCTTCCATTGTTCGATTACCTCCCTCCCACTCTCTCTCTTTCTCTCTCTCTCTCTGCTCGCGTTTTGTCGTAAACCAGAAGAAACACACACACACACCATTTCCTACCACACAGTTTCTCTCTCTGTACGTATATGAAAGTATATAGACATACACCCTGACTTTCTCTCTCTAGAGGAGCTTCTCGATTAGATATATATACAATACTGTGATTTTCTCTCTCTAGAGGAGCTTCGAATCACTCACCGACTGAACCAATGTTGGTTTTAGGTTCTACTAACCAAGGAACATGGGGGAACTCTGACATATTCAATGTTTTTAATTGAGTTATTATTGGTTGATTTTGTCCGGTTGTTGAATCTGTGAGTTAAATCGGTCAATGGCAGCTTCCTCTTCAAGAGGACGAAGCAGTTCACCATTTCCCAACCAGAAGCCTTCAAGTCCGTTTTCATCATCTTCATCGTCTTCATCTTTCAAGCAGACTGTACATAGATCATCATCCTCCGCTGCAACTTTCTACGGAGGCGGCTCAGGGAACGGTTACGGTTCAAGATCTGATACTCTTGGTCGGACTACATCTGAATCGATGTACTCTCGAGGTGCTTACGACGCACCTTCGCCTGTAGATTATCCGTCTGCCGATGAGTTGATAGATGAGCCGATTGATGAATTCTCCAGACCGGCAGGAGGTGACAGCATTTCCGTCACGATTCGGTTTAGGCCTTTGAGGTAATTTCGAGATCTTGAATTTGAATTGGTTTTAGGTATATCCGAAGTGTTTGGTTTGGATTTGCAACAGTTCCAAGACAATGTGATAAATTTGTGGTGTCTGTAGTGAAAGAGAGTATCAGAGAGGAGATGAGATTGCGTGGTACGCCGACGGAGATAAACTTGTGCGTAATGAGTACAATCCGGCCACTTCATATGCGTTTGGTACAAACTTTGGCCTTCTCGATTATTAAATAAACCAACCTAAAATGGTTACAACACTGGTTGAAGTTAAAATGGAAGTTCATCTCAGATTAGGGTTACTTTCCTTGTATGTTCTGTATAACAGATAGAGTGTTTGGATCCTTTGCGGAGACTCATGAAGTGTACGAAGTAGCTGCTGGACCTGTTATAAAGGCTGCTATGGACGGCATAAATGGTGTGGTAAAACTAGATCCAATTTAAAAAACACTATTATGCTAATTTTCTGAGTTTATTCATCGTACAAATTAAAAAGAGGGATTGAGCAAAACACTAGTTGGGGCTAATGTATGACTGCAAATGCAGGAACTGTATTTGCATATGGTGTAACAAGCAGTGGGAAGACACATACTATGCATGTAAGCACAGTTTTTTTTTTTCCTGTGATATTAATGAACTGTAATGATCTTGAGTGGTATTTACAAGCTCATATTGCATTTAAGATGGCAGTTAAGTAAGAATATACTATATAGTATGTGTAACCCATTGTTTGAGGAGTTTAATTAATATTGGTTATGGAGTAAATGAGTAATAGCTGATATGTATCATAAAAAGGATATGATAGGAGCTTGTGGTCTATAGCAATTTGCAATACATCCAATTTAAATTGGACTTTATCTTCACAGTGGCTACTGGCTAGCCATTAAGCAGCTCTGCTGAATTTGTCCATTTTGATGAATTCGGGTGCTATCCAAAGTAAGCTATATACTTCCAGCATTTCTATATCAAGATATCAGGGCAGCAAATAATAAATTGTCAGTGATGATACCTGGAGTAAGAATACAACCATAAGTTGTATCTATTAAGTATAGTAAAATTTGCAGGATTATTTTAAGTGACAAATTCATTGTAGTAGGATAAATGAATTAAATGCTAGATTTTAAAGTTGGCATTCTGTAATCTCTCTAGGTTTAAGAGCTTGTAGTAGCTAGAAAGTATGCTATTGGGTGTAGCTGTTTATATTTTATAGAACTAAAATGTAGCACAAATTCACAAAAACAGAAATCAAAGTTGTTACCTAATGGTTAATAGTTACATCATCTAGTTTATCCACTTATTCTAAACTTCTTACATTCTTATTGGCCATGGAGGTGGTATGATGCAAGTAACCTGTCCATATGGTTGTTTGTATTTCCCTTCACACTCTCTGTAGTTGCTTTATGTTCTCCAGAAATCTTTATTCTTCTTATTTCTTTTCACAGGGTGATCATAATTCTCCAGGAATAATACCTTTGGCGATAAAGGACGTTTTCAGCATTATACAGGATGTAAGTGTTCTTCTAGAACTCCCTCTTATATGTATGAGTGTACTTGCTTACGTTACATACATGATATATGTATGAAAACATACACACATACATATACATAAATACATAATACACATACGTTACATATATTCATAAAAATACACACACACACACATTCTTTGTGCAGTTTTGGTATGTTTGCTTTATTATTCATGTCATGATTCTTGTTTATGAATAATGAACACCTTGCATTTACTTTTCAGACGCCAGGAAGGGAGTTCTTATTGCGTGTGTCCTACATTGAGATATATAATGAGGTTTCTTTTCTCATGGCCAATAATATATGTAGTTGCTTTATTTTTGATTGAGGATCATAAATGAACTTTATAAGCAACATTCTTTGATTCACCATGCTCTGCTTAAGTGCTTATGCTTTCTCATGTCAGGTGATCAATGATCTACTTGATCCAACAGGACAAAATCTGCGTGTTCGAGAAGATTCACAGGTTTCTCCATTAACTTACCATAATTCCATATTGCATAATCATCATGTTATTGGTATTATATCATCATGTTATGTGGTGATAAATTTATATATATTTGTGTGTTCTTATTATTGTTTTCTATTCATGGAAAGGGTACATATGTTGAGGGTATAAAGGAAGAGGTGGTTTTGTCTCCTGGACATGCCCTTTCTTTCATTGCTGCTGGTGAAGGTACTGCTCAATCTCTCTCTCTCTCTCTCTCTCTGTGTGTGTGTGTGTGTGTGTGTGTGTGTGTATATATGTATATATTCTAGAGATCCTAAGGTTAAATCTACTATAGATAATTTTCTGTGTGTGCATATGAGATCAACTTATATGATTGGGAATGATTTACATAGATATGAATACAATCTAACTCTTTTTTATTTATTGTATGCAGAGCACAGGCACATTGGTTCAAATAATTTTAATCTTCTTAGCAGCCGTAGTCACACAATATTTACCCTGGTATGTGATTCACATGAAGTTTATATCTGTACTTTTTCATCTCTTTATGAGCTTACATTTGTTATGGAATAAACATATCTTGTAAACATATTCAGTTTCTGTGTTTATGCTGTTGACTTTGTTTACTTTTTTCAAGTTCAGAAGCAAGAAAAATCGAAATAGTTTAGCATGACATAATAAGTTCAAAGATAAGAAACTAGTATTTCCAATGTTACAAACTGCAAATTATTAAGTGAACAAGTATAAGAAAGTAGTTAACTGGATATGGAATAATGAAATAATGTAAGTGTAAAAAACACAGTTACAAAAGTGAACTAACCTTTTTAACAGTAACATAAACTTGACAACTAGAGAAATTGACAGCTGAAATAATCAATTTACAGTAACATTATGAGTTACGACATAAATTTAATAACTAAATTATCTGCTAAAATTAAAACTGACGGATAAATTATTTGCTGAACTAACACTGTCATAAACTTAACTAAATCAACAGCTGAAAGCTTACAATCAAGTTAACAGATAAATCAACGTTTAACATGTAACAAATAAAACAGCTGAAGTTATATAATAACAAAATTACAAAACTAAACTAACAATTTAAGACTTTATTACTCAACAGCTAAGTAGGTCAACTGCTAAAAAAATAAACTTATGTGTTTCGTTGTTAACTGTATCAACTATCTCTAACATATATTTGAACTTGCAGATGATTGAAAGTAGTGCTCATGGTGATGAATATGATGGAGTCATATTTTCTCAACTTGTATGTCCACACCTTGTTTTAAAGTCTCCCTATTATTATATCACTTAATTTTTATTCCATCTTTTATTCAAAATCATTTTTCTATTTTTTTCTAGAATTTAATCGATCTAGCGGGATCAGAGAGCTCAAAAACTGAAACAACTGGACTGAGAAGGAAAGAAGGATCTTACATAAACAAAAGTCTTCTAACCCTTGGAACTGTAAGAGAATTTGGATTTCTTCAATATAAAATCTATTAAATTTATAAAATTGGATAATGTATTTGAACTGTGGAAATCACAGGTAATTGGAAAACTTAGTGAGGGAAAGGCATCTCATGTTCCTTACAGAGATTCAAAACTTACTCGCATTCTACAGTCTTCATTGAGTGGCCATGGCCATGTTTCAGTAAGCATTAATAAACTTGACTTTTTAAGTTATATATATATATATATATATATATATATATATATATATATATATATATTCATTACAAAGAATTTGTATCTTTGACCCATAATCCAATTTTTTTTTTTCTCTTTCCAGCTTATTTGTACTATAACTCCAGCATCTAGTAGCATGGAGGAGACTCACAATACATTAAAGTTTGCAAGCCGGGCAAAACGTATTGAAATCTATGCCTCTCGCAATAAGGTTTGTTAATTGTTATGACATGATGACATCAGCGTTTTTATCTGTTTTTCAGTTTACTAAAAACACAAGTATTAATCTTAAACTATTCATCTTATTACAGATTATTGATGAAAAATCTTTGATTAAGAAGTACCAAAGAGAGATATCAGCTCTTAAGCTAGAGCTTGATCAGTTTCGTAGAGGGATGCTTGTAGGAGGTGTCAATCCAGAAGAGATAATGACATTAAAACAGAAGGTTCTATTTCATTTTTTTTTATTCGCTATTAGTACAAATTATTTTAGTGTATAAATTAGTTCACTCTTTTTATGTTTTAAAATTTGTATTATAGTTGGAAGAAGGACAAGTGAAAATGCAATCACGATTAGAAGAAGAGGAAGAAGCCAAAGCTGCTCTCATGAGCCGAATTCAGAGGCTCACAAAGCTAATACTTGTTTCCTCAAAACATACAATTCCTGGGTTGACCGATGCATCTGGTCAACAGAGTCTTTCTGTTAACGATGATGATGTTAGTTTAAACATTCTCAATTTAATTTCCCATGCTTTACATGACCTCACAATGGAATTTTAGAATTAATGATTTAACCTTTTTGTTGATGCTATTTGTTTCAGAATGGTTCTCTGCTCTTGAACAGTGACTTAATTTCTGGTGATTCTATTACCGAGTCAACTCAACCGGGTGAAGTCATTACTCGTTCTGCTAGTGGTATAAAGCTGCTAACAGTATGTTTCATCGAGCTCTCATCTCTTAATATCACATTTCAACACACACATGATAGCTCTACTTTTATATAAATATATAAAGTAGAAACCTTAGTTTTTTTTAATATGTTTTGTTTGATTTTGACTTTGTCTTTGACCACAGGGTGGACTTTCAATAGATGAAATGGACCTTCTAGTTGAAAGAGTGAAAATGCTTGCAGGAGAGATTGCCTTCAATTCAAGTACCATGAAACGTTTAGTAGAACAATCTGCAAATGATCCTGAGAGCTCAAAAACCCAAGTAAAGCTTTGTTACCCCTCTTTCCTCCGTGTGTGTGTGTGTGTATATATATATATATATTATATTCAAATCCTTTAGATTACTTATAAACGTATGGTGATAATCAGATAGAGGACCTGGAGCGTGAAATAGAAGAAAAAAGAAGGCAAATGAGGGCTTTGGAAAGACAGATTGTTGAAAGCAATGAAGCTTCAATTTCTAATACATCATTGACTGATATGCAACAGGTGCACTTTTTCTCTCTTTATTTTTTCTTACTTATTTATTGTCTTTCCACAACCTATACATTGTCTAATTCACCAACATTTCCTTTTTTTGTTACTCCAAAACAGACAATGATGAAGTTAATGACACAGTGTGATGAAAAGGGTTTTGAGCTAGAGGTTAGTATCGACATTTTAACCCAACTCATGACATTAATTGCTAATAATTTTCCTCAAAAGTCGTAAAATCGTCTATAATTGCAGATCATGTCAGCAGACAACCGCATCCTCCAGGAAGAATTGCAAAACAGGGTATCTGTATTTATAATTTATAATACATCGTTTATTTTGTACTTAAAATAACACATGTTTTTTTAATTTTCTTTATTCTATTGCAGTGTACTGAAGTTAAAGAACTGCAAGAAAGAATCATGTTGCTTGAACAGCAGCTCCTTACATCTTCAGAACATCCAAGATCCAAAGATTACATCGATGAGCTAAGAACACAAATCAAGATTCAGGTATGTTATATAACTTATATTGTTATTTAGCAAAGTTAAATTCTGGCAAATAATTAATTAAATAAATCGTTTTTATAAATTTAATCAGGAGGTAGAAAATGAAAAATTAAAGCTAGAACAAATTCACATTCTAGAAGAGAACAGCGGATTATGTGTACAGAATCAGAAACTTTCAGAAGAGGCTTCATATGCTAAGGAATTAGCTTCAGCTGCTGCGGTTGAACTCAAGAATCTAGCCGGTGAAATTACCAAACTGTCCCTAGAAAATGCAAAACTTGAAAAGGAGTTAATGTCTGCTTGCGAGTTGGGAAATTCAAAATCTAGAAAGTATGATGCTAAAAATGGTCGGAAAGGGAGATCTTCCAGCCGAGTCAAAGATGATTTTGACTCATGGAATCTTGACCCTGAAGATTTAAGAATGGAGTTACAAGCAAGGAAGCAAAGGGAAGCGAGACTTGAGGCTGCTTTGTCTGAGAAGGAAGTTATAGAAGAGGAATACAGGAAAAAGGCTGAGGAAATGAAGAAGAAAGAAGCAGCTTTGGAGAATGATTTGGCTAATATGTGGGTTCTTGTTGCTCAGTTGAAGAAAGAGGCGAAAGGTGTAACAGTTAATGAATCGAATAGTAATGGAACTGAGAGGGGCGAAACTGTAAATTACCCGAAAACAGAAAACGGTGGTGGTCGTGATAATAATATAGTTGTTAAAGAGAGACAAGTTTTGGATGGTTCAGAAAAAGCGCACGATGTGGCGAAAGAAGAACCCCTTGTTGCTCGCTTGAAGGTACGTATTTACATCTCTTTTAAACAAAAAAAAGGGTAAAATGGTCATTTGCTCATGTCCAAAAACGAGACACAAGACTTTAGTGCAAGTTTTTGTTTGGCTTAATGGACTTGATCTGGAAACAATCATTTTTTTTTTTTTTTAAAACAGAAGGGTAAAAAGGTCATTTACTCACATTCGTTGCTATTTCATGAGTGATAATTAAGTAAAATGTGCAGGCTCGAATGCAAGAGATGAAGGAGAAGGAGAAAGAGGTGAGTTACAACAATGGAAATGGGGGAGATGCAAATTCTCATGTATGTAAAGTATGCTTCGAGTCACCAACAACAACAATGCTTCTTCCTTGCAGACATTTTAGTTGTAAGTTTCTTCAAACTTCAAACTTAAACTTTGTTGCTATTTCAATACCTGTTAAATACTTACTTTGTATTTTTACATTTTTGACCTTTTTGGCTTTTGCAGTGTGTAAATCTTGCTCACTTGCCTGTTCCGAATGTCCAATCTGCCGAACCAAAATTGCAGATAGAATTTTTGCTTTCACTTCTTGATATTTGCACTTCGCCTCCCTCAAAAATGAAGGTACGCCAACTTTCTTTTTCTTTTTCAATACAGAGATTTACAACTTTGGTCCTTGAGTATGCCTATTTTTTTTTTTTTCAGTTGGTCCTTATTTCATGTTTTTTTAACGTTTTTGGTGTCTGTTCCAAGTCAAAAGTAAAATGACTATTTTTGGGAAAGTTACCTCTTTTGTCCTTGCATGGCTGATTTTTCAATTTTGGCCCTGAAAGGTTTCTATTGAACATGAACCAAAAATGTTACGAGAACTTCAAATACGGACCAAATTTATAAGAAAAAACTTTTTGGGACCAAAATTGGAAAAGAAAGTCAGCTATATTTAGGGACCAAAAGTGTAATTTACTCTTTTTGATATTAACAAAGTATATTCAATGCCTTTTTTGGAACACATTTTGAGCTATGTGTTGGTGTCCTGCAGGAGTTTTTTTTTTTTTCATGGAGGAATGAGGATAAATCCCCTTTGTGGGTGTCATTAAACTGTGTATGTAAAAACTGTTGAAAAAAGGTATAGTCATGTTTTGTTTTGTTTTGTTTTGTTTTGTGTATGTATTTAATATTTATAATTTCAAACTCCTGTAATTTTAAACGTTAGTACAATAGAAAAGACCAATTCATCTACGTATTCTCTCACCTTCTGATCATGGGTTAATGTTAATTTTTTTATTTTATTTTATGTAATTGGAATCATATCAACAATTGGTATTTTGTACCTTAACGCTAAATCAATATCAATCAATATAACGCTAGCCAAATACAAATATGTCATACAAAGGGTTTGCTTAAAGTTAGAAGCTCTAAGTTTGTAACTTTTATAATATAAAAATGTTCAACAAAAGTAGCTTGTAAGTTTTTCAAATGTGTAAAATGATTTAAAACATAAAAAATTAAAAGTTAAACCATCCTAGTAGTTGTTAAAAGTTATTTGAAATATTTAGACATAAAATAAGATTATAGTAAGATTAGTAGTTGTTAAAAGTTATTTGAAATATTTAGACATAAAATAAGATTATAGTAAGATTATTATATGATAATACCTTATGCCAGAAGAAAAAATACAACAAGATTATAATTCTATTAAAAAGTCATGGCCTTATCGTTAATGAATACAAAATATAAGATTTTTCGGAAGATTACCGGCTAAAATTCCAAGTGTTCAAATGATTACTAATTACTTATCATTTAACTATTTTTGGGAAAGATCACCAGACAAGATTAATATGAACTTGAATATTTAATCAATATAAATAGTTCAAACTCTAGACTTCAGTTGTGGGTGAGTTATACTAATAATTAATTTACTTGATACAAATAAAATCTTATGAATTTTTCGAAACTTATATTGTACTGCTCTTTCTTGTTTTCGTAACAACTACTTTCAGATAAATATATGTTGGGTTAATTGCACAAAAATCCTAAAGTTGTCAAGTTTACCCAAAGTTGTTTTTTTATGTTGGTTAATGCCTCATATTTAGCTAAATTTTATCATTTTTGGACATTTATTCGGTTTTGCTCTCCCTAGCCGGTCAACCAAGCCTCCTGGATGCTTACTTGGATACATTTGCTGACGTGACATCTAACATAACATGTTACATCTGACTTGACACACTCATAAGATAAATGGAAGTGATGTTAAAGAAAATGGGCAACATTAAGGTAGCGCCTTTAATCACCCAATCTGGGAAGTTTTTGATATCTTTATCTCTGAATTAATATATAATCTAATTAACTTGAACATTTTATAACAATAATAATAATAATAATAATAATAATAATAATAATAATAATAATAATAACACAGTAGATATATAAAGACATCTCTCCTAGCATTATATCATGCAAATCTTGAGCAGATCCTCAGCCCTAACTAGCACCCGATTCACAGATTCACACATCAAAGCATATCACAAAACATGTATAGGTATTTTTGGAAAACTTATTTGACCTCGGTCGATTGCATTTACCACACCCTTATTATTTTATTAGAAAATTCTTTTATAAAACATTTCTTTCTGAAAATTTTACCAAACCCTCAGTTTGAGTTCAAACACACCTGATAGTATGCCCGAATTTCCAAACTAAGGCTCCGATACCAAATGATGAACGAACAAGAAACGAAACGTCATAAATACACTCTTTACACAAAATACCCTTCAACTATATATCACATTTTATTTCAAATAATAAATATGAGATTGCAAGGATAATATATTTTCAACATCCCCTCAATCGAAATATTTATTTTCCTTTTCTGAAAACATCAATAAGACCCATTTTATTTATTAAAAAATCATGTTGTTTTACACTCAAAGACTTCATAAGAATATCAACATTTTGTTCAGAAGAATCTATTTTAACCAATTTCAATACACCACTAGCAATTTTTTCTCTTACAAAATGTAGATCAATTTCAAAATGTTTTGTCATTTCATGAAATACAGGATTAAGAGCTAACTTAATCGTTGAATCATTATCACAAAAAATAGAAACAGGAATAAGATTTTTAACTTTTGTTCAAACAAAATCTTTAAGACCCAAATTATTTCACAAGTAATAGAACCAAGAGCTCTATACTCTGATTCAGTAGAAGACCTAGAAAAAGTAGACTGTTTCTTACTCTTCCAAGAAATCAAACAATTATTAAGATAAACCATATAATATGATACATACCTCCTTGTGGCTAAACACTTAGCCCGGTCTGCATCAACAAAACCTTTTAATTCAAACACACTTGACTTAGTTAAAGCAACTCCTTTTCCAAGGCTAATTTTCAAATATCTCAACAATCCGAAAGCAATGTTTAAATGAGATTTTCTTGGTTTGTGCATATATTGACTAAGAACCTAAACTGCATAAGAAATATTAGGTCTTGTAATTGTAAGATAAATAAGTTTACCTATCAACTTTTGAAATTTTGTTTTATTTTCAAACAATCTATCTTTTTCATCAATATCACCTGAACTTACAATAAAGTTTGTTTCCAAATGTGTACTTATAGGTTTACAACCAAGCATCCCATACTCATGCAATAATTCCAGACAATACTTTCTTTGATTTAAACATAAACCATCATCAAAATTTATTACCTTTATTCCAAGAAAATATTTAAGGATTCCAAGATCCTTAATTAAATATTGAGCCCACAATCATCATGAACCTAATCCTAAGCAGGCCCATAGTCCATCCATGGCCCAAGTTCAAAAGTCCAATGGCCCAACAAGGCCTAAACCTTAAAAGCCTAAATAATCCCGAGCCCAAAAGCCCCAAACGAAGAAAACCCACTTCACCTCGTATGCTTGATGTATTCCTCGTACGCACGGTGTACGAGTGTTGACTCGAAATCAGGTAGCTAACCCAGTACGCGCAACATACCAGTGATTACGCCTCGCGTACCGGCCAAAGCCCCATTTGTCCAGTTTTGTCTTAACCACTAAAACTCTTAATGTCCAAATCTCAGATCTACTTCACTTCAAGGTATTAATGCATAAAGTTTGCAACTTTATCACCTTGGATGTCTTAATGGGACCCAAAACCTGATTTTGTCCATTAAGACCCATAATAAGGACTCTAACTCATGCGTGGACCAATATGATTCATCAAGATGGCACCTTTTTACACAAGGAACATCAGAGGGGCTAAGGTCTAGCATCCTAGCTCATGGAGTGACTCAAACTCCCATAGAGAACCCAAAAGACCATAAGCTCAAAACCAAGCTCTAATCTCAATCTAACACAAAGAGGTTCCAATATAAGAACTTTATACCTTCTAGAGCTAGCAAACTTAATGAAGAATCTGGATCTACAACCTTAAGTCCAACCAAAGCTTGATCACTAAGCACCACCTTCTTCAATGCACACCAAAACAACACAAAATTACATCCAAAGCTCAAGAACACACTATGGGAGGCTAGGGTTTCGATCTTAGGGTATAGTGGAGTGGAGGCTTATCAATAGAGGGTCCAAGGGTGTTATAAGTTGCTTAAATATGGCACAAATCCTAAAAATTAGGTTTTTCCCCTGCATTACGTATACCATGCGTACTCCACGTACGCCCCGTGTACGTGGGTGAACCCGCAAACCTGAGATAAGCTAGTACGCTAAGTGTACTCATAGAGTACGCGCTGTGTACTAGCTAGGAACCAGAATGATAGAAATTTACATTAAGGGGTTAAAAGGAATCATACTAAATCTCGAATGTTACATTCTTCTTCTTCTTCTTCAAGAACACCACCAAAACACACAAATGAGCTCAAGGTGCACTCTTCATACTTAGGGTTAGATGGAGGGACGGTTTTTAGGTGGAGGCTAATGAGGGTAAAGGTCTTGGGGCCAAAAAGATGTTTAAATAGGGTCCAAACCCTAAAATTTAGGGTTTGACAACCTCGCACGTATGCCCTGCATACGTGATGTACGACCAACGTACAAAGTTCTCGCATGTACGCCTTGCGTATGAAATGTACATCCAACATACTAAGCCTCAACCAAAATACCAAAATGCCGATGTGGGCTATTTTTCAATCCTTCTCATGCACAAGGGCAAAAATGCAATATTTCTTCCTACATAGGATTAAAATTGAAATTACCTCGTCATCGGGATGTTACACCTAATTATAAGGAGGCTTCCAGAATGCCTTATTATGGCATCCCAAAACCGTCCCCCATGGGAAGGTTCTGGAACCCTTTATTTGTTCAACTTTTGAACAATTTTAGCTTACCCCATGCACCTTTAATTAATACTAATTAATCCAAAAAATTTATTCCAATTAATTTCTGATTAAATCTTAATTAATTATTAATATTTTCAATTAATATATTAATCATATAATATATTAACAAATTATTTATTATAATTTACTAATCATATAATAATCTTTATATATATATATATATATATATATATATATATATATATATATATATATATATATATATATATATATATATATATATTCTACAAATGTCATTCTAACCAAGTTGTAGTTATGAGGGGACCCCAAAATGACTTTGTTTCTAATTACAAGTATATACCGATTTAGTTATGAGCTTAGACACCTTCATCTAACATAATGTCAGTAGGAGCCATGAAGAGTTTATTATCGGATCATCCCTATAATATACAAATAAAAACTACAAATATTTGAGATCTTTCTCTTTCAATAAGATCTCAATTCCAGCGATGGTTTCTTAGATATCTTACAACTAGAATCCCTCTTTTTTCCGATCCAATCCCTCCACCACCGCGAACCCCAGTTGGATTCAGGCATGCTACACTTTTTAGTGATTGGGAGAACCCAAGTACTCTCTTTCGGATTCAGGAAAGAACTCTCATAGATCTTTTTTCCTTTTGGAAGATACAGGAGCGAAACAATCGACCTATTGATATTGGAAGACCCAACGGATTCTTCCAATGTATCATTTTTGTCGAAAACGTGATCAACCATCACTATTTGAAGATGATTAGTATAACTAAATCAAGCATTCTCTAGACCATCTACTTATTTTTTTATATTCAAATGAAAAACAAGAAACTAGAATTACATGGTACAATACAAAGGGTTATTAGCACATGAGTCTGTAATAAACATTTACAGATTTCTACTTGGCTTTGAAAGCATGGAAACTCCTATTAATTGTCTGCCTAATAAATTTATCGGGCTCTTTTAGCATTACGTCTTTTTAACCTTTTATCTAGGTTAACTGTAGATTGTTTTCCTATTTATAATTGTCTTTTATGTTCCTTGTAGTATACATTTTCTCGATAATGAAATCCTAACAATGTTTCTCTCTATTGTTTTATTAGCTCACATGATACTATTTTATTAGCTCATATGGTATTAGAGTTCTATACAATCCTTTTATTAGAAAAATTAGCATTTTTTGGTATGATTTTCTTGTTCGTTTTTTCTTCTGTTGGCTATGAATTGTTTAATCTCGATGGTTTTGTTTGAATTCAGTTCTATTACTTGAAGTTATAATGATATGATATTTAGTAAACTAAAAGACTTTCTTATGAGAAAACAACTTTTTGCCAAACAACAAAATAAAGGTAATATGAAAAAATAATAGATAACTTTATTTAATATTTGATGATGAAATTTGTTTTATCATAGACCTAACGTGTTAAATCCTTACAAGTTACAACTACATGCAATCACAACAACATAAAAACCCAACATTGTGAGCATCGGGTGTTTGCCTAGCCATATCAGCATGTTGTGCGGCTTGTGCCCATACCGAGCCCACTAACTTTAGCATGATATAAAACCGATTATCCAATAAACATAAATATATTATTATTAGAATATATAAAACCTATTAATATTTATATGAACATAACAAACAAAACACTTACGCAAACACCCGTGTTATGTGTAATTCATGACATACACGTGTATATTCCGAAACTATTAAAATATAAAACAGCCAATAGGGACCTATTCGCTGTAAATTATAGCCCAATTATTATTTTACTTTTTTTAGAAAGAAAAAAAAAAAAAAAAAACAGAAAAAATAAAATATCAATCGGAAGAACGTGGCTGCTGTGAAAACATAGAGGCGGTAATACAGAGACTCTGGGTTCATCTTGTTTCTCTGCTGCCGAGATACTGATCGATCTCGACGAACGATTCTGATCGCAATCGAAAGTCTACAGATGGCGGAGCACGGCGGCGGAGGCGGATGTTGTCCGCCGATGGATCTGTTCCGTTCAGAGCCGATGCACTTAATACAAGTCATCATTCCAATCGAGTCTGCTCGCTTGACCGTCTCTTATCTTGGAGATATCGGCCTCATTCAATTCAAAGACGTCAGCACTTACTCTCTCTATACCTGCGATTATAATTTTTACAGATCATTGTTGTTATTGATGTAATTGTTGTGAATTCTTGGTGCATCGTGAGTTTAGCTAGTAGTGATTTGCAAACTGAGGTTTGGATGTTAGTTGATTTATTACAAGTAGGGTGTTGCTACGTTTTACGTGAGTGGTATTGATTGATCGAGCTGAAAGTTAGGGTTGGTTGGCTGAATTCAGCATCCTGATTTTTTTTTTTTCGATTTGATCTTTTGGTTTTTAGCAAGTTATATGTTATAGCGATCTATGAATAGCTGAAATAGACGTTTGATTCGTTACTCCACAATTTCTTTTAGGTTAGCGGAATAAGCCAGTGAATAAAAATGAAGTTAGTTATCTCAGAAAGGGCTTTGATGGCATATATATATAGTCGATAAAGGTTTGATTGAGAGATAATGCTTGATTCCACTAGCATAATAATAAAAAAGAACAAATCTAGAAGAGCTTTTTATACTTTTCAAACTTTACCTTTTAGTGTATCTTCTTGTTTTGTGAATTTGGTTTCTAATATAGGTCTAATCTTAATGTTATTGGTATCTACAGCTGAACGTAGAGAAAAGCCCTTTTCAGAGAACATATGCAGGCCAGGTGAGTTTTAATCTTCCTTTGAACACTTGACTACTCATTACCCTTTGAGTCTTAAATTAGGAATAGAATTTGGCATTTGCAATTGAAGTTTGGAAATTGTAAGCTTTGACATTGGTTTACTTCTTGAAACTTTTATTTATTGGATCTGTATTTTAACTTGCTTCTTTTGTGAAGATTAAAAGATGCGCAGAATTGGCACGGAAGCTGCGTTTCTTCAAAGATCAAATGTCAAAGGCAGATATCATTCCCTCTGGGAAACTCGATACCAAAGCTGGCCTTAATCTGGATGATCTTGAGGTAATACAACTTTTCTTATCCATACATAAACTTATACCATCTTTAAAAAACTTAATTTTTTTCTTCCTCTTGTGGTCTTTTAGGTGAATCTTGGAGATCTTGAAGCCGAGCTTGTTGAAATCAATGCAAATAGTGAAAAGTTGCAGCGTGGCTATAATGAGCTTGTAGAATATAAGCTTGTTCTGCAAAAGGTATATCTTATGCCAGTTCTTTTTCCACACTTATTGGCTACCCTTTTACTCTTTTCATTTATGGTAAATAACTGTTTCACAGGCTGGAGAGTTTTTCAAAGTGGCTCAAAGCAGTGCTTCAGAACATCAGGGAGAAGGTTCATCACATCAGGGTGCTGAAGAATCTTTGGAAACTCCTCTATTGACTGATCAGGTACATGTTATGACATCATTAGTTTATTTCATTAGTCATTACTGAGTGTAGGTTTGACATGTACATGATTCTTTCTGATATGAGAGTGTGAAGGCTTGAAATCAGGATAGTTGAGTAGTATAAGGTGTTCTTTGACCTGTTTGTGCTTTTAAATTTGAACTTTTTTCCCCTTCTTTCCATGATTCTTTCTGATGTTTATGTATAGGAGTCAACAGTTGACCAAGGAAAGCAAGTCAAACTAGGGTATATCACTGGGCTTGTGGCTAAAGAAAAAGCCATGGCTTTTGAAAGAATTCTGTTTCGTGCTACAAGGGGTAATGTCTTTTTAAGGCAATCTTCTGTTGATGAAGCTGTTACTGATCCTAGTTCAGGAGAAAAGGTTAGTTTCAATTTCCATGTCAGCTAATACCTGTCATCCATGTCAGCATTAAACATGACTACTGCTTTACAGGTTCAAAAAAGCGTTTTTGTGGTTTTCTTTTCTGGCGAAAGAGCCAAGAGCAAGATTCTTAAGATATGTGAAGCTTTTGGAGCAAATCGTTACCCTTTTCCAGAAGATTTGAGCAAACAAGCACAAATGATAACTGAGGTACACAGAATTCTTGATATTTATAAAATAGAGTTTTATAAAATTAAGACACTGATTATATAAAAATGTAACTTTCCAGGTATCCGGAAGGCTATCTGAACTAAAGACAACAATAGATACTGGACTTGTGCATCGTACTAATTTGTTGGAAACCATTGCAAAACAATATGAACAATGGAATGACCTGGTATGTGTAATAAAGAGAAAATTGCAGGAAATAGCAAGCAATGCTTTTTGCTTTTTATTTATAAAGATAATATCTTTGTTTTATTTTTAACATTGAATTCATTATGTTTGCTAATTTAAGGTTCGAAAGGAGAAATCTATTTATCACACGCTAAATATGCTTAGTTTTGATGTAACAAAGAAGTGTCTTGTTGCTGAAGGATGGAGTCCCATATTTGCAACCCAACAGGTTTATATCACTCTCTAGTCTTTACTACTATATATGTATATATAAAATTACATTTCTGCCCCTTGTCTTTGCAGATTCAAGAAGCACTCCAGCAGGCTACAATTGATGCTAAGTCACAAGTGGGTGCGATTTTCCAAGTTTTGCATACGAAAGAAATGCCCCCAACTTATTTCAGGACAAATAAATTTACCGAGTCTTTTCAAACAATTGTTGATGCATATGGGTAAGCATTTCTGTAGGGGTAAATGGAATGTGATTTGAAAAATGTAATCCAATTATTATTATATGAATTTCATGTTGCTACAGTGTTGCAAGGTATCAAGAAGCAAACCCTGGAGTATACACTGTTGTCACGTTTCCATTTCTTTTTGCTGTGATGTTTGGTGATTGGGGGCATGGCATATGCATCCTGATTGCAGCTTTATTTTTAATATTCAAGGAAAAGAAATACTCGAGTCAGGTAAGTAACCAGTTTTTATATATATATATCATAATTAATCTTATGAGAGATAGATTTTGAATTTATAATTTATGTGAAATGAATACAGAAACTTGGAGACATAATGGAAATGACTTTTGGGGGTCGATATGTTATATTCTTGATGGCTTTGTTTTCAATCTACACGGGTTTGATATATAATGAGTTTTTCTCGGTTCCTTTTGAGTTATTTAGTCCATCAGCCTATGCCTGTCGTGATGATGCCTGCAGGTACTTACCCCACCCCACCCCCTTGTTTGTGTTATCTTTGAGTAAATTGCATTTTTGGCCCCTAAGTATGAATGGTTTTTTCATTTTTGGTCCTTATTTGAGATTTTTGTAAATGTTTTGGTCCCTTGTTGTAAAATGTCTATACTTTTGGCACCAAAACTGCAAAAATCAGCTATAATGAGGGATCAAAGTAGTCATTCTAGTTGGGATTGAAATGGAAAACGTTACAAGAACCTCAAATAAAAAGACCAAAATTGCAAGACAAACTTTTTGGGAAAAAAATTGTAAAAATGTGGTAATACATTACTGACCAAAAGTAGTCATACTCATTTTACTTGGATCAAGGACAAAAAATGCTACACGAACCTCAAATAAGGACCAAAATTGAAAATATCTGGTATACTTGGGGACCATTTTACTTGGAATAGGGAAGAAAAACGTTAATTGAACCTGAAATAAGGACAAAAATTAATTAGGATAAAAAAAAATAACCATTTTACATGGAAGTGGAGGGACAAAAACCTCAATTAAGGACCCAAATTACAAGAAAAACTTTTTGTGACCAAAATTGATAAAAGCAGCTATACTCAGGGACCAGAAATGTAATTATTCTTTATCTTGTTAATCTTTTTTTTTTTTGGTGCATGCAGTGAAGCTACGACTATAGGTTTAATAAAGGTGGGTGACACATACCCATTTGGTGTGGACCCCGTATGGCATGGAAGTCGAAGTGAATTACCATTTCTCAATTCTTTAAAGATGAAAATGTCAATTCTTCTTGGTGTTGCACAAATGAACCTTGGAATAGTATTGAGCTTTTTCAATGCTATCTACTTCAAGAACAGTGTCAATGTCTGGTGAGTTCTGTTAACCATATTTCAATTATTACGTATGTATGTATGTTTACTAATTAATAATTATATCATATGTTGCAAAATGTTCAGGTTCCAATTTATACCCCAGATGATATTTTTAAACGGTCTATTTGGCTACCTTTCATTCCTTATTATTTTGAAGTGGATCACTGGTTCAAAAGCTGATTTATATCATGTAATGATATATATGTTCCTTAGCCCCACTGATGACCTTGCTGAAAATCAGCTTTTCCCAAATCAGAAAACCGTTCAGGTTCAATTCTCTTCCTCCCAACACTAATTTATAACTAGAAAACCAAATCAATTAAGTTGATGAATAAACCAAAAAATGTTAAGTATTTATTATAAAAATAAACTTTATTCAACTGAAGTTTAATAGAAATGATTTCATTGACAATGGCAGCTTGTGTTACTACTTCTATCCTTAATTGCTGTCCCATGGATGCTGCTTCCCAAGCCTTTCATTTTAAAGGCACAGCATAACAGGGTATGTCATGTTCTTTTTTTTTTTTTTTTTTAAATAAATATTAAAAGACCATATTAATGTTCCACTTCCAGACACACCAAGGTGATTCCTACGTGGCACTTGAAGGGACCGATGAGTCACTGGTGGAGGGAGGTCATCATGGCTCCCATGATCATGAAGAGGAATTTGAGTTCAGTGAGGTGTTTGTTCATCAACTTATTCATACAATTGAGTTTGTACTTGGAGCTGTCTCAAATACTGCTTCCTATCTTCGTTTATGGGCACTCAGGTAAATTTTAATCCTCTTTTCTTTTAAAAAAATAAAATTATTATTAGAAAGGGCAAGATAGTCTTTTCACATAGAACAGGGACGACCAAAACCATAGGGACCTATCAACTTTTTAAAAGCTGGACTGTAACTGCAACTGTGACAAAACCACAGGGACCATTTCTGCAACTTTTTATGTCTGATAACGAAACTTGTTTGTAATTTCAGCTTGGCGCATTCGGAATTATCCACTGTGTTCTACGAGAAGGTTCTTCTTCTTGCTTGGGGGTAAGTTTTCTAATCAACATCAGTCTCATGTATGTATATCTACACAAACATTATTATTAATTAATTGTTTTTTTTTTTTTTTTGAATTTATAAATAGGTACAATAATGTGATTATTCTTGGTGTGGGGATAATTGTATTTGTGTTTGCAACTGTGGGGGTGTTGTTGGTGATGGAAACACTTAGTGCCTTTCTACACGCGTTAAGGCTTCACTGGGTGGAGTTTCAAAACAAGTTTTATGAAGGAGATGGCTACAAATTTGCTCCATTTTCATTCGCGTTACTGGTCAACGAAGACGAATGATCATCTGCCACCTGTCCATATTTGCATTTGTAATTTTCCTATCTTGGACGATATATGTGTAAAAAACAATGAGAAGTGAGACCTTTCCACCATTTTTTTTTTCACCAATAAGAAGAGCATTCTAGTGGCTTAATGTGAAGTGTCATAAGTTATAACACTTTGTATTTGATGACATTTTGGTAATGAGAATTTGTTTATTTATGTTTATGTTCCAAAAAGTTTTGGACTTTTGACTAATTGTGTTTGGTTCTTGAAGTTAAACGTGTACTTTATCCATGGTTGTTGAATATGATTACAAAGAGTATGGTGGTATAAAACTAATCTAATCTTTCAAGTGTAAATTACATTCAGTTTTATTGGTTCTGTTTCAAATCAAAATTTTCTTGTAATTTTTGTCTTGAGCTCTTTTGTTACAGTTTTGATATATGTTTAAAGTAAAATGAGTAAATCAGGATCAAATTTGCAAAAATTAGTCATTTTATTTGGAATACGGGACAAAATCAAAATAAACTAAAGTTGCAAAAATGCTATTATTTAGGGACCCAAAATATAATTTACTTTATTTTTTAATAAAGCTATTTAATATGCTATAGATATATTCTATAACCCGAATAAAAAAAAACTTTGAGCTTAATTTTTTTTATTTAACAATAAACTAATAATCTAAAAATTATGTCGAGTAACATTTATCTTTTAGTTTAAAAAGCTTATAATTATAATAAAAAAAACTATTTGATTGACACATGACCTATTTTTATATATAATGATACTACATGTTGTTTTCTAAGTATTTTGTTTATTTTTTATTTCATTTGATATAAATCTCAAATTTTAAGGACTTCAAAATTTAATGTTATATTTTTTTTTTCAAGTATTCTTAATAAAACTTTTATTTTCTTAACACATTTAAATTTATCTAATATGAACCCTTAAACATAGAAAATTTAATATTAAATAACAATTTATTCTCGTTATTCTTTATACAATGATTTTAACATAATCAAAATCAAAAAAGTTAATATATAAATCTGTAACATCCCAAGTTTTGTCATTTGAAGTCCATGGGGATGAAAGGGTAAAGCCATGAAGAGTCTAAGGGCTAGTTTGTAATTTTGGGACTAGGAGGAGTACGTCACGCGTACGTAAGGGTACGCAGGGCGTATTGTAACGCTTGTGTTTCTGGGCCTGTCATTAATGTTGATATAATAGTCTATGTTAACCTTTGTAACCCGTTTTGAAATAATAGAAGTGTATTATTTGAGTATTATATGTTTTGTGCTTCATTGCTTAATTATGTGGTTTGATTAATTAAGAATAAAAATAAGTGTCAAAATTTAAGTGTAAAATAAACTCGTTATCTTTGGATAATGTTGTAGTAGTTGAAACTGATGGGTTTTAGCCATAAGAACTTTCCTATGTGCGCATGCAAAACCCTAATGCTTGGATCTAGGCTTTCTAATAAACATGCTTTTGAATCCAAGACTTCTAATGGCTAATTAGGTTAAACAACAATATTGAAACAGATCTAGAATCATACCTTTGAATTCCTTGTTGATCTTGTTTGTCTTGGAGCTTCTAGAGTCACAATTGTCACTCCTCTAATGGCTTACAAACACCACTAGCAAGCAAGATGATTTAGGAGAGAGGAGAGGGGAGGAATTCGGCCAGAGGTTCCTTGCTTAAGGTTGTGTGTCGAATTCCCTCACCCATAGGGTCTATTTATACTTGTAGACTCCTTAAGGGTTTTACCCTAAACCCTAATTGGATAATCTTCTCTTAAGGCTATCCAAATCCATTCCATAGATAACCCTATGGACGATTTGAGCTATCCTAAAGCTCTTAGAATCCGTCCAAAGTATATCCTAATGGATTTACAGTCCAAAGTCTAACTATCAAACAATTGACAGTTTATACCCTCTTATTTAATTAATCTCTTTAAGTCACCAAATTAATACCAATTAATTTATGACTTATATTAATCAAATAGCTAAATATTATTCCTTATAATATTTACTCTCTCTTAATAAATCATCCTTCAAGTTGCTATGGTGAAGGCAACCCAAAAGGACCATGCACAACCGAATATAGTTATAACCTTAGACACTATTCCAACAGTCTCCCACTTGGATAAGTCTAGTAACTATACAATACGGTTTGCAATCGTAGCTCTCAAAGACGCTGCCAACTCTGATCTAATCAATCTTGTCCTTTAGATAAGGGATCGTACAGTCCTCTGTTAGATATCATGCTGACAATCCTATGGAATGGTTAGTCTAGCATTTAGATTTCTCGATCTCCGATTTATTTGACATAGAACTTAATCGAACACATCAATTCAGTTCTGACCGGGCCCGGCACATAAGTCAAATCAAATCATCGAGTGGCCAAGATATCTCTTCTATCCTCTTAGGATAAAATTTACAGATAAACTTCGACTTATATGCATTTACTTATTCATTAACCAACTATACACAACAATGCGTTTTATAACATCAAGTTACTGATGCGTTTTCGCATTATCAATGCACAATCAATTAACAAATAATAAACCATATATCTAGGTTTTAAGACCATATGATATTATCGTCTTGCGATCACCTTTTATATCATATTCCATAAGGTGATTCCAGCAAGCGCGGGTTTATTCCAATGCTCAAAACCAGTTCATAAGCACTCATGAACGTTGCAGCAACCCTTGCTATGTCTAACACCATTTAGACACTCTACACACCAATTCATGACAATCTTCATTCATATCTACTCCCAACATATGAACGATTGTGAACCATTTGAATAATTCGATTATTCCTAATAAACTCAATTATTCTGGAAGTCAAAACATGCAAAGTGAAACAATAGTTAAACAACTAACATGTGACAGTAACTTTACTCATAAATAAAACTCCTTTATTTAGTCATCAAATGTTAATTACATTTATCTATTATACGTTTATAATACTATCTAATCTATACTAATATCATCCTTCAGCCCAATACTCCTAGCATGTTGCAAGTGCTTAACCCTACTCAGTCCCTTCGTAAGCGGATCTGCTGGGTTATCTTCTGATGATATCCTCTTCACTACGAGTTGTCCTTCTTCTACACGATGTCTAATGAAGTGATATTTTCTGTCGATATGTCGAGATCTACCATGATCCCTCGGTTCCTTGGTCAAGGCAACCGCACCTTCGTTATCACAGAAAATCTCCATGGGCTCCTTTATGGCCGGCACAACTCCAAGATCACCGATGAAGTTCTTCAGCCATATTGCCTCCTTCGATGCTTCGCTCGCTGCGATGTACTCTGATTCGCACGTTGAATCAGCTACGGTTTCCTGCTTGGAACTTTTCCATGTCACTGCTCCTCCATTTAGGGTAAAGACCCAGCCCGACTGCGAACGGTAGTTGTCCCTATCGGTCTGAAAGCTGGCGTCACTATACCCTCGCACCTTCAAGTCATCACTCCCTCCAAGGACTAAGAACCATTCTTTCGTCCTCCGAAGGTACTTAAGGATGTTCTTCACCGCAATCCAATGTGCTTTGCCAGGGTTCCCTTGATATCTGCTAACCATGCTCAAAGCGAAGGCTACATCAGGCCGAGTACAAGTCATAGCGTACATGATTGAGCCAACTGCGGAAGCGTATGGTACTCGGCTCATTTCTGCTATCTCAGCTTCGGTACTCGGACTTTGAGTCTTACTCAACTTGGCATTTCCTTGTATCGGTAGTTCTCCCTTCTTTGAGTTTTCCATACTAAAACGTTTTAGTACCTTCTCCAAGTAAGTATTCTGACTAAGTCCAATTAGTCTCTTACTTCTTTCTCTTACTATCCTTATTCCCAAAATGTAAGAAGCCTCTCCGAGGTCCTTCATAGCGAAGCACTTCCCGAGCCAGGACTTAACCTCCTGCAGAGTCGGGATGTCGTTTCCTATGAGTAATATGTCATCGACATATAGAACGAGGAAGCTTACTATACTCCCACTGGCTTTGACATATACACAAGATTCGTCTTCGCTTCGTACAAATCCAAACTCTTTGACTTTCTCATCGAAGCAAAGATTCCATCTGCGAGACGCTTGCTTAAGTCCATAAATGGAATTCTCAAGCTTACACACTCTATTCGGATGCTTCGGGTCCACAAACCCCTCTGGCTGAGCCATGTAAACATCCTCAGCCAACTTTCCGTTAAGGAAAGCGGTCTTGACATCCATTTGCCAAATCTCATAATCATGAAATGCGGCAATTGCTAGCATCACTCTAATAGATTTAATCTTCGCAACTGGTGAGAAGGTCTCATCATAGTCAACTCCGGGAGTTTGAGTAAAGCCCTTCGCAACCAATCGCGCTTTGTATGTGTGTACGTTCCCATCCACGTCGGTCTTCTTCTTGAAGATCCACTTGCACCCTACGGTCTTACGTTCGGGCACGTAATCAACCAAATTCCAAACTTGGTTATCGTACATGGATTGGATCTCACTATCCATCGCCTCTTTCCATTTCGCAGACTCCGGGCCTGCCATGGCTTCCTTATAGCTATTAGGTTCATCAAGATTTACTAGTGTACCATCACTAATATACGTGTCCCCTTCGGTGGTAATATGAAAACCATAAAACTGGGGTTGAACTCTAACTCTATCGGAACGTCTAAGAGGTAAGGATTCGTCAATCGGTTCAACCGGAGTTTCCTCCTCGGGTTGAATGCCAGCGGTAGAGGTTCCTTCATTTATCAATTCTTGAATCTCTTCAAGTTCGATTTGCCTCCCACTGTCTCCTTGGCTTATGAGTTCTCGCTCTCGGAAAACTCCTCTCCTCGCAACAAAGATAACATTATCTTTCGGTCTATAGAAGAGATATCCAAAGGATGTTTGCGGGTAGCCGATGAAAATACATCGCTCACTTCGAGGTTCAAGCTTGTCGTGAGTATCTCTGTAACACCCCCCTCTGGCACGTATCACAATATTGTCCGCTTTGGGCCACTCGGCACGAGGACTTCCCAGGGGGTCACCCATCCCGGTACTACTCCCGCCCGAGCACGCTTAACTGCAGAGTTCTTATGGGATCTGCTGCCCTCACGGCTTTAAAACGCGTTGTGTTAGGGAAGGTATCCACACTCCTTATAAGGAATGCTTAGTTCTCCTTCCCAGCCGATGTAGGATCAGGTGCAACCCACCTTCACCCCCCATTATAGGGTTCGACGTCCCCGTCGAACACATCGACCCGTGCCCTAGCTCTGATACCATTTGTAACACCCCCCTCTGGCACGTATCACAATATTGTCCGCTTTGGGCCACTCGGCACGAGGACTTCCCAGGGGGTCACCCATCCCGGTACTACTCCCGCCCGAGCACGCTTAACTGCAGAGTTCTTATGGGATCTGCTGCCCTCACGGCTTTAAAACGCGTTGTGTTAGGGAAGGTATCCACACTCCTTATAAGGAATGCTTAGTTCTCCTTCCCAGCCGATGTAGGATCAGGTGCAACCCACCTTATCTAGCAAGTTAGATCAAGTGGAAAAACACTTAGTTGAGAAAGGAGGAGATAAGAATAGTAATCAAATAGAAATGGAAAGAAGAAAAGGGTTTGAAAAGAATAAGGTAGGGTTCGAGAGGAATTTTATGTATTATTGTCTTCAATAACAATCCCTGTGTATTATTGCTTTTAGAGAGCTTGTTTGAAGCTAGGGTTTAAGAGAAAACATTGAAAATTTTTAGGTTTTAAATGCAAATCAGGAGAAGGAACAATAGATTGAAAAGGATGTATGGAGCAGAACCTTGAGTAGAGTGAAGAAATTGTTATGGGTTTCCAGATTTGTGAATCTTCAAGCAATTGACAGTGGTGACGGTGACATATAGTGGACATGGGAGATAGGTGGTATCCATAGAAGTCCTGCAAGAATAAGGTTAAAATCATTAGTTAGTTTAAAGATCTGTAAATCGAGATCATATGGTGTTCTGGTGGATTTTATAGAAGAAGATATTTGAATGGGTAACCAGAATTGAGCGATTCATGCAGGGATCTACGACTTCAAAGACCACTCACTTTCAACCGCTATTTGACTTTTTCAGGGTGTTGACCGGATAGGATTTGCATGCATATATTGATTGTAAATATCGCAATAATGTTTGTAAGAATTAAAATTCAGCATTTGACAAAATATGTTTTATAAGGTATTATATATATATATATATATATATATATATATATATATATATATATATATATATATATACACTACTCTGTGTTACAGCCCGAAATCTCAAGTATTGTTAAAATTACATTTTGGGGTGTTTTAAAGGGGGGACTCGGCGAGTTGGAGCCAGACTCGCCGAGTAGGATTGCAGACCTGGTCGCGGGTTCACGACTGGACTCGACGAGTCAGATAGGGACTCGGCGAGTCTGCGCTGTTTAACGAAAACCCTAGCCGTTTAGGTTTGGGACGTATAAAGGGGACTTATAGGCCGTCATTGTCCGTCTTTAGCCTACTGAGAAGAACCCTAATCGGTTGTGTGCATCTGGAGCAAGGATTGAAGACCATTGGTGATCTTGAAGAAGTTATTGTGCAAGGAAGAGAAGAGTTTGACTAAAGGAACAGCAAGGGAATCACATTCTGAGGATTTGAGACACAGAGAGCACATTATCCAGGTAAGGATTCGTGTATACTCTGCTATGGTGATGTATTTAGAGAATTAGGGTTTATGGAACCCTTTTATGGATAGATTGAATGTTACCCTTGTTCCCCAAACGATTGTAACCCTGTATTAGGACCCTTGGAGGTCCAGAATATCCCATGTCTGTGCATTTCGGGAATTGGTGAAGGTTTTGGATTGAAATCCGTATGCCTTAGGTCAACATGTAAAGTATAAGTTTTGGGGTGTAGCATGAGCACCTAAATGAAGACCTTATGTAATGGACCAGTCGAGGAAGGCCAGACCTATGAATGGTCGGAGCAGTTATGACCTTAGGAAGCAGTTTGCACGACTGCATGGCATGGACTCGCCGAGTCAGATGAGCAGACTCGGCGAGTAGCTTGAAGAATAACTGGGACTCGTCGAGTTGTTCATCAGACTCGGCGAGTGGAGTCGGGGTGGCCCCGCGATCCTTCCAGGAGTAACTCGTCGGGTCAAGGAGGATACTCGACGAGTAGAAGGGAAAACTTAGAGGATTGGAGGACGACTAGACTCGCCGAGTCGCCTGAGTACTCACCGAGTCCGGTCGAGTTGACCGTGGACTGTTGACCAGAGTTGACCTATGTGTGATTTCTTAGGGTCAGTTGTCTTGAAAGATAAAAGCATTAATATGAGAATACATTATCCAGGGAGTTTGAAGCTCGGCGGATCAAGTGCAAGTGATTTCAGGAGTTGCTAATTTCCAGTATCCACGAGGTGAGTCTTCTCACTATACTGTACCCGGAAGGGTTTGACTGTGTGACCGGAAGGTCGGATATGATATGTGTTATAAGTGCTATAAATGGAAAGGTAATTGTTATGCGTGCTATGTATGTTATGTGGGCCGGAAGGCAGTATGTTATGTGACCGAAAGGTTGGATATGATATATAATATATGTGCTATATGTGTTAGGATAAATGTATTATGTGCTGTGTATGTTTATGGGCCGGAAGGCAATATATTATGGGCCGGAAGGCAATATGTTATGGGCCGGAAGACAATATGTTACGGGCTGGAAGGCGAATATGTTACGGGCTCTGATACCAATTTGTTACACCGTGATTTTCAAGACAAAATTTTCATTTAAATAATCAATTTAAAATTAAAACACTTGTTTAAAATCTTATTCATATTTGAATTACAAAACATAGTTCCATTTTCACTTGAATAGAAAACCAGGATCCTCCAAAATACAACTCTTTCTTTGGTGTGTACAATCGAGCCGGTGCCATCCCGCGTGACTGAAAGAACCTGAAACAACATAACATAAAACACCGTAAGCACGAAGCTTAGTGAGTTCCCCAATATACACCTTATGCACATACGTCTTTCCAGGCCCTGACCTTCCGGTCCACTGCACAATGCCTTCCGGCCCATGAGATAATCGCCTTCCGGCCCATAACATAATCGCCTTCCGGCCCGTAACATATTTGCCTTCCGGCCCGTAACATATTTGCCTTCCGGCCCGTAACATATTTGCCTTCCGGCCCGTAACATATTCGCCTTCCAGCCCGTAACATATTGCCTTCCGGCCCATAACATATTGCCTTCCGGCCCATAATATATTGCCTTCCGGCCCATAAACATACACAGCACATAATACATTTATCCTAACACATATAGCACATATATTATATATCATATCCAACCTTTCGGTCACATAACATACTGCCTTCCGGCCCACATAACATACATAGCACGCATAACAATTACCTTTCCATTTATAGCACTTATAACACATATCATATCCGACCTTCCGGTCACACAGTCAAACCCTTCCGGGTACAGTATAGTGAGAAGACTCACCTCGTGGATACTGGAAATTAGCAACTCCTGAAATCACTTGCACTTGATCCGCCGAGCTTCAAACTCCCTGGATAATGTATTCTCTTATTAATGCTTTTATCTTTCAAGACAACTGACCCTAAGAAATCACACATAGGTCAACTCTGGTCAACAGTCCATGGTCAACTCGACCGGACTCGGCGAGTACTCAGGCGACTCAGCGAGTCTAGTCGTCCTCCAATCCTCTAAGTTTTCCCTTCTACTCGTCGAGTATCCTCCTTGACCCGACGAGTTACTCCTGGAAGGATCGCGGGGCCACCCCGACTCCACTCGCCGAGTCTGATGAACAACTCGACGAGTCCCAGTTATTCTTCAAGCTACTCGCCGAGTCTGCTCATCTGACTCGGCGAGTCCATGCCATGCAGTCGTGCAAACTGCTTCCTAAGGTCATAACTGCTCCGACCATTCATAGGTCTGGCCTTCCTCGGAGCAGGTGCGATTTCGCTGGTGAAAAATAGTCGTGGGTTGGTTGAGTGCTAATTGGTGATGGTTCGAACTCTAAGTGGGGGAGAACCGGGTGCAGTATGTAAGAAAGTAAAGATTTGTCAAGAGTGGTTATAAGTGAAGTATAGAGATATGCTGTAAGAAATCATGAGACCAGAGGTATCGGTGATCGAGAAAAAGGGTCAGAGTGAGTTAATGCGGGAAGTACTCGAGGAGGAGAACGAATGTATCCATGATAGGTGTTTGGTGTCGTTGCAAGTAGATAGAGAATGATTGGGTCGGTATGCGCATCCTTGTTTGGATTTTGAGTGTCGGGGGAAAAGGGATTCGGAGGATTATCAGCATATTTCGTAACGTCGGCGTTATCTCGTATTCCAATCGAGAAATTAGATGCACCGAAGTTGTAAGGTGGGAATACACCCTGCAGGTTGTTATCGATAATGATTTCCCTTAGAGTATCAGGTAGCAGGTGTGCCGCGAGGCAGTGACTTATCGTGAGCAGACAGTCAGTTGGGACTGAGGTAGTCGAGGACCACACCACACCTAATTGGGAATAGTAGGTTGTGTTATAGTGGTAGCAGTGGGGAGTTCAGTCGAGTTTTGCAGTGCAGAGAGTTTTCGTCTATGTTGGGAGTGGGTCCCTATCCTTGGGACAATTCCGGTTTGGAACATTGGTTGATGAGTTGAGGTGAGAGGAACGATGATTTTGCGGTGCAGTCTATGAGCCAGAGATGTTATCGAGCAATTCAGATGCTTAGTGTTAGATTGGTATGGGATTTGGAGCGATTAGAGGCAGTCGTGATGAGAAGTTCTTGGAGAGTTAATCAGAGGTTCAGGGTATAGAGGGTTGATTGACTTCCTTAAGGGGGGAATTATCGGGCGTTGCATAGCACTTCCTCAGAGCCAGGTTACGGGTCGATGTGTTCGACAGGGACGTCGAACCCTATAATGGGGGGTGAAGGTGGGTTGCACCTGATCCTACATCGGTTGGGAAGGAGAACTAAGCATTCCTTATAAGGGGTGTGGATACCTTCCCTATCACAACGCGTTTTAAAGCCGTAAGGGCAGCAGATCCCATAAGAACTCTGCAGTTAAGCGTGCTCGGGCGGGAGTAGTACCGGGATGGGTGACCCCCTGGGAAGTCCTCGTGCCGAGTGGCCCAAAGCGGACAATATTGTGATACGTGCCAGAGGGGGGTGTTACAATCTCGTCTTACGAAAGCCTCGCAACCCCAAACCTTGATATGTGCCAACGAGGGAGCTTTCCCCGTCCACATCTCGTGAGGTGTTTTGGCAACCTTCTTAGTAGGGACTCGGTTAAGGATATGGGCGGCAGTCTCTAAGGCATACCCCCAAAAGAAGATAGGTAGTGAAGCACGACTCATCATAGAGCGAACCATATCCAATAAGGTTCGATTACGCCTTTCTGCCACACCATTCAACTGCGGTGTCCTAGGAGGCGTCAATTGCGAAACTATTCCACACTCCTTGAGATAATCATGGAATTCAAGACTTAGGTACTCTCCTCCTCGATCGGATCGAAGCATCTTGATTTTCCTGCCCAATTGATTCTCCACTTCATTCTTGAACTCTTTGAACTTTTCAAAGGTTTCTGACTTTTGCTTGATTAAATAGATATACCCATATCTACTATAATCATCGATAAAAGTCACATAGAAGCGGTTCCCATCCTTCGTGGTTGATCTAAAGGGTCCACATACATCGGTATGTATTAGGTCCAATAGCCCCTCACCCCTTTCACAAGTACTCGTGAAGGGTGACTTAGTCATCTTTCCAAGTAAACAAGACTCGCATGTGTCATCTTCCCTAAGGTCGAATGACTCCAACACTCCATCCTTTTGGAGTTGGGCTATGCGTTTCTTGTTGACATGTCCAAGACGACAATGCCACAAGGATGCTATATCCATACTGGTGGAAGAATCAATATTCAAAACATCATTTCCTAAGTTATCAACAATCATAACAGTTTCATATATTCCATTACATGGTACAGCTTCAAAGTAAAAGACACCATTTAGATAAGCCAAAATAGAACCATTCTCATTATTAAAAGAAAATCTAAATCCTTGTCTATATAAACCATGAAATGAAATGATGTTTCTAGCCATTTCTGGCGAATAGCAACAATTGTTCAAATCTAAAACTAAACTATTCTTAAGCACTAAAGAATACACTCCAATCTTGGTCACAGGCGACGATCTTCTATTCCCCATGATTAGATTGATCCTTCCTTGCTCCACATCCCTACTTCTTCTTAGTCCCTGCACATTAGAACAAATGTGATAACCACAACCGGTGTCAAGAAACCAAGAAATAGCATGATTAGAATCGTTAGATTTGATTGCATATATACCTGCGAAAGATGGCTTGATCTTTCCTTCCTTGATGGCTTGCAGGTAATCCGGGCAGCTTCTCTTCCAATGTCCTATCTTGTGACAGTGGTGGCACTCTGCCTCCTTCGGGTTAGAGCAGGGCTTAGAGGGATCAACTTTGGTCCCACTAGAAGAGGAACCATCTCGGGCTTTCACATTGCGATAGTTGTTCGAAGAAGCCTTCCTCTTCTTTCCCTTCCCTTGACCAATAGCCAAGACAGGAGCAGCGGATGGATTGGGAGTTGGTGCAACAGACTTGTCCTTGAAATTGCTCTCAGCAACCCTCAAGAGACCTTGGAGTTTACTTAGAGTGACCTTCTCTTTGTTCATGTGGTAGGTCATCCTAAATTGATTGTACATCGGAGGCAAAGAGTGAAGCACCATGTCGATCGCCAAGTCTTCGCCGAAGTCAACATTTAACTTGCGAAGGCGGTCGACATACCTTTGCATCTTTTGCAAGTGCACGGTAAGAGATTCTCCATGACCCATCTTAGCGGAAATCATGTTAGTGAAAATCTCGTAACGCTCTTGTCTTGAGTTTTGGTGGTACCTCTCCAACAAGTCTTGATGCATCTCGTATGGATACATGTCCTCGTAGGACTTTTGGAATTCGGAGTTCATGGTGGCGATCATGATGCAATGTACCTTCGTTGCATCTCGCTCATGAGTTTCAAAGGCGGTGATTTCTTCGGGAGTAGCAACTTCGGGGTTGATTTTCTCGAGCTTCTCATCGAGGACATACTCTTTATCCTCATAGCGAGCAATGGTGCGAATGTATCTTATCCATTCGCTAAAGTTCGTTCCATCGAAGGTGACCTTTTGGCAAAGGCTCATCAACGTGAAAGAACTAGCAGCAGCGTTGTTTGCGTTTGACATCTATAGAAAGGACAAAGATAGATTAGAACAAGAATCCCTAATTATCACCCAATAAGAAAATTAGGGCTAGGATCCAACAATAACATTTACATACTAGAAAAGGGATGCCATAATCCAATATGCAAATAAATTGAAGGTAAGTGAATGACGATTCACTAATTCTCCATTACAAAACTTAAACTATTAGTCCTAAGTGTTTTTGAGAATTCCTAGATTTGGATGAGATTCATTGAACTATTCAATGGCATGTTTAAATCTCGATATGCCCCTCTTGTTTGTGACTGGGATGCCGAGGATCACAAAGCGGGTGTGAATTACCATGCAAATTCACATGGTGCCTTCATTGTAACGATCACCTATTCGATGTGCCGATAAACCACACACGCTCCATCGAACTATGATGAACAATGAATCACCCTTTGCCACCTTCGCTTAGAATCAATTAGTGTGCCGGTAAACCACACACGCTCCACTAACATCTTAGCAAGGTGCAAAGTGTAATTTCATGGGATTGCATCAATTCACTTTTCCTAAAGTAACTAAGATTGGGAAATTTTAAAAAAATTTAGTTACTTCGTATTTCTTATTATACTTTTAATGAGAGGATGAGGTTGCCCTATCCTACCCGTTCGGCTAATGACCCTCCACCAATCAAGCAAGCGGTGGGTGTGAGTGTACACCCATTAAGCGCCATTTTATAGGCCGCAACCTTATACCCACCTTATAGATCGGCTTCGTGAATGAGGCCTACTAGCGGTAAGACTAGCATTTAGTTATACATATATATATTAATCTAGTAATATCATATAAGTATAGGGTTGCATTTTAAACTTTTCAAAATCTAGGGTTTGAAATTTAAGTTGTCTAAATTAAAACTTTTAATCACAAATATAAATTTCAAAACTTTAGGGTAGGTTTTAAACACTTAAAAACATAGAGGATCAAATAACAAATAATTCCAATTAACAATTAATATTCTAATTATCTTTATTTGATTTATCTTGATTTCTTTGAAGATAATTACCAAAATAATTAATCATTATCATATAAGGAAATTAAATATTTTATTAGATGATAAATATCTTTAATTAGATCAAGATAATAGTCATATTTATCAAAAAATCGGATTTATATTGATCTAATATGATTAAGGTAAGTTTCCATAAGATAATTATGAAAAAATCCCGAATCTGGCCATTCCTGACGCCTGGACTCGCCGAGTCACAAGGGGACTCGCCGAGTCAGGCCTACTCGACGAGTCCACCTTGGAACTCGACGAGTCAGTGACTCAAAACCCAAAAAATCGAATTTTGCAGGTTTGTTTCAGTTAATCAAGCAACAATTTAAAGAAAACCAAGCTAGGCTCTGATACCATTGATGGGTTTTAGCCATAAGAACTTTCCTATGTGCGCATGCAAAACCCTAATGCTTGGATCTAGGCTTTCTAATAAACATGCTTTTGAATCCAAGACTTCTAATGGCTAATTAGGTTAAACAACAATATTGAAACAGATCTAGAATCATACCTTTGAATTCCTTGTTGATCTTGTTTGTCTTGGAGCTTCTAGAGTTACAATTGTCACTCCTCTAATGGCTTACAAACACCACTAGCAAGCAAGATGATTTAGGAGAGAGGAGAGGGGAGGAATTCGGCCAGAGGTTCCTTGCTTAAGGTTGTGTGTCGAATTCCCTCACCCATAGGGTCTATTTATACTTGTAGACTCCTTAAGGGTTTTACCCTAAACCCTAATTGGATAATCTTCTCTTAAGGCTATCCAAATCCATTCCATAGATAACCCTATGGACGATTTGAGCTATCCTAAAGCTCTTAGAATCCGTCCAAAGTATATCCTAATGGATTTACAGTCCAAAGTCTAACTATCAAACAATTGACAGTTTATACCCTCTTATTTAATTAATCTCTTTAAGTCACCAAATTAATACCAATTAATTTATGACTTATATTAATCAAATAGCTAAATATTATTCCTTATAATATTTACTCTCTCTTAATAAATCATCCTTCAAGTTGCTATGGTGAAGGCAACCCAAAAGGACCATGCACAACCGAATATAGTTATAACCTTAGACACTATTCCAACAGAAACGAGGTTTCCGAATATATATAGAACGCCCAATTCTGACTTCGTATGAGGAAGTTATCATTTATTGAAGTTTCGACTTAGCGGTATGCAGCCCGAAATACTCGATTTGAGATCGAGCGGTTTTTAGCCGAAACAATCTAAACGAGAATCGAAGATCTCATTGTTGGTATCGAAGCGATGAAAAGTTATGCGAAAACGGACGTCGGATGAAGAAGTTATGAATTTATAACGGAATTTCTCTGTCCCGACCTATTAAAAATAATTAATAAAAATAAAATCAAAATTAGCCGACGGAGTCTAATCGAAAGTTGTAGAGCGTAGTCTCACCTACGCGTGGATATAAAGAACGTCAAAAACGGAGTTCGTATGAAGAAGATATGAATTTTCAAAGTTTATTAAATAATTAATATTAAAATTTAATTATAAAATCCGGTATTATCCGAAGAGGAGTCACCGAGCATATCCGAGGTACGCCCAGCGTACAACGAAGCGTGACGACCTTCGCACTCGAGTTCTTCAGATGACGCATGCAGTGACAATTTCGGAGGCTTACGCCCCGCGTACAGGTGTACGCCCAGCGTACGTGCGAGGCTCAGCCTCCTATAAATAGGATGCGAGGGAAGCCGGCTCATTTGCTCTTTTTCTCTCTTCTCTCTCCCGTTTTACCTCGATTTGCGTGCTAGAAGTACCCCGAAGCCCCGGTAATATTCCCGAGCCCCGAAGCAAGTTTCGAATCCCCGAAGATCCCGAGAAGTGCGATTCCCGAGCCGAAGCTCTGTCCGCGAGAAGTTCGATTTTTGTGGAGATCTTCCAGATCTGCTGAGGATTACTACTTCTGCAAGCCGTAGTGCTGTCCGATCATCTTGTGATCAAGTGAGTGTGTAGTTACTTTCTTCTAACGCATGATTATGAAGTATTTTATACGAAATACGTATTATGTGTATAATATTGTTGTTATATGTGTGAATGTATATTCATTCTCTTCTATCTCATAGATCTAATTTATTTTCTATGAAATACGTGTTATGTGGGTGTGCCTCATCTGTTATGTGAAATATATATCGAATGAAAATGCTATACAGGTTTTAAACTATGTATAAAAATATATTTTTTTATCTACTAATATGTTGGGTAGAACATGGGTAGATAGTTGGTGTGTAATAAACAGATGAGAGGCCTCGATGTTGTTGTTGTTGACCTAGTTATTCAACGGAATATGGATAACGACCACAAACTCCTTCTAGACAGTCTTGTGGAACGCTAGCTGGTTCATAACCTGTAGGTATTGTGAACGATGTGTTCACCGGTGTACTCTATCCCCCTCATGGTTGCCTTTAGTATATCTATTGTTGAGGAAACCCCTTAGCAGTAATGTCCGTCCCGATGAAAATCCTAGATTAGGTCCCTTAAGATAGATGTTGTTTTGGGGACGTAAAGTGAGGATAACGGGAATGAGTAATCGGGATAGTGATTGGTTGGTGAAATTAAATATAATATATTTATTGTGGGTTGAAAACCCTATATGCTCACCAGGCTCCCAAGCCTGACCCACTCAGTTTTATTTTTATTACAGGAAGTGGTGCAAGGGCGTAAGATGGATGAATCATCAAGTTGTTTTGTTTACAAGTCTGTATATGTATATATTTGTTGAATGACTTGTAATGTTATCGTTTATGCTTTATGGTCTGTATCGGAACATGACATCCCGAGTTTTGATTATATAATGAAAATGCATCTCTTAATGAAATGCTTTGATAAATATTATTTTATCATGTTTTGTTTTGGGAACAAATTCCGCAACACTTTTAAATCAAAAGGATTTACTCTGAAATTATTTTAAAAAAAGCATAAATGAAATCGGTCTTTTCTGGCCGTGATTTTGGGGATGTCACACGTACACTATGTACGCTGGGTGTACTCATAAATGAAGGAAACCCTAATATCTCGGGTTAGGGACTATATAAACATCCTTATGGCTCATTTTCTCTCATCATTTTCAGCCTCCATCTTTCAGAAACATCCCTAAACCCTAACCCTTGTGTGAGAGTGTGAATTGGTAGGTGTTTTGAGCTCTTGAAGGTGGAATCATTGCATCAAAGAGTTGGAGAAAAATTTTGGCTTGTAGATCTGAAGTTGTGTTGTACCCTAGAAGCTCCATAAGGTAAAAAGCTTCAATATTTATGTTTGTATAACATAGATCTAGCCATTCTAGCATTTTGGAATCATTTCTTGTCCCAAAAGTTCCAAGATGATGTATGTTGTGTTTTGGGCGAAATGATTTGTCCTTCTAGACTCTTGGAGGGGTGTTGAGTGTTAAAAATGAGGTCCTAATGGCTTAGTAGGTCCCATGCAAGTAGTAGAAAGGTATTAATGGATTGAGACCTTAGATTAAGAACTTTCTGGACGTCCAAAGTGATAAAGTTCGAGACTTTATGAGTCCTAGGCATATTTGGTCGATGGATCTGAAGTTTGGACTTAAGTGCTTAAGCCATTAAGCACTTGTGAGGATTTTTGTTCAGTTCGCATACGCCCCACGTAGGAAGATATACGCCCAACGTACAGGGTCAACGACCCGCTTTCCAATCAACGTGAGTCAAGGTACGCCCCGCGTACCAGAGGGTATATTGGAGATTTTGGATGAGAGGCTGGGAGCCTTCCGTACTGAGATGATGGCTTTGTTGGGAGTGCGTACCTTGACATTTCGGGAGTTCAGGGCTTGCGGGGCACCAGATTATCATGGGGCTAGGGACCCCATCGCTAGCAACAGATGGTTGGCTGATGTTGCCAACGCATTCCGTACGAGCCGGTGTCCTGAGGAGGACAAGGTCAGACTCGCTTCCTGTCTTCTGAAGGACAGAGCAAGGGATTGGTGGGAGGAGATTGGTCACGCTTTGGGTGATGATGCCGCGTTGGACGCGATGACTTGGAGTGACTTCTCAGCGAGGTTTAGAGCAGAGTTTTCGCCGATTATTGAGGTGCAGCAGTTGGCACGGGAGTTTCAGGATTTGACGCAGACTACTGAGACTGTGGCGGAGATCACCGCCATGTTCAGAGAGAGAGCCCTTCTTGTTCCGTAGTATGTCGCGGATGAGGAGATGAAGAAGGCACGATATCACGAGATGCTGAGGGATGACATCAGGGAGTTCGTGAGCAGGTTCGGATGTAAGACTCTGGAGGATATGATTTCTCGGGCCAGGGAGAGGGAAATTGATTTGGAGCAGATCCGGAAGAGGAAGCCGGATGAGGTTCAGGTAGCCGCGAATTCGGGAAAAAGGCCCAAGGGATCAGAGTCGAGATCGAGGGATTATCAGGACCGCATTCGATGCGGAAGGTGTGGCAGGACGCACGGGGGCGCGTGCAGGAGTGGTAGTGGTGGTGAGTCTGGCTGTTTCAGGTGCGGTCGGACTGGTCATTTTAGCAGAGATTGTACTGCTACCATCACTCAGGGATCAGACTTGATATGTTTTCACTGCAATCAGCGGGGCCACAAGAAGGCCCAGTGCCCCAATTTGCTTTCAGCAGGACGGGTGATGGCACCTGCCCCTGCAACTTTGAGGATCACAGACGGCCATCAGGGCCGTACGGAGGCGCCTGCAGTTGGAGGCAGGGCTTTTCAGATGGCTACTCTAGAGATGCGAGCAGCACCGGACATTGCAGGTATGCGACTTCCATTTTCAGTTCTTTTAGTTTGTGCATGATTATATTGTTATGGTTCTGTATCATTAGCGGTTGAGCATTTTATTTTCGAGCGGATTCATTGTGATCGAATTATATGTCGTTTGCATACCTTGGATATTTGGTTAGTAATTAAGGGATGGGTTGTATCGAAGAAGGTTACGTTGAGTGCAGTATCCGTAGCATGCCTTGGTGAAACTCGGTATGTCTCGCTAGTTCGGAGCCGTATAAGTTTTAGGATGGATAGGTTGGATCCTTAGCTATGGTAAGCTGGGATTCTTCAGCGGATTGATTATGGTAGCAAGGATTGGGATTTCTTCTCATCGATCATCGAGGTGTAAGCAGGATCCAAGTGGGGGAGAATCCTCCGAATGTATAAGGGTAAGGGCACGCGAATCCAGATCGGGTATATGATTTCTGATAAGGAAAAGGGGTAGTTCAGCGTTTAAAAGTTCAGGGTTGGGAGTTTGAGAACTTCCCATCAGTGCGTGCGTGTGAAGGGTAATGGTGGGTATGTGGTTCGGATTCAGGTTAAAGGGCCACATGTAGAGCTCGTGTGAGTCGAAATGGGGATCTTGAAGTCAAATAGCAGGAGATGTTTTCGTGTCAGCAGTCAGTGGTGGAAAGTGATGTAAGACTACGGGGCAGCCGTAGCATTTTGTAGTAGCTCGTTGGCGGAGTCGGGGCGAGGCCCTTATCTCCTAACATTCAGATAGGGATCGGAAATGGAAAATGGATGAGAATGGTATGGAGTTGCCTGTATAGCCATGGAGATATGAGACCTCGGAAGAGGCCGCTCTAGGATCTAGTCGGGTGAGACCCGTGGGCGAGGCCCGTATGAGGATAGCAGTATAGGTGAGACCTGAGAGCAGGGTGGCTCAGTAGTATGGTTGGGTGGGACCCGTGGGCGAGGCCCGTGAGTTTTAGCAGCACAGGTGGGACCTGGTAGGATCTTAGCGTCTAGGCAAGGGGATCGGGGATCCAAGGAAATTGTAGTGCCAGCATGGCAGAATAGATTGAGCAGTATAGGTGGCGAAAGTATCTTCGATTGTCGCTGGGAGCGACTAGTGGTTGTGCTGGGTCAGTAATCGGTGAGAGTCGGTAATCCAGATATTGATAGGTTGGTAGGGACCAGGATGGTCTCAGTTCATACGGAAGGCCAGCAAAGTTAGGCAACTGGTGCTAGAATGGATGGTGGGGCTTTGGAGGTTGATCGCCGACAGTAGAGTATAGTAAACTTCGAGGACGAAGTTTAGTTTAAGTGGGGGAGAGTTGTAACACCCAAAGTTTCAAAGGCCAAGAAGGGAAAGAAAAGCCCTAATTTAAGGGCCGACTCGGCGAGTCCAAGGAGGGACTCAGCGAGTCCGAGCGGGATCCGGGTCGAGGTGTAAGCGACCGACTCGGCGAGTCGGTCAAGGTGACTCGGCGAGTCTGGTCTGTGCGTGGAAAACCCTAAATTCGGGACTTGGGGCCTATATAAATGTCTTAATCTTCTTCCTAGGGTTCCTTACTGCCTCTTTAGCCCTGGATATCAAACCCTAGCCGTCACATCTCCTAGTTAAGCCTTGGAAGGTGAATTAAAGCTTGGAAAAGGAAGAAGGAACTTGGAGGAGCAAGAAGGAGCTATAGATCTGGGATTGTGAGTTCATTCTGAGCACTTGGAGGTAATAAACTAGTTCCTGGACCCTTTTTGCACCTAGATCTATGTGTGGTTGTTGGGGCTCTTTTTCCATAATGTTATTATTTTGGGTTAGAAGCCGGATCTGGAGTTGCTACTTCAGATTCAAGTGTTTTAGGGCTTGGAGAAGCATAAAGTATCAGCCATTAAGTCGATTTTGAAGCCCCTTGGCCTTACACCCTAGTTTATGGCATATTTTGCCTAGATCTCCTTCTCTACACGTAAAGTTTGCAACTTTACGTGTGGAATAGGCTTGGGAAGGGTAGATTTACAGTTTGGAGTCCATGCATGACTCTAAAATCCTCTGCATGTAAGGAGATCTGAAGGGACTCGGCGAGTCCTTTGAGTGGACTCGGCGAGTAGCATGAAGTTGTGGAGAAACTCGACGAGTGAGATGAACAACTCGTCGAGTCATATGAAGATTGCCTTGGACTCGGCGAGTCTGTTCTTGGACTCGACGTCAGGTCACGAAACCCCAAATCCTTCAAGTTGTGACTCGAATCAGTGAGTCGGGTGGAGACTCAGTGAGTTGGACAGGTCTAGACTCAGAAATCGGTAGACTCGGCGAGTCATGGACTGACTCGGCGAGTCGAGTCGCGAATGGAAGGAATCTGACTATTTCGAACTCGGCGAGTCAGTAGGGTGACTCGGCGAGTAGGGTTGACCTGGAAGGTTGACTTTGACCAAGACCTTGACTTTGGACCAGGGTGGACTTGGTTGTCTTTCGGGGGTCGGTTAGACTCAGTGTTGCATTGATATTGGTAGTTCAGGGAGCAAGGGGAGCAGGAGTTCCGTGAGTTGTCGGGAAGCAGCTAGTGAGATCATCAGCAAGTTCAGCCAGTTCATGTGAGTTTCCCTTTGTGTGAATGGGTCTAAGGCCACAATGCCGGCCCATGTAGTTATGAGTAGAAGACCCGGGGGTTAGCCCTAGGCACAGTATGCTAGTATTGTTTGCAGGACGAGGTCCAGTAATAGCGGGCGGGTGCCCAAGGAATTGTTTATATATGATAGTTTATACTTGTTGTCTGTGTGATACATGTATGTACCTGGTAGGGAGGTGAGTGTGGGCGAGGTCCCGTATCTCACCAATAGCAGAGTGTGGATGGGGTTCTATATCTCACTAGTAGCAGATTAGGGGCGAGGCCCGAATTAGAACAGGAGTGAGAGTGGGCTAGGCCCGTACCTCACTACCATTAGGAGCATGGATGGGGTTCCATGACTCCTCAGTAGCAGGACATGGGCGAGGCCCAGGAAAGGCGAGGCCTTAGGACAGAACCAGTTGCATGTGTTAGTTATGTGTTATGAAATGTTTATGTGTTATTAATTGTTGACGGGCGAGGCCCGGTGACAGGCGAGGCCTAAGTAAAACAGATCTGTATCCGAGCGGGGCTCAAAGTCAGGCGGGGCTTGGAGCGGCGGGGCCGTTGTAGCGGGCGAGGCCCGAGGTAGGGGCGAGGCCCAAGATAGGGGGCGTGGCCCAGTATGTGCAGTATGTGGTTATGCATGGTATGTGGTAGGGTGGGGAACTCACTAAGCTTCATGCTTACGGTTTTCAGTTTTGTTTTCAGGTACTTCCGGTAGCGGAGGAAAGAGCTCGGGGTGATCGCATGGCACACACCATAGATTAGACAGCCTGGGAATGTTTACTCTGATAACGAACATGTGTTTTGAAAACTTATACTCATATTATGTTTTGGAATGATGACTTTACTTTAAGTAATGATTTATTAAAGAAATTTTTGGTCTTAAATTTTGGGTCGTTACAAGGTGGGTTGCACCTGATCCTACATCGGCTTGGAAGGAGAACAAAACATCTCCTTATAAGGGGTGTGGATACCTTCCTTGTCACAACGCGTTTTAAAGCCGTGAGGGCAGCAGATCCCATAAGAACTCTGCAGTTATGCGTGCTCGGGCGAAAGTAGTACCGGGATGGGTGACTCCCTGGGAAGTCCTCGTGCCGAGTGGCCCAAAGCGGACAATATTGTGATACGTGCCAGAGGGGGATGTTAGAAATGGTATCAGAGCTAGGGCACGGGTCGATGTGTTCGACAGGGACGTCGAACCCTATAATGGGGGGTGAAGGTGGGTTGCACCTGATCCTACATCGGCTTGGAAAGGAGAACAAAACATTTCCTTATAAGGGGTGTGGATACCTTCCTTGTCACAATGCGTTTTAAAGCCGTGAGGGCAGCAGATCCCATAAGAACTCTGCCGTTAAGCGTGCTCGGACGGGAGTAGTACCGGGATGGGTGACCCCCTGGGAAGTCCTCGTGCCGAGTGGCCCAAAGCGGATAATATTGTGATACGTGCCATAGGGGGATGTTACATAAACTATGTATAAAAATATATATTTTTATCTACTAATATGTTGGGTAGAACATGGGTAGATAGTTGGTGTGTAATAAACAGATGAGAGGCCTCGATGTTGTTGTTGTTGACCTAGTTATTCAACGGAGTATGGATAACGACCACAAACTCCTTCTAGACAGTCTTGTGGAACGCTAGCAGGTTTATAACTTGTAGGTATTGTGAACGATGTGTTCACCGGTGTACTCTATCCCCCTCATGGTTGCCTTTAGTATATCTATTGTTGAGGAAACCCCTTAGCAGTAATGTCCGTCCCGATGAAAATCCTAGATTAGGTCCCTTAAGATAGATGTTGTTTTGGGGACGTAAAGTGAGGATAACGGGAATGGGTAATCGGGATAGTGATTGGTTGGTGAAATTAAATATAATATATTTATTGTGGGTTGAAAACCCTATATGCTCACCAGGCTCCCAAGCCTGACCCGCTCAGTTTTATTTTTATTACAGAAAGTGGTGCAAGGGCGTAAGATGGATGAATCATCGAGTTGTTTTGTTTACAAGTCTGTATATGTATATATTTGTTGAATGACTTGTAATGTTATCGTTTATGCTTTATGGTCTGTATCGGAACATGACATCCCGAGTTTTGATTATATAATGAAAATGCATCTCTTAATGAAATGCTTTGATAAATAGTATTTTATCATGTTTTGTTTTGGGAACAAATTCCGCAACACTTTTAAATCAAAAGGATTTACTCTGAAATTATTTTAAAAAAAGCATAAATGAAATCGGTCTTTTCTGGCCGTGATTTTGGGGATGTCACACGTACACTGTGTACGCTGGGTGTACTCATAAATGAAGGAAACCCTAATATCTCGGGTTAGGGACTATATAAACATCCTTATGGCTCATTTTCTCTCATCATTTTCAGCCTCCATCTTTCAGAAACATCCCTAAACCCTAACCCTTGTGTGAGAGTGTGAATTGGTAGGTGTTTTGAGCTCTTGAAGGTGGAATCATTGCATCAAAGAGTTGGAGAAAAAGTTTGGCTTGTAGATCTGAAGTTGTGTTGTACCCTAGAAGCTCCATAAGGTAAAAAGCTTCAATATTTATGTTTGTATAACATAGATCTAGCCATTCTAGCATTTTGGAATCATTTCTTGTCCCAAAAGTTCCAAGATGATGTATGTTGTGTTTTGGGCGAAATGATTTGTCATTCTAGACTCTTGGAGGGGTGTTGAGTGTTAAAAATGAGGTCCTAATGGCTTAGTAGGTCCCATGCAAGTAGTAGAAAGGTATTAATGGATTGAGACCTTAGATTAAGAACTTTCTGGACGTCCAAAGTGATAAAGTTCGAGACTTTATGAGTCCTAGGCATATTTGGTCGATGGATCTGAAGTTTGGACTTAAGTGCTTAAGCCATTAAGCACTTGTGAGGATTTTTGTTCAGTTCGCATACGCCCCACGTAGGAAGATATACGCCCAACGTATAGGGTCAACGACCCGCTTTCCAATCAACGTGAGTCAAGGTACGCCCCGCGTACCAGAGGAGTACGCTTAACGTACGTCCTCTAATTGGGCTTTTGACTTTGGGCTTTGAGTTTTGGATTGTTTATGGGCTAGCTGGATTTAGGTCTTTGCTAGTCATTATGGATAAGGTGTTTTGGGCTAAGTCTTGGTAATGGATCTTGGATTTAGGCCCAATTAGGTAGTGGGCCCAATTTGGAAAGTTAGGCCAATGATGGGCCTTGTTACATGGACTTATGGATCATAGGTTTGGTTTTGGGCCATGACCTAAATTAGAGGGGAGGCATATGGGGCTACTGTTATAAGGGATTCTTGGTAAAAATTTATATTCCCGTTTATTGACTCGTTATTCGCTATTTTGGATAGTTCGGGATTATCGGTGAGACGGTGGTTCGGGAATCTGTTTCTTCGGTTCAGATCGACATTTCGAGGTGAGTTATCCTCACTACATCAACATGGTCTAAGGCACCAAGGCCGACCCTTTATCAGATTGTATACTGGTTTTGTTTGATATGCTTATTGATCTGTTAGATATGCATCCCGGTAGTTAGAATGGTATGATGTTAGTGACCGGTTAGGTCGGTATCCTAGTTAGGATATTGCTATGCTATATGACATGTTAGATCGGTTTGTTTGTCTATGGACTGTTATGTGATTATTTGTTATATGCACACATGGTTGTTTGTTTGGGGTTGGGTTGAGGCAGGTCCTGCTTTGTGCTGTAGGCTAACATACCCAGGACGGACCGGATAGACTGCAAACCCGGAAGGGGCACATAGTCAGACCGAAGGCCCAACGAGTGGTCCGGATAACCTGAAGGCCCGTGAGGGTAGTCCAGATGTGCTGAGGCTCAGAGAGTGGACTAGACAGACTGAAGGCCCGGTGCGGGCGGTCCTGTCATACTGTAGACTCCAGGAGTAGACCAGGTGGACGGAAGGCCCAGTGCGGGCGGGCCAGCACACTACAGACTCGAGATGCATGATTGTTCTGTATTTGTCTATATGATATGGTTATGGTATTGTTGAGGTTGGTATTTTGGGGGTGACTCACTAAGCTTTCGGGCTTACAGTTTCAGTTTATTGTTTCAGGTTTAACGGATGATCGCGGCAAGATGAATGCATGATCGTACACCTCCTCAAATGATGATTATCATTTCTGGGAACTCTGATGTTTAAACTATTTTGAAAACAAATTATAATAATTGAATGATTTTATATGAATTAAAAAGTTTAAATTGGTTCGAATCTTATGGATGTTACAAAATCCCTATATACAAAGAATTATTTTCATATTTATAATTATATATAACATTTTTTTATTATTGAATTTTTTATATCACTCGTATAATATGCAGATTTACCACACAAATAAAAACAACTACTTTCAACTATCAACTAGTTTTGATATAACATAATATATCTATATTAAATGTCAATATCGATGATAGTTTTCACCGATGTTTGGCTACTCTATATTTTTTTAAAGTGACATGTTTACAATCGTTTTTTTAACATACTTTATAAAATGACATTTTCTCTTCTTATACTTTTTAAAGTGATAGTTTTTATCTCTTCATTTTTGTAAATACTTTGTAAAATGATATTTTTCATCCCTATACTTTTTAAAATAC